>NC_059333.1:23114166-24458750 GCF_018350155.1 Leopardus geoffroyi
AACTGAATAAAAAAACCTATCCAACATTTTTCAGTGCTTCAGTGCTCATTCAGTATAATATATGATCAAGACTAAACAATTACATGAATAACTGAAGCAAAATGTCATTGCAAATCAGGACTAAAAAGTAACAATGTTGGAGCCTTGTTTTCACACTTCACTGATGTCCTAGAAAATTAACCTTACCCAATATCCTCTTGTACACACACCCTCTGTTATGGAGTTAATTTTTTAAAATTTTTTTAACATTTATTTATTTTTCAGAGACAGAGACAGAGCATGCGTGGGGGAGGGGCAGAGAGAGAGGGAGACACAGAATCCTAAGCAGGCTCCAGGCTCTGAGCTGTCAGCACAGAACCTGACGTGGGGCTGGAACCCAGGAACCTTGAGATCGTGACCTGAGGCAAAGTCAGGCACAACCGACTGAGCAACCCAGGAGCCCCTGGAATTAAACTTTTAAAAATGAATTAGTAAGAAATTAATAAATAATTGCACAGATAAGACTTATTCAATTTTACTGATAACGAGGGCACAGTATAGTTCCTAAATCTTTTCACCTTTAGATTTCTTTTTCAACTTTAAAATTGTTCAAATAATTTTAACACTCTTTTAAACTTCATATAAATATTTCAGAAAATGTAAGATTTTAGAATCTTGGTGGGAAATAAAATACTTATCCTTAAAAAAAATTTTAATGTTTATTTATTTTGAGAGAGAGAGAGAGAGAGAGAGTGCAATTAAAGGGACAGAGAGAGAGGGAAGTAGAGAGAAAGAATCACAAGTAGGCTCTGCCCCATCGGCACACAGCCCAATGTGGGGCTCAAAGTCACAAACCGCAAGATCATGACTTGAGCTGAAATCAAGTATCAGATGCTTAACAGACTGAGCCACCCAGGCACCCCTAAAATATTTATCTTTAATAAAACAGTCCTCATTAACTTTAGTTTCATCTGTTATATAGCACAAATATTCACTAGAAACTAAGTTTTGTAAACCTCTTGACTGTGATAACTGAAGATTTAAAACATTTTCTCTATAAGGAAATGATATTTAAATTGAATATTATATCATGGGAATAGACGGATCAATGATATTACTATGTAAGCTATTGTTTCTCTATGCTTATTTTAAACTTTCATAAACTATCTTTTTTTTTTCCTTTTTTCACATGATGATCCTAAATATTCATATTGTGAAGATTAAATAAAAATAATTTAATCTGGTAGAAAAAATTACATAAGGAATATAGTTAGAAGACTTGATAATGAGCAATGATGACTCAGTAGTCTAACCAGGGTCCACAAAGACACAGCATATTTGGGAACATGATAAGCATAAACTGACTTCTCTCAGTTGTTCTTTACTTCAATAGCAATAAATACCTGCCTATTGGAGCCTCTTTTTCCCCTATGTAAATCAATCATCCAGTCCAATTCCAATGCTAGAGTTCAAATATTTTATGTATACATATACATATTACTTTACTGGATAAAATATTCACATTGTAAAAATTAAGGAGACTATAACACACATATACAATATATACACACACAATATGCACACATATATACACCTACATGTGTGCATGTAAAATTATGTGAATGAGTTTTAAATTGTAGTTAATTTTAGACTTTAGAAGAGGATAAAATCTAAATTCTATTCTGCACACATTGTGTTCCATATATTTAATTCATTAATCTAAATCAATTATTATATTTAATTCTTATAAGCCAAGAAGGTAGGCTTGCCAGTATTTTATATTTATGCCTATCATAGTTCAATAACCTTTTGAGTAAACAAATATATGAGAAAACACTGAGGTTAAATTTTTAAAGATCACATGGCTAGTAAAAGTTTCAGAGGTAAAATTTAAACCCAGGTCAAGAAGAGTTCAGAATCCAAAACTTTAACCTAAATGCCTCCCTTCTATTAAGTACAAATATCTATATCTGTGGGCCTGATGAGTGCATCCAAGTTTTACATTTCTGCAGTTAGAGGAAGAAGTTATGGCAAAGGATATTCAATTTAGCTGGAAATTAAACAACAAGAACAATGACCAAACTTCAAAGACCACCGTTTTGCCTAGAGTGGATCCTTCTAACCTTCACCTGTCTTGGTACAAATAGAAACTGTGTACTGATGTATTTCTGTCTTGCAGCTGCATGTACAGACAGCTGTTCTTTGCATGTTTTATGAAGATCTTTTTTAAAAATGCAGATGATTCCATATAAAGGAAGTTCTCATTCTGAAGATTTTATAACAGGGCACACATTATAAAATGTAATGCAGTTAATTCTCTGCCTTCATTTGCTTGACAATGTACAAATATGGTGATACATGATTACTCTCTAAAATTTAAATATATTATTGTTTTCTGATCATAAGCCTACATAGCATCCTAAAGACTTCCAACTATCCTGTGTTCAAAATAATTTGTGATGGTACAAAGGCAGAATTTTTGCCGATTCTTAGAGCTACTGCAATCCATAACCTTGTGTGTAAAATATAGTTAAGACAAATTTGTAGTGCGGCAGCCAGGGAAAAATGTTCAATGGTATTGCATAGGACATAACAAGGTGTTCATATTTCTAACCAATGTGGAGGCTAATTTCTGCTCAGATTCAAGCAGTGAATTATTCTTCCTGCCAAAATTCTGGGGAGGATGTAACTCCTTTCTATTAATGCACCAGTGAGTAACACATCAGTTGAGTGAAAGATACAGCCATGAGTCCACAGATGAACAGAGATGCCATTCCATGGGAATAAGGAACATGTAGTAAGCATGTTACAGAGCCTATCAGAGAAAAGCAGAAAAAAAAATGTATCTGTAGGAATACAGCTGCTCCTCTGTGGTGAAATGAAAAATCTGTGGGTACAGAAACTTGGAAATTTCTACCAGTAATAATTTGGATTCTGATAAAAGGAAGAGGTATTAAGCCATTGAGAGAGAAGAGGGTGGCACTTAGACAATGAATGAGGAGACACTGAGTCCTTTTTAGAACAGATGCAATCTTCCTGGCCAACCCTGGATAAGGTTTTCTCCAGTGTTTTTGTTAGAAGATCAATTACAACTGAAACACATGCACAGTTGTGTATACAGTTATGATTGTGATTTCTGGAAGAAATTTTTCATTCTTTTTCATATGCTCAGTTGTTCTCAACTCATTGTGTTACTTCTAGGAAATGTCCATAAAATAATACCATCTAGATAGTATGACACATATCTATGATTACAGCCATATCTACATTTATACCTTAATCTATGTATCTATGTATCTATGCATTTATTTATGTCTATCTACCTATCTATCTACACTTGATTCCATAGTTATTACTTACTGGTTATTATAAGCAAATGAACAAGCAACCAATTAGTATCACTTTTGTAGGATTATCAAGAGGATTATCAAGAAGTTCCTGACAAGCTATACCACACTTGTATGTCATATATGCCTCACATAACCACACCAAATATGAAGGGCAAACATTTGTTATGAAATGACCTAATGTCAAAGTAGCGTTGTTCTTGCTGCCTCTATTACCATCTAATCAAAGATGTTTATGGGGCTCCTGGGTGGCTCAGTTGGTTAAGCGTCTGACTTCAGCTCGGGTCATGATCTTGCAGTTTGTGAGTTCGAGCCTCATGTTGGGCTTTGTGCTGACAGCTCAGACCCTGGAGCCTGCTTCAGATTCTGTGTCTCCCTCTCTGCCCCTCCCCAGCTCAAGCTTTGTCTATCTATCTATGTCTTTCTTTCTCTCTCTCTAAAATAAATAAACATTAAAACAAAATTAAAAAAAAAAAAAAAAAGATGTTTAGGTGTGCCCAGAATGACTTTATTCCTTAGCAATTCAAACACTACTAATTTGGAATTTACCTTGTTTTTGGTTTCTTTCTGTTAAACAGAAGAAACATATTTCATCCTTTATATTAAGAGACAAATATTATAGAAACACAATGCTACAGTAGCAAGACCATTTTTAGTTTGACATCATTGTATATAGGCGTCTGAAAATATTGATGAGGATTCAAAATGAGTTGGAGTGGTCTCTGAACATTTTCCAGATATTGAGTCCATACTGAGTCCAAGGATAGGAAGAAGAGTGTACAGATTACTATGTTTATCAATGATAATTTAGCTAAAGACAGAAAGACTTTCTTTATAGATGGAAATAAAGGTTTAAGATGGTCATTTTACATACCAAATTAAACTAATTATTTAATATTTTTAAGCTATTTTAAACGGTGTTTTCCGATATTTTTTTGTATTTCATGCATCTTCACTCAGGATTAAAATATTTTTTAAAAAATCTTATTAAAAAAAAGGTCCCCAAGATTTTAAAGGATAGAATCCATACCTGGTTTTATTTGGGAAGAATATAACCAAATTAAATTGCATTGCAATTACAAAATTCATGTTTAATGATCTACAATTGCTCTGCATATTTTGCATATTACAACAATTTCTATTAAAATTTTACTGATTTAAAGGTCTTATTTCAAAAAAGGAGCCCATACCATATATTAAAGTCAAAGTAAATGCCCAAATTTCATCATGCCACAAATACATCATTTATTTAGCCAGAAGCTGACAAAAAAAGAAGAGTAAACTATGATAGTCATAGTGATGTTATGAATAAACATGATTAACACAAGACTACAGCGCCCTCTACTAAATTTTAAAAATAAAAATGTAGAAGATCCACAAGATACAGACATAGATACAACTAATTCCAACATGTTAGTGAGTTGCTATAAAATGTCAAAATTTGAATGAATCCAATTTTTAAATACATTCAAATAAATACATTTCAATAGTGGTATTAAGGGAGACTCAAAAATCAGAGTGTGTGGGAAGGGATAATGGGTTGTCACTCACCAATATGAGAACTCATATGGCAAACAATTTCTGAAGTGTCTTTTCTTTAATGTACTGTCTTAAAATTAGATCACACCCACCATATTTCCTCCTAAGGCTACAATCCTTTCTCTGTTTGCTATTTTGGTTAATGGCATCACTACAATCAAGTCCAAAAACCTTGTTTTGAATGTTGAATTTGCTTCCCTCTTTTACCCCAAACGTGAAGCAGTTGCCAATTCCTTGGATTTTACCAAAACAATGGTGCATCTTGCATTTCTCCTTTCCTCATAATTTTAATTTTCATTATCATAGTGAAAGCCCCACCACCATTACCATTTTTGCAGATGTGTGTGTGGCTTCTATACCTAATCATTTGCCAACTACCTCAATGACTGTTAGTTTTGAGATATCTGCTACTGCTCTGCTAATTCTATATTTCATTCTATAGCAATTTTATACATTTCATAGCTGTAAGAATCATACACACACATAAACATGTATTTGTGTATATATTAGCATATATGTATATTTCTCTAAAATCTGTAGATAAAACTTTCTTTTAAATTCCACACTTCAATTTTCAGTATCACAGAAATTTTCAAACATAGGTAACACAGAAAACATTGCTTCCAGAATGAACAAAATGTTTCCACTTGTGTTGTATGTCCTTCCCTTATTGGCTTTTGATTACAGTATTTTAAAGTAAATCTCAGATAAAATACCATTGATCTATAAAGTCATCATGCATCTCTTACTAATACAAACCTATCTTTTTAGACTTCTTTTTTTTAAGTTTTTAAATTTTAATTTATTTTGAGAGAGAGGCAGAGACAACATGTGGGAGAGGGGCAGAGAAAGAGGAAGAGAGAGAATCCCAAGCAGGTTCCGTACTGTCAGCCCAATGTGGGATTCAAACCCACGAGCCAAGAGATCATGACCTCAGTTGAAACAAATAGAATCCTAACCAACTAAGCCACCCAGACACCTCTAGACTTCTTTTTTAATGGAACCACTATTTTATCCTTATACTGAATTAAATTAAAAAAAAAATTCTGCAATATCAAATAGTATGCAATCCACATTCAATTTCCCTGATAAATATTTTTTTTAGAATTGGTTTGTGCAAATCATCATCAAATAATATTTACATACAGCATTGTTGTCAAAGTGCATAAAATTTTTATTCAATAACAATTCTCCTTTTTTTACATATAATTGGTATGCTAGGTAAAATGGGTTGTTTTATCTATATAATTTCCCACATGGAACTGATTACTTGCCTCTTTTATGTTATCTACCTTCTTATTCTATGCCCTATACTTTTCTGTTATCTGGAAAATCCAAATCCAATTTCCAGATAAATATATCACCCAAGTTGAAGCAGGCCTCTTCAACCTTACATGCTGAAAGTTATGTGATCTCATCCCCTCAACTTTTTATGTATCATGTATTCTTCAGCTCAGTTATAGAAACATAAGCAGATATCAGGCAGAAAAAATAAAAACCAGGCATACACTTTGCACATTCCACGTCCCTCATTCCCATACATCTATTTGAGCTTTATATCTTGACTTTGCTACTCTAACAGCTTCCCATTAAGTCTGCTTCCTTTATCTTTACATTATCATTGGTCTCTTGGTGAAAAACTTTGATGAGTTGAATGTAATTTTTCAATCATCACTGTATTATTCAACATCCTTCAGATTTCCTCCAAGTTATATTTATCTTCACTTTTATGCTTTCAATTTTTCAAATTTCTGTGCCTTTGTTCACATGGTCCCCTATATGTAGCTACCTCCTATTTCATATTGCTCACATCCAGTCATGCCCTATAAAGGTCATAAAATTTTCTTTCCCGACTTAAAATTAATTTCTTTCTCCCCTAAATTTGAATTTAATTATTCACATTTATGGGACTAAATATTTCATTATTTTCTATTACAATATTTTGAGCATAGTTATGCACATAAACAAGTCAATGTCAAATAAATATGGTGTAGTATAGTAAATGGACTGATGGAGAAAGCACAGAATACCATGGCAGCAAATAAAGAGGATATAAGGATTCACAGATCCCAAAGAGCTTCCAGTGGTGGGGGGGGGGGGGGGGAGGAGGGAGATGGTGGGAGGTGGGATAGATGACATTTAACTGAGATCAGAAGGATTCATAAAAAAAGGATAAGGAAATTATGTTCTGGATAAAAGAATGAGGTTTTATGGGCACCTGGGTGGCTCAGTCAGTTAAGCAAACGACTTTGGTTCAGGTCATGAAGTGGCGATTCATGAGTTCAAGTCCCACGTCGGGCTCTGTGCCAACAGCTCAGAGCCTGGAGCCTGCTTCTGATTCTGTGTCTCCCTCTCTCTCTGCCCCTCCCCTGCTCATGCTCCCTCTAAAAAAATAAAAATAAACATTTTAAAAAAATTAAATAAAAAAAAAGAATGAGGTTTTAGAAAGGCTTCAAATAAAGAATATATTATTAAAAAGAAGATAGTAGTCCTCCCATTGCTGGCCATAATGGTAGAATTGGTTCCAGACAAGCCCTCTCATCTAAACAACTTAAAAACAAAACATTTAAAACATATTTCTATAATTGGACAACAAGCTCTATAGCACACTCATCCATAAGAAATGAAAAATAATTAGATGAGATTTAAAATCACCCTAACTTTCTGCCTGGAGGCATATACTACACACCAGTACAGGGTGGGGACAGAGAACAATAATTTCTATTAATTTATGAAGACAGAAAGTTAAGCTCAGAGGAGTTAAGGTGGATAAAATTTGTGTCAGGGTATTAGAAAGAGAAGTCTACACAGATAAGGAGCTCCAGTATCTACATATGTCTCTTTGAGTCTTTTGCTGAATACGAACTAAACTTTCAGAGAAAAAGAACAAGTACTGAGGAATGATTAGCTTAAAACCACTACAACTTAGAAGGCTGAGGATTTACAAGCTTGAATAAGGCAGAGTAATTTGTTGAGTAAATTGAACATTCAGTATGGACTTCAAAAAGGCCAAGACTTTGAAGCTGAGCTATGCTAGTTTTAAAGTACTGCCACTTCAAAGTCTCCCATAAAATTCTTTAAAGAGGTGCTTAAGTGGATCAACTTAATCCTCAACTAACAAAATTGTTATCCCAGCAAAACCCAACCCTCTTTAGAAGAAAACATCAAGATCCAGAACCGCAACAATGTTATATTCACAATGACCAGTATACAACAAAAAATAGTAGGCTAATGAAGAATCACAGACCAAGAGAAAAATATATGAAAAGAAATTGAAATGTCAAAAACAATGGAATTAGGTGACATGTTCAAGGATTTAAAGGGAAATATGAGTTATAATACAGAAATGGAATTATAGAAAAAAAGAAATCAAGAAATCAAATGAAACCTTAGAGATCTCAGTACAATATCTAAAATTAAATATTCACTATGTGAGTTTAATAGCAGATTAGAAACTGCGGGAAAAAGTATTAATGAACTTGAAGACATATCAGAAATATTATCTAATAAAAATTAAATAAATAAATAAATAAATAAATAAATATTAAATAAATGAGTAAAGTATCAGTGGTCTGAATTAACATGAAGAAATCAAATATACATGAATTACAAGTCCCAGAAAAGTGGGGTAAAGCATGTTTGAAAAAATAACATAAAATTTCCAAATTTTAGGAAAAAATACAAACCTATGAATTCAAAAAGTTCAATCAACTCTAATTACAATGAATATACCAACCAGTGATATTTTTTTTGGGGGGGGGGGCGGTGCCTCAGTGGCTCAGTAGGTTAAGCATCCACCTGCTGATTTCAGTTCAGGTCATGATCTCACAGTCCTGAGATCAAGCCCACATTGGGCTCCATGCTGGATGTGGAGCTTGCTTAAGATTCATTCTCTCTCTCTATTTCTCTCTCTCTCTCTCTCTCTCCCTCCCTCCCTCCCTCCCTTTGCCCTTCCTCTGTTCACACATGCATGTACTCTCTCTCAGAAAAAAAAAATCAGTGGTATTTTTAAAAACCCACATAAAATGATAAGGCGCTACTAATTAGATTTATTTAAAAATTTAAAAATCACACTGAGGTACATCATAACAATATTGCTAAAAATCACTGATAAATATAAGGCCTTACAACTAGAGAAAAAAAAGTCCTTTATGCATACAGGAATAAATATTGCATCAGAAAAAAATGCAAATCAGAAAACATGAAAACACATATTTAAAATTGTAAGCATGGGAAAAACACACTATGCAAATATTAACAATAAGACAGCAGGGAAGGCTATATTACTGTTGGGCAAAACCAAGTTCATTAAAATATTATCAGATATAAAGAGAGGTGTTTCATCTAATAAAAGAGTAATTTCATAAGACATAAAAATCTCTTATGTGTATGTCACCAATAACAGAGCTTCAACATAAATGAAGAACTGAAAGGAATTACCTGACAGAACTTTCTGAAAGAAACAAATGAACAATTTTTTTAGAGATTTTAATACTATTCTTTGAGTAATTTAAACAAGTAGACCAAAATAGGAAAAAAATTGGAAGATGTGAATGATCCTATTACCAAACTTCACATAATAAACATTAATAGTACTCTATAACCAATCATTGTTGAATAAACCTCTTTTCTAGTATGCATTGAATATTCTCCACGATAGATGATATTCTGTGCCATAAAATAAATCTTGCAAGTTTGATATAACTAAATCATCCAAAGTATATTCTCTGAGCAAAAGATAAGTAAATTCAAAATAAATAGGAAGACATTAGGCATATTACACATATTTAAATTTAATACACACTTCTAAATAACCCACAGATCAAAAAAGGGAATAAGAAACATTGCATGTTGGGGCACCTCGGAACCTCAGTAGGTTAAGCGTTTGACTTTGGTTCAGGTCATGATCTCATGGTTTGTGAGTTCGAGTCCCACAACAGGCTCTGGGCTGACAGCTCAGAGACTGGAGCCTACTTTGGATTCTGTGTCTCCCTCTCTCTCCACCCCTCCCCTGCTGGCTCTCTCTCTCTCTCTCTCTCTCCCTCTCTCTCTCTCTCTCTCAAAAATAAATAAACACAGACAATTAATTAAAAAAGAAAATATTGTGTGTTAATGAAATACATCAAAATTTGTCAGATGCAGAAGTATTTTTTAACGTTTTGGTTTAAATGATAATATTAGAAAATGAAGATGCAAATTTAATTATCCTTAAAAGACAAAAGATAAAACCTACCAAAACTGGCATGTAAACATGTAAATATTAAAGAAACAGAAATGACATTTTAAAAATATTCCCACAAAGAACAGTCTAGATCAAGATGACTTTGCTGGTGAAATTTATCAACTAATTTAAGAAAGAAAGAACATCAAACATATAAACTCTTTCAGAAAACAAACAACATTTCTCAACTAATTTATACCAAATGCAGAAAAAGATATCACTAAAAAACAATAGTACAGTCACAAAAACAGACTTGACAATCAAAAGGAAACATTAGCAAGTCAAAACCAACAATATATGAAACAGACCAAGTTATATTTATCCAAAGAATGGAAATCAAACAATATAAATTGCTACATTTATAAAATAAACGAGAAAAATCGTATGATCATCTGTATAGATGTCATAAATATATCTCACCAAATTCAACATTCATTAATAATAAAATATCTCACCAAACCAGAAACAGAACATTTTCCCAGTCTAATAAAGAATACCTGTAAAATACCTACATTGAAAATTATCCTTAATGGTGAAAACCTGAATGTGTTCTCCATAAAATTAGGAGTAAGACAAGGATGTCTGTTCTCACCACTTCTATTCAACATTGTGCTGGAGTTCCCAAGCAGTAAAGTGGGCAAGGAGACAAATATACAAAAAGAAACTATAAATATTGAAAGAAGTAAAACTAATTCACAAGTGATTTGTAACAAACTTCTAGAAACTACATAAAAAACTGTAAGAATCAATAAGTAAATATATTTGCGGAGCACAAGGCAATATACAAAAATTAATTGTATTTCTCTATATCGGCAAATAAATATATCTTTGCTGTAAAAACAATACCTTTTAAAGTAATATGAAAACATAAGATAATTAGAGAGAAGATTAACAAAATATATGTGACACTGGAACACTTAAAAGTAGTAAAACATCCTGAAAGAAATTAAAGATCTGAATAAATTGAGAAAATTGATCTATACATTCAATTCAATCTCCCCCAAATTCTCTGTAGACAACTTTTTGAGGACATTTTCAAGAAGTTTCTAAATTCATAAGAAAAAGAAAGAAAATACCTAAAATGATTTCGAAAAATGAAAGTAAGACAATGCCTACTACCTAATTTCAATAATTTACATAAACCTATAGAAATCAAGATAGTTTGGTGTTGGAATAATAATAGAAATATAGATTAATGGGACATAATACAGTCCAGAAATAGATCCATATATATGTGGTCGGTTGATTTGCAAAGGCCCTATGATATTAAAACTGGAAAAATAGACCTTCAAGAAGTTTTGCTAAATGAAGCGGATTCCCATTTGAAAACAAAACAAAATAAAACAAAAAACAAAGGTAGCTATGCGTGCATTACTAGCACAATCAATAAATACGGTAAACATTATATGATATTTATAACTTTCGGATCACATTTTTTTTATTTCTGCTCTAATAATTATTTGCAGATTAGTAAATAAATTCAATTCAGTGTGTATGCAGAAATGTGAGCCTTAACTGAATATACTGGGAATTCTCAGTGAAATTCTCAGAACTATTAATAACTATGACAACTTAAACACATGTGAATACTTCTCACTGCACTTGCTAAAAAAGCTTTCCACAAAGAAAACTGCAGCCCAGCATTATTCTCTACTTTTAAAGTTTCCAATAGATAAATAAAGGTTTCTGGAATGAAATGTTATATATTTGCCTTCTTTTAGGTTTGTTTTAAAAATCTCCATTTTAACAGTATCTTCTCTTTACAGGAGAAATAGATTTTCCCTGAGAGTATACCTGAATTGAAAGCAATGAAGGAAAGGTGACACTCACTATGAAGCAACAGTAATCGGCTCTCTTGCCAAACCGTGCTGTGCATCCTCCTTCTTGTTCAACAAAATTTAAAGGAGAGAAAGCCTTCCTTTCTTGTGATCCTAATATTTAAGCACAAACCCTTCAGGTAATTTCAGTCCATATTAGGTATTTAAGATCACCACAGAAGGCTTAAACATCTGCTCAAAAGAATCAGATCACATTCATGATCACATTCATGTCAGAAAGACAGTTGGCTTTTCATAATGTGTAATGGGGGTACACCTGGGTGGCTCAGTCAGTTAAGCATCCCATTCTCGGTTTTGGCTCAAGTCAAGATCTCGCAGTTTGTGAGTTTGAGCCCCGCATCAGGCTCAGCACCACCAGTGCAGTAAAATGAAAGTAAGATTCTCTCTCTTGGGTTTCTCTCTCTCCTTTCTCTGCCCCTTCCCCACTTGTGCGCTCTCTCTTTCTCAAAACAAATCAGTAAACTTAAAAAATATAGTAATGTGGGGCGCCTGGGTGGCGCAGTCGGTTGGGCGTCCGACTTCAGCCAGGTCACGATCTCGCGGTCCGTGAGTTCGAGCCCCGCGTCGGGCTCTGGGCTGATGGCTCAGAGCCTGGAGCCTGTTTCTGATTCTGTGTCTCCCTCTCTCTCTGCCCCTCCCCCGTTCATGCTCTGTCTCTCTCTGTCCCAAAAATAAATAAACGTTGAAAAAAAAAATTAAAAAAAAAAATATATAGTAATGAAAATAATAAGTAATAGTCAATGCAAAAAAAATAACTGAATATAAGCTAAAGGTAAAGTAAGGCTGTGATTTTACCTACAGAAATAGCTTCTCTTTTTTTTTTTAAGAGTTTTTTTTTTTTTTTTTTTTTTTTTTTTTTTTTAATTTTGGGACAGAGAGAGACAGAGCATGAACGAGGGAGGGGCAGAGAGAGAGGAAGACACAGAATCGGAAACAGGCTCCAGGCTCCAAGCCATCAGCCCAGAGCCTGACGCGGGGCTCGAACTCACGGACCGCGAGATCGTGACCTGGCTGAAGTCGGACGCTTAACCGACTGCGCCACCCAGGCGCCCCTAGTTTCTCTTCTTAAAATAAAGTTATGTGAAGTATAATATTTAGGAACACTTTGTTCAGTAAAAATATGACGAATATTTTAGATAATTACAAATTCTTATTCTTACATTTTAAATACTTTTATAACAGCACACAGTGATAGAATTTATTCATTATTCCCACTTTATCCATTATTATTTTTATTTTTGAAGACTGTAGAAAAATGTGCCTCTCCACTGCAAAAGTTTCCAGGCACAGCTGCTATTTAAAGATATTGCCATCTTTACTGTCTGTAAGCCTGCTCCTCTGAAACCTTACTTCTCTTGCTTCCCTCAGGCAAATGTAATCAGAGCCTTCACTACTTTACCAAGCTCCTTTAAGTACACTGCTATTGTTAAATGTATCACACTCCACCTAAGTCATTGCCTATCTTTCCTACTAGACTGTAAAATCCTTAGGTTAAAAAAAATCTTATTTATTCATCTCTTTTATCCTTAGTGTCTTGAATTGTTCCCTTGTTCCCTGCATACTGGAGATCATAAACCTCTTACAGATAAAGCTTTAATTTATAAATTCTCTTGTGTTGATCATAGTTTACTATTCATAGTTTCCTTTTGCAATAATCCTCTTACCCTCTTCTCTTTAGGCTTCATCTTGTTGTTTGTAGCATATGGATTTATAAACTACCCTAAACCACTGGAGAACAAAAGACTAAAATTATATTACATAGCAAACCAAAATCAAAATAGTTTCCATCAATATTTAATTCTGTAGAAGACAGTGCATGGTTACATGGGGGAAAAAAAACTCGTAAAGATTGTTTTCCTCATTGTGATTACCCATATAAATTTCAGTAAGTTGTTAATAATTTATACTCCATTTCATAACTATTCAACTTAAAAACATCTAAGTAATAATCAAGATGGTGAAAAATATTGCCAATAAAAACAACACAGTTTAAAATTTTTGTTGTTTTTCTTGTCATATTGAGTGAAGCTACTGTAAAAAATGATTTGCAATTCACATTAGCATTCAAAACCTTCCATGTGGCTTTTGCTTCATCATTACCAAAGGTTTTCTTGTTTTTCCATGATAAGAATCTTTGAAAAAGTTTAGTGGAGTAATCATAAAATAAAATAACTTTGATGTATCAAAATACTTTGGAATTTTCTACTAGGAATTCATTCTTGCAGAGTAAGATAATATTCATATCAATGGCAATAACGTTTTTCAATCCTTAGTGATCATTCTGTCTTTCAACTTATCATACATTGGTATGCTTTTCCTATGCATGCCAATCACTGACTTTTCAAAGACAAGTTCCACGAATGTTGGCATGCTTTCTGCCTGTTTCTCTGTATTTCCCTATATTCCATTTACTGATTAAGCATATCATTAATCAAGAGGTCTTAAATTTCCTATTCTGGCTTCTTTTTCCTATCAGTAAATCTATGAATGGAAAAAGGAATGATGGAGGCATTGTATTGGGCATTTGGGAGCAGGTATGTTGGATCTAAGCTGGGGAGGACTTCTCCTGTGTTGTATGGCGATAGGACAAAAGAAATTCAAAAATGTGTCATGAATTGAAATCCTAAAGTTAAAAAATATGTATGTATTTAAAATGCATAATATAAAATTATGTATAGTATAAATAAAAAGATTGGAATTAAGTGTAATGCACAGATCAATTTGGGAAGAAGCACCACCTTGATACTGTTGAGTCTTCCAAAAAATGGTCATGGTGCGTGTCTGCATGTGTTTGGGTCTTAATTTCTCTCAGAAATGTTCTTTGGTTGGCAATGTACAGATCTTGAACTCATTTTTTAATGCATCATTGTTTAAGATCATTTTAAATGCCCTTTTGATTTTTTACTTGCCTTTCAATTGTATAATGCTGGCATATAATAATAAAATAACTATACTTTGAAATATTGAAAAAAATACATAGATAGGCATAAAAGCAGACTCACAGAACTGAAAAACAAATACCCTATCCTGGGGTGGGAAGACCCCCACATCATAAAGATGTGACTTATCTATAAGCTAATTCAAGCATTTAATTGTTGGATGCATAAGAATATGATTTAAAAGTTTATCTGAAAAAACAAACAAGTAACATTAATTATTAGCCAAAACATCCAGAGGAAAAACAAAAAGAGCAAAAAGGGGAAAAGGCCTACAAGATACCAAACATTTTAAACATTGTAAACTGTGTTTGGGTGCAAGAATAGATAAAAACAAAAACAAAAACAAAACACAAAAAAGGGATCAAAAGAGAAAATGGCATATTAGAAAAAAGACAAAAAAATGTATTCTTAGTAACAATAAGTGCTGCTTGGATAACTGGCAGACTTTAAGGAGACTTTAAGGAGGCTTTAAAGGAGACTTTAAGGAAAAGAGATAAAATGGTATCTATGCATCATATACATGAGGATTAATTCCAAAATGGCTACAGATTTAAATATAAAAGGATAAAACTATGCACATAACAGAAGAAAACTTGTTTGCCTTTTCTATAAATGGGGAAGGAAAAAAATATTTTAAGCTATAATTCAAAATCCAGAAGCAACAAGGAAAAATGAGAGACACTTGATTACATTTAAAAATTTGCATAGCAAAAGACACCATAAGTAAACAGACTGATGTCAAACTGTGAAAAACATTTGCACCTTATAATATCAAAGGGCTAATATGCTTAATAAAGAGCTCTAAAGTTAGAGAAAATCTTCAACAACATTAAAAACTAGAGAAAGGAACACACACTTCATAGAAAAAGAAATGGAAATAATCCAGAAACTGAAATGCTGTTTTCATACCTACCTCTTCCATTGGCAAAAAGTCAAAAATGTAACAACATATTCAGCTAATAGGGGGCAGCTAAATATTAACCTTCGTGCATTGCTGGTGAGATGACAAAATGATAAAATCACTGTGAAGAGTAATTTGGCATGTGTGTGTGCTGAAGGAGGTCATCAAGTTGTGACCACCAGTTGACTCATGAACTCCACGGGGTGATCAGAGGCTTCACATCCATCCCGTCTTCTGTCTCTGTAATGTGAGTTCTGTTTGCCTTCCCTGCTCCCAGAGGTCGCTTCAAGGACAGGGCCTTGAGATAGTGATGTGGCGTGTCATTAAGACCATCTGGAAGGTATACTTGACTGGACCCAGTTAAGGCGTCTATGTAAAGTTTTAAGATCTGGCAGCAGGTGTGGACATCTACTCACCTTGCAGCCACCTAAGACAAGTCTCGCATGTGCCTTCTCCTGCTTATTAAACCTGGCACCTACCAATCTGGAGTGGCCTGCGTCTTTCTTCAGTTTCTCTCTGTGCCCTCTGAGTACAGGGACCAGTTTCAGAGTAGACCTGGGAAGCACCCCAGGAGCTTGCAAACCAACAGTGTGACAAATTTTTAAATTATTTACCCTTTGACCCAACAATACAACTTCTAGGAATATATCTAAAATATACACTAATAAAAATATTTTTGAAAAGAGTATTTTTTGAAGACAAAGCAAATAATTGCAGCACTTGATGCGAGGTAGTAGAATGCAACGAAACTAGCAATAATCCAAATTTCTGCCAGAGGAGATTCAGGTGAATAAAGTGTGCTGTATCTCGAAATCACAGCTCTACAAAGGAATGAATGCTCTCGTATATAACTATCATTTGATCCCCATGTGTCATAAGTGAAAAAAATGGAGAAAAGTAATGCATCCATATAATATACACTTTTCTCTACTTTGCTTTTTGACTGGAAACCCATGCAAAATATTTTACACAAATGCAATGAAAAAGAAACAAAAAAATGAAAAAGTGAACTTAAATACGTGCCTAGTTATTGAACACACACACACAAACACACACACAGATGAATGACTCCAAGTGACTTTAACCATCGCAATTTGACTGTATGTTTATAGCGAGATATAACCTAAGGACAGAAAGAACTGTCAAAACATAATCTTAAACTATTCACAGTATTCGTTATTGGTTGTTCTTTTATATTGCTAAGAATCTTTTAGGTACTTTGTGCAGTAAAGCAAATGTTAATCTAACTCATTTATTTCTAATGTTGCTGAAAAGCAGAAGAAAGGTAAAGATGGAAAATGTATTGATTATGCAAAAATGCCGAACAGCCGAATTTGAGTTGGAAAAGTGCTATGAATGCTTGACTTATTTCATCTATGTATCTATGTCACATAGATCAGAGATCTATCATCTATGTTTCTGTTTTCATAGCTCTGTTCTCTAACGTGTATAGAAACCAGGTATAATGCAGTAGGAATAAGCATACTTACTTAGCACCCAGATTACAATGTCCAGATACAATTGCCCAGTGAAAGTAGCCAGTTCATTTTGGAGATATGTCTGATCCCTGGTCTGTGGAAGGAGACGTATAACTTAAACCTGGAATACAGTTATTCTGGATAGCTTAGAAGCTACCAATGACTTACTAGGGCTGTGTCAGAAGAATTTAGTTAAACTAAAGAGGCTCCTATCAGTAAAAGTTGCAAAATTTTGAGTATCAGTAAGGAGAATAACCTAAGTGGGTTGGAATCCATCAAATTCATTTATACCCAAGAGTTTGTAATGATGTTTGTAAAAACTACTAATTGCTCATTAATGAAGGTTCTAAATAAGGAAATCTTTATTTTGAAAGCTAGTCACTGATAGGAAAGAATGAAGCATTTATCCTACCTTTCTGATGTGACTGGTGACCATGTAGTTGATGAAGTGATGTTTTCCTTTTGTTATGGTTTTTTTTTCTATTTACATGAATAGAGATGATCTTCAGGGTGAAGGGGAAAATATAATCAGGAGAAAGAAAGGACTGGCAGAGCTTGTGGAAGACCGGCATTGGAGTGAGAACACATGGACTTCAATCCTAGCCCCATTGCTTTCCAGCTCTCTTGTCCATTTGCAAGCCAACCTCTACGCCTCAGTGTCCTCATCTATAAAACAGATGATGATACCAGTCTCACCTACACTACAATGCTCTTCTTAGATTCAAATGATTTCTTGGGGCGCCTGGGTGGCGCAGTCGGTTAAGCATCCGACTTCAGCCAGGTCACGATCTCGCGGTCCGTGAGTTCGAGCCCCGCCTCGGGCTCTGGGCTGATGGCTCGGAGCCTGGAGCCTGTTTCCGATTCTGTGTCTCCCTCTCTCTCTGCCCCTCCCCCGTTCATGCTCTGTCTCTCTCTGTCCCAAAAATAAATAAACGTTGAGAAAAAAAAAATTTTAGATTCAAATGATTTCAACATAATCGTGGGATTATAATCATGGGTGTCTCATGGTGCGTAATTTTGAAACCTCCCCTCATTAACTGCACAAAAGTTCTAGAAGGCATTCACTAAATACTTAAAACTGATGTTTATCATTGTCATGAGAGCAGAACTGTAACATAGCAAAGCTTACTTTAATTTGGGGATATGAGTACATCCTAAGTGTACTGGGAGCAGGGTGGGGGAGAGAAAGCGGGCAGTTGGTGTGCTGGAGCAGTGAACTGTCCACAGCAAACAAATGTGTGTGTATAACTGATGAGGTCGTTTTTGTACTCTCAGGGCACAAGTGGTTCTTATCTCCTTTATGATGTTCAGTTAATCACTGGATCCCTGAAGGGATGTTTGTCTTTATAAAAATATCTGCTAATAAGTGAGGAAAGAATGATGGAATTAAAAGAGCATCATTTTTAACTGCTGGTGAATTAATGGATGGAAGCAAAGATCATCAGCGGCTGTTAACACCATGAAAGGAGACACCAGACAAGCCGTACCTCTTAATAGAACAACAATTTCCAGGAAACAGAAAATGTGTCAAGCTACATCACGTCGTATTCACGTACACATACTTGCAGCCATTCTACAATATTTCTAGCAACAAAACCTGAAAAATATTTTATGTAAGTATAAAATTTGAAATGATGAAATGCTGTGTTCTCCAATCTTATCAAGATCAAAAAGTCAAATTTACAAGAAATGTGCAAAGATGGGAAGATGTTCATTGTTTAAGACACTATGTCTCCCTCGATGGAGAAAATTTACTGCCTCCAGGACTGTGGAGAAACAGTCCATTTTGATGGTTACAAAAGGCCTTCGGGGCAGGGTGCATCTCAAGTCAGGGTTAAATTAAGAAAATAGTTTCTCTCTGTTCTTGCTGTTCGCTATAAACTGTCCCAGAGAAGCCTCTGCACCCTGGCCACCAGAAATATGCAGAGATTTTTATTAACTACTTAATTAGAGTCCTTAAATTGAATTAGGGAGCATTCCTGAAAAAATCTGTGGATTAAAAAATCGCAACCTGTTAAAACACTGAAAAAAGTAAAACGATTTTTTAAGATTTTCTAGGAGGCAGTTTGAACAAAAGCAAGAAAAAAAAAAACACTAAAGAATAATGTAAGCTCTTGCTGAGCACCTCTGAGTAAAGTAACAGCTGTAATCAAGAGTACAAGATTCTGGACCCTGGTAATCCCACTAAGAGAAGGCAGTTGATGAGACTCGTACTGAGGAAAAATCTGTTGATCTCATGTGTTTTTATTCTGTATTTTCAAAATTAATGTACATCTTGCTTGTTTACATCATGATAATCATTTATTGGAGCTCAAAAGGAAAATGGCACTAATGGTAGGATACAAACGATCATGTTTCTATTAACAGTTTTATTTCACTAAGAATCATTTACTGAAGGTCTGGCTTCCTGAACGTATTTGCTGTGCCCAAAGGCCCCATATAGAATTTCCAGGTGCTCTAGCCAACATTACTAAAATAGAAAACTTTATCTTTGATACCCAGGTACTGCAATACAATTTATCCTTGTATCTCACAAAACTGTGTTTAAATTTTCAGTACCATTTGTTTTTAAGACTTATTTTTCTTTATGTTTATTTTTCTTTGACTTCTG
Organism: Leopardus geoffroyi; assembly: GCF_018350155.1. Taxonomy (NCBI): domain Eukaryota; kingdom Metazoa; phylum Chordata; class Mammalia; order Carnivora; family Felidae; genus Leopardus; species Leopardus geoffroyi. Next base: position 23,134,020 of record NC_059333.1, read on the forward strand.
ACATCGATACAAAGCAACAACATTATATCAATTCTACTGATTTAGCAGTGGATTTTAATATTTTTCTTACTTTCTAAATAACAACTTATTCTTGCCACAGAGAAGTTTTCTTTAAAAAGAAACTGCATAAATCTCAAAATCCATCATTACTATGTCCTAAATTCTTTGAAACACCGTCTTCTTCAGTGAGTGAACTGCTCATGGTGAATACATTCTTCAAATAGAAGTTACCAGTCTATTTCCAACAGAGCAGATCTTTATAACAATAAACTGCAAATAAGTTTAGATTTATTTATACTAGATACCTAAAGTTTACAATTAAGTCTTAGCAAATTGAGTTTAACAAACAGGGATAGTAGTCTTTTTCACACATAGAACTAAATACTCATTATGCATTGGCATTTTAACTATTTTCATATATAGATATATGCATATATATGTTACTGGCAAATCCTTCTAAGTTTATATTGTAGACTTCTTTTCTGTACACATATTTCCAAACCACCTTACTTTTCTCCAGCATCTCGAAATCTTAAAAATCAGAATTTAAAAATTTCTTGTATATTTATCCCACATCAAATATAAAAGATGGAAAATGAAATAAAGACATCTATAGGCAATTGCAATTATATATATGTACATATTTTACTGTGTATCTCGTGTATTAATTTCCTTCTTGTATTCCACAGAAACAAATAGATTAAGGGTGTTTATGAAAAATCATTCTAAATCTTCAGGCACAGGTGCCAAGAACTAGAGACATTGACAAATCTGTGTTAGTTTTCTGAAGCTTTCATAATAAATTACCACAAACTTGGTGGCTTCAAACAACAGAAATGTATTGTCTCACAGTTCTAGAGGCTAGAATTCTGAAATTTGGTGGGGCCACACTCCCTCTGAGCTCTAGGGGATAATCAGTTCCTCTCCTCTTCCAGCCTCTAGTGTATGTTTGCAGTCCTTGATTTGTGGGCATATTACTCCAATCTCTGCCTCTTTGGTCATATTACCCCCTTCTTTTGTGTCAGCCTCAAATCCCCCTCTACCTTTTTCTTAGAAGGACACTTCTCCTTGAATTTAGGGCCCACCCAGATAACCCTCATATCAAAATCCTTCATTCAATTACATCTGCTGCTATGGGCTGAATTGTGCCCTCACCACGTTCATCTGTTAAAGGCCTACCCCCCACTACCACGGGATGTAGCTGTATTTGGAATTAGGGTAAAATGAGGCCACATGTTTGGGTCCTAATACAATCTGACTGGTGTCCTTATCAGAAGAGGAAATTTGTACACAGAAAGGCACTAGGGAGGGGCACACACAGAGGAAAGACCATCTGCAGGCCAAGGAGGATGGCCACATCTGCTGATCCCTCAGTCTGGACTCCTAGCCTCCAAAACTGTAAGAAGATGAATTTATGTAGCTAAAGTCCTCAATCTGTGGACCTAGCAAACGAATTAATCTGCAAAGACCTTGCTTCCAAAGAAGGTAAGTTTTTACAGGTTCTGGGGAAGGCCACCATCCATCTCACTACCTTATATAACTATTCTTTACTGTGAAAATATCCCAGCATGAAAAAGTGATGAATAACTATGCAAAACGTTACTAAATAAAGACTGCATTGTAAATGCAGAGGAACTTAAAATCACCTAAAGTCAATGATCACAATGTCAAACAAATAGCCAATCAAGTACTGAAACATGAAACATATTTTTGGCATTAAAATGCTTGGCTATAAAATTGTGTTTTAATTATTAGGTCTATTTTTCAACATTACCAAAACCAACACATACCAGTTTTTTTACTAAGAATATGCCACACTTAAAAGCAGTTATCTATCAAGAGTCTAATGATAGTATATACTGATTGCATTCTGTTCACGATATTGCTGATTTGGGAGGTGATAATATGAAAAAAATGCAACCTTTATGCTCATGTAGTTCACAAAATGGTGTGAAAGACAGCCTGTCAATTGATACAAATAATTACTTTTAATTGATTCCTATGATGCAGTAGGCAAATAAAGACACTGAACAGAAGATATAGCTTAAGATTTGGGAACCATGGGGGCGCCTGGGTGGCTCAGTTAAGCTTCTGACTTGGACTCAAGTCATGATCTCACGGTTCACGGGTTCAAGCCCCGCATCCAGCTCTGTCCTGACAGCTTAGAGCCTGGAGCCTGCTTCGGATTCTGTGTCTCCCTCTCTGTCTACCCCTCTCTTGCTCATGTTCTCTCTCTGTCTCTCTCTCAAAAATAAAAATTAATTTTTTTTTTAAAAAAAGATTTGGGAACTATGATTGTCATTACCATCTCAAATTTATAGATAGTGAAGATGAGGTATAGAAAAACCAACTCAAATGCATCTGTCTGGCTCCAAAGCCCCTGTTTTGTTTTATTTCGTTTGGTTTGGTTTTGGTGTGTGTGTGTGTGTGTGTGTGTGTGTGTCTGTGTGTGTTTGTTTAATCTTCACTATCACACCAAAGTTGAAAAGTGCTGTAAAGGTGGTTTGCAGAGTGGATTGGATAGGACTGTAATATCTGGGTCAGCTCATGGCGTACCATTGGGGGAAATTTCACTTTGGCATTTTAGCCCAACAAGTAATGAAGTCTATGCTTGCACACACTTAGGGAATGTGAAATGCGGCTGTTCCCAAAATAAAGCATTAGCATGTGGCAGGACTGGCTTTTTGAAATGCCTTGATCAGAGTTTGGAAGGGGGACTTAAGATGAGTCTACTTAAGAATGTAGACTCTAGAGGAGATGGCAATAAGTTAATGTCTGAAGTGAGCTAAGGAAACACTGTTATAAATGCTTTTACCAAGTATACCAATACCAAGGAAAGAAAAGAAGGAAAAGGAAAGAAAAGAAGCCATAACAAGGAGCACTGAAAAGAATCTCAGCACACAAACAAAAAAAAATGCCCCCAAAAAACTGACAACTGTCTTCAAAGGATATCCTCTAAATCTGGGAAGCAACTAAAATGAACTATTCCTTATGCTGTCAGCATTGTCCTAAATCATACTGAATGCCTCACAAGTCTCATCTGATTGAAAATATTTTCCAGGCACTTTTAAGTACTAACATTTTTTAAAGTATGCTATGAATGTCACAATATAAGAAAGCATGCTTCTTTCCAAAGTTCTAATTCTGTAAGTGACTTTTTTTAGGTAAGATCATTTTTATATATTCTGGCTTACGCAGTCATATTTTTAGCACAATACTGGTAGTGCAATGTTCTTTTAAATTTTACTATACAAGTAGCATGTTTTACCCACATTTTAAAATAGGTTCACAAAATTTTAACTTGCTAATTCCATTTTCCCAATATTGTTACCAGTTAATAAAGTACTTTTTATACTATGACCATGTACTTGAGGATTATTTTGTGAGCAGAAGTGATAATAAATTGAGTATCTGATGGTTAATTGACACTGCAGTAGTGAACTGATCAGGGCAGTTCATGAGATACAGCAAGGTCTTTCCCCTCCAGGTACACGAAGTAATTGCACTGCCCTGCCTTCTAGAAATCAGTTATGGACATGTGATGTGACCTACTTGGGTTATGGTCACGAGTGGAAGTTCCACGTCATTTCTGGGAAGAAGCTTTAAAGGATAAAACCCAATTCAACCCATTTACTTGTTCCCTTTGTCACAGAAATTGTAACTATCTCAGATACGGCTGCTGCTTCAAACTAAGTCCTAGAGTAAAGAACGTGTTATAGAGACTAGTGATAGTAGTGTAATGAGATAGGAAAGCCAACATATTTCTTTATTATTATCATCACTATTACTGTATCTTCTTATTTCAGTTTGTACTTTTCAATATGCTCCATTCTAAGACTCTTGTATTATAAATGAAATCAGTGGAATGCTGTACAGAAATCATATAAATAATCCAGATTTATATACAAAGTGATGGATGGATTTTTACAAATATAATCTGAGCAAAGAAATAAAGACAAATCATAAAATGTAGAATGTAACTTGATAAAAGCAGGCATGAATACATTGTTTAAGGACATATTTCTAAGGATTAAAAAGATCAAGGAAGAGATCACTGGAAGTTAGGGGTGTGGTTATCTCTAAAGATTACATCCTGGAAGCAACATGCAAATGTTTGTATAGTGGTGGCAGGCTTCTCTTCTTACAGGGTTCTCTAGCGTGCAGTGGTTCTGAGGGTGATACTTTTTTACAAGTATTAATTATGGTGTAAATTTCTGCTTCACATACTTGTCTCTATTTTATATCCCATAATAAAATGTTTTCATAAAAATAGATTTTATCTATATTGATAATACAAAACCAAAATCTGTGTTTATACTCTAAAGAACCTTACATTAAAATCTTTAGCAAGGTTTATGAAATTTAGTAGTAACTTATTTTAATATGTACAAAGATTCTGTTAAATCTGAAATTAGAACACCGAACATTTTTTCTCCCATTCCAAATACACACATATATTATAAATGCAAACTGTAGCAGAAATACAGATATACCTCCTGCAGGTGACAGAAAAATGCTCCCCCCACTGAAGATGTCCATTTATAATCCCTAGAACCCATGACATTGTTTATTTATATGGGGAGGAAAGACTTTGCTGATGCAATTAAGGTTTTGAGATGAGATGGGAAGATTACTATGGATTTATCTGTGTGCCCCAATGTGACCACAAGTGTCTTTGTAAGGGCAAGAAGATGGCAGGGTGTCAGAGAACAACACGTGACTAATGGCAGGTCAAAGGAAAAGAGGAGGGCAGGACTGAGAACAAGGGAGAACAAAAGAGACAGAATTGAAGATGCCACACAGGTGGCTCTAAAGACAGAAGTGGCTGCAGCAAATGCATGGAGGCAGCCTGGAGAAGGAAAATATGCCAACACCAAGATGTTAGCTCTTTATGATTCATTTCAAAATTGTAACTTCCAGCACTCTAGAATGATACATTGGTGTTGTTTTCAACTACTGACTTCATAGCCAGTTGCTACAGTAGCAATAGAAAACTAAGATATCTACTTAGCTATTTAAAGAAATATGTATTTTATATTTTTCACTTCTATGTATACAGAATCTTACCCATGATCTTGCACCTAGAGGAAGTCCTATATATATTGAAACAAAAGAATGAAGGATAAGACACAAAATAAGTATCGAATCAAGAAAAAGAGAAAGAAGTAGGTAAAGTTACTGAAGGAGGAAACATTTTAATTAATCCTACAAGAATATTTTATGTGATAAGCTTTATTACACTTATTCTTGAGTGAAAAGCTTTTGAATGAAATAAAAACTGAATATATGAATATGAATATAAACTGAAAATAAATTGGTGTTCATTTTTCCTACAGCCCTATTCTGTAGGCGGTGTCAGCTATATATAGAACTGCAGTAATTAACATCTCTAATTACAAAACAATATGGTATAATTCTACACAGAATATAAATCAATACATAATTTTTAAGACAGTAGAGCATAAAGACTAATTTGGATATATAAATTAGGCTCTAGAAATAACGTTACAAATCTGACATTCATTCTGGACAGTGTTACTCAATTGTGATCCTTGCTTCAGGCTCTATCACTACCCCTAACATTTTCCCCAAGCTTCAATCAGGAACGTCTGTGTTAGGTACTATTTTCATAGGTAGTAGCGTAACTTCACTTTTCTGGATGACAATTTCAACCATACTAAAATTAACTATTATTTTTTTTCTGATATAATTACATTTTTGCATGTGCATATTTGGCTCACAGAGTCAAGCAAAACATCTACGGAATTTTACAATAAAAAAATATATTCTCTTATGTTTTATGTAAAATCAAGAGTAATCACTTTATACTTAAAACACCCAGTGTAACTGAACATCAGTATTCCTGCATGGCTAATTCATATGCCTATGAACTAAAATACTAATAAATCTATGGCTTACATTTTTGGATATATGTCTTATCCTTTTTAATATTTAACCAAGTCACATTTTCAACTGGTTTTCATTTAATAAGCCAATTTTTAAATATGACAATAATTTGGTAATTTATAAAGAAGCAAAAGTTAGAGAACACGGTTTTTGTCAAATAATATTCCATGGCATGGATCTACCACATTTTATTTATTCATTCATCCGTCAATGCATGTTCGAGTTGCTTATACTTTTTGGTTATAGTGAATAATGCAACAAAGAGGAATAAAGTTCTGGTAGATGCTATAACATGAATGAACCTTGAATACATCATGCTACATGAAGGAAATCAGAAACAACAGTTCAAATGGATTGTTTGATTCCATTTATATGAAATATCCATAGTAAGCAAAGCCATATAGACAGAAAGTAGGTTAGTAGTTTCTTAGTATAAGGGAAGTATCAGAGGGAAAGGGGGAGGGACTGCTCAGGGATAAACTGGTATGGGGAGAAGAAAATGCTCAACAACTGTGTGTTTTTTTTGAGAGGTAATGAAAATGTTCCAAAATTTATTTTGGTAATGGTTGCACAACTCTGTAAATATACTAAGAATCAATAATTTTAAATTGTTGAATTATATATGTGAATTATAGCTTCATAAGGGTGTTCTAAAACTAAAACTAAAGGAAAACAAAACAAAAACCTGTTTTTTTCTCCACAGAGGGCAACACTGTCAATGCAAAAAATCCCAAGATAACTGAAAAAAAAAAAAAAGCCTACCAGACTAACAAGCAATTTATCAAGGTTGCAGGACACAAGGTTAATATGCAGAAGCCAGTTGCTTTCCTACACAACAGCAGTGAACAAGTGGAATTTGAAATAAAAAATATAATACCATTTTCATTAGCATGCCCACAAATGAAATACTTAGGTATAAATCTGAATAAGTATGTGTAAAATCTACATGAAGAAAACTATGAAACCCTGATGACTTAAATCCAGAAAGAACTAAATTATTGGAGAAATATTCCATGTTCATGGGTAGGAAGCCTGTATATTGTTAAGGTGTCAGTTGTTTCCAATTTGATCTACAGATTCAGTGCAATCCCAGTCAAACCCCCAGCAAGTTTTTCTGTGGATATTGACAAACGGATTCTGAAGTTTATATGGAAGGTTAAAAGACCCAGAATAGCCAACATAATTTTGGAGAAAAAGAACAAAGTTGGAGTACTGACACTACCCTCTTCAAGACTTACTAAATTATACTACTGAAACCAATATTACCCTTTAAGTTAACTAACTATAAATTAAATAAAAACTTGAATCAAAAAAGTAGTGATTTCAGGAAAAGGAATTCAAATGTCAGATAACCAAGAAAATAAAAATGTGGAAAAAACATTAAAAAAAAAAAAAAGACTTACTATACAGGTGCCTGGGTGGCTCAGCGACCTGGGTGGTTAAGCAACCGACTTTGGCTCAGGTCATAATCTCATAGTTTGTAGGTTCGAGCCCCACATTGGACTCTGTGCTGACAGCTCAGAGCCTGGAGCCTGCTTCGGATTCTGTGTACCCCTCTCTCTGCTCCCCTCCCCAACTTGTGCTCTGTCTTTCTATCTCTCTCTCTCTCTCTCTCAAAAATACATAAACATTTTAAAAAATTTTAAAAAGACTTACTATAAAACTACAGTAATAAACACAGTGTTAGTATTGGCAAAAAAAAAAAAAAAAGAGACAAATAAATCAGTGAAACAGAACAGAGAGCCTAGAAGTAGATCAACATAAGCAGAGCCAACTGTTCTTTGACACAGAAGCAAAGACAATACCATGAAGCAAAGGATTGTCTTTTCAACAAAGGAACGAACAGTGCTGGAATAATTAGGCGCACATGTGTGTGTGTGTGCGTGCACACACACAACACACACACACACACACACACACACACACACACACACTCCCTAGATATAGACTTCAAATCCGGTACAAAAACAAATTCAAAATGGATCACAGACTTAGATGTAAAATGCAAAAGTATAAAATTCCTAAAAGATAACATAGGAGAAAATCTAGATGACCTTGAGTATAGTGATGCTTTTGTGGATACAACATCAAAGTTACGATCCATGAAAAGAAGAACCTACAGGCTGGGCTTCATTTAAATTTAAAACTATTGTTCTATCACCCAAACTGTTAGAGAAAAATGAGAAAACAAACCACAGACAGGGAGAAAATATTTGCAAAAGACACAATTAACAAAGAACTGTGATCCAAAACATAAGAAGAACTCTTAAAACTCAAAATTAAGAAAACAAACAACCAGACTAAAAAATAGGTCAAAGACCTTAACTGGCACCTCATCAAAGAAGATATACAAATGAAAAACAGGCATATGAAAAGATGCTCTTCATCATATGTCATAAGGGAAATGCAAATTAAAGATATAATAAGATACCACTCATATTGATTGCAACAGCAAAAATTTAGGACATTGACAACAAATACTAGCAAGGATATGAACCCATAGGAACTGTCATACATTGCTGGTCGGAATGCAAAATGGTACAGCCAGTCACCAAGAGAGTTTGGTGGTCTCCTGTAAAGCCAAATATATACTATTACTAAACAATCTAGCAATTGTGTTCCTTGATATTTATCCCCCAAAACTGATGCTTATGTCCTCAAAAAAATCCTCACACTGATGTTTATACCAGCTTTATTTACAATTGCAAAAACATGGAAGCAACGAAGATGCCCTTCATTAAATAAATAGATGAAAAATGGTACATTCAGAAAATGGAATATTATTCAGCATTAAAAAGAAATGAGCTATCAAGACATGAAAAGTCACAGAGGAACATTAAATGCGTATTACTAATTGAAAGAGAACAGTTTGAAAAGACTACATAGGAGTGCCTGGGTGGCTCAGTTGGTTTTGTGTGGACTTGTGCTCAGGTAATGATATCACGGTTCATGGGTTCAAGCCCCACATAGGGCTCTGTGCTGAGAGGTCAGAGCCTGAAGCCTGCTTCAGATTCTGTGTGTGTGTGTGCGTGTGTCCCTCTCTCTGCCTCCCTCTCTCAAAATTAAATACACATTAAAAAAAGAAAGAATCATATTGTATGATTCCAATTATATGAAATTTTGGAAAAGGCAAAACTATGGACATAGCAAAGAGCTCAGTAGTTGCCAGGGGGTCAGGGTAAGAGGAAGAATAAATAGATAGGACAGAGGGCAGTGTAGCTCCTCAGCATGATATTATAATGATGAATATATCATTATACATTTTTCCAAATCCACAGAATGTACAGCACCAAGAGTGAACCCTAAGATATATTATAGGTTTGGGTGATAATCATGTATGAGTGTAGGTTCATGTGCTGTAACAAATGTACCACTCTGGTAAGTGATGTTGACAATGGGTTTGCCTATGCATGTGTGTAGACAGGGAGCATATGGGAACTCTCCGTACTTTCCTCTCAATTTTGCTGTGAATTTAAAATGGCTCTGAGGAAAAATCTGCCTTTAAAAGAACATATTTGTAACTTATATTGATTTAATTAATATCTTAAAAAAATATAACAGGTAGTAATTCACATAAAATCAAAGTTATAGTACAGAATAAGCAAGTAAAATGAAAGTATATCCTCAGCTACAAATAGTATTCAATGGCAGTAATGTTTTACCACATCAAATTAATATTAAATCATATGAACTCATTTCTACTGATTATCCCCTATAGGTTATCAATTAGCATTTGGGATTAGTTACGATTATATATATTTCTTTTTTATACATTATGTTGAAATTACACAGCCACCTGTTTGGGACACTGAATCCACATAAACTTATACTTTATTCCACAACTAGAGGGCTGGCCAATATTGACTAAAAATACTTTAATATAAGAGGGGTTCCACTAAATATTTTATTAACTGTCTTTAATAAAATCCTCTTGAAAATATTTATTTCCCTTGATAAACAAGATAACTTTTGCATAATTTCCAGTTGTATAAAATGTCGAGGAGTTACCCGGGTGACTTAGTTAAGTGTGGAACTTTTGATTTTGGCTCGGGTCATGATAGAGTCCACCTTTGGGCTCTACGCTTGGTGTGGAGTCTGCTTAACATTCTCTCCATCTGCCCCCCCCCCACTCGCATGCAAGTGGGCACATACTCTAAAAATAACTAACTAAATAATAAACTGTCTAAGTTTATTAGTGCTCAATCCTGGCAAATTATGATGTTAGCATTATGCCATTGAGCACAAAATTGTAAGAAATAACCTGAAAGACATTTCATGCCTAATTTTCTTGTTTAAAATATATTTAGACCATATTAACCACCTTGATTACTTTTTATTTTACATGTTTATTTTCTGATTCTTCCTTATTTAACATTTTTGTAACTGTGCATATCTCACAATATAATTTAGAAAGGATGGAGAGGTCCATATCTAACAAAACATATTCATTCTTCTAAAGACACTGATTTCATGTTTCTATTTTAATGAAATGATACTCATTCAAGTAATTTCTCAGCAAACACTCATTTACTCTTGTACAATGATTGCATTTTCTAAATCCAAAATCCACCCTGCATTTCCCAATACCAATACCACTAAAAGCTGCATAGTGGATTTTTGTAAAAATGCATTTTAATCATACAATGAATTTACCATACGTATCATCGTTTCTTATGTTAAACTTTCTAGTGCCTGCAGAATTAATAGTTAGAGGAACTAGTTAAATTATTATTTAAATCTTCTCATTTTCTCTAATTAAATTAATAAGGGGATTGGTAAAGAAAACTATATAGTAACTAATCTAAATTGTTTTCAATCTACCACTTTTAAAAGACTGCTAAAATTATGATATTATAAAGATTCATGTGATCAATAGATTTGTAATAAATAGTACATGTAAATTCATGTTTTAAAATTTGTTTACCTGCAAAATTGATGATTGCTATTCAATAAACAATCTAAGCACATCTTACAATTTAATCTTTATTACACAGTTTTGTAGTATTTGCCACATTTACTTTAAATCATTTCTATCCATTATTCCTTTTTGTTTTTTGGTTATTTTTTCCATGAACATGTATCATATATTAAGGTGTCTCTAGTTCCTTTAACATTTCTTTATTATTTCCTGTGTTGTTTATCATACAATTCTGATTACATTTTGTATAGAAATAATTATGATCTTCACCATCTCAAAGGTAGATTAATTTAGCTATTGATTCTTTGTGTCATTACCATCTTATTATGTCAAACCACTTTTTATCTTGAGATATGCTTTCAACTCATTTTTATTTCTTGCCTTACAAAGTCTAAATATTTTATATTTCATTTTTATCTTACATTTCATTCAGAATCAGATCAAATGTTTAAAAAGCATCTATAAATTATCATATACTACCTTTGCTCTGTTTCTACAGGATCTTATAAATTTCAACTTTTGTATGCAGTAACGTAGAATTCTCAATTTTTATTTTCCTTCATCCTTTATTTTTTATTTGTCTCAACTAACTGTTAATTAAAAAGAGATCTTGATCTTTTCAGCACATGTTATATGAAGAGTTTACTACATCAGTCACCCTGTCTCTCCATTTGCATATTGATGAAGTTCTCCCATCAGATGTTAAGTTGGAAGTCTTGGTGATATGTACAATACTTAGATAAATCTCCTGTGAGTACCAGGCATGCATCAATTTTAATTCTGAACTAAAGACTTGACTTTAATCTTATGGCCTTGTCCTTGATATATAAAAAAATAAATAATTATTCCTGCACAAATCTGATTCACTCTGTATTACTTCTTTGACCAACACAAATAAGCAAAGCCAGTGTTAACTATAGTCTACCATTCACAGTATATTTTCTCTTATTTCATTTTTAAAACACATCCCAGATGTAGAATGTAGTAGTATGGTCACACTATTTCACTCCTGGCATACAGTTCTTGTTTTTGACTGAAGAGAAATGGTAAGTAGTGACAAACGGTGGTAAATACACCACATTTGCCATCACAAAATACCAATCCCATCTATGAGCTGAATGTCAGCCAAATCTGGACAGTTTAGCATATAAATTATATGTTTATATAGACATACAGATACGTTTCCACTTAAATATGTTTATATAAAAATGTAATCAGTTACTTGGCCATACTTGCAAATGTTTCACTTCAACCCTTTTCTTCTAAGCATATCTGTTTCCTGATATTTATCTCTAAATCTATACTCAAGTATTCATTTTACACCTGTGCTAAACTTATTATTTATGTAATAATTTCCTTAAGGGTTAGGTGAAAACTATTTATAAACAAAACTAAATCATGTAAAAATTGTAAGGTTGGTATATGTATATAACAGTGACTGATCCTTATTCTTTTTTAATAATGGGAAAATATATGAGTAAAGATGTATATGTAGTACTCATTTTTTCAAAGTTCTTATGATAAGAACATTTGGAAGAGTAAAATTTAGTTGCAATTTTTTTGATATCTATCTGTTTTATTTCTGGAAAGCAAAAGTACCATTATGCTGAGCTTTAAGATGTTTCTTTGAACTTATGAAATATGACAATGACTTTTGAAATGCACACATATGCCATTGAGAAAAATAAAATTGGATATATAAAAATACATTTGGGTTTTTTTCAGTATTACTGCAAAGCAAATAAATTGGTATTTAATTTGTAATATTTCTATTATGAGGTCATAAATTTTTATAAAGTTTATATATGTAATAAGATTTTTAATGATAAGATGAGCTTCTCTTTCCATTGAAGTGCCATTGAAATTTCACTTTCTTTTTTAAAAAAATATTTTAGTGTTTAGAGGGACAAGCAGGGGAGGGGCAGAGAGAGAAGAAGACACAGAATCTGAAGCAGGCTCCAGGCTCTGAGCTATTAGCACAGAGCCTGACATGGAGCTTGAACCCATGAACCATGAGTACATGAACTGAGCCGAAGTTGGACGCTTAACCAACTGAGCCACCTAATTGCCCTGAAATTTTGCTTTCATTATAAGATTAAGTGGGCTTCAAAATATATATCAAATATATGATTTTCCACAAATTATATGCGCATACAGCCACAAGACACATATATGCACATATACCCTCAATAAAGCATGCATATGGGGCTATATTAAATATACTTAATAATATGCTCGTATTTTGGTTATTGTGTAACTGTGATAGAAACATATAGATCAAGGGATAAAAATAATCTCTTGTATTTAAAGTACATGTATATATATGTATATGCATGTTTAGCCCTAATGAATAAGCAAATCTATGTGGATGTATCTTACCATTTTATACAATCTGAGAAGGGTACAATAATAATTTAAAAAATAAAAAAATAATAAAAAATATTTTCACTAGGTTACATTTACTCAAATAAATGTTTTCTCTATAATTTTTTAATGCTCCACAACATCAGAAATGAAACTCAAATCTGACCTCATCTTTTCATAGCACTTACCTCATCAAAGTTCCCTCACTAAACACTGTCAAAAGCAATTATTTCATTATGTTTTGCTAAGAAAAATACTCTTTATAAATGAGACTAATAGAACACTCTCATTAGGAAACATAATTAAACATGGTCATATTTTGAAAGCATGTTACAATATTAGTAGAGGTTTACGGATGCTCTGGCACACACAGAATGTAAATGTAAAGGGAAAGCTTTGCAGACAGTATTTTGTTGGGTAAACTTGATACACGGGAGAAGAAAAAAATGAGGTACTTTCGTGGCTTCTTTTCCATCATTTCTTTCCATCAAATCTGAAAATGAATGACATATGAAGTTCATTCAAGTTCAATTTAGAGACTATTGTGCCGTGCTGATTTCATGCCAGCTCAACAATTTTGGAAAACTAGATTTGTTTGGAGTTTAAGGGGTTCACAAAGAAAAGAATATGTGCTTTCTACTCTGGCTGAAATAGCTTGATTTAAAAAGTATATGATTATCTCCATGCAGAAATTTCAAATCAGGTTTCCAAGAAGCAGTTAGGTTAAGTAAATCCTACACCAGGGTATGATATAGTTGAAGGCAGATCCTGTGTAGAGAAACAGTAAAACCTCATTGGGGAATAACGGCATAGGAGGTCCCACACAAATGTGGTTAAACAGCCATAAAGGTGACATTACTGAATGTTGTATTTAAAGAAGAGGTAAAGGAATACTAAATTACATAGTATTTCTACCATACATACACAACAGATGTAAATAACCTAAAGAACACAGATAATAGTGATATGCAATGAAATAATTACAAAGGGAGGAGTATCAGTATTTATTATCTTTGTTTTTAATGAAACTTATATTTGTAGTTTATGTAATTTAATTCTTCATGTCTGTGCTTAACAACCAGCTCACCAGTATATTTCAGCAGCAAAGACAGGCTGGAAGATGGGCAGGGAGAGAGGAGTGGCCAAGTCTTAGTTAGCTGGTACTGACACAATTTAGTGTGTTTTTTGTAAATGTTTACTTATTTGAGAGAGAGAGAGAGAGAGAGAGAGAGAGAGAGAGAGAGTGTGTGTGTGTGTGTGTGTGTGTGTGTGTGTGTGTGTGAATGTGTGCATAAACGAGTGCAGGGAGGGGCAGAGAGAGAATCCCAAGCAGACTCCATGGGGGTTGATCCCATGACTATGAGATCATGACCTGAGCTAAAATCAAGAGTCACAAGTTTAACTGACTGAGCTACCCAGGCGCCACGCAATTTGGTGTTTTGATACTTCCAGGGGGTACATGCCCAAATGTACACTCTATAGTTTCTCTCATGGAGAGAATGACCAAAGTGTCCTCATGTTGTCTCTTTTCATCTTGCTTTCAGTATCAAAGATTTTCTAGTTATAAAGCTGTGTGCCCTGGATTACTATTTATGAGCTCTGCATAGCAACCTTGACTGATGGAGGGAACTGGGACAGGTGCCTGCAAGACCTCATCCTCGAGTGTTACATATTCCATTATTTTTCCCAAGGTAAAAGCAGTGATGCTAATGACTCAATGAGACCATTCCTAAGAGAAGCAGGATCCAGCTTTATTATTAATTCTAATAGGAGGGCTGTGGAACTAGGATGGGAACTCAGGTAACTTAAGAAGCGATGTCACAACCTATGAAACAAAGCCTAGAAGAGGAAGAAAAATGTACTTAAAATAATTACAATATGGCTCCAGTTGGAAACTATTTGTTAGGTTTGGTTCAGGGTTCATAAATTCAATGCAATGGGTTTAAGTTTCAAAGGTTTTGTAAGCATAAGGTTTTTCCCTGATTCTATGTCTGTGTGATATTTTGCTCTTTCTAATATTCTAGTTAAATTAGCAAACATAGCTTTCAAAAACTGATGGTTACTTAACTGTTTTAGAAATCTACACTAACTATTGAAAGGCCAAAGTTTCTCAGGTGAGTAACAGATGCTATCTGATATTGCTTTCTTTGTGTAAGCCAGACAAAGTCCAAGTTGTCTAATAATGTGTGTAGATTGTGTTAACTTATAAATACTATATAATTATTCACTATAATTTCACGGTAAATGAATTCAAGGTATTGTGTTAAACAGCCTAAGTTTGGACAACGTAACCTGGTGGGCCACATTTTGGGTAATCTTTGACATGGCCCCTACATTTGCAAAAGATGGTCAACTCAATTTGAAAATCAGGAATGAATTTAAATGTTATCTCTTTTCTGTGCCTCTGATTCATCATCTGTAAAATAGGATAACAATAACATCTAAATCATGAAGTTGTAAAGAATAAGGTGATTGATATCAAACCCAATATATTTTAACTCTTCTAATTTACCTATTTCATCATATGCAGCAAAAGCTGTTCTCTGCAACACCATCATATATATTTGCTAAAGAAATAAAGCAACCAGATGAAAATATCCCAAGACACGCATCACATCAGGCAATAGCACTGCAGGTTAAATTTAGTAACGAGTGTGTTATAATCCTAGGTCATGGAGTATAGGATATACAATGAAGAAAGGTAGAAGATAAAATCCAACTGGTGTTAAAAGGAGGTAGACTCCACTCATTGTTTATTTTTAAAATAAACATGTTTTGAAGTAGTTTTAAGTTCATAGCAGTATTGGGCAAAAGGTACAGAGATTTCCCAAATACCCACTCCCACACATGCCTAATCTCCCCCATTATGGACATCCACCACCAGAGTGATACAATTGTTATAACTGATGAATTTTGATGAGCCCAAATATCATTACCATCCAAGTCCACAGTTACTTCAGGGTTCACTCTAGGTGTTGTACATTCTATGGATTTGTAGAAATGTATAACGATATGTATTCACCATCATAGTATCATACAGAATGCTGCCCTAAAAATCCTCTCAGTCCCACCTACTCATCCACCTCTCTGTCCTAACCCTTGGAAACCACTGATTTTTTTTTTTTTATTGTTTCCAAAAGTTTGCCTTTTCCTGAAAGTCATATACTTGCAAATCATACATTATGTAACCTTTTACGATTGGCTTCTGGATGTACCATATTTTATCCATTTACCCACTGAAGGGCATTTTGGTTGCTATCAAGTAATGGCAATTATGAATAAAGCTACCATAAACACCTTAATGCAGTTTTTGTGTGGACATAGATTTTCAACTCTTTTGTGGAAATACTAAGGGGCACAACTGCCAGATCATTTCGTAAGAGTATGTTTAGTTTTCTAAGAGACTGGCAAACGATCTTCCAAAGTGGCTGTACTCCCACCAACAATGAAGGAGAGTCTGTGATGCTCCATATCCTTACCAGAATTTGGTGGTGTCAGTGTTCTGGATTCTGGCCATTCACATAGGTGTGTAGTTGTATTTCTGATTGTTTAAATTTGCAAGTCCCTAGTGACATGATGTCGAACATCTCTTCACATACTTGAATATGGTCATACATATTCAAATACATTGTTGTTATTATTTTGGACAAATTGTTACCTGTTAGGTCAATTAAGAATAAGTGAAAATAAATGTTCTTAACTTCATTTATTTCTTGCTCCATTCTCTTCCTTCCTTTTTGATCTGAGTTTCTCACCTACATCATTTTCCTTTTCTCTAATGAACCTCTTTTAACATTTATTGAAGGCAGGTTTACTGGAACAGATTCCCTAAATTTTTGTTCATATCGAAAAGTATTTCTCCTTCACTTCTTAAAAAAAATAAATGTTTATTTATTTTTGAGAGAGAGAGAGAGAGAGAGAGAGAGAGCGCAGGGGAGGGGCAGAGAGGGGGACAAAGAATCTGAAGCAGGTTCCAGGCTCTGAGCTGTCAGCACAGAGGTCCAATGTAGGGCTCGAACTCACAGACTGTGAGATCATGACCTGAGCTGCAGTCAGACGTTTAACCTACGGAGCCACCCAGGTGTCCCTCTCCTTCACTTTTGAAGGATAATTTTGCAGGGCTTAAATCTCTTGGACTCCTGCCTCTAATTTAAGAATACAGGGCTATGTTGCTAAAAGCTGGGAGACCATGTGAAGGAGAACTGAATAGCCCAGCTAAGACCCAGCCAATTTTCCTGTCAACATACCAGCTGACTGCAGATACCTGAACGAGCTCAGCCCAAATTAGCCAATGTAGGCTCAGGTCAGAAATACCACTCAGCTAACCCAGAGAATTATGAGAAATACAAAATAGTTGATGTTTTATATCAATAATTATTGGGATAACATCCTTATGGAAATTCACAACTAATATTAAAAGAAATGATGCACTGTGGGACAAAGTACTCAAAACTATTTTTCTTCTGTCTGTTAGTAAAATTAGGACTGTAGATTGTATGTCTTATGACACTCAGGCTTTATATAGTGTATGGAGTACCTCTGACATATACAGAAAATAGGATCTTTTTAAAATATTGAACCATATGTCATCTCACATAATCACCTTACCAGATTATATTAAGAAGTTTAATAAAATGTGTCATCACTATTAAACTACTGAATTATTATTAAATTATGCATGGACAATCACAGGACAGAATTCCTCTAACTAAAAGGTTGGTTGACTCTAGTTTCTTTTCCTATCAGTGTTTGCTGCTTCTGATACCTTACTTCATAACTTCTAAGCATTACCAGACTTCAACTAATAGTGGTAATTGATTTTAGTTTCTTGTAAAACCCAAGTGGGCCAAATTCTCATCCAAAGGCACGGTCTTTAAAGCTCATACTCCTATATTCACAGTTGTTTTTGGAAACAGGTGTAATAATCCATTTGGATTCAGCTCAATGAATTGTCCTTCAACCTGTCTCACCACCTCTTCTGAAAGCAATGTCGATCTACAGCCTGTAGGTATTAGCTTCCTGATTTATCTTATACCCCATCATGATGGAAGCATCAGATTCATCAGTGGGACCACTTGAACAGCAGGATTCTGACAGGCATTCCTGAAGCCTCAGCCTATATATAGCCTTTTCCAGCAGCTCTCAAAACACTTCAGTGAGCAAGCTATAATCCTGATAAGTCCTTTTCTGTTTAAACTGGCTAGAATGGATTCTCTTATCTTTAAGAGTTCTGGACTTAAAAGAAGGATTATGATTACTCTTGTATCCTTAATCATACTTGGACACATCTTAATTGCTTAATAAATACAGCAGAATAAAAAACTCTCATAACTTTGCCAATCATAATTAGAGACTCATCAAAGTTATTCCTATTTTTAGCTGTGATACGCAACTAAATATGAAACTATGACACAAAAGAATTTCTCTCATCATTTGAAGTTTATATCAAACAGCAAATATCAAATAAGACTACCAATTTCATCCACTCTCTCTTTGACATTGATTAATGAACTTGGAAGATTATAACTATCTTAAATTATTTTATCTAAATCATTTTATCTTAAATAAAATTGAAAGAATAGTTTTTATTAAATAGCTTAAAGACAAAAAAGGTGGGGCGGGGGAAGGTCAGAAAATAGGAGTAAGAATCTATGACGTTCATTGTAAAAAATCAGAGCTGCTGAAATCAACATTGCCAGAGTGTAATCGTTCACACTTTTACACACAGAAACTTCTATGATATTTGAAGGAAACTTCCGAAATATTAGAAAACAATATTATAAATAGTAATTATATGAAATATCAATGAAAAACAGAGAAATCCAATAGGCATAGAAAGAAAAAAGATACTTTAAGTAAAGTCCTTCACAGTATACAAATAGATACCAATTTCTTTTTTTTTTTTTAACATCAATTGCTTTTAAATTTTTCATTTCCTTTAAAAAGGTAATTACATTCCTTTCCATGTTGGACCAAGCTGGTCTTTTCCCCTTCCTGCCGAACCCAAGCTCCCTTTTATTGTAGGGACTCTGCATAAAGAGCTTCCACTGCCTGTAAATACGTATTTCCTGCTCTCACCTCATACTTCCAATATCATCTTTAAACCATGTCCTAGGGAGACACATGCATGCATATACACAAAGAGAGACATAAATACAATCACACCACAGAAATTCATTTTATATCCCATAGTAATGTTAATTTCTTCTTCAGCAAACCCCTCGACTTTTTAACATGATATGACTGCCAACAGTCAAGTGATACCATTTTCTTTTCCAACTTTTCAATTTAAAACAAAGTTCTGGAAAACCTAAATTTATATGTCATTATCCTCAGAAATCATTAATAAAGCTATTAATATAAACAAAATCCCTATATTCACAAAATGTGCCATATCCCCTAATAAAATAACGAAGCCTAAGAAAATAGCTTTAATTCTCTATAGCATGTAAGGAACAAACAGGACAACTTTCTAACTAAAGGCAGTATATTAAAGCAATTATAACAATGATGCATTTCAATGTAATCATCACTACTAACTGGGCAACAAGTCAAACACTGAGGTAATGGAGAAAAATCAGTGCTTAGGGATCAAGGCAGGTTAAGGTCACAATGGGACTTTGCAAAAAATCAATGTAGAAAATCAAAGTAGAAAGATTATACTTGAACACAAACAACAGAGTTTAATATGAAGCGATTTATGTTCTGAGATTCAAAATTTTCAGTGGAGTAATATAAAAATATAAATTTCAAAATTTGTAAGCTGCATTTGGGATTATTTTTTTCTAACAGTTTAGATGTAATATTAATAAGATGTCTCTAGAGAATTTCTTCTTCTTTTGTTCCTAGACATTATCATCAAAGAAAAAATGGAGTTCGTGAACAAATCTTAATGCTTCTAAAAAACTTGCATTATTTTCTATGTTGGCTTATTAAATAGGATAATAATAAAATAAACCAGTTATTCTAAGACACACCTGATTAGAATTTGTGCATTTTCTGCCACTTTATAAAGTATGAATGATTCCAGCAATAACAAAATATATTAGCTGAGGAGCAATTATCGCTTAATATGCAACTGAGGGCCAAGAAACAATACTACAGTTCTTTTAAAATCAAATACCTAACAGGATAGCAGAAAATCCTTCATTGAAACACGAATTTCTTGTTATTGATGGGAACACGGAATAGCTATATGACTATCATAACCACCAGAAATCTGAGCTTACAGTCAGCTAATTTAAGAAACAAGATATGAAATTAGTACCCCGGGGCTGAAAACAAGCACTTCGAATTGAGATGTGACATTAATTAAAGTAAGAAAAAGACTATAATATTACTGTGAAGTAATCATTATGCTAAAGGGAACATATAAAAAGAGAATTAGAACTGAAGGAAAATGCCCAATTACCTTGCTCTGAATGAGGTTTAAATGTAGTATCATAATCTTCCAAATGAAAAATTACAGTTGAACTTTCGAAAAAATAATCTACAATATGCTCAAAACAAAATACAATGAAAACAAAAACAGGAACCAGTAAATAAAACAAAAACAAAAACAAAAACGGGAGATCAGAATGATTATAGGTACCCTTACGATAGTGCTCACTAATCCAAAAACCTCGGAGTGAGCATAAAATTAAGAACCAGCATAACACAAACATAATTAAACATAATTGTGTTCCTAAAAACAATCATCCAGAAATCCTGGGGATGAGGTGCTGAGCTCTTTGTATCAGAAATTAGCGAGTGTGGGAGAGTACAAGCGAACAATCTCAAACATCCTAAATTCACAGGCACAAGGGTGTATATTTTGGGACAGAGACAGAGAAGGGAATATTAACTGGTGGAAAAGGAAAGATAAGAATGAGATGGAAGAAGAAAAATGAAAGAGGAGTGAAGGAGGGGATGAGCAAAAGAAAGAAGGAAAGAGAATAAAGAAAATTAAGGCAAAAGCCTTTCTTTCAGTGTTACTCTAATTTAGTGTGGCTGCTGATCAGTTCAGATTGCATACTGTAACTTAATATGCAGCATTCTTCCTTATTAATTTCTGTCCACCTACAACGTTCTTTTCTCTTAGCTTGTTCGAATCGAGTGAGCCTGCAGGGTCCAGTTCAGATCACCCATCTTGCAGAAGACAGAATGACCTCTCCCATTCCTATACTACACCAAGGCGACTTCTCTTCCATTCATTTTCAGATTGAATCATATCTTTCCCCTCTATGTCATGGTGGTCACTTGTAATAAATAATTCCTTAGAACAGATGGTTAGGCATGTGCAATGATAACTTGAACTCCTTTCCTGCTGATGAAGTGATCCATTTAGCCAATCAAGGGTATTGAGCATGAAAAAAAGACGGTGAAGTCTCATTTTGAAGAACATCCAAAGGTACCAAATAGTGTCATCACAAGCACTTACTGTTTATTTTTTGTTGAGTCTCAATAGGCACTCTAACAGGTGGGCACTTTGACAAGGGGAAATTGAGAATTTTCCTCCAATTTAGTAGTCACTGATTATCCCATGAAGATTTGAAAAGTTATTCCAAAATAAATTCACAGTCATTTCTAGTTCTATCAGTATAATTAAATATCATGAATATCATATAACTTAATCTCATTCATCTCTTCATTATTCCAATCATTACACCGAATTGGATTCAGTTTTCAGTATGTGTGCCTAATATTGAGCCAGTTTTTTGGTTAAACTGTCAATCAAATGAGACACAAGTTCTGTTTTCATAGAACTTGAAATCAAGTGAGGAAAACCATCATTACTCAAAGAAACACACATATAAGTGTGAATCATAAACTATGATTCATCCTTTGAAGAATAAGGACGAACTCCATTAGTTATCAATAAATCTTGATAGGCTGAATCAAATGACGGAAGATCAGAGTCTGTACAAAGTGTATTAGTGGTGGTTTTCTGTTTTTCTTCAAAGACCACTGCCTTGCAACTTTGTTTCTGTGATTCATTCATTTATTCACATATTGGTTGAATCAGTCAGTGAACAACTATTTCTCACTATGTTATATGGGCCAAACAGGTGCTGAAGACAGGGCATTAAACTCAGTGTATAGTTCCATAAGGCAAAAGCCACCAGATCAATGATTACCCAACTGGTATTTAAGTAATAGAAAAAAAAAAATACAAAGGGATTTGAAGTCATTTGAAAGATCTAGGAAGATTCTTCAAAATTCCTCAAAGGAGTGATCTGAGGAAGCTAGTGAAGAGAATTAAAGAGACAAATAAAAGGAGTGTCCAAGATTAGTAGGCTCAACATTAGGAAAGGACCTAAGACTGAAAGAAATTCAACAAAGGCCAGTATGCCCAAACCACTTCACCAAATCCCTCTAGGCATCATGTATTATATACATCAATAAACTTACAAAGTACTTAAGGGTACATTTTCTTTATTTTATGTCATCTCCCACACAATCTAACAATGTTCTAGAAAACAACTATTTCCCCACTGAGTACTACCCTAGTCAGAGTGGTGATGTCCCCAGATTCTTCATCCAAGGAATTACGACACTCTGTTCATATAGGCCACATGATTTATTTCTGGCCAATGAGACATCTGCTGGGAGCATCTGAAAATTAATTAATTGATCATCCGGTGAGAAATGGAAGAAGATATAGTCTCTTCCTTTGGACATTACTATATCTGGGTATGATGCCTGGAACTGCTGTATCCAAACTGGAATCAGTCTGAGGAAAAACCCAACCTATGAAAATGGAAAAAGGGAACCTCAGAGAAGTGGACTGGAACGCTGAACTCCAGTCCTACTTGTGAACTTCTTGTTATCTCACGAGATGACATTTCAATATCTCTGAGCCAATTTTAATTTTTACGCCTCTCCATAGAAGACATTGCAAATTACACACACACACATTCATGTACACTCACACACACACATACACACACAGAATTTCCATGGTTCTGAACTCATAATTAAACTTTATCCAGGAAAATAACATACGATTGTTGAGCAGTTTTTAGAATCATGAGTACCCAAAATATGAAGGTGCTTAATGCAGAATGTAGAGGTGTATGATAGCAATCTGGGAAAAATCATGTTAGGGAAAATTTTCTTAAAAGACTCCATAACCAGGAAAAGAAACATTGAATACAGAGACATTACATGAACCTACACAGAAGAGCTGGTGAGAGCAGTTAATTGCCTTTGAGAAAAGCAGTTCTAACAACTTATCTGGCTATTAGAACCAGAATGAACCTAATATTTTAACTGTTGAGAAGAGATGCAGTGAAAAATTAAATGCAATAAGGAACTGAAAATAAACTTGACATTTTTAATGCTTTTATTTAACTTAACTAACTCCCATAGAATTTGTACTTTGAGTCTGTACTGTATGGTAATTAAACAAGGCTGCTAAATGGTGACTGGGTATTCCGGGCTGAGGCAGACAGTGAAGACTAAGGCTAAGAGCACGGACCAGAAGAAGCTCTAATAAAATTTCTTTTTTCATGCTAGTCAATACTGGTGGACATATTCTCAAGCCAACGTAACAATGACTCTCAGGAGCAGTCATTAATTACGGCTTCCTTGAATCTTTCTCACACCATTTCATGCAGGAAAACTATGTCTTCAAATGAAAGCAACAGACAAAATGAGTAAACCAGGTTATTAAAATAAAAAACAAAAAAGGCAGAGGTGCTCTAGTTAAAGGTGAGGAAGCCCTGGAAAGCTCTGAGCTCTGTTTGGTCTGTCATTCAGTCTCCCACCCTTGCCCTAGGAAGTCTGCTCACTGGCTCCCTGTGACAGTTTTTCATAAACCACTCTCTCAGTACTCTTGGCATCATTAAAATAGCCTAAGCCACGTTGTTTACCATGCTCTTTAGATGTAAAAAACAGCTTTTGGCACAGATGACACCTCCACCCTTATTACTAACCTGTTCCTATGGCACTGCATTAACACTAACCCTTGTAAACTAAGGGTTATATCCCAGGAGATCCATTAGTCCGTGATCACACTTGTATTCCCAAACAATTTTAGAAACACATTCATGCAAATCCACTTGCAATTTACAAATGTTATTTTTAAATGTACCATACAGGATAAATGACACATTGCTTATGATAGCCGACATTCTGTTTTAAAAATAAGGTATTGTACAAAACACAGACAGGCTTAAAATGAATATCAAAAGACGAGTAAGATATCAGGTGTTTTATATTACTTTCAAGGTGCATATGCCTAGATATTCTCAGGGAAGCCTGCCATACTCTTCTCCCAAAACCTGGGTAGAGATTCAGGATCATGGGCAGTCACATATAATGTGAAAGGTGTACTCAAAAAGTTTATCATTTTTCTAATAAAGGCCATGGTTTGTTTCGTTCTTTGGTTCATGAGTATTCACAGACTAAACAGTAAGAATATATTCTAGAAACCCAGATTAAAAGAGGGATAGAAATAGGGGCTAAAAAAGACAGCAAATTAGCTGATTCATATGAGTGATTATAACTCAGAGAATGATGTGGTACTTTTAGACTGTCTTACCTCTAAAATACAGCAATTAGTATGAAGTTGAGGTCATACAAATACACAAATTTTAAATCAACTGCCTAACAGTATTACTAAACCTAGTAAAACTCAGCATTAATACTGGATTACCAGAAGGTCAATCAAAGATGAAAGAGGCATTAATTTAAGTCCTAAAACTTAGATAAATAACTGGAGAAAAAATCCACATCAGGGGTGCCTGCGTGGTTCAGTCAGTTAAGTGTCCAACTTTAGTTCAGGTCACGATCTCATGGTTCCAGAGTTCGGGCCCCATGTGAGTCTCTGTGCCCACAGCTCAGAGCCTAGAGCCTGCTTCAGATTCTGTGTTTCCCTCTCTCCGCCCCTCCCCTGCTCATACTCTGTCTCTCTCTCTCTCTCTCAAAAACAAATAAACATTAAAAAAATCTTTTAAAAAATCCACATCAAATATTCATAGTGTAAGAGATTTCTCACTATTTAGGATTAGTTGATTAAATGCATAAATTATATGAATGACAACAAATACTGTTAGTACTTTCCTCAAAGAGACAGGCTTACTTTGGATATTTTAGGGGAAAAAATGTCTGCTAACCCAAATCTGAATAACCATACTGTGTCAGTCATTTTTTTCAAGTAAAAATAGTATCCCATGTTAAAACACACACACACACACACACACACACACACACACACAGAGCCAGTTCAGTTCACACTCAAATAACCCACATTTGCTTCTTCCTCAAGATAGTTATATCTTTGTTTGCAGCAAAAATGCTCTATACATAGTTGCAATTTTGTCATACTGAATATTGAAAAGATGTGTAGTCAAGTGTTGGGATGTAAAACACTACTACATTTAACGCTCATTGAAGAACACTCTTAAATGAAACTGGCTTTCTTCTCCCTGTGATTATATGGTAGTGAAGAAAATGGCCACTATTAGAATAATTTCATGCCACTGTCTAATTTTTGCTAAGGGGCAGCAGATTTGCCCATCACAGCTTTTATACCACTAGTGCAAAAGTCAATACAATGAAGAAGTCCAACTAATTGTCTTAGCATTATTATGAAAATGGCTTCTTTAATTCACAAGCCTCTGAAAGTTTTAGTCCAGGGATCTGAGGATATTCTTACTTTGAGAACCACTAGTGCAGGTCTAAAATTCTAAACGACCCAATAGTTTAATGCTAACTCTTAGCAAAGAAGTTTTATGGAAAAATGACCATGTGCAGGACAGCAACGTAGGCATAGCATTTCAGGATCATGTGTAATAAAGTCACAGAACACAGTGCATTCTTTCTAATCCTAGGAAGGCAATTCTAAACCTAAGTAGTTTAAGGGGGGCCTCAAGATATGCTTTTACTAATACCTGTTATTGATTCAAGAGTGAAAAGATGAGTCCTTTGCAACTTGCTCAATCTTACTGGCCAATCTCCTGTAATAATCTGCTTTGGGGCATTCTTTATGATCTGCACTATTCTTCTGGCTTGACCACTTGCCTGTGGGTGATAAGGCCTGATGGTGACAGATTGATAAAGTTTTCTCTTCCTACATTTCTGAAATGGAGTTATCAGGACTGATACCATCTGGCAATCAGTGTGTCACAAAATAACTGCCAGAGAGCAGTGACTGCAGCCCTTGAAGTATGAGAAGGAACTGAGACATTTCAATTCCTTTTGAGGTATATTTAAAGTACATTCAGGTTGCCTGTTATGGTTCAACTTTATTTCAAATAGGAAAGCAACACTGTTGATAGAAGTTATAATAGAAACAAGTAAGAAAAGAATGAGAAGGAGGGGTCATGCTTTTAGAAAAATAGTTACTTTTTTGAAGCCACCTCTCTATTCTCTACAGGCAATATATATATATATATATATATATATATATATGTATATATTTATATTTATATATGTGTGTATATATATATATAATATATATATATATATATATATATATATATTTAAACACAAAATTCAGAATTCAGAGCAGAATTTAAGGGAAAAAACAAAATATGCTTTAGGGGAAAAAAAGGAAAATGTATATATAGAGAGACAGTGAGGGAGAAAACAGTGCAAAGTAGATTTCAAATGCAATGAATTATCATATAATATTATGTCTTTAAAAAGACAAAAGAAACTTCGAATATTAAGAATGCAGTATTTAGTTTTAACAGAAGGCAAAAATAAAATAAAATAAAATAAATAAATAATTTATTTAATAAAATTAAATAAATAAAAAATAAATCACATTATGTCACATAATTATATGAAAAATTAATATATACCTTAATTAAAAAATACTTTATTACTGGGGCACCTGGGTGGCTCAGTCGGTTAGGCGTCCGACTTCGGCTCAGGTCATGATCTCACAGTCCGTGAGTTCAAGCCCCACGTTGGGCTCTGTGCTGACAGCTCGGAGCCTGGAGCCTGTTTCGGATTCTGTGTCTCCCTCTCTCTCTCTGCCCCTCCCCTGCTCATGCTCTGTCTCTGTGTCTCAAAAATAAATAAAAATATTTAAAAAATAATAAAATAAAAAAATACTTTATTGCTAAAAAATGCAAACCATCACCTGAGCTTGCAGTGAATTATGGTCGCAGATCAACAGAACAAATATAATAATAATAATAAAGTTTGAAATACTGTGAGAAAAAAACAATGTGGCACAGAGACAAAAAGTGAGCAAATGCTGTTGCAAAATGGCACCAACAGACTTGCCTTGAGGCAGAGTTGCCACAAACCTTCAATTTATAAAAAACTCAGTGTCTGTGCAGTGCAATAAAGTGACATGTAATAAAAGGAGGTATGTCTGGATAATGTGATTCATTAAAATAACGGTTCGGTAATTCACACAATAAACATTAATCTACTGTGCCATAATTCACCTATTGCATTTATATCTAGTGGTCCTGAGACTCAGTTTTTGCTTTGGAAAATGCACAAGCCAGTGAGAGGACAGAGAACCTCCTTAGCCCATGAGCTTTGAGTCTTCTGGTGGAGTGCTCCACACCTTCTCCACTTTTCTCACCTCAAACATTCCCTCCCACCTCTTCACATCTATTGGATGAATGCGACTTTAATGTTGCAAAATGAAATAGCAGAATCAGAGGAGAACTTTCACCTTCCCCATCTACTCACTAGTTTTGCCAAGAACCTGGTTTCTGTAAACACCTACTTTGTCTTTCTTCTTGTTCCAGTGAGTGGACTATCCCTGCTCTGTATCTACTCTGCCCTGATCTATAACAGGATTCAGTCAATTTCTCCTCCTCGAATCACTTTCTCCACTTGGCTTTTGGAGCAATTCCCTCTTGCTTCTCTTCCATGTCAGTCCTAAGTCTTCTTGTGAGACTAACCTCATCTGGCAGACCTCCAAATGCTGTAATGTCTCAGAGCTCAGCCTCAAATCTCTTCTGCCATTCATTTTCCCTCTGTAATGGATCATATCCAATCCCATGTCTTGAAATAATATCTCTGTGCTTTCAGTTTCCAATGTACAATTCTAGTCCTGAGTTCTACTGAAATACAGATGTATTTTAAAAGAACTGGAGGGGGCGCCTGGGTGGCGCAGTCGGTTAAGCGTCCGACTTCAGCCAGGTCACGATCTCGCGGTCTGTGAGTTCGAGCCCCGCATCGGGCTCTGGGCTGATGGCTCAGAGCCTGGAGCCTGTTTCCGATTCTGTGTCTCCCTCTCTCTCTGCCCCTCCCCCGTTCATGCTCTGTCTCTCTCTGTCCCAGAAATAAAAATAAAAACGTTAAAAAAAAATCTTTAAAAAAATAAAAATAAAAAAAAATAAAAGAACTGGAGGGTATTATGCTAAGTGAAATAAGTCAATCAGAGAAAGATATCATGTTTTCACTCATATGTGGAACTTGAGAAACTTAACAGAAGAGCATGGGGCAATGGATGGGGAAAAAATTGTTTCATACAGAGAGAGAGGCAAACCCCAAGAGACTCTTACATACAGACAACAAACTGAGGGTTGATGGTGGGAGTGGGGGAGAGAGGAAATGGGTGATGGGCATTGAGGAGACAACTTGTTGGGATGAGCACTGGGTGTTAATCATGGGAATCTACTCCCAAAACCAAGAGCACACTGTATACACTGTATGTTAGCTTACTTGACAATAAATTATATTTTCTAAAAAAGAGAAGTATTGTATGAATAAAGTAAAATAAAATAGTCAGCACTTGGAAAAACATAGTCATTGCAATTTATTATTTAGGTTTGAGTTTCTTGAAAATGTATAAAGATTGACTACAAAGGAAAACCTGATGGATATTATGCTATTTCAGATGAAAGTAAGCATACTCTTTTGTTTGGAGAATTATCCTTTGCCTAAAACTATATTCTGTGAAGAATTAATTTTGCTCCCTTTTAATCCTTTTAACTTTTTTTTTTATTTATTTTTAGAGAGAGAGAAAGCAACCAGAGCAGGGGAGAGAGGCAGAGGAGGAAGAGGAGGGGAGAGGAATTGAGAGAGAGAAAGAGACAGAGAGAGAGAATCTCAAGCAGACTCCACACTCAGCATGGAGCCCCACATGGGGCTTGATCCCACAACCCTGGGATCATGACCCAAGAGAAATCAAAAGTCGGACGCTCAATCAACTGAGCTACTCAGGTGCCCCAATTCTGTTGCCTTTTAAACAAAGGATAGTACTGATGGTTACCAGAAGGGAGGTGGGTGGGGGGATGGGTTAAATGGGTGATGGGGATTAAGGAGTGCACTTGTTGTGATGAGCACTAGGTGTTGTACAGAATTTTTGAATCACTATATTGTACACATGAAACTAATATTACACTGTATGTTAACTAACTGGAATTTGAATAAAAACTTCAAAAAAACCACTAAAGATAGTACACAAAGAATATGCTTCCTAAAACAATATTTATGTAATGAATTCTTGTGTTTACTATTTTGATATGTTCATTATCAGCTATTGTTATTAAACATTCACAATATCTGGACACTTTTTACCCCCCAACTTTTTTGACGATATCACCAAGTCTGTAATTATCATCTGTATTTACTGGAATAAGAACTGAAGCTTCTAGTTTAAGGTACTAAGTTTGCTCCATCTGTAAGTCGTGGAGCCAGTGTTCAGTCACAAATTATTTTCCGTGCTCTTGTTCAACGTTCACTGACAGTTTTACAGTAGAAAAACGTGTCGTCTCCAAGTAAATGTTTTAGTAAAATATTAGAATAGGATGTTTTCAAAAACTAAGTCACAGAAAAAAGCATTCTGTATTACCTTCCTGAAAAGCACAGATTAATTTGGTGTGTTAATGTGATAAACCACAGTTTATAAAACAGAGGAAATTGCTCTTACATTACATATCTGAATTTAAAGAATTATTGTGTGTGATATTTTACACTTAATTTGCAGTTTGGACAGGAAATACTTACCCTGTTTCTCTTTTACCTAACTGGACTGGCATTCCATGTTTAAGGTTCTTCTCTTTGAATATTAAGTGAGATGCTACTACATTCCAAATATTGCGTTAATAGCTGGGGAATAAAGAGATGAATTAGACACTGATCATCCTCAAAAAGCTAATAGATATGAAAAATAAAATAATACTATAATTGAATTAACAGGTTGACTATATATTTATAAGAAAGTTCAAGCTTAACAAATAAGCTTTTAGAAGTTCAACAAGTCAGTCATACAACTACATTAAAAACTGAGATTAAATTTAACAACCAATTTTATTTCACTAAAATGAAATGTTAGTTTCATTAACACTAAAATAGAATGAAAATAAGACAAGGAATATAACATTAGGAGCAATGATAGAAAATAGAGTTACTGTTACATTCCTCTATGAAGGAAAAAAAGTTCACTTTTATACTGTGGAAGTTATTTCATGCATTTAGCAAACTTTTAAATTAAAAAAAATCAATGATGTATGTGTATATGTATATATAAAACAATGCAACTCAAATATTTGCATTACTTTATTTGAGAGTTTCCAATAAATGCAGATCCATATTTAACTGCCATTCACATCATTAATCTTAAACAATGGTCGTATTGTTTATCCTTGGAATGACATTTTTTTAAGTTTATTTATTTAGTTTGAGAGGCAGAAAGAAAATGAGAGAGAGAGAGAGAGAGAGAGCACACAGGCCTGTGCCAGCGGGGAGGGGCAGAGAGAGAGGGAAAGAGAATCCCAAGCAGGTTCTCTGTCAGCACAGAACCCGACTCTGGGGTTGATCTCACAGTTTATGAAATTATGTCCTGAGCCAAAATCAGGAGTTGGATGCTTAACCAACTGAGCCACCCACGCATTTCCTTATAAAGACGCTTTAAAGACAAGTTGTTTTCTTTCCAATTAGATCTAAATATATATTCCAGCCACTGCCAAAAGCATTATCTTTTTCTAGTAGCAGTTGACCTCAGCCACTAAAAACCCTTGCATATATGCTATGTTATTTTTACAATAATTTAGACATCAGAAACATATATATCAGGGGGATATCAGGGGGAAACATATATATCAGGGTATATCAGGGGGAAAAAAAAGCTAGAGACCATTACCATAACTACAATCAGAATCAACTGACTCTCACCCTAAATGCAACCTTTGGTGATATCTGAGAATTAGTAACTAGTAAGGTTGATTTATCCTGCATTTTTGGATATATAATCTGAAATAAAGAATAAAAGCAAATAATTTTGAAGTTTGACTGCCAATTCCTGAAATTCAGTATTTTGTGTACCAGATAGTACCCCAAATCCAACAGAAATTGAGAAGATTCGAGAGCTATGCCGGTAAGGAATTTTAGATCCAGGTAGAAATATCCTTATTCCAATTTCTAGACAGTCTTTACAACAAACCAGAAATTGAAAATTTCATCTACTATAGGATTTTCTAATTGTGGCCTACTCTTACAATTTGATAATCAATTCGCCTTAAAACCCAGGCATT
This sequence comes from Leopardus geoffroyi, assembly GCF_018350155.1. Classification (NCBI taxonomy): domain Eukaryota; kingdom Metazoa; phylum Chordata; class Mammalia; order Carnivora; family Felidae; genus Leopardus; species Leopardus geoffroyi. Next base: position 23,165,643 of record NC_059333.1, read on the forward strand.
ATATAGAGTTCTTATCTCTGCTTGGGAAAACTAGAACACTGCCTTTCATAGCCACATCTTTTCAATTAGCATACTCCTCTTTGACAATCACTTGGACAGCAGTGTGACCGCCTCAGTATAGCTTCAAAATTAAAAGTGCCATTGATGGACAAATGTGTTCTACATTGCTGTTTTTCAACTTTTACAACAGAAATTAAATGGTGTGAAAGAAATTCAGTTGTCTGAAAATATGACCTCACTAGGTAGACTTCCTGAGTGAGACTTAAGGCCTGGCACATTTTAATGTCTTTAATGAAAAAAAAAAAAAGAAATCAAGTACTTATAAGCCAAATAGCTTTTTTAACATATTTGATTATAATTGTGTCAAACAATTTCGTTTTTCAGACATAAGGCCATTTCTGATGCATAATGTAACAAAATAAAAAATTCAATAGTAAATAAAACAGACTACTAAGAATTCAAAATTATCACTACAAAGAAAACGCTTGAATGGACAAAATGACTACTGCAATAGAACTGTTTCTACTGTTATTTGTTATAATAGAAAATCATGATATAGATTAAGATTTGTAAGTATTTTTCTTTGTTTTTTTTTTTCAAGTTTTTACACCGTTTTGAAAATTTTGTCTTTGTAAAAATAACCTGTCAAACCAAAGGCACAGCCCATGAAAGAAAGAAGTGATAAGCCGGACTTCACTGAAATCAAAACTTCTGTTCTGCTAAAGTGTCAACAGAATGAGAATAAAAGCCACAGACTGGGAGAAAACATTCGTGAATGACACATTTGATAAAGAAACATTACCCAAACTATACAAAGAATTCTCAAAACTCAGCAATAAGAAAATAAATAACCCAGTAAAAAAAAAAAAAAATGGCCAAACACTTTAACACATACTTCACCTTAAAAGATATACAGATGGCAAATAAGCACATGAAAAGAGGCTCAAGATCATATCTCATCAGAGAAATGCAAATTAAAACAACAATGAAATATTACCACACAGCTATTAGAAAAGTAAAAATCCAGACTACTGATAATACCAAATGCTGGTGAGGATGCAGAGTAACAGGAACTTTCATTCATTACTGTTGACAATGCAGCCACTTTGTAAGACATTTTGGCAGGGTTTTTTGTTTTGTTTTTGTTTTTTCCCCAAGAGTCAGATGCTTTTCCAACTGAGCTACCCAGGCGTCCATTTTGGCAGTATTTCAAAGAACTAAACACACCCTTACTATATGAAACAGCAATATAGGAATTAAATTCCTTGGTATTTATTTTTCCAAAGGAGTTGAACACATATGCCTACACAAAAACCTGTACACAGATGTCTATGGCAGGTTTATTCGTAACTGCCAAAATTTGGAAGCAACCAAGATGTCCTTTGGTGAATGGATAAATAAACTATAGCACATCCAGACAATGGAATATTATTCAGTGCAGAAAACCAATAAGCTACAAAGCATTGAAAAGTCATAGAGAGGAGCCTTAAATGCATACTACTAAGTGCAAGAAGTGAAAAAAGGTACACATTATATTATTCCAACTATATAATGTTCTGGAAAAACAAAACTATGGGGACAATAAGAAAATCAGTGGTTGTTAGGCAGAAGGGAGGGATGAGTATGAGTAGGCAGAACACAGAAGAGTTTTAGTGAAAATATTCTCTATGATAGTGTAAAGATGGATATATGCCATTATACATTTGTCCAAACCCACAGAATGTACCACACCAAGGAGAACTATGGACTTTGGGTTATAAAGGTGGGTCTATGTAGGTTCATTAATTATAACAAATGGACCACTCTCGTGGGGGAATGTTAATAATGGGAGAAGCAGCTAGGCATAACTTACAGGGGGTATATGGGAAATCTCTCTTTTTTTCTTAATACTTCTGTGAACCTAAAACTTCTTTAGAAACTAAAGTCTATATAAAAAGTAGAAAAAAAAACATGTCAGCAAACAAGAATCTCTTAAAAGAGAAAAATCTAAAGAAAATAAAAATCATCTCCAAATCAACTATTTAGAAATATTGGCAATTGCTGCACATTCTTCTAAATATTACCTTTTTTAAATGTTTTTTAATGTTTATTTATTTTTCAGAGACAGAGAGAGACAGAGCATGAGTGGGGAAGGAGCAGAGAGAGTGGGAGACACAGAATCTGAAGCAGGCTCCTGGCTCTGGGCTGTCAGCACAGAACCCGACGCGGAGCTCAAACTCAGGAATCCAACCACGAGATCATGACCTGAGCCGAAGTTGGCGCTTCACTGACGAAGCCACCCAGGCACCCCTAAATATTACCTTTTAACACATACACACACATACACACACAACTCCCATGGGAAAATGGCATGGATGTTTTACATACATGGATTGGTGATAAACACACTATGTCAAAAACCTTATTTTACTTAACATTACGCCATAAGCATGATTCACCACATATACCAGGATGAGCCTATAGATTACTTCCACCAATATAATCTTGCAATGAACAATGAGTACTCATTAATACTGCAAACATTTCATTAGAATAAATCCCTAGAAGTAGAATCCCTGGAACAAATTGTATGCACTTTGCAGACTAGCATCAGAGAGTTTATATCAATTTAGATTTATATTTACAATAAATGAGACTGAATAGTTTTCCAATCTTGCCAATGAAGAATGTTATCAGTCTTTTTAAATCCGCAGGAAGAAAAATGTCATTATTATTGATTTTTTGCCCATAATAATGAGATTGAGCATCTTTTACAATGCATTTTTGTCATTTATAAATTCATTAGTTTCTTGCCTTTTATTTTTCTCATCGATCTTAAGTAATCATGTATATTAAGGATATCCCCATCGGTAGTATTTCTTGCCAGTTCTATCTCCTTTGTATCCCAAATAGCTCCACTTGTGTTTGTTCTATTAGAATCTAGTCATTATTTCACGCATATCTGGGTTACTCCTATTAACTTGACATCCTGATTAATTCTTATAGTCCTCCAAATTACTGTATCTTCAAGAATCAATATATTTTTATTTATAACAAATTCAAATCCATTTACACATATATTTCATAATTTCAAATGACTTAATAGCTTAGGTTTTTTAATGACTCAAAATTCAAACTCGGGGCGCCTGGGTGGCGCAGTCGGTTAAGCGTCCGACTTCAGCCAGGTCACGATCTCGCGGTCCGTGAGTTCGAGCCCCGCGTCAGGCTCTGGGCTGATGGCTCAGAGCCTGGAGCCTGTTTCTGATTCTGTGTCTCCCTCTCTCTCTGCCCCTCCCCCGTTCATACTCTGTCTCTCTCTGTCCCAAAAATAAATAAACGTTGAAAAAAAAAAAAATTCAAACTCTACCAAGGTCTATGAAGTCCTACACTGCATCACGTCATTTCTAACCACTCTTTTTTTGTGTGTTCATTATTTATTCCTGCATAAAAAGAATCCCCAAATATGACACTAGAGGTGATAAGCAGTTACTTTTCCATACTATTTCTGAAGTCCAGGAGTCTGGGAGGGGTATAACTAAACAGTTCTGGCTCTAACAAAATTGCAGCCAAGCTGTTGGCTAATGGTGCAATTTTGGAAGACTTGTTTGGGGCTGGCAGATCCACTCTAAGCTCACTCGCAGAAGTGAGTGGCAGAAGTGGCAGAAATCTTAATTCCTCTCCACATAAGTGTCCCCACAAGACTGTTCACAACATGCTTTCTCCCAGAACAAGAAATCCAACAGAAAGAAAAAATAATATCCAAGAAAAAGAGCCACAGTGGTTCTTATAACTTAATCTCAGAAGGAATACACCATCAATTGGGCCATATTCTGTTGTGCATATAAACCAATCCCAGCACAACGTGGCAACAGATATCACAAGCAGGGATCACTAAGAGCCTGCTGATGGCTTGTTACCATATCTTGAGAAGCATACTCCAGTCACAGAACCTTCTTTCTATTCTGTGCCATTCCAATATCATTCTCTCCTGAAGAATTCTGCATTACCTGTTCTTTTGCCCTGAAACAATCTTCTCCAGATTATAGCATGGTTGATTCTAACCTACCATTCAGTTCTCAGTTCAAATGCAACTGCCTTGAAAAAATTTTTAAATACTCTAATCTTGTTTTTTTGTTTTTGTTTGTTTTATTTGCTTGTTTTTGTTTTGAGTCTTTTAAGTTTTTATTTAAATTCTAGTTAGTTAACATATAGTGTAACATTATTAGTTTCAAGCATGGAGTCTAGTGATGCATCACTTACATACAACACCTGGTGCTCATCACAGGTCCTCTCCTTAATCCACATCACCCATTTAACCCATCCTCCGCTCATCTCCTCTCCAGTAACCCTCACAGTTTGTTCTCTACAGTTAAGAGTCTGTTTTCTGGTTTGACTCTCTTTTTTCCCCTTATGTTCATCTGTTTTTTTTTTCCTAAATTTCACACATGAGTGAAATCATATGGTATTGGTCTTTCTCTGACTGACTTATTTCACTTAGCATAATACTCTCTCCATCCATGTCATTGCAAGTGGCAAGATTTCATTCTTTTTGATGGGTGAGTAATATTCCAGTGTGTGTGTGTGTGTGTGTGTGTGTGTGTGTGTGTGTGTACTTTTTTATCCATCATTCAGTTGATGTACATTTGGGCTCTCTCCATAATTTGGCTATTGTTGATAATACTGCTATAAACATCAGGGTGCATGTGTCCCTTTGAATCAGTATTTTTTTTTTTTATCCTTTGGATAAATACCTAGTAGTGCAATTGCTTATTACTTGTCTCATTTTCTCTTGTTCACTGGAATACATGGTCCATGAGGGCAAAAAATATCTGCCCTGTTAAATGCCATGCCTAAAGTAAATGCATGGCAAGTAGTAAATATCTCTATAAAGGCATATATATAAGCAACTAACTACAAGATCAAATACATAGATGTAACATAACATGTATGGCAAATATTTTCCATTTTTAAAATTTTTCCATCTTATTTATTTTGCATTTGACATGCAAATACACAAAACACACTAGTATATATATCTATATATATATAGATAGATAGATATCAGAATATATCAGTATATCAGAATATACTAACTGCTTAAAAAGTACTTACATCTCTATGGGAAGGGAGAGTAGAAAGAATGATAACATTTACTAAAAACTTAAGATAGTATCTCAATTTTAAAAAATTTCCTAAACCCGTCTGAGGTAATTATAATGTCTGTAATTTACACATAAATAATTTGAGTTTCAGAGAAGTTACTTAACTTTCCCAAAGTCCTAGAAATAATATTGAAGAAAACAATTTTTTTTAAATTTAGAACTGCCGGATGTCAGACACTCCTCTGTTGTACTCCATTCTGGCAAGCATGAGTCAACATGCTGAAAATTCCACAAGCATGTTTATTTTCTCAGCTGTTATTTTTTGTTGTCAAGGAAATGGTTCTAGGATTTAATTTTTCATTCTTAAAACTAGCTAGTTTCTCATCAAGATCCATTGATAATAAAGGAGCCATTAACACACACAAATGAAATGACTAACATTAGGCAGTGTTCACCTAATTACAAAAACTTAATTTTCCCATGAAAGCAAAATGCATAACCATCTTCCATAGGAGCATGGAAATGTAAAACAGAGGTACATATTTCTAAAAGCAATATTCCACTGCACCGCTCTCTTAGCATCCAAAAGTGAAAATAAGCAACAAACAGCATGCTAGACACTTAAAAAGTAAGAAAGTATCATAGAATTTTTTTTCTCTTGATAGCAATTTTGAAGCTCATTTAGCTCAAGGTCTTAATTTCATGGAGAGAAATTGGCTATTTCATGTATTGTTAATTTTTATATTTTATATTTTGAAATACATATTTCTCTGGGATGGATATACATTTCTCCTAATTAATTGCCTTATACTGCCTCATTAATTATTCTGTTTGTGCTTACTGGATTGGTATTTTTTTTTCTGTGTTTGTTTGACGACCATTCCTTCAAATAATCAGCCTTTTGTTAAGTTTCCTGAGTTTAATTGCAGTTCCACACAGATCAAGGAATATGGAAACTGTCCAAATCCGGGTTTTGTTCATTTTTTTCTTCTTGTAACAAATGGCTAACCAAAAACACTGTATAAGTATTTCTTCGACCAAATTTAAAAATAAGGTGAGATTGCAGGGAATGCTTCTTTGGAAGATTTTATCCTCAATAATAGCTGTTTTGTAAAACTTGGACTTTCTACAGCTGCTGAATTTTTGAGTTTCCTAGGAGACTGTAAGCTAGCGTCACTTTCTTAAAAACGATGAAAGCTCTCTTTAGTCTGGGTCTATGCCTTGTTGATTCACAAGAATGAATCCTTTGATAAAAAGACAAGACAAGAATGCATGCATTAGATGATGAGACTTAAAACTATGACAGATTTTAGAAAGAATGGTAAAATCACAAAAGTATGATAAAGACACTGGGAAATATTATGTAATTACATGTGAGGATTTTTTTTTATTATTTTGCCTTAACACCTTTCAGGAAAACAGCAACATCCAGAGAATGGTGTCTTTCTCTCCCTTTCTTTCTTTCTGTCTTTCCTTCTTTCCTTCTTTCCTTCTTTTGTTCTTTCTCTCATTTTGAATAAATCTGAAAACTAAAGACAGGTCGATTCACTGGAAGACCTTTTCAAACTGTTTCACCATATATTAATGATAGTTTCTACTGTAATTTTTATAACGTAGCATCAAGTAAGAAAACCATCAAACGTGGATATCTCATTTCAAGTATTTTCATTTATTTATTCCTTCAGAAATTTATCACAGTGCTTTACACATATTTTGCACTTGAAATCAATTTTGTTATAATTGCTTTGATGCATATCCATGAGTTATTAAAGTGCCAAAGAATCTTATTAAATGTCCAATTCACTTCCCTTGAGCTGCTCTGCTTAAAGCTTTCTGTAATACACCAGAACCACACCATACACAAACTACTATCCAAGAAGTACTGTATTTTGAGGAATTAAAAAATTAAATTGTCAAGTTTTTACATCCTTTTCAAAATGAGGATTATAGGTAAACAGCGTCGCTAATAAAAAGTTTTCTATCATGCCATATTATATCCTATATCGTACTATACCACACGTTTTTGTACTTTTAAAAGTAAAAATAAATATAAACTATGATTCGAAATCTAAATAAGTGTTGCGACAATCAGGACAGCTTAGGCTAGCTATGTTGTAGTTACCTACAACCCCGAACTGTCATATTTGAACACAAGGGTTTATGTTCTGCTTCTGCTTCATCTCCAGTGAAGGTCAGCAGAGGGCTCTCTCATCATGGCCACAGTCTCCGAAGATGGAATCTTCCCCTCCACTGGAGCTTCCACAAGCCATCAGAGCAGAGCAGAGCAAAGTGATAACTACCACTCCTTGCACATCACTGGCCAAAACCTGTTACATGTGAGGCCTAACTTCAGAGGCAGGAAAATACAATCCTAGAACACACCCCAAAGCTGGAGTGGAAGCTGGAGATGTCTGGTAAACACCACTAATAATTGTCAATGCTGTGGCTTCAGGTAGCAGCTTTGGGTAAACTCAGAAAGTAAAAGTGAAAAATAAAAAGTGGGTTCACAAAACTAATGACTTTAAATTAATTTTCTTTCTTTGAATGACTCAGTTACTTGTGCAACAATCTAAATGCATTCTTCATTTCTGCTGCTTTTGTTCTTTTGGTTATCTCAAAAGCCAGATAATATTATTCTGATTTTTTTGAAAAATGATTATATGTAAATATATTACATATCAGGATTAGCTATTCTTTTACTTGCCCAACAATGGCACCATGTTTTACCCTACTGCGTCAGGATTATAGATTTGAAATAAAAGAAAGCTTTAAAGTTATGAGTATCTATAAAAAGATTAATCATAAATAACAATCATTTTGTGCTTACTAGGTGGTTTACATTATCCTGCTTAATCCTCAACACTATAAATTATATATGATATCATCATTTTTCAGCCTAGGAAACTGAGGCATGGAGAGGTCCAATGACTTGCACAGAGTCAAACAGCCAGTAAACAATGAAAATGACACTCAGACATGGGCACTCAGAAAACCAGTTGATTCTACGAAGTCTGTCTTGATTCTTCCAGAATACGCATGTTTCAGTAAGTTATAAAGTTACTGGGCACTGCTTATGCTTCCAAAAACAAAAACTGGTAGCTAGTTTTCAAAGTACTAGTAATCATAATCACAGAATGAAAAACACAAGAGAAATGAAACATTAGCTTCTATTTCATAGTTAACTATGATTGTTTGTTATATTTCTCATGCATATTTTCCTATGTCAATAAACATATATTTATTGTCTATTATCTGTACAACTTAGGGGTATGCATGCTTCTGCACATTATTTTTTAAGAAAAACTGACATGTGCTATTTATTATTTATTCACATAATTTTAAAGTTAAATTGAGATGTCTGTGAAAGTATTTTTTTTTTATTTTTTTAACGTTTATTTATTTTTGAGACAGAGAGAGACAGAGCATGAATGGGGAAGGGTCAGAGAGAGGGAGACACAGAATCTGAAACAGGTTCCAGGCTCTGAGCTGTCAGCACAGAGCCCGACGTGGGGCTCGAACTCACGGACCGTGAGATCATGACCTGAGCCGAAGTCGGACGCTTAACCGACTGAGCCACCCAGGCGCCCCTGTGAAAGTATTTTTTAAAGAGTAAATATTATAAACTCACATTAGACCATTAGCTAACTACTTCCTCAGAAAATAGGTAGGATCCCACCTTACATACATAGTATGTCCTTATAGGCCATGTTATGTAGATTTCCTTGGGGGATACTGCTGGAGACATTTGGGGCTTAGCAAGTCAATATCACAGATCAAATTTATTAGGAGTAGCAAACTGAATCCTAGGGAAGTACATTTACCACATTAGGATAAATGAGGCAAAGGTACCCCTGAGAAGAAGTGTGCTCCCAAGAAAATGGACACGTATCTGTATGTGTCTAGGCCTTGCACGAGTCAGAAAGGAGGACAAGAGCAGACTGACTAGAAGTCATAGGCCAGAGAAACAAGAAAGGAGGAAAGAAGGCAATCTAAGCAGAATCAAGGCCAAGTATGTCAAAAGTCTATATTTGGAAAAACTAGCCTCAAGTTTGAGAAATGGAAAAATATGAAGGAAAGAGAGGAGGGAGGGAGAAAAGCTATAATTTAAAAGTAAAATAATAAACAAAAACATTGCTTAATTCCTTAGTCTGTGCTGGCCAGCAGAAGACCCACGATATTAAAAAACATGGCAAGTTACAGCCAGGGAAAGGAATCAAGTTGGAAGACAGGTAGCCAGAGGCTAGATGCATTTTTTTTTTCCAAAAAGAAAGTGAAAAAAAATGGCAAGATAAGATGTGTCATGACCAAGTTATAGCCGGTAGTACAGAACTGAACATGGTATGGCAGGTGGGTCAGGTGCATTGGGATACCTACTATAAACTTTAGGTTCAAGGAAAGAAATAGAGGAATACTGCTAATATTCTTTCTGACATTTAAAAAAGATTTACGCTAGCAACCGTCCCTTTTCTTAGACTCCATTTCCTTACTCTTAACTTCATACATGTAATGCAGCTTGGCTGAGCCAGGTTACCCCAAAACTGATGATAAATAAAGGCAAAACATATATACTTCACTAGCATTCAAAGCAGCATTCGGGATCCACCTTTCTACAGTGTAGAATTCTGTCTGGTTACTGATCCTCAGGTTTGACTTTCTTTCTCACTCCCTTTGTTTCACTGCCCCCACTTCCATGGCCCTTGGGATAATGTCTAACACACTGTCTGAAAACTCATCAATACATACCTATTGACACACCGGTGAACAAATGAATTCACAGATGGCCACCCCACCTGGGCATGGGTTCCCACTGGATACCTATCATCCTCTAATCCTATCACCAAACCTCCTCCCCTAGCTTTTCCTACACCTGGACCTTTCAGGCAGGATACTTTCCCTTCGTTGGCTGCCAGGAATGGCCAGCAAACCCTGCACCTAAGGAAGAAAGATTACTCCACACTTTGCTAGGAAAGAGAGAAGACACGGGGGTCAGCGTTCACAGAGGAAGACCCCATTCGCCTCACTTGTATTCACATGTATTGCAGTATCAGGAAAATCACAAAACTTAATTGGCTTGTCGTGCACAGAAGGCATACAAGAACAAAGGGTGCGCAACTTAAAGATGAACAATCACAAGAGACTAATGAAATTAGAGGTATGCAGCAAGGGGCTCTGTGTCCACTGTTCTCCTAAACTTAGAATACAATGTATAGATAACAGAGTTCCCCAAGGCCTGCAGAAACACCTGGAAGGGTGGCCCCTCGGCCCCTCCCCCACCCCTGGCAGCATTCCGCAGTCAGGGCAGTTACTCAGGCCTCCTTTTTCCTAGGGACCCAGGCCCCTCCCAAGCTTAACTGCAGCCCACCAGCATTGTGTATAATCTCCTCATCCTCAGTAATAACCCCAACCATCTGCCTCTGGCAATATCTTAAAATTAGTGCCCTGGTTGAATCCATTTTAGGTCTCTGAGCAATACTGGATTTAAAAAACAAAAATGGTTTCCATATTGATATAAACTTCAAAGACACTTCTTTTTTGTCAATCTTTACATCCCAGTCAAGTAAGCTAATGAACACTCAGAGAAAGTTATGAAGCACATTCCCTCACTTCTTAGTGCATGTCACAGAAAATACTTCAGTTTTGGCATTAAATAGAACTAATTCTTCAGCTCAATCCATTGAGCCTCAACTTACTGTCTGTAAAAGGGAGATAATAATACCTCCCTAACAGAGTTAGTGTTAGCAATACATCTGATAATAGGCTTCATATCTAATCTATGGTAACACACTAAAAATGGATCATCCCCATTTTGTTCTGAAATCCATTTGAATATTTTTAATATAACACCAGATGTGAGTTATAACAGTAAGGCTAGTTCTATGAAGATACACAAAGAAATTCATCACATTACAAAATAAATCTATTATGAAGATATAGAGAGAAAAAAAGCTAATACATCTAACAGTTGGAAAATACAGTGATAGCACTGAAATTATAGTATTATAGATCTTTAAGCTTGTATTTTTATAACAATATCAATGCACATTTTTATAAATATTAGATTTTCCAATAGACTTCAATGCTACAGAAGCCAAAAAACTCCAAAAACCAAAATATTGAAATGAAAATATTCACTAAAATTTTATTCATATAGTACTAAAAATTTAAAAATAGTTTAGAATTATATGATATAACGTATACTTGCATTTTTATAAAATTAAACTCTAAAGGTATATATCAGAGTAAGAATTTAAAAAGTAGTTCATATATATTTACTTGTTCTTTGTCATTTAAACAAATTATACTTAAAAACATTATAGTTCCAATAAATGTAAAAATAAATGTAAATACAAAAATGTAAAAATAGTATACATGTATATAAATTATAACTATTACTATCTAAATATCTGTATGGTGAATATTTTTGTGAGGCAAATATAACAGACAAAAAGATCAATGTTGGGCTTAAGAAAAATTAACACAGTTATAATTCCAATCTAAAGAATTGTATTCTATTTTTATCCATTGAAAATATCTATTAATACCTAATATTGTGCATTCAATGGCTAAAGTACTTATCACCCCTGCAAATATATGAAAATCAAGAAAAACTGCAGATTTCAGAACTGTCAGAAACAAAGGAATATTTTGACATTGTAGATACCATTTTTCATCAAAAATTTCTGTTTAGTTTGTTTATATTTGAAGTATAGCATTATACAGCTTGTTAATTAAATCTTTTTGCAAATGAAATAAAAATAATACAAGTTCTATGTTAATAAATTTAGTGTCATAAATGTTTTATGCGGTTTTTTTAATTTAAATTTAAATTATTTTCAGGGTGTTATGGGATAAAATGCATCTTCTTAAAAAAATGTATGTTGAAGTCTTAACCCCGTATACCTCAAAATGTGACCATATTTGGAAATAGGGTCTTTGCAAGGATAATTGTTACAGAGGGGTTACTAGAGTGGGTCCTAATCCACTATAACTAGTGTCCTAATAAGAATAGGAAATTTGGGCACAGACACGTAAGGAAGGAAGAGGATGTGAGGACACAGGTAAAAGGCGGCCGGCTACAAGCCAAAAAGAAAAATCTCAAAAAGTCCCAACTGGGCCAACACCTTAGCCCAGACTCTAGCCTCTACACCTGTAAATAAAGACCATTTTTGTTGTTTAAGCCACCCAATCATGGTACTTGTTACTTTTTTTTAAGTTTATTTATATATTTTGAGAGGGAGAGAGAAAGAGCACAAGCAGGGGAGGAGTAGAGAGAAGGAGAGACAGAATCCCAAGCAGGCTCCATGCTATCAGCACAGAGTTGGGGCTTGAACTCACAAACTGTGAGATAATAACCTGAGCTGAGATCAAGAGTCAGACACAACCAACTGCACCATCCAGGTGCCCCTATTTTTTCTTTATTAAGGTCGCACCTTCTTTTTACTGATCACTTGCACCTGCATAAAGATAACAGTTTTAAACAAAATATTTTGTGTTCTATTTAAAATTACCAATAAAAGAGAATCTTGTTTTGCGCTTTTAACTGTTTTCATACTACAAAGCTAAATAATAATATTCTATAACAATATTAAAGATCGATGGCATATGTCATAGTGCTATCTGTCTAGCAGATGATAAATATCTTATTTTCTTTACTTTTTGAATTGGGCAGATTTTCAGACTAGCTGTAATTGTACTATTTTCTAAATATTTACAGACTTCATAGCAGAATCAGTGGAAGTATCTTCTTCCTGAGACTGATTATGATATTTCTCCATCTAAATAAATGTTACTACAGAGATTCTCATTTCCTTTGTCCCCATGATTAAAAGTGAAAAATAAAGTTGAAAAAATTGTGAAACGATACCTTTTAAAACTTGAACTATATTATATTTTATAATAATTATTTCTGACAAATTTGTTGACCATGAGAATTTAGAGTTTAAAGACATAGTTAAGATTATATCCTTGGGAAATTCCAGTTAAAATAACTAGTAAGTTCAACTGGAAAAATAATCTATTCTATTATTTAATGATTATTATTAGTTCATTAAATGCATACTTAAATCACAGAATGTAATATAAAATGAACAACAGAAGTTGAATTAAGAGGGACAAAGGTTAACATCTGCTGTAGAATTTTACTCATGGAAATGTATTTAGGGAGCAAGGCAAATGCACACCTGGTAAAACATGATTTGATTAATTACAGCCAACATGAATTCAGGCAGGAGAATTCATGCTCAACAAACCCATTACAATACTTTGAAGTTATTACTGCCTCAACACATTCAAATTCAATTCATAAAGTACAGTTAAGATTTTAGGAATGCTCTAGATGAAGTTGATCATCTGATATTAATAGATAAGTTAACTAACCATAGGATGGGGAGTAAAATGAGGAAAAGAGGGTATCTTTTTAAGAGAAAACAATAACATCAGAATAGAAATATTTCAAACTGAAAAAATTCATAACTGAGATAAAAACTATGTTAAAACTTTGTGTTCCCATTGACCATAGGAATGATGGGCGTGGTCACCTATGAATATCTGTTATGACCATATTGTAAGCCTAGACATTGAGAAAAATAAAAGGATACAGAAACACTAGACTAATGTGATTGAAAGCCTGTGTTTTGAGGAACAGCTATTTTGCATCATGATTATTCCAGTTTTAGAAATACCGCTCATTAAATAAAACACAGAGAAGGAAATTGATATACAGCCCATCATCACTTATGCTAAAGAAATGCAAAATTACATTACAGATATCTAAAAGAATTGTTTTCTCAAAATATCTAAACAGAGAATTTCTAACATAAAACAGATATGAAAGTAATTCATCCTTGATTTACCACAGAAATCTAGTTAAGCCAACTACATTTAGAAATAATTTCCATACTAAAAATATTTTAAGTTTATTTTGAGAGAGAGAGAAAGAGAAAGAGCACAGTGGAGGAGGGACAGAGAGAGAGAGAGAGAGAGAGAGAGAGAGAGAGAATCCCAAGCAGGCTCCCTGCTGTCAGAGCATGGGCTGATGGGGGCTCAATCCCCCGAAATGTGAGATCATGACCTGAACTGAAACCAAGAGGCAGAGGTTTAACCAACGGAGCCATCCAGCAGCCTCCACACTAAAAATATTTTTCAAAAATATATCTAAAATTTATATTCATCACTCAATGAACCTATAACCTGTAACCTAAAAACATATATGGTTTATATAACACGTATAGTTATTTGGCACTATAATAGGAATCACAGAACCACATACTAGTAGTAAACCTTCTTATATTCAAAATTCCACTTAATATTTACATATTATAATTTAATTTTATATCAAATGTAAATTAAGAGTTACTTTTGAACTTGTGATGAGCACCATGTGTTGAATCATTAGTACACCTGAAACTAATATTACATGGTATGTTAACTGGAATTTAAATAAAAACTTTAAAAATTAAAAATTAAAAAAAAATAAACATGCATGTAGATACATATTGGAAAAAAAGTTACCCTCAAAACTAAATGGCATAATCACTTCTTAACTAAGAAAAGAGGCCCATATAAAAGAAAGGAAAAGAGCTCCCATCATTTTGCCACAATGTGAGAAAAAAAGACAACCTTTGGCAAAGAAAGTAATAATTAAAACACAGACATACACACACACAATGGATACAATTATTATACACAGAAGTAAACCAAAAAGTACTATAATGTGTGAATATGCTCATGAGGAAATATAAACACAATGGTGATGAAATTGGGCTGTGTTTCAACTCTCTGTCACTAGTCCTATGTGTATTCTTAGGAAAAGATACCTGGATATGGCTGATGTAAAGAAAGCATAATCTGATCCAATTATACAGCAACATGTCCAGGAAGAGTAAATGATGCTGATTGTAAGAACACAAAAATACAAAAAAAAAGTTTAAAAGAAAGAATATGGTCACTGCATTTCCTCCATTGGTCAATACTTGACAATAATAATTAACATAGTGCTTAACTAAACATCAGGCAAATATCCAAGTGCTTAAGACTTATTGTTAATTTATTTCCGTAAAGCTTTTGTGTTTTATTCTAGTAATCGTTACTTTCTCCATTTGACAGGTAAAGTGCCAGGCCCACTGTCACACAACAAGGCAACTGTGAAGCTGGGGTTTGAACTGAGGGACTGTGGCTCTGCAGCAGGGCACAGCCCACAAACACAATGTGAGTCACACAGAGCGATTTTAAAATTTTCTGGAGCCACACTGAAAAAGGTAAAAAGAAACGGGTGAAATTAAAATGAATAACATATTTTATTTAAACCAATCTATCCCAGTAATATCATTTCAACATATAACTGATACCAACTTTATTGAGATTTTTATGTTATTTTTTCAGAGCAGTCCTTGATATTCAGCATGCGTTTTATACTGAAGACACATTTTGATGTGGACTAGTCACATTTCAAGGGCTCAAAGGCCATGGCGGTTAACGGCTACCATAAGGGGATGCTGTGCTCTCAGATGATGGCCATCCTGCCTATCAAGGGACCTGTCAATGGGAACATGGATTCATTTTCTATTTGAAGGTAGAGCCGTCTTATTCTAGTTCTTTCTCCAAGCCGATCACATGATCAACTCAAAGTAGTGTTGAGATTCCTATCTGTGAAAGAATGTATTCCAAACCCCAGTGTGATAATACTCATCCAATTCAGGGTTGCATCCTTTGATTATCAATTCAAACATTTTATTTGAGTAATCAGTTGCTTTTTTTGTGTTTTTGATTAAAATGAACTAATTCCAGAGGTCTGGTAAACAATGGGTGTGCTGGTGTAACAATTTCTCCAGACTCTTTCTTACAGACACTAGACTTGGCATGCTTGAAACAGCCAGATAGGTTTTTACTGTTCACTCAACAGATAACTATTATGTGGCCAAGTTAATGCAATGTAAATAGGAAATTATGTGCAATTTAAAGTACAGAAAAGTCTATATTTGAAATAGTAAGTATATGAGAAGTTTTGAAGTGACATCTCTATTAAAACTGGATAATTTTCAATCTGTTTCTTTTTTTTTACTTCTCTTTTTCCCTTTTCTCATTTATTTCTTAAACTCCACATGAGTGAAATCATATGGTATTTGTCTTTCTCTGACTGACTCATTTCACTTAGCAGAATACTCTCTAGCTCCATTGATGTCCTTGCCAATTGCAAGATTTCATTCTTTTTGTGGCTGAGTAATATTCAAATGTGTATGTACACACACACACACACACACACACACACACACGCACGCATATACACATATCTTCTTTATCCATTCATCAGTCAGTGGCCACCTGTGCTGTTTCCATAATTTGACTATTGTCGATAATCCTGCTACAAACACTGGGGTACATGTATTCCTTTGACTCAGTATTTTTGTTTTCTTTGGGTAAATACCTAGTAATGCAATCACTAGATCGTAGGATAGCCATATTTTTAACTTTCTGTGGAACCTCCATACTATAGAGAACAAAATGATGGTTACCAGAGGGGAGGTAGGAGGGGGATGGGTAAAATAGGTGATGGGGATCAAGGAGAACACTTGTTATGAAGAGCACCAGCTATTATATAGAAGTGCCAAATCACTATATTGTACACCTGAAACTAATATTACACTATATGTTAACTAACTGTAATTTAAATAAAAACTTAAATAATTAAATAAATTTAAAAAAAGAATTCCAAAAAGTAGAA
The DNA here is from genome assembly GCF_018350155.1 of Leopardus geoffroyi. Lineage (NCBI taxonomy): Eukaryota > Metazoa > Chordata > Mammalia > Carnivora > Felidae > Leopardus > Leopardus geoffroyi. Next base: position 23,182,443 of record NC_059333.1, read on the forward strand.
GAAACAGACCTTAAACCTCCAGGCCAAAAGAAGAGGCAGGGCCTGTGCTTTAATCTTATTCGGTTCTATTTTCATTTCCATAAACTCCCATAATTTTATTTTAGAGAAAATAAATAAGTAAACTGGGAAAAAAGTAGATAATTTTACATATATGCCCACACAAATAATGAAATATTCAATATTTATGCCAAGTAATAAAATGCAAGTAGTCCTTGTTCTGCACAGTTCCTAGGTGTTTGGATTTTGGTTACCACGGTTCAATTAAATAATATACAGACCCTAAGTAAGTGACAGATGCTTATCATGACCAATGACCAATAATGTCACTTTTTTCATAGTTTGTTGGTGATTGATCACTATCAATCTATTCACTTCATGCATCGAAAGCAAAACTGATGGTTCTATCGCCTCTTTGTTTCCTAGTGATAAACTCATGTGACATTTAATAAAAATGGATCATGAATGAGGGACCTGGCCAATGAAAAGTAAGGAAGAAATGAAAGGTGATAATGCTGAAGTGAAGTGAAATTTAAGTCAAAGGCAAATGGGAGTCATAGAAGAAATAACTTACTTGGGAATGTAGATACTGCTGCCTTTGAAAAGGTGCTAGATATGAAGCCAGAGGAACTTGGTTAAGACAAAAATTGGCAGAGATGAAAAAACTATGACAAAAAGGAGGAAGATATTCCAAAGAAAGCAAGGCCAACAAAAACATTATATTAAAAGAACTCACAGAAATATTTCATGATACTGAAAGAGCAAAGAATAAAGTATTGGAAAGCTGCTCCAAACTTAGAAAGAAATACGACAACCTATCAAAGCATCAGAAAGATGAACTAACCATGAATTATAAATCGAGAAGGCAAGCACTGTTCATACAACTCTGGAGGAGTATTTTAAAAAGAAAGAAATCACTTTAATTCTTAGTGTGCCTAATACTTTAAAGTACAGTGCACTAAATATTAGTTTTAATATTTTGGCATGTCTCTATGCATTTATGACCAGAGTGCGAGATATTTTAATGTTTTGACCAAAAAATGTTAAATGTGACAGACAATCATAACCTTTCCATTGACTTCTTGCACTGTCATTTTATGGTCCTGCACTACCATGTAAATGTACTTTGAGAGATCATCACAGTGAAAATGTATAAAGAAATTCATCTAACCAGTTGGGAATTTAAGATGAAGTGGATTAAAATACATAAAGTCAACATCTTATCTACTCTGAGATAATGAACTTTGAAACAACTTGACAAACACCCTTGTTGATAAGAATTTGTGACACTGTTATCTAATGCATTAAATAAAATTAACAGCAATAGGTAAGGTGTTTTAGGTAAGAAAAAAAACAACATGCAAGAGGAAATGAAGAATCTTCATGAATCTTCCCATCAGATAATTAAGGACTTTTTAGCTTCCCATAAACAGATGTTCTGCTCATATTGCCTCTGATACATATCTGCCTCATTAGTTTCTTTTCTCTTGTCTCTCACTTCCCATTTATTTTAAAAAGTACATCTGTGAATTTCTGATGGAAAAGGGTAATGGAAACAGCCAACCCATAATGAGTTCTACTCTATGTCAGATACTGTGCTAGATTAGCAATATAAAGAGACGATAAATCATAGCTCTCTGAAAGAAAATATGGGAAAGCTGATACTCTGAAATGTGAAACAAAGGATAAAAATTAATATGACTTCCTTTAATAAATGATACACAAGTATTTAATGTTTCCTTATTTACTGATACTTAACTTTTTGCATTTATTTATTTATTTAATTATTTTATTTATTTATTTTTTTTTTAATTTATTTTTTTTTTTTTTGAGAAAGAGAGCAAAAGCATGAGTGGGAGGAGAGGCAGATGGAGAGAGAGAGAAAGAATCTTAAAACGGCTCACGCCCAGCATTGAGCCCAACACAGGGCTCAATCTCATGACCGTGAGATCATGACCTGAGTCAAAATCAAGAGATTTACACTCAACCAACTAAGCCACCCAGGTATCCCTGATGTTTTTCTCTATAATACTCATGTTCCATTGATTTTATTTATATTTTCACAGGTACACAATACCTTCATTCTAGAAACAGGTGTATGCAAGAAGTATTTTATCAAGTCTTTCTCCCTTAAAGATCTTACTTATTTAGCTTCCTTTTATTTTTGCTTCCATGTTTAGTTTTTGGACATGGACTTCTTGTCTATATATTTCATGTTTTTTCCCTTTTACTTTTTTTTAAAGGCAAAGTTAGCTGTGTCTTTTTTTTTTTTAATGATTTTAATTTTTGATAGAACTCAAGCGGAGGAGGGGCAGACAGAAAGGGACAGAGGACCCAAAGTAGGATCTGCACTGACAGCAGGGAGCCCAGTGTAGGGCTTGAAATCAGGAACTGCATGATCATGACCTGAGCTTCAGCTGGACAGTTGGATGTTCAACTGGCTGAGCCACCCAGGTGTCTTTTGATAGACAGATGACTTGGAAAAACTTGTGAAATATTTATATGCTTAACATAATAATTAGTCACACTAGTATTTAACTGTATCAACAGTCTTATGTATATACATGTGCCTTCATTTTTCTCCTGTAACTAATAAGTTACTCATATGATTTGTACAAATATGGATCCTCTAATACATGCTTTGAAGGAATCCATTTGTTGCCTTATATTTTTTGACAATTAAGTCATACTTTCATTTTAGAACTGCTATACATTTCACTTTTTAAAACACAGACATAACCTGAATTGACTTGATATTTCTCAAGACATTCAAGACAACAGTTCTACTTCATGAAAGTGATCATATTTAACTAATCAACTGTTAATTAATAAATCTATCTAGTGAAATCTAATGAACTAATTTCTTTTTAATGGTGAATATCAATGCTCAGAGAAACTTAAAACTCTTCTAGAAGTCAACAATTATGTCTCTAATATGCACCAATATTCTTTATTATTCACTGATTATGATTAATATCCCTATGGAAATCTTACCAATTAGAAGTGTTTAATTTGAATTTTCTTAAAATCTTTTAGCTAATCCATCCTTTGAGAATTGTCTTTAAACATGTTCACTTACATCTACACATAAGCCTTCAAATTATGCCATATCTCATATCCCAAAGCTACCTTATAATATACAAGGTTTTTAAGTTTAAAACAAAGTTGATATTCACTCATTCTGAAAACATATTTTAATACCCTGAAATAAGTTACATTTATAAAAACACATTAGCTTTTTTTCATCCAAGCAAATCTCAATTTCTTGAAATACACTTGATATTCTAAGTAATAGTTTATCCTAAAGGATCATACTTAATGACCAAGCAAATTCCTTACCTTACCGGTAAGAAAAAAATGTCCAAGGAATTGTCTTTATGTTACCATTCCTGTAGGCTTTTTTAGGGCATACTATTTCCCTTTTCTTCCTAAGTACATTTGCTTTTTGAACTATCTGGCTAATTATTTATTTTCTCTGTTGTTTGCATGCTCTTAAAACAACTCAATTTATTTATAAGTTAACATCAAATGTGTATTTGTGCATATAAATTTGACAATGGACACTTTAATTTCGTTATCTTTCAATAAATTTCAGTTTCCAAGTTGTGATTTTTTTTTTCAATTTTCAACCTATACAGCTGGTCATAATGCTAAGAGATCAAATATATAATCTGTGGTAAAATGAGGCACTGGATCTCTTCTCATGGAGTTGACTTGTTGGGGAACATAAACATATCTCTGGAAACAAGATTAATATATATTTGCAAATTTGATGAGTGATATAAAGGAAAAGTACAAGACTCAATGAGAGCTTAGAGAAGAGGACTGTGACCCACTCAGAGTCATTTCCTTGAGAATAAGGTCTCCTTGAGGAAATTATACTATAGATGAAATATAAAAAGCAAAGAAGAAAGGTAAAATCACTCTAGGCAAAGGAAGTGCAAATGATGGAAGTACAAAGCACTGAAATACGGACAGCAATTTGGAGCCTGGAGACCAATATGAGTCACAGAGGAAGATGCTGCTAGGGAGAGAGTTGGGAGAAATGAGGCAATGCAAAAGCAGGCCACAGTAAGGGAACTGTTCCTACCACAGTGTTTCTACTTCATTCTCAGACTGAGAGGTGACTAAATTAAATTTTCTGGCAGCAAAAGTGTGGTATAATCATATCTCCAATTTAAAAAGGATGCTCTCTTTAGAAGAGGGACTAGAATGGATGTGAACAATTAGGAAGTGATTACAGCACTGATGGCCTGGTCCATGAAGGAGGCTGTGAAGATGGAAACTGGTGGATGAGATCCAAGATAATTGTATTTAAGAGGTTGAACCCTCATGATTTGTGATGGATTGTGTATGGGAGGGTGAATGAATAGGAAATGATCCCAAGGCATCTTTTTTGGTCAATGGAATGACTGGCAATGCTATTCACAGTCATAAAATATTAGAAGGTTAGAAGTTTGGAGATGGGAGTATAATGAATTCTGGACTCAGCAAAAGCCATGTGAGTAACAGTCACAACTAGAGCCAAAAAGAGAGACAAGTAAGCCAAGTTTAACTAACCCTTTAGAGTAGAAAAAGCAGGGCCCATGATGAGGTCTAAATCCCATAGACCCCAGGCTTCCTAATGCCTTTTAAGAAATTATCTCAGTTCCTCTTTGGTGCTTAAGATTGATCAGGGCTAGGGGCACCTCTGTGGCTCATAGGTCAAGCGGCCAACTTCGGCTCAGGTCATGATCTCATGGTTCATGAGTTTGAGCCCCGCGTCAGGCTCTGCACTGACAGCTCAGAGCCTGGAGCCTGCTTCAGATTCTGTGTCTCCCTTTCTCTCTGACCCTTTCCTGCTCGCACTCTCTCTCTCTCAAAAATAAATAAACATTAAAAAAAATTTTTTTAAGATTGATCAGGGCTGGAACTGGTCTTTGGATGGGGTCCTCTGGACCAGGACCAACATGAATCCCTTTCTCATATTTCTATGTTTCATGATATTTTCTAACCTGTTCAAGAGGTCAATCTTCTGCCATTAAGATCTCTGAGACTTATGTCTATGTGATCTTCTAGGGACCCAGTGGTAGGGTAGGTTTTAGGAGAGTAGCCTGATGAAAACATCACTCTCACAGGCCAGCATGGGGTATTTTTTCTAAGATTATGAAACTGGGGCACCTGGGTGGCTCAGTCAGTTAGGCGTCCAACTTCAGCTCAGGTCATGATCTCATGGTCCATGAATTTGAGCCCCACATCAGGGTCTGTGCTGACAGCTCAGAGCTGCTTTGGCTTCTGTGTCTTCTTCTCTCTCTCTCTGCCCCTTCCTCACTCACTCACACTCTCTCTCTCTCTCTCTCTATCACAAATAAACATTAAAAAAATTAATTAAAAAAAAGTAAAATTATGAAACTGGCTCACCAGAATTTCCCTGATATGCTGACTTGGGGACTCACATTATTCATACCAGGCAAGGATGCTGCAAAATATTTGGGTCCCCCTTTCCCCTCCACACCCACACAGTCTTGGTCCCATGGCCAAAACCATTGGGAAAATCTGTGATTCAAAGAAAGACCCATAAATGCTTCCCAAACCAAAGCCAAAGGAGAAGGAGTACCAAGAAGAAAATCTGAATGCTAGGCTGGAAGGAAAAAGACACACATTGAACCAAAATAGTAAACAATCCCTATCTGGATCAAGGTTAGAAGTTAAGCAAGACCTGTTCAAGAAATAAGTATCACAAACTTTGATGGATTGAGACCTAGGTAACAGACAAATCTTGATCTAGATTGTCTTCTTTTTACTTGGTTTTTAGGCTGTTGCTTGATGATGTGAGAGTTCTGAAAGGAATAGCTTTCTATGAAAAGTTGTGGGATTACAGATCTGAGACTCAACATGATGATTCATTAATTAAATGAGCTGGGACATCTCACTGAAATAAAATACTGTGGGAATTTTTTGCTTCATTATCCATAATAATGGATACTGATGCCTTTAGCATCCTTTTATCTTTATCTTCTACTTTCCTATATTATGTTTGTTTCCTGTTTCTTCAGTTCTTTAAACTATGGGTTCAGTACAGCCCATCCTGATATATAATCTAACCTCAAACATCACTGTTAAGAGCTGTTCTTGTCAAAGAAGATACATTAATCAGAACTTCAGCTGAGAATTAAAGAATGAACCTAGTTTCAGTCTAAGCAAGAATTATTGGCTCATGTAACCACATCGTGGGGAAGGCAAAGTGAAGCTGAGGATGAGTGGGGCAAGGACTTGCAGGCTATCGGGAACTTCATTATCGTTTTTCTTGGTTTCCCTTGAAGGATCATCTACAGATCCTTTCATGTACACATCCTATTAGCCATGATCCAAAGAGGAACAGGCTCTTCCCTGCCATCTCCACTTGGAAATACCCTTAACAGTGAATGACTGGATGAGTTTATACCACATACCCATCTCTGGGTTGGTGGAAGTGTCCAATAGCATCTATCAGTTGGATCCCTAACTAGAGAAGGTAGAGAGGCGGTTCCTAAAACACTGTGCTATTCTAGGGGAGAAGAGAATGAAGAGACAAAATAATAAGACAGGAGGCAGATGACAGAATCTCAGCTTCCCTGTTGTTCATACACTATGCCTGCTCTTAAGCACCCCATCATTTAAACCTTGACCTGATTTATTATTCCTATTGATTAATTTTCCTGAATGTGACCAATTACCTTCCTGATCTTCCTCTCACCCTGTAATTTCTGGTATCTTTGGACTTGACAAGTTATGATGAGTTATTATGGGGTACCTGGGTGGCTCAATCAGTTAAGCAGCCGGCTCTTAGTTCGGGTTCAGGTCATGATCTCAGGGTTTTGTGAGTTCAAGTCCCACCTTAGGCTCTGTGCACTGACCATCTTAGCCTGCTTGGGATTCTCCCTCTCTCCTTCTTTCTCTGCCCCACCTCTGCTCATGCTCTCTCTTGTCTCTCTCAAAATAAACATAAAAAAAAGCTTTAAAAACTACAGGAACAGATAATGTCAAGTAACTGATATTCCACTCTGCTACAAAAATTCTATTGACTATTTATAATTGACATTATTTTCTTTTAATATGTTATATAACATTAAATAAAACTTTACTGTATAAATGAAAATAATAAACTTTATTTATAAAGACATATAAATATTTTCCATTATATACTAATTGAATTATGTATCAGTTTAGTATCTCTGGAGAAAGTCTACAATATATAATTATATACTACATGTATATATGTGGCTTAGTTGAGAATCAAGGGATACAAGTTCTTACCCAGATTTCCCAATCTGTATCACTCTTTTGACTCATATTTTGTTTTCCACATTAAGATAGAAATGTTAAGTCAACTAACTTGATATTTATTTAAACTAATATTTCTCTAAGCATTCTGAAAAATGCTACTCATTTTTGTGTCTTCTACTAGCATCAAAGCAGGTAGCTACTATGAGTTGCTATTTATAAAATAATAATAACTATACGTACTAATGGATATTTTCACTACAACTGAAAGGTAAAATTAATTAAATTATTAGTTCAGTAAATGCTTCTTGCGTAACAATATATTTTGCAGCATAGAAGGGTAAAATAAATATTTAAAATTATTTTTAATACTTAAATTGAAATTTAATCAAAGACGTTATTATAAGAAATCTACTAAATCTTCTATGTCACTAAAGTAAATTAAAAGAGAATTCAAGGGGCGCCTGGGTGGCTCAGTCGGTTAAGCGGCCAACTTCGGCTCAGGTTATGATCTCGTGGTCCATGAGTTTGAGCCCCACATCGGGCTCTGTGCTGACAGCTCAGAGCCTGAAGCCTGTTTCAGATTCTGTGTCTCCCTCTCTCTGACCCTACCCCGTTCATGCTCTGTCTCTGTCTCAAAAATAAATAAACGTTACAATTTTTTTAATTAAAAAAAAGAGAGAATTCAAAATTTCCTCCCTTTACAGTTATTATCTATCACAGTGGGAACATTTGACAATGCTCCAGACAGTACATTTAAACTCTTTAGTCATGAGACCCCATATCATATCAACTACATATTCCATTTTATATAAAGAACATCAACAACCGTTCTCATGACAGACAAGCTCTCCACCTATAACTTAGAAATACACTGTTAAGGGTATTTCCAAGTGGAGATGGCAGGGAAGAGCCTGTTCCTCTTTGGATCATGGCTAATAGGATGTGTACATGAAGGAACCCAGTACAAGAACTTACCTATTCTATAGAAAATGCATATGTCGACCACAAACTCATTTTTAATGAATTCATTTGTTACTCATTAAATATTATTGAGCACCTAGTTTGTTAAAGCTTCTTTCATGTATTAAAAACAAAGGTATCCAAAACCAATTCCTGGGAAACTTGGTGGCTCAGTCAGGTAAGCATCTGACTCTTGACTTCAGCTCAAGTCATGATCTAACAGTCATGGGATCGAGCCCTGTATCAGGTTCCATGCTGAATGGGGAGCTTGCTTGGGATTCTCTCTCTGCTTCCCCTCCTGCCACCTCTACCTCTCACTCTCTCTCTCAAAATAAAAAAATAAATATTGAAAATATAATAAAATAAAATAAAACCCATTCCCCAATTGATAGAGAAGATATAAAACGTTAGCCTCCAAGATGTTCCTGTGCACATCTTTGCAACATTTTATAAAAAGTAAAAAAAAAAAAAGGTGAAAAAATGAAAAATATTTTTTAAAAAGCATTATTTCTTGGACACTGAGACTTCTTATAGTAATAAATGACCTTCTGCATTTAAGATATTCTATCTAGAGCAACCTATTCAGTGTCAGATAATTATAAGGCTAGCTAGTGCACCTGAGGAAAGTAACATAAAGTTTCAAATCACTTTCTTAGAATGAGAACTGAATAGTTCTTATAATCATACTTATTATTCTCAGTAAAATGTAAAATATTTCAAGAAAGAGTTATATAAGATCATTTCACTGTCATTTTGATTTAGCAAGGAAAAAACCTTTTCTCATGATAACTGGACTTTTTTCATTATACTTTGTGAGATTCTCTATTTTATTTTAAGTTGTATTTTTTTCAAAACAAATAATAAAGTAGAGCTCAAATATTCAATTTAGAATTGAGTCAATAATCACAATTTAGCATTCACAATTTAAAAGAATTTTATTAAAGAAGATGTTATGTGTTTATTAAAGAAGATGTTATGTGTGCCCCTGATTAAAGATACTATGTTACAGGCACATTTAAAAATGGAAAAATATTCCATGCTCATGGATTGGAAGAACAAATATGGTTAAAATGTCAATACCACCCAAAGCAATCTACATATTCAATGCAATTGCTATCAAAATAACACCAACATTCTTCACAGAGCTAAAACAAACAATCCTAAAATTTGTATGGAGCCAGAAAAGACTCCAAATAGCCAAAGCAATCCTGGAAAAGAAAACCAAAGCTGAAGGCATCCCAACCCCAGACTTCAAGATGCATTACAAAGCTGTAATCATCAAGACAGTATGGTACTGGCACAAAAACAGACACTCAGATCAATGGAACAGTATTAATAGAGAACCCAGAAATGGACCCACAAACGTATGGCCAACTAATCTTTGACAAATCAGGAAAGAATATTCAATTGAGTAAAGACAGTGTCTTCAGCAAATGGTGCTGGGAAACCTGGACAGTGACATGCAGAAAAATGAATCTGGACCACTTCTTACACCATACACAAAAATAAACTCTAAATGGGAGAAAGACCTAAATGTAAGACAAAAAGCCATCAAAATCCTTGAGCAGAAAGCAGGCAAAACCTCTTTGACCTTGGCCACAGCAACTTCTTACTCAACACATTTCTGGAGGCAAGGGAAACAAAAACAAAAATGAACAGTTGGGGCCTCATCAAGATAAAAAGCTTCTGCACAGTAAAGGAAACCATCAGCAAAACTAAAAGGCAACCAACAGAACAGGAGAAGATATTTGTAAATGACATATAAGATAAAGGGTTAGTATCCAAAATCTACCAAGAACTTATCAAACTCAGTACCCCCCCCAAAAAAAAAAATCAGTGAAGAAATGGGCAAAACACATGAATAGACACTTCTCCAAAGAAGAAATCCAGATGGCCAACTGACACATGAAAAAATGCTCAACATCACTCATCATCAGGGAAATATAAATCAAAACCACAATGAGATACCACCTCACACCTGTCAGAATGGCTTAAATTAACAACTCAGGCAACAACAGATGTTGTCGAGGATGTGGAGAAAGGAGATCTCTTTTGCATTGCTGGTGGGAATGCAAACTGGTGCGGCCACTCTGAGAAAGAGTATGGAGATTCCTCAAAAATTAAAAATAGAGCTACCCTACAAGCCAGCAATTGCACTACTAGGTATTTACCCAAGGGATACAGGTGTGCTGTTTCGAAGGGGCACATGCACCCCAATGTTTATAGCGGTGCTGTTGGCAATAGCCAATGTATGGAAAGAGCCCAAAAGTCCATCAACAGATGAATGGATAAAGAAGATACACACACACACACACACACACACACACACACATACATCTATATACAATGGAGTATTACTCAGCAGTCAAAAAGAATGAAATCTTGCCTTTTGCAACTACATGGATCAAACTAGATGGTATTATGCTAAGCAAAGTTAGCCAATCATAGAAAGACAAATATCATATGACATCACTCATATGAGGAATTTAAGATACAAAAGAGATGAACATAAGGGAAGGGTAACAAAAATAATATTAAAAACAGGGAGGGGGACAAAACATAAGAGACTCTTAAATGCAGAGAACAAATTGAGGGTTGCTGGAGGGGCTGCGGTTGGAGGGAATGGGCTAAACAGGCAAGGGGCATTGGGGAGGACACTAGTTGGGATGAATACTGGGTGTTGTACATAGGGGACGAGTTACTGGAATCTACTCCTGAAATCCTGATAGCACTATATGCTAACTAACTTGGATGTAAATTTAAAAATTAATAATAAAAAAATTAATAATAATAAGTAATGTAGTTGTAAGACTTTCAGGATAACAGAAAAGTAAATAATCCTCAGATACATATAACCTACAGAATAAAAAAGATTCTAATCATGTTACACCTGCCCCATATATTTATATGATAAAATCTCCTTCAACTGTGACTATTACCAAACAAACTAAAACCTATATGGATAAGTGAGTAGTGTCACATGATTTTTAAGTGAGGATGTAAGCCATTCATGCCACACCTATTAGTAAGAATGCATGTGCCAAGCCTTGTACTCAGATCAGGGATACAGCATGAACAAAGACCAGAAGTCCCCTCTTTCACAGAATAAACATTCGAGTGGTGACAGACAGGCAATAAACAAATAAATAAACCAATTTACAGAAGTCTGATGGTGCTGAATGCTCTGGAGGGAAAGCATAAAAGAGAGGGGGGCTGAAGTTAAAATGAGGAGCTAGCAACTTCCAGTTTTCATCAGAGAAGGCCTCATTGTAGAAACTGCATTGGAGACAGCACTGAAGCAGGTGCAGGGCAAGTCTTGCACATACCTGGGTAGAGAACACTGAGACAAGAGTTTTTCTTGTGGTAGAAGGAATAGTAAGCTTGCTCGCCAGGAGAAACCTGAGTGAGAGTCTCAAAAAGCTTGCAAGGTGCTGACTTTTATTCCTGAGTAACATAGAGGCCACTGGAGGAACGGATAGTTTAGAATTTGTTTCTAAAGGGTCACAGCAGCTGCTGTATGAAAACAACACACAGGGTGGAATAGTGAAAGCAGACAGCATTATAGGTAAAATAAACTTGGGGCATTTGTTATCAACTAAATAAAACTTGGCATATCTACTGATGGCGATACTTGATTTTTTACTGTAATGGTTTTGCTTAGTTATTTAGGTATGTCTGTTTCCTGAAAATACAAGAATAAGGCTGCTCACATTCACTTTTGGCATTACATGTTTTAGAAAAGTTTGCAAATTGGGGGCCTCTCAGACCTAATGACACTTTGAGTTTGTTTTATTGGTCCCAGAAAGTATAGGAAAAAAGTGGTAACAACAACAAAAACTGAACTAGGTAACATTTGATAATTAAGAACTTTCACATTAAAAATCCACATACTTTGAAAAACCAGCAGATCTGACAACAGTAGATAGAAAGACACAAGGAAGTAAAAAAAGGGAGAGAAAAACAGTGCCTCTCAACCTTTCATGTGTAGGCACATCACTTGGGAAACTGAATGGCAGATTCTGATTATGTCTGGAGTCAGACATGAGAGTTTGCATTTCCAACAACCTTCCAGGGGCTGCTGCTGCTGCTGGTGGTCCTCAGACCAGATCTTGAGCAGAAAGGTGTTGAAGGGCAGTAGCAGCTGTTCACACCCCCTCCCCCAATCCCCACATTCCTACCCATTCACTGTTGTTGCTACTATTGTTAGTGTTAAGACATTGATGTCTGTTGGCTTTTGAATGTTTATTCTTCTGTTTCAGAATATGGTCTCTTGGATAAAATAAATAAACGGGATGTCAATTTTTAAACTAGGTGTTGCAATTTAATGCACACAGGGGATATACTTATAAACTCAAAAGAAAAAAAATATTAGCATGTTCCATATAGTCAGTTTACTTTCAGAAACACATGAGCAGAGAGCTTAAATATGCTACATAAAGAGCAGTGATAGATCTCAGTGGAGGATGCCAGGGGAGGGCGGGGGCACAATAACTAAACAAAGTAAACATAGGAAAGAAAAAAAAAAAGAAAGAAAGCAGAGATGTTTTAGATGTCAGTGGCATCCATGCTCAAATCTCAGTTTCAGACAAATTCATTCAGGCATAGGTATCCAGTTTCAATTAGAAATAGATGTACAGAGAAATATTCAGCCCGCATCACTATCAACAGTGCAAGAATCTCAGAAAACTAACAGAAAAAAAAAAAGAGTGGTGGTTTTTAATGTGATTCTTTATTGTGGGTTTGATTGCCACTAATAGCCAGCAGATGGGATAGATACATTAGGGAGAAAAAAAGCTCAAAGAAGTTTTCTGGCCAAAATAAGCAGTTATATTCTAAATTGCACCATAACTTTGAGAACAGCAGAATGCTATTGGGGAAAGTTTTTCAGAAAACAAAATTATTTTAAAAGGTAGGTTTCTTTATTAACAGTAATTGTTCCAAATGCTTCTCTATTAGGGTAATTTTTTATTGTATTTTCAAATAAAGATTCCCTTTTCTTCCAAAGCATAATTTCTCAGTTCTAAATTCCTTGCATTGAGTGGAAGCCTTTGAACAGCCAGCTTTTGCGAAAAAGCAAAACAAAACAAATAAAAAACTCACAAAAGATTATGATAATATAGCTAGCTACCCAAATTGTGTATCTATGATCCCTAATGCCTAAAAACCACTACCTATGAAGGTCTCTGGCTATGAATGGATGTGCTCAGTAAACAGTTTCACTGAACACTGATTGTTAAAATCATAAATAAATCTCTGCAGATCTCATGTACAGCACAGCAATTACAGTTAACAATACTGTATTATAAAATTCAAGACTGCTAAGAGACTAGATCCAAATTATTCTCACCACAGAAAAATGATAATTATGGGACACGGTACAAGTGTTAACAAACGTTATGGTATTAATCATATTGCAATATATAAATGTATCAAATCAATACATGTATGCCTGAAACTTCCATAAGGTTACATGCCAATTATATCACAATTAAAAAAAAGAAAACACTCAAAAGCTGATCCTGAAGAAAAAAATTAATCCCAAAATGAACCTCTGGAATAGAAGACTATTCAGTATTTGTCCCAGTGCGACATGATTGATCACAAGGATTGTTCAATATGATTTGGAGTTTTCCTCTAGTATGAAAATATGAGGTAACAACATGGACATTCTGTTTTTAATTCAGTCTCAAAATGTGAAGAATTCCAACCCAACTTTTTCTTGAAAATTCACAGCCAATAAATGCAATTTTATATAACTGAAATACAGTTCTTGAAGATTATTTTATTTGATATCATGGATATTAGTACATCAAACAATGTAACATGAATTATAATTTGACATGACCCAATATCTATTATTTTAGCCTTGCATTATTTAAATTTTTATTGATATCTGCTCCGCTTGAAAAGGAGGTAATGCTTCTTCTAAAGTGATCGAGGCAGCGCACTTAATATTTGTATTGATTGCTAATATGGATCGTATTTAACTATTTGAAAGCTATTAACTTCATATACAAATTAAAAGCACTTATTATTTAATATAGTGTCATATTCTTACTGTAATAGTTACAGTTCCACATCACTTTGAAGAACTTCAACAGATAAAACAAATGAGATATTTATCTCAAGATAAATTTGGATCGTTTATATGTGTTTGAAAAATGATATTCAGAAAGTAAGGATAAATTCATGACATGGCTAATTTCTGACATATTAGTCTTAATTATACTGAGTCTTCATGTGATCACACAATTATTGATCACACACAAAATCAGGTTTGCCAGTGATGAGGCAAAGCAGACCATCATTTCAGCCTCGCAAAGACCAAAGGAAAAACAGAAGACTCTCATTCGATTTCTTAGTCCAGAGTCCAAATGGGATGCATTCTCAGTACCTTATGCAATTATCTCACATTCTCCTGTCTCACTGCATTCCACATTCTGTCTCTGCTACCCAGAATGCTGTATCTCCTGATGGTGCAACAAGATTCGGATGGTACTTTCAAATTAAGATAACACCTTACATACAAAGGGACTAATCACAAAGCTGTGGGCAAGGAATAGGAGAACTCTAAAGGAGAGTTCAGGGACCAGGGCTAAGAGCAGAAGTGCTATTGCTACTAGTTGTCTCCTCAGTGGGAGAAGAGGCTATCAAGAAGATAGTTGTGGGGATGAGTCACCTGCAGGGAAACACTGGCATTAGGGCAGGACAAGTCTCAAAGAGTAGGTCACGGAATAAATACTCAGTGTCTCTTGAAAGAACTACTCAGTGGACAATCCCAACTGACTAAAATAGAAGTCCATTTTGGGGACGAGTGTGCAGAAGTGTAGAGGGGATATGAAGAAGCAAATGAAAGAAAGCCAACATAAATCCTCAGCAGATTTGTATGCTTTGATTCTTTTTAAACCTGGAATTTCCTTTCTGATCTTAGCAATTAATCAGGAAAGAATTTAGGAGGAAAACAACAATGCATAATCCCAATGTTAGGGGCAACATCCATTCCCACACAATTCTTGTCTTCCCAGGAAGACATGCTACAATGTTAGATATGTCCAAAAAAGGGTAATTGTCATTATTAAAAGAATAAACTTATTTTTATATTCGAAAAAGATTAAGAAAAATCTTTTAAATTCAAAAACAAATCAGTACAACATAAGTACACTGAATAAAATTGTAAAGACTATGAATAGGAGGAAAATTACAAACGTACACACACATTTGACCTGGGAACTTATTTTTCTAAGTTTATTTATTTTGAGAGAGAGAGAGAGAGAGAGAGAGAGAGAGCAGGGGAGGGGCAGAGAGAGAGGGAGAGAGAGAATCCCAATCAGTCCCCATGCTCTCACTGGAGAGCCCAACGTGGGGCTCAATCTCACAAAACTGTGAGATCATTCTCTGGGCCAAAATCAAGAGTCAGATGCTTAACTAACTGAGACACCAAGGAACCCCCATGAACTGGGAACTTCTTGAAGCATAAACTGTGATGTTTTAACACAAAACTATTCTATTCCCTATTCTAGTTAAAGTAACGAACAGTCCTTTTATTTAGGACTCCCATTTAAGCACCACCACAACCACTATTACACATCTTGCTATGAAAATCTTGCTCAAAATGTCTAATTACAGTTTCTGAGGTGGTGGAATTTTGCTACACTAAAGCAACTTGCATTACTCTTTGATGGCCCTGATCCTTGTTGCACTGCAAAATCAACCTTATGCATTCTAAGCCTTATATGACAGACGAATGAAGTGGTGTGGAAATATGACATAAAACTTTCCTGACCATGTAAGACATAGTATGCATTTTGAGCAGTGGTCTTCTGTGTACATACAATTCTACCACTACATATTTCCTTATAATCATCAAGTATGTGATAAAAGAGATCCCTGCCCTTGGAACACTGACCGGTCTTGGCAGACCCTCAACAATGGGGACATATCAAGAATAAATCAGGTAGTTTAGACAATCACAAAGCTTCAAGGGTCAACTAACAAGTAGGGCAGGGTTGAACAGAAAGTTTCATCACCTACACAGGCCACCCCTTTAAAACCAAGAGAGGTAGGTATTTTCTCTAATACGTAGAAACAAATACAGAGAGTCAAGCAAAATAAGGTTACAAAGGAATATGTTCCAAATGAAAAGGCAAGACAAAACCTCAACAAAAATATCTTAATGATGCAGATATCAGTATTTTACTTGATAAAGAATTCCAAGTAATGGTCAAAGATGCTCACCAAACTCAGGAGAACTTCAACAAAGACATAGAAAATATAAGAAAGTACCAAACAGAAGTAATAGAGCTGAAGAATATAATAAATGAACTAAAATAAATACACTAGAGCAGTTCAACAGTGGACTAGATGACAAAGAAGTAAAAATCAATGACCTATAAGACAAAGCAATGGAAGTCACCAGAGAGAGTAGGAAAAAAAAATTTAA
Organism: Leopardus geoffroyi; assembly: GCF_018350155.1. Classification (NCBI taxonomy): domain Eukaryota; kingdom Metazoa; phylum Chordata; class Mammalia; order Carnivora; family Felidae; genus Leopardus; species Leopardus geoffroyi. The sequence continues at coordinate 23,199,085 of NC_059333.1, forward strand.
TGAAGATATCTTAAGGGACTTATAGGAAAACATCAAGTGAAATAGCATTCACACTATGTGGGTCCCAGAAGGAGAAGAGAGAGAAAGGGGCAGAACATTTTTTTGAAGAAATAATGGTTGAAAACTTCCCTAAACTAAGGGGAAAAAAGAGAAAACAGACATCTACGTCCAAGAATTCCAGAGTTCCAAATAATATCAACCCAAAGAGATCTACAACAACACATTATAGTTAAAATGTCAAAAGTTAAAGGTAAAGAGAGAACTTAAAAGCATCAAGTAGAAAAATGAATTGGTATATACAAGAGGAACCCCATAAGGTTATCAGCAGATTTCTCAGCATAAATTTTGCAGGCCAGAAGGGAATGGGATGACATATTCCAAGTTCTGAAAGGAAAAAATTTGAACCAAGAATACTCTACCTGGCAAAGTTATTATTCAGAGTTAAAGGAAAGGTAAAGGGATTTTTAGATAAGCAACAGCTAAAGGAGTTCATCACTAGTCAATCAATCTTACAAGAAATATTAAAGGAACTTCTTTAAACTGAAAAGGAATTACACTAACTCATAACAAGAAAACATGTGAAAGTAAAAATGGAAAGGGCTAATATATAGTAAAGGTAGTGCATTAATCACTTATAAATCTACTTTGAAGGTTAAAACACAATGATAGTAAAATTAATACAATAATTAGTTAAGATATACATAAAATAAAAAAATGTGAAATATGACATCAAAACATAAAATGTGGAAGGGGAATAAAAAGGTAGAGTTTTGGAATATGTTCAAATTTAAGTTACTATCATTTAAAAGAAAACTGTTCTAAGAATAGGATGATATATGTCAACCTCACAGTAATCACAAAGCCAAAAACTTATAGTAAATACACAAAAGAAAATGAAAATAAGACTCTAAATATAACAATATAGGAAATTATCAAACCACAAGGTATGACACAAAGAGAAGAGAGGAACAGAGAGGAACTATAAAAACAGCCAGAAAACAAGTGACAGTAAGTACATTTGATAATTACTTTAAATGTATGGACAAAAAATATCCTATCAAAAGACAGAATGGCTAAATGGAGGAAATAAAAAAAAAAAGAAAGACACATCTATATATTGCATACTCACTTCAGAAGTAAGGTCACACAGACTGAAAGTGAGGGGATGGGAAAAGATATTACATGCAAATGGAAGCAAAAAGAAAGCTAGTATACTATAATGTATTAGACAAAGTACACTTTAATAAAGACTGTAAACAGGGAGGTGGGGGGTAGGTCTGGGATGCTCAGTTGGTTAAGCATCTGACTGGATTTCAGCCCAGGTCATGATCTCACGGTTCCTGAGATTCAGCCCTGTATCAGGCTCTGCACTCACTGTATCAGAGCCTGCTTGGGATTCTCTCTCTCTTTCTCTCTGCCCCTTCCCTGCTTGCACATGCTTTCTTTCTCTCTCAAAATAAATAAATAAATAAACAAACAAACAAAGGGTGTAGAGGGGCACCTAGCTGGCTCAGTTTGAGGAGCATGTGTCTCTTGATTTCAGGGTTGTGAGTTTGAGCCCCAGGTTAAGTGCAGATATTACTTAAAAATAAAATCTTTAAAGAAAGACTGTAGAGGGGCAAGACAAAGATAATGATAAAGGGTTCAATTCAACAAGGACGTATAACATATAACATATGTATATAACATATATGTATATAACATATATATACACACATGTGTGTATAGATTGATTGATTGATAGATATGGATATATCCAACACAGAAGCACAAAATATATAAAGCAAATATTAATAGACCTAAAGGAAGAAATTAACAGCAATACAATAATAAGGGACTTTAAGACGGTACTTACATCAATGGATAGATCACCCAGATAGAAAATATAAACATTAACCTTAAATTACACATTAGATCAGATGGACTTCATAGATATATAAAGAACATTCCATCCAAAAGCAAAGTACATATTCTTCTCAAGAGCACATGGAACATTCTCCATGATAGATCACATGTTAGACCACAAAACAACTATCAATAAATTTGAGATGGAAAACATATTAAGCATCATTCTTTTCCAACCATGATGGTATGAAACAAGAAACCAATTACAAGAAGAAAACTGAAAAAAATTACAAACAAATGGAGATTAAACATGTTATTAAACAACTACTGGGTCATAGAAGAAATCAATGAAAAAATTTAAAAATACTAAAGACAAATGAAAATAGAATCACAACAAAAATACAAACCCAAGACAAATACAACAAAGTCTATGGGATGCAGCAAAAAGTATCCTAAAAAGGGAGTCATAGCAATCCAGGTCTCTCTCAGGAAATAAGAGAAATCTCAAATAATTTAACAATATATCTAAAGGAATTAGAAAAAAGAACAAGTCAAGCCCAAATACAGTAAAAGGAAGGAAATAATGAAGATCAGAGTGAAAATAGAGAAAATATAGATGAAAAAGGCAACAGAAAAGATCAATAAAACTAAGAGCAGATTCTCTGAAGAGATAAACAAAACAGACAAACCTGTATCTAGACTCCCCAAGAAAAAAAGAAGGATCAAACAAAACAAATAAAATCCAAAATGAAAGAGAAGCTACAAATTATATCACAGAAATACAAAGGAACATAAGAGACTACTATGAACAATTACATACCAATAAATTGGACAACCTGAAAAAAATGAATAGATTCCTATAAATTCACAACATTCCAAGATTAAATCAAGAAGAAATAGAAAATTTGAATAGACCAATTCCTTGTACGATGACTAAATCAGTAATCAAAAACCTCCCAACAAACAAAAGCCAGGACCAGACAGCTTCACTGGTAAGTCTACCAAACATGCAAAGATTTAATACCTATCCTTCTCAAAGTCTTCCAAAATTGAAGACGAAGGAATGCTTCCAACTTCATTTTAGATAGTTAGCATTACTCTGATATTAAGATGAAACAAGGATACCACAAAAAAAAAAAAAAAAAGAAAGAAAGAAAAAGAAAAGAAAATTACAGGCCAATATCCCTGAGGAACACAGATGCAGAAAAACTCAATAAGACGCTATTAAACTGAATTCAAAAATACAAAGAATCACACACCATGATCAAGTGGAATTTATTCCAGGGCACAAAATGGTTCAACATCCTAGAAAATCAATATGATATACCACAATGACAAAAAAAAAAAGTTTAAAATCATCTGATGGTTTAATAGACACAGAAAAATCATCTGACAAAATTCAACTTCCATTTACCTAATGTCAACAAATTGGGAAGAGAGGGGAACATACATCAACAAAATTAAGGCCATATATGACAAACTTACAGCTAATATCATACTCAATAATGAAAAGCTAAAAGCTCTTCTTCTAAGATCAGGAAAAAGACCAGGATTCCCATTCTCCCCACTTTTATTCAACACAGTATTAGAAGTTCTAGGCACAGCAATGAGGCAAGAAAAAGAAATAAAAACATGCAAATTGGAAAGAAAGAAGTAAAACTGTTGCTATTTGTAGATGACATGATACTACATATAGAAAACCCTAAAGACTCCACCAAAAAAAGCTTCAGGACTAATAAATAAATTTAGTAAAGCTGTAAGACACAAAATTAATATACAGAAATATGTTGCATTTCTATACGCTATTAACAAACTATCAGAAAGAAAAGTCAAGAAAACAATCCCATTTACAATTGCATCAAAAAGAATAAAATACCTAGGATTGAATTTAACCAAGGAAGTGAAAATATGTACACTGAACATTAGAAGACACTGATGGAAAGTGCGCCTGGGTGGCTCAGTTGGTTAGGCGACCTACTTCGGCTCAGGTCATGATCTCGCGGTTTGAGTTCGATCCCTGCGTCTGGCTCTGTGCTGACAGCTCAGAGCCTGGAGTCTGCTTCGGATTCTGTGTCTCCCCCTCTCTCTGCCCCTCCCCTGCTCACACTCTGTGTCTCTCTGTCTCTCAATAATAAATAAATGTTAATTTTTTTTTAAAAAAAGAAGACACTGATGACACTGATGGAAGAAACTAAAAAAGACATAAATAAATGGAAAGATACTCTGTGCTCATGGCTCAGAATAATTGGTATTGTTAAAACGCCCACACTACCCAAAGCAATCTACAGATTCAATGCAACCACTGTCAAAATTCCAACATTATTTTTCACAGGACTAGAACAAATAATTCTAAAATTTACATGGAATCACAAAAGACTCCAGAAGGCCAAAACAATCTTAAAGAAGAACAAAGTTGGAGGTATCATGCCCCCTGATTTCAGACTATAGTACAAAGCTACAGCTATGAAAACAGTATGATACTGTCACAGAAACAGGCACCTAGATCAAAGGAACAGAACAGAGGGCCCAGGAATAAACTCATGTACATAACATCAATTAATATCTGACAAAGGAGGTAACGATATACAACAGGGAAAGGACAGTCCCTTCAACAAATAAGGCTGAGAAAATTGGACAGCTTCATGTAAAAGAATGAAATTAGACCATTAGCTTATACTAATGCAAAAATTAATTCAAAATGGATTAAAGACTTAAATGTAAGACCTTAAGCCATAAAAATTAAAAAAGAAAATATAAGCTATAAGCTTGGACTTAATGATTTTTTTTTTAAATCTGACTCCAAAGGTAAGGAAAACAAAAGCAAAAGTAAACAAATGGGACTACTCCAAACTGAAAAGCTTCTATACAGCAAGGAAAACCACACAAAATCAAAAAGCAAGCTACTGAATGGAAGAAGATATTTGGAAATTATGCATTCAATAAGAAGACATGGGGTTTTTATACATACATACACACACAATGGACTACTAATTCAGTCAGAAGGAATGAAATCTCTCCATTTGCAACAACATGGATGGGCTTTGAGAGTATCATGCTAAGTGAAATAAGTCAAACAGAAAAAGACAAATTCTGTACAGTTATATATGGAATCTAAAATCAAAACAAATACACAAAAACAAGACAAAACTCAGACTTCTACACACAGAGAACAGATTAGTGATTGCCAGAGGTAAAGGAGGTTGAGGAGGAAAAAAATGCATGAAGCATATCAAGAAGTACAAACTTCCAGTTATAAAAGAAATAAGTCATGGGGATACAATGTGAAGCATGGAGAATATGGTCAATAATACAGTATTAACACTGCATGGTGATGAATGGTAACTAGACTTTTTTCATGGTGATCATTTTGCAATGCATACCAGTGTGGAATCACTATGTTGTACACCTAAAACTAATATAATATTGTGTGTCAATTATAACTCAATTTGTAAAAAAGATTAAATTTTAGCCTTCCAAATCCTATGATAATGTGATAATGGAAGAACTTTAACTACTCGTTGAAGAAGTGACGACAGGAGGAAGAATGCATGGGTTTCTCTAGTACCTGTAAAATCACATCAGCACAGTAACCAAGTATTATAACTCAATATAAAAATATTTTATTTACAGAAGCGATGATTATCCAACAAGAGAAGGTCCTATTTTTACTAAAAGCCAAAAGTATAAAGGTCTACAATTTCAACTACAAATTTATGCATTCTTTATACAAATATTTATTGAGTGTCATCTCTATGACGTGTGCTGCACAAAACAGTTGGGAAGCAGAAAAACTGGGGGGGAATGACATAGTCCCTATCTTCGTGGAATGGAGAGGAAGTATCCAAAGATGATAGTCTCTTAATCAATGATATATAACATGCACAGATGAAAGTAAATTAATATTATTATTACTACTTTATTGATCACAATATTTTAAATTGAAGAAATTTAAAGATTACATGCTACATAATTCCATTTAAACATCATTGTTGAAATAACTAGTTTGTTTTTTATTAAGTTTTGTAATGCTTATGTTTGAAAGAGAGAGAGCGAGAGAGTGCGAGTGGGGGAGGGGCAGAGAAAGAGAGAGAGACAGACAGACAGAAATCAAAGCAGGCTCCAGGCTCTGAGCTGTCAGCACAGAGCCGGATGTGGGGATCAAACTCACAAACCACAAGGTCATTATCTAAGCCAAAGTCGGACATTTAACTGACTGAGCCACCCAGGTGCCCCTGAAATAACAGAATTTTAGAAATGGAGGGCAGATTAGTGATTGCCAGGAGTTAGGAACCAGGAAGGAGGTGGAAGGGAGGTAGGTGTGGTTTATGAATAAACAATATGAAAATCCTTGTGCTACTGGAACTGTTTAGTATCTCCACTATGCTGATTGATACAGGAACCCAATTCAGTGATAAGACTGAAACACCCAACACACACACAAAAGAGTAAAAGTAAAACTGAGAGAAATTTGAATCAGCTAGGCACATCAATATCAATATTCTAGTCATAATATTGTAATTAGATTTGCGAAATCTTACCATTGAGGAAAACTGGACAAAGTTTACGAGGAATTTCTCTGTACAATGTCTTACAACTACATGTGTAATAGTTAATTTTATGTGTCAACTTGACTGGATCAAAAAGAATATTCAGATAGATAGTTAAACATTGTATCTTGGTGTATCTTGAGAGTAATTCTAGAAGAGACTAGCATTTGAATTGGTGGACGCAATAATGCAGATGGCCCTCCTCGAAGGTGGTGGGCACCATCCAATCCTTGGAGGTCTTGAACAGAACAAAAAGGCAAAGAAAGTTGAATTCGCTCTCTGCTGGTTGAGCTGGGACATTGATCTTCTCCCATCCTTAGTATTCTTATCTCTTAAGCTTTCAACTTGGATAGCATCTACACCATTGGCTTTCCAGCCCTCAGGCCTTCAAACACTACCACCAGGTCTCCTGGGTCTCCAGCTTTCAGTACACAGGTCATGACACTTCTCATTACCATGTGAGCCAGTATCTTGTAATACATCTTTCCTATCTTTCTATCTATCTATCTATCTATCCATCCATTCATCCATCCATCTATCCATCTCTTACTGGTTCTGTTTCTCTGGAAAACCCTAATATAACACTGAATCTACAATTATCTCAGTAAAAGTCTCAACTAAATAAAGATGGATTTTAAAGTTCACTGGAAGCTAGATTCTAAGCTCAGATGATATGTCTGCACAGAAATAGTTTTACCTATCTAACTCTCAGCTTTCTCCCCTATAAAATGGAGATGATAATTACCACAAAGATATCATGTGATCCATTCTTTCATTCATTCATTTATCCATTCAAACATCAGGTCTGCACTGAGTTCCAGGTGCTGTACTAACAAGCTGGAAGTACACATGCTACTACTATTAAAACTTCTACTACCACCAAATATTACCCCGACTGTGGCCACTGCTACTATCACTGTTACTGATTATAATGGAGATTCCTGACCTCAGAGAATAGAGGAGCCAGTAAGAGAGCCAAATTAACAGATGCTCTGTTTTGACGAATGCCATTGTAGAAAGAAAAGACTGCAGAAGTAGCAAACAGTAGGCCTCCCATGGAGATTTTTAGAAGCTAGGGAGAGGGGCGCCTGGGTGGCTCAGTCGGTTCAGCAACCGACTTCGGCTAGGGTCATGATCTCACGGTTTGTGAGTTCGGGCCCCACGTCGGGCTCTGTGCTGACGGCTCAGAGACTGGAGCCTGCTCCTAATTCTGTGTCTCCCTCTCTCTCTGTCCCTCCCCTGCTCATGCTCTGTCTCTGTCTCAGAAATAAACAAATATTAAAAAAAAAATTTTTTAAAAAGAAGCTAGGGAGATTTCTAGACTATGTGATGCTTGGATATTCGTCCTGAAGTAGACATCCAGGAAAAGTGTAAGGGCTTTACACGCATTGGAAGCAGAGTGCAAAAGCTCAAAGACCTAACAGATTTGGTGAATTTGTGAAAATCTAAGGCATCCAGTACATCTGAAATATAGAGGAGACAGATAATCTGCAGTTCTACTACAGTAGAACATGTAATATAAAGATGACCATAAAAAATCAGTCCAGTAACTCCTTCCAGTGACACCAGACTCGGATAAGATCCAGAAATACTACTGACAGTACATGGCAATCACACAGCACTTTAGCTATTGTTAGCTGTAGTATCATTAGGTATAATCGCAGTAATAGTAATAGCAAAAGTAGTAACATTTAATATTACTTTTAATAAAGTCTTTAATAAAAACTGACTTTTACGGAGCTAGCTACTTTTCAAACTAAATTAAACTGCCATCGTGGTAGAGAGATTAAGTATTCTGTGAAACAGGACACTTAAGATAAGTGTGACCTATGTCGCTGGTCAGATGATGATCCACAATTTTTTTAAATGTTTATTCATTTTTGAGAGAGACAGACAGACAGACAGAGCACAAGCCAGGGAGAGCAGGGAGAGGGAGACACAGAATCTGAAGCTGGCCCCAGACTCTGAGTTGTCAGCACAGAGCCTGACGTGGGGCTCAAACTCACAAACCGTGAGATCATGACCTCAGCCAAAGCCGGACGCTTAACCAACTGAGCCACCCAGGCGCCCCCAGAATATTTTTATAAGTCAGAAGTTACAATCAATTCTTCAGTTCAAAAGCAGGCTGAATCCATATTGTATCCCAGGATTTTACATGATGAAACATGTATACAGCCAAGCCCCAAACTCATACACAAGCACTCAAATACACAAGCATATTACATGTGGCCCAAAAAATAACTGAGCCTAAACAAGAGGTATTAATACTAAATGCTTCTACTTGATTATATGTCAAATGGAACAAAATCAAATACACACACCTTATATATGAGATAACATCTTACTAAAAGATAATTCTGCCACTATTCTTGTTCAGTTAAAACCAAAATTTGATTATTCTCTAAATGATAACCTTCAAAATTCACTGTTGGACCTCGCCAAAACCTTAAAGAGTTAGGTGAAATTTGGCCTATGACAGTCATATGAAAATTTCCTCTCTCTAAATCAAGTAAATGAGTAAGATGGTGTTCCAGTAAATGAATAAAATTGTATGCTATAAAATATTGACCCATGGTCTATTATTAAAAGTCAGTTAAAATACACCTGTAGCTCTTAAAAACAAACAATAAAAAATGCACACATATAGCACTTTTGCAATAGAGTCTGCGAAAGTTCATCTCAAATGTATCTTCACATTTTGAGTTCCTGTTTCTTCTATGTGTTTGAACTATTTTATCGCTTTCTACAGGAGAACAAGAATTTTCATTATGTACTTCTCTTTAGTTTTTACTCATAAAATTTGCATTGTAAGTATGAAAGCAAAGGTTCTGAATTATTTTTTAGGTCATATAATATTGATGACATATGGGCCTTATCATTTAAAAAATGTTATAGTCTCATAATGTAATGAGTCCAATTAATCTGAAATTGAGAAACAAGATGGAAAAACAGGGGTTTGCTGTTTTTATTTTGTACAAGGACCAGCAGATGATTCCTTTTTAATAATCCTTCAATTATCTTTGAAAGGCAACTGAGGGTCTATCTTATTAAGCAAAAAAAAAAAAAAAAAATCCAAAACTAAAATCTACAACACAAAGCAGAATGTTTTCTTTGCTTAAGTTTAAATCATCTAACGTGGTGATACTGGGATGAAGTAAAACACTAAGTCAATTCCAGTGCTACATGTAACTTACCATGTAATGAGCATCACCTGAGTTGCAAATTATGAAAAAAATCTGAACTATGACATGCACTTCATCTAAAATGTTTTGTCATAAAGTTTTCTTAAACGGTCGGGATTGTGCCCCTTTATTCTAAATAAGTATCTGAAACTAAGAGAAGTTGAGTAACTTGCATCAGATCATGGATCTTACACAGGGTGAAAATGATTCAAGATCTTTTTCTGAACTCTCTGTTCAACACACTGCCTCATTTTCCCTGACAAACAATGTGATCATGGGAAGAAATCAGCCTCAACGATTTGTCGAAGGTTATAGTCACGTCACACTATCCATCAATGCACTCAGTCCTTTTCCAATTCTCTGAGCCTCCCTGGCTAGATGGAAGAAGAAGGCCAAGAGAAGGGATTTGTGCCTTGTGATATTCTGCCCATTTTGCTCCAGGAAAAAGGGCCAATTTGAGCAGAATTATGTTGTTTTTTCAAGAGACATGAAAAGAAAGTAGCCAATTAGGAACATGGAAAGTATTACACATACACATAGCCGGTCGTGGAACTCTAAAAACTATTTTATGAATCATATATAATATCAAATGTCAGGGAGCTTCTTTATTTTGGAATCAATGATCTTCAGAAAGCAAGGAAATGAAATCAAAGTAGACTGACCCAGTTTTAAAACAAATGATAGGAAAGGAACAAAAGAAGGAAGGGGGAATGACGTGTCTCAAACTTAACTGACAGAGCTATAAAGATCTTTAAAAGACAAAACTAGACAAAGCGAAATGTGCATAAAAGAAAACAGTAAAAAAAAAAAAAAAAAAAAAAAAAAAAAAAAACAACAACTAAATGGCTCTAATTTCCTGACAAATTTTTGCAAGTATAAGCCTGAAATAATTACTTAGCATAGCACTCAAAGAGATCAGAACAGAAACTAAAGACATCTTTTTGTTGAAGTTTTTTTTGTTTTTTTCTTTTTAGTAAATTATAAGGGCTCAAGTTTCATTATGTTCAGCATTAAATGCACAGTCAGCTTTTAAATATCCCATAAAAGCACTATAGAAAAAAGTTTTCAGTTCATTTCCCTTGTAATACAAATTATACTTTTATCGAACTTCTTTTGAAAGTGCTGATCTTCATGATCATATGCTTAGGCTACATCATCATAAACAATACAGCTTTTCATTTTTAAACATGTTTCTCAGTTTATCTTTATAGAAGGTTTTCACTGTTTTAGTTAAGTTTCTTTCATTTTATATTTCTGTACTGAATAGTGTTCGTATGGGATTTAAAGACCGAATACTCCAAAAAAGAGAAATCTAAACACATTTAAAACATGACGAATTATACCAGGTTATTGTGACTTTGGGACAAGGTAGAGGTTCCACATGAAGAACATGCTGAAGACTCCTGGAACTGCCATTTATAGCTATCAAAACCCCTCTACACTGCAACAGGGGCAGGCGTATCTGCTAGCCTGTGATTTCATTTAGGCACTAGCAAACCCAGGTAGATCCAAAGGTACCACAGTCAGACCTGATTACGAATTAACAGAAGCTGTCCTGGAATAAATTCTTGCTTTTATCACCTTCTTGCCATCATGGCTGATACAGAATTATTGTGTCTCCTACACTTTAAATCCATCCACGTAATCCTGTATGGTACCTGCTTGTGTTCACTGGCTATTACCTATCAGCTACTGCATCCAACAATACATATTGATTCTATCCATCTCAACACTATTTGTGGGATTGCGCTCTTGGTTATCTATCACAGTCTAAGTATATGATGAATTTGTCCCCATACTGTCACCAAGGCATGACTCAGGTAAGAGAACGTGGCTCTAATAGCAATTGTTAAAATGAGAGCTGAGTCTTATACATGTAATATTCACACATAAAACAATCACCACCATCTATAAAGATATGACATGATTCTTTACTATCAAAATTTAGTATCATGATTCTTTAGTAACAAAAACAAGTGTTAGCTGAACCCCACCTAGTCTTAGCGATGGTTTTTCAGAAGCAAACAGTGACTCATGCTTTTCACCTTCTCCATCTATCACACCCTGACCCACTGATGAATTCCAGATCCTGACCCAATGGAAGAATTCAGTCAAATGACCTGGATTCTAAGATTAAATAAGCATTCTACCTGATAATGAATATTAAAGTATATCTTCAAGATATCTCTGTATTAATCATTTATCACATAAATTCACTTAATTTATTTTAAAATCATTAAAATACTTTAAATCATATATTACCTTTATTGTAATATCAGCAAATTGATGACAATAATTATATTTCTTTATATATCATATCTTGGACAGGAATATGGCACACTTGGATATCTTCTAGGGAGACAAGGCATGAAACACAGCTTTACGTGACAATTTCTAAACACAATTATGGAAGTATACTTGTATCAAACCAAGGCTAAACAAACAGACTTGTAATAAAAATAATACATTAGAAACCACAAAGAACACTGTATTTAGAAAGGGCTATGGCTGGAGAATAAAGACATTTTACTTCTATTCCTCACTCTAACAAAAGTACTTGACCCTCAGCAAGTGACTTAAATCTTCAATCAGAGTTTCAGATCCCTTTTATATAAAATAAGGAAGACCAACCTGCCTAACACCCACTGTGGTCACAAAGACTAGAAATATAAGCATATATTTGACTTATTATGTTAAGTAAACTATAAATGCCTGCACTTGAGAGGGTAGGGGAAGATCACCTGGGATAGGTCCAACAAAATGGCACACCATTCCATTATGCCAGAGTGGGGGAAACATTGTGGACTTATAATTTCCAAAACTAGATGAGACAATGTAGTTATATACAGTGGGCTTGAAGGTCCTAAATATGAACCTCTTAAATACTTCATCTTGGGTATATTAAAGATGCAGTGAAATCAGAGGCACAACTCTTCTATGGTGCATAAGTAAGCATGTGCAGGATCTAATGGAAATGCTGAGTTATGGTACCACGTTCACTGCGATTCTGCATTATACACTGAATTATGCATTATGATTGAGGAACAACACACCGGATATGACATGTTTTAATGCAATGTCAATAAACTTTAAAATTTTATGAATAAAATTTGAAAGGATAAGCAAAAGATAGATAGATAGATCTATATACAATGAAATTTATTCAGTCAAAAAATGAAGGGAATTGTGACACATGCTACAATATAGATGGACCTTGTGGCCATTAAGCTAAGTGAAATAAGCCATTACAAAAAACAAAAATGTATAAATGTATAATTTTATAGGATATATTCTATTTCTTGTTGAAATAGCTGAAAGAAAATTAGAACTTATAGATTAAGTCATTTAAAGTGATACAGTGAAAATGATTGATGATAGATAGATAGATAGATGCCTCATACATCCATCTCATTGGGTGTTTCTCAACACCCACTCTAGTTTGGTACCACTCATCCTTCATTCAACTTATAACCAAGTGTTTATTCTTCGGCATATATTATGTTATACAGTAAATCAAGAGTGTATAGTGGAATGTTTGTGCTTTTGGGAAACACTCTGTTTTGATCAATTCCTTTCACTGAATGATAGCAGTCATTCTGATCACCTTCATAAACAGTCAAATTCAAACTTACTTTTAAAAATTGAAATAAAAATAAATCACATTTGTTATAACCAATGATTTTTCCTTATCTTTTATGAAGGAACAATGAGTGAGAAATCAATTCTTACCTTGCAGGAGGGAAAATTTTAATAAATTTAATAAAATTTAATAAACTTTAAACCCCTCCTTACAAGTCTCCCCATCTAACCTTTCTCCAAAATATTAGAGGTTCTTGGCTGAAACCAAATCTGTAATGATTTATAATATTTAGTATCTTTCTAATAAAATACTTCCAAGGGGTGCCAATAAAATCAAATTCTCTAAAACTAAAAACATGATTTAAACTAAAAGCCAAATGGCAAAAGGTATTTCTATAGTTTCTGAAATATGTCTACAGTTTGTTACACATTATCTTCAACACGATAATGACTTAAAGTAAATCGCTACTTGTCTAAGTGTTTATATAGCTCCCATTATAATTAATGGGCAAATAGCTCACTCTTCAGTTAGTAATCCATATTATGGAAATCAAAGTTAATTTTGCAAATACAACAGGTTACCAAGAGAAGTTGTAGAATTTCATTCATATTGACCTTAAAAATCAGATCGTTGATGACCTCTAAGGAAGGCTACTATAGATAAACTTGAAGGAAAGGAAATAAAACAATAACTTTGGTGGACGTCTTCACATTCTGATACTGTGCAAACTCCTCATGACGAACACTCACTCCATCTTAATCTTCTTCAAAATGAAGCCCCAGTAAGTGGATGATAGAAATATACATTTTTATCTTGCTAGAGTTTAGTCAAGATACTTATACTGGATTCCTTTTTAACATGACCACGAAGGAAACGGTGTCTGAATATGTGCAGACATTGTTTGTATAGAAACTTATTCTGACCTGAAAAGTTAAAGGAATATATTAGATACACGAAAACCAAGTTCCTCAGTGATTTCTTTCATCAAGAAAGCAAGCTCGGGGCACCTGGGTGACTCAGTCAGTTAAGCATCTGACTCTTGGTTTCGCCTCAGGTCATGACCTTGTGGTCTATGGGTCAGAGATCCACATTAAGCTCTGCGCAAACAGTGTACAGCCTGCTTGGGATTCTCTCTCTCCCTCTCTCTCTCTGCCCTTCCCCCTCTCATTCTCTCTGTCTCTCTCTCAAAATTAATAAACTTAAAAAAAATTTTTTTTAAAAAGAAAGCAAGCTTGACGAATACATCACATTTTTTAAGAAATCAGTTGTCCCTTATGTATTCCTAAAATAACTCCTCACAGTGTATCCCAATATACATAATCTTAGCTCCCTATTACAGCCCATATTAACCAATGTGCTCAATTCCATAATTCCCATGATTATACAAACATATATACAAATACATACACTAATTTTGTGTTTATCAAAATAGAATTATTCTATAATATATTCCTTTCCTTTAATTATTTGTTACATATCATGAGAATCTTCTCAAGTAACTTATGGAAGTCTACTTTTTTCCTTCTTCAAAGGAATTTAAGATAACTTTATATAATTAATGTAAATAATAAAATTATGTTACATTTATACAAATGTATACAAATGTTTGCCAGTGTTTGAAGAAAGGCCTGTAGAAAAGTATTATGATACAAAGAAGTACAGAATGTTTTGTATTTTAACTTATGAGTAATATCAAGGTTTAGATATTCCAAAAGATTTCCATACGTATTAAGAATTGAGTGATGTATTATTGGAGAATTATCATTCTTAAGATAATGCCCATTATGCCCATGTTAAACAAATACCCATATTTTAAGATCAATATTCTATTCTCTATTCTCTATGTCACAAAAACCTAAAATTTATATTCATAATATTCATTTATTAGTTCTCATATTTTATATGCAAATATAGGACAGTTTCCTTTCTGACATACATTTATAGTTTATCTTTTCGTACAAAAGTATTTTTCAGTAATGCATTTTTAATTGATGCATTATTCTCTCTCACATGCCAGCTTTAGAGGTAGTTAATTACATTTGACAATTAAGTCACATTTTATGTACCACCTAGTAAATTTTCATATTTAAATAATTTTTGAGCTGATAAGCAGATTATCAAATAATTTTACTGAGTAGTTGTTTATGCAGACAGCTCCTCTCTTAATAATTTATACTCCAGATGTATATAAACCTACTTAGCTGGATGCATCAATTTTTAAAGATTTCCTATAGCAAGGTGACACTTAGATAACATTAGTAACATGCTCAGTAGATGAGTAACTTAGGTTGTGGTTCTCTCAAAGTGCTGAAATCAAATGAGCACTTTCAATGTACAGAATAATTGGGGATTTCTATAGGACTACCTAACAATGCTGTGGGCACATTAAATACTCATCATCAAATTTTAGCTCCCATTTCATGTATTTGTGAAGGATTTCAATAGGAATATATGCATAATGCTTTAAAAACATAACTGATTTTAAAGTCACGCTAAATTTCCTTTTGATTTTTAAGTAAAAGGCAGAATAGAAAATCCAACAACCTAAAATACACCATCTCAAAAATTCATTTTACAATGTTATAATTTTTATGTTTACATTGAATTTTCCTGTCCACAGAGTTACCATTGATAATTTGACACAAGGTCAAGTATTGGCCTTAACAGCTATATTATTTTGTAGCTGACAGAAACCTATACAACCAATAACAATAGCAGAAGCAACAACAATGGTAACAGCAAACAAATAATGATTTGAGTAGACACCTTAAGGGTTTACGTATGTTACAGAAAACAATGCATTCATAGTAAGTAATACTATATATGGAATAATGTCAAATCAAGTATCTTTTTAAAATGTGCTAATATTTACAAAAATTAACCTAAAGACTGATCCCCATCTCCCAAAAAGGGTATACTAATGAAAAAAATACATATTCAAAGACTAAAATCTGATTATAAAATCAAGCATTTATTGACTTATAAAGAAGATGATAAATTCATCAGCAAAAGATGAATCTTTTTTAACATTTCAAATTTTGCCAAACTGCATAGAGAACATCCCATGAGGAAATATTGTCCTTGTGTCTTTAACTGGAGATTCATTCACTGATCATGGGACACTAAAACAAGGACACTCCCTCCTCAGTAAATCTGGAGACAGGTCATAGAGGCATCTGTTATCCATATACCTATTTAATGAGGTCATTTGGTACACATGCCATGCATTGGGGAGTGCTTAATTTTTATTTGAAGCATTAATCTAGCTAAGAGTTAGTGAATTAAAATTATCTTTGAAATGAAATAGAACACTCCTTTGTCTAATTTGCTCAAATTTATTGACATACAACTCTTACATATAAACCATTTTGCAAATGGCTAAGAATAAATATATTAGTCATAGCACATATTTCCATCAAAATAACCAAACACTTCCACGACCTTGAATAATAATTAGTACTCACCAATTTTGAACTATGAATACTGAATTAACTAGCAATAGCCATCTTTGTCGATTTGGGACTCTGGACACCCTGCCATACAGGAATACAGGAATAACCTTTTAAGCCACTATTTTTAATAACAAGGAATATTTACATGAGTAGAAACACTCTCTAAAGAAGATTTAGCTATTTAAAAATAAATAAAAATATTCATGCAGTGCCAGTATGCCTCCAAGTTTATGATGCTTGAGCTGTGGATTTAAGTATTTGTTTTTGTTGTTATTTTAGGGGGATTTTGTGATTCACAGATATAAACAGAAGCAGTAAAGCTTGATTCTTGAAGGTGTTCATATGATCAAATTGAGAAACCAGAGCACGTAAAGACTTGGAATTTTCAAGTTAGTATCTGTATTAAATGGAATTCAAGGAACAGAAGTACTGTTGGACCTTAATTTCTAAAATATTATATTATGTTTAAGTGAGACTCCTGACTCTGAAAAAGAGGTGACGGTGGGTAATCAATCAGTCCACTGACCAAGATCTTGCAGATTTGATGTCTAGGTTAACATATGGGAAAAATCTAGTAAGAGTCCCACAACTATACAAAATTACAATAAGCTAAAAACTGTGTCTGGAGACCTGAGGTTAACATTTCTCACCTTCATGGGACACAGTGGAGAATTTTTTTTAGTACTGTCCATGTGAATTTCTAATAAACAAGCGATGAAAGTGACAGAGAAACCACACTTCTCAGAGGGGTCTGAACCTACAGCAATTCCTACAACGACTAGTGTGGTTGGTCACCACTTGCAGGTAGAAGCTAGGAGGCTTTGAGGGGAGAAAAAAGAAATAAATGACAAGAAACCACAACCACTGATGCATCAACACATCAATGGCAAAGCAGGAGTGCAATTTTTAATGAGTGCTGTGATTGAGGAACTCTGGAGAGAAGATATCCAAGAAGTTTTTTTGCACAGCACATTCCATAAAAGTGCTAGGTCAGACTTTTTAAGAAGCAGACTAAAGATTAACACTGTTCTTCAGGACTGCTGCAATGGGACTCCTTTTATTGCACTCAAAGCATCAACTGAGACCTCAAGGATGATTAAGGTTATGTGTTTGGATTAATATCAAAATCCTTAACATGTTCTTCAGGGACTGGTTGTAGTCTTACCCCTGTCTATACCTCCAGTTCCAGAACATCCACATTCACTGTGCTGTCACCACGCTGACCTTATTTTATCTCCAGTATGTACTAAAATTTCACATAGGTCCTGTTCCTTCTACTGACATTTGTGTTCCCCGAGTCTTTGCCAAGAATCTCCAGCATCACTCACATCTCAGATCAGATAACACACCACTTCCTACATGTCTAAACCAAAAAAAACTGACCCATTATTATTTCTCATTATGTCCTTCAGTTTTGTTTTCTTCCCAGATGTCATCAAAATATAATTATGTATGCAAAAACTCCACTGATAAAAAAAAAAGCCTTTTGTGGGGGTGCCTCGGTGGCTCAGCCGGTTGAGCATCCAACCCTTGGTTCTGGCTCTGGTCATCATCTCACAGTTTGTGAGTTTGAACCCTGTGTCAGGCTCTGTGCTGCCTGTGCAGAGCCTTGCCTGGGCTTCTCTCTGTCTCTGTCCCTCCCCTGCTAGCGCTCTCTCTCTCAAATAAATAAACTTGGGAAAGAAAATTTAAAAGACTTTCTTTTATTATTTTATTCCAAAACTTAACAATGTGCCTCATAATGAATAAGCTCTTAAAGGTATTGAAAAATGCAAGTAAATATTAATTAGAATAAACAATGCCACTAATAAGTACTATAAGGAGAATGTGATTTGATTTTTGTTTGGTTAGTTTTTGTTATGCTGTTTCTTTTTTTCTTTTAAAGTTTCTCACATATATTAAGGTGGGAATTGTATTCTTTCCTCTGGCATGTAAATTATTATGTGATTTTTAAACTTCACAATTATGTATTTCATCATTTCCATGGTGCTAAGATGAAGATAAGTAGTTTTCTGACTTGAGGGACAAGTTCAAGATTAGCACTGATCCACAGAGATGTAAATCTATTCACTTGTATGTACTATAGAGCTAGTTTTGCCAACAGTGGGTAAAAGAAAAGAGTTAGGGGCGCCTGGGTGGCTCAGTCAGTTAAGTGTCCGACTACGGCCCAGGTCATGATCTTGCGGTTCGTAAGTTTGAGCCCGCGTCGGGCTCTGTGCTGAGAGTTTGGAGCCTGAAACCTCCTTCGGATTCTGTGTGTGTCTCTCTCTCTGCCCCTCCCCAGCTCATGCTCACATCCTGTCTCTGTCAAAAATAAATAAACTTAAAAAAATTAAAAAAAAAAAAAAAAAAAGAAAGGAGTCAGGATCATTTTGGACTAGAAAAAGATGACTAAAGAGTTTTTATTTTATGTTAATTTTCATGCTCTCTTTTCTCAGGTTAGACTTCATTATCATAAACTATAGTGTAAGATTAACAGCGCAAAGATTGAGAAAGGGCAAATGGTTCCCTTTTGAGAACTCAAAACAGTATTTTGTTTTATTCATGCATATTTCTTCATATGTATTTCATAATAATCATCCCTTTTGCTTTCTGACATAGAATAAACTTTTCAAATCCAGAAAAGCATTATAATTTTGCTTTCTGGAAATGATTGTATGATTATTTTCAATCATACATATGAGAGCTTTCTCTCTTTCTTTCCTTTCTTATTTTTGAGGGCTTTCTTTTCTAGGCAAGCTAGAATTGACTTTTTTATTAGTGTAAAATTAAAAACACACAATACATTTTTCTCCTCCAAAATATGTGTTTATTAGTTGATATATTAGTTTGATAGGGTTACTATTACAGAACACCACAAACTTCGTGGTTTAAACAACAGAAACTTGTCTCACAGTCTGGAGGCTAGAAGTCTGACATCAAGATGTCCACAGGGTTGGTTCCTTCCGAAGTCTCTGAGGGAAAATTTTCAGAGGGAAAATCATGCCTTTTTCCTAGCTTCTGGTGATTTTCTAGCAATCTTTGGTAGCCCTTCGCTTTTGCTGAATCCCTATTTCTGCCTTCATCTCCATAAGGCATTCTCCTTGGGTGTCTATCCCCAAATTGCCCCTTTTTATAAAGACATCAGTCACATTGGATTAGGGCCCACCCTAATTACCCAAATAGATCTGTAAAGACCCCATCTCCACCTCAGGTCACATTCTGAGGTCCCGGTGTATAGGATTTCAACATAGGAATTTGGGGGAGATACAAATCAGTCTCTCACTGTTGGTTGATTAGTTTTAAGACATCACATAGCTTCACAGGCCATCAATCAGAACATACAGAACAAATAATTAAAGAAAAAGGAAATTAACAAGTAAATTAATTTACAATGAATTTAAAAGATATTTCAAGTTAAAATTATACAAAGTAAACCAGATCATTGTAAAATAATTTTGGAAAAAAATTGTCAATTGATGGACCTACGTCACACTTGTTAAAAAAAAAGTCACTATATTGGGTAAAATACAGTAAAACATAGTTGAATAAATGTAAATACTATGAAAGCTCCAAAAGAGTACTGGCTGCAAAACCAGAAATAAAATAGGCTTGAATCCAAATTCTACTTTTTACTAGCCTAAGAACCTAGTTGGAGCCAAATATTTTCTCTAAGTCTCAGCATTCTTGTAAATAAAATATCACCTCTACTCCTACTTATCACAACGCTCTAATTATGTATTTATTTATGTATTTATGTATCTAATTATTTATGTATTCTCCCTCCAGCTACCTCTCTAGTTACCAAGTCCTAAAAGGGCAGGCATGATCTTCCCCTGACTGCCTAAAGCATGGCACTAAGTAGATGCCAACTGTTTGCTGGGTGTATATCACAGGGGGATAATGAAACTGTGTGTAAGTTGGGATTTACCACCAAATGTTATTGTTTGTGATTTATTGATGCGATTAAAATAGATGTTCTATAACTACAACATTCTATATGGGGATGATGATTTCTGTATATTTAAGAAAAAAGTAACCAAAAAAAAATATCTTGAGATGTTGCCAGTAGTGTTTTGTAGATGGTGATAATTTTATGTATATCCAACTACTATCCTTCAGCTTTGTTTACATTTATCTATACAATGACAGTTAAAAATTAAAAATTAAAAAACCCTCTCTTTCCTTCAAGACATTTTCCTCCCTTAAAAAAACAGCATCCCCATTAATGTTTTAACTTTACATTTGATCATTTCCAATAACCAAGTAAACATATGAGTGATATTTTGCTTTATCATTCACGTGAGGAGAGAGAATATCTAGATTAAAGGTACCTAGACAATCCTAACTTTGTAAAGCTGGTTCCCCTCCATCCTCTACTCTGTCTTACATCTGCTCTCCAACATTGAATATACAATATGATGATAATTGCTATTACAATAAAGTACGAGTACTGTTTCTGTGATATTATTGTAATTGACTATCAGAACACTGTAAATAAAGATTATTTTTTAAATGCCCCATGAATATTTAATAGATTAATAGAATTAAATAACAGCAGTCCAGACCCAAAGACCAAAGAGAGGATTATAAATAGTCAGACCTTTAAGTCATAACCACATGTCAAACCAAATTTATATTTTAAACATCCAATCAATCCTAATAACTATTTAATTTCTATTAATTTGCTGAAGTATATATTTCAAAAAAATAAAAGGTTAATTTTTGTTTTTCAAGCATCAGCAAAATTATCTGTGTAAATTCTAACTCACCACTGGATGAATGAATTAAATGTTTCCGTTCAGATTATTTATTGAAAGTTTCATCTTTTTATTATAAGAAAACTCCCTCTCCTTCAACTCAGATAAGAAAAGGATCATTAACATTTATCAAGTCTAGTAGTATAAAATGCATCTAAATCTAAATGGTCTTGTTCTTTATCTTTAAAACTGGAAAAAACAGCAGTACACCTTACAATAGAAAAAAATGATGTGTTCAGTATCTATAACTGTGGTTGTTAAGAGCAGCCAACTAATAATCAAGCCAAGCCTCAGCAATAACTTGAAATGACACTAAGACTATATTTTCAAGAACACTTTGAAAGAGACTGTTTAATATTTAACATGGCCTTTAACTCTCTTTTAGAATAGAAATATCAAAGTAGCTGCATATTATGTAGATTGGTACCATTCAGCTGAACTCTTCAGACTCCCAGCTTATGTCCATAGCTGGTTTCTTTTCTATGAATAGCTATTCTGAACCTGCACATCTTTTCAAACCTTATACTGTCCTTCCTCTCTCTCCACTAAGCACTTACATACCTTGGAGAGAAAGGAAAGAAATCAGCTGAGAACATCCCTTATGAACACAGGGGATGAAAAAAAAGAGGCAAACCAGAAAACATACGCTTGACAATAGAGAACAAACTGAGGGTTGCTCGAGGGGAGGTGGACAGAGGGATGGGCTAAATGGGTGGTGGGCATTAAGGGCACCTGTCGTGATGAACATTGGGTGTTATATGCAAGTGATGAATCACTAAATTCTACACCTGCAACATATATTATACTGTATGCTAACTGGAATTTAAATAAAAACTTGAAAAAAGAAAACAAATTTAATTTTAGGCCCATCTTCATTTGGATTGTTCCCTTCCCTCAGCATTTCTAGCTGCATGCCTACTGCCCACAAAAGTCTCTACTTGGGTCCATCAAGCAGCTCCTCATCATTTTATAGCTTACACTTCTCCTCTGTTTGTCCCAGTGCTCAAGCTTGTCACATTAAAACATGCCAGTGAACAAGCAAAAAACCTTCTTCCTTTTCCCAATAAAAACACATACATACATCTATACCTATATCTTTATCTCTCCTGCTATCTGAAAGTAATTTCCATGAAACGTCCCATAAGCCAAAATAGTGAAAAGCAAAGAAGTGATTACCATTAATTTAGATGGAAAATATTTTTGAGCTTTCCCAGACCCCAAAAATAACCTCCCTTAGGCTTATCAATGCCTTAGGATGGATCTTGCTAACAGATACACAAAATAAATCAAGATTGAGCACACAGGTCAAGCTATGGCCGCTCAACGCTGAGATGTTGAGTGCAGTTTCCAGGGAAGGAGGTTGGCGGGCCACTCCTGTTACCTGGGGTGCGTGCCGCCTCCGATAATGGCTCGCTACAAAACAAACACTGAACGGTATTTTTCATTTTTCAACTTTTTTTTTAACAGTGAAAATCCTCTTTGGATTTATTTTGGTTAGCGGAAACAGGTATTAATGTGGGTCTTTGGTAAAAGTGAAGTGGCCCAACATGAACTTCCCAAAAGTGGGGGATACCTGTATACACATATATACATATATATACACTACTCACTCCCCCCATTAAGCTGTGGTTATTGAAAAAACAGACATATCTCAGTATTCCAATTTTGTCACTTTCTACCTCTGCTTAATACGGTGTGATAGATTACACTCTGTCATCATAGACTGTTTTACTTGGCATTTAATATTATTAGTGTTCCTATATGTCTTGAAACTTGTGTTCCTGGTCTTTTGATGCCTGAAATTACCTGCATAATACATTTACATGTCATTGAATGCTAGAATAGGCATTAAAATGGTTTTACAATTGGTGATTATTTTCACCAATTATATGACCCTTTTACTGTTTTTCAGTAATGTGGTAAGTTGAAATGTATCAAAATATCACTACTTTAACCTGGGTATTATACATAAGAAATTCTATTATATTTAGTAGCAATGGAATAAGTATACATCTGTTACTAGTGTATCTATAATAACCACTCTTTACAAATATATGTCAAGCATGTGCAAACATAACCCTAACTTTATAATCAGATTAGTTCAGACATGTGTACAGTATATTTCACATAATTAATTATAATCATACAAAATCCATAAAGGTGGGCATTTCCCCATCTGAACAAGCACATTTCCAAAAAAAAATCATTCAGACATTACAACCTTTTTAATCTCTAGAGCAGAATGTCTCAACTTCCATTTTATTGACAACTCACACTGGATAATTCTTGGTTGATGCAGTGGTGTTGCACAAGGCAGAAGATTATCAGCATTGTTGGTCTCTATCCACTAATACTGACAGCACCCCCACACACGCACAACTGAGATGACCAAAAATATCTCTAGACATTGCCTAACATCTTCTGGGAGACAAAACATCCTCTCTGAGAACCACTGTTTTAGAGACTGAGAATAAGTTAACTTAAAATCAAAGAGGATACTGTGCAAAGCCATTTTAAACTTCTCAATAAAATATGACTTGTAACATAAATGCTATGTGAAAGATAAAGACTACATTAATATACACAACAGGCTATTGTATTCTAAATATAAAAAGGTTCTTAGGTTAAAATGGTCCCTAATACTATGATCATTGAATCCACTGTTCCTATTTACAAAACACTCCTCCATATACATTCCATCAGTCACAAAGTCTAGAATGAAATATTGATTTCATTTAAATTAAACTTTTTTTTAAATGCTTGATTTTTTTAAGAACGCTTAACATGAGATCTACCCTCCCAACAATGTTTAAGTCTACAGTAGAGTACTGTTGACTATAGGTGCAATGTTGTACAGCGGATTTCTGGAACTTACTCAACTTATTTACCTGAAATTTGTGCTCATTGATTAGTAACGCTCCATTTCCCCCTGTTCCCATCTCCTGGCAACCACCATTCCTTTTTTTTTTTTAATTCTATGAGTTTGACAACTTTAGATACCTCATGTAAATGGAACCATGCAGTATTTGTCTTTCTATGATTGGCTTATTTCACTTAGCACAATGTCCTCAAGGTTCATCATCCATGTTGTGGCATATTGCAGAATTTGCTGCTTCATTAAAACAGCATAGTATTCCATTATATTTTCTTTATCCATTCATCTGCTGATGGACATATAGGTCGTTTCTACATATTGGGAACAGCACTCTCGTAAACACAGGCATGCTAATAGCTCTTTGAGATCCCAATTGCAAGTCTTTTGTATAAATACCCAGAAGTGAGACTGCTACATCACATGGTTCTATTCTTAATTTTTGAGCGACCTCCATACTGTTTTTCCATAGCAGCTGCACCATTTTACATTCCTACCAATAGTGTACAAGGGTTCCAAGTTCACCACATCCTGGACAACTATCTCTTTTTTTTAAGTAATAGCCATCCTGACAGGTATGAGGTGATATCTCATTGGAGTTTTAAATTAAGCTAACCAAAGTCACATCTGAAATTCTGAAACATTTTCTTCAAATACCATATCTTATTAATGTTCCCAAATCTCTGACTTATTTAGCTTCAAACCTTAGCTTTAAATATTCTCTTTGGAATCAACTGATATAGTATAATGTTTTTTGCCCTCCTTAATCTATGTTTCTCTTATGTTTCAAATTCTATGCACTAGATCAAAAAACACAAAAATGCAAAGAAGTTGACATACATAAAATAAAAGGAAGTTCTTCATTTCAAGCATAAAAAGAGTCAAACGTGTGACATGTAGATGAAATAACTAAAGAAAACTGAAGTGCTTTGAAAGAAACAATGTCCATGCCACTGGAAGACAGTGAGAGTGAGTAAATCAGTTGGAAAAGGAAGAGGGAGAATGGGGAAAAAGAAGACAGTGAAGGAGGAGGAGGAGAAGGAGAGGAAGAGAGGGAGAAATACACTCACCCATGGTCAAAGAATATTTGGGTCATTAAAGTCAAGTTTGAGTGCCATATTTTAAGCAACTATTGGAAGCCAATGATCATGAATCGTCCTTCAAACAAGGTTTGAAGAGGTTTCTAGATGAATAAGGTTCTAGTTGAACAAGGTTTCAGACTAGAAAGTCTGAAAACAGTGTAATGTAAATCATATAAAGACAGCTCTATTTGGCTGGCTGCAGTAAAAAATGCAGTAAAGAATGGAAAAGCTATTCTCAAATATCAAAAAATAAAAATGAACTATAACAAAAAAAACACAATTTTTCTTGTTTAGACTACATGGAAAAATGTGACCCAATGATTCAATATACAAGTGAAACTTAAAAAAAGAAAAAAATAGTCTTGTGAATTTTAATGTAAGACTGCTTCCACAAATACCTGAATGTATGGCCGACAAAAGTGTTTCAATATCTATGTAAATCATACCCTTGACATTATATACTTCTAACTCTGTAGACAATTGCTATATGTTTCTCTTTTCCTTTGACTATATCAACAAATGTTTGATGATGCTGTTAATATAAATCAACAATAAAATATAGTTTGCTTTATTACAGAGTAGACATGTACTTAAAGTGTTCTCTCCAAGAAAGACATCCAGATGGTCGACACATGAAAAAATGCTCAACATCACTCATCATCAGGGAAATACAAATAAAAACCACAATCAGATACCACCTTACACCTGTCAGAATGGCTAACATTAACAACTCAGGCAACAACAGATGTTGGCGAGGATGCAGAGAAAGAGGATCTCTTTTGCGTTGTTGGTGGGAATGCAAGCTGATGCAGCCACTCTGGAAAACAGTATGGAGGTTCCTCAAAAAACTAAAAATAGAACTACCTTATGACCCAGCAATTGCACTACTAGGCATTTATCCAAGGGATACAGGTGTGCTGTTTCGAAGGGACACATGCACCCCCATGTTTATAGCAGCACTATCAACAATAGCCAAAGTATGGAAAGACCCCAAATGTCCATTGATGGGTGAATAGATAAATAAGATGTGGTATATATATACATTGGAGTATTACTCGGCAATCAAAAAGAATGAAATCTTGCCATTTGCAACTACATGGATGGAACTGGAGGGTATTATGCTAAGTGAAATTAGTCAGAGAAAGACAAAAATCATGACTTCACTCATATGAGGACTTTAAGAGACAAAACAGATGAACATAAGGGAAGGGAAACAAAAATAATACAAAAACAGGGAGGGGGACCAAACAGAAGAGACTCATAAATATGGAGAACAAACTGAGGGTTGCTGGAGGGGTTGTGGGATGGGGGATGGGCTAAACGGGTAAGAGGCATTAAGGAATCTACTCCTGAAATCACTGTTCCACTATATGCTAATTTGGATGTAAATTTTAAAAAATAAAAAAAAATTTAATAAAAAAAAGTGTTCTCAGCATAATAATGTGAAAACTGCTCTTAGGTATCCATGAGTACAATGAAATAACATCACAAAACACACACACACATACACACTTAGCAACTAGATCCCAGTATCTCTGAAATTTAAATGACTGAACATGTCTCCCATTTTCTCTGCCCCTCCCCTGTTCTCTCTCTCTCTCTCTCTCAAAAATAAATAAACATTATTAAAAACAAAAATTTCTAGATTACAACTTTAAAAATGCTTTGGTTAAATGTAAGGGCATTAAGTGCCTGGAGACATTCCCAAGAAGACCAGTATAATGGGGGAGGAACTACGAAGATCCAATGAGATATGACGAGTAACAACCAGAATTTGTAGAATGTGTAAGTACTTTGTCCCAATTATGTTCAAATACTGGACAATAAAAGGAGACGTTACTCCTCCAACGTCTGGAAACCTCGAGAATCTTAGAGTTATATATGTGATATCTTGAAAATGGAATTGCCACTATATGGTAAACCATTTCAACCTACGAAAGCAGAATACATAACTGGTTTATCCACTGACAAATAATTCCATCTCTTTATTATATCTCAATAGTTTATTTGTACTTGTTGCAATCACTCCCTTCTTCCCTGTAATCTTTGACCTTCATGTAATGGCTATTGTAAATTCTTTATATTTTCATCAGTGTCTAAAAGGTGAAGTTTAAAGTGCTTACAAAGAAAGCATTTTAACTCCTCCAGAAGCGTGCCTTTAAATCTGGTTTTAGAGGCCTGAATCTTCCAATATTTTAAGTTTATATATTATATAGTTATATATTCTATATTTTCATATATCTTGTTATATATTATCTATTTATACATTCTAAGTTTATAAGTTTACTATATAAATTTATTATAAGTTTAATATTTTACAGGTTGCTTTTCCAGTATATTTAACATACAGTGTTATATTAGTTTCAGGTGTACAATACAGTGATCATCAGTTGTATCTAAGGCCTTTTTCAGGCAAAGAAACACTCCTTAAAAGGTATTTCACAAAGGAGTCAGATTATGGATAATAAAAATTTTTCCTTACAACATATTATTAAAGAGGTGATATAATGCCCAAGAAACATATGGGAAGAAAAATACTAAGAGTCCACTGTTTGTTTTCTTTGGTGTTACATGATTCCAGCTCCAATTACTGAAGTGTATCTTTCTCAAATCGGCAAGTTTCCCTTTGCCTTTTCATCTTGATACCCTTTTCTATCTGTGTATTCTCAATTTTTAAATGTTTAAATCAAAGCTACACTGCAACTTTCTACACTACCAGCAATTGGATGAGTTCAGCAACCTTGAACAGGACTGACTCCTCCTTGCCTTTCAGATCAGTTTTTTCTTTAGGAGAAGTAACAAGAAGTCTTTGTGATAAAAACACATATCTCTGTCACTTGCTCTCCACTGACAATTATCTATTTATTTTAATGTGTATCTTGAGGAATTTTTGCAACTTGATAAATGAGTTAGAAGAGTGGGCAACAAATGTAAAATAAAATTATACCACAGGATAAAGCAAGAAAAAGTCAAACATAATCTATTTCCTCATTAATTTCTATTGGATATTCCACAGTGTTTCTGCCACTTTTCCTCACAAATATATTCAATACACATTGTTGATCAAGGTATATACCATTGGAAAGTTTCATTAATAAATATCACAACCTGACTCTAGGTTTAGATCTTAAAATGAATCCTGTCAGCATTTGTAAGGTTTCTAATATATATACACTGGCTTTTGTTCTTGATTTTTTTTTTTACTATGGGTACAGACAGTAGTTGATTCAGTGTAAATAAAAATGCCTAAGCCAGAGTTTCTATCCCGAGAGAGGAAATAGTTTATTGAATATAAAGCTAGTCCTAAAATGAGGTATTTTAAGAACAGGTGTACCATTTTATCTTTTATTCATCCTAATGGATTTCTAGTCCCAAAGAAATGTGTAATATACATTTAGGGATGTGTAAATGTAATAATAACGGTGATAAGAGCTAATAATTACTGAGAATGGGATGATCCAGACACTGTATTAATGTGGATTTTCTCTTTCAGTTCTTCTATCAAGTGTGTGAGT
Organism: Leopardus geoffroyi; assembly: GCF_018350155.1. Lineage (NCBI taxonomy): Eukaryota > Metazoa > Chordata > Mammalia > Carnivora > Felidae > Leopardus > Leopardus geoffroyi. Next base: position 23,227,899 of record NC_059333.1, read on the forward strand.
TAGGCTCCTTATTATGATTTTATAAATGAGGAAATGAAGGCTTAGGAAGTATAAATAACAGGTACATCGTGAGGAGGTTATTAGCCTAATCCCTCATGTGGGGCTCTTGAGCTTTCTCCTCACCACTAACCTCTACCAGCACTTCCCCCAGTGCTTCCCATTTGTTTTGAGATGTGATATGCTTTTGTACTTCACATACAACAGAGGAACTGTATGTCCCTCTGAGAGTTCATCCCACTTCAAATTAATGAGCACAGACGAATACAACACTGGTGGAGCAGGACTGCTCTCAAAAGTATCTCAGGTCCCCCATCATTATCCTCTACCTAAAAAGTATCCTATTAATACATTAAAACTATCATTATTTTAAAAGGAATCATCAGTGTAGTTTCCTGATCATGATCTATTAGGTAATATGTTGCGAGATCAAGAGAAACGATAAAATTACTTTTAAACTATCCTACTAAGGTGTCCAATGGACATAATCACATACGCATGCATAAATCATATGGATGGCTTCACAGGATGATGATGTAGTTGATGTCTAAGTGTTTGGGAGTTAAATTTAGCTTACTTTAGTGGCATCTCTGTTTTTAACCTCTTTTCTCTGTTTATCCAGAAATATCAAATATATACCAAACTAACGTGTAACAAAGCTGGTTTGTCCAAAAATTAAGAAATGTTAGAAAAAGAAATAACATACATGCATTCCTTTTTTGTGGCTGAAATCTTGTTTCATTATCCATTAAAGTGCTTGTGATATACTCTCCCGTTAATCTCAAAATAAAATTATCCCAACTTAGGGCTTTAAGTGATAGCTTCTTTATTTCTGCATTGAAAAAAATTCATTCTAAGAAGGTTTTATTTAACCTGTAAAGATTTGTGAGACATAAACACTCTCATTGATTCTTCTCTCAGGACCAGGAGAGAAGAGTGTAAAAAGTTAAAGGTTAACTTCAGGTAAGTAGTCCACATTCAGGTTTTGTCATGCTTGGCCCACATTTGTATTTCTCTTCAAGACAAACATTCAGACTCTAAATTTAATGGGCAAACTTGAATTAACTTTTACAAAAATATATTGCGCTTAGTCAAATTTTCAATTCATTTCCCTTCTAACAATTTAAAGTAGAGCTTGATATAACTTCTTTAAGAACCAATTTATTTACTTTTTGAATTACTACTATAGAGTAGCCAACTATCAACTAACCTGGAGACAGTATTTTCTTTCATATTTTGAAACTTGGCATTGGTATTTTATTTCTACTTATGCACAGACTTGTAGATGGAACTGTCAAATATTAATATTAATATTTGAGTGTCTAAAGATCATAAATCATGAACATTGAGGTATTAATATATACTTATTCTATATGTATGTGTGTTAATATTAATATTTAAGTAATTATTCTTTAGCAGTACATCTTAATAGATTTTATTAAGTCTGTGGTTACAAACCATGCCTCTATATATTTTGTTATAATCATCATGAGCTATCATGAATAGTATATCTTAATGTCCTTAATCAAAATTATAATCCTAACATTTTACATTAATCTATGAAGTTAAGCCACAGGAATATATTAAGTAGTAAGATTTAAAAATTGAAGTCAAAGAGTTAAAATGAATTTTTAAAAGCAGATAATCTGAATACCTTATATCTTCTACACTATGGCAACATGTCCAAACTATATTCAACAATGAATTTATATTTATGCCTAGACTCCTAACATGTAATATTATTGAAAATATTTGTAATTTAGATTAGGCAATAGCACAAAATGACAAAAAGATTTGGCAATGGCAGTTGACTGGGGAAGAGTGACCTGTAGTATACTGTAGTAAGCAATGTTTATTTTATCAAAATCAGAGTTTCTAATTCTAAAGTCAAACCAGTGAAAATTTGAAATTTCATTCTAGATCTGGGTTGGGCTGAGTAGTATTTCTAAGGATCATTTCCTAAACTTACATAGAAATAAATTCTGAGATTCCCAATTATATAAAGATACAGAATTTAAAAAAATAGTTTAAATCTAAACTTATGAGAATAGTATGTGTGTACATGTATAACACACATCATTATACTATATATAACCAAATAATAGCATGTACTATATATGGAGAAGAAAATGAGCAGTAAAATACAAAGAAAAAATTAGAAGATGTATGGATAAAACTTAATTTAATGTAACAGAAAATAAAACACAAAAAGATAAAAAGAAGTAAAGAAAAATAAAAGCTAATTTCTTAAAAAGGATATACTTGTGACCAAAAAATAGAGGAAAAATATACAGCATTAGGAATATTATAAGGGGGCATAAACATGTGTATGGAAATTAATAATTTTTAAAAAAATTTTTTTTTCAACGTTTATTTATTTTTGGGACAGAGAGAGACAGAGCATGAACGGGGGAGGGGCAGAGAGAGAGGGAGACACAGAATCGGAAACAGGCTTCAGGCTCTGAGCCATCAGCCCAGAGCCTGACGCGGGGCTGGAACTCACGGACCGCGAGATCGTGACCTGGCTGAAGTCGGACGCTTAACCGACTGCGCCACCCAGGCGCCCCAATTAATAATTTTTAAACATGTCACATACAAATAAATGGCAAAAAATTTAAATTTATAGATAACAATAGATTATTTATAAAATTTAGTCTACAAAGTTGACCTCTAGAATTCAGAAAACCTAAATCAAAACACATAAAAATAACTGGAAATTAATGAAAGTTAACTATTTTAAATGGTATCTGGTTTATATTCTTCACAGATGAGTTTCATCAAAATCTGTAATAAAAAATTATTGGAAATACAGACAACATGAAAGAATGAGAAAAGTTATCAACTATACCCTGATGTCCATCCCCAATTTTTATATTACAAAGACATTTTAGCTTTCAACATTTAAATGTATAACCACCATATAAATACTCAGAAGTAATTTTAAAATTCTAAATAGCCCTGTCAGTATGATTTGTTAATTCTATAAAATTACAATAACACTTCCTCAACATCTTCCCAACACACACACACACACACACACACACACACACAATTTCTTTTTCTGGCTTTTGGCTTTTTTTTTTCTGCTACTCAATAACACGTCTTCTCTAAGAAATTATATGCACACCTTTGAAGGGTGAGTACATGGTGGAAAATGGTAATGAGAATAGTGAAACATGGCAAAATATGAAAATTAAAAAAATCAGAATTTACCATCTGGGGCTTATGAACCCTTTATTTTCTGAGAGTTCTGTGCTAAAGAGTCTAATATTGTCTATTTTTATTTTTGCTTCAGAGGAAAAGAATAAGCAAGATAGTATGCAATAGTGTACTTTCTAATTAACAGTGGAAACTCCAGCTGGAACCTAAATTGGGTTCATTACAGGGTTTCTAACCTGTCTGAGCTTGTCTGGTTGACAAGAATATTGTGTCGGCCACCAGAGGTCTATTGCCTAAGGGACCAAAAGCCTTCTGGGAAAGAAATTCATTCTAAGGAAAATGGAGTTTATGGGCTTGAGGGAAGGGAAGATTTTCAATGCCCAGTGTAGACGACAATTCCTTAAATTCTATCCAGCATAGGCCCCACAGAATCTTTACTAAGTGTTAGAAAGAAAGATTCTACAAAGATATTCTGTAGTAAACTTGGACGAAAATCTCTGGAGTGCACTGAAGAAAAAGGTATCATCAGTTTATAGAGCTGGGACTCTAGAACTGGGAGTCCCCAGTTTATAGAGCTCACTAAGGTGATGGTTAAAAGATTCTCTCCCTTCATTGGAGAAGCTAGCCTGATAGCAACAACAATAATGGAGAAATGTCTTTGAGGTTGATTACCTGAGCCACTGTTTCTGTTAAATCCTAGCTATGGAGAGCAGCAAAACAGGAAATTAGTAACTGTCCTGCAGTAACAGAGATAAAGGTATTCCTATGCTTTTGTGAGACTCCAAAGGACTGACTTGGAAAAGGAGTGGACAATGGAAGTTGTTTAATAGCAAATGTTACAAAGTTACAGAAACATTCTGTCTGCTCTTTCACACAACAGTATTTGCCATGAGCCCATTACAGCTTCAGACACTGTACTAGGTATCTAAGCCACAATACTGAGCCAAAACACCTATTACGACTAGTCTTATCTCCAGCCAAATGTAGCTGAGGAAATCTGAGTTGTCAAAACCTTGGATGTTGAAGATAGAATTCTTTGTATTTTGTTTTCAGCTCAATTTTATATCTGTTTATTAAACATCCACTATGTGAAAAGTTATAGTACTACATATCTCAGGCTGAGTTTCCTGGAAACAGCTTCTGAGGTGCTTTAGCATTTAGGATGTTTATTAAGGAGTGCTCTTGGGGTTAACACCTGTGAAAATGGAGGGGGACATACAGGATTACGAAAAGGGAGATGTCAAATTGCAGTTTAGACCCAATGGCAGCTTCAGCTAACCCCATGGGAATCTCTGGAGTTGGGAATGCTTTAAAAGTTTTCTGAGATGGGCAGTGAGGCCCAGACTTTAGTATCCCACCTCTACTGGTGACTGGCTAATAGACAAACCCAGGAAAAAGGGAGTGACCTTAGGCATGGGACCATCTACAACGGAAACAGTTCCCAAAGAGGCACAAAATAAGAGAACAAACTGATGGTTATCCAAGGGGAGGTGGATGGGGGATGGGTGGAACAGGTGCTAGCGATTACCGAGGGCACGTGTCGTGATGAGCACCGGGTATTGTATGTAAGTGTTGAATCACTAAATTGTATCCATGAAACTAATATCATGCTGTATGTTAACTAACTGGAATTTAAATAAAAACTTCTTTAAAATCTGCTGTTGCCAGCCTCCCTGCAGCCATACAAACTCCCGTTCCATCTGCACCACACATCACAGTGAAAACCAAGTGATGTTGGGCCCAGATTACTTGGTCTAAAGAGTAGAAAATATAAAGTCATTGATGAAAGGAAATCAAGGTTCTTATACTGTTACCAAACAAATATTTAATAGTTTCCACAGCCAAATTCATTTTGGATAGTGCTATCAGAGTTCCTACAACCCTCAAGAAAAGAACATTAATGATAACCAACAATAGATAACATTTTTAATGCCTGTGTATGCCAGGCACTGATTTCGGGCATTAACCCATTTAACTCTTACGATCACACAGGGATTTGCATGGTGTGTTCATTTTTGTTTCCCTGATAAGAGAGTAAGGCACCAAAAAGGTAATACACCCGATGCTAAAACAGCTCTCAGCCTCTTGCTATCCCAGTGATGAACCCGATGGGGAATCCAAAGATCAATAAGACACAGTCTCTGACTTTGATATTTACATTTGATCTTGCATTCTAGTAGAACAAACAGAAATGTTACAAATCTAAAACTGAAATACTAGACTAAGTGGGGTTGGCAAAACACAGAGCTAGAATAAAAAAGAAGAAACCAAAACGGGGCAATGAGGAACACAGAAAGCAATATGAATCAATGTATATTCTTTATTTTGGCCAAACTGTTGGTATTTGAGACTCTAGATTTCTGTTGACATTCATAATCCCCACCACCACCAAAAACAAACAAACAAAACAAACAAAATCTCTGACTTAAATCCCTGACTTTATCTCTGACTTAAACCCTGCGAAAAGCAAAGTTTGGTATAATTATACCACATGGATTCTAAAATGATTTTTTCCAGGTCACCCTTAAACAAATTTGTAACTTTCCCTTTTCTATCTCTGTTATAAAGTGGGAGGGTCTGTGAAATGCAAACTAAGGAGTGATCATATTAAAGTGGATTCATGAGGAATAAACCCAGTTTTGCATTTTACATACAATACTCAGTATCAATGGGATAAACATCCAAATTTTGCAAATTCAGTTAGTCAATGCAAGTAGTCATTCAATCAGTCACTTGACCTGAAACAGACCTATAAGATTACTGTGCATCTAATAAGCCAGGATAATGAATCAGGTTGTCCTCAGATGCTTCCACCCTGATATCAATACCTCCACTTGCACACCATTTACATTTTCAAAAGCCCATTTATACACATATTCTTATGTAATATTAACTACAACATTAAATGGAAACTTCAGGGTATAAATTCCTTATACTTACACACAGATAAACTCTTTATAGTAACAGAGGAAGAAGTGGCTGTGATACTCAGTGGCTGATTCCAATTCTCATGCTCTTTTTATTAGGCAATTCAGAAAGGTCTTTGCCATCAATTATAAATCCATTAAAAAGAATCAAACGTGTAATTAGAAGCCTAATGTGGTATTTTATGGACATAAAAAATTACATTTGGATTTGATCATTATAGGGTATTTAATCTGTATGGTTTAGTTGCATATAAATTAAATATAAAAATAAAGGAAATAACATATAAACCTAGTATTGTAAGATTTCCTTAATGACTACAGAGATAAATTCTGGAATAAATTATAATTAATCCAACTATGTTATCCCTCAAAATGTGTTCCATATTTAGACTGAGGAGGGTGGGCCAAATAAAACAATTTTATTTCATCAGTAGGGATAAAGTAAAATTCAGAGAAAAGCTGTAATTTTTGCTTTGGTGATTTCCGTAGGGAAGTAATGTAAAATTACAATTGATCGATAATAAAATGTAGTGCTTAAGAGCCCATAAAAGGAAACCATTTGCACAGATGGACCAGCAAAGGATTTTTATTAAGGTAGAAGCACAACAACTTGCTTCTTTGAAAAATTTCACTTAGAAGACCAAAATTTAAGAGTTTTGTATCTGAAAATTAGTTTTAAATGTTAGGCCAATAGAATAACGTAAAAAACAGCTGTTTCAAAATGGAAAAGTCTTCTGAAAATTGGGATTTTCCATTTTATAAAATGCAAACTCATTTAATATATCTTCCAAATGTTCTACTATTAAAGATGTGCATAAAATGTTCTAATGCTTTTTTAGTAGCTTTGTGATTATCTTACGAGAGATGCATAGTGTATAAAAAAATCTCAGGTAAGTAATCTTGAGCCCAACATGGAGGAATCCATGTATATACAGAATTTGAAAAACAAGCCACATAACTTCATACCCCAGTATTACCAAGGTAATGAGATACAAAAGAGGGTAAGAAAACATTGCATAATATACTGAATGAGTTGATTACATTTGTTTCAATAATTTTTATTGATGCTATTTGTATACTACTTTCATTTATCTCTAAAATTATACCAATAATTTTCTGAAATTCTAATGCAAGTTTCCACACCATATTAAATTCTATTAATAGAATATCTCTCCATTTAGTCATATCCAATTGGATATTATTTAGATTTTTTCATTTCATCAACCACATCCGTACCTTCAGTCAGTGTGAAATAAACAAGCAAAATAAAAAAAAAAACCCTTTCTATTCATTTTTTTTGCTCATTAAACATCTGCTCATTAGCCACCTCCTGACTAATAAATACTTAGAATCTAAATGACAACCTATTAGCAAAACTAGTTTTTGTTTCAAGCATATTTTTCTATTTTTCAAATAGTTGTTATTTACAAAAAATATTTATTTGGCAAAAATTCATATAATCGTATCAAAGAAATCACTGGAGAATTACAAGCTTTGTCTTAGGTACCCCAGAAAAAATAGAAATTTCCTTAGTGCATTTTTAAGTATATAATCATTATCATTTAAAACAAATCTAACAACACTATTTTTTTTTTTTATAATATATGAAATTTATTGTCCAAATTGGTTTCCATAAAACACCCAGTGCTCATCCCAAAAGGTGCCCTCCTCAATACCCATCACCCACCCTCTCCTCCCTCCCACCCCCCATCAACCCTCAGTTTGTTCTCAGTTTTTAACAGTCTCTTATGCTTTGGCTCTCTCCCACTCTAACCTCTTTTTTTTTTTTTTTTTTTTTTTTTTTCCTTTTTTCCTCCCCCTCCCCCACAGGTTCCTGTTACGTTTCTCAGGGTCCACATAAGAGTGAAACCATATGGTATCTGTCTTTCTCTGTATGGCTTATTTCACTTAGCATCACACTCTCCAGTTCCATCCATGTTGCTACAAAAGGCCATATTTCATTTTTTCTCATTGCCACGTAGTATTCCATTGCTAACAACACTATTTAGTTATACCTTCTCTCACCTGTACAACTGGTAATAACATAAAGCCTTTCCGAAAAAGGACATAGACTGTTTCAGACACAGACTTTAGATGGATTATTTCAAATGGTGTTTAGAAAGCTGTAGTATGTTCTAGTGGCAAGTAGTATCTTAATTCCTTTAGAGGCGAGTTTAATAAAACAAATCATATGCATAAATTCAGAAGAAAATCATTAAATAAATACCATTTAGAGAAAAATTTTAATTCTGATAAAATAATTATTAAATTTTCTCAGATTTTTTGCTATTATTGGTTGGTTTTTGCTTGTCTTCCCTTGCACTTTCTTCTTTGTCAAGTAACAGAAACTAGAGCTTTGTTTCTTAGCTTATGCCATTGTAAAAATCTTTAATTAGGGGCACCTGGGTGGCTCAGTCAGTTGAGCGTCCGACTTCAGCTCAGGTCATGATCTCACAGTCTGTGAGTTCGAGCCCCGCTCGGGCTCCATGCTGACTGCTCAGAACCTGGAGCCTGCTTCGGATTCTGTGTCTCCCTCTCTCTCTGCCCCTCCCCGGCTCATGCTCTGTCTCTCTCTCTCTGTCAAAAATAAATAAACATTAATTTTTTTTTAAATTGTCTTTAGTTAAACTGAAAAAAATCAATAAGAATAAAGTGTCCCTGAACTGGAGTATCAATGCAGACACGTAACTAAGAAGTGAGCTAGAAGTACTCTTTCGTGCTGGCAAAAAAATCTAAACCACGAGATGAAGCAGAAATGGTTAGAGAGGACAATCTGTATAAGACTGGACTATGATGATAACGGTAAGTGGGAAGGAGAATGAAAGGACTTATTTGAAAAGTTGTTTTAAGAGAAAAATATATATGATTTTATGGGGCAAGATTTGAGATTTAAATGTTTGGATTTGTGAAAAGATTTAAATGTTTGGATTGTGTTTGGATTTCAGACCAAATGTAATACTGAAATCTCAGATACACCAGCAGAGCAATAGGGACCACAGATTACAAAACCTTCTCTTCTGTTGCTATTCAAGCTATCCACAGTCTTGAAAAGGAAGATCAACTCTTTCTAGCATAAATCTGCAACAAGATTATATTTTTTAAGATTGTAATAGCTATAAAATAGATCCTTAGGACATATTGACTGAGATTCATATTTTGGTATGTTAAATGTACTGATTTGTTTTGCAGTAAAATTTCACATTAATAAGCACATTCTCTGTTTCTCTGTTCTCTCCCTCTCTCTCTCTCTCTCTCTCTCTCTCTCACACATACACACACATAGTCTTTAAATAGAATATTTAGAAAAAATACTCTTTCTAGGGCTAAAATAGTCAAAATTATCAATTCTCCAAAATACTTGATTAGCAAATTTCAGCAAAGCATGTTGTAAGTTCCATGACTTACGTTTCTGTACAGTTTTTATCTTTTCAAAGACTGACATGCATATTTTACCTTTAAATTAAAACAATGACAGCATCTCCTAAAAAGACAAATTATTAACATTGTATATAACAGGTTTCTTCATAAATACTTTTTTCCTTTAAAACAAAAGCTACTTACTAGGTGCCAGAAATGTACCATCCAATTTATCTATATATCTCATTTAATTCTCAGAATAACACCACAGGATAAATATTATAATCATTCTTATTTTACAGAATATTAAATTACTCATCCTAGATTCCAGCCTGTGTCACTAGAATTCTGTATTAGTTATACTGAGTTCAGAGCCCTAGTTTTTAACCACTGAACTATATTTCCTACATAAATCCAATTACTGTGTTTGCATTATTGTCATGGACTTTAATATAGCCATTTATAGAGGAATAATCAGTTCCTTTAAATTGGACTGTGGCTTCACATACAAATGTTCCCCTGGATATAATTCATATTTGTAAATTAGTTACCACTTCACACGTTTTAAAATGTTGAAGTAGTTAAACAAGGAAGCAAGTAGACTGGGGTCGTTCTAAAGTCTTTGATAGCCTCCTAAAGAAACCAAAACCAAAGCCAGAGTCAATGACCTTAAATCCCAGAAAAATTTAAACATGAGAACACCCAGTCACAAACAGCCAACTAGGCTTTCCCAAATAAGGGAACTGCTCAAAACTGTAGCCAGGCAAACAATGTCCTTGATTTGTTTCCACATCTTCTCTACAAAAACATCTCCCTTAGCTCCAGTGAGCCAAATCCTCCTAAACCACTTTGAGTTTGGTGCTGCCCCATTTGAATCAACGTATGCTCTGACTTTTAAAAGTATCGGTGTGCTTCAATTTATCTTTTAACAAAAGGAATGCCAGGGCACCTGGGTGGCTCAGTCCAGTAAGCATCCACCTCGTGATTTCAGCTCAGTTCATGATCTCACGGTTCATGGGAGTGAGCCCTGTGTTGAGCTCTGCACGGACAGCACAGCCGTGTACATGCTCACTCGCTCTCTCGCTCACTCTCTCTCCCTCAAAGTAAGTAAATAAACTTCTCAAAAATAAAAAGAATGTCTGCCACTTCCTGGTATAATGATTAAGAAACATAAATGGTAGACCATGGTGATAGTACATGTTAAAATAAAATTGAATACCGTTATTGATATTTGGATTTCAGGCATTTTATTTTGTTTCTCTTGCCTTTTTATAAAGCTTTCAAAGACAGAAAATGTAGTAATGTGTTCTTTAAGAAAATTAAGTTTGTTGTTATTTAAACCTATTGATCAAGCACAGCTCTTGCAGAAAATAAGACCTATATAAAGCTTGCATTGCATTTACCGAGCCAACTCAATTCCTCATTATTTAGAACCTAGTTCATTTCAGGTGCCTCACATCAACCTGTATAACAGCTGCTATGGGAAATGAAGGATCTGAAGGGAATAATTCACACTTCATTTTTAGTTGGCCACATTCCTCATTTACAGATAAAAAATTCAAACTCAAAGAATTTAAGATACCTGAAAAAATAAATCCCTGATATTTTTGCACATTAACACTTACTTCTAAATTTAGAAAGATAAATCTTACCTCCGTGTGTTAATTCCTAGAAATATAAAATGCTCACCCCACAAAGCAAGTAGAGATTTATGCCTATTTACCTCACAGAGTAATCAGATTGAACAATATCCAGACACTTTCCAAGTTTTAGATTCTTAATCTGTTTAAACAGCATAATCCTGGTCTTTGTATACATGCTACTGTTTATGAAATAAAATGTAACCATCTTAAAAAGTGTTCTACTGTGCTTAAAATTAATGAAGGTTGACACATTTAACCTATTACAAATAAATTCTTCTGTCCATATTTCTCCATATTAACCACCAGATAGGCTTCTATTAAATGCTGAGCTCATATTCAGATTTAAAAACTTTGCCTACTAATCAGTCTAATGACTAACCACAAAGTCAACAACATCCAAACAATCACTACCTTCCCTCTTCCCGCTCAATTATTTGAAGGTACAAGGACACACACAAATGTACACATACACACACACACACACACACACACACACACACACACACAAACACACACACACAAACACACACACAAAGCTATTTATTGTACTTTGAAGTCTTTCCCAGAATCCAAGTCAAATTTGCATACGCATAGTTTGTGGTATCTACTTTGTGAAAAACTTAAAAAGTTCACATCTTCAGAGCAACTTTCCCTACTTCAAAGACTACACAGTAAAATGTTCTCATCTAGGTTCAGGTACTATTTTGTAATATAATCTATTGGAATAAGGAAGATGAAAAACATTTAGGATAATTGTTTTCCTAAAGACCACTCACCTAACTCTACTGTCAGTACTCCTGAAATATCTCTTCTGAAAAACACTCTCAAGGAATTAAAATTGAGTGGTGCATTAATCATTTGTCTGAAATTGGGGCGCCGGGTGGCTCAGTCAGTTAAACATCCAATGCTTGATTTTGCCTCAAGTCATTTCAACAGTTCATGAGATCAAGCCCTGCATCAGGCTCTGTGCTGACAATGAGGAGGCCACTTGGGATTCCCTCTCTACTTCTCTCTCTGCCCCTCTCTGTTGCTTTCTCTCTCTCTCTCTCTCTCTCTCTCTCTCTCTCTCTAACATAAATAAGCATTTAAAGAAAGCCCATCTATTTACATAATTGGTGAGTGACAGCATCTTTTTACATCACACCACAGCTTCACCAAGTGACTTTTTATTGTTATCAAATTTTCCAAAAGCCTCACTTTATTCTTGGCTATGATAATTTTGTAAGAGTCTCATACAGAAGGAATGTTGTTTTGTATTCATTGGTTCTATGTTACTATTATGGCCCTTTGTAAACATGAGACTATCAGAAAACCCTTTCTCAATTGATACTTTGCTTTCTTTTTTAATCTTGATAAATTATATTTATTTTTGTGACATACTTATTATAGAATATTGCATTATTTCTATATAGAGGTTTCCACTGGCTTATTGCAAAACAAAGCAATTTTTTTGTAGGTAACAATGCATTGAGAGAGACAGAGACAGAAAATGAATGAATTGGATGCTAGAACAGGACAAGTCGGTTGTATAATTTGAAGTAAGCAAATTAAATACTTTCTATAGGCCAGAATGTAGTAAGTCCCCAATAATGAAAATGCATCAGTATCTTCTACAGGAAAATGAAGACTCATAAGATATCCTGTATAGTTCCCCTTCAACCCTTTCTAAGATTCTATAACTCCATAAAACTGCACTTGGCTGGCAGCTGTTAGCTTGGTAAAGGGAGTAAATAACGTTGTGGCATGACAAGAATTAAAATGGAGGACTCTGGAGAGAATTACGATGTGCTTGCTGAGGTTGCCCTTAACAGTAATAACTGGCAATGTGTAGCCTCCTTACCGGTGTGAAATATCTGTAGCCTCTCATCACAGACTCCCCTCTCTGGGAAGCTGTCAGAATAAAAAACACTCCTAACTGTTTTGAAATATAATAACTCTAGTTAATATGCTTCCCTGATCTGACAAGCGCTGATTTATGATGTTAACTGAGGATTAGATATCAACAAGCAATCCTAACATTTAGTGCTGCACTTGAGAGAGAATACCGCGAGTGACCCTCTGGCAACTTCCGTGATTTGCATACGTCCAAGGCAGAAAGTTATGGGGTTGCTGGGAAAATATTCTCATTTTAATTTTTAATGTTTCACACATCAAAAACCGAAATGATTATTAAAATATTAATTTAACATATGCATAAATTTCACTATAGGCCTGATTTTTTCCTGAAGTTACATTATTTTTCTACACGATTTGCTGTTCCCTCTGAAAAAGATATCCCTCACTAATCCACTACTGTCAAAGAACAAATTTATATTAATGTGCCCATTACATCTACTTTTTTAAATAAAGGAAACATCAGAAACTGTAAAAGAACAAGTGTGGGAAACATTTCTTTATGGAGATTAATGGAATAAACAAACTTCACAGTTATAGGTCTTACTTTCTCTGACCAAGAAATATATCTGTTGGTAGTGTGGTTGGAAAGGTGAGTGGTGTGGTTAACATTCTAAGATGATAAATACTGAAAGAATGTCTTCCAAAAGAAGAAAGAGGTTCTGCCTTGTCAGAGTGTTGCCTGTGTGGAGCCATCCTAATCGAAACCTACTGAGCATGAAGACTGCTTACACATTCAGTCCACAGTCAAAACGAGATTAAATAAATCAGTAAATTTCAGAGGTGACAGAAGATCAGGATTTGGGTTCCCTTGGCAAAGAGCAATTTATAATGTGTATTTCTTTCAGAGACTAAGAGCATTTAAAACAGCAAATTAATATATGGAATTCCTTTTACGTACAAAAAATTTAGCTCCAATGATTTCTGTAGATTTGTATGCATTCTTTTTGGGGGGAAGTGACTCAACGATCCTTAGCATGCCTATTGATCTGCTTCTTAATCTCTGTATTCACAATAAAAATAAATCTTGTGAACCAAATTTAGATTTGGATCATGCCGATTGGTAATTTAACAGTAGCAACAGGAAAAATCTTAAGGCAATTGTGAAGAGAAACAACTCAAAGTAAACTACAAATTAAGGCTAAAAAACAAGAGAGACCATCTTCAGTATGTTTTCCTCCCATTTTTCATAATCTCATGAGCAGATTAAGTAGACTAATTAATAAGATATCCCAAGACAAAAGACACTATCTGCATTAATATGTCATTAAAATAGGCATTCTGCTTTTCAAGTAGAGAAGTTCTGTTATCATAAGATCAAAATTATCAGAAAATTGAATCATTCTACTCTATAGTTTCCAATTTTAATCAAGTAAACACACCAACTTAAAGTATGTGGTATATAAAGTAACTGTATGTCAAAATGAATCAGTCCATTCAAACCAAATTATTCTTCTCCACCTACCCCACTTTTAGGTTACAATTTCTAATTGACAAAATCTGATCTCCATAATGTTCTTTTACACTTTCATTTATGGTAGTCATGAAGACTTACCAATTAACTTTAGGCTGCAAATTAGCCAATTAGTGCTTATCTGTAGTATCTTATTGGACATGTAGACTAAAATACAGCCTGTAAATACAACAAATGCCTTGAATTTCTTACTATTTAAGAAATACATGGAACAGGGGTTCCTGATTGCTCAGTTGGTGGAAAGTATGACTTTTTTTTTAACATTTATTCAATTTTGAAAGATAGAGAGATACAGCATGAACGGGTAGGGTCAGAGAGAGAGGGAGACACAGAATCTGAAGCGGCTCCAGACTCTGAGCTGTCAGCACAGAGCCTGATGTGGGGCTCGAACTTACAGACTAAGAGATCAGGACCTAAGCTGAAGTTGGATGCTTAACCAACTAAGCCACCCAGGCACCCCAGAAAGTGTGACTCTTGATCTCAGGGTTGTGAGTTTGAGCCCTACACTGGGAATGGAGCCTACTTAAAATAAAAAAATTAAAAAATAAAAAAAAAATTAAAGGGGCGCCTGGGTGGCGCAGTCGGTTAAGCGTCCGACTTCAGCCAGGTCACGATCTCGCGGTCCGTGAGTTCGAGCCCTGCGTCAGGCTCTGGGCTGATGGCTCAGAGCCTGGAGCCTGTTTCCGATTCTGTGTCTCCCTCTCTCTCTGCCCGTCCCCCGTTCATACTCTGTCTCTCTCTGTCCCAAAAATAAATAAACGTTGAAAAAAAAAATTAAAAAAAACATATGGAGCATAAACAACTTGAAGTGAATAATCAATTAGAAGTCATTCAATTTCACTATCTCATTTTGAAGAGTTTCAACATCATCCATAAAATCATTTGTCTTCTTGGAAACCCTTAAATGGCTCAGTAGCTTTTAGAAAAATATGAACAGACAAAGTAACAGGAAAGCATGAACTACCACTGAAAATTATATTCTATAATCAACATCACTCCATATTTAAGAAAGACAAACATTTTCTTCCGACACCATGGTCTAAGCTATGGTCACTTAACACTTTATCATCCCATGTAAAAAAAAAAGAAAAATGTACTGTTAGGAATTAAAGTTACTACCAGAGACAAAACAGAACAGAATTTTACCAAGGTGTGTGGATAAATTTCTAAATGTATTTTATGAAAATAAGATTCAGGTCACAAAACAGTACTGATGAGTTTGTTCCTAGCTACCAATAACCATTAATTTACCTCAAATAAGTTAATAATTGTGTCTTTGACTATTCTATTGTTTGAGTAAATTAGTACTTGACTACTTCAGTGAAATAACATTCTGTTATAGTTTCATAATACACTGCAATTATATTCCTTCAAAAAAACAGTAAGAGATAAGCCATATTTTAGAACTAAGGCAAAATGCAGAATATTGATGTGAAATACTGAGTATTTAGATTATTTTGATTTGCTATAGTCAACACATATTTTTCTTTTCAAATTGAGGTAATATAGACATTAGAATTATTTGCTGATGGTGTTTCTGGCAATTACAATAACATTTTCCGGTGTTAATAGGTAGCCACCCTAGAATTCACAGACTAACACCAGTGGTTTTCTGGAAGAAGGGATCATAGAGACTTATTAGCTTGTGTGACAAGCAGATAACAGAAAACTTTAACTTTAAAACAGCCATTTTACATATTATGCTTAAGTAAACAAATTATAATTTATTTTCCTTACTAAACAATAAATAAAAATATTTTAACTTCTGTAGTTTCATTTCTATTTCCATAATCACTGGTGGCTACAATATGTTGCCACTGGGTGGAAATCACTTCCTAAAGAAAATTATCTATGGACTAATTTGGAATGAAACCAATTTTTTAAATAAATTAGTTTAAAAGGATCAAAAACAGGAGCGTCTGGGTAGCTTGGTCAGTTAAGTATCTGACTCTTGATTTCAGCTCAGGTCATATTCTCACGGGTTCATGAGATTAAGCCCCGCATCAGGCTCTGTATGGACAGCACGGATCCTGCTTGGGATTCTCTCTCTCTCCCTCTGCCCCTCTCCTGTTCATGCTCTCTCTCTTCCTCTCTCTCTCTCTCTCTCTCTCTCTAAAAATAAATAAATAAACTGAAAAACAGTTAGATGAAAAACAGCTAGATATTTTCCTAAATTAGACTGTTCACTATTACACTGATATCACATCAAAGAGAATAACAATCTTTGCTAAGTTTAAAAATATCTAATCAATATTGAAATTTAGCAAACCACATTTACCTCAATGTGGTTCCACTATAAAGCAAGCTCTATATTAAGATCTCTGAAGATTACAAAAATTAAAAATCTCCTAAGACCATACAAAGACTATATGACAACATTCAACATGTACATTTACAAATAAAGATAACAAAATTGTGTACATGTGTGTGTGAGAGAGAGGTGAGAGAGAGAGAGAAAGAGAGAGGAAGAGAGAGAGAGAGAGAGAGATGGAGGGAGAGGGGCAAATATATTTAATAAATGTTAATACATATTGAGGCAAAGGTGATCAGTTAACTTGGCAAAGGCTTATTTCAGAACATTAAATATGGTTCAGGTTTACTTGCTAACTCCATTGACCATCACTTCCTGCTTGCATAGTAAAGGCTTACTTCAAGAGTTTCATAAGATGCAGAGATTTTGTCTACCAAGATCAAGATGATCTAGATCACAACAGAAGACTAATTCTTGTCAATTACTATATTACACAAATGAACCTATTCTGTTATAGTTTCATAATGCACTGTAATTACACATATGCAATATACATATATATATAATATTATATTATATATAATTAACCTATTCAGGCTCATTTGTATAACATAGTATGTAAAATCAGAAAAAAGTGTAGTAAAACCAGAAGGCCAAGCACTCACTAAGTTCTGTCTTAGAATTTGGGAAGTGGTTGGAGTGGGAGTCCAGTGAATAAAGTAGCAGGTAAGGCTCTATTACCAATAAGCTCGTGTGAGTCTGGGGAATTTACTAAAACTTCACCATGTCTCAGGATGGCATTTTGTTTATTAGGATTAATACCCTGTCTAGTCTTTAAAAATCATTACAGCAAGTTAAAAAACAACTCAATATAAAATGGCAACAACAAAATTAAAAATGGCATAAAAAATAAACAGTAAAACTAATGGTACATGTTAGTTGTCATGCCCCAAGAGAGGTAATGTATTTGTAAAGTGGTTTTAAAAGCACCAGTTCTAATATCTCTAAGATTAATGTTTAATCAAATGGAAATACAGCCTGGAAATTTTTTTGTAAAGAATCAAGTGCTATGCAGTTAAAATATTTCTTAACGTAGGTATGTTTTAATTCCACAGAAAATGAAACATCGAAAATGAAACACTCTCTATTCACCTTAGTCCTTGCCATTATCTTTGTAGATTAAATATTAATACATTTAGGTAAACGTATTAATATTAATATTTATCAATTAAAATTATTGTGATGAGTTTCTTGTCATACAATTTGTACAACTTTTGAAGTCCACTGTACCTTTATATTTTTGCGTTATGTAACTTTCAAACATTAGCTGCTGAGTTTAAATGTGTTAACATCTCTCTGACTAATCAATTAATACTGAATCATCTCTTCTGAGTTCTTCACAGGGAGAACTAATATGTTCTTCAATTTATCTCCTTTAACATCACGCATTGTAAAGTATACTTGTGGTCGGAAAAAAAAATAACCGTCGAAAATGTCCTCATCCTAATCCCCAGAACCTGTGAATGATGCCTTACACGGCAAAAGAGAATTTGCAGAAATGATTAAAAATCTTGAGATAGGAGATTATCCTGATTTATCTATATGGATTCATTATCATGGCAAGGGCCCTTATAAAGAAAAAGGGAGGTGGGTGATGCAGATGAAGATGTAATAGAAGAAGAGGAAACAGAGAGGGAAGGACAGGGAGGGAGAAAAGTGAACATTCTACACTGCTGGCTTTGAAGATGGTGGAGGGGGCCATAAGCGAAGGAACTGCAGATGTCCTTTAGGATCTAGGAAAAGAAAGGACACAGATTCTCAGAGCTTCAAGAAAGAACACAGTCCTGCTGACATCTTGATTTTAGCGCAGTGAGACTTCTGACCTCCAAAACAGTAAGACAAAAAATCTGTATTGCAGGGCACTTGGGTGGCTCATTTGGTTGAGCATCCAACTCTTGATTTTGGCTCAGGTCATGATCCCAAGGTTGTGGAATTGAGCCCCATGTTGGGCTCTATGCTAGCTGTGGAGGCTGCTTAAGAGTCTCTCTCTCTCTCTCTCTCTCTCTCTCTCTGCCCCTCTCTCCCACTCACATACATTCTCTTTCTCTCTCTCTCTGAAAACTAAAATAATAGTAATAAAATAAGTCTGTATTGCTTAAGCCACTAACTCTGTGGTAATCTGTTATAGAAGCAATAGGAAACTAACCTCTTAAAGTCAAAGGCATGCTCTTTGAAGTAAGTTACCTTGTCTTGACATTTAGAAAAGTCACTTAGAGTTTCTGAGTACTGTTTTCATCTTCTGAAAATGGTTCAGTAATAGTATTTACCTTGTAAGGTTAAGTTTAGGCTCAAGTGAGAGAATATATGTCTACTGTTTAGCACAGCGTTTGGAATAGTTAATGCTCAAAAAACATAATCATATTTTCACAGACCTTTTCTCAAATATTCAATATCATTCCCTTCCCTCCATCATCATGAAGGTAGTAAGCAATGACCATCGAAGTTGTAGCCAAAGGTACATAGAGCCAAGGCTGTGTACAATCAGGTGAACAAGAACTTTGAAAGCAAGCAGACAATCACAGTTTTTGAATTCCAGATTCTTCCTTATCAATTGGACAATCTTGGACATGTGATTTGCCTTTTCTGAGACTTAGTTTCTAAATTGGGAATTTATATAAAATGAACATTCCTCATAGATTTGTTACTAGGATTCATTCAAAGTATCTTACAGAACCTAGGATATAGTATTGTATTCACTTAATGTGAATTTTCTTACCTTCCATTCCTACCTAGCACGAATGATGTGACAAAAGTAAAACAGATTCATATAGATGAAAATATGGAATCCCAGAGAAATTAAGTCAATGATGGATATGAAGCCAGGAATTTTGTTTTCAACCCAAGCATTGTCTTTTCATTAAATCACATTTGGCTAGAATATTAACCAATCATCCACAGAATTAAAGCAAATCAGGTAACACTGTCCTTGAATGTTGCTGACTTTCACCTCCAGCTAAAAAGCAGGAAGTTCTAGAAACTAAAATACCATGAATAAATATGTAATCCAACTTTTAACAGATAATCTTTATTAAATTCCTTCAGTTTTATATGAAATCTGTTGAACATTTAGATTAAAAGCATAGGACAATTTAAAAAGCAAACGTGATGCCGAGGAAACTTTTGGTCTATGAAGAAAATTATTTGTTTTCTAATTCTGAAAGCTAACACTCTTGTTAAATATACATTAAACACAAATCCACTGTCCTGAGTTCTCCTGCCCCTACATTTGTTTCAAGCTGACAACCTCAAAAGTTAATCTCAGACCTAGACTTGGCAGGCATCCCAGCACAGAAAAAAGGATGTATGGATTAAAACTACTTTGCATTCTAGTCACAAAGAGTACACTAGCAACATGACAACTAAGAATTTTACATCAGAAAGAATCTATTGTTCTCTGATTGCTTGTGATTAAGTCAAAATATACCTTGACCACCATCACAGATTTCCTCTGGGAATATAACAATTAAAGTTTGAAGCATTGTAGGAAGTCAAAATAGAAGGGAAAAGAAAATTGCAAATGTTTGTATAAAAGCATACCTTCATTATTGAGTTCTTAATATCAAAGCGCATTGATTTGTATTTATGGGTTACGACCACAACCTTTCTACAGGAGCCACACTTCGCTCATCTCCCTGTACTTCTTTCTTTTTTTTAATTTTTTTTAATGTTTATTTATTTTTGAGAGAGAGAAAGAGACAGAGTGCAAGCAGGGGAGAGGCGGGGGGGCGGGGACAGAAAATCTGAAGCAGGCTCCAAGTAGTCAGCACAGAGCCCAATGTGGGGCTCGAACCCATGAACCGCGAGATCATGACCTGAGCGGGAGCTCAACTGACTGAACCACTCAGGCGCCCTCCTGTACTTCTAAGTCCACGCTTCAAGCAAGACAGCCAAAGAAGCGCTATCTTTTCATTCAAATGAACACTCTTTTTCTCCTATACTGAATTTGAACACTAAAAGTAATTTTAAACATTCTTACTTACAAAAAAACGTGGATTACATATCTCCGATGGTAGATTACATAGTTTTAAAAATTTTGCTCTAACATTAAATATCTTCCACATGTGTGTGCATACACACACGCGCGCTCGCTCACACGCTCACACACACACACACAGACACACACACACACACGCTGCAGGAGCATGTTTTGTTTCCCTATGCTGCAGGAGAATATTAAGTACAATCAGGTACATTCATATAAGTCACTGATTTTTATTTAACAGTATTAGTATACTACAGATATGTCCTACTATATATGTATTGCCAAAGACAGATTATTTGGGCATTTCATGTACACATTTAGTATGTCTGTCTTGTATAAGTCTGCATGTTGTATGGCACTGTCTCATTTTAATTCAGTTAAAGTAGTCTATGCTGCAGTTTTCTGTCCCTGATTACATGCAGGCTGCACACCAAAGTTTTCTGGCAATAACGATGAGATGCTGGGAAGATTAAGTACAGTGACAACAACAAAGTGACCTCAAATATGACTCGAAATCATTTACACTGAAGGTCTGTTTGGGAAATGTGAATCACTCTACTTGGTTTTCACTCAAAAGAGCCGGCCAGGCCTCATTAAAGAACCTAATAAGTAAATAGTTTCACACAACATAAATTTTTGAATTGGATTATGAGTTTAACATTATTTGTTCAATAACAAGATGACTGGAATTGGGAGACTCACGTCACTTCCAAAGAATCAAAACAACAAATTTGGTACCTATGAAAAATGTCAAAATTATAAAGCAATCAATGAGCCAATGAGCGTAAGAGACATCTTAGCAAGAACCTTGGTCACTCTAGAAACTTAAGAAATAAATACAGTTCAGTGAAAAGGGCACTGTAAAGAATTGTGTATTTATATTCAGAAACCACTTTGGTCTATTAAAATCATTAAAACAACAAGGGAAGTAACGTACATAGCACGGGATATGCTCCTGAGTAATTAAAAGGAAGTGTGGAGGGCTCAAATAATGTGTCTGTTTTTCGACATATTTGTAATGTGACACATCTGTAACGTGAACTCACCATATGTGTTAGACTAGGAAAAGTATTTTTATTCATAGTTCTTCCCTTGATATAAAGCAAGTTTGAAATAAAAGTATATTCTCATTTCCACAATTGAAGAAATAATTCTAAAACTGAAAGCAGACTAGTCAAATAATATGATGAAATTATGTTTCAATATTATTTCCATGTTCAAAAATTGTTCCCCATATTTGAGAGTTTGGTTATAATTAGAATAATTTATTGGAACAGCCTGCCTAATTGTTTTCTCTATTGAAAACTTAAAGCTCCCTGAGGGAAAAGACAAAAGTTTTATTCATCTCTACAAACCTAATTTATATCATAGTGCTTATCAAAATAACAGAAAAAATCAAACAGCTGACTCTCCAACAATACCTTAAAATAAGTAAATCCTTAAGGAACTCAGACTATCTAGCAAGTCAGGAAAAGGAATAGAAAATATATGGTAATATCCCAGACTGCCAATGGTCAATTAAAAAAAAATCAAAACTTAAAAAAATAAGAAAGAATGAATGTTTGTGTCCCTCCTCTCCCCACCCCCACCGCCCTATCTGCCTCAAATTTAAATGTTGAAATCCTAACCCCCAACATGATGATATTCGAAGGTGAGACCTTTGGGATGCGATTAGATCATGAGGGTGGAGCCCTCATTAAGGGGATTAGTGCCCTAAGCAAAGAGGCTGAAGTGAGCTTCCTAACCCATTCTAGCAATGAGGACACAGCAGGAAGATAGCTTCCTGAACTAGGAAGCAGGCTTTCACCAGACACTCAATCTGCTGCTGCCCTGATCTTGGATTTTCCAAGATTTCAAGAGAACTTTCCATTCTGAGCATTTAATCTCAAATGTCAAAATGTGTTTACACCTTCTCCAACCTCCTCCTTTTCTCAGAACCACCTAGTTATCTCCAGGTAACTATTCTTCTATTTGCCTTTAACACAATGTTAGAAAGTGGCCAGTCAGCCTGAACTTGCCCTACCTTCAAGCATCACCTTCATCCCTCTCTTAACCACCATCACCAGGATGAGTTTTCAGGAAGAGTCCATGTTACACCAACACTTTCAAAGTTGTCAGTGTTCTCATTAAACTTATTTCTGGACTTCAACCTTTTAAATGACTCTATATAAGAAAAATGGCTTAGGTTATGCTCGGTCTCCTGTTATCATTCACAATTCAATAAAAAATAGTGACTGTCCTTGAACTTACTTAACTCTATCTTCATGTAATTTGCCCAAAGGCATTTTCAATTTGTTCAATACTCTTTGGCCAAGACTTCACATATACTTGTGGGTATACTTCACAAACCTACTCCCTCTGGACCTACTCTCTCACTCTGATTCACAGCAGCTCAGACCTCCAGTATACCCAGTTCACTGACTCCACCCTACCAATACGGCATTCTCTGCCCTGGAAGTATGGCAGTACTTCTATTCTTTTTTTCTTTTTGTTTTTTAAGTATATTTATTTATCGGGGGGAGGGAGGAAGGGAGGGAGGGAAGGAGGGAGAGAGAGAGAGAGAGAGAGAGAGAGAGAGAATCCCAAGCAGGCTCCACACTGGCAGCACAGAGCACAATGCAGGGGCTTGAACACCGGAACCATGAGATCATGACCTGAGCTAAAACCAAGAGTCAGATATTTAATCCACAGAGCCTCCCAGGCACCCCTCTATTATTTTTCTTTTAAATATCCCCTCTTTGAGGCACCTGGGTGGCTCAGTCAGTTAAGCATCCGACTTTGGCTCAGGTCAGCATCTCACAGCTCATGAGTTCGAGCCCCACGTCAGGCTCTGTGCTGACAGCTCAGAGTCTGGAGCCTGCTTCAGATTCTGTGCCTCCCTCTCTCTCTGCCCCAACCCACTCGCATTCTGTCTCTGTCTCCCTCAAAAATAAACATTAAAAAATTTTTTTTAATATCCCCTCTTTGGGGAAAATAAACATTTATATCACAGAATAAACTCCTGGAAAATAAAATATACTAGTTGATTCCAAGTAAAATAAACATGTTTACTTCAGATGCAACAAAGGCTCTAATCTTAATAAGAGTGATTTCAGTATTTAAAAAGCTAGGAATTTAACTCTTCCAAATAATCACAAAACATTAAAGAAACAATGGAATACTCAGTATCCTGGAAATGTCTTCTCTGATATAAAGGTATTGCCACTCCTGGAGAAAGGGAACATATTACAACACTTCTACTCTTTAATTTGTAAATCCTTTCCCTTTGGAATAAAGCACTATAATGGATATTTGGATAAAATATTGGAAACAATCTAGTACATTTAAAATAATTTTTAGAGCACATGAAATTTTGGCCAAACACGATTTTTCCCCTAATACGAACCATTTAAAAATTTTCTACCTAAGTTGAAAGCCAATTTAGATTAAGCCGTGCTACTTGCTAGCTGTCAATAATTGAACAAGTCACTTATCCCTTTAAGGGATTTTTTTTTCTCTTCATCTGTAAAATCAGATTTTTGATGGAAATAATTTGTAACCCCTTCACATATGAATGAATATTTCACATCTCTCAGTTTTTTCTAGGAATTCTTGGGAAACACAAAACCTAACCATCTTCTTTGCTCCAGGGAGAAGTGCACAAGCAAAAGCAAGGTGACTGACCCCAGCAATAATGGTACCATACAGAACTGGTGCTATCTTATGGGTGGCAGGGTAAAACTGGTTGATGTTACAGTTCTTTCTGAGTCAGAGCTTCCTTTCCCTGTGTTGTTTCAATCAAATTCCCAGCACTTGGTGGACAGCCATATAATCAAAATGCATGCACAGGTTGATACCACATTTTGTCACTTATACAGAAATATCACATATTCTTTGTATTATTGCTTTGGGAATAAGTGTATTATTACTGATGCTAGATGTCAAATCCCTTGAGAAAGTGATCCAGGGTTTATATATCTCTTTATTACCCACAGGCTTCAATGGCTGCAAAGATTTGACAAATAGGAATGAGAAAGCGATATACAAGCCAATCTAAAAAATGCATTTGTGAATTTTTCTTTTCATTATTCATCACTCTAAATTGTGTTTTAACACCTTGCTTTAATGTAAAAAGTCTAGTATCACTGGACTATCTAAAAATATAAACTAAGTAATAAACACTAAATAATGTTTATCTCTTTGATTTACATTGTATATGGAAATGATATAGATTAATACAATCTGCTCCAACCAAGCCTCTTTCCAAGGACGGCTATATGAAATGGTACCATTAAAAAAATATCTGGATCTTTCTTAAAACTAGTATGGAAGTCATCATCTATTAAACTGTTTAAAATTATCTGACCTCAGAAGTCACACATTAAATCAATTTTAATCTTCCGTCTGGATAACAGAATAGTACATTTTGATCATTTAATAATAAAAATTATATATCCTATTTTCCCTTTTTCACCTTTACCCAGAAAACTCTGAATTAAATGTAACTTTAAATGCACTAACATAGCTAGTGTACTTTTTTTACCATAGCTATTTATGCTATTACCTTTCTTGTCCCTCATGTTTTGTTTAGGTTTTAGGAGTACTGTGTGTATATATCTTTCACAGTGTGACCATAGATAAATTTTCACATATGCAGGCTATAAATCTGAACACATTTTAAAGTAAATTAAATATTCAGTAATATTTTATTTTAAACCATAAACATTTTTAGGATGGCTAATTTCTCCTACTTTAACTTTTAGTGTGCTTCTGTTATTGCTGTTTTGCTTATTTAATTACTGTAAGATATATATTCATACACAAATCAAGTCTGACTTTCTGACCTTTTTCCCATTAAAATTAAACTGAAAAAAGATTATAAGAATTTTAACATTTGTTTCATCACAGTGAAACATTAAAAATAATTAGCAAAAGATTACTCAGAAATTAGCAATACTGTATAATATTACATGGACACAAATGGACTATTTAGAAGATGATGATGCTTAAAATATTTTGTAATAATTTCAAAATATATATGTTATAGAGTACTCCTTGGACACATTTAGTTCTCAGAATGAATTAACTTTGGTGTAACTATTAACTAATATAGTAGTTTTTGTAATAAAATAATTCAAATATTTATTTGGATGGTGCCATTTGAAAAGTCATTCCATATTTTTTATAGCTGAAATAAATTTTTGCTATAGAAGATGAGTCAGAAAAACATTGAACAAATTTAGGTAGGTAGGGAATGCACATAAGTAACTAAAGCATATACAGGAAGATAAACTTCTAGGTTTCTGACTATTATACTTGCTATCTTCTCTAAAAATTTATAAGATAGATCACTGAGAAGGAAAAGTGTAAATATTTCTTATTAAGTTGCTAACCCAAGCTACTGAATGAATACAAATAAAAGAGGCAAAACATAGGAGTTTAATATTTAAGCATATATTTTCAGATAACTTTTTTAATTAATTTATTTATTTTGAGAGAGAGAGAGAGAGAGAGAGACACCACAAGCTAGGGAGGGGCAGAGAGAGGGAGAGACAGAATCCCAAGCAGGTTCCATGCCATCGGCACGGAGCCCGACGTGGAGTTTGAACTCATGAACTGTGAGATCACAACCTGAGCGGAGCTTAAGAATCAGACACTTAACCAACTGTGCCACCCAAGTGCCCCTATTTTTAGAGAACTTTGAGGCAACTTTATTTAATTTATATTTCCACCAAAACTGTTTTAATCAAAGTATGTGTTTACCTTTTTTTAATGTTTAGTTATTTATTTTGAGAGAGAGCATGAGTGGGGAAGGGGCAGAGAGAGAGGAGAGAGAGAGAAATCCCAGGCAGGCTCCTCACTGTCAGCACAGAGCCCAATATGGGGTTCAAACTCACGAAACCGTGAGATCATGACCTGAGCTGAGATCAAGAGTCTGGATGCTTAACTGACTGAGCCACCCAGGTGCCCTTGTGTTTACCTTTTTAAAAAAAATATTCTTTTGAAAGAATAAGTATTCTGTAACATTTATCAGTAAAATACGCTAACTTATAACAGCCCTCACAGCCAGATACTTATGTATTTTGTTTAACACAAATTCCTTTTGTCACAGTTTTAAATTCTACTTTTATTGTAAATATAAACAACAGCATAAGGGCATCACTCATTTATTTTTTCAACAGCATTTACCATAAGCATCCACTATGCGCATCACGGTAACATAAACTTTTGTCTGTAAGCTTAGAATCTGATTTAGAAGACAAAATTAATGAAACTGAAACACCTATAACCCAGGATAATATAAGACTATAAATGAACAGTATTAATCTGTATTCTACTG
This sequence comes from Leopardus geoffroyi, assembly GCF_018350155.1. Lineage (NCBI taxonomy): Eukaryota > Metazoa > Chordata > Mammalia > Carnivora > Felidae > Leopardus > Leopardus geoffroyi. The sequence goes on from NC_059333.1 coordinate 23,254,961, forward strand.
GTTTATAAGAGAGAAACGTAGTTTGGAATGACTAAGAAAGGTTTCAAAAACGAATCAGGGTTTGAGATTCATTTTATATGATAAATTGAGGTAAACAGAATTCAAAACTGCTGTCTCACGAAGGGTCTAAAAAGCTACCCCTAGAAAATTATTCTGGAATTTCTAGTGGAGGATCAAATCAATTCTTCTTTTTGTAAACATAATAATCACAATACACTCACTGTCCCCTCTTCTGTATTTCCATTTCTTTCTTATATGTCTACACACTGAGTCTTTATCATCTTGCCACTATCTGAACCTGCTGCCTGTGACTTCCCACTCAGTGTGCTGAGCCATCCATCCCTTGACAGGGAGTGAAGAGTGGAGAACCAAGATGTCACTATCAGCTTTGATTCTCAAATAGCACTTTTAAGTAGACTGCCCTGTCATCACTACCACCATAGTATCTACTACCATCACCACTCAGAGATGTGAGAGCTGAATGGGTTTGTTTCTTTGTTCTCCATCTGCAAGCATGCAAAGATCACCAGCATGACTGGCTACAACAGAGAACAAAGATTGGGAAGATCAGTTGGCCCCAGAGGGTCTAAATTGTGCTCCTCCCTCCAAGCCTTCACTGACTCTACTGTGACGTACAGGGGCTGTGGGGTGTGGAAGATCACTAACACTTAAACCAGAAAACCCAGTAGCCTAGGAAAACACCACCAGGTAGGTCATGAGAGAGGAAGTGCTAAGTCTCTGAGCATAATCAGAGTCAGTGGGAGCTGAGGTGGAGCTTTATTCAATAGTGTGGGAACCACTGATCATGCTGTAAAAACAGACTATATGAAGTGTCAGTGTTGGGGGAGGCCATCGAGAGGACATGACTGCCAGCTAGCTAAACCACAAACTGGACCCGGGCAACTGGAGGCTCCTCACTCCCTCCCCAGTCCTTGGAATATACACTCTGCTCACTGTTCCCACAATGGGAGCCACTGTCTAATATACAGCCTTGAGAACAATGTGTTGGTGAGACCATATGGATAGTAGAAGTGATTGCACCCAGTTAAGGCCTTTATATAAACTTTTAAGATTGTGGCAGGTGGGTGCAGAGATCTACTGTCTATGGCCACTCAAGACAATCCTCGTCTGGAAATTTAGTAAACCCAACGCATACCAATCTACCTCTTTCTTCAGTCTCTTCTTGCCCCCCATGTTATGTGGGCCAGATTGCAAACCAACAGCCAGTAGTACAGATACTGCCTACCTTCCAGGCAGAACCAAGAGCCACACTTGAGTTAGGGATGGATAAGAGGAGAGAAACAAACAAGGACAATAAGCTTCCACCTAAACCCAGACACAAGTCTGAGTAGGGTTATGGGAAGAAGAGGAAGCCCTTGAGAGGGAGACAGAACTTGGCAGGAGACTTAGTTCTGAGTTGCTCACATAATAAATAGTGTTATTATCCTTAAATCCTCATTCTGCATCAGTTTTGAAGCCCTGCACCATGACAGCAACAGCTAACAAAGAGAAGCAGAGACCCCAGATATCATAAAGATCCCAAATGCCAAACTTATCAGCCGCCATGTACCCTCAGCAATGTATGGGAAAACTAAACAGAATGTAATCAATGGTGCAGTGACAACACAGCTTTCCAAAACTAATAATTACCTCAAAAAATATTCTGACATCTTACCAGAACATTGTTTGCCATAGAGTCAAACTCTCTTCAGAAACCTTCCAAGGAAGGTGGGTTAATAAATTAACACACAAAAAAAAAAAAAAAAAAAAAAAAAAAAAAAAACATGCAATTATACCTTGACTTCATAATAATATTAATGATGATATAGCTAATATTAATTGAACACTTACTATGTAAGCAGTGGTATTACTATCCCCATTGTACAGCTGAGAATATTAAAGAATAAAGAAGTGAATCACTCGTTTGCGATCTCTCATTAAGCAAGTGAGGGAGCAGGATGTGAATTCAAATCTGTCAGAGTTCAGGCTTTGTGCTCTTCACCATCATACAGCCTCTGACATGGAAAAAAAAAAAAAAAAAAAAAATATATATATATATATATATGTATATATATATATATATATATATGAGGCTTAAAGCATTTGCATAGCCACAAATCAAAACAAAAATTTTTGCAAGTAACATTAACAAAAATTTTGCTTTGACGCTAGAGGGAACGTAAAGATATTTAGATAGTCAGCTCTAAGTAGAGATCTGGTCTTTACAGGGTATGGAACAGAGCTGGAAATAAAACACAGATGTTGAGTTATTTCTTGAAGACATCATTTGGGCCACAGGATCCAAATTTATTCGCAGGAAACCACTACCAGCTTGTGCTTGGGAAAGGGTTTTGCCCCAGCACTAAGCAGGCATTGGCCTCAGTGCCTGGAACTGCCATGTGCTGGCACAAATTCATTTAGTACCCAACCACTCAGGCAGAACGCTTCAACAAACAGCCACGCGATGTGAATTCTGAACACTTCAGAAACAATTTTGACTGGTGTCACCAAACCGTACGAACTAAAACAGTATCAAAGAAATCTTTTAAAATGGGACCATTCAACGTCATTTATAGGAAAAGGAAAGCCGCTCTCAAAATACTTTTTAGCTCCATAAAACCATAAACCAGTCTATGATAAAGTTAATAGAAACTATTTAATTTGAACACTATTACCTGGCTGCAAATAAGTAAATTCAGTTGTACTGAATACCTGCAAATACAGAAATGCTTTATATGAAAAACATTAGCAACATATCTCACAAAAGCTCTTTACATAAATGAATTTGTTCTCTGTCATCAGAAATAGAAGATTATCTACTTAGTAATCTTCAAAAGGGACATGGTAATCAAACACATATACAAAAGAATTTGTATCTACAATTTTATGATCCAATCCTTATTGTGATATTACAAATATGTTGAACAATTTGTTCAGCGGCTTTGAAACAAATGTTATAACTCAGTTGTACAGCACGATGTAAAAGAGAGCATAACACTGCTAGAAACTCAGCAGCCTTCATGTCTTCAGTTACAAATTGGGGAAAATGAAAATGAAGAATTCAAGCATGTGCATGCATTTCAATCACAGTCCCTGAGCTGGAACCAAAGCACCCATGCTCCAAATGCTGATTTTATCTATATTCATGGAATGTGTTTTGATGGAAAACATCATAAATTATGAATGTTTGTGTGCTGGGAGTTTGTTTTAAAAAAATAAGGTGGGAGAACTGTTTAGCTGTTCATTTTGTGTAACAGAGAGACAACAGATATTGTTTTGTAGTCTTGAGAAATTAAACACTAGCTAATTAGTCTTGAGTTACACAAAGTGTGAATAATAAGTCCAATGTTTTATCATGGAGTACATTTTCTTCTTAGAGGCAAAAAACAGCAAAGAACAAATCATTAAAATATTCATGAATTTCAGCCCTAATGAAAACAATGAAACAAATAGAGCAAGCATTTTGACACAGCATAGAGTGATGGAATGATTTTCCAAAGTGTGTGTGTGTGTGTGTGTGTGTGTGTGTGTGTGAGACCTATATTATATATATATATATATATATATATATATATAGGTTTTATATATACATATATATGCACACACACATACATATTCCTCCACACAAATATATATATTTATATATATTTTTATATATATATATATATATGTTTTACATTTGGCCATTCAGGAAAAAAAAAAAAGCAGTGTTGGTGAGAGTACCTGGCATAGGGAAGAAAAAAAGCAGAAAAAAAGCTATCCAAGAAAAAGTAATTACAGATCAGGGACACAGTTTTATACCTCAAGCATCTCAATCTCTATCCTGCATAGTCTCGGGAAAAAACCATCTAGAGGCCAGGAACTGGTGTGGTTCACAACTTGGTCTAGCCATGTAGTAGGTTAGTACCCTGATCAATGAGTCTACTCATTTCAATACATGGCCTGTCTCATCAGTCAATATCAAATCAACATTCTTTGTTTTCAGTTTCCACTTTTCCCTCTAAAGGAGACCCTGACCCCCATTCCTATTTTTCATCCTACTTTTCCAGAAATCAAATGAACATTTTTTCTTGACCTCCTTAAATTTGAGAACATTATTCTCCCGTCTAGTTTGAAAACAATAAATAAATAACAGCAATGAAATATATTTCCTTTAAAAAATTAGCTTCTTATATATCATAAGCTTATGGAGGACTAGTCAGGCTTATATAATTTGTTTTATCCCAAATCTATTACCCTACCCCTGCCATACTTTGACCACAGTCCTCAAACATTGTATGGTGGGAAGCACTCAGGCCCTCAAATTCAAAGTTAGCCTTTATTCAAATCCCACTTTAGCCACGTCACAGCTATGTGACCTCAGGTAAACAGCTTTATCACACTATCTCTTAATTTCACTTATCTGTAAAATTTTTAAGAAAAGATACTAACAGATGTGTATACACAGATATTAAATAAGATCAAGCACAAGAGCTTTCTTAGGAGATTTTCCAGGATAGAGCCTACGCACCAAGGAGTTAGTATCCTTACCTACCGTTCTGAAACGTAACAACGGTAAAACCATGCACAGTGTTAACAGCTTCCTTTTATAGTGGCCTGGCAGAAAAAGATGACACTGTTACCGGCCAGCCAAGGGTCCAACCCAACTTTGCCACTGAGCAGCTTTGTGAGGTTGACAAGTCATTTAAACTCTTCAAAATCTGTTCATATCTCCTTCTCTAAAACAGAATCATCCTCACAAGTCAGGGTGAAGAATTAAATTAGATCACACATACAAAGTACATGAAAATGGCACATAGTGACTCCTGACGTAGCTTATGTTCTTTGTCAAAAAGGGCCCTTTGCACATCCCTGTGGCAGACACAGGTGACCACTGCACGCTATGTCCTCTCCCTCATTCTTCTTACTAAACGAACACTGAATTTGACTGAACGATCACAGGTGTCCAGGGAGACTGACCTTGCCCTCAGCAACAGAAAGGAGTTGATTAGTCAGGGGAAATCATGGTGGTGTCATTCTCCTCACCAGCCATTAGTTAAGGGGAGTTCATACGATACAATTTTAGCCAATGAGAACTGAGGGAAGGCTGCTGGATGACATTTGAAAATTTTTTTTGTTTTTTAGTAAAGAGGCCAGTGAAATATTTGTCTTTCCTAACTTCAGATTTTATTGCCAAAAAACGTGATACATGAAACTGTTGCAGCCACCTTTCCTCCAGGAGGTCATGGAAAACTAGCAAAAGACAAAGAGAAATGTGAAGTACAAACCTGACTCCGGATGGTTTCTTAAATGCTACGATAGATTACTATTTTTAAGCCATTTTAAATTTGTCCTACTCTTCTTTGCCCCTAAAAGCATCCTAAACTGATGTAGTTTCCTTATGGAAGTATTCAGTAAGTCAACCACAAACTGATGACTTCATGAATTATTAATAATTATAGTGTCTCACTGTAAGAGAAGCCATTTAAAATATAGCTTATATTTAAATATTAATGTTATATAGTCTTTAATGAATTATACTAACCTGGACAATCAAATTGCCCCACTTTGCCACCACCATGAACCCAATGTTTCCAAATCTTGTTGGTTCTCCGTGCTCATTAATCTCTTAGGTCTCTAAAAGATTTACTCCTTTGCCAATTGGTACTTGCTCACATAGAATTTGGCCATTCAAAAGAAATGGCTGCAAAGAGTGGTGAAAACCTGAAACTAGAGCCACTCCCAATAACTCCTTTCTCCCTTCAGCCATGTCTTGCTATTGCATAGGTACCATGTTTCAGTCAGAGAGATGAGTAAATTTTTAAAACCAAATATTAACTAAATTTGAATTTCAAGTCCTTCACTTATTAGATGCCACGTAACTTTTATGAAATGCAATTCCCTCATCTGTAAAATAGTAACTTCAGAATTCCTATATATGTTGTGAATATAAAAATGAGGTAACCCTTATGAAAGTACTCTGCAGGGTGACTGACAGATTTTTTTTTTTTTCTGACAAATATTGTCCCCTTTACCAAACTCTAACCAGGCTCCACTGAGCCCTTTTCTCAACAAGGCCTCAATCCTGACCTTTAAAGATTTGAATGAAACACTAACATTCTTTTTAACAGCTCAAGGCTGCATCCCTGGAATGACTCTAAACCCCTTAAAGTACCTGCCTGAGAAAACTCAAGCCTGCCAAAAGAGTTTACTGTTAGTTCCTGCCTAAACCTCAAGATAGGACCCTGTCTCCCAGCCTCTGTGGGATGCTGGGAGCGTAACTTTGATAACCATCAGTTAACAAACCCAGGTGGGTTTCAAATACACCAAATCACTCCTTCCTGCTTTTTGTAATTTTTCATTTCTCTTACTCTACTGAACACCAAGCACCTCCCTCCCTATTCTCTATTCTCCCTTTAAAACACCCAGTCACCTCTACACAAATCAAAGATGAGTTCAGTTCCCACTTGGGCCCCTTACCCTACTGAATATAGTCATATACTTCATTCTGATTAAAATCTGTCCTTAACCACTAGTGTCTGGCTTTGTTTATCTCTGACACTTCCTTCATCCAATTAACTCATTAAATATTTAAAAACAGACACTGTTCACTGGGGACACAAGGTTGTCTGTAACCACTCTCTGTTTTGTCGGGCATCTCCTTCTCTCCTTGTATGCATGTAACTGTCAGACTTTATCCCAGATCTTCAAAGTCTGACCCTACCACCCACTTCCTCATTACCTTTTAGCTGATGAATTATCCTTGAAACAAAGCAGCAATTGATCTTTACTAATAGTACTTACTTTCGCTTCTCATTCTCAGCTCCCTGCGTGCTTTTCTGCTCAAGTAGTCAGAATGTGTTCTGGAGTCACAAATAGTAAAAGACAGTTTACACTTCTTATGACAATCTCCCTCTGCCCATCACACATCCACGTGCAGGTACATCACCTGAGATGTGGAGACTTTAAAATCACGTGCCTTCTGAGAAGCAGCCACACAGGAAGAGACCGCGAAAGTTCACTAACAGATAAGTCCCCTTCCCCACCCCCCACCAGAATCAGTAGGTTTAATCCTTGATTTTCTAGCAGGAAGGAGATACATTCTGCTTACAGAAGTCATCGTTCACCAATTAATCTGTATTCATGCATGGTGTAGGATGAAGGGTATTTCTAATAAAATGTTTCATACAATAGAAATTAAACAGGACCCTGAAAAAGAAAATACATTAGCAACTTAGGGTACTTCATAATCGCTCACAACTCTGTACTAAGTGTTATTTAAATATCATGAGAATAGTAAAGTTGAATACTTCATAGCCACTTTGGATATAACGGTGAAAGTTTTCAGTAAAGCACAGAGAACGACATAATATCTATCATTTAATAATCTGTGCTGAGTTTTGTTCCTAAATTGCAGACCACACATAATCCCCACAGAGGTAAAATGCATTAGCATAGGGTTTATGAGAGGCCTCTGAACTAAAATGACTTACAGAGATAACCAATTAAAGTGATTATAAATTATGTCAAATTTGAGGGGAGAAATGAAAGTAAAAATAGATGAATCAGAAGCAGTAGTAATCTCTCTAACTGCAAGCCGTGTTTCAAGTTAAAAGGGGCATATACAATACTGGTAACATTAGTGGATAAATGGAAGGCAGAAAAAATAAATAGGTGATAAAGACATTCTGGAGTGTCTGAAAATGTTTTCTGTCCAATTAACTGTCTTACCACTGAATTCAGACAGAAAAAAAAACATCATAAACTCATGACAAAACATGGCTACCAGACAAGAGAGAATTTGTTTAGGTTAAACTGAATTTCATTTTTTAAAAAAGAAAACAAAACCCAAGTGCCTATGAAAAAAATAAGATAAAATACTCTTATCTTGCTTGTCTTCCTGTACATACAGTTTAGGATCGGTTTCCAATAATCATTGATTGAATAATCAACTTTTAATTAACCCCCACAGATTATCTTTGATTTTTGAGGACTTTAAATACTTGCTTTATCGACAAATCAGACATTTACTATTGACGGTATCTAATCTGTTTAATTATACCATTATCAACATATTATATCTCCCTCATTTATTTCTATGCATGGAAAACTTGAAACCTTAACCACAGAATGGTCTCCTAAGCCTCAGATAAGGCTTCAAAAGAACAAATCTTATAGCAAGATTTAAAAGTTTGCTTTAGTCCCAGACTGATTTATTTTCAATGTAGGAGACAAAGGCAGATCATCTTTCCTTTCCTTCTGAATTAAATAATCACTGTGACTTGATTACTTTACACCTACTCATATATTTATTGAAGGCCTACCACATGCAGTGGTGATGTAAACAAAATTTTTAAAACAAATACCCAGACCAGCAACTAACACATTTCTAACAGTCAAAACTAAATATATTTTTAAACAGGTAGTTTGTTTTCCTCCTGCTGGGTAATATTTAAATATTCATTTAGCACATATTTACTAAACATCTACTATGTTCCAGGAATAAATGTATGAATTTACAGTGAACTCTCTAACCAAGTACCTTGTATGGAAGCAAGCATGGAAATGCATTCTTGCTCTCGGGGAGTTCACACAGAAAGTCGCAAGAGTTGCAGTGAAGTCTGACAGGCAGAATTCTGGTATATTACCAACAAGTATGATTGGAGCATCTGTGTCTTGCACATTGACTGGTGATTAGTGTGTATTTGTTGAGAGAAAGAAAAATGTTTTCAGTGATGAAATGGCTGAGCTGAGTCTTGAGAAAAAAAAAAAGGAATAGTCTAGGCAAGGTGAAGAAAAGTGTAAAATATATGGGCTGTGTAGACGCAGGGCCCAAGTCTGGGAATTCCAGGAGTGGTGCAAAAGCGTTTGGTGCACATAGTAACAATCATGAAGCTAAGAAAACAGGATCCTGAAAATGAATAAAAGGCAAAAGTCTCAACAGACCTAAGTCAGGAACTCTCAAACAATACAAGTGGAAGGGAATCCTCCAAAACGAACAGCATGTGTCCTGTGAACACAGTCCAAAAGCAACTTTGAAGAAGAGCACACACACATAAAGTACGTACTGTACCACAAAGTTCGTTTTGAGAATTACTCCATAAATAGGAGAAAAATATATTTCGGTGAAAGCAGAGACATTACAACAGGAAAAATGCTACATGTGGAATAAAATATTTCTATCAAGTCCTGGGCCGACCATTTTTTAAGTCTTTCTTCTTGGACAAGTAATTTCACCTCTTAAAGGTTCATTTTCCTCTTTTCTAAATCTACCTTTCAGGGTAATTATGGGACTTCAAGTAGGTAAATTTTAAGCTGACCATCAAAGTTTTTGTCTCAGTATATAATATATACATGCTAAACAATGTTAACAACAACTCTTCGATAATTCAAAAGTTTAACCTAGTTTAAAGTATTAGCATAAAATCTGCACAGTAGGTAGGGTGAAGCCAGTGATTTTGCGATAAAGGGTATGAAAAAGGAGTGAATAAGATTGAAAATGTACTTAATTTCAGTTGGCATTAGAAAACTGTAAGCGATTCACCTAAGTAAATAAAAAAAGAAAATTTTTAAAAATACAGGTAAATATTGGGGCGCCTGGGTGGCGCAGTCGGTTAAGCGTCCGACTTCAGCCAGGTCACGATCTCGCGGTCCGGGAGGTCGAGCCCCGCGTCAGGCTCTGGGCTGACGGCTCAGAGCCTGGAGCCTGTTTCCGATTCTGTGTCTCCCTCTCTCTCTGCCCCTCCCCCGTTCATGCTCTGTCTCTCTGTCCCAAAAATAAATAAACGTTGAAAAAAATAAAAATAAAACAAAAAATACAAGTAAATATCATTGGTCAGTACTTTGACAAAGATTATGGTATACACGTCATGTTATTTTTTTTTTAACATTTATTTATTTTTGAGAAACAGAGAGAGACAGAGCATGAGCGGGGGAGGGGTAGAGAGAGAGAAAGACACAGAATCTAAAGCAGGCTGCAGGCTCTGAGCAAGCTGTCAGCACACAGCCTGATGCAGGGCTCTAACCCACAAACTGTGAGATCATGACCTGAGCTGAAGTTGTATGCTCAACCGACTGAGCCACCCAGGCGCCCCGACTTCATGTTATATTTTAATGTTCACATAATCTCTGTTTAACGTTTCTTGTGTCAATGACACAAAGCTATCGCTATAATATATAGATGCAATGCTCTGCTCAGGCAGTATATTCAATATTTGTCACGAGTAGATAATAACCAGTTAGAAATTAAGTAGGGAAGTCAATTTAAAAATAATCAGAAAGAGCATAAGTACTGTAGTTACTAGAAAGCTGGTTGGGAATGTACAAGTTACAGTATTAGAAAAACTGTCTACAAATCCTCATTAATACTTAGAACAAAGTATAAGTGTGCTTATTTTCTTAAATTAGGATGTGCTCTACTGTAAGTTTTAGCTTTATGACATTGGTTTATTTTACAAGTACTGGCATGCATTTCTATGCTAGCATCATATCTGCATCCCTGAAAAACGCTGGTGACTGCAAAGTTATACAGTAAAAAATATCATGGCATATGGGAAAAGACAGGATGAGAGGTCAGAACATTCCAAACCTACAGAAATGTATAACCAAGCACTAACGACAACCATAACAATCTTAATTAAAATACTAGCGCAGTTAAATCTCTCGTGATGTTTGTACCTCGCATTTGCATCTTCTTTCAAGATGCAAAGCCTGAAGGGCTTTCGCTTTAAAACGAAAACTGTGATCCAGGGTGCAGCCTTTTAAAAAAATATAAAAACAAATACATCATTTTAACACAGGAGAAAATGACTTTCCAGTTTTTTTTTTATCTACACTCTCAACATTTCCAGATACATAGTATATTGAAAATCAAGATGGCTCTTAAACTGCTAAATGAACAAATACTTGCAGTAAAGGAAAGCATGTGAGTCGATTTTTCATATTTTTTACAAACACCTTGCTCGCAAATTGTTAAGGCTTTCTCTTTAGTAAGTCAGATGTGGACCAACACAATTCCTGCATCATTTCCCTATTAAACAATCGTGTATCAAAGAAACACACAAAGAAACAAACTGAATTACTCCTTGAATGCATATGATGCTCTTTGGCTACAACTTTGGATGTCAGCAACAGAACATACTTCATAGCTCAAGGCAAATCCGGCACTCTCAATCTCAAAACATCATCTATCAAGGGTAATGTTACCAGAATTAAATGAGACAACGGGTGAAAACACCCAGCACAGCTCCCTGGCAGGCAAAAGACACTCAAAAATATCAATTCCCTTGGACACTAACAGAAAAACGTTCAATTCCATATATTTAATATCAAACTTTTTTTAATTTTTGTTTTAGTTTAGTTATTTTTGGTTCTTTTTTTATTTTCTTATGTCTTCACGTTTTGTTTTGTTCTGCTTCCCCAGAATAAAAAGAAAAAGGGGGAAAAAAAAGCTCTGGATAAGCAGAGAAAATAAATGAAGAATATACAATGAAAGCAAATTTGACCTACATGCTTCCGAGATTTTACCCAAAATTCCACACACACACAAAACAAATAATATTGGAGTGCAAACAGTGATGGAAGAAAGAGGGAACCAAGTTAAATAAAAGCGGAGAAAAATTCTGAAACCGACAAAGATCAACAGTCGGCCTTTCCGAAGTTACTGATGACATTTCTATCTAGATGTTCCATGGACATCTCAGACTCATATATATCAATGTAGAAAATTACAAACAAGCAAAACAAAAACAAAAGTAAAAACAAAAACGCCTCTTGCCTAAGATAAGTGGTTTTATTTATTTCCCTATCTCTACTAAGATAGGCTTAAAACATCAGGCACCATCTTCCTCCCAATTTGCCAAATCAAATGCCTTATTAAGATCCATTAATTCTTCCAGAGAAATATGTGACATGCCCCCTCACTCCTTTTTCATTTCCCTCTGTTTCACCCCATACACAGCCAGGAGACTTAAAACTTTAATCATGTTCTTAATTTTTATTAACGTTTATTTATTTTTGAGAGAGAAAGAGAGAGCAAAGGAGGGGCAGAGACAGAGGGAGACACAGAATCCGAAGCAGAATCTGAAGCTGAGCTGTCCGCACAGAGCCCGACGCAGGGCTTGAACCCACGAACCATGAGATCATGACCTGAGCAAAAGTTGGACGCTTAACTGACTAAGCCACCCAAGGCGCCCCAATCATGTTCTTTTTCCGCCCAAACAATGGCTCCTAAAGATCTACACCAAAGAGTCAAGCCCAGCGTGGTCTCCAGGCCTTCCTGCCTCATAGTCCCACCAATATTTCCACAACTGAGTCCAACAACTCACCTTTCCAAACCCTTAAGTTAATTAAATTGGATTACTTCTGTCCTCTGAACACTTAGGGCATCCTTACTTACAACTTGTTCACCTGTTTTAACACCTTGTATTATCTTCTCCATCTACCATGTTGAATCTCTTTCTGCATTAGTGAATGGCAAGGTGGTATCCTGGTTAAAAGGCAAGTCTTGGGGCGCTTGGGTGGCTCAGTCGGTTAAGCGTCCGACTTCAGCCAGGTCACGATCTCGCGGTCCGTGAGTTCGAGCCCCGCGTCAGGCTCTGGGCTGATGGCTCAGAGCCTGGAGCCTGTTTCCGATTCTGTGTCTCCCTCTCTCTCTGCCCCTCCCCCGTTCATGCTCTGTCTCTCTCTGTCCCAAAAATAAATAAACGTTGAAAAAAAAAAAAAAAAAAAAGGCAAGTCTTTGCACATGTCCTAGGTTCACATCTTTGCTTCCTGGCTGGGCAGCCTTAGACAGTTATTTAAATTTTCTATGCCTCACAGCCCTCAAGTGTAAAAGGGGAATATTAATATGATAAAAATTAGAGGGCTGTTCTACATATTAAGCTACTTAGTACGCGTAAAGTGCTTACAATAGAGACTGGCAGTTAGCAAACACTCAAAAAATTTTAGCTCTTTCCAGGGGCTGAACTCCTAGCGGCTTATTTAGACCATTTGATTCTTAATTAATTATATATCCTTTGTCATTTTGCAACATTTTGTTGAAGTTTATTGACCTCTTGTATGCTCATTTGGTTTTATATTTTTTGTCCTGTCAACTATCAAAGTTGAATTCTATGCACTACCCCTTCCACACACATGCAAATTATCAAACAAATACGATAAATACATTAAAAATAGGAATTCAACTAGAAATTCCTAATTCCAGATACCTACTAACTATAATTGATAATAGGCAAATCAGGTAATTCCTCTGTACCTCAATTTCTTCATCCATAAAATAAAATTAATAGTCCCTTGGATTCCTGATGATCATTTGTTATAAGAAGGTTGAATGTACTTTGAACTAGTGGACTATGCTATTAGGAGATGCTGGCATTATATTCATTGTAAGCCCTGCACAAGTATTTGTTCCTTGATTAACCGACAAAATGCCACAAAATTCAAATATTATCATCACTTTGAGCTGAAGACATGTTGGATTAATTTTTTTAAACTGATGAAAAACTTTGGTGTTCAGAAAACTGAATTAAGAGTTTAGAAACCAGAGTTCTAGTTAGTAACCCTTGTATTTTTCTGTTTGACCTTTGGTAAATTACTTATCCAAATTGTGTCCCCATCCTAACCCTCTATGAGACTAGTGTCAACCTGGTGTTGGTCCATAAAAAGGATTCATGATACAATAAGAAACCCATTCCTCAAGACCCTTTACTGCCATCTGCTGGAAAACTGTGGAAATAAATATGTATTCTATCACCACAGCTACGAGTGGCGCCCCCTGGAGTTGTTCATCACACAACCTATACAACCATTCCTAGGAATGCTGCTGAATAAGGTGTCTGAGGCATCACAGGTGTTTGATGAATGAGTAAATTAATGAACCATCTTCATCAATAAATCCGATTATCTCTGCCCCCTCAATACTCTTTCTAATCACAGAGCAGTTTTTGATGACTTAAAAAAAAATGAAGTAAGTGGAATGTTTTTAAACCACAGGCAGATTTATCTGCATTCATAATAACATTGACATAGTAGGGTTGACATTTTATAGGAGGCCTACTATGTATCTATTATCACAATTGTTCAGTACAATTGTGGCAGTACAGCAACTATCAGATATATTTATGTCAGATTTTCAAATAAACAAATGATGACTCTGAGAGTTTAAGTTGCTTCTTCAAAGTCAAGAGACTTAGTGATCTAAGTCTCCTGATTTCAAATCCAATGTTTTTTCCCCTTCTCTGCTAGTTTTAATAACAAAATAGAGCCAAAAAAATTTGGACCACTGACCTGAAATTCTTAAAACTGTCATCTGTTGATTGCTATGCTTATAAATACTCTCAAAATTCCGTATCATACCTCCTTGCTATTTAAATTCAGACAAGTCTGTTTCATGACATCATAACTTTCTAAAACGTCTTATAATGAATGTTTGATGAATTATGAGTGGAATAAGTGAGTATGTGACACCAGGAAGTATGTCGATAGCCATGTGGAATCAGCACTATTATAACTATAAAAACTGTAAATAGTTAAAAGTTATTAAAATATTTTAAATAGTGCCATATAGAAGCACTTACATTTGCTGAACAATTAAAGATACCTTGGCTCTATGAAGTTCAGGAATATTACATTTAATAAAAGCATAAAACCGGGTGCATCTCAAAAGTGTTCTTGTATCACATAATTTGGAAAATTAAAACTAATTTATAATCTTTTAAATAGGCCTTCAATATAATTGGGATAGTGTAAAGGACACAAGAAATTCTGAATCTAGGTCAGTAAACCTTGAAAAACAATGATACCCCCCTTTACAAGAATATTAAAATTATTAAACTAATTTTGCATAAACCAACACCCAGGGGAATAATTTTATTTTAGACCAAAAAAAAAAAAAACCCACAGAAAAAACAAAAGCAATTCAAAGTTGCTCTACTACTTATCAAGCACTTTCTTCATGCTTTCAAAAGTTCACTGCTATGAGAGGTGACCCTGAAAACAGATAAATTAAAATCATTTCCCAAATGTCAAAAGCCAGAGAGAGCAGAGGACTAGTTCCAGGGTCTTCTGATTGACACCCTGATTTCCATTCACATTGTTCCCTCACAAGGAAATAGACGAAAACAAATTACACTGTTCAGCTCGGTTACCAGACTCCATCTCCATAGCTCATTTCTCAGTCCCATTACAAACTAGTTCTAGGTTTGAAAGAAAGCCATTTTACTTACTAAATTATATGAGGTTTGACTTTCTTCTTGTACTGAATGAGGTTGTTTTCTTCCATTAATCGCTTCTCTCATCGGATACCACCTCCGGGGGAACATTAGCCCCTCGTGTCAATGACAAGACTCACTAGACACCCAGGACCCACCACCTTCCCTTCTTGCTCTTCGGGCTCCAATTCAGCATTAGAAACTAAAGTGACCAGATGCTATGCTTAACTTCTCTGGCATAAAGCAGGAAAGGAAACCTTCCGGGTTGTTCATTGACAAATAACAATACTAGTTTACACAGCCTACCTTCTCTAAGTGCAAATGAATACGGAGTTGATTCAACAACAACGTTGCAAGAGAGGCTGCCATCAAAGAGTTAGAGGGGGGTAGATTCAAAAGGACTGGAGAGAGGCTGTCTGTCACAGCCTACAGAGAAGACAGGTGTGTGGAGGGGACCTTCCTGTAGACCTGAAACCAGTAGTGACCCACACAGCTGTGCTTTATTTTTGGAAGGTACACTTCCCTAGCCAAGGATGACCTACCAGCACGTCACCAGAAAGAGAAAATGTAAGCAGATGCCTGTAAGTTCAACTCATTAACTAGGCAATTCACTTCCATCGCCACATGATTTTGGCTTAGGTAAGGGTTCTGCGTAGGGCTGAACTGGGTTGCAAAAGAGATGAAGAGCTCTGTTCTCACCTTACATTTTCATACAAAAATGCTTCTATTTCATAAATATGAACGTCCAGTAATAGATGCTTATTAATCATACTTGAGTAATTTTTAAGGAGAAGACAACGATTTTAGAAAGTAAAAAAAAAAGCTTCAGGAAAGCAGCCCATACATATTACCATTTGGGAATCTGAATATACATAGATCCAAACAGCAAATGCACCATGAATCACAGACTCAAGTTATCACTTGAGATTTATGAGGACAGAGACAGTGACCAAGTTTTGATTACAAAGAAAAAATAATTGCAGAAGTGAAGAGTTATAGAATCTCCTCTCTGTTGACAATTAAATTCAGACTTGACAATTACATCCCAACCTTACTTCATTAGATATTAATCTTGCAGTGGAAACGAGAGGCTTTTAAAGGAGCATTTCTGCTATAATAAAAAAGGCTTTCACTACAGTAGAACAATAATGTTGTGTTTAAAGTTAGAACTATTAGACCTTGTTAGCTAATTATGGTATTGGCATCCACTTAAGTTGCTCAGTTTTTCACTTCTGTCATTTTCTCCTATTCAACTGCTGCAGTTCAAAACGTTTTGACTACTTAAAAGGGAATACATCATCGTTGCCTTTCCCCAGTCTAACTGCACACCACTTTCCAAAGCAATAGCTTCAATCATGCTTCATAAAATCCCCTGCAAGTATATTGTTGGAAACATAAATCAGCAAGCTGGGGTTTTAGTATTTCTAAGGCAAGCCCAGGGATCACTAACAGGAGGCTTTGCCATGGCCCCATTTATAATAGAATAAACAAAATTATGAGTTACACTGGATCCATTTCTTTTTCAAAGATTGCTCCAGTGGTGTGGCTGATACTTGCTTCTGCATCCTTAATTGGAGAACAAAACACTAGCATAGAAAACTGGACTCTGGGCTCAGGACTGCTGTTTCCAAGCATCTCTGACTTCATTAGGACACATGGCACAGAAGTACTACATGTTCGGTTTCACAAAAGCTAGGTCTCTCTGATAAGCATCTATTCCTCTATGAGTGCCATGCATTTTTAAATTGCTCTAGATACAGAGATCTTTAGAACGATGCTCTCTCCTCCTTCCCTGTTTCATTACAGTGAATATAGGCTCCCTTTCAGGCATGCTTCAGTCTTAGAGTCCCTCTTTACAATCACCCTGCATTCGGAATTATAAGCTAGGAGAATCACAATTTCAGAGGGTGCAACCTAGACCCAAATTAAATGTGTCTGTGTGTAATACTTAAACATTCCTAGATTTCCTTTTTGTCCCCCAAATTCCAACACACTTAGTGTCTATAAATGTAAATTCAGACTCCACAACTGAGACATATTTCTTCTCCAAACCAGTCACAACGTAATCATAAGTCTGCATAAACTTGCTTTCTATTATGCCCCCATCTTACTCCACACTAGCTACACTCGGTTAATTGCAGTGGTATTTTAACTGCAATTTTCAGGGACAGCTTCTGAGGATTCACTAATACCTGTTTGTATTATAAATGAACAGTTAAACATAACCAGCAGCTCCACAAAAATTTAAGCAGCATTATCTGCAGGGCATAAAGTATATGTTGATCTTTGTTACCAAAGTGATTAAATTAACTGACTGGCCTGGTGTTAGCTTCAGATGGACATATCTGCAATTTTGCTATGACTGAAATTTTGCATACTCTCTGTTATTAAGGGAAAATGAGCTGCATCTTACCAAGACACTCTATAAACTATAGCAATATTCAGTGTTTGAATTCTGATTTCTGAACCTAAAATCTGCATCCAGTCCTGTTTCATCAGCCACTAACACTATATAGCTTTAGGGAGGTGAGGGCAGAGAAAGGAGGGCTTCATATCCAAAATGTCAAGCCCTGCTGAAGAATGATAGAAAGACCCAGGGAGTGTGGAAGAACAGAAAACAACCATTTCTGGGTTTAAAATGGAGTTCTACCACCCCCTGCTGGACCAAATGAGCAACACAGAGGAGGCTAAAAAAATGCTTAGAATTGAATACAGTGGAGATATTTTAACTTGTCTTGTAATTTATGTTTTCTCAAAAAACAATTTTCATGCCACACTAATGATATAACATTCTATGCAAATATTACACATCACAAAATTACATCTATTTTCTTTTTCTTTAAAGATTTCCACCAATGCATGTTTTAGCATTTTGTGTTCTCAATTAAATGTCCAAACTTGTCTGGACAGTTGAAAATGCTTCCATTTACTATAAATATATTTTACGTGAAAGTGAACTATCCAAACGAAGCAAGATAAATTCAGATCTAGCTCTCTACAGATAAACAGAGACAGCTTCCACAAATTCTCTCAGGTTTTTCTAGTAAGCTATTCTTTTTTTTTTTTTTTTTTTTTTCCTCAAGAGATAAAAATCTCACCAGTTCTCCACAAGCTAAAACATCCCTTACAGGTGTAATTACAATCTGACGCTATAAAAATTTTCAACCTTGATGTATTAACAAGGGTGGGGGGAGCTGAGAATGAATGACTGCAACACATGCCTAGTTTTATCCATTTGCCTTCTTACACACAACATCCATGGCCCCTCTCTTAGTTTCAATAGAAATAAACCATCACCGTTCACTTCATAATCAGGAATTGGGGTCTTGGGAAAGGGGGGGGGGGGAGAAAGAGTGTCTAAGAATTGAATTTCTTGCACACGAGAGATAATTCAAAAACGAGTTTAATGCTGATAGTTTCTGCTGCTTCTGTAAAACATCATCGTTCCCTTTCCTTCCGCAACCTCAGATATTTAACTGTTAATACACACCAACATACTCATCCAATTTTTGATAATGAAAATCGGAGAAAGCCAAGAACCCGGAAAAGAAGCAGTTTGCCTCGCTCTCCTGCTCACCGATGCCAATCTCCAATTCTGTATTTTCTCTTATTTAAGGGTCTCCACAGAACAGACCTAATTTTCACCGGCAGCTAAAATAAACAGTGAAAACAATAACAACAACAACAATAACTATAACTTTAGTTCTTTCATTTAATTCTTCTTGTGCCTCCCTCTGCCTCTCTTGGTTGGGCGGAAGGGGGAGGGAAAGTAAATGCAATAAAGCACCACACTCCTACCTTGCCCGCTACTGACAAGCAACCCGAGCAGGTAGAAGGAGAGGAGGAGGCTCATGTTCAGGACGTGACACTGGAGGACAGTTCCAAAGTTATTAAGTCCAGCCCTGGAGAGAGAACCTTCCGCTGCCACGGCCGCCTTAGCTAGAGCCGCCGCCGCTCCCGGGGTGCCCCAGCCGCCCGCAGCCCGCGCGCTCCTCCTCGCAAAGTGACTGCAAGCTCCGCTCCTTGCCGCACTATATCCAGGCAGCGGCGGCGGCGGCGGCGGCGGCGGCGGCAGCAGCGGCGGCAGCAGCAGTAGCAGCAGCAGCAGCGGCCGCCGCGGCGGCAGCAGAGCCGGGCGGGGAGGGAGGCGGGGGCGGGGGCGCGGGGAGGGGAGGTGCGGCCGAGGTGTATCCCTCCGCGTCGCACGGCGGCCGCTTCTCCCGAGACGCGCGGCCCCAGGATTCGTCCGCAGTCGAGCTCGGAGGCGCGGGTTCGGTTCCCGGTGCCTCCAGCCAGAGTGGCCGCCGCGGTTAGGCTGGCACGAGCACGTCTGCGAGTGGCGGCCGCACGCTCAGCCTCGCGGTGATCCGCACGTTGACGGACGCCCCCGGGCCGAGGAGGGAGGGCAGTCTCGAGTTCCTGCACCGCCGCCGGCCGGTTCGCGGAAGTGGGCAGCTTGAGCTGAGGCTGCAGGCGGCCACCCGGCCCCGCGCTCTAAGCGCGCCCGGACTTAGGAGCGGGGGACCTGGGGGCGGGTGGTATTTTCTGCTGCTCTCATTCCTCCAAGGGCGTGGGAGGGGGAAGATTCTTCTCTCCCAGGCCTTCCCTCTCGCTCAACCCTTCAGCAGGCTGCCCCCTTCCCACGCTTCCACTCTGCCGCGGCACAAGGGGAGCGGTGTCCTCTAAGTGCCTACACTGCTTGTCTCCTCCGGCTCTAGAGGGTAGGCGGAAAGATGTGAACGGTGTTTCTCATCCACGTCGACCCACTGCCGTTAAGAGCAGGTACTTAAGGGAGAGAGATTTAGCGGGGTGGGGAGCTGAGATGTTGGAGGGGCTGCGTTAAACTCGGCTGTCAGCGTCTGCCGCGTCCTTGGACAAGTCCGAAGTCTCCCCTAGCCACTCTCAGCGGGCTCTGCCCTCGGTCCCCAACGCACAGCACCGGCCAGGTCCCCGCGAGGTGTGCGACGAGGGAGGTCCTGGAAATGTACAAAGATGAGTTGCGCGGGGATCCGTCCCCAGCCCTCCCACCACGCATACACACACCTGCGTGTGCGCGCGTGTAATTTGGAATGATGGGGCCGTGGCAGGCACCCAGAACTAACTCTCCTCCGCTGAAGGTTGGGGCATATCATTACTCTCCTGGAAGGGTAAGAAAGGTTTGTCAGTGTGATGTCAAGCCTGCGGCAAGGGCGAGCCAGAGTCAGACTCTCTGGCCCCAGGGCCCTCGTCGGTCAGCCTAGGTCACAGTGCCCGCTGGAATTGACCATGGATCCTTTCATGTGCACGTTCCTTCTGGTTCCTTAGGGTACTCCAAGGCCTCACCTCAGAGCCAGTGAGACCACTGGTCATTTCCTTATCAGTGAGGACACAGAAGTATCAAGTCGGAGGGGATAGAAATAATTGCAGAGCTCAGAATCCAGCCCACCCCCTCCCCTTCCCCCGAAACACACCCAACCGGATTTGGTGCTGATTTGGTGGTTTCCTTGCTTCAGGAGGGCCGAGGGGGTAGACATAGAAACAAGCTAACATGGGTAGGGGAGATATTGTCTGCGATTTGTGTCCCCTCCCCCCCCCCCCCCCCCCCCCCCCGGGCAGAACACAATCTTCTTACACAGAAGATTCACGTACTTGGCATGTGGGATGGGTTTTTGAGATTAGTGGAGGCAAAGGCAGCTGTCAACAGACACCATGGCTGGGCTGTAACCAATGGGCTCTCAGCACCTCGCAGTTTGAGAACCTCTTCCTTCTATTTGATTTTACAGGAGTACATTTAGGACAATATATTCAGGAAGTTCTTTTGTCAGAGCTCCCGCTTCACACACTTTCCTCATTCTGGGAGGCACCAACTGTGCTTAAGTAAGGTCACAGTCAGCTCCTTGTAGGAAAGGGTGGAAACAGCACATTCATAGGCGTGAATGGCAAATGCCTCCTTTAATTTCACCAGTTCTGGATTTCTCCAGGGAATCAAGAAATACTGCCCCCCCCCACACACACACACACACACAGTCACAGAAGAAATTTGAAAGGATACTACGCGTGTCAAATAGCCTCTTCACCAAAAAAACCTGAATTTTTCAATGTGACATCAGGACAGTCAAGTGCGCAATGACATAAACATACACACACACGCACACACACACTCCTGGTAGTCTTGACAATTAGATTCCCTTATTTTTTTAATTTTTTTAAATGTTTATTCAATTTTGAGAGACAGAGCATGAGTGGGGGAGGGGAAAAGAAAGAGGGAGACACAGAATCTGAAGCAGCCTCCAGACTCTGAGCTGTCAGCACAGAGCCGGACATGGGGCTCAAACTCACAAGCAGTGAGATCATGACCTGGGCTGAAGTGGATGCTCACCTGACAGCCACCCGGGTGCCCCTAGATTCCCCACTTTATTGTTGGAAGTCAGATTACTTTTATTTCATAGTGTTGAACTATGCCAGAGGAGAATTTGACTGGTGCCCTTTGAGGTTATTTAGCTATTAAATCTTCTTAGAATATGGCGGAGGGAGGAGAGAGGGTAGAAGTGATCCATCAGACATTAATGAAATTTCTGAGTAGAGGTTTATATCACAAGACCATGTATCACAAGACCACTATCTGTGAAGGGTGGGGAGAAGAAAGTGTGTGTGTGTGTGTGTGTGTGTGTGTGTGTGTGTGTGTGGAAACAATGAACAAACAAAGCATTGGTGCTCAGGAATATACAAAGGTGATGTAAATATCGATCCTACCCTCAATTTGCTAATAGTGTTATTGAATAGATCAAGAATAAACACAAGTTGTGATCATATAAATCAAGTTGTAAAAATGTCATAAGAGAAAACAAACTGCTATTGTGACATAAAAGGAGGGGATCATTTCTGAATGGAGGATTGAGAAAGGCTTCAGGAAGCTTTGAAGAAAGAGTAGAAATTAGATAGGGAGCGACATGGGCAGGACAGAGAGGAGCTTAAGCAAAGCCTGGGGATGTGAAAACACACAGCTTGTGTGGAGAACAGAAGTCTAATTTGAAAAAAGTGCAGAGTGTAAAGTATAAGGATTGGATGGAGTTGGAAAAGGGGTCTAGGACCATGTTGTGCTAAAAAAAATAAAAAATCTCAGTAGTATTTGCAACCTCTCAGAATATAAGTCCAGACATGCATGGTGAAGAAGAGCCAGAATGGCTCTCTCTCCTTCCCTGGGGCTTAAGTTGTGAGTCATGAGCCCGTGGGAAGAGTATCAACCCAGGCTCTTCTATGGGGTTTTATTCATAGTTAGCCTGAATTAATGTTGCTGTGAGGTCTCGATAGCTGGGTGACACATAGTCCAAGAAGGCCTCCCCACACTTGCTCAAGCTGCTTCTTACCCAGAGGTTAAAGTGCCTCTCCAAGGCTCCTTCAGAAACACATTCATTCGCCATTGCAGTGATGAAATGACATAAAGCCTGACATTTGCCTTGGTCAGTTCTGCTTCGCAACAGGTTGCCAGTGAAGACAACATGTAGAAAAATCACCTTCGCCCACTGACCTCCTCCCCACTCCAAGGGTATGCTTCCAGCGGGCAGACTCTGAATACTGTTATCAAATGTACCAAATCTCTGAACATGACTAAGCCATGAGCACTAGGTAGGATAAAAAGGTAGAGAAATGCATCCTTCCTCCTTTATGTGACTCATAATTACATATAAGACTAATTATCATAATCTCCATCTACCTGGGGAAGTTTAGTTGGCTTAGTTCAGAGGCTTAGTTGGGGCTTTGGTTATTTCATTTATAAAAATAGAGAAAGTTGAACAGAACTCAGGAAGCTATGAAGAGCTGAGTGGTAGGAAATATCAACAGGACTGGATGCATGGTTAAATGAAAGCAGATAAATTTGTTTTAAAAGAATCAATAAAGTGAACATGAGGAGTAGCAGAGAGATAGAAAACGATAAGGTGCATTATGTGTGGAAATTATCTTCTCAGAGAGAGTCTGCTTCTTTTGTCTGCAATCTGTTCTTGCAAAAGGCATGCAGGTATGCAATCCACACATAGATCCTGGGCATGAATGGTGAGTTGTGGGCAGGATTTAAACATTAGTTCTGTTTGTGTATTTCTGATGTTATTTTTGTTTAGTCTCTGTTAACAGAATTCATGTGTGTTAAGATCATACTATTAGGAAATGGGACATTCTGGGCGTTCATGTATATTTTTGAAATGTCATAAACCATTATGCCTATTCATTTACTTGTCTAGAAAATTGCCTGTTTTGACTTTTTTTTTATTACCACAAAGGAAAAAAAATTCACTGTGTATATAGGCAAATAGCCTGAAACCTCTATAAATAGATTATCTTGCTCTTGCTTTTCCTTCTCCATTAATGCCATTTTTTCTAACGGTCATGCCTTTGAAAATAATTTCAACATTCTGGATACAACAGCACTTTAGATGTTTTACCAGGCTATTTGTGAGCAGCTGACAGTAGCTACTTTAGCAGTAGAATTTAGATTTTAACACCTTCCTTTGTAAATGCTTTACTTTCTTAGCCGTTCTACTTGAAATTAAGAAACAGAAGAGAGAGATTTATGATACTTGAGGCACCCTAATTGTCACATATTCTTACTTTTTAATTTCTTTCAAGATACATGGGGTCATTTTCCTTCATGGCTACTTCATGTTCCCTCTGGGCAAATAACTGCTCACTTCGCTCTGAAATTATGCAATAACTGCCTATAATTTGCCACTTGCCAGAATAATATTTTCTTAACTCTAAGGGGTATTATATTTTTCTTCACCGAGACATCGCTGGCAAATATAATGATGGACAGAGCAGATAATGTATTGAACCTAAAACACATTGACAAAACAGTGAGTGACACAATTTCAAGAATACATTCGGGCAAAGTGAGATAGGAAAAAGGGATCAAGCAGTGGCTAGCAATGAACCTCTTTTATATGACAAGGAGCATAATGGGAAGTGCTGGTTGCCCAAATATTGATCACAGCACTCAGAAATCATATTTTTGTCCATAAGGAGTATTGACCAAGGTGATGTCTGCACAAATCCCATCATGTGAAGGGCAGTTATTACATCCTAGATAACAGCAAATCCTTCATTTCTGCCAAGTGATCCTATATAGGTATAGATCTGAGGGGATACAACATTAACCTAACGCATTTGGGCAGGACAATACAGTAGGTTGAATTTGAAAATTTGAAATGGGAAAATCTCTTATTGCATAAGATTATTTGGTTCTTGCCTTAATGGAATTATGTTTCTGTTAATTTTTAAGTTAGATAAGCAATCCTGCCAGTAATAGGCAATCACTGGTATCAATGAGATTCCCTCTTATATATCTACAAGCCTTTAATAATCTACCTAATAATTAACCAGTGCACATTATTTGAATACACACGTTCTTTTAATGTGCATTATTTAGGTTAAAAACATTTGCATTTTACCTTTACATGAGATGATCCTCACTCATTAAAAAGTAATAATACGTTTTCCCCACAACCATTTTTAATCATTAGTCCTCATATTTAAATAAATATGTACTTAATACCTGTTGCTTGCTTTGATAACCTCCCTAAAACTGAGGAAGTCAACGGATGAACTTGACCTGATAATATATAAATGAGATAGAAAAATGAAATAACATTTCTGCACATGTTTTATGGTATATTAATATTTACTATTCCCAAATTCCTGAATTCTAAAAATTAGAAATATCCATACCCTATCAGTCAGTCAGACACTACTTTTGAATACTTTGGCACATTTTCTTCAATCTTTCATACATCTATTTTTTTCCTAACATGACTTGACATAATACTATTTGGCATATTTCAACTTGTCTTATATTGGAAAGTAGTATTTTACATTGTCACTAATTTTACAAATATAAATTTCATAATTTCATTGATTACATGGACTGCACTCTAATACGTTTAACAATTTTCTTACACTTAGACATTAGCTGTTTTTCTGTAATTTTTATTCTTATTAAAAATGCTTCAATGTGAAAATCTTTTTCCAAAGTGCTTTGGTAGAGATGGTAGAGATTTTATCCTTAGGCTATTAGAGGTTGAATAACTTAGTTTAAAAAATATGACCACTTGTAGGTACTGGATTCATGTTGCCTAAATTGTTTTCCTAAATGTATAATTCATCCTCTGATCAAGAAAACCTAAAATCACTTTACTCACATTATCATAACTGTTTATTTTATTTATATTTTATATTTTTGTGTGAATTTCCTGAGAATTTCTATTCTGTGGTTTCTTCCTTTAATTATCTTCAACTGAAACATCAGACACTAGAAAAATTGTCAAATTTAAGGTGAACTGAAGGACTTCTCCTTAATATCCTATGTCCTTTCGATGCCACTTTTCTTCTCCAGGATCCGCAGATTCTTATTGTCTTCATTAGAATAAGATGCTGAGGGGCGCCTGGGTAGCTCAGTAGGTTAAGCATCTGATTCTTGATCTCAGCTCAGGTCTTGATCTCAGGGTAATGAGTTCAAGCCTAGTGTTGGGCTCCATGCTGGGCAAAAACCTACTTAAAAGAAAGGAAAGGAAAGGAAAGGAAAGGAAAGGAAAGGGAAGGGAAGGGAAGGGAAGGGAAGGGAAGGGAAGGGAAGGGAGGGGAGGGGAGGGGAGGGGAGGGGAGGGGAGGGGAGGGGAGGGGAGGGGAGGGGAGGGGAGGGGAGGGGAAGGGAAGGGAAGGGAAGGGAAAGAAAAAGATGTTGAGAAACTCTGTAATCGTTAGTAACCAAATAGTTTTAATTTCTCTAGTTCACCAGCAGTAAGTTTTCCCTTCTATTTCCACTCTACATCCACACAATAAACCATAGTCTAATATCCCAACGCATTTGCTACTAGGGATAACAGGATGCCTGAGAAATGCAGGCATGTTTCACATGTAAGACCTGTTGATTGTTTGTAATCCCAACACCACCTTGTACTACTCTCTCCTGGCAGTTACTTTTGCCATCTTATAAATGCCTACTCAAGGCTGTACCTTCTTTCTGTATCACTTCACCTGAAGCCTAAAACACAGCCACCTACCTTAATTGCTTAGAGCTCAAGCAGAGGTGTTCAATAAAGCATAAAGCATACTGAAAGATTGAGAATAATAGAGACACAATAAAACCTAAAAGAAAACCCAACCTTGAATAATGCATAGCACCATACAGCCACTTTGGAAGACAGTTTGCTAAAAATAGTCTTACCATATGATCCAGCAATTGTGTCCCTTGGTATTTATCCAAAATAGGTGAAAATTTATGTTCAGACAAAAACCTGTACACGTTTGTAGCAGCTTTATTCATAATTGCCAAAATTAGAAGTAACCAGGATGTCCTTCAGCAGGTGAATGGATAAATAAATTATAGTACATCCAGACAATGGAATATCACTCAGCACTGAAGAGAAATGAGCTAACAAGCCACAAAACCTCATGGAGGAGCTTTCAATGCATAGTATTAAGTGAAAGAAGCCAATCTAAGAAGGCTACGACTGTATGACTTCAATGATATGCCATTCGAGAAAAGGAAAAATTAGGGAGATGATAAAAAAGATCAGGGGTTAAGGGAGAGATGAAAGGTAGAGCACAAAGGACTTTTAAGGCAATGAAAATACTCTGTATGATAGTATAACGATGAATATACGGTATTATACACTCGTCTGAAGACATAGAGTGTGCAATACCAAGAAGGAACCCTCAGGTAAACTATGGACTTTGGGTGATTATGATGTGTCAATGTAGGTTCATCCTTGGTAAAAAAAAAAAAAAAAAAAAAAAAAAAATGTACCATTCTCATGAGTGATGTTTATAACAGGGGAGGCTATGCACATATGGGGACAGGGAGTAAACAGGAAATCACTTTATCTCCCTCTCAATTTTGTTGTCAACTTAAAACCGTTCTAAAAAATATTAAGTCTTAAAAAAATAAATACCCATTGTAGAGACTATCGGCCACTTCTCCATCTATCCACATAGAGTTTCCTTAATGAATTCTCTTTCTTAATGCCGTGAATTTTTTAGGCACCAATTAGCTCCCCAAGAATTTCTCCAATCCAGTCCTTCACAGCTGAGGACTATTTAGTTTTCCAGGAAACATTTGACAATGTCTGGAGCCCTTTTGGTTATCATGACTGGGAGGATGTGGTAATACTGGTACCCAGCAGCATCCTTAGTAACATCTTACAATGCACGGAACTGCCTTCCACAATGAATAATTATCCAATGCCAGGGTAAAAACCCTGTTCTAAACTGTCTTGCTCAAGTTGAGCTTAGGAACAACTGCCCCAGGTCCCCAGAAAAAAGAGCAGTTTGTCTGCTTCTTTATAGTCAGTGCCTGTCCCATTCTCTTCTCATAAGTATTTTTAATGGTGCACTTCTCATCTTCCAGAACAAAATTTGACCCTAGATATAGTGTGACCTTTTGTGGTCCAAAGAAAGCAATAATTATAATGAAAAATTAATTTCCAAAAGTTTTTTCCCTCAATTTAAATGATATCATGAGCTGGACCCCAAAGGGAAAAATTAATGCAATAGGGCAATGCCAAGGGGGCTCCATATTCTTTACATGAAATGCCTTTATTCAAGTATAAATCTATGAGCAGAACAGCCTATAAGAAGCCCAGTCTAACCAGTGCCACTGACTTGACACATTGTCTCTCAATGTCCTTATAAACTAATGTTTGATAATGGCATGATTTAGGGACAGAGATAGGAAAAGCAAATCTTAAAGGCCAACTATTGCTTTAAATCCATCACAGTCCATATTTATTAAAGCAAAAAGACAAACATTATATTTCTGGAAACATCTAGTGTCCAACTCATTCACTCAATATGTGTTTTAAAATATCTTCAACATTTAAGGTGGAAACAGCCACACTTAGATGACTTCATTAAGTCAGAGCTATTCCAGAAAAACAGATGTATATATACCTTCTATATCTGTATTGAAATGAACTCATCAATAGAATCCCTCCAAGAATGAATAGATGTCTGACCCATGCTCGAAAATGCAGAAATTGCTAACAGCTGACATGGCTATTTACAAAACATTATGATCTGGACCCCATTTAACAAACTGTTATGTGTCCAGAGTCCTAAAATAAATGTATCAGTTTATTTTACCGTGAATACTAGGCTGTTAAGGAAATACTTCATAGATAAGAAAATGCATCAGGAAAAAGTAAAAACTTGGTTTGGTTTCCAGAAGAGCCCATCAGAACCATTTCTGTAGATAAAAAGCTCAAAGAAATTGTTTATTTTGTTCATTGTTATATTTCCAGTGCTTCGAATCTGAAGACAAGGATTCAATGTGTATGTTGAATGAATGTGCGCAAGTAAAAACAATGGAGGAGGGCTGATAACTAAAAGGAAGCATAGTGAAGAAAAGTATGGCTTATATATTAATTGCCTTTTGACTAAAAGCCCCATTCAAGATCAAAGCAGAATTAAAAGTTCTTTAATCAACTTTTGGAGAAATTTTATTTTTCTACAAAGAGTTGTTACTTTTTTAAGTTTTTTTAAAGTTTATTTATTTTTTTATTTTTATTTTTATTTTTTGAGAGAGTGAGAGAGAGAAGAGAGTGGGACAGGGACAGAGAGAGAGGGTGATAGAGACACCCAAGTAGACTCCTCACTGTCAGTGCAGAGTCCAATGTGGGGTTTGAAATCATGAACTGGGAGATCATAACCCTAGCCGAGATCAAAAGTCGGAGGCTTAACTCACTTAGCCATCCAGGCACCCCAAACAGTTGTTATTTAAATAGTATTTTACCATTAAATGACATGAGCCCTGTTTAAACATACCTAATACTCTGCCGTATACTAAATGAAACTGAGTCATTCATACTGGCTTGCAGCCACTCAAGTGACATCAGTGACGTAGGTGCCTTTTCGTTATTAAAAATGCGCCCAAGTAAACCAGAATGGGGGTGTGCCCATAGGCTTCCAATGTATCTACAGACTTGCTACAGACTCACATAAAACCTCGGTGTCTTTCTTAGTTTCTCTGCTCTGGCGTATGGTTACCCATATCCTTTGAGCATGTCCGCTTTGCAGGCCAGTTTTATACTGCCTTTCTCAGGTTTGATATTGACTCCATCCCTTCCTTACCACTTCAGATCAGGTCTTCTGATGTTTCACAATGATCTCATACATCCTACCATGGAAACTGTTTCTTGCCTGGATTCACCCACCAATTTAGGATATAGTACCTCTCTGCTCTCATAACTGTTTCTGTAATAACGCTAATAAATAGCTGTCAAGACCACCTCCCAGAAAGGTGAATATAGCAGTGTTCCTACTTAAACTACAGCACTTGTACTGAAGATCTGGGGTGATTCTAAAATAAATTGTGGAGTTATTAAATTCATCAGAGTTGAAGCAACAGTGTCTTAGAACACTTAAGAATCTGTTCTTTAACTCACCCCGGAAATAGAGCAGTAGTATTTAAGAATCTTGTGATATTGAGAAACTGATGCTAATAAGCGTTGCAGAGTGGAGACAGAAAATGCTGTAGGGAGGAAGCAGGAATATGGTAACTTCCATGAAGCCTGATACTTGAATACACTTTTTACTGCTGCCCTTATTAAAAAAATAATTATACCTAATGCACCTTGAAATTAGCAAATGGCAATATTAAAGAGTGGTCATAAAATGTAACTTCAAAATTCATTGTTCATACAAGAAAGAAAATCAATGTTCAGAAAATCTGACCTTTAAGTAGATCTTCTTCAAATTACAGGTGGTGTCTCAAGAAAGTATCACAGTAACACCTAAGTATAGTATAGTAATTTCAGGTTCATTCAATATTAGAAAGGCCAAAGTGTTCTTTAATTCAATGTTTCTGTCTTAACTCCATTTACTTGAATATATTATTTGGTAGATTCACAAGATATATTTCTTCTTTGAAATCAGAAGTCATAATAGTGATTGTTTCTAAGCCTCTTTTTTTATTTCTTTTTAAGAGAGAGAGAGCATGCATACATGAGTGGAGGAAGGTCAGAGAGAGAGGTAGAGAGAGAATCCCGATCAGGCTCCATGCCTAGCACAGAACCCGATTCAAAGCTGGATCTCACAACTGTAAGATCGTGACCTGAGCAGAAATCAAGGGTCAGACACTTAACCAACTGAGTCACCCATGTGCCTGTATTATGCTTGGATTTCCTTTTACCTACAAACAAATATATAGTCATAAACTAAAAATCTTATTCTATATACCATCATCATTTGTATTCCATAGTCAGTCAAAGAAAGGAGAAAGCTTATATATAACATATGAGTCTGGCTCTCTAAATTTACAAATGAAAAAAAATGACACTAAGAAAGATTAAATGACCTGCCCAATTTCATTGAGCTTCTAGAGCAAAACTATAACTTGAATCCAGAGTAATAACTTTTCTGCTACAGAATGCTTAAAAATGGAAAAATGCAAGATCAATTTCCTAATCACTACATAATATAATTCTATAATTTATTTCCTAAATGAAATGTGAGAGTATTGCCTGTTAAGATATTTTTTAAAAGTTATATTCTACTCTAATGATTTCAGAGGAGCAGTTTTATTTATTGGTGACTCTGATGCCATTATTATATATTAATAGATTCCTTCTTCTTAATTTGGCTTTCATCTCTAATTACCAAAGTGACTATAGCTACCAATGCCAAAAACTGATTTAAAAGTGCAAAACCGAGCCAAATTATCACAGGCTGACAATTTATTGGCTAAAATTCCCAAATAACTAATTTATATATTTTTTTTCTAAATGTGTTTGATCAACAAAATCGATGCTCAATAAATAATAGGTAATTGGCTGCGATCAACTCTTTAAGCATAATGCAAAGAGAGAAAACACAAGTTAGAATAGGGTTTATTTAAGGCACTTAGGTAGTTCAGAAAGCATTGTACTATCAGTTCTCAATAGTAGATCCCTTTTTCTATGCCCTTTGTAGCATACAGAATTGCTTTTTTGACTGTAGGTGCTTACTAGATGTCTATGGAAAAGAAAATTTAAATTTAATTTGCATAGAATTTAAATGACTAAACTCTTAGCATGATGGCTATAATATAATGAGAAAAAATGGCATAGGGTAGAGGTAATTATAGAAGGAAATGTCTATTAAATATGTTTTTAATATAAAGTATATGTTTTATCTACAGCTAGAGTATATGCTGATATTTACGTGTTTTGGTTTGTGACCTTGGAAGCTTCCCAAGTGAAGTCTGAAACCAGCACCCCACATGCAGGTAGAAACCAAAGAAAGAAGGAGGCCGCTCCAGATTCATAAGGGGAAGGTTTAATGAACAAGGGAATTTACATATGAGGCTTGTCTTGGGTGATTACAAGATGAGCAGATCTCTGCACCCACACCACCAGAATCTTAAAAGTTTAGATAGTGGCTTTAACATAGTTCCATCATGTATATCGTCCAGATAGCCTCAACAACACATTGCTCTGTCAAGGCTGCATCCTTGAAAGTGGCTCCCACTGTAGTAATGAGGCGTAGAATATACATTCCAGGGACAGGGGAAGGGGAGAGGAGCCTCAGACTGCCCAGTCCAGCTCGAGTGTCAACCAGAGGTCATGTCCTCCCCATGAACTCCTCCGACAGCATCCATTAGCAATTTGGTAAACTTCGAATAGCTAGTACGTGCTATGTATTGTTAAGTCCTTTGTAAAAACCATGCAATTTATTTCTCACAGAAACTTTATGACGCATTATTATTCCCATTTTATATATGAGAGAGACTGGAGGACAGAAAGCTCTAGCATCTGGATAAGATCAGAGTTATGAA
The DNA here is from genome assembly GCF_018350155.1 of Leopardus geoffroyi. Taxonomy (NCBI): domain Eukaryota; kingdom Metazoa; phylum Chordata; class Mammalia; order Carnivora; family Felidae; genus Leopardus; species Leopardus geoffroyi. The sequence continues at coordinate 23,286,929 of NC_059333.1, forward strand.
GTATCAGAGCTATGGTTTGGACGCAGCCATACCTGTCTGCAAAGGTCTGTGTTTCCATCAGTCAAAACCTCTCCTTTAGGGGCGCCTGGGTGGCTCAGTTAAGCATCAGACTCTTGCTTTCAGCTCAGGTCATGGTCTCAGGATTCAGGTCATGATCTCATGATTCGTGCTTTGAGCCCTATGTTGGGCTGCGTGCTGGCAGAGCGGAGTCTGCTTGGGATTCTTTCTCTCTCCTTCTCCCTCTGTCCCTTCCCTGCTTGCTCTCTCTCTCTCTCTCTCTCTCTCTCTCTCTCTCAAAATAAATAAATAAACATTAAAAAAAACACCTCTCCTTTAAATATAATGCACTCATAAGCCATTTACTAAAGGCTCTTAGAAAAGCATAGATGTTTTAAAAGGGAAAAGTGGAAAACTTTCAAAATTCTTCACTCACAGTACAATTTTGATTACTTGGATGACCTAAGTAAGTGAGGAAATGATCTAATTAAATTAACATAAATTCTAGATGGATAAGTTAACATTGAAAAGGTTGAAAATATTAGCCTGTTGATTTCTAATAGCAATGAATAAATCTTGAAACATGGCATATACAAAGAGATTTATACATATATTTACACAAAATTATGTAAAATTCACAATTTTAAAAACTATTTTTTATTGGTTGTCAACAATTAGAAAGAATGAAACCACTTACAAATAAATAATACCCAATGTTCTGTTAAATAAGTATTAATGACTACCCATCATTTTATATGTAGAGATATGACATTTAGTAATTTTATTTATTTTGCATTTCAAATATATTTATCACCTATAAGTGTCTTTAGCATATATTTAATTTCCCCTAAGTCATAACATTTATAATTTTTAGCATAAAAATCATAAATACATTTAACATATCATTTTTTGGCATAATAAATTGTACACATAAAAAAAGGAAAATAAGCCTGCTCTCTCTTTGCCAAATAAGACAGTCTCATGAACAACTTAAAAGTACAAAAACACTTAGAAGAAATTTCTTAAAATATTCTGGTGGAGAGAGGATGAAAGGGGCACTTATTTATACTTTGTAGGTCTGAGTGTTTGTAGGAAATTCTCTCCTCGCAACATTTTGAGTAATTTTCTGAAGTGTTCATGAACCAAATTACCCATGTTCGTGAAGATGAGTAATTATCCAAACAGAATGCTTCCTTATGAATACTGCAAACACAATTAAAGAGGCACTAACATAAATTATGCTATAGTGTACCACTAACTATATCATTCTCTTTTTTTCACTTGGTAAAAATATCATGAAGATTGGCCGCAGATCTGTTATTGGTTCTGTTTTAGTTCTAACATCTTTAAAAAAGCAGTGGCGTTCAAAATAAATTTGGTCTGATAAAGTGCCAGAAGCTGTGGTCCTTCAGACCTTCACCTGAAGGCTTCCTTCACTCTCAAGAAATGACCAGTGTGTTGGGGACAGCTGTCACTGTTTGGGTTGGTTTGATTTACCTGTCTAATTTGGACTGTAATTATGCCCACTGGGTGGGGAATGTGACTAACTTTGTGTTCCGACACCACCTGGCACACAGTTGGATCTCCACGAAGTGTTGAATAATAATCTACAGAAATCAGTTTACTAGTAGCAAAATAGGCCTTTATGCAGGGAAATTCTTTTTTTGTCTCTAAGAATCATTGGGAAAAATTCAGGCATAGCAAAGAATGTGCTAGACTTGGGGTCATTCTGTCCTACCGGAAAATGCCATGTGTCTCCTGAGTGTACTTTCTGTCTGTAACAGACAAGAACAAAGCAGTGAACTCTAAAATGAATGAAGTGCGAATGGAGGAGGGAAAGAGCACACTCGACATGCCATATTCTTCTGGTATGTTCTCCAAAAAGGCTGGCGTGGGTCCTCGCAAAGCAGATGCAGCTCTAGGCAATTCATATGCCCCGTGCTCTCCTCTTAGACCGTGTGGCCACTGAGAGTTCCTAAAGAGCATGCCCTAGGATTATAGGATTCCATAGCCACTACCTTTCAGCAGAACTCATCCAAGCCCTTAAGCTTGAAACTGAAGACTAGAGCTGAGACGTCATATGGTCAGAGTCATGCATACATTTGGTGGTAACTTTTTCACAATGCTACCCTCTCTCCTAAACCAACAATAAACATATAGTCCCATCACAGGCGTAAACAGAAAACTCTGTGCCTAAAATGATATTTTATATATTTCTCTTAAAAACACACTTTATTGGGGTGTCTGGGTGGCTCAGTCAGTGAAGTGTCCAACTTTGGCTCAGGTCTGATCTCACAGTTGGTGGGTTCGAGTCCTGCATGGGGCTCTGTGCTGACATCTCAGAGCCTGGAGCCTGCTTCAGATTCTGTGTCTCCCTCTCTCTCTGACCCTCCCCACTCTTACTCTGTGTGTCTCTCTCTCTAAAAAAATAAGTTAACATTTAAAAAATTAAAATAAATTTTATCTCTGTCCATATTTATATTTAGTTGGAAAAATAAGTCAAACAAATATTGCTACAGCACTGTTAAGTGTGCAAAGTAATGCAATGGTATTATTGATCAGTAGATACCATTCAAGTATTTGTCAGAAAATCTGGTATTTTGTTGTGACTTCCATGTATCTGTCTTTTCTCCTCTGCTATTTTGAACACTTATTTGAAGCGATTTCCATCCTGCATTATCCCCTATTGGGTTTTGATTGCCCATCCAAGGCTCATAATTGGTTTGGTTGTCCAGACCCACTACTCTGATATATGAAATATCACAATGATAGTAGCAGTGGGTACATTAACAATCGCATTTCAACACTTCTATCTTTGGGTAATGGATTCAGGGCAGAGTACTTTGATCTATCCAATATTGCCACAGCCACTGGGTCCTTTTTTCTTTCAACAAAACTATGATACAAATGAAGTAATATTGTTTAAAAATCTTGGTAATCATACACACTGGAAGCTATTCGCTGTGTGTTGTTTGCTATGTGTGATAAAAGTCCTCTACAACCTGGCTGATTGCTGAATTATAGGTAACACTTTGGAACAAACAATTGAAAATTGTGATTTTATAGTTTGCGATCATACATAACTATGACTTTTTGGAATTGCTTCGAGAATATGGGTTATCTACTTAGAAACATAAATGTAGGGGCACCTGGGTGGCTCAGTCGGTTAAACGTCCGACTTCAGCTCAGGTCATGATCTCACGGTTCATGGGTTCGAGCCCTGCATCAGGCTCTGTGCTGACAGCTCAGAGCCTGGACACGACCTCGGATTCTGTGTCTCTCCCTCTGCCCCTCCCCCGTTCATGCTCTGTCTCTCTCTGTCCCAAAAATAAATAAACATTGGAAAAAAATTAAAATAAAAAGAAATACAAATATATTCTGGTTCATCATTCATTTGCCTTATACAACTCGCTGCCCCTTTTCTCATGCCCTTTTGAAATAAAAATAATTAGAATAATGATGGTAGTATTTTTGCCCCTCCTAAATCCACATGTGAAAGTTATACATATCCTCCTTTAAACGGACTTGATCAATACCTGAAGATTTGTTGAACTTTAACGCACATTATTTTACTTTCTTTTTCACTTTTTCTTTTCTTGAACTTACAGAAAACACCATGACAGAGTTTATATGAAAATTCTTACTTCTACCTTGAAATGTGTTTATGTCTGATAAAAAGCAGTGCTTTGGCTACACAGAATTACAAAATGCAAAATTTTAAATTAGAAATTCAAGGCAATATTATAATGACAAAACTACCAAAAATAATACAACTGAATATGGTGAATTTTAAATTCATAATTTATGTTTTTTTCCTCAGAGAAGTGAAAAGTAACTGCCAATTTATTTCAACATCTAGATGGAGCATGATCTGGCTCTTAGCTTTCTGCCCAAATGGTGGTTTCTTGCTAATTGTCAGGGAAGCCTATTTCTGCATTTGCATGCCTGTGCTTATTAGGGTGATATCCTCTCCTTTTGTCCTTCCTTTTCTGTTATGGCCTCTGATGATTCTGCATGGCAACCTAGGGTGAAAGCAGATTTTATCTTCTCTGTGGTCCATGAAAGGTGAATAAGTTACCTTTCTTCTCCTTTCCTTCCCTGAGAACCTAAATGCCCTATACAAATTCTCTAGTTTAAAAACATGCAGGGGCGCCTGGGTGGCGCAGTCGGTTAAGCGTCCGACTTCAGCCAGGTCACGATCTCGCAGTCCGTGAGTTCGAGCCCCGCGTCGGGCTCTGGGCTGATGGCTCAGAGCCTGGAGCCTGTTTCCGATTCTGTGTCTCCCTCTCTCTCTGCCCCTCCCCCGTTCATGCTCTGTCTCTCTCTGTCCCAAAAATAAATAAATATTAAAAAAAAAAAAAAAAAAAAAAAAAACATGCAAAAAGTGAGTCCAGGTACACAAAGTTATTTACTGCATGCCAGGTGGGTTGCAAATGAGCAAAAGAAAGTGTGGAAATTAGAGACTAGAGTTTGCAGCTCCTTCTAACAGAGTAGTTCCTTTTACCATAAAAGGATAAAGCTTTTAGAGCCAGGCTTTTATTTTTTTTTTTTTTTTTTTTTTTAATTTTTTTTTTCAACGTTTATTTATTTTTGGGACAGAGAGAGACAGAGCATGAACAGGGGAGGGGCAGAGAGAGAGGGAGACACAGAATCGGAAACAGGCTCCAGGCTCTGAGCCATCAGCCCAGAGACCGACGCGGGGCTCGAACTCACGGACCGCGAGATCGTGACCTGGCTGAAGTCGGACGCTTAACCGACTGCGCCACCCAGGCGCCCCTAGAGCCAGGCTTTTAAACAGATTCATCATCAGCTAGACTCTCCCTCTTTCCAAAGCTCTTCTTTTCCATCTCTCACCATGATCTGTCAATGGGAGCACCTCAAATTTACACATGATGCTAAAAAGAGTTCCTCTTTGTTCATACATGCTGCTGTCCCTGAGAGGTGATGACTGGGGCCATGGGAAAAGGCAGGACTAAAGCAGACACTCAACTCCATTCTTCCCACCGGAGAGAGCTGGAGATGATTTTCTCACTAGTTGCCCTAAGAAGCAAACACATCTTATGGAGGAAAACCTACATTTTTTTCATAGATAATACACTAGATTCTCGAAGAAAGAAAGGACATTTCTCTTGTCCCCTTCCCCCCTCAGGGTTTCTTAAAGGCAGCAATAAACTATAAAAATGTCATTTTTTTTATAAAGGACCTTTAGATTTCTGACCTGGCCAGATGTATTTGACAAAGATTGATAGAAGCACAGATCCTGGGCTTTTCTGCTGTTGTTTTTTGTTTGTTTGTTTGCTTGTTTGTTTTTTAATTTTGAACTTTTCCTAAGCTTGGTTGGAGGACTTGTGGATTATTTCTGTTATATCAAACAATTTTTGCATGTTTCACCCTTCCTTGGGGAAAACTTTCTACATATTTAACATGGCAATCAAGTTAAGTTGTCCAGCAATCTGAGATGTAAGTATGAAATATTAGTACAAGGCATGTACTTACAAATATACATGGAGCACATGCCTTCATTAAGGTCCCTGGATGGAGTGCTCTGGAGTTCTCAGGCTAAAGCCAGATTGGTCAATTCAAACCACAAGATCAGAGTGTTGGTAAGTTACACAGAAGGCTTGTCTAAGGGCCACCTAAGGGGAAGTCACTGGGAGGCAGGGGAAGGGAGACTGTTGATCAGGAAATTACATTTCCTTGTGACTGCAGGCTGCTATCTAGAGCACATGCTGTCTGAGGGGACTAACCCAGTTTAGGGCCCCGGGAAGCTTCTTGGTCACATAAAATGGAAGCCAAGGGAGCAATACGAAGGCACAGCTTACCTAAATTCTTGACAGTCATTATTCAATCATTATTTTCCTGTATGTGTGTGTGTGTGTGTGTGTGTGTTTTAATTTTTATCTTCCATTAACTTTCTACTTTGGATCTGAATTATTTTGTAAGCTAATGATGGCCTGATTCCTATATTTAATTCTAGAACTATATTTACATTTAGAAAATTATATTTTGTTTCCTGCATATTTTACCCAATTGTAATTATTTACTTTTGAAATAGCATTACATGCATGATTATCAGTGATATTATTATAGGTAATAAGAAATATATAGGGATGCCTGGGTGGCTCAGCCAGGTAAGCTTCCAGAAGATTCTTGATTTTGGCTCAGGTCATGATCTCAGGGTTCGCGAGTTGGAGCCCCACATCAGAGCTGACAGTGTGGAACCTGCTTGAGATTCTCTCTCTCCCTCCCTCTGCCCCTCCCCCACTTGCATGCGTGCGTGTGTACAATTGTACTCTCCCTCTCAAACAAATAAATTTTAAAATGTTTTAAAAAGAAATACATATTTGGTCTTTGGCCTTGTTATGTTTGTGGCACAGAGTTCCCCAAACCCTTGGGCTTTCCTGAGTGTTGAGACTGACCAAGGTGTCTCTGGTTATGTTAATGAGGGGCTTTTAGAATCTGCCTAAAATGGGGGCTGGTTGCCAGAAGGGAGGGCTGGAACTTTTAGTTCCATCCCCAATCCCCAAATCTTGGGAGGAGAGAAGACTTGGAATTTGAATCAATAACCAATGGGTAATGATTTCATCAACTGTACCAATGAAATGAAGCTGCCATAAAAACCCAAGAGGACAAGGTTCAGAGAGGTTCCAGGATGATGAACATATGGAACTTTCCAGAGAGTGGTGCCCTGCAGAGGACATGGAAATTCCATGGCCTTTCCCGATACCTTGCCCTATGCATCTCTCATCTGACTGTTCCTAAATCATATACGTTTCCATGAACTAGTAATCTAGTAAGTAATGTTTCTCTGAGTTCTGTGAGCAAACTAATGGAACCCAAGGAGGGGGTTGTGGGAACCTCCAAACTATAGCTGCTCAGTCAGAAGCACAGGTGACAACCTGGGCTTGCACCTGGCATCTGAAGTTGTGGAGGAAGGGGCAGTCTCATAGGTGTGAGCCCTCAGCCTGTGGAATATGACATTCCCTTCTGTCGATAGTCTCAGAATGGACTTGAATTCTTGGACACCCTGCTGACTTGTGAGAATTGCTTTGTGTTGTGTGGCAAGCCCCCCCACCCCACACAAAATGTTGAAATTGGATCCAGGAACCTAATTTATGATCATGTATGAGAAAATATCAATGGCTATACATACATAAATATATATATAATATGTGCATACATATATAAATTTTAAAGTTATAATTTATACAAATACTGACATCGGTAATCTATATGAAGCTGCATGATTTATATTAATATAAAATATATGATCACATAAATATATATAATTTATATTCTATATATTTGTAATTATATACATACATATGGAGCACAGACAGACCTAGCATGTGTAACAGATAAATCAGTCAAGGAGATTTAAATGTACTCATTCATACAAGAATTTAATGAAATAAACAAGGTAAAATATAAGGACAAGGAGTGTCTTCCATATAAGTATAACCTGTCACCTCTTCTCTTTGTTACCTCTCTTAAATTACATGATAGCCTTTTATAAAGTTTGTAAAACTTGTGATTTTTTTCTGACATTTCCTGAAATTATCTCCATTCTTAAATAAAGGCTTTTTTGGACACAAATACTGGTGGTTTTTTGTACAAATAGTTTTGATTTAATATTGGTGATGCTAATGAGCTCACTTATTAAATCCAAATTTAAACACTGACTCTTTTAACAGTGAACAACTTGTACAGTTTAGAGACTTAAATGGCAAAATTTCTAGACATTCCTAAATTACATTTGTCTTAGGTTTTCATTTTCAGTAAACAACAGTCTGTGGATAATAAATGTCTATCATAAGAATGCCTATTTCCTTGTTTCAAATTAACTTAAAAGTCATACTCACTTATTATGGAAGGCTTTATAAAAATGTACCTTATTCTTGCTATTATAGTTTAAAACTTTGATCCTTTCTTCTGTCCCTTTTAGCTACTGCAAAAGGGACTAGGCAGACACGAGAGGGAGCCCACATTACCTACCTATCTCAGGAGTTAAAGTGACATCATCTGTTACCCTGTTTACAAGCAGTAGATTTAATATTCAGACTCAGCCCAACACATCTAAGAATGGAAAAAAGCAACAAATAGCTTAATTTATTAAGTTTATAAAAAAAATAAGCCGCACCATAGATTTTCATTCTTTAACACTGTCATTTAAAAAATTACTTTGAATACAATTACTTGGAATGTTTCCAATAAAAGGCAAAGGCGTGAATAATTTCTAAACCACTTCGAATCTAGGGTGAGACGTGGAAATATGAGGGTGATGTAGCCCCTTTAGGCTTTGAATTTCAGTAAGGTTGAGACATAGGGTCTATCTCCCCACCCCGTTGTAAGAACCTGTTGGTTCACAGTATTCACAGCCTACATTTTGCTTTATTGTGTTAGAGGTGATAAAACCCTTCTCTAAGCCCCTTTTCCATTTCTGCCTCCTCACCATCCAGACTTTATTTTTTCCCTAAATCGAATGTATGTAAAAAACAATACCGAGCACAAAGGCGATTCACTTTGTATTCGGGCCTTGGGCAATAACAAAATAGAAATTGCAACATTTTACCATACTCATAATTCAGTGATACAAGGTCTCTTTGAAACAAGCACACCAGGCAAAAGACAGGGAGGACCTGTGTTGGGGTTGATCCTTTCCGGCTACAGTACAGCTATCCGAGTTTCAGCCATATAACAACAAAAAGAATTTCTAAATTGCCTTTTTACCTTCTCAAAAATGCATATTGATTTCATGTTTTTAAAATAATTCTAATGCCACACCATATGAAGATAATATTCTATTTGCCATGAATGTTTAATGCGCTTCGGTTTTATTGTTCTTTTATTTGGGCATGTTCTGTCAGAACAGATAGTGTGTTTCATAGCAGCAGAGGTAAAAACAAAAAAACAAACAAACAAACAAACTCTGGCATATTTAGAATTAATCCAGATATGAGACCCTCGAGACCCCTTTTGGAAATCATTCTTCCAAATTCCTAAGTAAGTTTACATTCATGTGAAGTTCTTATGTAAAAGTATTTCTGTGAGCAATTTAAAAACTCAGGGGGGCCTGGGTGGCTCAGTTGCTTAAGCGTCCAACTTTGGCTCAGATCATGACCTCTTGGTTCATGAGTTAGAGCCCCACATCAGGCTCTGTGCTGACAGCTGGGAGCCTGGAGCCTGCTTCGGATTCTGTGTCTCCTTCTCTCTTTGCCCCCCACCCTCAAAAATAAACATTAAATGAATAAATGAATGAATAAATAAATAAATAAATAAATAAATAAATAAATAAAAGCAAATTATTTGAATATACCTTTCAAAACTCAATTTTATGATACTTATAATGCATATCTTTTTTGTAATAGCTATGATGCATATCTCTGATTCTTTTCATTAATCCGTTTTTCCTTCTGGGCTTTCTGTCATCCGTTGATAATATTTATCTTAATTACTAACAGCTTCTTTTACTGCCACCATTCACCTCCATTATGCGGCCATTTCCTGCCACCCCCCCCCTTCCCTCACCATCACCAGTCCTATGTCCCTGCTCCTAAAATAATCTTCTGTGAGAAAAGGACTAGGGGCACCTGGTGCCTCAGTCGGTTATGCAGCTGACTCTTGATTTTGGCTCAAGTCATGATCTCAGGGTCCCTGAATTCAAGTCCACAATCAGGCTCTGTGATGATATTGTGGAGCCGACTTGGGATTCTCTCTCTCCCTCTCTCTCTGCCCCTCCCCCACTCACATTTGAATACTCTCTCTTTCTCTCTCAAAATAAATATTTTTTAAAAAAAAAGAAAGAAGGAAAAGTGATAGATATCAGCTATTGCACTGAATAGTAAATTAAACCTGTACATTTACAACGTAGGGAATATTTTCATTTCTCAGACATTTTAAAACTGACTAGGGTATTATCGGCAGGAAGAGGAGATTTTTAGGGGTGATGATGTTACTTCTTGACTGCATGTGATATTTTATTGTGTGCAAATATTTGTGCATCTGGAAGGAACAATGCTTTATTTTTTTAAATGTGTACACTCTGGACACCTGGGTGGCTCAGTAGCTTAAGCATCCAGCCTTGGCTCAGGTCATGATCTCACAGTTGGTGAGTTCGATCCCTGCATTGGGCTCTGTGCTGACAGCTCAGAGCCCGGAGCCTGTTGTGGATTCTGTGTCTCCCTCCCTCTCTCTGCCCCTTCTCCACTCGCACTCTGTCTCTCTCTCTCTTAATTTCAAAAATAAATAAATATTTAAAAAAAATTTTTTTTAATGTGTGCACCCACTATCAATATGGCCAGTGTATTTAAAAATGTGTATGTTCTTCTAAGAATCATTCGTTTGGGAAATATTTACATGTATATTTTCAAGAAATTAGCCATTTTCTGCTAATAAAATTTGACGATATGCTAGTGTTTTGAAGTTTTATTAGGTCGATGGTAGGTGGGATGGTATTTGTCAACAAAATGAAAGCATCTTATACACTACTCACTATTAACCATGTGATCTTGATCCCATTTCTTAGATCTTCTTATTCTCAGTTTCCATGTTTGTAAAATTCTAAAAATATATCTCATTAAAATGCTGTCAGAATGTAATGGATAATCGGGGCACCTTGGTGGCTCAGTCAGTTGAGCGACCAACTTCAGCTCCGGTCATGATCTCACGGTTTGTGAGTTCCAGACCCACGTCGGACTCTGCGCTGACAGTTTGGAGCCTGAAGCCTGCTTCAGATTCTGTGTCTCCCTCTCTCTCTGCCCCTCCCCCACTCATGCTCTGTCTCAGAAATAAATAAACATTTAAAAATTTTTAAAAAAAGAAGAATGTAATGGATAATTTATATGATATACTTAGCATACTATATTTCTATATGAGATAACTTTACGCTATTCTCCAAAGGAATTCTCTAATCATGTTGGAAGCAAATTTTCACCTTCATAAGTTTTCCTCTAACATACTGATTGAATTTTTACCAAAATAGATAGATAGATGATAGATAGATAGATAGATGTCGGCAAAGATAATATTACAAATCAGTCAGAGTGTGTATTTCATGTCCCTCTCCCCCCAAAATCTCTCATGTATTTATATTTTTCCTCAGTAGTTAGTCAATAGGAAGCAGACACCTTTGTAATTATTAGGGATAGTAAATCCACTTATAGTTTGCAACATACATTCTTGCCTGAATTCTAGGAGTTTGTCTCATTAAACTGGGCTTTTTTTTTGGGGGGGATTTTTTTAATCTTTATTTATTTTTGAGAGAGAAAGACAGCTCACGCAGGGAGGGGCAGAGAGAGAGAGAGAGAGACAGAATCTGAAGCAGGCTCCGGGCTCCAAGCTGTCAGCACAGAGCCTGATGCTGGGCTCGAACCCACGAACTGTGAGATCATGACCCGAGCTGAAGTCAGACACTTAACCCATCGAGCCACCCAGGCACCCCAAACTGAGCTTTTTATTGAAGAAATAACAAACAAACAAAGCCAGAAGTTCATCAAAAGTGTTTCCAGTTGTACTGTATATTTTGTGCTCTAGCCCTCTTGAATAGGAGAGAAAAGCTGTAACTGAGGATTTGCGGCTCAGGAAGCTGCCATGACGTATTTTGGTCTTAGCCCTGTTCTCACTTCAGCTCCAGGTACTACACAGCCAGTTTGGTATCTGAGCATTTCCCTTCATAGCTCAAAGCACCTTTCCCAGGATATCTGGTCTGAGTGTATAACCATTTTCTGATTACTTGTTTAGGATTTAAAACCGCATCCAGAAAAATATTAAGTGAATATTCAAAAACATGTTGCAGAAGTGATAAAGAGGATTACTAGTTTCTGTTGGCAGCATATGTCTTAATTTAATTTAAATACTTGATGAATAAATATGTACCCAGCACCACGCGTATTGAAAATATAGTCGAAATGAAAAAATTGTCATCTTCTTAAATAGTAGTTAGGAAAAAATCCTGGGTACATAGTGGGTATACAATAAATACAGAAAATCATGGATGGTGAGTGCAATTTACTGAAAAAAAATCATATTTATTCACTATAACTCAGATACAAGAAAGCAGGAATAAAAAGCATATCCTTAATTTTTAAAAAATAGTAGCTTCCTCTTACATTAGCCATTGTACATATTTAAAAAGAAAAAGTTTCAAAATACTATGAGCTACATATATCAAGCAGTAAGGAAGTGTCCCCAAAATTTGAACATTAATTTGCTGATACTCTTATTTTTGAAATCCTGTTGAAAAATTATACTGGTATATTCTTAGCCATTTTACAACATGTATAGCAAGCCCCTAGTGAAAAGGCGTTTCTCTGTCTCCGTGACATTCGGGTGGTGCATTTGCTCCATACTGATTCAGAGACAGGCCATTCAATTACAGTGAAGGGAGCTGTATATCCAATTCCCTCCGCACAGGTCGTGCTGGGGAACTGCCCCTTCATGCTCCTCTACTTTCCATCATTCAGACAGAACAGGTGGTTGCCATGGGCAGCAAAACAGTAGAGCAGCCATGATCGTTTAGTGACTGCTGATCATATGAGCCACTGCAGTCCATGAGGACTTGAGTTTCTGTGTTTACTTTCAGAATGAATATCCTAGAATGATGTAAGCCTAGACAAGGAAAAGCCTGCTTCGGAAAGAGACTTTTTTTTTTCACCCTGGAAAAGTTTAGACAGCTTTTCTTCGGTTGGGGAGGTAGGGTACCAAAAGCCTCATCTGAAAGCTATCAGTGACGTTGTGAAGTCATCACGTAGAAACTAAATAGAGTTTTTTTCTCTTTTTAATTTCTTTTGTGGGTTTTATTATGCTTTCAGGATACCTGCATGAAATGGTTTGTGGAAGAATAGATAATTCATCTCTCCATGTAATAGATTACATTCCTTTTCAATTGTTTTGACTGATAAGCAATTACTCCAAAATTCAGTGTTCAGTAAAATTTTGTTTATCAGAAGGAATGGAGTGTAACCAGAACATAGGTAATCCAAAGTGATGAATAATATAAAAGCAGTTAATCTTAAATTAAATTTAGCTTTGCATTACAATTAGAAAAATTAAGCTGGTATCATTTTTTCCTTTTATTTCTTTATACTTTACAAAATAAACCCATTTACAAGAACTGATTTTAATGTTCTAAATATTATGAACTGTTACACATTTTATATTTTAGATACATACAAATGCACACTTACACATGTAGTTGCATCTTCCCAAAATAATGTCCAACAACATTAGAACCTTCTTCAATCATTTTTTTGGTCCCACCTACTCCAACCAGAAAGTTTCACGCGGTGACATTTTGAAAAAAATACTTTTTATGCCCTATTTTGTAACAACTCTAATTCAGAAAAAAAAAACATAGATATGGAAACAAAACTAAAAAACAATAATGAAGCTATGCCAAATACAATCTGGAAAAATTATCAGACAATGTCAGTGCTTTGTTTATAGAGTTGTTTGTTTAGCGGCTTTGATGTGAATTTGCCACCACAGTGAATATTTGTATCCAGCTGCTCTTAGTTATAGACATGTTGATAATTGTTACATTATATTGAAGATAAGTCTAAAATCTTCTAATACCAGTTATGGGCTCTGATATACTTTCCATTGAAGTGTTTTCCCACCTTGAAATGATGAGTTCAAACATAAACAGGGGGTTTCCTTTGAAATGTTTCATCCTAAAATCCAGTGATTGAAGCTGACTATGAATGAGCATCTGACATTTCTGAAAAAATGCAGAATTATGTAAATAAGATACACATTTTTGTAGGATAATGAAAAAGGATAGAAGCAGCATAACTGATAAATTAAAGGTAACATACATACATATGTGTATATTTATGTCACTAGTTTAAAGAACATCATCAAGGGTGATAAAATGTGTAAAGAATGAAAGAGTTTAAATAACAAAATTGACTTTACCGGAGTTATTCTTTATGTATTAAATTCCATACAAAGGGAACATTTTAGACTTTAAGTCTGAAAAATCGAGTTTATATATTTCTTAAGATAATTTTTCTCTTTTCATGACTACATCTAGCATACCAAGAGCTCCAGCTTCTTTGGTTTACGATCAAACATGGAGATAATTATATATGTTTCTTTAATGCTTGCTTCTCATGGAAATGAGGAATTCTTAGCTTTTTAAGTTGCACAGACTCCAAAAGAAAAAAATTGCAGAACAGATTTAAATATACGAGACCATAATCTTTTATTATGTGTTTGGATTAAGGGATAAATTAATAGCAAAACTAAGAAAATAAAGAAATTGAAGTTTATCAAAAACACATGGCAAATCATAGGGCAAAAATGAAAAGAATTAGCTGGAAAGAAAAAAGAACATGTGTGTTGCAAGGAATAATGCAAAAATAAAAACATTTTATTAAGAAATAAGTATGTGGTCATGAGTTATGACTACCATTTAGAAAACAGACTAAATTTGAAAAGAAGCATCATATAAATAAAGACAAGGACCAAATTTTTAAATGATGACTCAGACTATTTTAAGAACAGCTAACATTCGTTAAAATATAAAATTTGAAAACACAAAAGAAAGTGCATAGAACAATGAAAAAAATAATGGCAGAAATGAAAACATTTACAATAAAAGTCAACCAAGATTAAAAGATGATGCAAAGTATATTTCTCCTTTTTGTTAGAAAACCTGTGTGAGTTTCAAATGGAAAACAGGATTGCAAACTTAAAGACTGTTAGGTTCTGTGATGTTAAAGTCTAGTTTCTAAAAACGTGTACCCAGATCTTATGAGAAACATGACATGTACTGAATTATATTTGTCAAAGATGCAGTATTACACTGGGTACCAAATCTTATTCAGTGTAATGGTGTCTCTGTAGACCCTAGAGTTGTCCTCCGGTCATTAACTTTGTGTAGATCTCAGAGTCCTATGTCTGTGGGATTTCTAAGACATGTTACTACACTTTCATTCAGGTCATCACAGAGCTCAGAAATTCCATTAAAAATTAATCAATGGTGACACTGAAGCACTTAATTGTTTATTTGGGAAATGATTTCACACCAGGTAATACAGTGTAACCTCCCTTTCTATTGTATCCTTTAGCCAAGACCTTGGGGATCCTTCAGCATATCAAAGGCTTCTGCAAATGCTCTGTACCTGACAGTCAAGCAAGTCCCTATTCACCACCTTGTAAAAAGAATGGAGGATGTGGACTGACCTGAACTCCTCTTAGGTGATTTAGAAGTTTCACCATTCCATCATTGTTTTGGCATGAGGAATTTATGCTTTCAAAGCCCAGTTTTAAAAGACTAGAAGTGAAGGGATTTTAGAAATTTGTCAATTCCCTGTTCATAAAGGCTTGGTAGCAAATGGAATTGATTACCCCCTCTGCCATTCTTTTTTTATTTGTAAGACATATTTGGCTCTTTGTTCCAGAGTGTCTTTTTTTTTAACTCACGGTGAGTGTACTGCATATCTATGATCATCAAATAACTGCCTAGAGATTTTTGAATCTTAATTTTGTCAAACTTCATATTAGCTATTCATCTAAGTGTAATAGGGTGCATGTTAAGAGAGAGATTAAACACAGTGCCCTTTCATAAGGCTTTAAATGCCAACTTCTTTAAGTGCCTGGAGCTGACTAGATTTTAAGAAACAAGTAAATGAAATTATACTTAATTTACAGGACAAGACTTTTTTTAATTAAACTTCATGACAGTTATTGTGCTTTGAATAGGTTATTCATTCATTTGTCATAACAAATCTTTAAAGCAGATACTATTTTTTATTCCCATTTTACATATGAAGAATCAATGTCTTGTAAACATTAAATGCCTTGCCCAGAGTCACATAGATATTAAAATGTAGTAGCAAGACTCTATGAAGTACATTCTTCACTACAATTCCACAGTATATAATAGTGAAATTAATGGATGGCTTTCATGATAGGTGAATGACCTTATCAGCTTCATGCCAGGTGGACAGCAATTAGTGAGGTGACTAGTAATACCCACTGATAAGAAACTTCACTCAAACAATGTAAAAAAGTAGACATTATATATTTACACAATCTCTAGTTTTTGCTTTTCTCTTACACACCAAGGGCATTGTTCATGATAATGTGAATTATTTTCAAATCAAATTAAACTTTTACAGGTCAAGAACTTAAAATTAATAAGGAATATGCAAATTTTATTAAGGAAGTCACCACGAGGTTGAATTGTGTACCAATTAAAAATAGAATAGCTGCAAGTGAAGATAAGTAGTACATACATGAAGGCACAGAGTTGAGGTCACCGTTGGCTTTACCCCTGCTGTCTTCCCAGCTCCCTCCTCTATGCATTCTCTGCCCCTTCGGTTGCACACTGTGCTACTTGGGTACCTGGACCCCAGACTCTCCCTTGTTTAGAAATGATCGAGCCAACTGTTGCAACCCGTTGCTGAAAAGGATGCCAAGAGTGAACATGGTTTTAGTCACAGGTGCACAGCACCTCTGGGGGGAGTGCAACCTCAGATGCTGCTCCTTTGGGGTCACTCTTTGAGATACAAATAAGACTGCTTGTGAGTAGCAGTGACTAGCCCATGATCCCTGACTGTCCAGTCTCCACCAGGATGCCCTATAGGCCAGTGTTATCATTTTCCTCATGTTCTCCTGTTACTCATTCGGGACACATAAGGATGCCATGGCATATGATTTAGAAAGCTCTCCCATTGAGCATTATCTAGAATCCCATTGTTATTCTGATTTCTGTTCATGAAAAAAAATAAATTAAATCAAAAATACAGGCTAACATATCTGCCTTGGACCTAAAACTTAAGGTAAAATTTAGTTTATGCTATATGAGCAATTGTTTTGATTAACCCCTATGCATGTTCAGTTGGAAGTTGCTATTATTATCAGACATTGCTGTTTAATTTATGAAAACTATAGAAAAAATTTTGTACTCCAGTGGAAAACTACGCACTGTCTACAGCATACGCTTCTGAGTTATTTGATTTCAGTCTTTCATTACCTTTGAGCTATTTCACAATCATAAATTGTAGATCACTGATTAACATGCAAATTCCACCGTAGCTAGTAGAGATTCAATTGACTTTTCTCTCTCACCCTATGGAAAACCCAACTTTGCCCCCAAGTATACATGAATTTGAATATTCCTGATCTATACATTTGTCTACTTTTTGTATTCTCTTTTGAACAAATGTAACATCTGCCTGGAGCCTTCATTAAATAAATTAAATAAAATGTTAACCATTGTTTATTTTTTTTCTGAAAATGATTGTTTAACAAAATCGATTCATGTACTACTATCTTATAACCCATATAAAAAGGTAAATTTAAATGAGATGTGTATGTGAACTTCTAAAAGCCCTTTACAGACAAAACATAGAGTTATTACAATAACACATTAAAGAGATATAAGAAATATCTTATTGGAGAAAAAATCTAGTACTTTCAGTAGAAAGAGAACTGCAAGTCTTATTTTTCTGTCAGAATAAATTCAAGTACACTGAAAATAACAGGAAATGCTGATCAGAGTTGAGAAAACAGAGCATTCAGAGAGTGATGAATTGTTTAAAGAAAATCAGCCTGGATCACAGGGAGACAGCCACACCTGACAAAACTGATAGTATTTTGCTTGATAAAATAATACAGTTGTCAGAGAAAATTGGGGACATAATTTTCCTACGGTACAAATCGTTCCCTAAATGACCAGATAGAAAACTCAATCTACAAGGTCAACCATTATGGAGGGATGTGGAAGACGGCTACTTGGATAAAGAACTGTCTTGAAGAATGAAGACAAATGATAACACAAGAAGAAAACCTCCACATGGATAGGAGTGACAAGTGTGATGTGTCAAAGATCCACATTAGTTCCAATTGTAGAAAGTTAGATACCAGTGATGTGAAAGGCAGAATACTCAACAAGATAAACAAGTGTTCACCTGAAAAAAAACTTTGAGTCTAAAGTCCGCAATTCGTTCAAGGATCAAGGTCACTAACTTCTCAAAGATTTGGCAAGACTGTGTTGAACAATGGTTTCCATAGACCAATGGTTTGAATGTCAGTCATTGTAGTGAAACTAAGAAAATTAAGCCACTGACAAGGGAAGAAAAGATCATGTCAAGTTCTTCAAGGTTACAATATATTAAAAAAAGAGAAAATGTCTTGGGTATATAGTATATATATAGTGTACCTGTATATGGGCATATGTGTGCACATGCTTGTGCAGGCATGCAACAGAATAATCTTTTGTTTCATAGTGTCCTTCACTTTTCTTTTTTAATGTTTTTAATTTATTTTTGAAAGGGAGGAATGGAGGAGGGGCAGAGATAGAGAGGGAGACAGAGGATCCAAAGTGGCTCCACACTGAAAGCAGCGAGCCTGATGTGGGGCTGGAACTCACAAACCACGAGATCATGACCTGAGCCGAAGTCAGACTGAGCCACCCAGGAGCTCCCGTCCTTTACTTTTTTACCTAAACCAGAAGAGCTGATGTCATCATTTCAAATCTCAAGAGAAAGTTGCCTATTTATTTTAGCAGAGCAGGACATATTAGTAAAAATAGTGCTGAAATCATGAATGTGGCAATGAGCAACCAAATTGAAATTGCTGTGCAACCTTGGTGTCTTGGGTTTTTAAGAGAGAATTTCTGAGTTGGAAAGTGTCTTTAGTTAGCCGATTATCACGCTACTTCGAACAATTTGATAATCGAAAAGATACTAGTTGTACACAAATACTAAAGCTAATAGTGAAAAAGCTGTATTCTGTAAGGGCAGGTGCTAGGACAGGAAATGAATTATATGGAGGATATTACACAATCCTTTCAGATCAATTTAAATTGTTTTGTTTCCTAAGTATACATTAAAGACATGAAAATTATGAAAATATAGCAAAGCTTATAGAATAAAAGACTTTTAAAGAATGGATATTTGATAGTTAACCTGCATGTATGTAATGGCAGTTTCATTAGTTGTTCTTGGTGTTGGTTCCCTCTAAAATTAGAGAAGAAAATGTTTATTGAGTTATAACATGGTACTAATGACTTCTCTAGGCATTTTTTAACATAAATGGCCTCAGTTTTTAGAAAAAAATTTTGAATACCCAGATGTAAAACATATAGTTTATTTCATCCACATAGAGAAGAATGGAGCCTATGATTTTTGTATGTAATAATGTGAATATGTCCTATATATTGTGAATATGTATATTCACATAATTTGAATATATCCTTTCCTTTTTTTTTTCAGCGCAATGTACAATGTATAGGATCACTAAATGAGTAGAAATTCAAATGATTAAGTTTTTTAATTTAAATTTTAGTTAGTTAATATAAAGTGCATTATTGGTTTCTCAATGATTAAGTTTTTTTAAAAAACTAAAACTTGGGTGACAGTATTAAAATTTTATAACCTGATTACTGAATAGAAATGATGTACAGTATTTTTGTTTACTTCTTTTTAAAAAAATTAGACCAGCATTGCCTCCCAGAATTTTCTGCAAGCATAGAAATATTCTAGAAAATGTGCCGTCTGATACAGAAGCCACTAGCCACACGTCTCTATTGAGTAAGTGAAATAAGGAACATATTTTTACATTTTATTTAATTTCCAATACTTTAAATTTAAATTGTCACATGTAACTATTGGCTCTCATATTGGACAATGCATATCTAGGCAATTGTATTTTTCCTCTGGTTAAGTCTGTATATTATTTGTGTTTTCATAAAGCTTTCCACATGGAGATAAGATAACAACCCCGTGGGTGCTTTTATGATATCCGGGAGTTATCAGATCCTTAATATCTATGTTCTCATTCTCACTCCCTATATATAAATTCTGACACTTGTATGCATTTTAGTAACTTTAAAATAACAAAGCATCTATGAGCATTCCTTTGATAAGACCTGTACAAATGGGAAAAAAAAAGGATGATCTGAGCTTTAAAGAATGTAGGAAATATTAAAAAGTCACTAAAATTGCTAATACCACACCATTTTCAAAGCTTGTTGTCCGTGCTCCTTTCTGAGCTCAGTTCAACCTGAATTCGTTGAATACTTTCCAATGGATGTCATTTTGTTTGAATCTCAGTGGAGATTCAAATATTAATGGGAGATACTTCTTTTCTAGTGTGTGTGTCCTGGGAAATGTACTTTAATCACTTTTGTTTTATTTCTAACTCATTTTTTTGTTGGTATGTTTAATATCCCTTCAGATTCTGGGGATAAAATGTGGGATATGTGTTGATCAAAACAGAACTTCTCTCAAGGTATTCAGAGTATGGAAAGATCATGGCCATATAACACTGTAATGAAAATGCCAAACTAAGTTTGTAGAATATTGTGGGATTTAAAAAGAACTTTTCTTATTTGGCTGGTTTTGAAATCCATTACCTAGTGAGTCAGGTAAAGCATTAACCAGTGAGAAAACTGAGACCCCAAGTCATTAATTGATGATTGAGGAAGCAAGAACTTGAACCACGTCCTGATTTTGAATCTAGGATTCCTTCCACTGAACCAATATATGGTTAAGCCAGAAGTGA
This sequence comes from Leopardus geoffroyi, assembly GCF_018350155.1. Taxonomy (NCBI): domain Eukaryota; kingdom Metazoa; phylum Chordata; class Mammalia; order Carnivora; family Felidae; genus Leopardus; species Leopardus geoffroyi. Next base: position 23,307,440 of record NC_059333.1, read on the forward strand.
TATCACTATCACTACACCAGAGGACCTGTATATGAATGATCTTGAATTATTACAGAGTGATCTCAGAGACACTGGAAAATACTCAGATAAACAGTGTCATTTGAAAAAATAAACTCTGAATATTAATGGTTCAAATGGAAAATACATTTTTAAAATCAGTGAAGATTAGCTTTATGGGTTGGCCTGTAGATTCTGCACATTTATAAGTCCCCATAGACTTGCTTTAAAATGTTGCCTCTAAATATAATGTACAAATCACTATACATGTGCTTTAGGGTTGATTTGTTAAATGATTTCAAGAGGGTGTATTTTATTCATAATAAATTACATGAATACTTGCAATAAAAGTATTTCAGCAAATAAAATTTAAAATCTAGGGCCCTAATCCTCTAGTTTATGGGTTCAAGGAAAACTCCAAATGTGTTAAGGAAAGCATTACCAGGATCCAAAGTCAGACAAATGGTAAATTTCTCTGAATCTGAGCTCTGGTTTGACTCTCACAAATCATGGGGAATGGATATAGAACTACATTTCTCAAAACATGTTCTGTAATAACATAATTAAATATTTGCAAAAAACAATCAAAAAATATGTAAACTATAGTAGTCAAGGGGTTGTACCAATTTGAATGGTTTATTTATGTCAGAGTATTTCTGATCCCTTAATATACTAACACAAATGTGGAGAGGGATATCAAACAAAACCAGAGGAGGGTAGATGGTAAAGTTGTGAAAACAGATATTATTTATAAAAACTATTGCAATAGGGATAAGAGACTTTGGCATTGAACTGGGCTCCATTCTGAATGCAGCATGAACAAGTGGAAATGTATACCCAAGGAGCAGGGTGGGGGTATTGGATGGAAAATTACTGAGAGGAAACACCAGAGATATGGAGGCATTATGGCAATAGTAACCTAAAAGGATCTTGCTCAAGGCAGTCCCATCAAATACCAAAGATGGGGAATGAGGAATTTGATCAGATATCAAGGCTTGATATTCTTACAGAATTGACTTTGCAGGATGCTTACTAGAACTGGACTCTACAAAGAAGGACACTGAAGCCCAACATGGGACCTAGTCAAAAAGAGAGCTCAGAATAGCCTCTCCAAAATTTCGTCAAGGAGAGAATCTTGCCAAGCACTTGTATTCTAAATGTCAAAGATATTGTTGTTTTCCATTAAACCTCTCATAGGACCTGCTGTCACTTGGAACATACTTTGAGAAATTATAGGTGCAGCATCATTTCAGTCTGTATTTAGTTCATAGTCTTGGGTTCTCCAGTTTTAGCACTAAGGACAATAATTGAATGGCTTAATGACTTTTGCTGTTCCTGTCATGATGGGATAGGAAAGAAAAAGGATAATTTAATAAGAGACTTGAGTTGCAGATCTGGCTCTGATATTATCTACTGTAATTACTCTGTGCAAACAATTTAAACTCTCTAATCTTCAGTTAGATCATCTGTAAAATACAGATGTGGAATTTGTTGATAGTAAATTTATTTCCTCCAGGGGCTACTATCTGACTTTCTTTTGCTCGCTTTTATATTTTTTATTTGGCTGAGGCACTTCCCTGATATTACTTTGAAAACTGTTTATATTAACTTCCCTTACTTCTTCCTTACCTGTCCAGTTTTTCATACAACTCTCTACACTCTACCAGGGTAGAATAAAGGTAACTGAATCCTTTAAATTCTTCTTATATCACTGTTTCCGTCTTTTTCAAAATTGAGAAAATCACTTTCTAGCAACAATCTGATCTTTAATTTTGAACCGCTGTTCCAAAGGGTTAAGGAATATCTTGCAGCTAAAAGACTTAAATTGCGGTCTCCGGAAATTAACTGAAAACTCTGTCAGTCATTCTCCACCAATCCTAGGGGCTAAGTCTCTGAATGTAAAAACAAAACAATTGTCCAAAGTCTTAAATATCCTCCTACCATATTTTATGCCATTTCATCACAATTTTTACACCATTTAACATATACGAGATAAAGGAAATATAGCAAAGTTTAGCTAACTGAAATACAAGACAGGGAAGTAAGGGATGAATGTATTATTTGTTAAGCATTCCTTGATTTTAGGCAAATGCTAGGGACAATACACTGAACACCCTGCATCTCTCCCTCAAAGCCATCTTATAGGTCATATTTTGTGCCATGCTCTTACGTATAAGAAAACAAGGTCCAGATGTTGTTAAAGAGCACTTGTCTACCAACTTGGAGAACCAGGATGCAAACAATGTCTTCCAGAGTCAACATACGTTAAAAAGCAGAATTTGTAACCACGTTGGGAAACAAGAGCAAACAGAGATAAATACGGAGAAGGACTGGGGCTTTTTTATAAGAGACAGAGAGAGAAAGATTGTACACATGTAATGTAGGTGGGTTCATCCCGGAGAGACATCAGAAGGACATTCCTATTAAAATTATTTTTTTTTGGAGGGGCACCTGGGTGGCTCATTCAGTTAAGTGTCCAACACTTGATTTCAGCTTAGGTCATGGTCTTGCGGTTCCTGGTTTTGAGCCCCCCATCGGGCTCTATACTGACAGTGCTGAGCCTGCTTGGGGTTCTCTCTCTCTCCCTCTCCCTCTGCCCCTCCCCTGCTTGTGCATGCTCTCTCTCTCTCTCTCTCTCTCTCTCTCTCTCTCTCTCTCTCAAAGTAAATAAACAAAAAAAATTTTAATTAATTTCTTTTGGAATAGGACATCCCAGAAGGGATGTAAATGATAACCTCAGGCTAGAAAGATGAAGGCCCAGTGCCCAGATTAGATCTTGAACTTCTGCATCGCTTCAAAATAAAAGTAGCATCTTAATTAGTGGTTCTCCAGTCATGGTTACGTATATTGTATTTTTCTAAGTTGATATTATAAAAAGTCCTGAATTAGAAAATACATTATGCCATAAACAAGCCATACCCTACTACCCATCTTTCCTTGACTATTCCAAAACAAACAAGCAAGGTAACAAACAAAAACAAAACAAAACAAACAAGGGCATTATATTAGGTAAATGCTACAATTCTGTACCCTTAAAGGTTTTTAAAAAATAATCAGTAATATCCTCAATAATAACACATTACACCTTTCTTCTATCTTATTAAGATAGAGGTAGGAATACGGAAATTGCATGTTTCCTTAGACTGCTTTGCATTCTAAAACATCTAACTTTGTTGTGAACATTTACAAATTTACAAGAGAACATCCTACCCCTTTTCCTATTATGAAACCATTCCTTTGTAACAAATTCCTATGTCTCTAAAGGCTTAATAAAGGGAGACCCTTTGTGCCAAAGATGCTAACTCACATTTTTTATTGTTTGTTAAAGGTTAGGCAATTAGGACTTTTTGTTTTTTTCTCCAAAATACATAGTATAAAATAAATAATTCCATAGATTATGAAAAGGACAAACTTATGCAGAATTGGATGCAAACCCTATCTTGAGATCCAATCAGAGATTCAATGAAACTGAGGAAATTAAACCTGTCCTATGAGAGACACTTCAGTTATTTTTCAGTGTTTTCATTTTTCTAGAGAAGATCAAGATTTCCTGCCCCAAACAAATGAAATGTAGAGCAAATAAGGAAAATTGACCTAGGTCAAAACACGAAAGTTAGTGAACTGGGACCTACAGGTCAAAGTTAGTGTACATCTACAGAATTGTCTAATATTTATTAACAGTGCTTATGTCACCGATGCATGTGATGGGAATGATTTCGCTTGCTACTATACAGGCTGACCAATTTTTTTCTCATGAGAATAAAAATCGAATTCTGTTTTTTTTAGATTTATTGAAAACATTAAGGCATAAACTTTTCTTTTCTTTTCTTTTTTTGCCTTTTATGATCTCTGTTAGTACTCACCTCCCATTCTTTATACTGTGAACATACAGGGAAGTAGTGTAGTAGAAAACAATGCAAAAAAGAAAAAAGGGGGGGAGGGTGGAGGGAAGGTGAAAATAAATCTTTAGCAGGATATTATCCTCATTACTTTTATTGTAAAAATTAGGGTAAGGTTTGATCTCACAATGCATATTTGGTCATGTCAATGATGTGCTATGTATTTTAATTGCCATTTTGACTAATGACTAATGATTTTATCTTAGAGGGGTATGGAAAATTTAAAGGAATTCCTGAACAGAGGAAATAATTTGAATTTTCAAAGCATGCATGATAACATTAAAACTGAGAGAAACTGAGGCTTTACATATAAATATGTTGGCTGATTTTTCATTATCTTTATAATCTTTGTGGTCTTTTCAATTTTAATATAATAAATGCATAAATGTCACGTAAAAGCATACTGAGTTCTTTTTCATAGTCAATGCAATCCTCAATTCTTTCGCTATAAGGTATTGTTTTTTATTTTGCCAGGGGAAGCCATTTTTAGTTTGTAATATGATAAGAAAAATGGCTTTAATTAACTTGCTTTTAATGCCAATTACAGATATTTTATTATATTTTTATCATAACTTACTAAAGATTCAAAGTACAGGCATATTTTATTTAAAAAGAAAAATTTTACAGGAATATTATATTATAATTCCTGTATTATATTATATATATAATATATGTATTATTGTATTATATTATATATAATATATATATTATTGTATTATATATTATATTATATTATATTTTATTATATATTATTATATTATATTATATTATCTGAATGTTTGGGGACATTTTTCTATACATTCATAATAAGAACAAAAAAGATAATTGGCATAGTTAGGGACCAGAGTTGAGAGTTAAATTAAACAAATTAAACAAATTCAAGTTTTAAATTAAGATAGTATTTAGAATATTGAATCTGTTTTTACTTTAAACTAAGATAGTATTTAAAATATTGAATCTATTTTTCCTCAACCTGTTAGAAAAGTAAGCTTGAGATCTTAGTGTGGTGGATATTTCATGAGATTCAGGAAATACTAGTAATCAGTTGTTGGTCTCCAACTACATTTTTATTTTGAAAGGAAACCTTTAGATTTTTTTTAAGTAAAAGTAAAACTTCAAAATATAAGGAGTCAGTTCTTTTATATTAAATTATGGAAAGCAAACATTGACCACCACAACTTTTAAAGAGTGTATCCCTTTATCTACTATTCTGTATTGCAAAATATTGTAATTTCCATTATAAATAAGTTCAGGATGATCACTCAAGTAATTTAAATACAATAACTAAAATTGCTGATCAGTAGGATGCATGCATTTAGAAATTTACAATATTTGGTTGAAGATGATACTGCATATTATTTTTAGGGGAATAGGAAAATAGTTCCCATTGAAAACGCTAAATCAGTAGAAATGTCAAATATATCATTGAACAAGCAGTATTCGATTTTTGACTGGTGCTGAGAGGGACAACTTGAATAAGGAAAAGTAAGAAACTGTCTTGTGGAGCTCTGAATTTATCAAAAATAAGAAGAATTAAGATAAGAATTTTTAAATATTTTTTATTTATTTTGTTGCACCTCCTTTGTTGAGATGACTTTAAACTTCTGGAAACTGAGTGAGCGTTAGCCGTACCTGAATTTCAAAATAAATGCATATCTTGGGCCTTATTCTTTGTCACACTTAGCCCTTCTTTCCCTACTTTTTTGTCTGACAACATTTTCCAGTAAAACAATTACTTGTCTTCCATGCTTTCAGAAGAAGTTTCAGAGGGAACTTTGATCTCTGGTCCCTGATGATCATTGATTTTGGACAATGAGAATTAAATCTTAAATTAAAGCACTTGTGAAGTGAAAAAAATTCTAGAAACAATCGTTAAAAGGAAACGAGAATTATAATTCAGTGATTGCTTAATTTTCAGAAGTAAATTATCTTGCAGAAGCAATAATAACTCAAGAATGCATGTTGTAATTTCTAGTTTCACCATGAAACATTTTTAAATGTCTCTGTAATTAATAGCTTGTAAAGAAAAAATTTAAAAATGAAGGAAAGTAAGAAGAATACAAAAGAAGTGAGTAAAATAGAAAAAATATATTAGAAAGGAAGACATAAAAGCCAAGTGTATCATTAAGTAATCATTTAATTATAAACTAAATACTCAGAATAAAGGTTCAAGATTGTCTTCTTTGACTAAAAATAAATACAGCCACAGACAACTTACAAGAGCTGTAAATCAAGTGAACACAGAAAGATTTAAGTAAAAGGCTAGAAAAGATATATTATATTCTAATAAAATAAAATTCTTGTATATACATGTAAACAGGATAAAGGCAAGTGAGTCTTATTTCAGTTACAAAAAATGGTTTAACATTTAAAGATAAAGCATTTTTCACTAACAGTGTGATAGAAAAAAATTATGGAAAAAAATGTATCAATAGATACAGAAAAACTGATGACAAAACTCAACACACATTCATGGTACAACCTCCTTGATGACAATGATTCCAATAATTCCTTGGAAATTCGGAATGAAACAAAAACATCTGCTATCACCACTTCTGTTCAAGTAATATCTTCACACTATAAAACATGAAAATAAATAAAAAGCAAATAATTTGACAGGAAAGATGAACATAGCGATTATTTGCAGATCATACAATTTTGGTCACGGAAAGTCTAGAATTTTACATTTAGGATTAATAAGAGTTTACCAAGGTTACCAGACACTAGCAAATTTACACAAATTTGAAAATTACTTGTATTTCTATCTGCTAGCAACAAACACACTATATAGATAAAAAAAAAAAAAAATGATTTCCATTTAGGCTATCCCAAGACATCAAATGTCCAAGAACAATGAAAGATGTGTAGGACATACACATTAAAATTTTCAGAAGACTATTAAGTAAAATCAAGTTAGAGTAGAGAAAATGGAGGTGTGTGGAGAGATGAAAAGAAGGAGTACTTAGAATTTTTATGGCAGCGAAACTACTCTATGATACAACAATAGGTACATGTCATTTTACATTTATCCAAACATATAGAATATACATCGAGTGAATAATTGTGCTGTGACCCTAAAACCGCTTTAAGAGAGTCTTTAAATTAAAAAAAAAAAAAAAGGAAAAATTGTAAAACTCAAAAACTGTGTTCCTTTCTGAAGCTGGAGGTCCTCTTCTCAGTTAACTGCGGAGGTTGGCAGCATTCAATTCCTTGAACAATCAGCACTGAGTTTCTACTTTCTCGGCTGTCAGGTAGCGCCTCCTAGAGGCTGCCCCCCAAGCCCCGTCACAACATGGCTATTTGATTATTTAAGACGGTAGAAGTCTCTCTGACTTTAAATCTCTTCCTTCAGAGAAGGCTGAGACCCTCTTCAGATGCTCACCTAAATAAGTTATTTTACCCAGAGAATCTTCTTTTGGATTAACTCAACCTAATCATAGGTGTGAATCCCATCAAATTCATTCACTTAAGTCACTTGCTCACACTCGAGATCAGGGAAATATATAGGCATGTTCATCAGAGGTGGGAATCTTGGGGGCTAATTTACATTCTGCCTGCCACAGGTGTGTTCACTGTGAAAATTCATCAAGCTGTATATTTATGACATACATAGACACGTTTCCATATGTTCTATATGTTATACCTTAAAAAGAAACAGGTAAAGCAAGGCAGAAGTTAAAGACTAAAGCAGATGCCACAGGATAACTGTGGGGAGATCCTCATACAACTCAATGAGAGATACTTGATAACTCCAGACACTAGAATGTGGAGAACCAGAGGAAGGGAATTAGTATGAAAGAAGCAGTTCTAGGGTGACAACATCTTGAGGCAATCTTTTATTAAATGTCAGAATCATATCATTTGCTTTCTTCTAAATGAATCATATCACTTGCTTTCTTCTAAATGAAAAGCAACCTCAAGAGTTTAGGAAATGAAAAGAAGTCCGTGGTTGCATGTACATATGCTTAAAAGAACTATGCACACTTAGAGCAAATACCAACCACTGAATATTCTAAGAGAAACCAGAAAACTTTGCCATGGCAGATTCAGTAAAATAGTGAAAGAAAAAATTATTTAAAAGAAATTCTATATAACAGTGCCTGGGTGGCTCGGTCAGTTAAGCATCCGACTTCAGCTCAGGTCATGATTTCACAGTTTGTGAGTTTGAGTTCCACATGGGGCTCTGTGCCAATAGCTTAGAGCTTGGAGTCTCCTTCAGATTCTGTGTCTCCCTCTCTACCCAACTCACGCTCTGTTTCTCTCTCTCAAAAAATAAATAAAACATTAGGGGCGCCTGGGTGGCTCAGTCGGCTGTTTAAGTGTCCAACTTCGACTTCGGCTCAGGTCATGATTTTCGTGGTCTGTGAGTTCGAGGCCCACGTCGGGCTCTGTGTTAACAGCTCAGAGCCTAGAGCCTGCTTTGGATTCTCTGTCTCCCTCTCTCTCTGTCCATCCCCTGCTCAAACTCTGTCTCTGTCTCTCAAAATAATACATAAACATTAAAAAAAAATTAAAAATAAATAAATAAATAAAACCATTAAAAAAAAGAAATTCTATAGATAATGTTTGGAGAGGTAGATGTAAATTGATATACTTAGTACTTCGTAATTCTATGATTTTAAAAGTGCAAAAGTTAGGGGCTCCAGCATGACTCAGTTGGTTATGTGTCCTACTCTTGATTTTGGCTCAGGTCACGATCTCACAGTTTGGGGGATCAAGTCCCATGTGGAGCTCTGTGCTGACAGTGTAGAGTCTGCTTGGGATTCTCTTTCTCCCTCTCTCTCTGCCCCTCCACCACTGATGCTCTCTCTCTCTCTCTCCCTCTCTCAAAAATTTGTAAATAAATTTTCAAAGTGGAAAAGTTGAAAGAAAATTTTAAAAAACCTCTTCAACAACAGACAAGTGATATTTTAAACTGCGATACGCCTATAGGATGTATTATACAGTAAATTTTAGAAAACTTATTTTTGCAATCATATGGTATTTTTCATGGAAACAGAATAGATACGGTTCATAGACTTAAGAATTTTTTTTTAATTTTTTTTTTCAACGTTTATTTATTTTTTTTGGGACAGAGAGAGACAGAGCATGAACGGGGGAGGGGCAGAGAGAGAGGGAGACACAGAATCGGAAACAGGCTCCAGGCTCTGAGCCATCAGCCCAGAGCCCGACGCGGGGCTCAAACTCACGGACCGCGAGATCGTGACCTGGCTGAAGTCAGATGCTTAACCGACTGCGCCACCCAGGCGCCCCAAGAATTTTAATAATAAAAATGATAAGAAGTTGCACAGAATGTAAAGGAAATATTCTTATTTTTTTAATTGTTTTAAAATAATAAGTGCATGTACATTAAGGAAGAAATATATATAAAATATAAAACTGCAGACATCAGAGGATGGATTGTAGATTTCTTAGGAAGTAAGAGAAGAATTCGAACAAAAAGATATTCAGAGAGTAGTGTAAACAGATATTGCTAATAGCTGGCTAGGACATTTCTCTTGTCTTCAGAAAACAGTAGAGGAAAGGGCGGCCAAATCCATCATTTAGCCATTGAGCCTAAGTCTGTAGAACATTAAGAATTAGAGTTAGGTGGGGGCGCCTGGACGGCTCAGTTGCTTGAGTATCTGACTTTGCCTCAGGCCAGGATCTTGCGATTCATGGATTGAAGCCCACCTCAGGCTCTGTGCTGACAGCTCAGAGCCTGAAGCCTGCTTTGGATTCTGTGTCTCCCTCTCTTTCTGCCTCTCCTCCACTTGTGCTCTCTCTCTTTTTCTCAAAAATCAGTAAATATTAAAAAAAAAAAGAGTTAAAGTTAGGTGTGAAGTAGGGAATATTCTTCTAATATGTAGATATTTTTAAACTGGAAAGTACTTCTCTCACAAATATCTGGTCTCCTTCACTCAACAACCCTAACAAATGGGAAAGGTGAGGCAGTCTTTTGGAAAACTTATGTTTTAGGTGACATTTTCAAAATTGCATAGCTTAATTAAAAAAATTTTCAACAAGGCTTCACGCCTTTTTCTGCCTTCCATGTTGCCTGCTTTGTAACAATCTGGATCATAATGCTATTGCTTGAAAGTGATCTTGTTTTTAATATTTTAACAGAAGAGTGGACCATTGTCACTCTAATTTTCTACTTTGATCTTTCTTGCTAATATTAGGGTCACATTTCCACACATTCTGTTATCTCAGTAACCTGCAGATATGATGAATCCACTCTCCACAAAGGGATTTCTCATAATGTTTCAAAGGATGGCTTAAGAATTCCTTTGAAGAATAATGCAGTCACGGATTATTTTAACTTTTCCTGAGCTTTATTTCATTCTCCTTCTTCTTGATAGAAAGTATTGAGGATGAACTGAATCTGCATATGAAAAAGATGTCAGATGCAGAATTTTGTTTAAATTAGTAGTGGTATTGTGGATTGAGTGGTGAATGTGGTACTGAGTATATGAATAAAAGTGATTAATTATCTAGCTAATCAAAGAATATATTAAAGACTGCATGAGCTTATACCTGCCTAGGGAATTGCTGTAGCTTTGAACACTTTTGCATGCATAAGTATTAAAAATAAGGAACTTCCATCAAATGCCTATCATTTAATAGGCATTAGGAAATAGAATTCCTAATAAAGACCCATCAGGAAATAGAATTCAAACTCAAACTGAGGCAACCTATGCCAGCATCATCATCAATATTTTCTTAATTTACTAAAAATAATGACTTTAATTGAGCCGATTGTTCATGCAGGAAGAAACAGTTCAAAGAGAAAACTAGATTTTCTTTTTTAATTTTTTTTTTCAACGTTTATTTATTTTTGGGACAGAGAGAGACAGAGCATGAACGGGGGAGGGGCAGAGAGAGAGGGAGACACAGAATCGGAAACAGGCTCCAGGCTCTGAGCCATCAGCCCAGAGCCCGACGCGGGGCTCGAACTCACGGACCGCGAGATCGTGACCTGGCTGAAGTCGGATGCTTAACCGACTGCGCCACCCAGGCGCCCCGAGAAAACTAGATTTTCTTTACCCTTCATTTTACAGCTAAAATCAATTTAGGAATTAAATAAGAATTGACCAAGAAACAATGTTTCCTTCCTCAGATAAGAATCACTTGATTGTTTCGAGACTTGTGATGAGTTACAAAGCATTTCATCTCTAGTCCAAACACCATCAGGATTAGTTGTGGATAAAAGTTGCTATAATTTAATGGATATTAAGTGGCCCATGAGAATTGGCTAGTAGTCTGATGTGAGTCCTGGAGGGCAAACTGTCATATCTCAAGCCCACGCACATGGGCTTATAATTTATAAGGGGTTATAATTTAATGCATCAGCCTTTAATAAATAGTCCTTCGGAGTGAACTGTCTGCCCCTCAAAAGGTAAATCCCACAAGAAATATTAGGGATTTATGCATTTGCACGTCTTATTGCATGAATAAACATACCATTCTATGATTTGCCTTGATTTGAATAGAATTTAAAGGGTGTTTTTTTTTTTTTATTTTTTAAAAAACGAATCAAATAAAATGGGCCCAATGTATTATTAAAAGCACTAGATGAATGTTTTCATTAATTTTTTTTTTCACTTGCTAGGATTGGAAGCTAGCTCAGTGGTAAGTTCGCCACCATTTATTCTTCAGCTAAAAGTAACAGGACACGCTAAGCATCTTGACATATCCATTTAACCTCTGCTTTGTGTCTAAAAGCTGAACATTTATCAACCTCCACAGCCTTGGCTCTTTGAATTGCTTAGAGTAAGCATCTGTATTCAAACATATGCTGTGGATAACTACTGAGATATTTTAGCCAGTTTGGCGTAGCAGCTGTTCTGTAAAAGTGAGATGAGTAATTTAATAAGCAACTCTCCTTGACTCTGATACTCTTCCCCCAAGTGTATGCCAACCTCAGCCAGAAATGCAGCCTAAAAAGGGTTCACTGCTTGTGAGACATAAAGACAAGATAATGATTTATGCAGAGGACCATCTTCCAGGCGCTGACAGGCACTCACTGTCCCATAGAAGTCATCGCTGCCGCTCCAAGGAAACAGAAGGAATTCTGCACAGATAGCATGAAACTTTGCTACTTTTCTGAACACATCTTGTTTGAACCAAGTAATAAAAAGAACTTGCCAAAATACAACTTGCCAAAGTACAACAAATATGGACCTTGGTCTTGCTCCTAGAAAAACATAACGTACATTAAAAAATACTTTAAGAGGTGGATGAAGGTGAACTACCATATTTGTTATTTCCTATATTAAACCAAATAGTCTTACAACATGAATCCAAAGCAAATTCTTTGATGTATTGAAAGGTTATACCTGTGAAGCTATCAGAAAAAGTCTGAATTCAATAATATGATGACCACTATTTGTTCATTCATAAAGTGTTTGAAATGCTTCCGTATTTAATTAGAAATGTATCCTGGTTTTATATTTTTTTAATATTTTTAAAAGAGAAAACAATAGACGACATCTGGATTTGTAATATTTTTTGATATTCCGTGTAATGATAGTGTGCTCCCCAACAATGCCCCAATAGACTACTTCCTTTATGATGCACCAATTTTCTTTTTTTTAATTTAATTTATTTTGTTATTTACATCCAAGTTAGTTAGCACATAGTGCAACATTTTATTTAATTTATTTTTTCAATTTACATCCAAGTTATATGACGCACCAATTTTCATCCTATTATTACCTTACAGCATACTCAGTTCATTAGTCCTTATAATATATCCTAAAACTTATAGGAGACATGTGACTTTATTCAGAAAGCATATTTGTTCACAATAGGACCCTAGGAACATGGGTGTAGATAGCATAACCAATTGTGGACCAACGTGGCAAAACAATATACATGTCCATCGGAAAAACAAACGAAAAGTTGTAAGTGGAAATTTTGAGGTTCCTGTTCAACATTGTTAAAAAAGAGATTTGGCATTACAGCCATTGTTAAAACTGGCATTTTGGTGAGTTTGCCATCATAGCTGCCATATCTTCTCAGCCCTGGCTACACAATAGTACATCCAAACATCCAACATTGGCATCCACATCCTATAGGGAGTTTGTGGAAATACATACTTTCAGCACTCGGTACCTACTAAATCAGAATCCGCATTTTGGCAAGATAACTGGGGTTTCTATGCACAAATTTTGGAAGCACTACTCTAATGCTTCTCAACCTTGACTCCACATTGGAAGAATCTGAGGAGCTTTGAAAAATTAGCCATGCCTGGGAAGCATGCCCAGGCCAATTACATCAGTGAAATAAGTGTGAACAGTACAGTCAAGGCCCCTATTCCTTTTGAGAAGGCTTTCATTCTAGTCTTTTTATCCCTAAGAGCACATAAGTCCATATGCAGGGCATGGACAAAATTGGTGATCACTGGACAATTCCAATAAATGTAGTTAATGCGAATATTTCAAAAGCCAAACAGCTCTGTTGAAAAGATGAGGCATTGTTTGATTTGGGTCGTGATCCCTTTTTATTGACAAAGCATTCTGAAAAGCTCTCTACTCTCTACCTGCTGAACAATAGAAAGAAACACAATTTCAGATCTCTGAGCCACAAATTGATCTGTATGCCATTGTTTCTCTAGTCCATATCTTCATCAATATATGAAAACACGGTTTATTCTCTTTCCCTCCTTGCCATTGCTCAGCTGTAGGTCAATATAGAGTAAACACATGGAAGCCTCCTCTATGACTAGATAAGTAGGCCAGCCACAAAGACAAAACAGAACAAAACAAGGCAAAACCCTCAGAGGCAGCAAGGGAACCAGAGAGCATTCCTAAAATGTATTTGAAAAGAATCAGAAATAACTTGATTTTTAACTGCAGATACATGGTACAGATCCCTAACAGTCTGAAGTGGGGTACTAATACAAGGAAAATGCCATCTGCTCTGAAAACAATGCCATAATATTTGAAATCCATCCATAATTATTCATGTAGAATTGTATTTTGAATATGTGAATTTCTGCTGATGAATGTACATATGTATGAGTCAATATATACCTGTGTGTGTGTGTGTGTGTGTGTGTTTATTTGTATTAAAACAAAAAACAGGGGCGCCTGGGTGGCGCAGTCGGTTAGGCGTCCGACTTCAGCCAGGTCACGATCTCGCGGTCCGTGAGTTCAAGCCCCGCGTCGGGCTCTGGGCTGATGGCTCAGAGCCTAGAGCCTGTTTCCGATTCTGTGTCTCCCTCTCTCTCTGCCCCTCCCCCGTTCATGCTCTGTCTCTCTCTGTCCCAAAAATGAATAAACGTTGAAAAAAAAAATTAAAAAAAAAAAAAAAACAGATGCAACATCTTCTCTGTGATTTGGAACATAACTGATATCATGGAAGTGATTGGCCACACATTAGCCTTAAGGTTTGAGTACAGAACTACATACAGTTTATTCTTTTCTCACTTCAATCACTGGCATATATAGCATAAAATCATTTTAAGTGGATATATATGCTAGTTGGACCTCTTCCTATGAGTAGAGGAAACGGATGTTAAGCATCTCCATGCAGTGGCAATATTCCAGAACAGAACTTATTCTTAGTCTGGACGAGTTCAAGTGCTCTGCCGTCACCTCTTCAGTGTCATGAGAGAGGGCCTTGTCACCTGGGGACTTCACTGACCCACTCTTCATTTCATACCAACACACCCTTTTACTAGTGCCATTTCTGTCTGCCTGGGTCCTAGGCAACTTCTGGTGACTTAATTTCTGGTTGTAAATATAACCGTACCTGGTGCGAATGTTCCCTTCTTGTAGATAAGCTGAGGAAGTGTAGTCACATCGGAATGGGCTAGGTCAGACAAATTGCTGACAGGGCTCTCCTAGTCCCTGCTGCAATACAAGTTGTGTGGGAGCTGACAAAGCTTTCCAACCCCAGAATTTATTTATTCCCTTGTCAGGAAGTGTTGATTTAGCACAGGGCCAAACTTTCTCATGTATCGTTAAATAGGTCTGAGTCACAAGATGGAAAGATGATGGATACTGAACTCCCAACGCCAGGGTCTAGGTGATGTATTTGTGACAGAAAAGGCCCTTGGTGTTTAAAATTAAGTAACCCTTAAGTAGTAGACGGCAGTATAGTGATCAAGTTCAAAGGCTTAGAAAGAACATGTGATTTACTGCCTCTCCCACGATATAAAAGAGAAGACTATTTGAATTAGGATTATTCCAAAACTTGACACTGATAAAATAGTATTGGTCAAAACAATGAATAAATGAGTGCCTAATGCAGAATTGCCAGCTCAGGAGAATATATGATGGTTGTGGGCTCTGTCAATTCAATTCGTTTCATTAGAGAAAATTTGTGTCAAGATCCTAATCTCTTCAAAACCATCTCTTAGTCTAGGCCACACTATGTCTAGATCGTAGTATTGTGTCTGAAGCAGAATAGGTCCTCACTGAATAATTATTGAATAGTGTGCCCTTATGTGGTATTATTGTGGATTGTATATCAGTTTCAGACAGGTCCTTTGAATAAAATTATTAAGTTTATTATCTCCTGGACTTTCAGAGAACATAGGGAATTTAAATCTGCAGAATTCTGGAAGAGCCTCAGTGCTCAGTTGCACACAGAGTGGCAATATCACACTTGGTCTCATCAGAAATGATGCTGGCTCTCAATTTACCCACCAAAAGGAGAACAAGGTGCCTGAGTTCACAAATAACATTTAACCAGCTGCCAGACTGGCAGGACTTTCTCGACAACTAGAATTTTAATATTCAGTGTTCTCTCAGGCAAATGCAAGCCTCTTTCTATGGGCAACCATAGATAAATCCCAACACTTTCACAAAGGTCTATCTCACAACAACAACAACAACAGCAAAACAAAACGAAACAGAAAAGAAAGAAAGAAAAGAAAAAAAGAAAAAAAGAAATGACAAACTAAAAGTAATTATGGAAACTAGTAACAAACAAAAAGAAAGTGGTAAGACAAGAGGACAGAACAAGAGAGCACACTGTACTTGAAAACTTTTTGTCTTTTGGCCATTTACTCTCCTTTGAAGCTAAAATCGGTTAAAAGCACAGCTGCAAAGAACACTTATTGTTTTAACTCTTATAATATTTGTTATTCTGCATACACGGTGTTAGAAAATATAGCTCTTGGCAAAAATGTTTAAAATCTGTCAGAATCAATGCTTTTTTTCCCCCAATCTCAATTAAATTTCCATGGTGAAAAAAAAAAAAGGATAGCCCAAGTAAAAACACATTTTTTATTTGAAATCTCATTTCACATTCTTTGAAGAAGTGGTACTATTAGAATCTTGGGTGAAATCTAAGTCCTTACACCATAAAAAGAGACCAATAAATAATATGCTACACTAGACTTTATAGTTGCCAATTCAAGTTTCTCAGTTTAATATTTTGAATAACAGAGTACAAAATGTTCTAGATTTGGGGGCAATAACTTTTAAAAATCTGGATGACTCAATTCTAAAATGCCATACGGGGTGTGTGTGTGTGTGTGTGTGTGTGTGTGTGTGTGTTGTGTGAATGTGTAAAATAAACACTTTGGAATTATACTCTGATGAATGTCAGTAGCTCCTTAGCACAGCCCTAGTGATCCAGTTAATGTCGAGTGCACAGTGCTAACTTGTAAGACCTCCCTTTCCTGCATTGTTACTTTGGAGCTCCTTGAAGAATATCTACTATGCGTCCCTAGTCCACAGAATCACCCAGCTCCAAACACAGGGAACCAGGGGGCAAGTTTTCATGTCATTTTCTGCTAAGAACTTTTATTATCTCTCACTTGAGAGCCTTCCCTACGCGTCTTTGGTGAGTATAAAAAATGTCGAAAGAGGATGAGTAGAAGTCTGTTACAATGGCTCCATCTTTACCATATCTCAGATGTGTAAAACTTCAGTTTGAAAATGTGTGTTCAGTGAAGGTCACTTTTACTAGAAAATAAATAAGTGCTTTTATGGCAGGCTAATCAGCGTACATGTTTCTGGAAAGAACTACTTCACATCATCATCAATTATCCTGCAGAAAAGCCATACGTACATAGTTTCTGTGAACTCAATTTTATATTCTTTTATATTACATGGCATTATTTTTACAAGGCATTGTGGTACATTTGTTTGAGGTCACATATATTTCTAAGATGGTTTATAATTTTTCACAACTACTGTCATCTTACATTTAGGAATATTTTCTACTTTATCCTTGCTATGTTCTAGCAACTGGAATCACGTTGAGAAGCCATTGTTCTTCAGTGGGTTCTGGAGGTAGGCACATGGAAAGCTGAGATTTTGCTACTTGTTTCCAGATAAGCAAAGTGTTTGTTTTAAATCTATAGGAAGTTGAGAGAATATGCTAGAGTGCTTTTCAGATCTTGAAACCCCAAGCTCTTCCAAAATACTGTGTAAGTTTAAAATTCCCTATATTATACTCCCTTCTGTTAAATATGTCCAGAGTGTTGTTTTCCTGACCTGCACACTGTTTTAATATTTATGTGTGATGTTGAGATCTAATACCTAATTACCCTTCACATTAATGTAAAGCAGGCATCAGATGTGTTTACTATCAGCTTTTCCTATTTATGACCCAAATTTTTATGGCTAGCTGTGGTATCTTGACAAATGAGATTGTCATTGATTGTTGGTCCTTCCTTCAGCTCAAAGTCAAAAGGGGAGGAGCTTCACCAAAGCTCCAGTCGTTTTCCTACATCGGGACCACTCAGGCACATGGCCTTCTGTAAGGCAGAGCCAAGAGAGTGCTAGTACCCAAGACTGGTCTAATACTCCAGAGTACTGAGGCAAAGTATAAAAGGTAAATCCTACGATTTGCATGCATCATGCATTGTGAAAACAACCTGGTGAGCAGTAGCTTCGTATCCTGTCCAAGATGGCTGTCTAGAAGGATGGAGAAATCTCAGCTAAAAGAAACTGCAGGTTAACTACAAGATACCTAAATCTAAGGAAACTGTCGCAAGTGACCACCCTTACTAAAGTCTCGAGATACCTCCATCCAAAGCGACATAATTGCAGAAGGGAGCAAGAGCAGGACATTTCCAAAGAAACCTTTGCCAGACCCAGAGAAGGTGAAATTGACTCATAACAGCATCTATTCAAATAAGATCTTTCTGATCCTCTTCCCAGTCACCCAAGGCTGATGAACAGATAAACTAGATAGTTTTTGTGGAGGAAAGAGCCAAGAGGAAGATCAGTGCCTGGAAGATGAAATACAAAAGCTGTCAAGTCTGCCTATGTCATTCAGCAGTCTCTCACTCTAACCAGGCCCTAATCAGAAAGGGAGGAAGATTTGAAACAAAATCAGGTCATAGTATTGGTTAACATCTTGGACTGGACATTCCATTTCCTGAGTTAAGATGTGTTAAGACAATGAGACCATATATGTATCTATTTCCTATGAGAGAGCAGGAAAGCCGTGGAATCTATAAGTTTTCTTGGAGGGGCAAGTCAGACTGCACCCCAGAATACTGCTTAAAAGGATAATGGGAGAAAAGTTTGAGTTAGAATTTGGGTCATAATTCATAGACTTGTGGTCAGATTTTAGGTCACCCATGTTATGCAGGTACAGCTTAATTACATATTATATATCCATAATGACAAACAGGAGCATATTGACAAAAATTGGACAAGTAAAAAAAATCTATCAGAATTCCATGTTGCATCTTGATTTAAGGTATTTTCTTTGTACTCATAAGAGGAGCATTTAATTAGTTATACTTAAGAAAATACCCCTTCAGCTTGCCTGGGTGGCTCAGTCAGTTAAGAGTCTGACTTCAACTCAACTGACTTCATCTCAAAGTCTGTGAGTTCAAGCCTCACATCAGGTTCTGTGCTGACAGCTCAGAGCCTGGAGCCTGCTTCTCATTCTGCGTCTCTCTCTCCCTCTCTCTCTCTCTCTCTCTCCCCTTCCCTTGCTCGTGCTCAGTCTCTCTCCTCTCTCTCTCTCTCTCTCTCTCTCTCTCTCCCACTTTCTCTCAAAAATAAACATTAAAAAAGAAAAAGAAAAGAAAATACCCCCTTCAAGCAGATTGGACAATTTCTCTCAATGTTATCCTATAAGGAATAGCTCCCAGATGAAACCTCTTATTTTTTTTAAGTGAAGAAAAAAAAGCAGTTGCTTTGGAGTCAGACAGATGGAGTTCTGAGTCATGATCGACACAATAATTAAATTCTTAGAGTTTTACTTTTCTAAACTTACACTAAAAATTGGGGATGGGGCAGAAGAAGAGACAGGACACCAGTATCTGTCTCATATGGTGTGATCACAGGAATGAAATTAGAGAATATTTGTAAAATCCTAAAAATCAAAATAAATTTTAAGTTCTTTCTTTTTTATCCACTCTTCACATAGAAATAAACTGATAATGGACCTTCTTGCAATTTGAACTGAACACATCACCTTCTGATCATGGAAATAGATCCCTGTCCATCCCTAATGCAAGGAAAATAAGATGCTGAGCACAACTGGATGTTGAATTTTCTGGATGAGAATTGGGCTGCAGACCCTTTTCTGTATTATAAAAAAGATAGCAATATAAAAATAAAGTTATTCTTAAAATTTATCTGAAAGTCAAAACCCCTATACATAAGTCATATTAATATAGTTACTAGATTTATATCAATATCAATTATTTTTTGGTGTCCTCTAATTACTGATGATACATCCCTCTTTTCTTTATTTCCCTAAACAAATAGAGCTGAAAAAGAAATTCATCCTACCAGTTTTTCTTAACTATCAGCAAAGGAAGCTACCAAATGTGAAAAACTTTAAAATACATTTGAAATGTAACTTCTACTTATAAACCTCAAACTCCTTTCCTAAAACTTTGACAAGAAGAAGAATACTACTCACAGCTCAGCTGAATGACTTACTCCTCCTCAGAAAGCTATTGATTAACTCCCACAACTTGGTGTTCGTTTTATCTTGAAGATTCCACTGAGATCACCATTTCTCCTCAACCAGGCTGAAGCAGCATTATGAGATTGGGTGGGTGTGAACATTGATTTTTGGAACTGGCAGCTGAGGTCAGCTCTTAATTTTTCTTGCTTTTATCTTTTACTATTAGAATATAATCCATAGTCCTATGGGGTTAGGATTGAGTAGGAATGTTTGAAAGCCAAGATACAGCTTCTAAAATGCAAAGCACTGGCTTACTTTATCTGTGAGCTTGGGGTTCCCCACCACAAGTCTGTAAGAATGCATTTAGGCTCCAGTTTGCTCAGTTCAGAAGTAAAATGCTCATTCATTATAGGCATATATTTGGTTATCATTTATTAGAGGTGCAAGGAAGAAGCACAGCAAGAGTGCCAGGAGAGGTATACTACTAAAAGATCACATGAGTTCCCCAGTTGGAGATATCAGTGCTATTGGCAAACAGGACAAGTTTTTGGAATCAGAGGACAAGGGAGAAATCCTTGCTTACTTAGCTCTTCAAACAATACAGTCCATGTGTTTATTGTTTAACAGGCACTGAAATGAGGTATGGAGGCTACCTCGAATAGAACTGCTCTCTCTAGGGCAGTCTCAGAATTGCGGCCTTCTGGTTTGTTTTCTAACCTGTAAACCAGGGATACTCATCAGAATTCTCAGCGCTAGATTAGTTATGAGCATTGAATCAGATGATTCATTTAACGTATTCTCTATATTGCCAACCTCTCTAAATATTAGGTGTCTCTTCTGTTAGTGTGGAGTAACAGACCTTAAGTTGTCTTCTGAATGATCAGTGTGTTAGGGGACCCACCAACTTTGACCCATTACATATTTAATTAAGCTCTATATACTTTATGTGGGCATTGATTTCTAAAAATAATATTTGGTCTATTAGAGTTAAAATTTTCATAATTTGGTACTAAGATAAAATCTTGTTCAAGGGTTAAGCATCTTGTACCTTCTCAAAGCCATTGTTATGAACATCAGTAAGCACAGATTACATGGTAGTCTAGATATGCATGGTGAGAAAGCTGAGCCAATTCTGTGTTGAATTCAGGTTTCTTTTAAAAACAAATCAGAATCAGGATATTTTGCATACAATACGCATCTTTCTTATAAAATTAAATGAGAAAATGGGAGGGAAAACCCATTTACTCTGTTTAACAATGGGAAATTCATACAAGTTGACTCACTTTTACACACACACACGCAGACACACACACATATACTTACATGTCATTTGTTTCAAGATTACCTTATGATTCAAATAGTTGTTTTAGTCAGACAGATGAGCTGCTATAACAAATAACCCCAAATATCAATGGATGAACATCATTTAAATTTATAATTTAGTCCAATATGGGTGTTCTTTGTCAGACAACTCTCCTGGGCCACTCTTCTTCAAGGAGTAATTTAAGGGAGGAAATTTCTTCTCTTACTGGGTGTATGGAACTTTGGCTCTTGCCATTTCGCCACTGAAAACAAGGAAGTAAAGTGTTAAGAATGTGTGATATTTTAGGTTCAGGAGTGGACCTACAGTACTTCTACCCGTATCCTATTGCCCAGGAACGTGCTACTTGCCCCCATCTACTTGATAGGGGAGTGATGAAATGGACCCTTAGTATGTGCACAGCAGAAAATTGAAATAGTCCAAACAAATTATAGCATTGCTTTTATCATGGAAGCTCATTACTATGACTATATATGGATTTTTAGAAAAGTACATACTATTTGTCATTATCAATAACTGAGATATTCTCTAAATAAATACCTTACATTTGCTTACTATATATTTACAAAACGAATGGAAGAAATCACTAGAATTTGTGATCATGCAGTTCCTTTGCCAGATAATAATCTTAGGTTTTAACAAGAAGTGGACAGTTCAGATTACTAAAGCCAAATTGCTACATAACTTTTTATTCACAATTTTTGGTATCATGTGTAAGATAATGATATTCTCTAAACAACTTTCCACCTATACTTAAGCTTGAAATCAAGACCTATATACCAGAACTCAGGTGTTTTCATATAACGAACATAATCTCATTTTGTCTTACTGAAATTGAAAAATACAACTGCATACAAAACCTCTTTCCTTTTCTTTTCAGCCATAACAAATTTGAATGAACATAACATTCAAGCTGTTTAGTGGTGATTTCTTTTCCTGACATGGTGAATAAAATACATTTCATTGTGATGTGAGTAAAATTTCATGGGGTGAAGCCTATTATACAAGAAACACACCCACGTAAATGTTGTTGAGCCCTTTGTAAGTTGTCATAGGTCTACACTTGAGATCATCCATAAAAAAGTAATATGGCAAATCTCTTATAATTTATATTTATCTTAAAGTTAATAACAACGAACTGTTGGAAATGTGAGTAAGGGTTATATATATTTGTTATAAGAGATGATTTTAAGTGTGTGCTTGATAACCTCTCTTATCACCTCATCAGATTTAGAGTGATGAAACTATGTATCATGTCATCTGTCTCAAACTCTATTGCACGTGTGATACAATAAAATCTACTCCATGCTTTTTAAACTAATGGTGTCATGATAGATAATTATTTGGCCAATGGTACTTGACTTTTTCATCATTTTAAATAAAAAAATAATTAAGCATGCTTCATGTATAATAGACATACAGTGTGATAGCATTGTGATGCAGATGACTAGTTCATTAAAAAGTACTTGGCAGAAATGAATTTAATACATTTTCCTCTGGATTGTTGGCTCTGTGGTTAATCACAGAAAAATCCTAATTATCCCCAATTAGTGTGTCTGTTAATCTAGTCAAGAAATTAGAAAACATACTTCCTGTTAGAACAGAAGGATGCATGACAAAGGATTGACAGATAAATAACAGTCAGTCCCTAATCTTCTAATTTTATTTTAATAATATATTCCCCAAGAGGCTATGAGTAACTTTAGATGTTGGCAGCAGTATCCGTACAGTGTTTTCCATTTTGTCATGGTGACATTTCAAACATAATAAAGCACTGCAAGTATAGTATGAAATTGTACCATGATCCCTTCACCAAGACATCCCATTTAAGCTTGCCAACTGTCTCAACTATGCCGCTGGGGGGAAATCTAATCATTGGTCATTTCTTGCATTGATCACCAAGTTTCTTTAGGTTTCCTCATCCTGAAGTACTTCCTCAGGGCTTCTTTGATCTTCCTGGCCTTCAATTTTGTAGACTATAGGCCATTCATTTTGTAAAATGTTCTTCAATTTGAGATTGTCATGTTTCCTCATGATTAGATTCAGGTTATGCATTTTTGACAAGAATATCAGAATCCATTCTGTGTGCTTCTCATTGCATGTCAATCTATCACATTTCTGGGAATATTAACTTTGATCACTATGCTCAAGTTGTGTACTAGCTTTAACTACTCTTTCCCGCTTATAGTCAACAAGAATTCTATAGGGAAGTCCTTTGAGACTATGCAAATATCCCAATGTTCATCTAACTTTTACATAGTATCTCTATCATCCATTGATGTTTGGGTTAATGTAATGGGTTAATACTATGATGATTACCAAATGGAGATTTACTATTTCAATCATTCCTTCTACATTTATTACTTTTTTATTTTGAGAAAGAACTTTCTTCTCTCTCCATTTATAATCAACTTGTATATTTACATCAGTATAGACTCATAGATTCTTATTTTTTTCAAAGGGATGTGTTTTGTTAGTATGAGTATATTGATGTTCAAGTTATCTTCAAAAACATGATCTTTGGATGAGTAAGATGAGGAGTAGGATGAGGAGATGTTCACAAATGCTGAATTTATGGTGTAGTTCAATATAGTTTATGCTGGATTTAGGATTAGGAATACAATATCTTCCTGGATATATAATATCTGAAAAAAAACCCTTTTGGAAAGCCTTTGACAGTATTGTACTTCTTATTTTATATTATTAAATATTGTATTTTAATAATTCCAGAATTGTCTTATTCTAACCATTCAAGGAGACTCAAGAATGAGACTTCAAAGGGAGAGGAACCAAGATGGTAGAACAGCATGGAAGTTTTTTTGTGTCTGGCTGATCAACACTAAACCATCCTGCACACCTAGAAAACTGATTTGAGGATTAACACAACAATCTGCACAACCCAAACCACAGAACTCAGCAGGTACGTGGTGCAGAGAGGTGAACTGTAGTAGAGAGAAGTCACGGAGGGCAGGGAGCCATTTGTGCGTGTGGAGAGAGGACAGAGATGGCAGGGGAGAGAATATGGGAAAAGAACCCCTCCCCCAAAAGCAGCTAGAGAGAAAGTGGAAAAGTGGAAACAGCCACAGGGACTGAACTGAAAAGGGAGAAAAGAGAAAGGAGGTTTTAAATTCCATTAAGACTCTATAAACAGGGAGAGTGCAGAGTCTGAAATTCCACAGCCTGACACATGGTGGTGCTCTGGTGGGAAGGGCAAACCCCCAGGAGCAGAGTGAAGTCCAGGCGGTCTCCGGGCCACATGGGCAGAGGTGGTTCCCCTACTGGGAGGACATCTGGTAGAGGTTGTGTGGCTCCCCCACAGTCAAAGGCCCCAGTAGACCTGGGAGAACAACTACATTCACAGGTGGTGGAAAAGGTCGTTGGGGGTGAAGCCTGGGGCCAGATGTGTGTTGTGATTTTCCATAATCCTTGAAATGCTGCTGCTACACGATTGCATGAACTTTTTCTGGGGTGGGCTGGCACACAGCCACAGTCTCGGCATCTGCAGCAGCGCAGTCCCACGAATGTTCTTGGGGGCAGCCAGCACCAGGCCATTGCTTGGTGAGTCCCTCCCACGGAGGGGCAATATGGGTCAAAGCCGCAGTCCCTCAGAAATAAGGGATCAGGAAAAACAGCCGCATCTGAGATAAAACTTGGGAGGGAGGTGCTTCCTGGGGTGCAGTCATGGACAATGTAGCGGTGGGGAGTGGGCAGAACCTGAAGACAAAGGACGGTGCGCAATTGTTCTTGGGGAGGACAGTTCCCATACTAGAGACTGGGTAACTGGGTGATGCCATTTTCACTGCTCCTGCACATGCATGTATGCCACAACAACCCACCCCAGTAAGCTAAGCAGTGCCATCTAGTAGAGAAAGGAGCTGTTACACTAAGCCCTGCCCAATTGGGCCAACCTCACTATTCAGGAACAGAGATCTCTCTGCCTGCTTACTTTACAGACTATCAAGTGCTTCATAGTTTGACTTCTAGGGGAAAACAAAGTAATTTCAATCTTATTTTAGTCTGTTTGCTCGTCTGTCTATTCAGTTTTCTTTTCTTTTTTTTCTTTTTTATTTCTTTTCTTTTTCTTAAATACTGAAAGAGAAAAAAATATTTTTATTTCCAATTTTTATTAAAAATATTTTTCTTTAATTTTTTCTACTAAATTTTTTACTTTTGTGTAATTTTTTTCAAATTCTCTTTTACTTCCATCATTTCATTTTATTCTATTTCAGTGTATTCGTTTTTTCAAATTTCCAAGCGATTTCCTTTATTTTTTTGTCCCCTTTTTTCTCCACTCTATCAAGCCCCTTTCAACAACCAGACCAAAACACACCTAGGATCTAGCATCATTTATTTGATTTGTGTGTGTGTGTGTGTGTGTGTGTGTGTTGTCTTTAATTTTTTAATTTTAATTTTTTTAATTTTATTTTTTTTTACTTCATTAATTCCTTTTCTCCCTTCAAAATGACAAAATGAAGGAATTCATCCCATAAGAAAGAGCAGGAAGAAATGACAGCCAGGGACTTAACCAACACAGATACAAGAAAGATGTCTGAACCAGAATTTAGAATCATGATAATAAGTATACTAGCTTGAGTTGAAAATAGATTAACATCCCTTTCTGTGGAGATAAAAGAAGTAAAAGTTAGTCAGGATGAAATTTAAAAAAGCTATAACTGAGCTGCAATCTCAAATGGATGCCACAGAGGCAAAGATGGATGAGGCAGAGCAGAGAATCAGCGATACAGAGGATAAATTTATGGAGAATAATGAAGCAGAAAAAAAAAGGAGATTAAGGCAAAAGAGCAGATTTAAGAATTAGAGAAATCAGTGACTCATTAAAAAGGAACAACATCAGGGGCGCCTGGGTGGCGCAGTCGGTTGGGCGTCCGACTTCAGCCAGGTCACGATCTCGCGGTCTGTGAGTTCGAGCCCCGCGTCAGGCTCTGGGCTGATGACTCAGAGCCTGGAGCCTGTTTCCGATTCTGTGTCTCCCTCTCTCTCTGCCCCTCCCCCGTTCATGCTCTGTCTCTCTCTGTCCCAAAAATAAATAAACGTTGAAAAAAAAATTTTTAAAAAAAAAAAAAGGAACAACATCAGAATTATAGAGGTTCCAGAAGATGAAGAGAAAGAAAAAAGGGTAGAAGGGTTAGACATCAAAATCGAGGAAGCACAGAGGACTCCCATTAGATTCAACAGAAACTGACCATCAACAAGGCATATCATAGTCATATTCACAAAATACTCAGGCAAGGAGAGAATCATGAAAGCAGCAGAGAAAAAAAAGTTCTTAACCTACAAGGGAAGACAGATCAGGTTTGCAGCAGACCTATCCACAGAAACTAGGCAGACCAGAAAGGAGTGGCAGGATATATTCAATGTGATGAATGAGAAAAATATGCAGCCAAGAATTCTTTATCCAACAAGTCTGTCATTCAAAATAGAAGGAGAGATTAAAAGTTTCCCAAACAAAGATTAAAGGAGTTAGCAGCCACTAAACTAACCCTGCAAGAAATTTTAAGGGGGACTCTCCAAGGGAAGAAAAGACAGAAAATAAATAAATAAATAAATAAATAAATAAATAAATAAATAAATGCCAAAAGCAACAAAGACTAGAAAGGACCAGAGAACACCACCAGACATTCCAATTCTACAAGCAACATAATGGCAATAAATTCATACCTTTCAGTACTCACTCTAAATGTCAATGCACTAAATGTTCGAATCAAAAGACATAGGGTAATAGAATGGTTAAGAAAACAACATCCATCTATACGCTGTTTACAAGAAACCTGTTTTAGACCTAAAGACACCTTCAGATTGAAAGTAAGGAGATGAGAACCATCTATCATGCTAATGGTCAACAAAAGAAAGCTGAAGTAGCCATACTTATATCAAACAATCTAGACTTTTTAATAAAGACTGTATCAAGAGATAAAGAAGGGCATTATATCATAATTAAGGGGTCTATCCACCAAGAAGACCTAATAATTGTAAACATTTATGCTCCCAATGTGAAAGCACCCAAATATATAAATCAATTAAGCACAAACATATAGAAACTCATTGATAATAATAACATGATAGTAGGGGATTTCAACTCCCCACTTACAACAATGGGCAGATCATCAAATCAGAAAATCAACAAGGAAACAATGACTTAGAATGACACACTGGAACAGATGGAATTAACAGATATGTTCAGAACATTGCATCCTAAAGCAGCAAAATATACATTCTTCTCCAGTGCACATGGAACATTCTCCAGAATAGACCACACACTGGGACACAAATCAGCCCTCTACAAGTACAAAAAGATTGATATCATACCGTGCATATTTTCAGACCACAACACTGTGAAACTCGAAATCAGTCACAAGAAAAAATTTGGAAAGGTAACAAAATACTTGGAGACTAAAGACCATCCTACTAAAGAATGAATGGCCTAACCAAGAAGTTAAAGAGGAAATTAACAAGTACATGGAAGCCAATGAAAATGATAACACCACAACCCAAAACCTCTGGGACTCAGCAAAGGCAGTCAAAAGAGGAAAGTATATAGCAATCCAGGCCTTCCTAAAGAAGGAAGAAAGGTCCCAGATACATAACCTAAACTTATACCTTAAAGAGCTGGAAAAAGAACAGCAAATAAAACCCAAAACAGCATAAGACAGGAAATAATGAAGATTAGAGCAGAAATTAATGCTATCAAAACGAAAAAAAACAGTAGAACAGATCAGTGAAACCAGAAGCTGGTTCTTTGAAAGAATTAACAAATTTAATAAACCCCTAGCCAGTTTGATCAAAAAGTAAAAGGAAAGGACCCAAATAAATAAATCAAGAATGAAAGAAGAGAGATCACAACCAACAAGTAGAAATAAAAACAATAATAAGAGAATATTATGAGAAATTATATACTAATAAAATGGGCAATCTGGAAGAAATGGACACATTCCTAGAAACATATACACTACCAAAACTAAAACAGGAAAAAATAGAAAATTTGAACAAACCCATAACCAGTAAAGAAATTGAATTAGATATCAAAAATCTCCCAAAAAACTAGAGTCCAGGATCAGATGGCTTTCCAGGGGACTTCTACCAAACATTTAAGGAAGAGTTTACACCTATTCTCTTGAAGCTGTTCCAAAAAATAGAAATGGAAGGAAAACTTCCAAACTCTTTCTATGAAGCCAGCATTACCTTCATTCCAAAACCAGAAAAGACCCCACTAAAAAGGAGAACTACAGACCAATTTCCCTGATGTACATGGTTGCAAAAATCCTCAACAAGATATTAGACAACCAGATCCAGACAACCAGATTCATATAAAAGCCATATATGAATGACTCAACGCTAATATCATCCTCAATGGGGAAAAACTGAGAGCTTTCCCCCTAAGGTCAGGAAGAAGACAGGGATGTCCACTCTCATCACTGTTATTCAACATAGTACTGGAAGTCTTAGCCTCTGCAATCAGAAAATACAAAGAGATAAAAGGCATCCAAATTGTCCAGGAGGAGGTCAAACTTTCACTCTTGGCAGATAACATGATATTCTATATGGAGAATCCAAAATATTCCATCAAAAAACTGCTAAAACTGATCCATGAATTCAGCAAAGTTGCAGGATATAAAGTCAATGCACAGAAATAGGTTGCATTCCTATACACCAACAATGAAGCGACAGAAAGAGAAATCAAGGAATCTATCCCATTTACAATTGCACCAAAAACCATAAAATACCTAGGAATAAATCTAACCAAAGAGGTGAAAAATCTATACACTGAAAACTATAAAAAGCTTATGAAAGAAATTTAAGAAGACACAAAAAAAATAGAAAAAGATTCCATGCGCAGAGACTCATTAAAATAGCTAATATCCGTATACCTGTCTCCATAACCAAATAATTGCCTTTATATTCTGCTCATATGACTGCATATTGCATAGAATTTCATATGTGAGTATGATCATTTATAAGATTTTAGCCATGAAACAGAGTTTTCCATAAATATATCAGGCTAATATGGTTGATAATCATTATACTATAGAATACTATTTTGTGACTTTGCCAAATTCTAAATGAAGAACAAACCTGTATTTCCACTTTGCTAAATCAATAAGTAGCTACCAATAAAAACTACATCAAAATGAATTCCTGAATATCACAAAATGATGCTTAAAATATAACTAAGCAGAAGTAGCTAAAATTAACCATTAAATAAACATTTAAATTGTTTATTTTGCAGCCTTATTTGACTATTGAATTTTTTAAATCTCTTTAAGGAGATTTTCATAAATACTCTTAAATACTTTCAACCAAAATTTAGTACTCAGCATTTTTGAATCACAGATTTTAGAGGATATTTTAGGGAAAAAAAGAACTCTTAAGTCTGGGAAAGTAGTTTATTTCTAAATTATATAGCAATTCAAATGGACGTTAAGTTATTATAATGTTATAATTTTTATAATCAAACAATGGGTGAGTAAGAAATGTTTATTTCACCATGGCTTATTTTATTATTATAATTAACCCAGTTAGAAATGTTGTATGAAAACAAACAAACAAACAAACAAACAAAAACAAAAAGCAACTCTCTGCCTTTTTGGTCATGTTCTTCAGAAGAGAAAGGAATCCTTGTGACATTGCAAATATGGCCATGGACATTCTATCAACTGCTTATAATAAAGAGCAGCTCCGAAAAAAAGCAACAAGCAGCTTGGGAGAATTAAAGACAACTTGGAAAAGACTGTTGAATTCAAGTGAGAAATAAGCCAACAGTTATAACTCTGAGTTTTTTCCAGAATAAGTTTAGCATTAGAACAATTTCATCTTTCTCTCCATTCTCCAAATTAGTTTTGAAAATAACTCAATGGATGTTAAAGGATGAAACTTTTGCATAACTGTATATTTAGGGATATACACTTAGGTAAAGGTTCAGAAATATAAATTGAGTTGCTATTGCATTCCACATGTAAAGGTAACAGTTATATACTCGTCAGTTGGAAAATATTCTTCATTGATTATAAACATAAAAAGAAGCTTCCGAGAGCTTAATCTGAAAGAATATTTTCACTCAAAATTACATCAAGATAATTTACTACCTGTATTTTTAGATATTTTAATATAATATTAAATAATATATTTTAATATAGAGTGTTATTGTGTTACAATATGTGAATTAGACAAAATACTTGTTCACAAAAATTGATGATGAATACAGAGGAAGGTTTACACAAATACATACACACACACCATACATATATTTGCAGTATACCAGTGTTTTAATTTTCTATATATTTTCAATATATAAAATAGTTTTTAAATATTAAACATGTAAATTTTTACGTATTTTTATGTATTAATTACTTTTATTTTATAATACAAGATAATCTTTAAATTACTTAAAATTTATTTCATTAAGTTTAAGTTATATTGTGGTGACGAAAACTGTATTTTACTTCATGATCTTCTTTCAGGCATAATTCATTAGTCAATGGGAAATCCCATCATTCCATGCCAAAAATCTGTGTATGTGGTTAATAGCTTACTAAAATTATACTGCTAAATCTGTACATATATTAAAGCTACCATTGTCCTTCAGGAACTGTGAAATTTACCTGCTGTTCCTCTGTAATCTAAACTGTTTTAACAATATTTAAAAGTGATGCATTACTCCCTACATTGGTCCCCATAATCTGTGCTTAACATTTCCATCCATAGGGGCGCCTGGGTGGGTGGCTCAGTTGGTTAAGTCTGACTTCAACTGAGGTCATGATCTCACAGTTCATGAGTTCCAGCCGCCCCCCCCCCCAATTCAAGCTCTGTGCTGACAGCTTGGAACCTGGAGCCTACTTTGGATTCTGTGTCTCCCTCTCACTCTGCCCCTCCCCTGCTCGCACTCTGTTTCTCTGTTTCTCAAAAATGAATAAATGTTAAAAAATAAAAAAAATAAATTAAAAAAAATAAACATTTCCATCCAACCTGCATTTGCTGCCCATTTCTTCAACAACTACCATACTTACTGCTTCCAATTTGCTCTTTCCTGCCATTATATTTTTTTCTGGAGCAATTGCAATTCAAGTAATCCTTAAACCTCTAGTACTTTCCGTTGAATTTTAATGTCTTGGGATAATTTTATTTGCTTAAAAATAATTGCTGTTTGTAAGAATCTTCAACACAATAAATTCTCCTGCTTGTCCAAAGGGAAATTCTCAGCAATATTACTTTTCAAAAATGACTTGTCTATTTTGTGTATTCATTTACACAAAAATAATAGTACCTATAATAGTATGTCTGACACATAATTGGCATCCAGCAAATATTTGTCAATTAGATAAATATGAATTAGCTTCCATTTTTTTATAACTTTCATTTTTAGTTGCTTATATACTAGATACTTGACATTGATATATACTGTTATACATATATATTGATACATATATACGTATGTAGACATACATATGTGTGTCTATAGATGGATGTATAAATAGAGAGAGAAGGAGAGAAGAATGGAGGGACAGTCAGATGGATGGGCAGACAGATACATAGAATTATCCCTACTCCTAGCAGGTGAGAGTGAAGTTGAAGAACTGGTCGTGGACTAAGTCTTACAGTTGGCAACATTGGCAGGACTCAAAACCTCTGGACTTTCCATTACATCCCTTCCTCTGATAATATTTATCTTCTTATGCAAAAGCTCCATATTTAGAAGAAAAAAATTCTGACTAAACAAGGAATTCATTTTTTATGCATCCATATACCTTTTAATTTTATTTTTAATTTATTTATTTAAATTCAAGTTAGTTAACATACAGTATAGCTTTCAGGAGTAGAAACTAGTGATTTATCACTTACATTTAACACCCAGTGTTTATCCCAGTAAAAGAGGAATCCATTGCATAGTCCTCGGATCTTTAGATTTGCTAGGGCATCCTCATGAAAATAAGGCCCTGGGAAAGGATTTTATACATTTAAGTTTAAATACAAAAGAAGTCACTATGTTAAAAACCAAACTACTATTTTCTGAGAAAAGGATATGCTAAGAAGCTTAGAACTCAGTGTATAAAATGAATCAAAGGAGTGAATCTTAGGGAAGTTACCTCTGTTTCTTTCCAGTGTACTCTCGAAGCAATGTATTTATGAAGCATTTATTGTTTTTAGCTCCAACTATAGCCATTTGATTCCCATCTGATCCAGATTTGGAATTCCTTTCTATCTTCACTCTACAAAATAAATCAGTAATGCGAGGAGAACCCCATCATAGGAAGAAAATATTTTCACAGTTGTCTGCCTTTCAGTAATTAACACTCACTTCTCAATACACAAAACACTGGGCTCACACATGCACATGTGTATGAAATATTTCTTAGGTGAATAATAAATATAAGTCTTCTAACATATTACACCCCAGATTGGTATATTTTATGCTAATTCATTTGGTATAGAAAACAAAGAACACAGCCTTTAAGCATTCCCCAAAACACTAATAGCTTACAATAGAACAGTTTATTTTTAACAAGAATGAAAAATAAAAGGTGAAAAAAATTACATGCATTGGGAAAAAAAGTGATGTAATATAAAAAACATTTTGTGATTTTCCTGCCATTCGAGCATTAAAGAATAATATCACTTCAGGGAACTTATACCCAAAATTGCAGTGAGTATCTATATTAAGGGCCAACTCTGAAAAGCAATGAAATGTTAAGGTATTAAAAAAAGGCTTTGAAAACATTTTTAAAAGTCATTTTTTACCTTGAATTAGCCAGGATGTAAAATCTTCTTGGCACTCAATTGTTTGCTTAAAAGGATGAATGAATGAATGAATGAATGAATGAATAAATGAATGGTTGGTTGGTCACTAGAAATATTCCTTAGGAATACAGCTTTTAGATCGGACTATTATGTCTGTCAGTTGATCAAGGTTTCATATTGTTTTCCCAACTCTGTCTCTCTATTTCTTAAGCTTCTACTGCCTGACAGATTCCCAAGCTTTCAGCTCTACTCTGCGCCTCCTGTCTCAGGGCCTCTGACTGCTGCAATTCACCGAGGTACAGCTCAGGGAGCTTCGGTGCATCCTCCAAGTGGACCTCAAGGTCAGCATGCCTGCCCTTGGGCTCAAGTGTCTCAAAGTTATTCTGGATCTTCTTAATCGGATCTAACATCTGAAGTTGTTTTCCCCTGTTCTCCGATCTGCATGTTAATTTTTCAAGATAAAGCAAGTGAAATACTAGGAACATATTCTTATCAAAATGGAATGCATTACATATCAAATGATCATCTTTAATGTCATTGACATGGGAATCATCTGTATGACATTTCATTAGCAATCAGTCTAGAAAAATAAAGAAGTAAAGATAGACCAAATCTTTGGACAACTTCTTGGGTTTTTTTTCCTCCTGATAATGCTGAGGTAAAACATTAAAATTCAAAGGTTAAAAAAAGATCTATCATGACAACTCTTCCTCCCACCTTGTACCCTCGCCACTAGGTTTTCCCACACTAACTACAAAACCCGTCTTATTAAACTTGCACATTTTTTTCAGAGATAACTTACGTGCATGCATGAAGGACTAACTACCTAGCTGGACGTTTGTATTTTTTATACAAAAAGATGCATAACATAGAGTAGTTTTCACCTTACTATTTCCTTTAGCAATATTTTTAGAACTCCTTTCTTCCAATTTTCACTCATGTCCCTCTATCTTTCATAGGACTATGTGCAGCACATCCGTAAATCCTTACTACTTTGCTTGACTTTTGCTTATGTGTTTATTTGCCATTTCAAATTTGTAAATATATTGTAACGAAACACTCCAGGATGGGGTCTTATTGATTTAAAGGGTATATTTGTTAGTTTGAAAGATAACTTGCCCACATGCATTTTTAGTGCTTTGCAAACCCACCAGCAATATATGGGAGGGTCTCTTATTGCCCATCTTACTTATGTATAAATAGAATCCAACATTAGCATCTTTGCCCATCTGACAGTAGAAAACCATACCACAGTGATTTGTGTTTCATTCATTTATTTGTTATCAGAAGGAAGGTTGAAGACTGTTTGTCATGTTTAAAAGCTACTTGTATCTGCTTTTTTTCAGAACTCTTTACCGTATTGCCTATTTTTTTCTATAAAGTTTGTTTTCTTAAGAATTTAAGAATTTTTTATGACTATATATTTTTATAACTATATATTGTTTCAGTTAGGTGTTATAAATG
Organism: Leopardus geoffroyi; assembly: GCF_018350155.1. Taxonomy (NCBI): domain Eukaryota; kingdom Metazoa; phylum Chordata; class Mammalia; order Carnivora; family Felidae; genus Leopardus; species Leopardus geoffroyi. The sequence goes on from NC_059333.1 coordinate 23,341,691, forward strand.
TTTTTCCACATTTAGCAAATTCTTTCTTAAGGTGATTTGTTTTCTTATCTAGAAGATTTTTATTTTTGTTAGGGCAGATAAATTTTCATTTCCGGGCGCCTGAGTGGTTCAGTCAGTGTCCAACTCTTGAGTTTGATTCAGGTCATGATGTCAGGGTTTGTGGGCTCAGGCCCCGTGTCAGGCTCTGTGCTGACAGCCCAGAGCCTGGAGCTTGTTTCAGATTCTGTGTCTCCCTCTCTCTCTGCCCCTCCCCTGTTCAAGCTCTGTCTCTCTCTTTTTCAAAAATAAACATAAAAAAAAAAAAGTAAAACTGTCATCATGTGGTTTCTTCTCTACTTTTATGATTCTACTTTCTATCTTTAAATTTGTTTTCTGGGGTGCCTGGGAGGCTCAATCAGTTGAGCATCTGACTTTGGCTCAGGTCATGATCTCACGGTTCGTGGGTTTGAGTCCCATGTCAGGCTCTGTGCTGACAGCTGGGAGCCTGGACCCTGTTTCTCATTCTGTGTCTCCATCTCTCTCCGCCCCTCCCCTGCTTGCACTCTGTCTGTCTCTCTCTTTCTCAAAAATAAATAAACATTATAAATAAATAAATAAATAAATAAATAAATAAATAAATAAATTTGTTTTCCATTTGGATATGGATTCAAGCATTTTCCCCCAGACAACTGTCATTAATTTATCAAAGATCTTCTTCCTGGCCTTTGCTATATACTAAATTTTTATAGGCATTTAGGTACCTTTCTGGACATTCCATTGTTTTACATTTACCTGTCTGCTCATACACTACTATCATACTTTCCTAATAATTTTATCTTATTACATAAGTATTTATCCATATTTTGTTAATAATTTTATTTCCTGATTTCCTATTAAAATTTTATTTACTTATTTATCATCTTAAAAATATAACATGTGTTCATAATATAATTGTTAAATTATATATATCATTGTGTATACATGTATATATGTATATATCATATAGATGTATGCATAATACATATAGTGTAACATATATACTTCTCACTAAATAGATGATTTTTGCCTTCCTGAGGATGGAAAAAATGTTTCCTGTTATGTTTCGTTGTTATTTTAATAGGTTTCTGGCTCATGTTTGCTAATACATGGTATTTTTGCTTGTATATTAATAAATCAGATTGTTTTATTTTTCTTTTTTCCTTTTTTGCAACATCTTTGAAGAGTTGGGACATCATGGCAGGCAAATTTCAGAAACAGTGAAAAAATCTTTTTCTTGTGACACCTGGGTGGCTCAGTTGGTTAAGTGACCGACTTCGGCTCAAGTCATGATCTCACAGTTCGTGGGTTCAAGCCCCACATCGGCTCTGTGCTGAACACTTGCTCAGAGTCTGGAGCCTGCTTCAGATTCTGTATCTCCTCTCACTGCCCCTCCCCTGCTTGTGCTCTGTCTTACTCTGTCTTTCAAAAAACAAAAAAAAAGAGAGGGAGGGAGCCAAACCATAAGAGACTCTTAAAAACTGAGAATAAACTGAGGGTTGATGGAGGGGTAGGAGGGAGGGGAAAGTGGGTGATGGGCATTGAGGAGGGCACCTGTTGGGATGAGCACTGGGTGTTGTTTGGAAACCAATTTGACAATAAATTTCATATTAAAAAAATAATAAATAAATAAATATAAAAAAAATCTTTTTCTTTTCAGAAACAAGTTTAAAAACTGTGGAAATTTCTGTTCTCTAAAATGGAATTCTCCATTAGTATGCTCTGGCCCTTTGGGTTTTTGAGGATTTAGGATCAAATTTATCTGTTTTTTTCAATGAACTATTTGTGTATTTGGTGTTTTGTCTGCACTAGTATTATTTATAGTAACATGTGTTCATACTAAATTGTCCTTTTCATTCAGGATTTCACTTATTTTCATAGTTTTGAGCAAAACTGTTCCTGTTTCTTTAAAGTTTCAATGTATCAATGGTTATTTTCCCATTATAGTTGTATATGTGTGTTGTACGTGTTCCTCCTTATTTCTGATTATTACTGCTTCTTATGTATGTTCATATTTTATTCAGAGAATTGGATTAAATATTTAATTACCAAATATAATACTATTTTGCCACTGACCTATTACTTTTAGCTATTTAATATTTTCTGCCATCTTCTTTATTTTGTGGTTTTTCCTTAAGCTTTTTAGTTATATGCTAAAAATGTTAAATTTTATTTTTAATTTAATATAAAAATTTAGAATTATCCATTATTCTCATAGTAAGTATTTTAGTTGTATCCCAGGTAAAGATGCAGTTTTGATTTCCTTTTGACCTAAGAGTTGTTTGAAGAAAGTTTTCTTGTTGATTTGTTTTTTATTCCTTTTTAATGTTTATTTATTTATTTTGAGAGAAAAAGCACAAGAGGGTGAGGGGCAGAGAGAAAGGGAGAGAGACTCCCAGGCACTGTCAGCCCAGAGCCTGACAGGGGGCTCAATCCCATGAACCGTGAGATCATCACCTGAACTGAAATCAAGATTTGGACACTTAACCGATTGAACCACCCAGGGGCCCATGCTTTTTAATTTTTATGCGTGGTGGGCTTTTTAAATTCTGATTTGTTATCTGTAACTAGTTTTATTTCATTGAGATCAAAGAATGTTCTCTGTACTATTTTTTTTATTGACAGAATTCATTGAAAATTTCTTTGTAGAGAGATAGATAAGATTGTTTAAATGTTCCCTGTATGAGTGAAAAAGAATGTCTAATTTCTGTTTTCCAGAGGTATAGTGCGATATATTGGAATTAGACCTGACTTGCTATTAAGTCTTTATATAATTATCTCACTTGGTTTGCCATGGGATTATGGGGGTATAGTAAAATGTTTTCTTCCTACACTCTGTCTCCATCTGTTTTTCTATTTTGTCCCCTGTGGTTGTTGTATGAATGCAGATGCTGTGTTATGTGTTGCATAGACATTTGTATAGTACTTTGATATAAACTTTAAATGTTTGGGTATAAACGTGGTTGTTTTTCAGTTATTTAGAATACTTTCCAGTTCCACCCCCATCTCTCCCAAATCTGGAAGTTATTGTACTGTTTATTTTTTGGCAATCAGCTAGATGAACAGTTGTAGTTCATTGTGAATTTAATTTTCTTTTCCTTGAACATTAAGAAGATAAGGCACCATTTTCCATTACATGTTAATTGGTCATTTGGTTTTCCTATTAGTGATTTTTTTGTATAATTTTTCTTTTTCTATGTTGTATTGGATTTAATTTTGTTATCAATATATATACATGATTTGTATAATAGAGTTATTAACCCTTTATTTGCTATCTGAATTTCAAACATTCCTCCTGTTTATTTATATATCTTGGATGTGCCGTATAGTTTGTCTTACCAAAGTTTTAAATTTTATAGAGCTAAATATGTCTTCTTTTTCGTGTACAGCTTCTAGGTTTCCTGTGTTGATAGGAAAGTCAAGCTTGAGATTACCTTTTTGACTTCCTAATGTGTCTCTAATAAGTTGGACCTTTATTTCCACCATAAACACAAAATTTTCAAGTAAACCAGCCATATGATTTCTGCCCCTTCAGGAACAGTCAGTCTATTCATGGCCTTTAGCTGTTGTGATCACTGTCCAGTACTATGGTGAACTGTGTCACTTTTAATTTCATTTTTATAGTTCTTATTTAAGAATGTGTTATATCTCACCATTGACATAAATTCTCTTTTAATGTGTATGTGCTTCATATATTTTTGTTTCTGCTCTAAATTGTCTTTTTTTAAACTATTCAAATAGGACCAGGGGCACGGCCTTTTGCAAAAATAGTTGTTCTGATTTGACTTGAGAATAATATGTAATCTCAAATTATTGGGTGCAATAGTCTACTTAAATTCATTAGATAATTTCAAACTGTTTCTCATTGTGCTGATTTTATTCCACATGCTTTTATTAGCTTTTTTATCTGCTTTGTCTGACAGAAATATATTCTAAAAATAGTGAAGTTTACCTATTTTCCCTTTCATATTATGTCAAATTTTCTTGTCTATATGTTGGAGTTATGTGATCCTTTACAGAAAAATTTTGTATCCTTATCTATCTATCCATCTATCTATCCAGAAACTATTATGTTTCAATGATCTCTTTAAAGAATAGGCATTAAATTTGTATGTTATAGACATTGTGATTTAGTTATAAAGCGTACGTGCTCAAGTAGAACTGGTTTTAATTCCATATCCACTATTTACTTTCTATTTGACCTTGGCACTTCCTGCCTATTTCTAGGTCTTAGTTCTTTATGTAAAATGGAGATAAATGTCAGCCTCAAAGAGCTGTTATAAGGATTCAATGCAATAAGGTATTCAGAACACTAAACATGGTCTGACACTGAGAATGAGTTCAAGAACTTAAGGATACTGTCACTCCTCAGTTTTTCAGTTTGCAACTTTATTAAATATACATTTTTAAATTTGCATCCTAACTACTGCTTCTCTACTATTGATTTTATTGTTTTTTTTTTTACTTTCTTGAGATAAATATTTTCAGTATTCCTTTTTTTAATCAAAAACAATAAGATATTTGAAGGATAATTGTTCTTATTTTGACATAGCTTTGGTCACACTCCTAATTTTTTATTGGTAATACTTTTACTTTTCTTATTTTTTCCAACAGATTTTATTTTTAGAAAAGTTTTAGGTTCACAACAAAATTGAACAAAAGGGACAGTGGTTTTCCTTTACCTCCTGCCCCCACATGCATATAGTGTCCCCTATTACCACCATTACCCACTAGACTGGTATTTTGTGACTGTTGATGAATTTCCATTGACACATAATTATCACCCAAAGGCCATAGCTTACAATTAGAGTTTACTCAGTGTTGTACATTCTATTTTTTTAAATTATCCATTATTGTGGTTTTTGCAAAATGTTACAGGAAGATTATTTAGCATTATATATACATACTTAATATTGACCAATTCTACCTCAAAGTTATCATGTATATAATCAAGAACTCAGCTCTTAGATTCATAGCAGCTTTATTTATTATAGCATAGGCTGGAAAACCAACTAAATCTCTGTGATTCTGGATTGATTTGAAAAAATAGTCTTAAATATTCATATAATGGCTCAATTTGAAATTAAATTGTAATATATACCCAAACTTTATTAGTATTGCAAACTTTTCATATGCATTTTTATGGAAAACATAAACTATTTGTATGTCTGTGTACCTGTATGCATATGTGGGCATGTGTGCCTGCTTATAATTTTGCAATGAGGCAGCTTGAAAGCTCCTCATGGAGGCTAGGCATTCTGTTTTCCACAAGAACCCTAATTCGGCTCCAGTGGTGCCTCTGAAGGATTACTGGGCCAGTGGAAGAGGCAAATCACAATTGTACCAGATATCCATATCTTCGGAAAAAGGATAAATATCCATGGCATACTGTCCCCATTTAAAACGGTAAGTAGAAAAAGTAGAATATATTTTTAAAAAATATGCAGATATAGTTGTTTTTACTAGAGGATTATGTATTATGATAGTAACAATTTTTAGAAACTTTTGTTAGGTAAGCACAGCTAATAGAGCCCTCTGTTCAACTCAAGCCGTGGAGGAATATCTGGATTCTGCAGATCATTTGATGAAAAAAACATAGGCGGGCGCCTGGCTGGCTCAGCGGGTTAAGCGTCCAACTTCACCTCAGATCATGATCTCCCAGTCCCTCATGATCTCAAGGTCTGGGAGTTTGAGCCCCACGTCAGGCTCTGTGCTGACAGCTAAGAGCCTGGAGCCTGCTTCGGATTCTGTGTCCGCCCCTCTCGTCCCTCCCCCACTCGAGCTCTGTCTGCTGTCTCTCAAAAATAAATAAATGTTAAAAAAAATTTTTTTTAAACATAGGCATGTGAGTAACATAATGCTAGCATCCACCATCATTATACACTCTTAAGTACGTTGCTAATTTGGGCCTCAAAACATAGAAAATCCCAAAGTATGAGATACAGATATTTTTGAAACAAATATTGTGTGGGAAGTATTGTAATTTTCAGAAGAGCTCTTTAAACTAACTTTCTGGTTTGAATCAGAATGTATATAATAAACAAAACATGTAACATATAATCACAATGTATAAGATACTACAAAGGAAATCGTGTGTAAGAGAAATCAACATGGATGTCTGTAACTAAAGGAAATTTATCTATAGCTTTCTTTTGGAAAAATGAACAGATGCTGTTTTTCAGTGTAAACACCTAACTTGCTGTCAAGTAGATTCTATAAGGAAAAGTTAGTTCCTTTTCTGGCAAAAAAAAAAAAAAAAAAAAAAAAAAGAGAGAGAGAGAGAGAGATAATTAGGAATTGCAATATTAATGGACATAGACTTCTTGAACTTATGTCTTATGAGAAAATTGGAAAGCATAAAAATGACAAATAACTGTCTTGTATTGAATATTCCTTCTGCCATAAATTGGACTTAATTTGACTCTTTCTGGACATACTACTCAAATGCTATTTGCTGCTACACAGCAATTTGATCTAAAAGGCCTGTGGGATATTCCAAAAAGTGTCAGCACATTTTTTCAGCATTTATTGTCTGCCTAGCACCATATCTAACTCAGGAAAAGCAATTAAATGATAGATGAGTAATTGCATTGGTGAATTAATGAATGGATGAAAGAAAAATGTTCAATATGTCCACAATGTATATCATAATTATTTGACATAGCATTATTTCTTCAATCTCCTAGGATGTGTTCAAAAGACTCACTATCTTCTGTCTCTGTCTCTGTCTTTCTCCCTCACAGGCATTTGTGTGAAAACCCACTCATCCCATACAAAAACCATGCACAATTTTCAAGGAAGACAAATATTGCTTTGACTTCAGAACTTTGAGAACTATCATCACATCCAAATGCTTCCCTTCATCATACGCAAACATTTCCTGGGGGCAATGGGAGAACAGACTAGGGGTCCTGTAAGAACTGGTGTCACTCATGTCTAAATCTCTAAACTCTTCTAGAATTCATCACCCTTACCACTCATTTGACACTTCAAATATATATAGCTTCATCTGGTATAAACTATTTTATTTCTATTAGCTATACTTCCCCACTAAAAGGAAAAATAAGCCTTTTTATTAAGAGGGAGGAAACACCCTCTTATAGTTAGTGGGTACACAGTTCTGATTGCTTAGAAGACTTGCGGAGGCAATAAAAGCAAATTCCTAAGTCAAAGGCAGGACCTAAACAGCCCACATCTCGTATATAGAATTACAAGTTTCTTATCACTTCTATAGCTATGTACTCTCTCCTGACATGTGGGTAGCACTTAAAATTCTCCCAGAGCTCTTTAGTCTTGTGTTGAAAAGTATTTTGAACTGCAGAGATGGTGTCCCGCCTCAGGTCTTAACTTTTATCATGCCACCCCGAAATCCAAAATCTTTGAATTCACAATTTTCTTATAACTCGTTTTGAATGACAAAGTATGGTCAGAATGATAATGAAGCTATTTAGAAGATTCTCTCTGTATTGTGTTGCTGTTTTTAATTCCAATTAACATGTGTATGTTTCATCCACTGTCCTTCAGAAATACTTGTGTACTGCCAAGACCCTACTGACCTATGGAGTGATACGCATCGCATCTGTGTCAATTTATCTTGCTAAATTACGGAACACCCGAATTCTGAAACACATTTGGCCCCAAAGATTTTGAGTAAGGGTTTGAGAATCTGTACTATTTACTGATCACATACTTTAGGCCATGCTTTCTCAAAAGTGTACATATGCAAGGAGTTGATTAAAAATAAATAAAGCAAATAAACTCTGCAGTGAATTGAACCAAAATAATTCCTAGCATGGTGAATTTTAACCTCCTTTATGGAAAACAGAAAATAATTTTTCATATTCAGTAGTTTAATAATAATTTTAACAATAAAAATGTTCTTCTAAATAATTCAGATTATGTAGAGTCTGTTTCTGTAGAGCAGAGAAAATACACGGTGAGAAAATAATCCATATACTATTTCCTACATCATCTATATGTTCTTGTATTAGTAATTCATTTTGAAGTTTGGCACAGTTTATTAATATTTAGTGCATCTAACTCAGTGCTTTGCACATTGACTTGAAAATATGCTGGAGAGGTAAATTTAAATGACATTTTAAATTAAAACCAATTAGAAAACATTTTAAAAGGTAAACACAATAAAAAATAAAATTATAATACCTATTAAACAGAATATTGAAAAAATATTTTTTCCATAGCTAAAATATAAATGTTTAGATTCTTCTGGTTTAATAACTCCCTCAATGACATTTAAATCTATTGCATTTTTAGCTTACTAGATTTTTGTTGGTATATTAAAATCTTTAATATTTATCATCTCATCATTCATACTCTCAATTATTCTTTGCAATGTACATGCTGTCTTTGAGAAAGATAGGGAGATGGCAAGAGAGAGAGACAGAGGGAAAGAAAGAAAGAGAGAAATTACATTCATTCCTATAATGAATATGATCTTCACATTTATTGATATAAAAATTGAATTATTATATGAACTACTTCAAAAAGTCATTAAGGGCGTGGATACAGAACATGTTGCAATTTGTTTCTGATGTTTCCTGTTTTCCTCCTTTAAACCACACAGAATTAAAAAAAACAAAAAAACAAAAAAAAAAACAAAAAAAAACAACCAGAAAACCAAAACTTTATAAGCTGGGCTGCATTTTCAGCAAAACTAGAAGGCAGAGAACATCCTCATAATTCACATTACTTTTAAGTCATCACACATTCACTCAGAGTAGTACAGCCCCGTAAGAAGACATTCAGAAGTAAAACCAAAGCAGCCAGGAGGAATAGAAACCATCAGGAGGCCTTAGCATGGCAGATCTCAGCAAAAGTCAGTAAAAACTTATTTCCAGAAGGAAAGTACGTCACCCAAAATAGGAATCATTGTGAACAGGGCCGACGTCCACCAGAGTAGGAACATCAGACAAGGAAGAGTGAGAATGCTCATAAAGCACACATACAGCCTGGAGGTGGGAAATCACAGAATATAGTAACAAATCTATTCATCCTAAAAGATAGGCATGTCCTGTGCCTTGGAGTTGGTAGCAGTGGGATCATGGTTAACTCAGGGCTGGGCTAGAAGCTGTCCTTAACCAAGGGAGGTGTAAGGAGAAGAGTCACCATAATTTATTGAAACAGTCTATCAATGAAACAACTGAAAGGGAAGCATTAATTTGAAAATTCTGAGGTCTACCTGACCCTTTCCAATTTCCCCTTCTCCAAATATCTGAAAACAGCAGGACATGTAAAATCCAAGTAAGCATGAATTTTTGAAAAGGAAAGATCACATCAACCATGATAAAGTACTATAAAAAGTTTGATTGTGGGGAAATTTCTCCACAAGAGAAACAACAACAATAACAAAACAAAAACAAAAGAAAGAAGAAAGAAAGAAAGAAAGAAAGAAAGAAAGAAAGAAAGAAAGAAAGGAAAAAAGGAAAGTAGAAGACTTAGATATAGGTAGAGGTTGAGCATATTGCAAGTTACGAAATTGTCACTTGAGTAAGAATGTGAATGGACTAGAGCAATAGGAAAAGCCCACTTGAGCTTTATGGCTATAACAGGTTTCCCCTGCTATCCAAAACTAGAGCAAAGGAGAGTGTTCCTATGAGACCTTTTCTAAGCTGAAACGACATAAGGGAAAGGTAGCCCCCACTTTCCGAAGTTCACATTATATCACTTCACTGTTATGAATACAGTGGAAATTTGGATTGTGAGTGACATGTTCTGCAAGTGTTCCACAAGACAAGCAAACACTTCTAATAAATTTTAACTTGATAAATGAGGGATGTCTTGCAGTGTGAGTAGTATGTGATGCTAAATGTCACATGATCACAACTGAGCCAATGGTTCTTCAAATTTGCTTTGATATACAAGTGCTTTGGATTACAAACATGTTTCTGGAACGAACAGTGCTCTCAAATGAAGGTTTTGCTTGTACTTGTTTTTTTTTTTTTTTTTTTTTTTTTGGTTAACCAATAGAAATCCAAAGAGGATTTCTGTTTTTACAAAAAAAAAAAAAAAAAAAGCCATTACTATTCTAATATAGGTACTTCATAAAAGGCAAGTGGCATAAAGCAAAATTTCAGAAAGCAGGGGATACCCATAACTGGAAATGAGATCAATGATCTTGGTTTGTGCTAAAAATACATTTTTTTTCAAGTCTAGTGATTGATTCAAACTATTGCACATTACTTCCTGTAACCTCGGGTATGTCTTGTGAAAACTTCAGATCCCATTGTGGTAGAATGACTTCTACAAGCTGATGCCAAGAATTTGAAGATTACTTCCTGTTATTGTCTCCAACGCACCACAATTAAGATAAGTACTCCAACACTTTGAAATTGAAACTAGACCCAGTTGCTGAGTGTATGGACATAAAACTCTAGTTGTAAATTGCCCCCTTCACTCAGTCCACACCCTTCCACACTTTGTTCCAGGTGAAAAGGCTTTCTTGAGTCATCTTTGGTTGTATGTGGCTTATAAGTCATGTGACCAATTTTCCCCATTGGCCAGCGCAGTATTGGCTTAAATATGTTTTCCCAGTGTAATTATTGTCTTAAGTTTTTATTTATTTATTTTGAGAGAGAGAGAGAGAAAGTATCTGTGAGCATGAGGGAGGGAGGGGCAGAGGGAGAGAGAGAATCCCAGGCAGGCTCCATGCTGTCAGCCCAGAGCCCAATGTGGGGCTCCATCTCTCAAAGGTGGAGAATACTGACAGTTAGAAATAATTGATATAGTTTTTCCCCTTCACATGCCAAAGCTTGTGTTTATTAGCTAGTAGATTCATTCCTTTTACTACTTCAAACATTAAGTCTTAACGTGTTGGATTGAGGTACCATCAGCTTTAAAAAGCAAAAATCTTCACAGTATTTCTAGAAAGAGCATGGTTAATAGGCACGCTTGCCCTCATTGTCGTTTAGTTCAAAATACTCAAGATATACTTCTCAAATGTATTGTCTTATCTACTTTTTTTTCTTCTTCCACTTACATTATACCCACCCTTCCTTATCTAATCATAAGCAGTGACCTTTTTACAACTAAACTTTTTTAATATTTGGTTGGCAGTAATATTTCAGAATTTTTCAACCTTACCACTAAATCACAATTTGGTCACAGAGAAAAAAGTGATATAATCATTTTTTTTTTTTTTTCTCAGCCCAGGTCCATAGAGATTTTTCAGAGACACAATTTTGACTTGAAAATTTTATAGACATCCGAGCACATTCAACAACAAGGTTTTTGAGGGAAGACAGGCTTTCCCATTCCACACAGCAACTTTTCTTCCTGAACAGGTAGGCAGCATCTCCATTTTTGATTCATATAAACAGGGCTTCTCACCCTCTTGTGCTGAATAATCATGGCAAGGCTCTTCTGTGCACTGTGGGATGTTGATCAGCATCTCTGACTGCTTCCTACTAAATGACAGTAACACGTCTCCAGTCGTGAAAACCAAAAATATTTGTAGACATGGCAAAATGTCCCCCGGAGGGAAAAATCACCCCCTGGTGGAGAACTACAGCTTTAAAACAAATCTAAAACAAATATATTAGATTTTCAGGCTGCATTTCCCAAAGGAGCTCAGTGAATTTTCATGCAATAATCCATAAAGCTACTCTAAGAAAGCATACAAGACAAATGAAATACAGATTCCATTTTATTGATATAATAGCAAATCTTCCCAGTACTATGAATGTGTTTATGTTTTTATATTAAATTTAAAAAGAGTTACGTTTAAAGTGATGTGGCCTGGAGTTGGGCCTTGGCCTGTTAAGCTTGCATATTACTTCTGCCGTCGTTGTACTGGTGTCACAAATTGTACTTAGGTCACAATGTGCTCTGCTTATATGCCAAAGCAGGAGAAGAAAGTCACCATTGTCTTTGGGGCTGAACGTTTGTTCACTTATCACACATATTCATATAATCATGTCATCTCAGACTGTCTCCACTTAACAATATAACCATTTGAACGAAGAAGAAAATCAAACAGCTCCATAAAAGATGAACCCATAACTGTTTTCACTGATTGTTTTTTACTGTCTCCTTGCACAGATTCCCTGGATCTCTTATGTTTATGATTGTCTTTACCTTCAAAGGGTGAAGCAATCACACTATTGTACTTGAAGAAAAGATAAAGGATGAATTAACTGGTCGTTTGGATGGGTTCGATTCAATTGGCTGACCTAGAAAATGTGCTTAGATGTATTTCAGTGAAGGTTGAATTGCCTACATCTACACAGTTATGTTCCCCATTTTAAAAAATCTCCTTATAATTAGCCTTTATTTAACATCTCCCTATTTTCTGTCATTCAAGATAAATTCATCTGAATACAGAATTCTGGAAAACTCAAAAGCAAATATATTCACCCTGGAAAATGAAAGCTAGAACAGGACAGACAACTATGGATTTAACACTATTTCTACATATTCTCCATTAATGGAAATTAAGAAAACGATTAAGAAAGAATACTTTGACCACAAACTAGTAAGCTTAAGTGACTGAACTATTAAATTAGATTATAAAAAAGTTAACATTTATTTTTAAAACTGTTTTACTTGTATTTTTACAAGTTGATTGCTTTGTTGTTTTTTTTTCCTTTAAATTACAAATGATAGCTGATACACACTTAAACTATTGAAAAATTATTTCTCTATCTTGACCTTTATTGCATGATTCTTTATCTGCATCACACTGTGATTGAAATTTGAGGGGAGGTAACAATGGTTTACTAAGCATGATTAATAATCTACAAAGTCTGAGCTTTGCTTTCAATGATGTTTATATTCCAGGGAGGGTCTTGAGCAAGATTTAGTAAAAGCATTGGTTCCCTAGTATTAGTGCCAGAAGGGCATGAAGCTCTGTTGAAAGGGGACTCCCATAATGTCTTATAATCATATAGCATCTAGAAATGCCTCTACTTTGTAATCCGAAATGAAAAAGGATTAGAGTATGCAAATATGAAAACCTCTAGCATAGAGATTTCTGAATCACTCTTGGTATTATAGTCCTACCACTTAAAAGTGAGTTATTTTGGAAAAATATTGCAATCAAGACATAAAATATAATAGACAATCAATATGCAGGATGCCAGCAAAACATCATATAAACTATGCATTTTTCCTTGTTAAAGTCTTATGTGAGCCATGAATTATGCAAAACAACCAAGAGATCCTATTAAAAAGGCGATACATCTTCAGGATCCTAAGACATGAAAGACCATTTGAGCTTTCCTCTCAAGGTTATTACAGAGTTATCAGAAGTCCTCAGAGTCTGAAAGTTTTAAATGGAAGTAAGGATATATTGCAAATTATATGGTGGTGGAAGAGAAACACTTCAGAAAAAAAATTATTTTTGATGAAGTAATAAAAATCATTTATTTAGTAGGCCACTGATTTGCTCAAGAGCACAATTTATAAAGCAATAGCTTGATGTCAACAGTGATGTCATTGGTTAAAGCATGTTCTTTGAAGACGTTTCCATTAACATGCAAAACATACTGCCCAATGAGAATTTATATTTACTTATCTGGCAGAGTTCAGTATATTTTAGATGTCTCTTTTAACGCTTTAAATTATGATTGCCAAATTATTAGAATTATTAGTAATAACACTGTCACTCAACCATGACTTAGGAGACTCTGATTAATTATGAGAAATCACAGAATAGTGGGTTCAGATGGTCTGTTATGAGCAAGATTATGGATTTAGATCTGGTGCCCTGTTTGTAAGCCACCCTATATATTAAATATATTACATATTTACACATATATTATAATTATAATTTATATATTATATCTTATAATATATATTTATATAATACGTATGTATAATTATATATATATTTATTAGCTTTTCCCTTAACAAATTATTTTGGCAAAACTCAGGCTGACGAATTTCAGTCAGATGTGTCTACAGAAGCAAAAGAGTAGATATCTGTTTAGTCAATGAAAGGAATGACAAAATGCCTTTCAGCACAATTTAAACAGTACAATTTTTACCCCACAGGATGTCTAATTTCAATAATCTTGTGTGCTGTTTTTCAGTTCTCCCCCCACAACACACACAGTTTCAATTTAAATAAATGCACACTGCCATAACATTTACAAAAAAGGATTAGAAGGAAACAAAGCATAACATTAAATGTGATATTACTACTTCAAACACCTGGAAACACTCAATTGAACTAAATCACTTTGAGAATACATTCTGGAGGGTTTATAACACACACACACACACACACACACACACACACACACGCAGATCCTTGATGCTCTGTGTTACCATTAGTGTTGTGCAATTACCATATTCCTTGTCATAGTCCAAGTTTTCACTGAAAATGGTGAAAGGAGTAGCAAAGGAAGGTTGTTACCCCATAAATCTTCAGAAACCTTAGAGCTTCTTAACCAAGAATCAGCATAGCTACTGGTTAAAAGCAGGGTTTTGGAAGCATAACTAGCTGTGTGACTTCAGGTGAGTAGCTTGACGTATCTGATCCTCTTGAGAGCTGCCTTCTCTTTAAAATAGGGTAAGAAGGTAGCATAATACTTAGGGTTGCTACAGTGCATGCTGTCCTGGCACTTTCAGTTGCTCTTCTTTATATCATCAGGGGGGGTGAGGGGGGCGGGGTGGGCAGCTGGGTGGCTCAGTTGGTGAAATACCCTACTCCTGATTTTGACTCATAAGAGACACAGTGACAAGGCAGCCATGTACAAGCCAGGAGAAAGGCCTCAGAGAAAATAAACCTGCTGACACCTTGATCTTAGACTTCTAATGTCCAGAACTGTGAGAAAGAAAGCTTCAGTTGTTTAAGCTGTGGTATTTTGTTATGGTGGCCCTACAAACTGGTATAGAGAGGCTAGGGATATACTCTGGCTTCTCTCCTCTAACCAGAATGTCCCTGGTCTCTGCCTCCCATGGGCAAATATTGCTAGAGAATGAATGTGCATCCTGCAGGAGTAGAGCCCCTTGTGATATAACATTTTTTAATATTTATTTATTTTGAGAGATAGAGAGAGAGAATGAGAGGGGCAGGGCAGAATGAGGAGAGAGACAGAGAGAGAGAGAGAGAGAGAGAGAGAGAGAGAGAATGAGAATCTCAACCACAGCCCACACCACCAGCACAGAGCCAGACTCGGGGCTTGGACCCACGAACCAGGAGATCATGACTTGAGCCGAAAGCACAAGTCACATGCTCAACCAACCGAGCCACCAGACCCCACCCCCCGCCCTTCATGTCTCTTTTATGTGTCCAAATCTCCTCTTCTTGCAAGGACACCAGGCAGATGGATGGCGGTTCACCTGCATGATGCCATTTACCTAATTACTACTTTAAAGGCCTTATCTCCAAATACAATCACATTCTGAGGTACTGTGGGCTAGGACTTCAATTTTGCGTGGGGTTGGGGACACCCCCACAAGTGTTTAGTCCACAACACTTTCTCTGCTTCTGTGGCCTCCCTAAGAACCACTGTATATCCTCCGTAAGTTCATCTCCCCCTTGTCATGTCTGCAGCTCTCCAGGGACAGTGGGTCTAGCTGCCACCAGAGAGGTCCTCTGTCATTCCAGCTTCTACTAGTGACTTAGGTCCAGGGTTCTGGCAATCCCTCCCCTCATTTGTCCTTCCAGTTGAAAACTGGTATAGGTTTCAGCCGTTGTTAATTTGGATATCCTACCTTCCCTTGTTTAGGTGCTCAGCTCTTTCATCCATGACCAGTTCCCTGAATTAAATTTTCTTTGTTTTAAATACAGTTGTGCCCCCTTTCCTATAAAAGAAAAAGTAAATAGATACAGATAAGGAGCAAATGAATCAATGTTTGCAAAGTCAGCAGGAAGCAGTGTGATACGCACCCTGCATGTGTTAAAATAAATGAACAATATTTCCTTATTCCGTGAACGGCTTCTGAAGATCTTCTGTACCTCACAGGAAATTTACTTTATAAACAGCTTCAAATCTGCTCTACTCAAGCTCTTTGTTATTTGTTATTACTTCTCTTTCATAAATTGTTGTTCCTAAAAACCAAAGATTTGTAGTAAAACTTGGAAAATTTTGTTCTGTTTTTCAAATTGAAAAAAAAAAAGAATAGGACAGGTTTTCTGTGGAGTGCCTGGGGGGCTCAGTCAGTTAAGGGTCAGACTCTGGATCTCGGCTCAGGTCATGATCTCATGGTTCATGGAATTGAGCCCCGCATGGGGCTGTATGGTAACGGCACAGAGCCTGCTTGGAATTCTCTCTCCCTATCTCTCGACCCCTACCCTATCTGTGCTGTCGTTCTCTCTCAAAATAAATAAACTTTAAAAAAAATGAGAAAAAAAAAAAAGAATGGGTTTTCTGGGCTCAGTTATAGTCTTAGTTCTATTATTTCTAAGTGTTCCCATTCTTCTACAGTGATGGAGTTAATATGTGGGAGTTTTCACAGATTTGTAAAATCTGTGTTTTCATCCAGTTGTACTCTTTTACAAGGGTGCTAGTTACCACTTTCTCATCTGTAGTTCAGAGAGAGCCACACCCACCTGAAATTTAATATAAAAATTAATTAATGTGAATTGTTAATTGTTAATGTGAATTAATGTGAATTGTTCTTTCAATCTCACTACTTTTCATCTTTTCCACATCATATTATTATAACTTGACTAAATTTTGCCCTCCCTTGGAGAAATATCATTATACCTGCTTTTAAGATGTAAATAAAACTTACATTGTATTTTATTAATACATCCTTTTGATCTTTCACTTAATAATTTCTACTTTGTAACACAGCTGCTGGTTTCTCCCCACAAAAAAAAATTCTCAAAACTGAAGCCACTTCTCATTCTTTCTTCCCTTTCCCTTGATCCTTCCAGCGATTTCACTGTCTTGATCAATCCATTCCCTAATGAAAACCAACTGCTTAGAGTCTTCTCCTCCTTCCAAGCTATTTTTCTTCAACCCGTGATCATCTCAAGTATGCATCCAGAAACAAAGCACCATCAACCCAGAAACACACTATGACAAATATACTTTGCCATTTTTGTCCCTATTGGGTAATTGTGCAAGTATTCTCATTATCTTCCAGTATAACAGACAAGCAAATCAACAAACAAAGAAAACTCACACACACACACACACACACCTGACATCCCTTATACTTTTGCTTCTATGATCCTGGACTTTAACCTGACATCACCAAATACCTCTTTTGCTTTATGGCCAAATGCTTGGGGAAAGTGATTCATTTTCACTCTTCCTTTTTCCCTTATCAATTTTTCCATCCTCAACTCCATGAATTCCAGTTTCTTCCCTTGTCATTTCATTCTAAATACTCTTACCAATGTTTCCAATGACTTAGGGATTATCCCCATAAATATTCTATCAATATGATCTTCTTTGACCTCTCTATAACCTTTAGCATTCTCAGCCATTGAACTAGGGCTTTCTTATATTGTCTGCCAAAGCTTTGCTCATGTCTTCTTTTTCAGGGCTTCTTTTTACTGGAAAGTTTGTTTTCTGGAAGTTTTTATTCCATGTTTTGCTGCCTCTGCACAGTTTGATATCTAAGACCTTACTTACCTTATCTAAATAATAGCTACAACCATGGCATTATTTATTACCTATGTATAAATGTTCATAAAATACTTATTCTTGCAGCAGATCTTTCCCTCATGTAACACTTGTTGTCCATGTTATTAACTATATGTAAAATATCTCCTAGTGGAAGATCTTCAGCAGGTAAATATACTAAATATGTGGAGTTGAACTCATCATGTTCTCCCCAAACCTGTCTCTACAACTAAGAATAGTTCTACAATCTAAATTTTTTTCTAAATCTGGGGTGCCTGGGTGGCTCAGTCAGTTAAGCCTCGGACTTCAGCTCAGGTCATGATCTCGCGGTTCATGAGTTCAAGCCCCGGGTCAGGCTCTGTGCTGACAGCTCAGATTCTGTGTCTGCTTCAGATTCTGTGTCTCCCTTTCTCCCTGCCCTTCCCCTGCTTGTGCTCTGCCTCTCTCTCTACCTCAAAAATAAATAAACATTAAATTTTTTTTATTTTTTTTCTAAATCTATAGTTATCTACTTCTAATACTCTAAGTATTTATAGATACATAATTATAGCCCCTAATACATAAACTGCCCTCTTTCCATTAATATTGCTATAAAATTCCCTCATATTCTTATCATTTTTATTTAGTGATTTGCAAATACCGACCTCATCTCCTTGCTTCTTGTCTTGCCTGCCGTATGCCTGTAGCACCCATTCCCACCCAAACCAGGTTTCATATTGCTCTGGACTCTCCATCCATAAATGCAAATATGATTAGTTTCTCTGTACTTAAAATAATTCCAATAACTCCCTAACAACACAGGATGAAATTCATGTTCTTACTGGGGCTTTGAGAGTCACTGTGGGGTGCCTGGGTGGCTGTCGCTTGAGTGTCTGACTTTAGCTCAGGTCATAATCTCACAGCTCATGAGTTCTAGCCCCTCATCGGGCTCTGTGCTGACAGCTCAGAGCCTGGATCTTGCTTCAGATCTGTGTCTCCCTCTATGTCTGCCTCTAACCCACTCGCATTCTGTCTCTGTCTCTCTCAAAAGTAAATAAACATTAAAATTAAAAAAAATTAAGAGTCACCATACCTTACTTTCTTCACAGATTTTCAAGCTTAGTTCATCATTTCATGTTTCAAATTCTTCTCTCTAGCTCACAAACAAGTAGCAAGCAGAAGTAGCTTCTAGAAAACAAATAGCTTGGAAATAAAAAATATGCTATAAGATCTCCATTAAGCAATTTAACTACTGTTTTCCTCTTTGGGATCTGCTAATACTTTTTCTTTGCTAGTAACTCCAGTCAGTAGTTTTATTTGTCTGTTCGTGTGTTTCTAAAAAATCAGTTTGTGTGCATCTACTGTTAGAAGGTATCTTTTGATTACCCAATCTGCAAAAAATTTTTAAATTAAAAGAAGATGGAAAGATGTCATCTACTACAGTGTATTGGCATCCCCTATAGCAATAATTATGTTTTGCTTCCTGTGTTATGGTATCTGGAAAGCTAATTTCCTTCCCCAGACCACCTTGTGACTGGGGTGATGGATATACTGAGGTTCTATCAGATGCAATCTCACAAAATATGAATTTACAGCCTATTTATGAATAGAAAGAATGCCACCACTTTGGACTACATGAGCCATGCATTTGCAATTAATGATCTAACGGAGATAGTTTGGTTCTAGAATAAAATATGGAAACAGTGGGTCCCTGATCCATGGACAGAAGTAGCAGTGATGCATTTCTGGAGACATCAGCTCCATCAGTGGTTTATTGATTCTCCAACTTCCTGATTGTGGCACAGAGGGACCTATTCTCAAAAGTTTTCTGCAAGTCTTAAGTAGATCTTAAAACATGCTGCTTTGAGTTTACCAGTGATTGTGGAACACACTGTGCCCTATCTTAAGCCCCATTCTGTTTAATGTAGCTGGATATCTTCATAATAATTCTATTAGGTGAGTAACATAATTGTTTTCATTTCATAGATAAAGAAGCAGGGGTACAGAAAGTAAGTTTTCCAAGGTTACACAGACAGCAGGCAGTGGATCCAGAAAATGAACTCATGCATTCTCTTCCAAATTCTGCCCAAACCTCTATATTATCTCTTCTATGTTGAAGAATTTTCAGTCTTTCAGTCTTGCAGGCAGTGGAATTTGATTTCTTTTTTTTCTTAAGCATTTTTTAAAGTTTATTTATTTTGAGAAGGAGAGAGAGAGAGCACACCCACGAGCAGGGGAGGGGCCGAGAAAGAAAATCCCAAGCAGGCTCCACATTGTCAGTGTGAAGCTCAACGTGGGCTTGAACCCACCAACCACGAGATCATGACCTGAGCCAAAACCAAGAGGCGAACTCTTAACTGACTGAGCCACCCAGATGCCCCTAGAACTTGATTTATTTAGAGCATTTTGGAACTCTATTCCTAATGGTGTATGCACATTAAAGGAATTCATATCATAATGCCATCTGTTAACACAACAAGAAATGTAATTCCCACAGAGATGGAAATGTTTATCTCAGCCTAACTAGCATTGTTTTTCTGTCCTGCAGGAGATTTGTGAGGGAAGCCACATCATAATTAAAATGTTCTTGATTATCATTCATTAATAATGAAAAAATTAAGGAATAAAATATTTAATGGCTTTCGTATCCATGAAAGGTATGGTCTTAAATACAGGAGTGGATTCTTGAAAATTATTTGGCTTTAATTTCTTGTACAACTTTTAAGATATAATCAACCTTAGCAATAAATGTAGAATTTTTTTTTA
This sequence comes from Leopardus geoffroyi, assembly GCF_018350155.1. Classification (NCBI taxonomy): domain Eukaryota; kingdom Metazoa; phylum Chordata; class Mammalia; order Carnivora; family Felidae; genus Leopardus; species Leopardus geoffroyi. The sequence goes on from NC_059333.1 coordinate 23,361,994, forward strand.
ATTTGGCTAAGCCCACTCCCATGAATAGCTCTTTAATAAAAGCTGTCTACCTTTGCTTCCATGGTCTCCTTGTATCTTAATTTTTTCCATTGGCTGACCTCTCTTCTGAGTAACGCTTTCTTTCTTTAGATCTGATACTTACATTCAGTAAATTATTGCTTATGTCTTCATGCTTTTGGACCATTGTTTTTTCATGAATTTATTTATCACTCAAAAGGTAATGTTGTTTACCTTACCTTGAATTTCTTACAGAAAACTCAATATCACCTCTCTTTACCCAAATACACTTACTATCCTTAATTCTAATCATCCATTATCTATTTCTCCAATGAGAACGAAAGCTCCAGAAAAAGTAGACTGTCACATTTATTTTTGTAGCCTCAGTTCTTAGCATAGCACAGGGCAAGATCCAAAAGTACCCCAAATAATATTAAGAACAAAATAACAATATACTTGAAGGGATTTTGCCAGTTGTAAAATGCACACTAATGTAAGATATTGATATTATGAGGTTTGTTGTTCAAAATATACTATCAGGATTTAAAGATAATGTCTATTGTGTTTGCCAAAGAGCAAATTATTAGAAAAGGTTTTATGTTCTTTATTTTTTATTCATTTCCATAGTGCTAGCTCTCAAGAACTCAATATGGTAAATTATCATTTTGAGTTCTGAGATAAGAGAAAAAAGATAAATGTATATTATTTCAGCACTTCACACTTCAGAATTGCTCCAAAAATGCCTTCTGAAAAATGTGAATACTCAATTGCCTTATTTGGCATTTCTAAAGATGAAGGAGCTAAAGAAAATATAAGATTAATTCAAAATAATCTCTACTGGGGTGATAAGTTATTCCCAGTATTGTACCATAAATATGCCACTGCAGCCTTATTAACTGATTCAATCTAATTAGTGTCAAAGGCAAGGTGCATGTCTTGAATGTAAGATTGCATTCAACAATAGCCATTGGGGCCAAAATACACGTAATGAGACACATTTTTCAAAGAAATGTTTTCATTGTGAGGATTTCTGGAAAGATGTTATGGGATGTCAGTTTAGTTTACTCCAACAAATATTTCCTGAGAATTTATCATGTACACAATGTACTAAGCTCAAGGCAGGCACAAGTGAATTAAAAGCAATCTCATCAAAGAGTTTATAGTTGGAAAATTAGATATTCAAAAAGAAAATTCCAATTACATGTGACAAACGCAGTGATAAAAGTTTCAAAGTGCTCTAGAGAAGAAAAGAGGAGGATATATAACCCTGCCATAAGGATTAGAGTTGGGATAGTGATAAGAAATATGGAGGTTTTCTGGTTAGGGTAAGATCTAAGCTATGTGCTAAACAATGAGAAGTCTGAATCCAAGAGAATGGGAAGGGAACAATCTTTTTTCAAAGCAAGGGACTTGTGAAATTGCAGAAACATGAAATTAATTGGTAGGTCTGGGAACCAAAAATAGATCATCAAAGTTGGAATATAAATTGCGAGATGGAAACTTAGTGGAAGATTACATCTTTTTTCAGTGACGGAAAACATCCATGTCATGGAAGTCTTTGTCTGCAAGGATTAAGAGTGGGTGGTGGAGACTGCCCAAAATATCTGTGCACATACAGTATTTTGCACAAAGATGTTCTATGCATGCTATTGCCTCATCATATGCTGTGCAAACATTTAGTAACAGGGACATAAAGTTAGAACCCATTTAATTTGCTTTTAAAAAGTTATCTAATGTGAACCCACTTCAATATTTAAATAACACTGAACTTAGTAAACTATTACAGACAATACTTGAACCTGAAAACTGTAGAATCAGGGGAAGTTGCTGCCTCCCCATTAAGCTCCCCATTAAGCAAGCTTGCAGTGGTGGGTTACATTTGTACCTTATTATTTTATAAAATGTGTCTTTCTGAACCTGGCCAAAACTATAACTGGAATAGCATCCAGGCTAAGAGGCAGTCTGAAAACTACAGATGGAAAAGTGAGGTTACAAGCTACATAGTAAAGTTGGAAGATTTTTCTAACTCACTCTAGTTGAAACAAATCTCACATGGGGTATTGCGATTGCTTCCTTAAGGAGTATTGCAATTGCTTCCTTAATCTGTCATCCTGGTCTGTATGCTTCTCTCTACAAGATATTTATCCAAACTGCAGCCTAATGTACTCTTTTTAAAACAGTAGTTGCGTTCTCCACTTCCACTCTCAGTTAACAACCCTATAATGGATTAGCACTGCCTTTATGATTAAAAATTCATATTTAACATAGCCTGTCAGGCCTTGCATATTTGGTTCTCTGTAAGAATCTCTAGCCTCACATTTTGCTTCAAAGAATCCTCACTCAAAATGAGCCCCACTAGCCTGTTTTTGTACCAGCACTAAGCCACTGTATGCAGAATTCTCTCTGCCTAGGATGTTTTTCCTAGTTCTCCCCACGCTCCACTTTCTTTAATCAAGTTTATTGGTGCTCAACTTTCAGATCTCATCTAAATGGCCTCTCACTTACAAAAACCTCAACCAACCTCTTTATTGGTCCAAACCATCCTTAAGATATGATTCACAGCATGGGGCGCCTGGGTGGCGCAGTCGGTTAAGCGTCCGACTTCAGCCAGGTCACGATCTCATGGTCCGTGAGTTCGAGCCCCGCGTCAGGCTCTGGGCTGATGGCTCATGATGGCTCAGAGCCTGGAGCCTGTTTCCGATTCTGTGTCTCCCTCTCTCTCTCTCTCTGACCCTCCCCCGTTCATGCTCTGTCTCTCTCTGTCCCAAAAATAAATAAACGTTGAAAAAAAAAATTAAAAAAAAAAAAAAAGATATGATTCACAGCAGCATTTATCTTTCCTTCTAAGCACTTGCTCAGTTGTTATCACTGTTGCTGTTATTATCATTTGAATAATGGGAACTCTTTCTTATAAAGTAAGCTCCATAGGGACAGGGACCACATGGGGACAGGGACCAGAATTCTTTCAGTTACCATTGCATCCCTATGGCAATGCCTAATGTTACTACAGCTATTAAAAAATAAATGTTAAACTCCAACTTTCAGTAAGTACAATTTTTTCTTCTGTATTTTGAAAGATTGGATGGTGCATTCAATCTTTAAAGTTGGGGACTGTTAAGTGGTTCCCTTATTCATATCTCTGATGTAAAGTGTTTTGAGGGAGTGAACATTGAAGGAGTAATTTTGAGCCAGATTGATAGGACCTGTTTTGAGTCTTAATCCATTCTCCACCAAAGTAAGTGGTGATGCAAGGATGGGGTTCTTTCTCTAATGTCAAGCTTAGTCAGAAGGGGTTTCAACTTGGTCATTCCTGGAGCTTATTATGTCCTTTATGTAGTTGAAGGGCACAGAGAATGAGATTCTGACTCATACTTAAATAGAGTGGTGACCAGGGGCACCTGAGTGGCTCAGTCAAGCATTCAACTTTGGCTCAGGTCATGATCTCACAGCTTGTGAGTTTGAGCCCTGCGTCGGGCTCTGTGCTGACAGCTCAAAGCCTGGAGCCTGCTTCAGATTCCATGTTTCCCTCTCTCTCTGCCCCTCCCCCACTAGTGCTCTGTGTCTCTGTCAAAAATAAATACACATTGAAAAAAAAAAAAAAAGAAACAAGAGTAGTGACCAATGGCAATAGGAAGAAGTCTAAAATGTGGAAGTAACTACTCACTAGGTGGGAAACAAAGATGTGTGATTCCTGGGGCCAGCTGAGGCAACCAGCATAAGGAAGTCAGCACAAGAGACAGTCTACAGGGTGATAAGACACCGACAGTACGAGGTTGTAGCCTGCTCCACAGGGAGAAGATGCTCAAGTGTGTAAGTCTGGGCTGCTGGTTAAAAGAAAAACAAAGTTCATGTCATGACAATTGAGGGAAACAGCAGGGAATTCGGAAAATATCTGTGAAGGAAAAGGAAAAAATATTTACTACTCAAGACAGCACAAAGCCATCTTGCATGGTACCAATGAATTAACCCTTTCTGATTTCCTAACCTCTTCTCTGTCCAACCTTTTTGTTCCCAATGGAGTTAAAATAGCAGAAAATAAAGGGAAACTGATGAGTGATAACTGAAAGTCGAAGAACCATAGCTCTACCTCAAGGCAGCCAGCAACCCACTATAGCTGGGTTTAGCTGGCCAAAAAACCAAAAAAACAAAACAAAACCTCATCATTGAATGATACTTACTGATTGATCAATATGTTGGATGGTTTTAATTAGTGATTTGAAGATGTATTTTCATTACAATGTAACTATTTGACTTTCTGCTATTTAATAGTGACAAAAAAGATGTCATGGAGTCATTCTAGCTTTTCAATCAGGATTAAGGGAAGGACTGTTCATTTTGGGAAGGTTTAAAAAAATAGAAGAAAAAGTAAAGTTAATTTATAATTATACCCCATGAGTACCACCAATTCAGTGTATCTGTTGCATAGTACTTTATGCACATTTGTTGAATGAGTAAGCTGCATTTCATCTTGCCTTTTACTAATAAGCTGTATGACCTCGGAAAATATCTGATAAAATTGGCCTCATGTGTAAAAGTAAGAAAGTCTTCTGGATCTCAGAGTCCATTTCCAGTCTCAAATGTCTACTATTCTTTAGTAACCTTAATTGCTTGGAAATCCCTTTGTAGAAAGTTTAGAATACTATAATGCCCCCAACTAATAACTACTTTGCATTTTTAATATAGAGACACCAAATGAATAGATATATAGCTGATATCATGGAGCTTAACATTTAGCCGAAGAAAAAGAAAATAGATAATCACGATATATTTTATAAATGAAATGAAAGAGCACAGAATCTAAGGATATAATACAAAACATATTTAACACCTTTAAAAAATAGATGTTTGGGGCACCTGGGTAGCGCAGTTGGTTGAGCATCCAGCTTTGGCTCAGGTCATGATCTCATGGTTTGTGAGTTTGAGCCCTGCTTCAGGCTCTGTGCTGACAGCTCAGAGCCTGGAACCTGTTTCAGATTCTGTGTCTCCCCCATCTCTGTCCCTCCCATGCTCATGCTCTGTCTCTCTCTGTCTCTCAATAATAAATAAACATTAAAATTTTTTAAATAAATAGATAACATAAAAAATAAAATAGATGTTGGTTCTTTGTATGCAAAACCTTAAAACCAGAATTATACTCAGGATATCAAAGCTTCAAAGTCAGCTTAAATTTGAAAACAAAATAAATACCTATTATTTAAAACTAAGAAGATTTTTTTTTTTAACCAATGTGTTTTGTGGGGAATAAGCTTAGGAATTCCCTGAGCCTGCACTAATGGGTTAACAAGGCATAAAGAATTAGAAAGCCATAGGATATACACACTCAAGTTTGGGTAAACAAGACTAGGTAAATAAGAATAGGTAAGGTGGGGCAAAGGCCCCAACATAGGGCAGGGCAAAGGCCCCAGTAAATATAGGGCGGGCAAAAGCTCCAGTATAGGACAAAGTTGTATGAGGTAAATAAGATTAGGTATTCAGGGCAGAAATGCCCCCCAACTTAGTACAGTAGCAGAAAGCTGTTTCACAAGAAGGAAGGACCAAATTAGGTAAACAGGTAAATAGGACTATAGACCTCTGCAGGGCAAAGGTTCCCAGAGCAGAGCTAATTAGCAAAAGAAAGGTGCTTTGTTGACCTTGAGGTAGAATGCTCTTTCTTGTCTCCTAGACCAGTTTAGGTAAACAGAAGTGATGCCTCATGTCTGCTGTAAACAACCTTTCCTCCCCCACCCCCCCAACTCCCCCCTTCCCTGTGCCAGGATTTTGTTTTGTATTAACCCAAACCCCTAACCCTACATATCTTCAAAACCCCCTTTCCCTCATACCCATGAGTTAATGTTCACAGTTTCATTGTCTCTTTGTGCACGTCTACAACCACGTTTGTAAGCCTTCTGACCCTAATAAAAAATGGAGCAAGGACCCTTAATCAGGGCTCTTGTCTTCTCCTGGACATTAACCATCTCTCACATTTTTAATCCTGTGCCCCACTTTCTTGCTGGACAAGAAAAAAACTCCAGACCCAGAGTCTATGATAGTGTTTAATATAATAGATTTCTTTCTTTTTTTTGTTTTTTAAGTTTATTTATGTATTTTGAGGATCACAGAGACAGTGTGAGCAGGGGAGGGGCAGAGGGAGAGGGAGAGAGAATCCCAAGCAGGCTCTGTGTTATCACCACAGGGCCTGATATGGGGCTTGAACTCACAAAACCATGAGATCATGACCTGAGCCAAAATCAAGAGTTGCACATTTAACAGACTGAGCCACCCAGGTGCCTCTATAATAGATTTATTTCTTTGTTTGGTTTCATGAATCGCTTATTTGTGTGGGCAATTACAACTTAATAACATGTTTTTTCCAAGCATCTTTGAATGCTTGACCAATTTGAAACTCCAGGTATAGCGATTCAACCTGCAAAGAAAGGGCATGGTGTGAAATGCTTAATTAGTTGTGTAGGGCAGCATTTCATGAATATGTGAGGAATAATATCAACTTCATATCTTGTGTTAGCTTCTGAGAAAAGGAAAACAATTTTCTCCTTTCTTGTTAATTCTAGTCAAATAATTTAAATAGTTTTATTTTGATTACTATTATAGGTGGTAAGATAAACATCATAAAACAGTAAGTAATTTTATACCATCAGTAAATTTTATTTAAAAATATTTGAGAAACAATTCATCAAGATTAAACTTTGAAAAATGCAATACAGTAACTATCTTAGGAAAATCATATAAGAATAGCTTTCCATGGGGCGTCTGGATGGCTCAGTCGGTTAAGCGTCTGACTTCAGCTGAGGTCACGATCTTATGGTCCGGGAGTTTGAGCCCCGCGTCAGGCTCTGGGCTGATGGCTCAGAGCCTGGAGCCTGCTTCAGATTCTGTGTCTCCCTCTCTCTCTGACCCTCCCCCGTTCATGCTCTGTCTCTCTCTGTCTCAAAAATAAATAAACATTAAAAAAATTTTTTTAAAAGAATAGCTTTCCAGTGGGAAGGAACAACCTGGGATATTATACTGCCAAAAGATACCTAATAGTCGTAGATAGTGGATTAGACATCAGACATAATGTAAAGCTTTTTTTGAAATCCTTAATTTCATGTTTTGAATTTTCTATTCACTTTACCTTGATGCATATAAAATTTTAAGTCCAACTACATGAACTTGTGTAAAGCTAACAGACAAAACTCATAAGTGTATAAAACACTGGCAATTCATACAGGCCATTGACCCAAATGAAGTTACCCATTAAAATTAAGGGAGGAAAATGACACAGAAAGTCCAGATTATATGTTTTATTTTAAGACAGCTATCTTGGGTTTTGGTCACCAATTTTAGTGTGTGTGTGTGTGAGTGTGAGGGGCAGGATTCCCCCCTACCAATAAGCAATGCTCAAGGTATCAGTTAGATATCCTTCAATCCAACTCAATTCTGACACTATCTACCCAGAAATAGCATCAGATCTCACAGAGGGCAGAGCCCCACAAAACTCCCCCTCCCCAACTTCAAACACCAATAACAAGTCCAGGTTGTTGATTGTGTTTCTGACCAACTGATTATAGACTACATATTTCATCATGAACCCCCTCCTTGGGTTCTATTAATTTGCTAGAGTGGCTCACAGAACTTCAACATTTTATTATAAAAAGGTATGTCTTGGGAATAGCCAGATGGAAGACATGCATAGGTCAACGTATGTAGAAAGGGCACAGAGCTTCTATGCTCTCTGGGAGCGCCAAATCTTCACATTTTCATCATCCTCAAATCTTCACATTTTCATCATCCTGGAAGCCCTCCAAATTCCGTGCTTTTGGCTTTTTATGAAGGCTTCATTACATTGGCATGGTTGATTACATCGTTGACCATTGGCTACTGACTTGTCTCCAGTCCCACTCCCTTCCCTAGAGGTCAGGGGGATGGGACCAAAAGTTTCAACCCTTCAGTCACTTGTTTGCTTCCTCAAATCCAGCCCTCATCCTTGGGTGATCTAAAAGCCACCTCATTAACATAAAAAAAGACATTTTTTTTTTAATCTGTCTCACCACTTAAGAAATTCCAAGGGTGTTAGGAGGTCTCTGCCAGAAGGGATAAAGACCCAATATATATTTCTGATCATAAATCACAATATCACAACAGCTTAGCAAGTTTTCTTAGTATTAAAAACACAAAAACTGCATTTTTTAACAGTAGTAAAATTAAAGACATTCAATTAGTTTTTAAAATATTTACAATATTTGGGAACATTTAAGCACTTTGGGACACAAGTGAGAATAACTGTGAGAATATATATATCATATTAGGCATATGTTTGAATACAAGTTTAAATTTTGGTTAACTATGTAGAGCAATACTCTGAGTAAAAATTCATAATGATATTAACAAATCCAAGTTTTAAGAAGTTTGACAACAGAGAATTCAAAGGAAACACATAAAAGGTTTTATAATAGTCTCAGTTGGCATGAATAGGAAAAATTGATTCTATATAATCCAGTAGGAAAAATAGAGCTGTGAAAAATTGACATGACTGGAGCCATTTTAAAATAGAGCAAGAATGGTGACTACAGAAGAACTACTGTAGCTATCTTTGTTTGAACTGGGCCAAAACCTTTGGATTGGGTGAAAGGGCAATTGTCTTAAGCAATTGATTGAGAAGTCGGAGGCAAAAGGGATATCCTGATCACAAGGCTGATGGTTGTGGACTTTCTAAAGGTAGAATCAGTAGTCAATGTATAATCCAGAGTATCTTGGCTTGCTTAATACCCATAGAAAACTTTTTCCATTTCTCCAACTTACAGAATTTCCTTCCTTCCTTTTCCTAATAAAAACCCCTTATTTTCACCCTATCAGCAGGACACAATTTGGGTTTCTACCTGAATCTGTGCTGCCTGAAATGCAGCTCTTTGATCTCAGAAAAATCCTCATTCACCTCTCATCATTGGTCTTTATTTTCAAGGTAACAGATGGTAAGTAATACATTATATAAGAGATCAAAATGGTAGGTGAGATAGAGGGTTGGCCAAAACTAATGTTGCTCTACCTAATTTATTCTCTCTTTGTAGTCCTTCTATATATTGATAAGAAACATATTTTCATAATTTACCATATACAATTTAGTAAAATTTTTTATTTCATAGTATATAATACATTACATAATGCACTTTCAGGTCTCTTCAACACATTCTGTAAGATTCTACATAATTCTTAGGACATATCCAAGTGTAAATACAACATGGACACCATATAATAAATGGTCATACATTTAGGCTCCACTAGAGTTCACAATTCCTTTAAAGAAAACATCTGCCAAGGATTGAAATTAGTAAATAATAACATGAGCACCCACTGTCTGTGAGGAAGTCTCGGGTTGGGTTACTGTTAGTTTGTTATATAACATACCAACCTTCATAAATTGCAGCAGGAATATGTCAATAATTTAATCTCTACATTGGTTAATTTGTGCCTAAAGAAAAATGGTGCCTAAAGAAATTCAGAATCTCATATAATATCACAAAACTATACACTGTATTTTATTTGGCCTGTCCAGTCATCTCCTTTGTCCATTAATAAAAATGCTTTACAGTCTTAAAAATGTTTTAAATATCTATACATTTCCTACAAGAAGACTTGCGGACTTCATTACTGTTATGGAAGCCAGCCTCCAGTATTATTCCAGTAACGCTCACCTTGTTGTGTTCACGCCTTTGTCAGGTCCCTTCCAACATGGCATCAAGTTGACTGGTGTAACCAGTAGGACACTGTGGAAATTACAGAATATGACTTCAAGGCTAGATCATGAAAGATATATTGATGTCTGTGTTTATTGCATCACTCCCTTTGGGAGAATTCAGTTGCTATGTTGTAAGTCATCTCTAACACCCCTAAGGATAGGGCTATGTGGTGAAAAACTGAGAACTCCTGCCAACAGCCAGATAAGTTTGCTGGTTCTGGAAATGAGCCCATCATAAAAACAGATCCTCCAGCCTTAGACAAGCCTTCAGATATCTGCAGCCAGAGCCGTAATCTTAACAGGAACTTTATGAGAGATTCAGAGCCAGAGTCATTCAACTAAAGTATTCCAGGATTTCCCCACCCACAGACACTGTGTGAGATGATGTATATTGTTTTAAACCATTAAGTTTTTGGATAATTCATTGTGCAGCTAGATGGCTAGCACAACTGCTAATCGTATTGGCAATTTGCATACTACATACTAATTTTTTTTCACAAACTGTGTACATTGGTATATTTTATTCTTTATGGTCACATTTCCATTTGTTTTCCAGGTATTTATTTATTTATTTATTTATTTTTAATGTATAGATGTTAGAAAAAACCTACTCACTCCACACAATGGATGATTTCCTCAAGAGAAAAATAGTGAGTTAACAATGATTTCTTCCCAAATCCTTATATTCATTCCCTCAGAAATATTTTTGAGAGCCTATCATGTGCAGATGGAGGTAATAACATATAAAATCCCTTCCCTCATGTAGATTGCATTCCAGAGTGGGGACACAGAAAATAAACAATGAAGTAAATCAGACTGTGCTGAATATTATGGAGAATAATAAATCTTCTGGCAGGAAGAGAAAGCTTTTGTGACACGTGAACTGACTCATGTTTCAGTAGAATCCCAGGGCTGCCAATGCCAATAGGCAGAGTTTATGCAGCTCACATTGTTGACACAACTACCAATGGATACTGGAAAATGCAGCTGCTGGGTTTAGAAATTCAATATAGCACCTGATTTTTCATATGAACACTTTCAGTTGAAAATGGGCAATGTAGCCAATTGTTGAATTCAGTCATGTAACTACATTCTAGCCATAAGATGTCAAGTAAAATGAAGAAGAGTCTGTAATTTTACCCTACTTGCCAACTAACAAATTAGCCTGCCATAGAAAATCAAGGACCAGGGGCACCTGGGTGGCTTAGTTGGTTAAGAATCTGACTCCGGCTCAGGTCATAATCTCATGGTTCATGAGTTTGAGCCCTGCATTGGTCTCTGTGTGGACAGCTCGGAGCCTGGAGCCTGCTTTGGATTCTGTGTCTCCCTCTCTCTTTCTGCCCTTCCCCCACTCACACTCTGTCTCTTTCAAAAATAAATAAACATTAAAAAAAGAAGAAGAAAGAAAGAAAGAAAGAAAGAAAGAAAGAAAGAAAGAAAGGTCAAGGACCATGCTTCCATGCTGAGTCCATTCTGTCATTCTGTTCCGTGTATAGACAGAATGTTGAACACATACCTGTGGCAGGCTAATAAAATACATGTGACTCCTTGGTCAGAGACCAACATCATTTATCACTTACATTTGTTCCCTATACATCAATTCCCACAGGGAAATATAATGAGACCCAGAAGTTATCTGCATGTGCCGTAGGGTGCATCACAAGAAAGAAAGGTCAAAATGATAAAACTTGGTCTTATGTAGCGCTGCTCATGACCTGTCTATCCTCACCTCCAGAGCAAGAAAGAGCAACAAGAATATTATCTTTATTGTGGAATGTAAGAGAATATGATGGTGAGGGAGAAGCCATGTCTCTGTATATAACCTTGGAATATGAACAAATCTCCTCCAAAAAAGGGAAAAAAGCCTTAAATCTCCTGGTCTGTCTCCATACACAAAAATTGACTGTACATGCTTTTGCTCAAGGGACTCCAGCTGTATAGGAATGGAATCCATGGGAAAATGTCTTCGAACACAAAGGAGGCTAAGAAAAAGAATATGTGGCATTTTCAGAATGGTAGTGAGTTTCAGGCTCTTCTTAAAAAGGTAGAAGATTCTGAAAATATATAAAAGAAGTCAGATGCTGGGTAAACAAGAGAATTGCTAATAACTGCTAAAATTGACCTCAAAAGTGTCTGATTCATTGGCACCGCAATGTGGACAGAAACCTAATTTCTTCTCATGTCTTCATGAATCCACCATTTTGGTTAATTTCAACCTCAAGCTGTTAAAAATATAGTAACAGGGGCGCCTGGGTGGCGCAGTCGGTTAAGCGTCCGACTTCGGCTCAGGTCACGATCTCGCGGTCCGTGAGTTCGAGCCCCGCGTCAGGCTCTGGGCTGATGGCTCAGAGCCTGGAGCCTGTTTCTGATGCTGTGTCTCCCTCTCTCTCTGCCCCTCCCCCGTTCATGCTCTGTCTCTCTCTGTCCCAAAAATAAATAAACGTTGAAAAAAAAAAATATAGTAACAGCAGTCTCAGGAATCATGTAAAAATAATATCAACAGCAACAATGACAGAAGCAACAAAAAGTTTTAAAAACAGAAGAGATACTGTATTTTCCTGTGGCTCTATTTTGTGCCCGAAAAAACTTTCAAAGCCTGCCAACAGCGTTTGCTTCTGGTTCTACTGTCTAGAATTGGATCATATGTCTGTTTCTGAAACTGCAAGTAGTATAGAGTATGGAATTACCAGAATCGGCTTAAATTAATCAATTTAGGTGGATATGGAAATGACCACCAGAGGGTGCACTGGGAATGGCAACGGCCCTGGCTTTGGAGGATCAAGAAACATTCTGAAGTACCAGACCAGGTAGGTTAAGTCTGAGCAAAATAGTTGAAGGGAGTGAAAGTGTTCCCTGTAGAAAATACAGCATAGGAACAGGGTGGGGCAGATACAGTTTTTCCAGGAATAGAAAGGAGTTTAATTTAAATGGAACTTTGATTTCAAGTGTGTAGTTACTGGAAAGAAGACCAAAAAGGCAGATTGAATTTAATCACAAAGAATCAAGTATAAGAATGTTTAAATTTTCCCAAAGGCTGTTTGTGTACAATACTATATAACAATTCCAGCACAAGTGATTCTTTAACTCCATACAACACATATCCTATGCTAACATTAATTTCAAAATTTGGAACTACTTTTATAAATTTATACATATTCATTCAGTCTTCTATCTCCTTCCCCGAGAGTAAGTTTTTATTATTTGGTACTATCTTCCATGAGACTAGAATTCAAGATGAGACCAATGCTTATAAGTAAACAAGGAATGGCATATGTTAATAATGACACAATAGAAATGTTGGAAAGGATAATAACTTAGTAGTTTTTTTAATAAATGTGTAACATAATGGTTTTATTACCTATATAGAACATTTCATGTCTTTTCCTCTTCCAAATATTTCCAAGGCTTTTAAGGAGAACTTTTTGTTTAATTTAGCAAGCATTTATTTTGAGTTTCTGATCCTCTTTACCCTACTTGAAGTCATATTGCACAGTTACAATGAACAAGGCAGCATGGAGAATTTTAAGGATAAAGAGTTGTAACCTATTACACTTTCAAGATGACTTTAGTGGACTACTCTGACATTAAGGTCCTCTGAGATGTATTCTCATGAGTAGTAACTACATGAAATATTCAGTCTAGATTAAAGAATTTTCCTTCTTCCTTCGTTTTTATCTCATCACAATGCAGTAAGATATTATGCTTTCATTGACAATATCAAAATGGGAAACATTTTTTGGAAGAAACCCCCTGAATCACGATGAATAAGAGAACATCTTAACACCCACACAGTTAAATTAAAATTTGTTTTCATTAGAATTTGATACACAAGAGGAAATAAAAAAATAATTTTGTAAAAATGCAATACACACTTTTTTTTTATTCTAAAATAAGACACATTCATAATTGAACACACTAGACAATGAGACATCTTTTATGGTATGTTACTTCTTGAAAGTAAGTTATTACCTAACCTGATTGAAAGAGATTTTGGCTGTTCCATATTTCCCCTTTAATGCAGTTCTGTCGGCAGGAGGAGGGGGGGATGGATTATAAAAACATAAATATCCTATGAAGGAGGATTATATAGAAAGAAATAAGCAGCTTTCATAGAATTGTCAAAAAGCCTAAACTTTTATATAATAGGTGCGCATCTTAAAAATAGGCAATTAATGGAACCAAAACATGTCACCATAGGTTAGAAAGAATGCAAATGCCCTTTCACACTTTGTTTTCCAACTTGCCCTTGGTTGGGAGTACCCCAAAACTTTATATTGAGGTTTAGGAAAATTATTATCTTGAGAAGACTATGATCGGTAGGTTACTTTAATATCGAGTGATTCAATTAGCTCTAGAGAAGGAGAAATTTTGATTTCTTTGGTTTAAGGAAGTAACATAAGTGTACTATCAGTATCAAGAGTTTTTATTCTAGGCTGGCCTGTCCCACTCACCTTAATATGATGGAAGTTAAGTTTTCCTGACAAATACTCCAAGTAAGAACAAAAATTATGGCTCTGAACAGAATCATTCAGAACTCAAGTGTAGAAAAAATTAAAAAGTAAAATATACTGCAGACACAGAAACTGAAAATAAGCCACTGTCAAGATGTTATCACCTTTTCCTGGTTCATTTGGCATCAGCAATGAGTGTTGGGGACTACTGGAAGGAGAGCGAGCAGGGACAATTCCCAAGAAATCATCGGGAGACATTAAAATAAAATCAAGTGATAACTAGAAAGTACTGAGAACATTTCACTAACATATTTCACAAAGTTGCATTTCTTTCCCCCCACTCACAATGAGCATCAGACACCAACAACCACAGCTAGATTATGATGTCTATTTTTGGAAGTAAAAGTAAGCAGTTGTGTTTTCCTACTTTGTGGCTTTTATTCTTTTGATGACTTCATAATACTATCACCACTTCCACAATTTTCTCTCTTATTCTACATTTTCCTTTGAAAATAAGCTTCTACTGTAATGTCTGGCAGATGGGTAGGAAGGCATAATTGGATTAGGTGGTGTGGAGCGTGCTCATGGTTGGTAAAGGAAATAATGAATTTTTCTTTCTTGTCCACATTCAACTTTCTCAATTTCTCATAGAAAGATGCTGAAAATAGCAATTCTGCTTAAGTATTTATAGCATGTCAACTCCTTGTGTCCAAGCAGAAAATATATAAAATTTGTTCTGCAATGTCCAGCTTGTTTCAATACATACAAAGTGGAATAATTCATACATGCATAGAAAGACCACTGAAAAAGATGTCATGAACATTTTGAAAGCCCTGTGCATTTTATTATCTCCAATTTCCCTCTCTTGTAAAATTCTATTCAATTACCCATTCCTTTATTCTTAGCACATATGTTCTCAATTTGCACTGTATCAATTTGCATTTATTTGTAGATCCCTGTTGGTAAAACATTTCTTAATGTTATGTGAATGTACATTTATTTTTGTATCTCCACAACTGGATTGAAATTTCGTGTAGGACAAGCACTTAATTGACTCTCTCTGCCTCTAAGCTAGGATGAGTGCTAAATAAAAGTTTATTGAAAATGAAAACTCTTGCCTCAAAATCACTCTTCACCACCAAACACAGAAATCATAAAGGAAAAGATTGACTGGCCCATACAAACATTTTAACTTCTGTGCTTTAAATATGGATGAATGAGCAAAATTGAAAAGTAAATAAAAATTGAGAAAATATAGACAGCATTTACAATATGCAAAGCTTTTTAATCATTACTCAAGGAGTTAATTTAAATCAGTAGTAAAAAATGAATACTTCGAGATATGAGAAGGGGTTACGATCATACAATTTGCAATGAAGATGATAGATACATATATATATACATGGATACATATATACTTAGATATAATCATATGAAAAATATACTGACACCAATACTAATGGAAGAAAATAAGATTTAAACTAATTCAAAATTTGTGTTTATCTCTTAAATTGGCATAGACTCTAGGAATAATAAAGTTAAATATCAGTATAGTTGTGGAGGAATCAGGAACTTTTTTAGACCTGTGGGTGGAGTGCCACATGGTATACACTTTATGGAGGAAGTTTTTACCATGTGAATCATATATTTAAATACATATTCAAATCTTGGCCCACAATTCTACCTCTGTGAATTTATTATATAAAAAAATAATGAGTGTATTCAATAACATACAGTTTGTAGACAACTAAATGTATTGTCTGAAAAGGGGATCGTTACCAGAAAATTAGTGGTAAACATAAAAAGATTGAATATTTGTCTACAGATTGCTGGTTGGCACATTGTGTAAACATATTGCATATGATGGATTTGGATTTCGTTTAAAAAATGAAATATAATTCTATCACAAATAGCTGATTTTCATACTTTAAATTTTTAGTCACATAATGACTTCACAATACTTAGACCTTAGATCCTGCATGCTAACATACAGTAATTGTCCAAAAGCAATCTAAATCTAAAAGATTAGAGTGTATAAAATTGTTCATGTTTGTGACTACTTCTACTTTAAAAAAAAAAAAAAACTGTGTTCAGGATTATTTCAAACTCAACTAATTTCAGAAATTAGGTAATATCAAATGCAGTATGTATTTTTTCTTGAAAGAATAACTGATAACACTGATAACAATGTTATAAGTAATTGAATTTTAAATTACACACTATTTCAATTAGCTGAAGCATCAGAGAAAGTTGGTCATTGATATATAATTGGTACGTTGCTAGATTCAATATGACCAAAGAAAAGCAATTTTTTTATATAATAAGTAGTCAATCAGCAACTTCCTAAAAATATAAGAGTAGCATAAACAGGTCCCTTTTGGGGTAATCACCTTTAATGGATTAGAGAAAATAATGCTAACTGTACATTGTGCTTATTGTGTTTTCTTGGCCTACCGTATTTTCTGCATGTTTTTGTGACATAAACATCTGTTTTCTTTGCTTGTGGTTATAATGCCAACAGAAAGAAGCTAGACAGAGTAGCAATTTGATTGTTATACTTTTCCAAGTGCAAAGATAAGTAATAATAAGAACGGTAATCATGTTTTCAAGCAGCACAACATGTAATCCCTTAAAAAAATTGAAGTATCTCACATGTAGCAGAACAACTGTGGCCAATTCCAACTGGTGGCTACAGGGTATATGGGAGAACTACTCCAGAAAAGATTGATGGAGCACACCTGTTAGGAAAAACAATATGCATGATCATAAAACTTAACTTACATACTTATGAAAAGGATGAATTTGAAAGCAAACCATAGACCTATTTACTTATGGCTCCTATGCCTACTCCAATGACTCTGACTCTCAGTTGTGACTTTCCACCTATAATTTTTGGTAGATTTATGGCTGTATATATATTTTTTTTTCAATTTTTGTTCTCCTCAAGGCAAGCTGTTCATGTTTTCAACTGCCACTGAAGTATCTCTTGAAGGTAAATAGAACAGTTGAAAAGCTGTGAATAACTTGTTTGCTGGAAGTAAGAAAAAGATTCTCCTACTACTTGTAGTTTTCTACAAAGGCTCATACCAAGAATCCAAAGACTCAGCCTGAGGGGCTACCTCCACAGCCCAAGATAAATTTCAGCACTCCTCACATCTCTAAGCTCATTGTGATAGTGGCCTTAACAGTTAAACAAAGGAGAATGCGGACCCAACTTCATGACAGTCTGGAAAAGCAAAACTATAGAGACAGTAAGAAGATCAGTGGTTGTCAGTGGTTAAGGGGGAGGGATGAATAGATGGACCAGAGGGGCTTTTTAGGGCAGTTAAACTATTGTGTATGATACCATAATGATGGGTACATGTCATTACACATTTGAATGTACAATACAACATACAATGTGAACTATGGACTTTACTGAAAAATACATCAATATTGGTTCATCAATTACAATAAATGTGCCACACTAATGGAATGGTGCTGACAGTGTCCTTTCAAGTTCATCTCTGTACTACTCAGATCCACTTGTTTCTCACAATAAATCCTCTCTGTACTGATAATGTTTCTTTCTTCATGATGGAAACAAAGCATAATTTCTTTAGAAAAAAAAACTTACAAGAGGAAAAGTAATAGAACAATCTATACTAGCCACTGATACAATTGGTACTGAGGCTAAAATTAATACTCATCCTCTTCTGCCTTTTGGTCGGGTCTAGGTTGCTCACCTTGTGGGATAATCCATACTGAGACCCTGGTTTCCATACCATTGTCCAACTATGGTTACTCAATATGTAAGTATGTAAGTATGCCAACAAGAGACCCAAAGAATCAACTCAGGTCCCGTAATACCTTCCTATTCCTACTGTGTTGCAACTATCCACATTTCCATGAAAATCAGTTTCTCCTATAAGGATATTAACTCTGTATTGTGCTTACTGGTTTGCTGTCAGGTGGACACCAAATGACCAAACAGCACCAATAACGATAGATTAAGTGAAATGCTAAGAAAGGTTCAGTTGACCTAGAATGGGTTTGTCTGGGAGGTTTTGCTTAGCTAGGTTCTGAAGTTGGAGGTTGAGTTCAGGTCTTCTGCTAATATGTTTATTTTGGCTAAAGGAACAGTGCCTAATATATTATCATAGCATAAGAAACCAAAACATGCAATTACACTGAAGACCTCTGCTCCCATCAAATTGCTTACATTTCTGTAAGCAAATAAAGCCATCCATTGGCAAAAGTAAGTCTGAAGCCCAAGCCCAGCTTCTTTGGGCAGGATAATCAACTCACCCACAGTAGGTGGAAGAGGGAAAGAATAATTGCCTGGAAAAATTATTTTCCTACAGCTTTCTGACATTGTTAAATGATTAAATTAATTAATGTTTTAATTTCTTAGGGCATCTCCTGGCCCAAAACACATGCTATGTAAGAAAATGCTAAATAAAAATAAATAAATAAACCAGTGATCACTTGCAAAACCAAATAATTTTCCCAGTAGTATATATCCCTAGTATTAAAAGAAATAGTGATTCTACTGCTATAACTCTTCAAACTATCAGAAATAACTACCAATGCTAACGTGATAGAACTAGAAAAGGAAAATCTCTTACCTCTGCACTATGAATATTATACCATATAATATAGAGAAGAAACTCTTTTCCAGAATACTATACTGCTTACATTTATGTTTATTAAATAAAAATTCTTAAGACTAACGTAAGTCTTCAAGTTCAGTTCGGCTTCCTTAAAAGAAATGTAAATTCGTTACAGAAAAATGTTATTGAGGCAAAATTTCAAGTACAGCAAGCTGAACATCCCAATTATAAAACCAATTGTCTATGTGAGAGAATGTTGGCCAGGAATCCACATCAGTGGGCTGTACAGCAATTGCTTACAGTGATACATCAAAACCATAATTTATGCTTTGAGATGATATTTAGAGTTTGTATTTGGAATTCAAAGTTAGTATGTTGAAATAATAAGAAAGAGAATCAAGATATCTTTCCAAATCTTGCACTCTTCCTATGACAACCACCTTTATGTTATAAAGTGTATCCTTTAAATACTGATGTATATGATAGTGTTTTTCTTTCTTTTAATCATTTTTATAGAGCCTGTTATTCCATCCATACACAACTATGCTTCATTTCTATAAATAAAGTAGCTATTCTGAGACAACAGCCATAAGTGGCTTTCTAATGTATAACCATCCACAAGCTGATAGCTGTGTGTGACATAAGCCATAAGACTGTAGAAACCCTCAAGGGAAAGATCTCATTTTTCTCTAGGTGTGAGATAAAACTACAACTATTAAAGAAATCTGCACCCAAGATTTGTCTGTCTATTATTTCACCCCACATTATCCAACCCTTCAAGTGAAAGCCACACTCTGGAATGATATTTAGATCATACAAGACAGCAGAAGTCCAACCAGCATGAAGTTAGTGGTGAGTTTTGTAGCCAGCAGTTGCTGTTGCTGAACAATGTGAATGGGAACTATTTTCCAGGAGGAAAATCAGATTGACACTTTGATCTTAATGGATCATAAGGTAAGAAAATATGTCTGGAATTTAAACTAAGATTTTAGCAGGTAAGATTTCCACTATATACTTTATCCCATCGTAACAAATCCCATGGTAACCCATATGTTATTTAAAATACTGTGCACAGATTTATTAGACAAATGTATTATTCTCTTTACAAAAATTAAGACTTGATGCTCCATTTTGCTCCCTTTTCCCAGTGTATCATTGATATGAATAGAAAGCTCTTAATCAAATACACTGTTGTTCTATATTTTTAACTGAGATAAATATACGACTTGATGACCTCTGCTATTTCTAATATTAAGCTATAAATAAGGAAAATAAGAAAATGACTTCCATTGGCTGGAAAATATCTGAATTCAGTCACATTCGTGTATGAATTATTTTGCTTCAACCTCAGAGTCATTTAAAGGGAATTTGTGTTTTCTCTCGGACATTGTTAGATCTATAAAAATGTTACTAGGCATTATGCCATCTCAGCACTTCAGCAGTGTGATGATAATGGATTCCTCTCTTTGCTCCATTTTAAAATCTGCTACAATATTAAAAAGAATGAGGATTTGTGATATCATTGTATATAAACTTAAGTCATATAAACTAACTTCACAATTAAGTCCATGAGGTAAAATACTATGTGCTGAAAACTACCTTAAATTCCTAACCACTAGTTTTTGTCAGAGATTTTTTTATTCAGGCTAGAAAGTTTGTAAATTTGTACTATATATAGTTATATAGTTATATATATAGTTATATACATATTATATATAGTTATATATGTTATATTTTTGTACATATATGTTATATATTGTACATATACATGCATACATGTGCATATATGTTATATATTTGTACATATATGTATTTAAGACTTATATGTATGACATGTATGATTTACATGACAAATCCTGTATAATATGATGAATAGCATAATATACATGCACATATCTCTATGATTAGGGATCACAAATCTAAATGCTTTCTGTTATGAGTTGGATTGTGTCCCCCTCCCAAAAATATGTTAAAGTCCTCATCTCTAGTACCTCAGAATGTGACTTTATTTGGAGATCGGGTTTTTACCAAGGTAATTATGTTAAAATGAGGTCATTAATATTGACCATAATCCAATATGCCATGCATACTTATAAAAAGGAGAAATTTGGGGTGCCTGGGCAACTTAGTCAGTTAAGCATCTGACTCTTGATTTTAGCTCAGGTCATAATCTCACCTTTAGTGAGACTCACCTCCACTGTTGGACTCAGTGCTCACAGTGCGGAGCCTGCTTACAATTCTCTCTCTCTCTCTCTGCCCCTCCCCTGCTCTCTCTCTCTCCCTCTCAAAAATAAATAAATATTATTTAAAAACGTTTTATTTTGGGGGCGCCCGGGTGGCGCAGTCGGTTAAGCGTCCGACTTCAGCCAGGTCACGATCTCGTGGTCCGTGAGTTCGAGCCCCGCGTCAGGCTCTGGGCTGATGGCTCAGAGCCTGGAACCTGTTTCCGATTCTGTGTCTCCCTCTCTCTCTGCCCCTCCCCCGTTCATGCTCTGTCTCTCTCTGTCCCAAAAATAAATAAACGTTGAAAAAAAAATTAAAAAAAAAATAAAATAAAAAATAAAAACGTTTTATTTTTAATTTTTTTAATGTTTATTTATTTTTGAAAGGGAGAGAGACAGAGTATGAGCAGGGGAGGGGCAGAGAGAGAGTGAGACACAGACTCTGAAGCAGGCTCCAAGCTCCAAGCTGTCAGCACAGAGCCTGATGCGGGGCTCAAACTCATGAACCGTAAGATCACGACCTGAGTGAAAGTCAGCCCCCCAACTGACTGAGCCACCCAGGTGCCCCTAAACATTAAAATTTTTTTTTTAAATAATACATAAAAAGGAGAAATTTGAACATGGGGACAGACACACAATGAGGAAAGACAAAGTAAGGCCACACAGGGAAAAGATGACGTGTGACTAAAGCTATGTATCTACAAGTCAAAATATGACAAGGATTGCAGATGTCAGGGAGGGAGAAGATTTTCACTGTCCAGGGTCCCTCTGGCTGCATTAAGAATTAAACTTCCATGGGAAGTTTAACAGGAGATTAACAGGAGAAAAAAAATCAAATTTTTTTTTTTTATGGGTCCACAGAGGCCCAACAATGAAATCCGGACCTAAAGAAATAACCAAGGAAGACAGTTTTTGTGATTTTTAGACAAAGACAATAAATCTGTGAGGACTAGGGTGATGAAAACTTAACTTTGGACTTCAGTTAGCAAGCAATTCTAACCAGAATTTGGGCTGTAATAGTAAATTGGTGAAAACTAACAAGTGTGTATATAGCCTTCTCTGCTTTAAATTCTCTATCGCTAGTGGTAAGGGGGTCCTCTTTACCCCTTGGTACAGGGAGCTTACCTTCACATGGGATATTTATTTCCTGCTTTTAGGGGAATAGCAGAGGGTCTGAGTGTCCCTTCTGCACAGACTGTCTCATAAGTAATTTTTATTTAAAATAATATGCCAACGTGGCACACCTTGGGCAACCTGTCCTCCTCAGACCCTACACAAACACCAGAAGTTAGAGGAGATGAGTAAGGATTCTCCCCCAGAGTCATCAGAGAGCATGGTTCTACCAACAAGCACTCCTCCAGATCTAGCAGAGATGAAATTTTTGTTGTTTTAAGCCTCCCAGTTTTTGGTATTTTGGTACAACAGCTCTAAAAAACCAATAGACCTTCCTGGGCGTTTACAAAAATAACTGACTGACTAATGAAAATACTTACATGAATCATATTTAGCCCTGGAGATTTTGTTTTGCATCCTCAAGCATAGATGCATTTTAATCAAATTTGTTGTAAACACAAATGTGAAATTGCTACTTAATATCATAGATGTCAGCAGTAAGATTTAGAATTATCTCAATACCCTGGAAACCTGGGACGGAAACAACAGCTATCATCTTAATGGGAACAAATGAAGTGTGAAAATGCACAAACTCCAGTTGATGTTAAAATTGTGGAGTATTTGCTACTCACAAGTATGAGGCAACAAGGACATAAATTGCTTACAAAATTGACACAATTTTAGAAGGCTACATTAAAAATATTTCAATCATAGGAACTATTATTATTCCAGGCTGAATGGAATAATACATAAAAATCATATCTATTTAGAAATGTCACCATATAACTGAGATTATGCAGACTCCAGGGTAAAGGCTGTGTGATATAAAAGCAAATGTAATGAATTAACTGACCTGCATTTTAGTACAAACCTGGCTGCAAACCATGATTTGAAGACGCGCACCAGGGTGGTGCAGTCAGTTAAGCTTCTGGCTCTTGATTTCAGCTCATGTCATAATCTCCTAGTTCATGAGTTTGAGCCCCACATCGGGGTCTGACCTGATGGCACAGAACCTTCTTAGGATTCTGTCTCTCCTTCTCTCTACTCCTTCCCCACCTGTACACACACACTCTCTCTAAATAAATAAATAAACATAAAAAAAGTTTTATTAAACGAAAAAAATAAAGCAATTCACTTGTCTTTTTGTAGTCAGTATCATAGATTATCAAAGAAGGGGCTTATATTCAGTGCTTATTCCCTAGGATCATTTGAAGCTACAAGATTCATACGTCTATTCATTTGTATAATAGCAATTTATTGAATATATGATGTGCTAAGAATTGTAATATATTTTAAGCCTTTAATAATGAAGAGGACAGATAAGTTTCATTTTGCAGGGAACTTACTTCAATGTGCAAAAGGAGACAATGAATTAGGAATAAGTACTATAAAGTTAGGGGGAAAATATGAGGTCATAAAGAGTGAACATGGTGTAAGGGATCCCAGAGTTGTTGACCTGTATTAAAAGCATTTCATGAGAGTAGTTCATTGCATTGTGGATATCATCTTGAAAAGAAAATGTTAAAATCATAGTACATTGAAAATTGAACAGGTACAATTTTTCAGAAGGAGACTTGTTTTGTGTGTCCCATAGGTACAAATAGTAAGGGGAAGATAATGGTCATAGTTTGGGATTCAATATAAGATATTACTGAAAGTAAAAAATAAAAACTGGATGGATTATTTTAATGTCCTGAGTTCCGTGATGATAATTTGATAGGACATTATATCAGAATTCCAACATTGAGCATTGTACCTTCCATCACTAACATTTAGCATAATTTTTATAACATAAAAAATATTAGGTTCATAAATTTGAACAATTTGCTAATCACCCTGGAAAAAAAATCTGAGAAAGAATAACAAACCAATAGAGATTTTCATTTCAGTTTTACAACTTGAGAGAGTAACGTAATTACTCCAAGTGTTGTTTGTTTTATCTAAAGGTGTGTGTGTGTGTGTGTGTGCTTCCCTTGAAGCTATACATAGTTGTTTAATCAAATTTTTGTGAGTAGATAATTAAGAAAAGAGTGGGAAGTGAATCTGGAAAGTAGACTATCAACTATTTTAGAATGAAGACATTATGAACAAGAGATTTGCGAATGGAGTGTGCCTGAAAGATGGGCCAACAGAGTATTGTCATTTTGTTGGAAGTAGGCTCCCTTTCTTCTGTATCCCTGCTGCTCTGGGACTTTAATGTATTCTCCTTCCAGAAATGTCAGACTTGGAGATTTAAGGGTGTGATAGACTGTGAAGAAAATAAAATCCAGTAATAGTATATCTGCTACATCATAATTTTAAGCTTACCCAAAATATGGGTTCAACACGACTCCAAAGACCAACTTTGAAATATTTTATTCAAAACCTTTAAAATGATTGTTTTTCACACTACATTTTGAAATTATTTTGATTTCACAATATCTTATTTTTTTAAGCCAAGACTGCTGATTTTCATTCTTGGTTCTGTGTCTGAATGCCTGGGAGGCCATTTCTTATTCTCTCATCAGTTCAATAACCCATTTATAAATGGATATAATATTTAAATAGAGACAAAGGGTTATGTTAAAATTAATACATTTTTACATGGCACACTAAGATTTTTGCTTACTGCCTCATTTAAGGAAAAAATAATCTCAGCCTAAAAATATCTTAATGATATAATGGAATTGTTCAAGAAAATTTAAGTGTCAGCTCTGCCCCAGTAATTTTTCAGAACTAAGTAGATATCTGAATTTCGGCCAGACATTTTAAACCAAGGATCTCCAATATTCTTTGATGAGTTCTAATTCGAAAGAGATGAGCAGTTGTTTACAAATGGTGTAGTGTAGCCGATTTGAGCTGAAAGGTGTTCTTTCTTGGTTTCTGGAGGAAAGCCATGCTCATGTATAGGTTTACACTGACAGAATGTGCACAACAGTTAATTAAAAAAAGATAAAGCAAAAATTTACTACATTTTACTTTATAATTTGGTGGGAAAGCAAAAAAAAACATGCAGAATGGTGGCTGTTCCATGGCCATGGCAAACTAGGTGGATATAGAATTGTCATGGACCTATCTCAATGATGCAATGGGGAGTTATGAACAATAATTACAGTACAGACTACAAGGCTGCAATTAGGGAGACTGGTAATAACATTAGACATTGTTTTTCTTCCATATTTCCCTGGAAAATCTACTTAAGTAATGAAATTATGTTCTACAATTTTTCCATTGTATTCAAAAACAAGGGGAAAGGAGGGTGATCCCAAGATGGTGACATAGAAGACTCCAGAATTTCCCTCCTCCTATGGACACAGAATACACAGAATACACAGCTACATGTGGTGCAATTCCCTTTGTGAGAAATCTGGAAACCAGGTTTGAATGGCTCCTACACACTGAGACTAGGAAACAGCCCACATTGAAACAAGCAGAAACAAGCAAGATACCATATAACCCACCCCAGACACAGTGCCTTACACCTGGGCACTCCCAACTCCCAGCTTTTCCCTGAGGAGCAAAGGGTTTAGACCACACCTACCAACTTCTAACGCTGTCATCCAGGGGACGGGTCCCCAAATCACCCAGCTTTGATAGCCCCTGAGGCTTGTATTCATGAGTTCCAGAGGACTATAGCAAACACATAAGTGGTTGTTAAAGGGGTATACAAACACTACCTTTGACTATTGTCCCCAGATTCAGTGCAGAGGAAGCAGACAAAAATGGCCATCTTTCAGCTTTTCCTGGAAGTTTGAGTGCATACATTACTAATGTATCCACTGCTTGAGGGTCCAGCTTCTAATTAGCCTGCATCTAGTGCTGACTGACATCCTCCCAGGAACCTAAAGAGCCAGTCGGCACTTGCTCACATCCTTCGCTTGGCTTGCTCCAACAATAAAACCAAACCTCCAACTTCACCCTAGAAGGATCTTATTCATGCATTTAATCACCCTACATCTAGGACTGTCACACAGAGCCCTAACAAACAGAGCAGTTTTTAAATGAGTGCACAAACACTCCCTGCAGCTACACACCTGGGCTCAATGCAGAGGGCACAGGCAAAAGCACCCATCTCCCTGTTTTTCTCTGGAAATGAGTTGACTGAATACTTGTCAGGCTGCTAGCAGAGGTTCCAGTTTCTAAGCATCTTGCACATAGGACCTGACTGGGATTCTCCCAGAAGCCTGAAGGAGTTTGGGCATGTTCCACTGTCTCCCCTGCCACCCCTCACACACACATTTCTCCAACAGTAAAACCAAGTCTCCAGTTTCTCCCTAGGAGCTTGTTCACATATATGGCACCCCAAATTTTATATCTTCTATCAGAGAAATTGGATCCCAAATCACCTAGCCCTGGAAGCTAGTGGGGCTCAGCAACCACAGTCTCCCAGGGTCACACAAAACAAAAAGGTGGTTCTATTATGGAGCACGAACATTTCCAGAAACTATTCCCTCTGGCTTAGCAAGTATGAGTGAGCAAACACCCGGTCCCAGTTTCTCTCTGATAAGGAGCTAGACTGCATTATTTCATGTTCCACTGCTTGAAGTCAGGCTTCCAATTAGCCTGCATTGGAGAGCTGAAGGACCAAGCATTTATGCCAGGGATCTGGAGTAGTCATATGGGCATTTCCCCTGCTTTTGGGACACTGATGGGTCTTGGCACACCATCAACTACAGGAAGCTATTAAGAACAAAAAAAAAAAAAAATGGCTTGGACAAATCACCAAGGTTTTAGAGGCAATTGGGATCTCAGACAAGGCTGACAACGATTCAATTCCTACACAGGACTACTCTGTAAGGACTAGGAGAGATGGCTGTTTTACCTAATGCACAGAAACCAACACAGAGAGTCAAAGAGAATAAACAGGGAACTATATTCCAAACAAAAGAACAAGATCAATATCCTGAAACCAACCTTAATAGAATAGAGATAAGCGATTTACCCAGCAGAGAGTTCAAAATAATGGCCACAAATATGGTCAATGAGGTCAGGAGAGCAGTGTATGAACAAAGTGATAATTTCAACAAAGACGTAAAAATACAATAAAGTTTCAAGCAGAAATCATACAGATGAAAAATACAAGAACTAAACTAGAAAACTCAGTAGAGGATTTTAACAGCATACTAGACCAAGCAGAAGAAAGGATTAATTAACTGGAACACAGGGCAGTGGAAATCATGTTACCCTATTGTTAACATGATGGGAGAGCAGAAATTCTATTTTGTTTTGGGGCTCCTGGGTGACTCAGTTGATTGAGTGTCCAACGACCCAGGTCATGATCTCACTGTTCTGGGATCAAGCGCTGAGTCAGGCTCTGCCCTGACAGCCCACAACCTGTGTGAGATACTCTCTCTCCCTCTGTCTCCACCCTCCCCTGCTCTCTCTCTCTCTCTCTCTCTCTCAAAATAAATAAACTTAAAAAAAAGCAGTTCAGTTTTGTTTTTTTCTTGTTGGTAACCAATATATGTTCATCAACATAAAATAAATGGACATTAAACAACTCTAATAACTAATGTACCCATATCTTGTTTCTTTATAGAATTTGTACCCAACAAATTCCTCTGTACCCAACTCGCTTCATTCCCAATGGTCTTCATGAGCTAGTACAAATTCTTTTTAATGTGCCATAGAAAGTTATTTATATTCTTGCTTCTGACATCCAATACAGCATGTTCTCTTACCATTCTGTATGTTATGCCCTTTCCTCATTCTGTAAATTATTAGGTTTTGTTAGACTTCTCTTTGTTTTACACCTCCTTGTTTTTGTGTACGGTATTCCCGCTGTCTGGAATGCCCTACATCTCACCTCCCACCCTGCTTCAACATATTAGTGTGTACACATGTGCACGCAGACACACACACACACACACACACACACACACACACACACTGACCTGGCTTAGGCTACATTTTCCCAGAGACAGACCCTGAAAAAAAAGATTTGAGTACAAGTAGTTTATTTGTGTCTCCAGGAAGTAGCAAAATGCCTGTAATATAGTAGATGCTGTATCTCATGTATTTAGCAACCAAAGAATGATAGTTTATGATGATAAATAACTTACTAATATTTGCTTCGTATGCTTACAACACTAAAGTGTTTTTATATCCACCATATTAATTAAGACAATTAGAGTCATTTTCCACCTTTTTACTAAAACAAAACTAATAAATGACAAACAAAAATGTAGACTTAATATTTTGGAAATTTCTGGCTCTGTAGTTCTGTTAAAAAAAAGCTGAAGTTGCTCAGCAAGCTTGTAGAAGGAGAACATATTTAACATTAGTCTCTATACTCTCGAGGCTTGGTTTTACAAAACCAGCTGGCTTCCATCTCCACATAGGCCCATGTTGTCTAATTGAGAAAATCATCTCCATAAGACCCTGCAGTGCTGCTCTCAATTTCTATTTTAACAGTTGATATTGTACCTTCTAACTCAGTGGTTGAGTTGCGATGTTCTCAAAAATTTGCTCTATGGCATTCTTGCTGTGCACCTTGACTCCTCCTCATTGTGTAGAGTTAAATCCCAAGTGATAGGCTGTAATGACTGGAAGGGGATTTGGAAGACATTTCAGTTCAAATATCTTGTTTCATAGCTGAAGCTGAGAAAGGATTATTTTGTTCAAGTTCACCAACAGAGGAGGGGTGATATTTAAAATATTGAACAACTTGTACAGCTGGGTATCAACCAGTCAAAACAGGGCATCAATCCGTCAGAATGGGCACGGGTCACTGAGCACAGCCACGCTAGTGCAAGGAAAGGAAGCATAGATCCTTCAGCAGAGACAGTATCGTATCCAGGCAGCACATGATGCTGCTGATTATGCACCAGCACAGCCTCTTCTCTGCCTAACCCTCTGCTGCATACTTGTAAAATAAATACAACTGGTGTCTGTAATATGAAACCTTCACTATTTTATACTTTTTTTTTTCCTGGATAATAATTTAAGAGCAGGAAGCATGTGTACAGAAGTTTATGTATACAGGTTGGAAGTAATGTAGTAAGGAGTATGGAAAAATATTGGTTTTCCAGAGTTGGTATCTTTCTGCCTCACTTCTAGATCATACAGAACAGTCCAAACCAAATCTAACAAGTCTTTAAAGCAAAAATTAAAAAAGAAAGAAAGAAAGAAGAAAGAAAGAAAGAAAGAAAGAAAGAGAAAGAAAGAAAGGGAGAAAGAGAAAACAGTGGTTCTAAGACAAAGAAAAGTAAATTACCAACACATGATGGCTCAGGTATAATCAAATGAATTACCATAATGGTCTGAAAGCCCCAATCAAAAATTTATGAAATAATCAATAGCAGTGAAGAGGGTTATCTTGTAATCAATAGTGGAAATTAAACACTATTTCTGAAATTCTTTATTTGTTTGAAAAATCTCTGAACATTCCTGATAAATAAGTATAACTGTGATCTTAATCTTGGTATAGATTAATTTCTCTAAACATCTTCCAACACTTCAAAAAATATTTAAAAGGGAAAAAAGTAAGGTAAGTATATCACAGCCTATTTTTGCATTAATGCTATGAGGGCTTAACTTGGAACTTAATGTGTAATTCTTTATTTTAATGCACTAATATTATTTTTTGAAGAGATCATTTTTGGAGCTCTCACTGGAACATTAATTTTCATAGAGTGCTATATTATCACATTTGTTAGCAGGAAATTCAGCCCAATGTAGCTTGGAAATAATGATTACTTTCTGAGTGGAAATAAGGGTGGTTGTATTTTGAAATAATTCCTTTTCAAAAGTTATTTTTTTATCTCAGCTAGCCCAAGTATAGACCATGAACATCAGTACCTTGTTTTCTCTGAGAAAGTTATATGCAAATTTTTAACTTTGATATTAACTTTGACTAAATTCTCATTTTTCTTTTATGGTAATATAGTTCCATCTATTAACTATATTAAAAGAAATTAAAGTAGGGGTGCCTGAGTGGCTCAGTTGATTAAGTGTCTGACTCTTGACTCTGGATTTCTGCTCAGGTCATGATCCCAGAATTATGAGATCAAGCCCTGCTTCTCTCTCTCTCTCTCTCTCTCTCTCTGACCCTCCCCTGTTCTCTCTCTCTCAAAATAAATAAGTAAACATTAAAAAAATAAAAGTAATTAAAGTAATTTTAATTTGTGTATATATTTGTACACCTGTGCATCTGTAAACTGCTTTTTTTTTTTAATAAAGGTGAAATAATTAGGTTGGAGAATACTAAAATATTTAAAGCATCATAAGGACACAGGCTTTGAATTGGTAGGTATCCTTTTAGCTTGCAATCTGTCTCCATTAGTTACATGATAGGCTCTTTGAGGTCAGAGAGCTCTGAAATGATTTTATTGTCACTTAGTTTCTCCCAAACTTGGCACAATGGCTTACATATGAACAAATTTTCAACAACAGCATCATGAATGAAATTATTGAGATTGTTCAACAAACAGGACTCTTCCGTAAAAATTAGAGACGGCACATGCTGAATTCTCACACAATAATGTGTTTTACACTAGAGACTATTACTACTAATACCAATGGGATACGTTCTATATAACAGAAATCTTGTTACTCTTTGAGCACACATAAAACGGCTGAGGACACTCCACAGAGAAATTCCAAACATATCGTGTGATAGAGAACTATCTTTGAAATAGGCCATTTTACAAACTCTTCTTCATCTAACAGTGGATGTAATTTATGAATTTTGTACAAAATAGGCGTAAACATTTTCACAAGAATGGTGTGTATCATTGAAAGATTCTTAGCATATTTATGTTACCGTGTAGAATAGTAATCAATGGTGTGATGGCATTCATATTTTTAAATTCATGCCAGGATGCCTGGAAAGGTTTTTTTTTTTTTTTTAATATTGTACAGAAGTTAATAATGGATAATATGCATAAATGTGCTTGTCTAGGAATTATATTTAGCTAGTACTTGAATTTCAACATAACCAAGCAGCTTAATTTTGCAAAAAACACATGATTGCTCTAAGAATGTTGCATAGAAAAATCTCCCACTCTTCTCAACCTCTCTCCTATAAGGGTTGGGGCATAATGTAAACAGAAAAATATTGTGAAACATAGTCGGCATGTTGCTCATCTTTTTCCTTGTTTGTCCATATCAATTTTTTATCACAAGATAGATATTTTTTATGCCCAGGCATTTTTTTATCAGTAAAATAAAGAACAATAATGAAAAGTATCAACACAAAAATAAATGTGGGATTAAGAAAAAAATCCTTTAATGAATTAAACATAAGCATGACTCATGCCATGGGTCAGTTCAAGTTCTATCAAAGTTCTGTCAGCCTTTATAGATGATTAGCAGGTTATCTGCACCTTTCAAATATTTTATGCTTAAACTAAAAAAATGCTGTTCAGGGTAGGTGGGGAAAGTAAGAGACAAGTAAAAGATAAATGGAAAACTGGATAAAACATGACTATAAACTTTGAATATGAATTTCTCTAAATGCACTTAATGTTTAAGGGAAGTGATATTTAACACACAGAAAGGCTTCTGGTAGAAAACAAAAATTAGAATTAATAGCTCATAGGCAGATGGGTACTACTGATTAACTGATTAAACTTCCTGAAGTATTCACATTAAATTAACCTTCAAAAACATTATATTAATAAATTATTGTTCTTTTTTAGAATATGTATATATATATATATATATATACACACACACACACACACACACATACACGCACATGCACATAGAGAGAGAAATTCACATATATAGATAAACACACACACAACATGTGTAGCATGTGCATTTTTATCCAAGATATCCATTTAGAGACTAAAAGTTCTTGGCTTTCAGCTGTGCCCTAAATTTCATCTTTGGGCCAAGTTATATGGCTGAGCATGAAAGACTGGGCTTTATAATAGGGATCCTGACAGAACTTTAATTATCCTGGTGTTATTTGAGTGCTACTGTAGTTAATTCTCTTATATACTGATAGCAAAAGCAACAGTGACTTGTAACCTGCAGCTAACACATTTTTATTAACTCCTTCCACAATTTTGATATTTCATTATAGATTTTGGCACCTTATTTTGCCCGACTCCCTTTCTATACTCAATCTTGATTTACTTCGATACATTGAGAAAAGATATTTTCTATTTATTTCATATTACTTCCTTGTCCCTTCTTCCCCCATAGGGCCATTACATTTTTAGTTAACTCAGTATATTGGGTTTTTTACTCAGTGAGTGATGTCTTTAGATAGGACCCTCCAATCAACCCAGTTGTGTTTACGTCACATGATTTCAAGTTGGAGGCTTATGAGATAATTAGCTATCTCAAGACATTTCCCCATAATACCATTTCTAACATATTTAATAGTGAATTCTTAAACTAATCAGAGTGTTAACTAAATATCAAACATTGAGTAGAACTGTATGAAAATTTCTCTCAAATTACTCTCCAAACTTACAAATTTCAAGGAGTACATGACATGTCTTACCACAATCTACTACAGACTATACCCTAGCTTGATGAAGACAGGGTCATGTCATAATTTAATATTCATAGACCCAGTGTAAATGTGATTTGTTAAAGCTAGTAGTAAGAATTCATGTGAATTTATGCACTGGTTTAGGGGGCAGGGCTTGATGGGGACAAGTCATTTGCTTTGTTTTGGAAGTTACATATATGAAGATATTCAGTTAATTCCTACCTTTCTCTCTATCCATGTTTTGTTAATTCATTAATCCCCTACAACTCCAACCATACCATTTCATCATTCAGTCATATTCCTGTTACTTCCAGGATCCAGAATCATGTCTGGATTTCCAAGCATGAAGTGAATGCTTAGAGTCTGCAACTTGGCCCCTTCTCCTTTTCTCATCTTTTTCCAACAGCCTGTCCCCTCCAAACACCTCCAAAAGTCAAGGTCACATTTGGATTTCTTTCTCATGCTGATTGTGTCTTATTTACTTGGTGAGGAAAAGCTTTGAGTCAGTAACACGCTTATAAAAATCCAACGGAGTAAAGCTCAAATGCCACTTCCTTTAAGATACTTTCCTCACCCCATGAGAGAGAATTTCTTCTGGTTTGTTGCTTCTCTCACAGACATGACTTAATGAATCTGCACTGTAGGGATTTGAATCATGTCTCCTTCAGGGACCAGCTGTGGAACCCTGGATATGTTTTATTCTTACCCTCCATGTCTCAGCTTCTTCCTCATAAATCTGGGTTGTGAAGATATTATAGGTCTATAACCCCTTATCCAGTTCTGAATCCAAAACTCGCCAAAAAGTAAAGAAGCCTTTCTTTTGTTAATTCAGATGGATGGCTACAAATTCAACACGACCTAAGTTCTTCGAGAAGCAAAAGCTGACTTGAATTAATCTTGTAATCTTCATCATACTTAGTATGAATATTCACATTTTACTCCAGAAGTACTAGTGTATTTGATTACAGGTTGTTCTCTCAGATCCTCCTGGGCACGTTAAAATACTTTTGTGTATCCTCAATAGTGGTGTGTAAACAAAATGTTTAGAAAACAATGAACTGCAGTCCCAACAATTAGATGGTGATGGTGCAAGTCTGGCCTGATTGTGTATACCCAGCAATAAACCTTACATCCCCTCATACCCTGCATTTTCCAGAATTTTTACATTAAATTCACAATGAATGCCTAGATTAGATAGTCACTATCTTGGTAAATATGCCTTAATAACAAACTTGATGGGGAGCAAATCTAATTTAGCCTTAAAGGAATTTAACCTGAGGTTCTATTTATTTAAGGACAAGCACAGCATATGAGAAGTGATGTTCTTCATCAAAAAGGCTTTTCAACCAGGAGGGAAAAAAAGTGAGTACAATTAGGTACATTTGAATAAACATAAGGAAGATCCAAGTTGAGGTTAGGTTAAATAAGCATCTCTCTCTCTAATGTGCACCAAGACTTCACTTAACTCAAATGATTAAACATTTCTCTTTTAACCTCTCCTTCATATTGTTTCATATCACATTAAAAGCTTTCCAGGCACACCTGGTGGGTCAGTGGGTTAAGCATCTGACTCTTGGTTTCAGCTCAGGTCGTGATCTTGAGGTTTTGCAAGTTCAAGCCCCACATCAGGCTCTGTGCTGGCAGCACAGGATCTGCTTGGGATTCTTTCTCCCTCCCTCTCTCTCTTTGTCCCTCCCCCACTCATGCTCTTTCTGTCTCAAAATAAATAAATAAACTGAAAAAAATGCTTTCCTGTTTTTGGGGTTTTTGTTTGTTCGTTTGTTTTAGTTTCTCTAAGCCAGACAGAATTTATACTGAACCCATCCAAGTTACCACATGTCAGTCAACCCATCAGTGAAGCATAGCGGAAGTCTAAAATGGGTCACAATTATCCAAGAATATATACATAACATAAGGCATTTTAAAAGCTTGGGGACTATGGGTCAATTGTACATCCAGTCTCTTCATCTAGAGTTAAGGATTTAGCTCCATAATTAGAGAACCGGAGAATCTTAAATACAGAGGTAAATGGAGTGGAAAAAGTAGAAAAGAGAAGCCCACATTCCTTCTAAGCATTCACAGTTGAAAGTGCCCAGCACTATAGGTAAATTTCCACATACTTATCAGAGAAAAAATATGTTTGGCAGGTATATTAATCTGCTTGGACTGCCATAACAAAATACTATAGACTGAGTAGCCTAAACAACAACAATTTATTTTCCCATAATTCTGGAATCCAAGATCAAGTTGTCATCAGGGTTGCTTGCAGACAGCCTATTTCTCATTATATCCTTATAACTTCTACTCTGTGTGTGCAGAGAGAGATTTCTGGTGTCTCTTACTCTCCTTATTAGAACATCAGTCTTACCTTATTAAGGTCCCATTCTGAAGACCTCATTGAACTTTTACTACCTCATTAGTGTCCCTATTTCCAAATACAGGTCACATTGGGAGTTAGGGCTTCCACATATCAGTGCAGGGGGTGGGAAGGACACAATTCGGCCCAGAACCCAAAAAAGGTATCTCACAGGACATTGTGGATTTCTTGCAGATATCCATTTTCTTTCCCTTTCATAAAGAACCTTGATTTCATTCAGGGATCATCCCTTCTTTGTCTTGCACATATGCCCCAATGAAACCTGACCATAACTCAAGGTTTAGTGTTTGGCCAGTATGACTTTAGGTGGAATAGCAATATGATTTATTACCTAAACTGGGACAATTTCAAGAGTGAAAGGGACACCATTTAATTATGACAGAAAACATATTTGGGGAAAACTGGGATGTAAGGTCCCTGTTGGACATGTTTGGTTCAAGAATGAGATCATGATCCAGTTTGTGGATCTAAAGTGCATTTAAAAGGGGGCGCCTGGGTGGCTCAGTCGGTTAAGCATCTGACTTCGGCTCAGGTCATGATCTCACAGTTCATGTGTGTTCGAGCCCCGTGTTGGGCTCTATGCTGACAGCTCATAGCCTGGAGCCTGTTCAGATTCTATGTCTCCTTCTCTCTCTGCCCCTCCCCTGCTTGCACTCTGTCTCTCTGTCTCAAAAATAAATAAACATAAAAAATTTTACAGTGCATTTGAAGGTATTTGTTGCGGGCTTTAAGGAAGTCCTTCCTCATTATTCTCCTTTGTACAGGGTCTTACCCCCTCCCCATGTAACCCTTTTAAAAGCTGTTCTTTTATTTTATTTTTTGTTACCATCTAAAAATAAAGTAGCCACTGGGGTGCCTGGGTGGCTCAGTTGGTTAAGCGGCTGACTGACTGTTGATTTCAACTCAGGTCGTGATCTCACGGTTTGTGGGTTTGAGCCCTACATCAAAATCCATGCTGACAGTGCAGAGCCTGCTTGGGATTCTCTCTCTTCCTCTCCCTCTCTGCCCTATTCACAATGTCTTTCAAAATACATAAATAAACTTTAAAATTTTAAAAAAATAAAGTAGCCACATGGAGAGAATCTTAGCAGAGGAGAGTTGGAGGTGCTACAGGATTGAATAAGTCAATCCTCGACCCACAAATTATCCCAGCACATATAGATGCACTTCTAAGAATAGGAAATTTTTCTTAGAGTTTAAGTTAGTTTGAGAAGAATTCTCTGTCACAGCAAGAAGCATTGTACATGGTTTCGATTTGTTTTGGCCAAGTTGTGAAAACAATTTATCTATTATTTTTCATGGTTAATTGCAAAACCTGACTTCTCTGAACCTCACTGTCTCCATTCCTGTCTTCCTTTTTTTTTTTTTTTTCTTCTTTTCTTGCTATGATTATCATTCTTTATGTCTTGGTTTGGGTGATTCCATTATGGTTCCAGTCTCCTCCAGCTTTCTTCGGGCTTAAATCTTGTTCTGCCAATCACATTCATAAACCTGTCTTCAAACATCAGCTTTCTAAGACACTGGATGCTTTTAGCTAAAACGCATTAAAATGTTTGAACACAAAACACAAACATTTGGGAAACTGGGGATGTAGAAAAATAAATCACTAAAAGAGTAACACAGAGTAACCCTAATTGGTGGCTGCATTTGAGTAAACATGTAGCTTTTATCAGAATATTTGCAAAAGGGTGTTTTTAAGTTATTTAGAGCTGAGATATTTTTAACCCGACTCCAATTTCACAGATATGTCTACTTCTGTGTCTGCATCTATAATGGTCTCTTTATCTCAATCTTCAAGAATCTGTCTCTCTCCTACTCCCTAATATAATCACATTATGTTTATACTTATTATGTATTGTAATAGTTATATTGATTAATACTTCAAAATTATTAAATAATACTAATATTATAAACATTAATTATACATAATAGTATTATATTGAGGATTTGCAGAAGAGATAAAATGATGTAGAGGATACACTATTTCTAATATATTATGTACTTCTGTTTTTATACCTTATTATATTATGTTATACTATATTATATAATTATATCATATAGCATATTATTGTGTATAGCATATAATAATAAATTATAATATAATATATAATATCTTATTATATATTATATTAATAATAACAATATAGTCATACAATAGATTATATATTATGTGTAATTTTACAATATAATATATTAGAAATCGTGTATTAATTGTAAGTTAATAAAATTATGATATACCATAATTATATATTAGAAATAGTGTATCCTCTACAACAGTTTATCTCTTCTGTAAATCCTGAGTATAATACTAACTGTCCAAACATAATAGGAAGTATAACAAGATCATTCTAGTCAATATGCTTAATATTTTAACTGATAGCTCTGAAAAGACAGTTAAATGTGGCCAGTCTGTAAGACTTAAGTCACACAAGACAACATAAACATAGTTAGAAACATAGTGTTTTAGATTAGTGACTGTAGCACATCAAATAATAACATTCTGAATTCAATTTGGAGTCATATTCTTTAATCTCTTCCAGGTAATTCTGAGTGGGAACAAGTTAAAACAGTGCAAAAAACAAACAAACAAACAAACAAAAAACGACACACACACAAAATCAGAGAATTTTAAAACTTTTGCCAGACATCAGAGTGACAGATACAGCTACATATCTCCAAGGATGCATTATCTATTTCCTCCTTTTAATCAGTGAACTTTCTACCCAGAGTTTAAACTGAGCACATAGTCAGAGATTGCATTTCACAACTTTCCTCGCAGTTATGAACCATCACATAAGTGAGTTCAGGACAATTGGGGAAGGACAGAAATGACATGTTTTACTTCCAGGCCTTTGCGTTGAAATGTTTTGTATGAGTGTGGTATTGTGACTTATAATGAGAAAAATATATTCGGTCTTTGTCCCCATTCCTGGCACAGAGCTCCTAACACTCTTGGAATTTTCTAAGGGTAGAGAGGGGAAAAGGTATCTTCTGTTGTGTTAATGAAGTGGCTTTTGGACCCCACCTAAATTTGTGGCCTGGTTGACAGGATCTCAACCATGTGATTGGAGGGTTAGACTTTCAGTCCCACCCCAGACCTCCAGGGAAGGAGCTGGAAGTTGAATCAGTGGCCAATGGGCAATAATTTAATAATTGTGCTATTGTAATGAAGCATATATAAAACCCCAAAAGTGAAATTTGGAGAGCTTCCAGGCTGGGGAACACGTGCTGGGGAAGTGGAACACTTTGAGGGGACATCAAAGCTCTGCACCCTTTCCCCGGACCTTGTTCTATGCATCTCTTCTACCTGCCTGTTCCTGAGTTATATCCTTTTATAATACTCTGATAATCTAGTAAGGGAAATGTTTCCCTGAGTTTTGTGAGCCGCTCTAGCGAATTAACTGAACCTGAGGAGGGGTTCATGGAAAACTGAAATCTATAGCCAGCTGGTCAGAAACACAGGTGGCAACCTGGACTTGTGATTGTTGTCTGAAGGTGTTGGGGGCTGACAGTGGGGACCCATCGTGTGGGACTGAGCCTTTGCTGCAGAATCTGATGCTATCTCCAAGTAGATAGTGTCAGAATTGAGTTGAATTGTAGGACACCCACCCCGTGTCTGAGAATTGCTTGAAGGTGTGGGAAGAAAAAACCCACATATTGGAAATGGGCACAGAATATTAAGGAAGTAACCCATTCTCTCTTTTCTTTCCTTACTGTGGGTTGGCATTAGAAGATGAATAAACTCATTCTTACTGATGCCAAAGAGGATCATGGCCTACATGATGGGGAACAACAAGCTGACCTCTTGCTTAACTTTGTGGAGCAGTGTTGAAATACCAACCATTTTTTATTAGTAATTAGATATTGTTCTGACACCAATTCAGCCTTCAGTCATCTTTATATACTCAGGAAAATTCCCTGCCACTTTAGTGCAAATAGCCAAATATTTGTATATGGTAAACAACTCATGCCTTTATCCCTATGCTTTAATTTTGTGTGTCCAATATAAGATGAAATGCAGTCTTTTCTAAAATTACTAATCCAAACAATCAGCCCAAGGAGACACACACATACACACATAAAGAAAGAATACAACACATAAGCCTCAACCATTTTCATTCACAGAAGCAAATCTTACTTCATTGACTATGTTTAACGATCATTTCCTCCTCAGAGCCCACCTGTAAGTCAGCGTTAGGTTCCATAATCATGAGGCACAGGGTACCAAGAGATCTCCTTTACCACGGGGTTTAAGATCTCATTTGTACATTTATTTCCAGGATTAGCTTTCCAAATTCCAAATTGTAATGAAACTTTGAAAAGCATTTAACCTTCATGAGGCATCTGAAAATAAGTGCTTATGAAAATGAAAAGCTTGGCACCCTCCAGAGGCCCTATATCAATCCTCACACTCACTCTCTTCATTTTCATATTCACATGAAGTTCCTGATAATAGGGTTGGCAACAAAATCTCCAATTACTGCTGGACAACAGTGATGTGTGCATGCTGAAACTTGATCAACCTGCACTTAATAAGAACTTGAATCTCAATATCTATGTTGAGTTTTAAAAAGCATTAGATTGCAAAGGGAAATTTTTTCTGTCTCATTAATTTTATAGTGAATGGCAATTTCCCACACATCTCATCCTACTGAATAAATTTGTTCATTAGCATAAAAACAATAATTCATAAAATGCTCATCTAGGTGAGTACTCAATTTTTATGTGCAGTCATGGTGCATTTAAAAAATTTATTTCACTTTTTAGAAATGAATTTTAACCATACTTTTGATTTCTTCTGTCACGTGGAGTTCTTTCAAAGATCAGGAATATGCTAGGCATTTTGATTTAGATGAACAAATAATAAATATCCAGTTTGGGAGGAATATAGTCACATATGATTTTATATAAACACAAACATATATGTATGCAGAAATATATATATATAGATACATATGTAACTGTATATGTAGGTATGTGTATGTGGGTGTA
Organism: Leopardus geoffroyi; assembly: GCF_018350155.1. Taxonomy (NCBI): domain Eukaryota; kingdom Metazoa; phylum Chordata; class Mammalia; order Carnivora; family Felidae; genus Leopardus; species Leopardus geoffroyi. The sequence continues at coordinate 23,401,879 of NC_059333.1, forward strand.
TATATATGGTAAATATGTATTGCCTCAGCAATTGATAATATACAAATAGGTGTCTATCTATATATACAGCTGTTTGTATATTATTAAATGCATGTGCAACATTCATGGAAGAAAAAAATGTCATCATTAATCCTAAAATTCTAAGCATCTTCAAAACGTCAATTACTATGACAGGGTGGTAGGGATTCTGATATAAAATAGTATTTATCTTCAAGAAATTTTCCACTTTAAAGGGCTTTTAATTTTCATTCAGAAAAAAAACCAGTTTATAGCTCAGTGTGATAACTGCTATCATGCCTATAAATACTAGGTATTACGAAATTTCTGGTAAGAGGCATTTAACCAGGTCTGATGTGGGAGAGACTGGAAGAGGTAAGATTTTTAAAGTAGATAATTTTGAGATTATCTTGAATTGCAAACAAGAGATAGAGAAATGCACACCCCTGCTATTTCAATGTATAAAAGAAACATCTGTGCAAAGACAGGGTATAGGTGAATGGAATTTGCTGCCCTACGGTCTGTCTCTTGGCATGTGGATTATTTGGGGCTGATTGTTTTTAAGAAACAGAAGACTAAAAGAGCTTTTCATTTTGCTTTCTCCACTAAAGGCCTAAAAGAATTTAGATAAAGGATCTGTTCCAGGAAGAGAGTGATCACTACAGGTAACTACAGTATAATGTTTACTAGGTGTGGTAGATAGCGAGAAACTTGGCAAATTTGTTAAAATATCTCTCCATGTCCTATGGTTTCTGTACAGTCCAGCAAAACTTGTTTACCAAACATTTAGTCTTTTCATCTTCCTGTGAATTGTCCTACATCTCTTTGAAGTCCCAGATCCATCCCCTTAGCTCAAAATGACCTAGAAACCCTCTACTGCCTGAATGCCTGTGGGCTTCATATTCTCATGGAGCCCTATCCATATTCAATTAAATGTGATTTTTCTCCTTTTGACCTGCCCCATGTCAATTTAATTCTTAAAATGGCCAGAAGAATCATAAACAGTAGAGGGAAAAAAAATTTTTTTTTTTTTTCCGTAGCAAGCAGTGGATCGCATGTACATTGTTCTTTGTGGAGAACACTGTGCAAATGAGGCCATGGTCCTTGTTGGAACCAGATGCTCCTACTCCATCCCTCAGCACCTCTTTTTTCCATTGTCCCACCAACAGTTTCGATCATACAGCCATCAGAATGAAGAGGATAATTTTGTATTTAAAACCATGGAAAAAATCATTTTAAATTGGTAACTAATTTGATGAGAGACAGGGGTAAATGGGATAAAATTTTTCATAACAGTATTTTTTCTCTTCGATACTTCTTTCCTTATTCAATGTGTCATAATTATTAAATGATAGTGTCAGTATATAGAGATAAATATGTCTTTTACCTTGAAAAGAATACGCTCGACTCAAAGAAAGATTGTTAGTAAAATTGTGCATTTAACATTTCCCTGTAATTAAAAATAATAACAATAATACATACATACATAAATGTTCCTGTGATTTTTATTTCAGCTTCTTTTTCCCATTTTAGTGTTTAAAACAGAGACATGACTTCTGGAAATGTTTCTGTTGAGAGTACTTGAAATTCACTAAAGTCCATACTGCAAACCATAAGTACAATTTCCTCTTTAGAGTATTTTTCTTAAGTAATGGTTTTCCCCAAGTCTATTTTCCTATTCACTCTTCTAAATTTTTGCTTTCAATTACATTCCAGGGAACTGCCCCTTCACCCCCAAAATTTGGTTATACTTTTGTAAGGGTTAAATTGTAGGTAGGGCTAACCTGTAGCCTTGGGAAATAACAGCTTTGTTTTGATACTGTAGGTTAAGAGATAACAGCCTTGTCCTATCAATCAAGGGAACAAAAGTTCAAGGAAAATCAGCTGGATTAGTGTTTGGATTGGGGCAAGGGCATGTCTGAACTGTTTCCACCCCCATCTGGGAACTATTCCTTTGTTCTGTTCCCAGGTGATAAGACGATGTGGTCGACTATAAAAACTCTGTACCCCGGCTGTTCCAGGCTGCACTCTGGTCAAGAGTGTTGGTCCCAATCGGTCGGCCTTGCCTCTCATTGCAATAAACTTTGTTGTGACTGTCACTGGTGCCCGTAGCATTCTGTTTCAGGAGTCGTATGGATGCAACACTTTAAATACAATTTAAGTCTTATATTTATAGATTCAATGTCACATGGCAGAATACTATAATTAAAATGAGCAGTTTTCAATTTAATCGCTCATATGTGTAAATACTATTTGTTTTGAAATTCAACCCACATGTAGCAAATTGCTTTTTAATGGTCTACCCTGCAAACAGGTGTAGTATGCAAAGTTACAGAGAGTTTTAATAGCTTTGCCTGTGGCATCTTTTTGCAAAGGATGAATTGCAGCTACTGCCTAATTTAAAAAAACAAAAAGATAGTGTAACATATAAAGTATTGCAGGTACCCAGATTTTCTACCAGCCAAAGGAATGAAAAATATGAGTAATAATGTTGGGAAAAATAAAGTTATGCACCATAAGATGGCCTACTGGGTGGGGGGTGGGGGGTGGGAACTAACATAAGCTCTAGTTTCTAGTTTAGAGACTCCTCTTCCAGGTTCCTCTTCCTGCCCCGCTTGCCTCAGGCACCAAATTACTACTAATGAGGAATGCGGAAGTAACAGACTATAAATTGTTCCCTCTGTTGATGCTCTGGGCTCAGACCTCTGGAGAATGATCTCCTCTGATCCCACAGGTGTAAAATAAACCTCCTGCTTTCCAAGATCTCCGAGTGCCGCTTGGTTTTTCCGCCAGCGTTCCAGCCTGGTTCCGTAACAATAAGAATAATTTATCATTACTTCCATTGAAGCAACAACCAACCCTATGGCTAAAAATAAAATGACTTTGAGTCAAATGTCAAAATCATGTCATACACAGGGAGTAATTCTTGGGGAAGTTCAGTGCCCAGATTATTGGGCTACCCCTAGACACATTCTACCAGTGTTGTTGTCGTTGCTGTTTTTTTTTTTAAATTCTTTCTGAATTCTACTTCTGTCAAGAACAATGCTTGATTATCAGTTGATTACTCTGGCCGGTAAAGATAGGCAGTGACACATTTGTCCCAAAAGTCTGAGTGCAGGTTTAAACTTTGGTAACTTCAAATGTATAATCAGTATAACCTTAAAATTGAAAGTTTATATTTAATTTTCTTGAACATTCGTTTATTTTTGTAAATTTTTAATCAAATTCTAATTATTTTTACTTTCCATTTTGGTCCCTCAGATTGAAGGTGATGGTATTGTCTAAAAACTATGCATTAAAAAAAAAAAAAACACAAATTTCAAAGTCTAGAATTGTCTGTTCTTAACTTTTGCAACCTACAGATCTAGCTTTGGATCTTAATTCTGATACTATTTGTGGGAATTTGGAGAAAATATCAGTTATCTCCAATGAAATAATTCGAACCAACAAAATTGACTTTACAGGTTCCTGTAAAAATTAATAAAAATATATATGCAATTTCTACAATGGGACCTGAAATTTGGTAGATACTACTTAACTTTAGGCATTATAATTAATTTTGTGGATTCTTCATTTGGTTTTTAACTTCATGTAAAACATACTAGATGGTTAAGACCAACTAAGGAAAAAACAGTAACATGTAAGTGGAACCCACAACAAAACGTATTATTCAATTAATATGACCTTTCTAATTATAAACCACATTTTTTTTTTTAACCACAGACTGATGAGGGAGTTATGAGGCAGACTAAGGGGGAAAGCACAAGCTAGGCTAGCATTCCACCACCCCCCCAACCCAAGTGGGATATGTGTGATATTCATTAGACACTCCCAGCTACACCAAAACAGGAAAGGACAAATAAACAAATGGTTACACCAATAAAAGTCTCCACCAGTTTATGGGGAAAAGGCAATCCCATCAATAGCCTAAAATCCAGGAACTCCCTATTGTCTTAATGCTTGCTAGAGGGAAAAACAACCTTATCTTGACAATAGCTAGGCCTCCAGTAATCTGTGTCTTTAGCATATGAAAATCCCTTTAGGAACTCCCTCTCCCCTCCCCACTCCATAAAATGGTCACTCCCACACTTACAGTGCAGCTCTTCCTGCCCACAGGTCCTGTCCCCATGTTTTAATAAAATCACCTTGCACCAAAGACATCTTCAAGAAGTTTTTCTTGGCTATCTGCTCCAGACCCCACAAACACCACTATCACCCTAAATTTCATCACAGACCATCTTTTGATATGCAAAACAATACTGAGGTAATCATTTTAATTTCCACTGTATTCCTCATCACAACTCAATATAGTGCAGCAAAGTCTTGAGGATACTGATTTGGGGATCAGGCAAAATTGATTTGCATTCTTTGATATAACACTTAATAAGTATATGTCCATGAGCAAATTTCTTAATCCACAATCACCAAATCTCAATTTCCTCAGCTATAATATATGGGCAATCAATCCAACCCAAACCCATTTATGCAATCCAGACCTTGTGATTTAGAATAAACTGACTCAGTCAGCCTAATCCTCATTCTGCCCAAGTCCCTTCCCAGGTTTTCCATACATACCTAGGATGTGAGGTGACTCTTGCCTTCTGTTCCAGGAAAATGAGTGTTTCTTGCAACTAGAACATTGGCACTCAGAAAGCATGGACATTTTTTGCTGTGTTGGCTGTTTATTTCCAGTGTCCCAACACTGCAAATCAATAATAGAATTTTTATCGAATGATTCAGTTTATAGACTTACTCTCCTTATATGTCTAGGTTCTTTAAATTCTCTGCTGTTCAAAATAAAAATAATCATTACTGAGGTTCTCAACGATTTCACACTATGAGTGGCAAAAGATATAAAATTACATTGTCTTCTGTCATACCACCAGAATGTCAGAATCACAGAGACTTATTTCCTTACTGTTACAGTTTGTCCCTCCACATCTTCTAAGGCAAGAACATGTATAGACCTTTTAAAAATAGAAAACATATTGAGAAGGAAAGCCAGTGAGAGCAGATAAAAAAAAGGACCAGCCAGATGTCCAAGGCCAGATACTCTCCTTGTCTGCTTTAGGCTTCAGTAATCTTGCTTGCCCCTTACATCAGCCAGCAGCCAGGAACCAGAAGCCTGATTATACTAGTCTGGCCCAACCTGGAAGCACATGTATTATAGAGGATCAGTAAAACCCAAGCCAGGTGCTCAGCCTTTGGAAATGACTCCACTGGGGCAGCACTGGTGCAAAATAAACAGTCTTTACTGATTCCCCGAGTGCATGTCACTTGTCTCTTCCTGGGCACCAAGTATTTGCTTAACAATATTGTTTGCCTCTTAGATTTGTTATTTTTTTTTTAATTTAATTTTATTTTATTTTATTTTATTTTATTTTATTTTTAATTTTTATTTATTTTTGAGACAGAGAGAGACAGAGCATGAACAGGGTAGGGGAAGAGAGAGAGACACACACACAGAATCCAAAGTAGGTTCCAAACTCCGAGCTGTTAGCACAGAGCCCAATTCCGGGCTCAAACCCACGAACCGTGAGATCATGACCTGAGCCAAAGTCAGACACTTAACCAACTAAACCACCCAGGTGCCCCTAGATGTGTTATTTTAAAAGGGGATGTATGTAGAAGAGTCTTTATAAAACCCTCAACACAGTGTCCATATACATAATAAGTTCTCAATAAAAAGAGTTCCCATAAAACAGATGGAGTTCCATGCAGACATCAGTCTGTTGTCTTTCAGAGATAAAAGAATCTATGTGATACTGGAGTTCATAATCAACAACCATTTAAAGATGAGGGAATTGAGGATTGGAGAGGTTGATTAACTTTCTCATGGACACAGTTTATAAGGTGTAGGTAGAGCCAAGACTGAAAACCAAGCTTCATTATTCTGGCAATGACTAATGGCTATCAAAGTTAGTAATGCTCACTCTCAATCTGTGGTTTATCATACCTGAAACTGGAAACCACTCAGAGAATGGCAGTGAACCATGACCAAGAGAAACAAGGATGGCTCATCTATTTCCTAGAGTATCTTTTGCTCTTGGGGGACAGTCTAATATAGTATTACTCTTTATAAAATATGTTTAAAATATTAACATGGAAGGCTTATTATTTCCTACCCTACACATGTGGAAAGTTTTTCAACTTTTTCACCAGCCTGTTTTCTCCTTATTTATTTATTTTTTACTTCAAAGTCAAAGCTAAATGGAACTATTGATGTGAAGAAACACATTTGCACAGAGAAGACTGGATCTAGGTTAAATAATAGATATCTCATCATCTCCTCACATTCTTTTAAAACAGATTTTTTTGGGGCTGGATAATTATTTGTTGTGTGGCTGTTGTTCAGGGCATTTTGGGATATTTAGTAATAATCCTGGCATCCACATACAAATGACAGTAGCATCTCTTCATTTGTGACAACAATGTCTCCTGAAATGTTGGCAAATGTCCCCTTAGATACAAAATGGTGAACAAATACTTTAGATTATGAATCAAGACATAATCTAGAGTGACTTTCAAAATTTGGTGTGTATCACAATAATCAGAAAAATTTGTTCAAACACCTATAGCTGGACCCCCACATTGAGAGATTCTGATTGAGTAGGACTGCTGTGGGTCCACACAGTTACTTTTATACTAAATCCCCAGGTGATTTGAGCACATACAAAAGACAGAGAAACATCATCATAGAGAATAGGGAACATGAGCTCTGGTATTAGAGGAACACAAAAATAGACTCTCAGTGGCAAAGGCATCACAGGAAATCTGGCTTGGTTGCTCCACATAATCAAGGACACCTGAGCCAGAAGATAATTTGTGTCACCAAAGGAGTCTAGGGACTACTGACAAGTACTAATGAGGGCAAACAGAAAAAGCAGCTACCTCATCCATCCATTTCAGGCTGGACCCAGGATTGGACATAGAACCTTTGTCTAGAAGTGATGATTACAATGGATTAGCCAAGGTTTCACATTGGGCTTGATTCTCCTCCTGTTTGCATAAAGTCCAAATGACATGGTGGTCAGTATTGAAATTTACTGTATTGGATTCCAGCCTCTACCATTTCACAAGCTAAATGACCATACACAAGTTATTTGATCTCTTTCTAAACCTCAGTTTTCTCATTTATTTACAAAACGAGGATAATTATAGTTATCTGTGATAGACAGAATAATGCCCCCCTCCCCACACACATATATTGAAGTCTGAATCTTCAGAACTCATGAATATGTCACCTTACCTGTTAAAGAAGAACTTTGCAAATGTGATTAAGGATCTTGAGATGGGGAGATTATACTGGATTATTTGGGTAGGACCAATGCAATCACAAGCATTTTGGTAAGAGGGAGATTTGACTATAGAAGAGGAGAAGGTGATATGAAAAGGGAAGCAGATATTAAGGTGATGTGACCAGAAGCTAAGGAATGCCAGTGCCCTCTAGAATTTGGAAGAGGCAAGGAAGGGATTCTTTCCTGGAGCCTCCTGAAGGTGTAGGCCTTGCTGACACCTTGAATGTAACCTCATGAGACTCACTTCAGGTGTTTGATCTCCAAAACTGTAAGAGGACAAATTTGTGTTATTTTAGGCCATTAATATTATGGTAATTTATTACAGTAGCAACAGGGAACTAATGCATTATCTCTCTCACAGGGTTGCTATGAGGACTGAGTTAATACATGTCAAGCATTCAGAAGTATGCCTGTCCCATAGGAAGTATCAATGTGGTTCTATTTATTTTATTTTATTTTATTTTATTTTATTTTATTTTATTTTACTTTATTTGAGAGAGAGAGAGAGAGAGAGAGAGAGAGAGAATCTTAAGCAGGCTCCATGCTCACTGTGGAGCCCAAAGCCAGGCTCAATCCCATGACCCTGGGACTATGACCTGAGCCAAAAGCAAGAGTCAGACTTAACCACCTGAGCCATGCAGGTACTCTTCAATGTGTTTGATTTTATTGTCCATACTGCATTGTATGTCTCTAAATCATAATTTTGTTCTAAATAATCTACCATTACTAACTTATTCTATAATGTTTTGTCAGTAAACATATCAATGGTTTGCATGATGGAACAAGCAAAGCCTACATGACATTGTCCTACATGTTCCAATAGCCCTAGAGCTTCTAAGACTGAGAAAACTTTGAAGCAAATTCTATTAATCCCATTTTCATCTGAATGGTGATAAAATTCCCTGTGAGGAAGTAGGCTGCCATTGTATACATCAGAGTTATAGGATCACCCAAGACTAAAAGTCTACATTTATTAAGGCGAAAGATTTATGCGATCTGAAGAGAAACCAGAGGATTAAAAGTCCACATTTATTGATGAAACCTATGGTTTATAATGTGTTCCTAATGTGTTCCAAACTGTGAAATTAAGGTCTATATGTAGATTCTTTTTTATTTTTTCTTAAAAATATATGTGGTCGGAAGTTATGCTTGAGAAACTTTTCTTTCTTAAAATTTATGTTATGTTTTGTCTTTCCAAAATTTGTCATGTACACAAATCATATACATTAAAATAGAAAACAAGATAAATAACTTCTTACCCTCCTGTCTTTATACAAAGGTGGCCTCTTGATCTGATGGTGAAGTTACCAGATAGTCTTTTCTAGTTCCATAAAATAGTTCAATTAATATCCTTACAATATGTTCAATTTATAAAACACTTTTGCATATGGTGTTTTATTTGCATCATATCTAAGAGGTAAGTAAGGAATGTATTTAATATTAGTCCTATTTTATGAGTAAGAAAATTGAGGGAAAAGGATTTTAATGATTTACTTCATGCTACCTCCTTACTCAATAGTAGAGAAAAGGTTACACATTAGATCTTCTGATTCCTAATTCAGCCTGTTCAATATTTTTGGTATAATTGGTTAGATTTTTCAGGCCAAGAGGAAGAGACACATTAGCATTTCCTATATGAATTTAGTGCAAAGAAATGGAGATGTACGTAGAAAAGGATGTATGTTTTTAGCAGCAAAATCTACACAATTCCTAGCCTCAAACTGTAGAACAAGAAGAGACTTCACAGAGAAGCAGGGAAGTTCTTCAGCACTGTGTGTGATGAAAGCCTGTCTGACTGACCACATCATCTTGCCTTACCCATGTTCTTTACATGGAGAATTTTCAAGGACTCTTTCTGGTGCTGTTTATCATGAGCTCCATATTTTCACGATAACCTGAGATAGTACTGATATGATGATGCTCAGCCCATAGCTGCTCACCTCTGGCTTGTTCCAAGTCGCCAGGTCAAGCCACTGTGGCTCTGGCAACACATGGTCTCTTACCAGGGCTGTAGTTCTGATAGAACTCTAAAGAGGGTCACTATCCAAGGGTGAGCCCATATGGGTCCAGAGTGCCTGTGTAGAGCGGTTGCTAAGGATAAAAGCACATTTTCCTTTACTGTGTTCAGAACTTTACTGCATGACACTGTGCCATTGATTTATGTACATAAATACTTTCATTCTTAGATCGAGGAAAAATGAGAAAGATTTTATCCTGTTATAGAACACATGCTGTCATTTGAAACATGATTAGGCAGTGTATTTTTAAAACTTTTTAAACAAGATAAACAAACTTTAGAAATAGGGTGAAAATACTGTTGGTAGTATTCTATGAGGATGTCGGATTTAATGCATAACCTTCCTGACTTTTTAATAACTATGTCATGTCGACTGCTGGTAATTACCAAATAAAGTTAAGACCTTATTTAACCATCAGGGCAACAAAGTGACACTTGATATTAGCAGATCTATTATTTGGTAGTTCATACCCTCACATTTTTTTAAAGCAAACATCAAGTGGAAATTGATGTTCCTATTTTTTTTTTTTTTTTGGTTGTTACTTATCGATTTAATCGTAACAATGTACATCAGAAGGATTTTGCATTTTTAAAGGGAAATATTAAATATTCATTGAGAGAGTTTTCTTCATTTGTGAAGGATTACTCAATGCACGGTCATGACAATTTCACACAATGAAAGACATTGCTTTGAGTCATCGAAGGTAGTCCCTCACATCAAGTGCGAACAATTCGGAATTTGCTCCTCTCCATCTCATCAATTCTCACTTATTCTTTTCTCCTTCCTTGTTACTCCTTTAAAAATAGAATCCAGAAGCCTAGGTCCTTGGTGTTAATGCCTGCTCTGGGAAATTCTGCAGTCAATTTTTCCCCCCTCTTTTATATTTTTAATCCTTTATCCATTGCTTTCCTATTCTAAATTGAAGAAAAAGTCACCCTTTGGCTTTATCTGTTTCTCAAGGGACCCACTTCCAACATCATTTGTAGAATTCAGAGTAAAGCTTTCAACTATGGGGATAACCACTGACTAGACCATATGAATATCATTGATCTTTCCCACATTCTTACATTTCATTTACTATTTGGTTCATTTTAAACTTTACCTGAAAGAGAAAAAAATATATACTTGATTTTTTTTTCTTCTGTTTCATATGATCCTTAGCATGCCTCCCATATTTTCTGAGTTTCTGAGTTTCCCATCTGTGATTTTATGATTTATAAGAAATGTATATTTGGTCATTCAGATAATCAAAATATATTTCTCCTATGTATCTGGTCTTGGTCCAGAGTTCCAGGTTTGGGTTCGCAGCTCCTAAAACCCTTGGAATTTCCTGTGATGTGGACCATAAAGTTGTCTTTTGTTATTTTAATGATGATCTCTGGAAAGCCCCTAGGTAACGTAAGAATGGAGGCTGATTACCAGGAGAGCTAACCAAGTGATTACAGGGTTGGAACCTTAAGTCCCACCTCCCTGAGCACCGAGGAATCAATCACCAATGGCCAATGATTTGATCAATCGTGAATATGCAGTGAAACTCCATAAAAAACCAAAAAGAACTGGGTTCTGAGAGCTTCCAGGTTAGTAAACGTGTGGAGGTTCAGGGGGAGTGTCATGCCTGGAGAGGGCATGGAATCTCTGAGCCATTTCCCCATACCCTGTGCTGTCCATCTCTTCTCCTGGCTGTTGATTTGTGTTTTCTGTCATATTCTTAATTAGCTGGTGTATGTAAGTAAGCGTTTCCCTGAGTTCTGTGAGTCTCTCTAGCAAATTAAAAGAACCTAAGGCGAAGGTCATTAAAACCTCCAGTCCATCACAAGCACAGGTCATGGCCTGGGGATTGCAACTGGCATCTGAAGTAGGGGTGGGGAACAGTCCTGTAAGGCTGAACCCCTAACCTGTGGAATCTGATAATATCTGTGAGTAAATAGTGTCAGAATTGAGCTGAAGTTTTGCACACTGGCTGCTTTCTGAGAATTGCTTGGCACTACGTGTGGGGAAACTTCCCCCACCCTCCTTACATTGGAAATGTGTCTGGGAACCCCCCCAAAAAACAACATAAAATGAAGTATCTTTCACTTGATGCATATTTACACTTTATAAACTCATCTGTGACCAAACTACACTTAAATACTGAGTTAGTTATGTATGCCGAAAATTTTGCACCTTTTCTTTTTTTTAATTTTTTAATGTTTATTTTTGAGAGAGAGAGACAGAGTGCAAGCAGGGGAGGGGCAGAGAGAGAGGGAGACACATAATCCGAAGCAGGCTTCAGGCTCTGAGCGGTCAGCACAGAACCTGACACGGGGCTCAAACCCACGAACTGTGAGATCATGACCTGAGCCGAAGTCAGATGCTTAACCACCTGAGCCACTCAGGGGCCCTATACCCTTTCTTAACATATGCACATTAGAGGCAGTGGCATAGTGATAAAGATCATGGATGCTGATGTAAGATGCTTTATGTTCATATATTTCTTTCGATGGTGTATTAGCTGCACGACTGAGCAAGTTGCTTAAGATTTTAGAGGTTATATTTGTATCTTAGAGATAATGTCTATGGTTTAACTGAGTAAATACTACACTTCAAAACAGAAGCACAAATATAATCCTAACTAATTGAATATTTGTTTCAGTTAGATTGGCCTAAGGAGGCTTTGAGTGAGAACTGTAGATCTATGAAGTTTGGGTGTAAAATAACAAGTTTAAATTTCCTGTGAGGTTTATTAACCTGTGCTTTAGAATCAAAATTCACATGGAATTTTTTTAATTATACGTGTCATAAATGATATTACAGAGTAATAAATGGTTGATCCTCATTGTAATACAAGTCTATAAAATTACCATTTGGCACTCTATTTTATACTAGATGTATCTTTACATTTAGACATTTTTCTTTTTTTTTTTTTTTTTTTTTTGCAACGTTTATTTATTTTTGGGACAGAGAGAGACAGAGCATGAACGGGGGAGGGGCAGAGAGAGAGGGAGACACAGAATCGGAAACAGGCTCCAGGCTCTGAGCCATCAGCCCAGAGCCCGACGCGGGGCTCGAACCCACGGACCGCGAGATCGTGACCTGGCTGAAGTCAGACGCTTAACGGACTGTGCCACCCAGGCGCCCCTACATTTAGACATTTTTCAAGAAACTGGAAGTACTTATTTGCTCTAATTATCCCACTATAATTTTTTCAACTAAAAAGTTTTCCAAAACATTTAATGATTTTTTTGACACTAGATGTGTAAAACATGAATCAAACAAACATCCTTTAGACTCTATGGTGCTCAGTATTACTGTAAAAAATATGTCTTAGAGTATGTTTTGTCTATTCTTTTAACTATAATTTAACTATAATATAATTTAATTATAATTTAATTTAACTAATTTAAAGAATTCTTTGGGGGCAATTTTCCCATGGATGTCTGAATATACATATAAGTATATATATGAGTACATTCAGCTAACTCTGAAAATCTGCTATATTAAAGATAAACTTAAATGATACTTTTTGTTTTATTTTTTAACACTAACAACACATTTCTGTAAGTAAAGAGAGTTAACAATTTTCACCATTCCCAATGATGAATCAATATCAACACAAGTTTTGCGAGTATTCCTTGAAATTATAGACTGTTTTGAATTGGAAGAAATTTTGCTAATTAGCAGTTCTTGAAAGAGCGGACCTAGGCCGGCTGACTCCATCTTGTTCTGTGTCCTCCATCTTGTTCTGTGTCCTCCATCTTGAGTGACTATGTCCCTGACATGGCCCCCTTTCCGGGGAAAAAACCTCAGACCACGCCTCCTCTCCTTGAGTAACTTCCCAATCAAACTACGCCAAGCAACCTGCGTAACAGGACTCTGACCCTTCCCCAGCCAATCGGCTGAGGCCACAACCCTTCCCCAGCCAATCGGCTAAGGCCGTGACCATTACCTCACCAACTGCCCCTAGACCCCTATAAAACCTTTGTGCTTTTGAAACTGGCTCTCTCTCTCCGGCATCTTATAGGGGATTGAGCTCGAGCTAGCTCGAATAAAGGCTCTTTGCTTTGGCATCAGACTTGGCTCCCTGGTGGTCTTTGGGAATCACGAATTCTGGCCATAACAATCTGACTCCTTACCTCTAAAGATGTAAATACTAATATTGGAGAATTAGAGAAAACGACCCGGAGTCAAGCTCTTTTCTAGACTCAATCTGGGATCTGAATACATCATCATTTTTTTTTCTCTTTCTTTTTTTTTTAAACCAATTTTCCTCCAATATTTTTGCATGTTCTTCCAACCTAAATAATTAATTTCCTCTAGAGAATAACACTTAGTTTCTGCTGTTTGAATACATTGCAAGTTACCCATTGTGACAATGGATTTAAAAAAACTCCGTTCTCATCAAAAGTACTTAATGAATGCAGTCTTCCAAGTCACTTTAACATGAACAGTCTAAAACTGACATCAACCAGATTTACTGTTACTCAGAAAGGGGGGGAGTAAGCCTCTAAAATTTAAAGTGCTGCTCTTGTAGATTTAAAAAATGCTGTCTCTGCTGCCAAGAAGTTTTAGATTTCAGATGATTTACCTTTGAGAACAACCAAGGATCAATAAGAGGGCTGAAGGAGTATAGAATGAGTGAAATAGGGAAAAAAAAACTGAAAGAAACATTACAGAAAAACAAATAGATCTGTAGTATGGGAAAAACATAAATCATGGGCCGATAAAAGAGAGAGATTGTAAGTACCAAACTGAGAGACCTGTTCTTTTGGAAGAAAGAAAGAAAGGAAGGAAGGAAAGAAGGAAGGAAAGAAAGGAAGAAAAGTACAAATTAAGGGAACAATTCACATATTTTCTTCACCAGAATAAAACAAGTCATGACATTTTCAGGCAGGTTATGAAGCGAACATGTCTCCCAAATGATACTATAAGCATAGTCACTGTCCTGAGAGTGGAGTTAATAAAGAAACAGTTGTACCCGGTGAACAGTAGGCAGCTCCCTGTACTCAACCTCTGCATCTTTGCTGGCCACACTCGCAAAAAATTCCTTGGAAGGAACATTGTAAAATTAGCTATATGTTAAAAGAAAACCCAAAAGGGGCACCTGGGTGGCTCAGTTGGTTAAGCATCTGACTTCGACTCAGGTCATGATCTCACAGTTCGTGAGTTTGAGCCCCGCCTTGGGCTCAGAGCTGGACAGCTCAGAGCCTTGAACCTGCTTCAGATTCTGTGTCTCCCTCTCTGCCCTTTCCCTGCTCTCTGTCTCTGTCTCTGTTTCTCTCTCTCTCTCTCTCAAAAATAAATGAACATTAAAGAAAACCCAAAAGATAGGCTCATCTCCTTCTTTCAAAATGTTTACATTCTAACACCTTCAGAAACCTTTCCAGATCCTTAATACTCATTTCTCAATATGAACATAACCTTTACTCTCAGCTAGCAGGTATATTTATTTTGCCCATCGTCTAGCGAACAGCCAGACCTTTTTATATTTAGGTCTATACAATTTGGATCAAGATCATATTTGATTATTCAGATAAACCTTTGAGACACTATAGCTCATTCAATAGAACTCCTCATCTCCAACTTTTGCTTATAGTGATTACTTCTATTAAATCTGAATTTTCAACATTACTTTTGACCTGAAATCTCAAGATCCATCATCTCCTTCTAAAATGCCTTACATAAAAAAAAATAAAATAAAAAAAAATAAAAAAAATAAAATGCCTTACATAGACAGTTATGTTCGAAATTGAATTGCCATAGTTACCATTAGCCAAAAATTGCAATTATCTAAATTTCATGTAGGATAAACCCAAGTATAATGACTGAGAAATTTGAATTCTATACTCTACACAGTATTTAGATAAAATTAAACGTTCATTTTTATTTTTACAGTATAGACTTAAAAACCTGGAAACATAGAACATATAATTTTATTTTATAAAGCCATTTTGTAATGGAACCATTTATTATGCATAGTCATTTATTCCAGACTTTATCTCCACCCTGAACTCGTATATTGGGTAAGTCTTATACACAGAAATATTTCAAAGAATTTTGTAGGCTTCAAAACCATAATAAACTTGAAACTTCTTAGAGCGACCGTGATTCAGTCTCTTTTAAAATATGGGAAATCCAGGGGCACCTGGGTGGAGGCTCAGTCGGTTGAGCAGCTGAGCACTTGACTTTAGCTCAGGTCATGATCTCACGGCTCATCAGTTCTAGCCTCGCATCGGGCTCTGTGCTGACAACTCGGAGTTTGGATCCTGCTTTGGATTCTGTATCTCCCTCTCTCTCTGCCCTTCCCCTCCTGTGCTCTGTCTCTTTCTCTTGCTCTCAAAATAAATAAACATTAAAAAAAATTTTTTTTAATTTAAATATGGGAAATCCCCACTGAAGATTCCTGACAAAAATTTATACTACCTCTTAAATAAAGCAAATGAAAAGGAAGACAGAAATATTTTAGGTAGCTTAAATTGTTAAAAAATTTATATATCTTGGGGCGCCTGGGTGGCGCAGTCGGTTAAGCGTCCGACTTCAGCCAGGTCACGATCTCGCGGTCCGTGAGTTCGAGCCCCGCGTCGGGCTCTGGGCTGATGGCTCAGAGCCTGGAGCCTGTTTCCGATTCTGTGTCTCCCTCTCTCTCTGTCCCTCCCCCGTTCATGCTCTGTCTCTCTCTGTCCCAAAAATAAATAAACGTTGAAAAAAAAAAATTTAAAAAAAAAAAAAATTTATATATCTAGAATCATTTTTATTTTATTAATCTAAAATCTTCTTTGAAATTTATGACCATTGGTCTTAATTTCTCCCTTGAAGGAGTTCTGCTTCCTTTTGATCTTCTCATCATTCTAGTGTTTGGAATAGTACTGTCTACCCCGCTTCAAGTGTCATGTACTCACTCTTTATATACCATGATTTTGAGACTTAATTAACATTAGATGAGGCATCATGCCCAGAACTTTTGATTAGAGAACTTTCCTTCTTCTCAATAAATTTAGGGCATAGCATTTTATAACATATATTATAATACTTATAGAGAACATTTTATAGATGAAGCTGAGTGTTAGAGAAACCAAGAAACCTTTAAAAAAGTTGGTTTAAGACTCCATATTTGTCTGACTTCTGACTCAATGGTATTAAACTCTGTGTCACATCATTATCTTTAGAAATGGACTGAACATTGTGAAGATAGGAATCAAATAAAATTTTTATATGCCAAAAAATATCTTAGGACATGGTAAACAGACAATCCAAGTATAGAAGGACTTTTACCTATTCTCAAACTTGATTTTTTGCTTCTAAGGTTTAGTTTCCCTACCTCTACTTTACATTTTATTAACCTTCATTTGAATGAAAGCTAAGAATATAATGGTTAAATGTATAATTTTACAACTGAAAACAATGTTTGGGTTCCATGGTCTGTTCTGTCATGTTGGAAATATTTTCAAATATAATAACTGTCAGTATCTTGTGACTGTAGGAAATGAGCATCATAAACTATTAATGGACAAATTTGTATGCTTTCCTGAAAAATATTTGTTGTATATTACATGTTCATTTTATTGAAATGTTTACATTCCAAACGTGTGTAGATAGGTGAGTAAGCTCATGCCTTGGTTCTATATCTTGGTGCTATAAATGCATAGATTGACAGAAAAAAATTAAAATGAGAATATAAAAAGCTATTCTTGTTAGACTTACATAAGATAGACATTTCCGGAATTTAGGGAAGGGACCAAAATACAGAACAAGATTAGGGCTATAATTGCACACCCACTTGACTTTGATAGCAGGCACTGGAGCCAGCAATGGGATAGAAAATTAATAGCTAAGGAGGAGACAAAAATAAGTTTGCCTTCAGGAAGCTATAAAGCAAAAACTGGCAACAGCCACACATTTTGTTATCTTATAGGCATCTTTAATTAGGTCCGTTTCATAAGTGAACTGTAACATGTTAAAATGAATGCAGTAAAACTACTTTTTTTTTCTTTTGTCTATAGTCAATTTAAATTTGGGGTAACACATTTACCCTTTTTTAAAACCCTTTCATTGTTTTTAAAAGTAAAATAGGTGGAATTCAGTATCAAATAGTATCTTGCCAACTTGAGCATTTATGTACATAAAACATTTAAATGATCACTTCTTGTCATTGTCTCCCCCACCTCAAAAAAATACACACACACTTTCACCTGGAGTCTACTGATTCATAGGCCAGACAACATAAAAACTCTAAGACATGAATAATTTTAAAGACAATATATAAATGGAATTCTAGATCAGCAATTTCAGGAGATTCACAAATGGTGTGCTGGTTTACTCGCTATGCCCATTAATTCCTTACAGAATTATTATTTACTGACTTATGTAATGGACATGAAAACACATTAAGCTGAACTCCTAAGGAATCTTTATGGTTCCAAATTATGAAATACCATCAACGTTTGATTCAAAGAAGAGCACTTAAGCAAAGACATGAAATCTTTATTGGAAAGAATATCCCTTAAAGACAACATGTGGCTCATTGAGAAATTAGATTTCACTAATAATAAATGAAGGAGATGTTTGTTACAAAAAATAAAACTCTAGTAAAGATGAATATGTTCTAGGGTAAACTAAGTAAAGAGGTATTTTTCTATCATGTGGACAATATTTGAGAAACCTAATGTTCTGACCAAATGATGGCCAAGTTTTATTTGAATTGTAGAGATAATGTTCACAGTAAATAGCAAAAACGTCCCTATACCACATATTATATTTTTTCTTTTAATAATTCATATTATATGGTATTCCAAGTTGGTTTATCAACATAATCAAGGCTTCATTTCTCCAAACAACTGCTACATAATTTATGAAAAGAGAAAAGTGAAATAAACTAAAAGGCTCAAAAAATACTCTTTAAATTTAATCCATTAAAAGTGATACTAATGTTTTAAACTGACTTGTATGGCAGTTATGTATACATATAGTTTGAAGAGTAAAATAATTCTACAAAGTTTCTTATGAAAAAGAGCAGTCTCTGCCATTGTTTCCTTTGTCCCACTCTTCTAAGGTTTCATTTCAGTTAGCTCACTACTTTTGACTTATCCCATTACAGGCAAATGTTGTGTTTGTATTTTGATTTTTTAGGTTTAAATATTACAGATTTCCCACCACAGAAGATGAAGAATTAACTCTATGCTTTCATCCCCATAGCCTACTTATATGCTATCATCCTCCCAATTCAGCTACATGATAATTATGGTTAGACCAATGTTTACTTTATGAAAAAAATGCATATGCTATTCATAATTATTCAGTAAAGTATGATTATTTTAAACTTTTACTAAAAATGTACCTATGATTTCTATAATTTTTTAAAGTTGCCTTCTTTAGTGTTCGTGTTGGGTTTTTGCCTATTTTATTTTATTTTACTGAGAGAGAGAGCATGAGTGAGGCAGACAGAGAGAGAGAGAGAGAGAGAGAGAGAGAGAGAATCTTAAGCAGCCTCCATGCTCAATGCAGAGTTCAACACTGGGCTTAATCCCACAACTGTGGGATCATGACCTGAGTCGAAATCAAGAGTTGGACACTCAGCTGACTGAGCCACTCAGGCACCCCTGCTTAATTTTCAACGTACACTTTCCACTACACTCATTCATATCTAAATCTTTCTTAAAACATTGAGACCATCAGGTATTCCATTGGTTTCATTTTTCTCCATGTCTCTTGGAGCACTTGGGCTGATCTGTCCTGGACTAGTTGCTCTCTATACCAGTTGCACAGATGCCATCTTGAGATTTCTATTAACCATTTCCTGGAGATCCTATTAGATCTCTAGTTTATATATCCTAAGGCAGTTTGTTCCTTTGTGTTGTAGACTCTGAGTCTGGAGTTCTGTCTTGTCCAGAAAGAAAATGGACACAGTATTAAGATGCGAGAGAGGCTAATGTCCGGGAGGAGACAAGAGCCCCAAGTAAGGGTCCTTGCTATGTTTTTATTAGGATCAGAAGGCTTACAAGCATGATGGACATGCACAAAGAGACAATGAAATCATGATCATTAACTCGTGTGTGAGGGAAGGGGAGTTTCAAAGATATGTGGTGTTAGGAGTTCGGGTCAATACAAAACAAAGTCCTGGCATCAGGCAGATGGTTGTTTATGGCAGGCATGAGGCACCAAGTCTGCTTATCTTAGCTAAAGGGATAAGACAGAGCATGTTACTTCAGGGTCAACAAGGCATCTTTCTTTGGCTAATTAGTTCCACTCTGGGCAACTTCACCCTGCTGAGGTCTACCTAGTTTACCAGTTTACCTATAATGGTCTTTCCTTCCTGCGAAAGCAGCTTTCTGCTATTGTACTAAACTGGGGTGGGGTGGGGGGGCGCTTCTTCCCTTAATACCTAATCTTGATTACCTAATCTTGGATGCTTTCATCTGTGGCTTTCTATTCCTATATACCTTGTGAACCCATGGGTACAAGCTCAGGGAATTCCTAAGTTTATGCCGCACACCTTCGTTTTAGTGGAGTACATCTGCCAAAACCATCTAAAAAAGAGAAAATGGTAAAAAAATGTTTGAGGATGTTAAATTTTTTTTTATGTTTTATTTATTTTTGAGAGAGAGAGAAAGAGAGCGAGCAGGGAGGGACAGAGAGAGAGGAGGACAGAAGATCCGAAGCAGGCTCTGTGCTGACAGCAGGAACCCCAACGCAGGGCTGGAACTCATGAACCATGAGATCATGACTTGAGCCGAAGTCGAATGCTCAACCAACTGAGCCACCCAGGTGCCCCATGGATGTTAAGTAAAAACATATTAATTCCTTCCTGACACATGCTAGAGTGTTGAAGTTTTGAAAAAT
Organism: Leopardus geoffroyi; assembly: GCF_018350155.1. NCBI lineage: Eukaryota > Metazoa > Chordata > Mammalia > Carnivora > Felidae > Leopardus > Leopardus geoffroyi. Next base: position 23,422,004 of record NC_059333.1, read on the forward strand.
ATTCACAGTTGAAAATAATTTTGATTCAATATTTTAAAGACATTGTCCCATTGCTTTTGGCTTCTGGTGTCACCATTGAGGAATCTGAAGCCATTGTGTTTCCTTATCATTTGTATGTGACTTTTTTTTCCCTCAAATCTTATAGAATTTTCTTCTTGTCTACAATGTTATAAAATTTCATGTGCTTTGATGTGGTTCTACTTTCAAACCTGTGCTGGGCATGTCAAACTATATACCTGTTTTCGGGAACATCTTATTTTAATTATTTTATGTATGATATTCTCTTCTGTTCTATTGTTTTTCTTTTGTTTTGTTTTTTCAGAGTTAGCATATATTCAGATACTAGGTTTCCTGGAGCAGACCTCTGATTATCATACCATCTCCTTATTTTCCTTATTTTCCTTATTTTTGTCATTTTGCTCTCTTCAAGGAGATTTCTCCAACTTTATATTTCAATATATCTGTTAAGTTTATTAATTCTGCCATCCTTACTTTAATTTCCTATGGTTGGTTCAATTACCAGAGTGTCCTTTTATCTTTTAAATAGTAACTTTTTTGCATAGTTGCAATGTAATAGCTTTTGACTCTGTTATTAATGCTTGTTTTTTTTTTAAAAGCTTTTCTACTCTTTGCATAATATCTACTTCATCCAAATTGTTTTCACTTTGTTTTATTCTCTTTCCTTTAAAGGTTTCCCTCAGATGTCTGGTAATCCTTCTTTGTTTGCTTGCATTTAAAGTGGGAAATGAATAGCTGACTTTAAACTCTGGGCTTGTGGATGTAAATTGTCTTCTGAGATCCTCACTCTAGGGTAATGTGATTGGCCTATTTAGTTGGGGAAACTTAGCTATCAGGGTCTTTGTGTCTTTGGGGTTCATTAGACATCCCAGTGGAGAATTTGCCAATTTTCTATCTGTAGAGAAACGATATGTTTGCTGGCAGTTGGGGGATTGTGTAGAATTGTGTCTGGATATCTCAGAAAATGGAATACTTAATTAGATACTTAATCCTACTGTATCAATAGAGTCTAATTAGGAGATAGAAACCACATAGTAATTTGAACAGGGTATGTAATATATAAAGAATTATTAACTATGAAGGGTAAGGAAAATTCTAAGAATATCCTTTGGCAGAGGGAGAGTTCCAAAGAAGGGAACAAACTTGGAAGCTGGGCCCCTTTTCAGGTCTGGAGTTCAGATCTCACTGGAGAAGGTATGGTTGCAGCCCTACCGGATAATGGAGAAGTTGAGTTGCTCCAGGCCAGCGCTAGTGCACACTCGCTGGGCAGAGAAAATGCTTCTGGGATGTAGGTGGCAGAGTCTGAGGGCAGGGAACCACAGCCAGGACTGGCAAGCAAGTAACATCCCTTCTTGGTACAGATGGTTAGGAAACTAAGGCCTGAATAGGCAAGCAGCAAACAGGCTTCGAAGGTACAGATGAGTGAAGCATCGAAAATGACCTCTGAGGACCTCTAGGGTGGACTCATTAGAAATTCATCCAAGGCTGCTGAAACTCTATTGAGGGTGAGCATCACTGGGCATCTGCCTCATCAGCTGCTGACAGCTGTGCCCTAAGAGAAAAAAAAGGAGCAAATAAAAGTGTACCAGGACAAAGGTCGTGATGGAAGGGGTGGGAGTGTGTGTGTGGATGATATTTTGTGGGAAGTTTGTCGTTGTGTCACATAAGATTTCATTCCATTGGCTAGAACTTAATCGTATTATCCCTCTTAACTGTAGGAAAAGCTGGAAAATAATCTGCCCAGAATGAAGAGAAAAATGAGTTTGATGGTTACCTAGCAATATGTGCCACACCAAGATTATATGAAAGCTCTTAGGTCTTCCTGGATATCAAACTAATTGCCTACAACGAATCAATTTTAAATGAGGTAGGGTAGCTCTGTCACATTTCTTGATTCGAGTTTATGAACTGTTATTATATGAAAATAAAGAAATCTTATCACTGTTTCTCTCAAATTATTGCATTGTCAATAGGACTTTGACCCTGAGTATACATACAATGTGATGATAAAGTCACTTTTGTATTAAACGCTGTCTGTCAGTATTGTGACTCCCACTTTAAGAGAATTCATTGAGTTGAAAGAGAAAAATAAACTGTAAATCTTACATTGCCTCTTGTAGCCACTTTGTTACCAATCCCATTAGTTTTTCCACAAAGAGAAAATTGATGCTGAGTATCCAATTGCTACAGGTCTGATTAATTGATTTATTTCCATGAGCATTCATCAGTGCTCATATGGTAGAAAGTTTTAAATGCCAACATCAGTGGCAAAAAGAAAGAACCGTGTTGTTGAAAGGAGCCGAGGCACTGGTGCCTAGGAACTCATCAAATACAAATGAAAATTAATGAGACAGCAAATTGAGATTCCCTGGAAATCACATCTCCATGATTTTGTTTGAAGGCAAGAGGAGTTAGTATCAGCCATAGATACTTCAGGAAAGAAAAGGGAATGTGTTCATTTAGCTGTTTAGGACCAATGTTGTTGACTTCTGCCTCCTGTCAGGGGAAGAGCACTGTGGTTTCCCTTAATGTTCTAGTTAATATTTCATCATGTAATGAAGAAGAGGTCACTAAAATTGCCCTAAAATCTCATGGCAGACTGGATGTCGTACAGGCAACATTAGATTAGGAAACCATACTTCTCAAAATCTGCATGATAAAGCTTTGCAGTTCTTTATCTGCGGGAACACGCCAGTGTTAAGGGACTAAATCTAACAGTTTTAACCAGTTTCTTCTGTTTGCAGGGAGATAATGAAATAATTAAAGGCTGAAAATTTGATTTTTAATATTTTTCTCTTCTATGAGTATTCTCTTAGAGTCCTCCTCGCATGTTTTGTTGGAAAATATAAACATAGGTATACAGTGATCATTTCCACATGTGGTCCCTTTCCAATGGTTCTAGGACTTGGTTCCCAGAAGGAATCCATTTTATTGTTTTTTATGTGTATTATGGGGTCACTTGACCTTCAGTGATTCTTTTAAGTAGATTATTTGCCACAATTTACTCATCATTATCTGGTGTCTCTGTTTCCTATTTCATTCCCTTTGAATGCAAACTAAATACATATTCCAGGCTAGTTTTTGGAAACATGTCTTTAGTCACCTTTCTCTTCACTGATCCGAGAATATCCAATGACCTTTTCTTACCCAAAATATGAATATAGTCAAGGTCTTCATAATTCAATGTCATTCATCAACATATTTAATAGATGTCAGACTAGTCTCTTCATTGATCCACAAGCACAAAATATTTATCCCTGTAGCCATGGTTTTGCTTACGTAATTCCTAGTTACTAGTTAATTTTCCCCGATCATTATATGTGATTCCACTCAAGTCATGATTGAATTCTTACATGTTTCAGAGGGATATCTAAGGGTTTTGAAGGACAAAAACCCTCTATTTATTCCCTTTTATTCTGTTGTATTGAGTTTTTCTCCAGTGATATTTATGCTTTAGTCCTGCTCTTAGCTCTTTATTATAATAGCATACTGTAAAATTGCCAAATATTTTTAATATTAAAAATTATACCACGGAAAATCATATGGTGTATTAAAAAATTCATGGAAGTTGTTGGAGATAATTTAAATTGATAAGACTTTCTACAGAGCAGATTTGATCATTTCTATCCTGAGCTGAATAACATCCATGAACCAATCAATTTCTGAAAATCCATCCTGTTATTCTGCACAGTATTAAACATGTGAAACTCAAAATACTTAAGTGAATCTTGTTAAATATAATTCTTATGTAAAAAATAGTTGATTTCTTCAATATGTGATCAGCTTGTCATAAGCAATAAAAAACAGACCAACAATGTGAGTTTTAAAATTGATAAGTATTTGAACAGATAGTTCATAGAAAGTCAAAGAAAATGGTTCAGGATTTTTTTTTTCTTTTTATTTAATCCTAACCTTAATGAAACTACTGAACACCAAAATAGAAGTAAAATACTTTTTTTTTTTTTTTTTTGGTTTTTAGATTAGCAAAGCAGATATGATGTCAAATATCATAAAATTCTGTAGGTGGAAAAACATGCGTAAAAGAAGTCCACATTGCTGGTATGAGTATGTGAGGTCATTTGCAAAACTAAAAGTGGACATGCCCCCAGCCCTTGTACAAAAAGACATCAATAAGGATATTGTTGAAGATAATTTCAGTGCCCTCTTTATATCCTCTCTGCATCTTTACAAAAAGAAAGCTACTTCATGTGAATGGCTACATTTTAGTCTGAGGGTTTTTCTCCCCCGCTATAAGAGTATGCTCAGACCCTGCACAGGGAAATCCAAAAGTGCTAGAAAGATAAGGTCCCTGTAAGCAGCTTGCAGTCTGTGATGGAGTGCATGAAAAGCTGTGGATAAGGGCAACAGCTTCCCAGCACTAAGAGTTCCCCAGAGTTCCAGTGGCCCACAATGGCAAGTTTCTTAAAATCTGGATTCTCTATCTTGGATTCTCTCCTTTCCCTGTGTCTCTTTTGTCACTTCCTGTGCTTGAATTTCTGGAAATCCTATCAAATAAACTATTTGTACCCCAGATTTTTATCAGGTTCTGTTTCTAGTAGAACCTCAAGTGAGAAAGATATTCATTGCAACTTTGTCTGTAAAAGGAAATAATTTGGAAAATATATTTAAATGCTTCTCTGATAAGACTGGCTGAACACATTAAAGTGCAACCTTCAACAGAGTAGGATGTTTCCTTTCAAACAAATGAAATAGCTCTCCATATGCTGATACCAAATGATAGCTAAGCTATGATTCCAGGTTTGAAAAAGCATGTAAAATAAGGAAGTACTTAGGTATGAGTTTATATAATCACATCATATCTCAAGTAAAATGAAAAAGAATTGATAATAATAGTTATGTCTGGTATTAGAACCTGGAGGCTATAGGGCATAAATAAGGGGAATTCAATATTTTGCTATAGACCTTTTTGTGCCTTTTGATTATTCCATTTTTTGTACCTATTCAATAATTGAATAACAGTATTTCAAAAAATAGGAAAATTTTCTGTCTATGCTATTGCAGGTTGAATTTTACCTATTCATAAGGCCTTGAGAAAATGACCTTGATAAGAAGAATAAATACATATTCCAAGGCTGTCATGCTAAGATTCTATTATTCCTTAGTAAATTTTAATCTCAAGTTTTAAATATAAGAGATATTTCACAGACCATTTGCTCTGCATGGCTGGCCATGAAAACAAAACAACAACAAAAATAAATAAAACAACATCAGTAACAAAACAACTGACTTTCTAACATGGTAAACTCATATTATGACTATATATATGAAAACCTTCAAGTATTTTGAGATATGTTTTCCAAGAACAGGGCCTGAATTGGACAAGAATATGAAGAACATTCATTGAAAGACTAGGTCAGATTAGTTTACATGTAATAAGTAAAGAAAAGTCCTGTATGTTAAAGGATTCTGAAATCTGCTTGTGTAGTGGGAGCTTTATTTTCATGTTTTTACTTTTTATATAATTATTACATTCATGTTTTCTAGTCAGGAAAAAAATATTATAAGTAAAGACCCACTGTAATAAAATTATTCCTTGCTTGAAAAAAGCAGGTACGTCACTTATTGCTTCCAAATTAAAACTCCACATTAGATCACTCTCTGTAAAGTTCTTAATTTGCTCTGCTTCCTCCCCTTCCCCTTTTTGCCATAGATTTCTGGGTGTTGTTCACGCTGTTCAATAATTAAGGATTTTTCTCAAAGACAAATGAACCTTTACCGTTTTGGCCAGTTTGGCAATCTTCAGGCATTATCAAATAAAAACTTGTGTCCACAAAGAGCTGCAAAATGTATTTGAAAATGAAGTGTAATTGGAGTTAACATTTTTTAGACCCTTGCTGTTAATATCATTCTCAGCATACAAAGGTGACAAGAGTAAATGATGTGGAGAAACTGGCATGTTGTGACACATTTTATGATACAAGATTTCTCTATATGCTCTACTTCTGTATAAAAGGAAAAGTGATACTATTAAATGGGAGGCTACAGACAACAACCAGTATTTGTAAAGTGACAATTACAAATTAAACTGGAGACAAAATTATTTGAAGATTCTTTTTTGCTCTAAGTATATAGTGATGCCAATAACTACATGCATACACTTTAAAGCTAGATATTTAGTCTTCATTTTTGTGGAATATGCTTCTATGACACTTTCCTAGATTTGTGCAGTTACTATAAGGTCTGTTTTATTTAACCTGATGGAGAAGAGAGTAAATACTCTTTTAATTCTGTTGAATTGAGCGAGATAAATACAAGGTAACAATCAGAGCAGCATTCAGAGAATAATTTTCTAAGAATGAGTCACAGAGCTGGACCACTACAATGAAAGCCATCAGCTCCATATCTGGACATAGGACACATGACATACGCATGTGTTGACATGACACATTGTTGTGCCCTTCAGCCTGTGCTTTTTCAAAAGAGGGCTCCAGTTTTGAAGGGTCTGCCCTAAGTTAGCGCATCAAGGTCTGTACTTTTAGAATGTAGAAGGGGAAGTTATTAACCCTCTTTAAGACAAGAAAATATTTCTAACTGGCGAGAGAGACACAGTTCCCAATACACAGTGATGGATCTCTTATAAGAAAGAAAAAATAATAATTTGAAACAAATTCTCATAGTGCCCCCTCTGTCAAAATTACACAAGGCAACAGCAACTAAAACTGACCCAGGAAATAAAATGTGTTGGATCCAGGTCAATACTTACCTGTTGAGGAAATTTTCATAACATATAATATCTGTATAATTTCAGAGTCAGTCCCAAAACATTTAAGGGAAAATAGTATGTGACAAGTGTGACACAAGTGTGTCATTGTGTGTCACAAACATACAATCCATAAGTCACTGAGGATATCTTAGTCCTAACTGAATTATGTTTGGGCTTCAGCTGCATTTTTCAATCTGCACTTAACATTTATTGAGTGCCACTTCATTAGGTGCTACACATTAAAAAATTACTGAGAGGTTTTTAAAAATAATAGATCATTCTTCAAGTGTGAAGATATAAGAATCCCAAATGTGTGTATGTGTGTGTTGCCGTGCTGTGTGTGTGTCTGAGTGAGAGCATTAGTCAAGATTCTGAAGAGAAATAGAACCAATAGGTGATAGGAGAGTAGACAGATAGATGATAGATAGAGATTTGACCTGAGAAATTGACTTATACGATTATGGAAGTTGAAAAGTCCCATGATCTCTATGTGCTGTCTATAGGTGGAGACCCAGGAAAGCCAGTGATATCATTCAGTCTGAGTCTGAAGGCCTGAGAACCAGGGGCGAGATAATGGTGTAAATCCTAGTCTCAGGGCCAGGCTGGAGAAGATGAAATGGGGTGTTCCACTTCAACAGTGAGGCAGGAAACAAACAAATCCCTTCTTCTTCGGCCTTTGGTTTTCTTCATGTTCTCATTGGATTCCATGATGACCACCCACAAGGAGGAGGGCAATCCACTTTACTGAGTTGAGTTCACTGATTCCAATGTAAATCTCATTCTGAAAGGCCCTCACACCCAGAAATTGATTAGTCAACTTGTGGACAGTCAAGTTAACACATAAAATTAACCCTCTCAGTAAGTGTGTGTGTGTGTGTGTGTGTGTGTGTGTGTGTGTGTGTGTTTCAGTGGCAAGATTGGAAGAATTTCCTCACCCTTTGGCAATAGCTTGTGTCTATAGAATTCTATTAGTTCACAAATTCTTGTTTTTCCCTACTTGAAAAATATTACTTTTTATATTATTTCAGATGCACACAGAAGGATTATTGTCCATCAAAATATGAACTTTTAAGGGAGAAAAGTGATAAAGATAGCAATTCCCTGGGGCACCTGGGAGGCTCGGTTGCTTGAGCATCTGACTTCGGCTCAGGTCATCATCTCTTGGTTCATGGGTTTGAGCCCCGTGTTGGACTCTGTGCTGACAGCTCAGAGCCTGGAGCCTGCTAAGGATTCTGTGTCTCCCTCCCTTTCTGCTCCTCCCTTGCTCATCCTCTGCTCTCTTTCTCAAAAATAAATAAACATTAAAAAAAATTTTTTAAACATAGAAATTTCTCCTAGCTGGTGATCAATATTCTGTCAAAAAAAATTATTAGATGCCTTTGTCACATACCACAATTATGACTTTGGGCGAACTACATATCTTGTCGCCATTTTATCAACTTTAAGTATCATATGACTTTTCTAAAGATTAAATAAAAATTAAGTTAAATATTTTAGGATTTTAGAAAAAGGCTCTGCACACAATCAGTGCACAGCAAATATTACCTATTGCTGGTCTCACAAATATTATTAGTCTTGATGTTGCCATTGTTGTTAGTTTGTTATTACTATATATACTAAAATGTAAATAGCTCTTATCACTTACTTCCATACATTCTCTTCATCTCTTACTGATCTGTAAGCTTTTTGAAGGAAAGTCCATTTTCTTACTCATCTTTCCTGAACAAAATGGTTAAGAACAAGAGATCTGGAGTCAGTCCAGTTTGATATTTTGATTATAATATTTTATTTTTTGGAATATTTTAGTGTGTATTTTCCTTGAGGTTTTCCCATCAATATTTTATGCCAATTCTTTGCTGAGTTTCTGTGGGAAATATTTTATACTTAGGTTAGAAAAAAAATAATCACATGAGGATTTCTTTAGGAAATATACCTTGACTTGCTATAGGCTCAAAAACCGTGTTGTTCTTCTATATAATAGTGGAAGGAATAAATTGACTCATTCTGGAAAAATAAATGTATAGATACAAGGACATAATGTAGTAAAGAAAAAATATTGCTATAGCACGTTGCAGTAAATTATCATTTAATGTTCTAATTATTCTAGGTGATATGGATGCTACTGAAAGTAGAACAAACAAACAAATATCCTCAAAATGATACATCTATGCATTGAAGATTCTTCTTCTGATACCCATGGGTATCTCTATGACATTTGCAGAGTGAAGGAGCCAGATTCTTTACAAGTATTAACATCAGAATACAACGTGTCTTGCAATGTAAAAGAAAAAAGCAAAGCACACTCATGATGATGAGCACTGAGTAATGTATAGAATTGTTGAATCACCATATTGTACTCCTGAAACTAATATCACACTGTATGTTAACTATATTAGAATTCAAATTTTGTAAATAAGTAAATGAAGTTTAAGAAAAAAGAACAGAGAGAAAGAAAAAATAAAATCTTATATGTAATTGCATTTATAAACATAGGTTAGGGCACGGGGAGCAGGTCCACATAAGATAGGCTAGATTGTTGAAAAGAAACACTGGACAAACGTTTACTTCCAAAGCAATTAGATATAAATGCCCATTTATCAACAATATAGTGCGAGAAAGGGTTGTTATTGTGTAGTAATTTACATTAACTGAAGAGATCCATTAATTAGTTAATAACCAGGCCATTTTATCTGATATACATATCCCTGTTACAGCTCACATTTTATCAGTTTCCAACTGTCCTACAAAAATTTAATGCAGAGGGGCGCCTGTGTGGCGCAGTCGGTTAAGCGTCCGACTTCAGCCAGGTCACGATCTCGCGGTCCGTGAGTTCGAGCCCCGCGTCGGGCTCTGGGCTGATGGCTCAGAGCCTGGAGCCTGTTTCCGATTCTGTGTCTCCCTCTCTCTCTGCCCCTCCCCCGTTCATGCTCTGTCTCTCTCTGTCCCAAAAATAAATAAATGTTGAAAAAAAAATTTAATGCAGATAATTTCTATTGATATATTTATTACTTTGTGACCATTTCTGACATCTTTCACTGTACTTCTCAGCCTCAGTCTTTCAATACCAACAACAAATACAACTTCAGACTATTAAAATGAATTAGCATTCTCCCAAAGAAGCCATCATTGTTCATAACTATTGAAGTGACCATAAACAAGAAGTCACTCAAATTCTCATATTGTACATCCTAGTTCAAACATTGTATACAACACGTACAGTAACATCACTGCCTTTTATTCAAGGTTGTCAAAGAAAATTACACCAATGTTAACCAGGCAAGAATGAGTTTATTAGAAACCATTGTAATAGAGAAGAGAGGCCATAATTAAGTCCAAGCTCAATTCTGCTGGAACAAAAAAGGCAACTATTTTTTTTTTTTAATGTTTATTTATTTTTGAGACAGGGAGAGACAGAGCATGAGTGGGGGAGGGGCAGGGAGGGAGAGGGAGACATAGAATCCTTAGCAGGCTCCAGGCTCTGAACTGTCAGCACAGAGCCAGACATGGGGCTTGAACCCATAAACAGTGAGATCATGATCCGATTCGAAGTCAGACGCTTAACTGACTGAGCCACCCAGGCGCCCCAAAAATGGTAACATTTTTAAGGGCCGGGATGAGCTAGTGGAAAAGTGATGGAGGAACTAAACTCAACACCGTTTGTCTGACATGCAGCAAAGTCAGTCACTGAGACAGCAAGTACACAGCAAGGAAAAGCTTTATTAGAGAAGTAGATAAAGGAGAAGACAGGAGGGTAAGTCTCAAATCTGCCTCCCCAAAGTGGGAGAGAACAAATTTTTTATAAGGGGTTGAGATTACATATACAGGAAAACCTTGGATTGTGAGTAACTTGTTCTGTGAGTGTTCCGCAAGACAAGCGAACATTTCTAATACATTTTAACTTTATAAAACGAGTGACGTCTTGCAATACGAGTAGTATATGATGCTCAATGTCACTTGATCACAACTGAGCCAATGGTTCTTCTCTTTCTGTCTCTCTCTCTGTGGAATTGTGTGTGATCCTTTCCCATCCTCAGATGCTTGGTTTCAGGCTGTAGTGATTTTTCAGAACACTGGAAGGTGCCCACAACTGGCACTAGTGTATTTTTGTGTCACTTCAAAGCACCTATGGACACTTTTGCTTTTCCATAGAAGAGTAAGCTTAGGAATGCTTTGTTTGATTCTAGGTCAGGCTGCCTGCAGATATAGACCCTTTCTTCTGCTGCCTTATTGCCAGTTACCTTAAATATAGTATATGACAAGAATTTATTAATACTGTACCATATTCAACATCTGTGCGAGTGTATACAATGGCACACATGAAGAAAAAGATTCCATTGAGCCAAAATTTAGCAGTGATTCTGTTAGTGATGGTGAAAAGTCGTCCTACACCATAACCCGCCTCTCGTCTCCCTCAAACCAGCCATGAAGATTTTCAAAGGTAAGTGCAGGTTAATTTGTTTTTCTTTAAATTTTGTATTTTCTTTATTATTTTGTATTATATTACAGTATTGTAATCACTTTTTATGAATATTTTTGGGTTGTGGAACAAATTATCCACATAATTTTCATTATTTCTTATGTTTTCATTATTTCTTATGGGGAAATTCACTCTGATATACAAGTGCTTTAGATTATAATCATGTTTCAGAATGAATGATGCTTTCAAACCACAGTTATACTGCATATTGAAGAAAAGGGCAGGGAAATTTATGACTATTCATGAGGAAAGATGGAGCATGCACATCAAGCAAACATATATGTAACATGCATCCCATGTTTACTTTAGGCTGGAGACTTAACATTAGAACAAGGCAAAGTCCAGCCTCTGATGTCAGGAGGTTATCTTAGAAGAAGGAGAAGGACCTGAGGCCTGTTCCAAGAACAGGTCTTGGGCTCATTTCAGGTAAGGAATGCAGGGCCCTGCTTGTTCATAGGCTGGAATTATATCAGTTGACTCTGAGTTTTAGCTTCTGCCAAGACAGCTGGTGGATTTGTTAGTGGGGTCTGAAAAGACATAAAGCTGATTAGGAGAAACAGTTCTCTGTAAAACAAGCTTTAAATTTTCTGCTAGTTTCAACCTCATTAGCATTATAAGGCATGGTTTCAGAGTGTGTTAGGAATGTTGATCAATGGGTTGTATTGAGTCCATTGGGTTGTTTATTGAGTTTGTGATTAGGGCCAATGGGCATGGAATGTTTTTCTCTGTGATTAGGCCACCTCTGTTCTCTAAGGCCCAGCATGAACAGATCAGGAATCTGAAGGCAGGAATAAGCCTGTCTAAATTTTAGTTTAAAATTAATTTAAAATTTAGTTAAGCTATGGAGAATACACTTTTTTAACTTTTATGTATTTATTTATTTATTTCAAGACAGAGAGTGCATAAGTGGGGGGTGGTGGGCAGAGAGAGGGAGAGAGAGAATACTAAGCAGGCTTTGCAATGTCAGTTCATAGCCCAATGCATGATTGAACTCACGAATCATGAGGTCATGACCTGAGCCAAAATCAAGAGTCAGAGGCTTAACCCACTGAGCCACCCTGATGCCCCAAGCTATGGAGAATATTAACGACATCTTGGCCAACACCATTCATCCTAAAATGTCCTCAGAGACAACAGAAAAGCTTTTCTAAAATAAAGCTTTTCTAAAATAAAGAAAGGTATATCCAGGACTCCTGAGAAAGTAGTGTTCTAGAAGCTCTTCATCACTGACCTCAAATAAACCAAAATTTTCCATATGGAAGAAAGGTAACAAATTTAAAAATAGGGCAATATAGGGGCACCTGTTTGCTCAGTTGGTTAAGCATCTGACTTTAGCTTAGGTCATGATCTCATGGTTCATGATTTTGAGTCCTGCATTGGGCTTTCTGCTGTCAGTGCAGAGCCTGCTTTGGATCCTCTGTTCCCTTCTCTGTGTGCCCCTCCCCTGCTTGTGCTCTCTCTTTCTGTCCCCCTCAAAATTAAATAAACTTAAAAAAAAAAAAAGAAAATAGGACAATATAAATTTCAGAGGGTGTATGAAGTGGGAGAGCTTTTTATGTTTTGAAAGGCAATACAACCTGACACTTTTTGTGGACAAACTAGGGTCCTTGGAAAATTTTTCAAGGAAGATTTAAAAAATCACCAATATTATGATCTAGAATTTAATGGGTTCGACTTTAACTAGACTTGTTTACTTCAATCCAAAATATAAGATGTCGTTATTCTTATACTGATTTCATCACTAAGAACATAAACAGGCAATAAAAAAATGTAGCTTTTGTTGCAATGTCAAAACTATGTAGATGAAAAAGAAGGGCATTGACACCTTTCAAATAAACTGGAAGGAAGGCTTCTTGTGTATCGCTTCTCGGCCTTTTGGCTAAGATCAAGTGTAGGAAGGCTTCTTGTGGATTCACAAGTTCTAGAAAGTATTTACTTAAATTTGATAGTGGTAAAACTACCAGCAATAAAATCAGGAAAGGAGACCAGTACTGAGGTTATTTTGTTTTTTGTTTGTTTTGTTGTTTTTGCTTCCCCCCCATGGCATTACAGAGTCTCATAGCTGGAGATCCCCTGAGTTAATCACCCCAAAGGGAGTGTGAATTGACATAAGCATCCTTTAACACAAAGTCTACATTTACAAATGTATTCCACTTGTCAGTGTGACTGTAAAAATAATTAATTAAGATATTAATTTTAGTATGCCTAAGAAATTAACATGTGTTTCCAACTAAAAGTAATGTTTTGAAGTTGGAAACAATTTGGATTCGCCTGTGTTTCTGAACCAAGTTTCAATCTGATGAGTTCTGAAATTAATTAAGTTTGAATTGTTCCTTAAATACATAATTTAATTGATTAAAAGATTACTCTTCTAGAGTTTATAATATGAAAAGACTTATTAGAGAATGATCACCTTGCTGATGCATAGCAGGGGACTTCAAGCTTGGAGAAAAGCAGATTAATTATAACAGCGTTTTACATAATACCAGTAGAAAATCAGTGGTGGTCTTTATTGATGTTTTAATACATGTTAGGTACATTTACTTTTATGGAATGTAAAAAAGGTTTTCTTGAAAGGTCATTACTTCTACATTTCTTTGTGTGTGCTTTAATTAACAGCTGAAATAAAAACGTATGAATATATTTTAACAGTTATCTCACTTCATGGCATCTAGTAAGCAAATATGTGTTAATTTATGTGACCTTTTATCCTTAGCATCTTATTGTTTGTGGCTCCTATTTTCAGAAGAAATGGCATTAATTATAACATAAGTAATTTAAAATATCAGTTCAAAATTTTATAGCTTGAAACAGCTCATCCTTTAATAATTAAGTCAATAAAACTAACTTAATTTAATTTAACAGTAATGCTGTTTTTTAGGTCTCGTGGAGTCATTACAATTAGTAATTCATAATTAGTATTTTATTGATGTCCATGCACTGTTGCCAAGCATCATCAAGAAACTATGATGATTGGTGGTAATTTGATAAATATTCAGAGCCATTGCATTAATTATGTGTCTTCCAATTACATCTGAAGTTAATGAATGTATGTGAACATTATGGATATAATTTAAAGGACAGCCTAACCTTAATTATAAGATTTTTTCTAATACTCTAAATTACAACTTTCCTAGTTATCAGCTTTTAGACAAAATGAGGCTTATCTAAAATATTAAATTTGAATATTGTTCGTACACAATAACCTGTTTTCAATCTGTTACCAGAAATGGCAGTGATTGATTCAAAACAGCAGTCAATGCAATTTCTGCACAATATGATGAATCAAAAAGCTATAATTTTAGACTGAAACAAAGTCAGAAAAATATCCACAAATATGGTGACTAGAAAATCTTAAAGTAAATGATTTTGCTAACTTTGACTCTATTTTTAGTATAAAACCTTTGTAGAAGCTATGCTGAATTTCACTTTATTTAGCTGATAAATTAAAATGATTGTAATGAGAAATATGCATATTTTAGTTGTCAGATCTAAATTTTGATCTAAAATTCTAGGCAACACTTGAAAGTCTTCATCGCTCCTTCCCTTATTGTCACCTCATGCTCTTAGCTAACTCACTCCAATCACAAGCAGCCACCAAGAGTTAACAATTTAGAATGTGATGTTCACTGTGAATGAACTTAATATATAAGATATTAAGAATATCTGAATATTAAAACTTTCTTCAATTTATTGAATAAGTGGGTGGCCTCATTTCCTTGAGGAAAGTGTCTTCAGTTTGGTTATGGTGATGATGATTATTTTGGTAATGGTAACACTGATGGAAGATGAAGTAATTTTTTATTGTTGTTGTTATTACTATATTTTTACGACGACTACTACATACGCCAGCCATAAAATCTTGCATCACTTAATCCCAATTATGTCATATTTAAATCCGCCCAATACCCCATATTATATGAATTATTATTTTTCGTCCTTTCCATACTTTGTATCACCATCAAAATATCCATTCATTTATACTATATATTAACTTTTCACTTTCATGTATGCTTGTACTATACTTATCATTACTGTAAGGTTCTGCAATTTGACAGGGTGGTGAAATGGTTCTCTGGTCTAAAAGAATAAATGGACATTTCTAAATATAGCAAATGTTTTCATATCATTAGGCCTATAGCCAGTTGCCTTATCTCTCCATAGTTTTAGAAAACTCTTGCATTTGTTATAAGGGAGAAGCTCAGACTTGCATAGCCATGGGGAGGTGGCAGCTGGCGGTGGGGGGGGGGGGTTCCTACCCTGCTGGAAAACCCCAGCCAAATGAATGCATAATGAAGTCTATTAAGTAGCCTTGAGTGAAGAAGGTTAAGCCTCTACTCTGCCAAAATGAGGAGATTGACTATATCTAGTAATTTAAGGTTATATATCTGACTCCAATTCTGTATCAAAGATTTGATGAGTTTGCAGGCAGCAGGCTTATGGTGCAAGAAAGAAAAGGAAACCATTTTCTTACTGATTCAGGCTTATACTAAAGATTGCAATGCTATATAGATAGACTGAAAAAGGTTTAATTGAAAGCATGTATCATAATGTCCATAAAAGTCTACACTATTGAGAACTTTGGCTAATAATGTATTTGAAAGTAGCTGTTTAAAAGCAGTAGCTATGTTTGTGTAATTCAAAAATGTGGACATAATACAACATTTAGAAAATTCTCTTAATTTCCCTGATTGCTGTTTGTGAGGTAAATATAAGTGTTTAAGAGCAATATTGTATCATTGTTCTTATTGTATTCTGCTAAAAACAAAATTCTAAACGTTTCTTTCAATTTTAAATGCTTGGGACACAGTTTTGATTTTTCTATGGCTGCTATTATATTCTCTATAGGAAAATCTGTATTAAAAGTAATATTATAGCACTAAAACAATGTTATTTTATAGGACACAGTGTTTTTCAAATATTCAGAATAGAAATTTCAGTGACCATTTCTTTTTTAATCTCAAAATACAGCCTAAAAATTATCACTTGGACAAAAGCCTGAGAAAAATACAAATGCCTTATGTGCAAGTGGACCACAATCCTTCAAGTTGCTAAATTGTAGTCTGACATAATGGGTGCAGGGAGATTTCTCCAAGGAGTTGCCCCCTGGAGGAAGGCATATTATTCAGCCCAATGATGAAAGTGATTGTGTCATTCTTGATGCCAGTGAAAGATGCTTCCCACACAGAGTGGGAGCTTTGAAGTCTTAGTATTTCAGTCCTTAAGTTTCCATGTGTCAGTTCTGAAAACAAAATGTAGAAAAAAAGAGCTGTACACGAATCTCCAAGAATAGCCTGAGTCAGTAGCAAATGAACAGGCATTCTGTTGGATATATTGATTTAGTTTGTAATTTCCCTGTTGCTTGTTAAAAAACAGAATGTACTTAGAACCTTTGTCTCTGTACAGTGTAATATATCATTGATCTTTTCATTAAAAATATGTTGGGTGGGGGAATGTCTGTCCACTTGAGATTTTACATGGGTATCGTTGGTTCCAAAAGCAAAACTTAATTGAGATGTATGCATAGTTTCATTGAATGGGCACATGAATGAAGATAAAGCAATGAATAGGAAATTATTCCTACCATATTTTCAGGGTCATGTAATGCAAATGCAAATCTTACAGAGATGAGTTGGAAAATGCTACTTGTAAATCCAACCTTGTTCAATGAGGATAATGAACTCCTTTCACTTCATTGCTTCTGAAACTTTCACATTAATGGTTAGTACTCCTGTTATAAAGACTCCCTAATTTTTTTGTGTTGCATAAGTATGATAGATAGATAGATAGATAGATAGATATAGATATAGGTGTCATATATACAAATCTAATTCTCTATATAAATCTATCTATCTATCTATCTATCTATCAGCTAGCTAGCTAGCTATCCATCTATCTATCTGTAAAGTGATGGATCAAGAGGAACCAAAGAAAGCAGTGCAGAAAATAACCTGAAGGAACATCCCTGAATGAAAGCAACAAATATTTACCACGTGATTTATTGTATATGCTTTAATGTTTGGGTTTGGTGGGGATGTTAAAGGGTGGAAGTACAAAGATGGATAAAATATTTCCAGCCCTACAATAATTTAACATATTTAAATAGATATTAAAAATTCAAATTGAAGACATAAATTAGAAAAAATATAGGGAATGCAATAAGGCTATATGATTATAATTATAATCAAAGTTAAGACAGTTGTTAGGACATAAAAGCATAAGGTGGTTAGAAAAGGCCAACAAGGGAGAACACCAACACTAAATAGAAAATGACAGGGATGGGAGGTAGGGGGGGCTTTGGGAGACATTGTCTGATGGAACATTGTATAAAAGATGAAACATTGATGAAACATTGTACACAAGAAAATAAAGAAATGAAATGAGCATAAATGTTTGGGAAACTTTAATATTTATTTATTTATTTGTTGGGAAACTTTAAATACACTACCTTGGCTAGAAAGAAACATTCAAGAAGCATTTGTGGGAAGGAGTTAAGATGGGAGAAGAGTGGGGGGACCCTAAGCTTGCCTCATCCCTCAGACACGGTTAGATAAATATCAAATCATTCTGAACACCTAAGAAATCAATCTGAGGACTGAAAGAATAAAGCTGCACATCTACAGGTAAAAAAAAAAACTACCACCTTGTAGAAGGTAGAAGCTGTGGAGAGATGATTTGGGGGAGAAAAAAACTGCAGGCGTGCAGAGGGAAGGAGCCCTGATTATGGAGAGAAAGAGAGAGATAGAGAGAGAAACAGCAAGCAGGGGATTGCACAAGAAAAACTCTTCCCCCAAAACAATGGGAAAAAGAGAGCAGCTATTACAAGTTATTATAAGCAGCTGAGCACAAAGTCTGAAGTTTTGGAAGTCCGTGCCATTTCTGGGGTTATGCCTGGTGGGCTTGGCAGTGCTCTGGTGTGGAAATGGCTGGAAACCTGGGAGCAGGCAGCGTCATCTGAGGACCCCCTAGGTCACACAGGGAGAAACAGTTCCCCTGCTTGGAGTTCATTTGGGAGTGGCAGCACAGCCTCTCCAGAGGCAAAAGAACTATGGTGCTAGCATGCTACACTGTTCCCTAGCATGGGAACAAAGACTCTGGCTGAAGGCAACAAAACTTGGTGCTGGCTCTTAGCTGCAGTTTACCATAAACTCTGAACCCCCAGGTGTACCTGAGGCTGCTTTTCTGAGACAAACTGCAAATGGCAAAAGCACAGTGAGACCCTCCCCCAGAAGATCAGTATGGGTCACACTGGGTGGGTCCCTAAAATTTGGAGTTTTGAAACCCAGCCCCAAGTGGCTTGTTTATCCTGAGATACAACACAGGAGTACTATGTTGCCTGGCAGGCAGACAGCTTAGACACAGACAAGGTAAAGTGAGGGATCTTATGGAAGCTGGGTACACAAGAGGGGTGATTGCTCTTCTGTGAGGTCTTCCTGAAGAGTGGAAGGCACAAACTCCCTGCTCCAGGAAGGAGAGAGTGGGGGGATGCCATCAGCACTGGGGATCCCATCAGCACTGACTGACTTCAGTAACACAGCACTGCCCAGTGGAGACCAGAGCTGCTTACAACAAGCCCCAACCCCCTGCAGCCTGGAGGTGCATCTCCACTACGGCAAGTCCACCTGAGAATCAGTGCAGCCGGTCCCTCCCTCAAAAGACCAGCACAAACTCCTCCACACACCAAGTCTACTGATTGTAGAGTGCTATAAAGGTTCAGCTCTTTAGTGGAAATAGGATCAAGCTCCTCCTCCTCCTCTTCCTCCTTCTCCTCCTCCTTCTCTTCCTCCTCCTCCTTCTCTTCCTCCTCCTCCTCCTTCTCTTCCTCCTCCTCCTCCTCCCCCTCCTCCCCACCTCCATCTTCCCCATCTCTCTCCCTCTCCCTCCCACCCTTCCTGTTCTCTTTTCCTCCTCATTCCCCTCCTCCTCCCCCTCCTCCTTCTCTTCCCCCTTCTCCTTCTCCTCCCCTTCTTCCTCTTCTTCTTCTTCTTCAATCTAGCTTCTTTTAATAAAGAAACTTGCCAAATAGTGGTCAAGGTATAAAAAGGCCCCCCAACTGCAGGCAAGAGGAGACTTTGCCAAGAACTGACCTGAGAGTAGGAACAGCCAAAACACAACAGCAGAGTGCATATAGGACCCCTGCCTTTTTTTTCTTTTTCTCTTTCTTTCTTTCTTTCTTTCTTTCTTTGTTTCTTTCTTTCATCTCTGCTTGTTATAGCCATTACTCTCAGGAGCAGGAATATAACAAACTTTCCTAACAATCATACAAATAAACAGTGACCTAGAAAAAAATGAAAAGATGGAGGAATTCTCTCCAAAAGAGAGAACAGGAGGAGGTAATGGCCAGGGATTTAATCAATACAGATATAACTAAGATGTCTGAATCAGAATTTAAAACAATTTTAAGGATACTGACTGGGCTTGAGAAAAGCATAGAAGACATTAGAGAATCCCTACTGCAGAGATAAAAGGGTCAAAAACTACTCAGGCCAAAATTGAAAGTTCTATAACTAAGATGCAAACCCAACTGTTTGCCATGACAGAAAGGATAGACAAAGCAGACGAAAGAATCAGTGATATAGAAGATAAAATTATGGAAAATAATGAAGCTGAAAAGAAGAGGGAAAGAAAAATATTGGATCATGAAGGTAGACTTAGGGAACTCAGCAAATCCTTAAAGTGTAATAACATTCATATCATAGGAGTCCCAGAAGGTGGAGAGAAAAAGAGGCAGAAGCTTTATTTGAGCAAATTATAGCTGAAAACTTCTTTAATCTAGGGAAGGAGACAAACATCAAAATCCAAGAAGCATGGAGAACTCCCATTAAATTCAGCAAAAGCCAGCCATCACAAGGACATATCATAGTCAAGTCACAAAATACATAGACAAGAAAAGAATCCTGAAAGCATCAAGGGAAAAAAAGTCCTTAACCTACAAGGAAAGACAGATCAGGCTTGCAGAACACACTGAAGTGGGAAAATATACATCCAAGAATACTTTATCCAGCAAGGCTGTTATTCAGAATAAAAAAAGAGATAAAGGGTTTCCCAGACAAATAGAAACAAAAGGAGTTTGTGAGCACTAAAGGAAACCTGAAAGAAATATTGAAGGAGACTCTTTGAATGGGGGCAGGGGGGGAGACCAAAAGGAACAAAGACTAGAAAGGAACAGAGAACATTACCAGTAACACCAACTTTACAGGTAACACAATGGCACTAAATTCTGATCTCATACCTATCAATAATTAACCTCAATTGTAAATGGCCTAAATGCTCCCATCAAAAGACATAGGGTATCAGAATGGATTAAAACAAAAAAAGCAAGATCTATCTATATACTGTCTATAAGACATTTTAGACCTAAAGATACCTGAAGACTAAAAGTGAGGGGATAAAGAACCATATTTCATGTTAATGGACATCAAAAGAAAGCTGGATTAGCCATACTTATATCAGACAAACTAGATTTTAAACCAAAGACTGTAACAAGAGATGAAGGGTATTATATAATAATTAAGGAGTCTATATATTAAGAAGATCTAACAATTTTATTTTATTTTAATTTTATTTTATTTTATCATTTCTTAATGTTTATTTATTTTAGAGAGAGAGAGAGTGAGCAGGGGAGGGGCAGAGAGAGAGAGACACACAGAATCCAGAGCAGGCTCCAGGCTCTGAGTTGTCAGCACAGAGCCTGACATGGGGCTTGAACTCACGAACCATAAGCTCATGAACTGAGCCAAAGTTGGATGCTTAACCAACAGCCACCCAGGTGCCCCAAGAAGATCTAACAATTTTAAATATTTATGCCCCAAACTTTGAGGAACCCAAATATATAATCCAATTAATCACAAACATAAAAAACTCCTTGATAATAATATCATAATAGTAGTGGACTTTCACACCCCACTTACAGCAATAGACAGATTATCTAAGCAGAATATCAACAAGGAAACAATGGCTGTGAATGGCACGCTGGATTGGATGAACTTAACAGATGTATTCAGTATATTACATCCTAAAGCAGCAGAAAACATATTCTCTGTGAGTGCACATGGAATATTCTTCAGAGTAGATCACATACTGAGTCACAAACCAGCCCTCAGAAGAACAAAAAGATTGAGATCATACTATGCATATTTTCAGATCACAACTCTATGAAACTAGAAGTCAACCACAAGAAAAAATTTGGAAGGATCACAATGCATGGACATTAAGGGACATCTTACTAAGGAATGAATAGTTTAACAGGAAATTAAAGAAGAAATAAAAAGTACATGGAAGCAAATGAAAATTAAAACATGACAGTCCAAAACATTTGGGATAGAGCAAAGGCAGTTGTAAGAGGGAAGTGTATTGCAATATAGGCCTATCTCAAGAAACAAGAAAGGTCTCAAATACACCACCTAACCTTACACTTAAAAGAGCTAGAGAAAGAACAGCAAATAAAGCTTAAAGTCAGCAGAAGATGGGAAATAATGAAGATTAAAGCAGAAAGAAATGACATAGAAACAAAAAATAGAACAGATAAATGAAACTAAGTGCTGGCTCTTTGAAAGAATTCATAAAAATGATAACCCCCTAGCCAGACTTATAAAAAGAAAAGAGAAAGGGCCAAATAAATAAAATCTCGAATGAAAGATGAGAGATAAAAATCAACACCACAAAAATACAAACAATTATAAAAGAATATTATGAAAATTATATGCCAACAAGTTGGGCAATCTGGAAGAAATGGAAAAATTTCTAGAAACATACAAACTACCAAAACAGAAACAGGAAGAAATAGAAATTTGAACAGACCCATAACCAGCAAAAAATTGAGTCAGTAATCAAAAAATCTCCAAACAAAAATCCAGGGCTAGGTGTCTCTCTAGAGGAATTCTACCAAACACTTAAAGAAGAGTTTAGATCTATTATTCTGAAACTATTCCAAAAAATGGAAATGGAAAGAAAACTTCCAAACTCATTCTATGAGGCCAGCATTATCTTGATTCCAAAATCAAACAAAAGACCCCACTAGAAAGGAGAATTACAGACCAATATTCTTGATGAACATGGATGCAAAAATTCTCAACAACATACTAGCAAATTGAATCCAACAGCACATTAAAAGGACTATTCACCATAATCAAGTGAGATTTATTGCTGGGTTGAAGGGGTGGTTCAATATTTGCTAATCAATCAACATGACACACCACATTAAGATAAGAAAGGATAAGAACCATATGATCCTGTCAGTAGAGGCAGAAAAAGCACTTGACAAAATACATCATCCATTCTTTATAAAAATCCTCAACAAAATAGGTACAGACAGAACATTCCTCAACATCATAAAGGCCATATATGAAAGACTCACAGCTACTATCATTCTCAATGGGGAAAAACTGAGAGCTTTTCTTCTAAGGTCAGCAACAAGAAAGGGATGTCCATTCTCACCATTACTATTTAACATAGTACTGGAAGTCTTGCCCTCAGCAATCAGACAACAAAAAAGAAACAAAAGGCATCTAAATCGGCAAAGAAGAAGTCAAGGTTTTGTCATTTGCAGACTACATGATACTCAATGTAGAAAACCTGAAAGTCTCCACCAAAAAATTGTAAGAACTAATACATAAATAGAGCAGAATCACAGGATATAAAATCAACACACAGAAATATGCTGGGTTTCTATACACCAATAATAAAGCAGCAGAAAATGAAATCAAGGAATTGATCCCATCTACAATTACCCAAAACCCCATAAGATACCTAGGAATAAACCTAACCAAAGAAGTAAAATATCTCTACTCCAAAAACTATAGAAGACCTATGAAAGAAATTCAAGAGGACACAAAGAAATGCAAAAAAAAAAAAAAAAAAAAATCTCATGCTCATGGATTGAAAGAACACATATTGTTAAAATGTCTATACTACCCAAGCAATAAACACATTTAATGCAATCCCCATAAAAATACCACCAGCATTTTTCACAGAGCTAGAATAAACAATCCTAAAATTTGTATGGAACCACAAATAACCCTGAATAGGCAAAACAGTCCTGAAAAAGCAAAGCAAAGCTGGAGGCATCACAATTCTGGACATCAAGCTATGTTACAAAGCTGCAGTCATCAAGACAGTATGGTACTGGTACAAAAACAGACACATAGATCAATGGAACAGAATAGAAAACCCAGAAATGGACTCACAACTATATGGTGAACTAACCTTTAACAAGGTAGAAAAGAATATCCAATGGAAAAAAGGTAGTCTCTTCAACAAATGGTGTTGGGAAAACTGGAAAGCAACATGCAGAAGAATGAAACTGACCACTTTCTTATACAATACACAAAAATAAATTCAAAATTGGGATGTCTGGGTGGCTAGGCTGGTTAAGTGTCTGACTCATGATTTTGGCTTATGTCATGATCTTATGGTTCATGAATTTGAGACCTGTGTCAGGCTCTGCACTAACAGTGCTGAGCCTGCTTGGGATTCTCCCCCTCTCTTCTCTCCCTGCCCTTCCCCTCCCCTGTCTATCTCTCAAAATAAATAAATAAACCTAAAAAAATATTTAAAAAATTAATTCAAAATGGATAACAGACCTAAATGTGAGACAGGAAACCATCAAAATCCTAGAGGAGAACACAGGCAGCAATGTCTTTGACCTTGGCTGGAGCAACTTCTTACTAGACAGGTCTCTGGAGGCAAGGGAAACAAAAGCAGACATGAACGATTAGGACTTCATCAAGATAAAAAGCTTCTGCACAGCAAAGGAAACAATCAAAAACCCTAAAAGACAGCCTATGGAATGAGAAGATATTTGCAAACAACATATCTAATAAAGGATTAGTATCCAAAATCTGTAAAGAACTTATCAAACTCAAAACCCAAAAACAACCTAGTTAAGAAATGGGCAGCAGACATGAATAGACACTTTTCCAAAGAAGACATCCAGGTGGCTAATAGACACACGAAAGGATGTTGAACATCACTAAACCTCAGGGAAATACAAATTGAAACTCCTTTGAGATACCACGTCACACCTGTCAGAATGACTAAAATTGACAACGCAAGAAACAATAGGTGTTGGTATGGATGAAGAGAATGGGGAGACCTCTTGCACTGTTGGTGGGAATGTAAACTATTCCAGCCACTCTGGAGAACCATATGGAGGCTCCTCAAGAAACTACAAATAGAACCACCCTATGATCCAGCAACTGCACTACTAGATATTTACCCAAATGATACAAACACAGATTCGAAGAGGCACATGCACCCCAATGTTTATAGCAGCATTGTTAACAACAGCCAGACTATGGAGAGATCTCAAATGTCCATTGACTGATGAATGGATAAGGAAGATGTGGTATGCGCGTGCACACACACACACAAAATTAAATCTTAGTCATCAAAAATAACGAAATCTTGCCAATTGCCACAATGTGGATGGAACTAGAGTGTATTATGCTAAGCAAAATAAATCAGTCAAAGAAAGACAAATATCAGATGAGTTCCCTCGTATGTGGAATTTAAGAAACAAAACAGATGAACTATGGGAAGGGAAAAAAGAGGGAGAGGGAAACAAATTATGAGACACTTAAAGATAGAGAACAAACTGAGGGTTGATGGGGGGGAATGGGCTAAATGGGTGATGAGTATTAAGGGGGGCACTTTTTATCATGAGCACTGGGTGTCGTATGTAAGTTATGAACCACTAAGTTCTATTTCTGAAACCAATATTACACTATGTAAACTAACTAGAATTTAAATAAAAAATTGAAAGAGAAAAAAAGAAGCATTTGGGAAAATTGGTAGTTGGGTAGTAATATTACTCACATCTGAGATCTCTTTGAGAGAGAAGATACAGTTTCAAGGCAACATTCTTTGCAGCTATGCTGGGCCTTTGCCCAAAATAATGTCCTATGATTACTTGGACTATCTCTTTTTCAAAGAAAACTTTTCACGAATCATCTTTATATTCACAAAAATTTCATTGCAGAGTTCAATGAAATTATTACTTCTGATGAAATAAAAACTATATTTCTATTCGTGCATCTACAGTTCTTATTTTTGAATGTTCCCCAACTCCAGGGAAGTTTTTCCATCTGTATCTATTCATTATGGCATGGTATTTGTAAATAACTTTCAGCTCACTCCCTTGCTAGAGTTGGGTTATATGATATAGTGTTCATTAGACTTTGAAGGGTAATAGAAACCTAGATTCTGACTATGCCACTTCCTAGCTATATAACATTTGTCAAATTTATTTAATCTCCCTAAGTCACTATTTTCTTCCCTGGAAAAGAAGAAGAGTGTAATAACAATAATGCCTACCATAAGGTAGTGTGAAGGTTTAACTATATAAAAAATAGATTATCGCAACATTTGAATTAAGACAATATAAAATACAATGATGATAATGATAATGATAAGGAACAAGAAGGAGAAGAAGAGGAAGAAGAAGAAGAAGAAGAACAAGAAGAAGGACAAGAACAAGAACAAGAACAACAAGAGGAAAAGGAAAAGGAGACGATGGAGATGATGACCCAACAATAATATTATAATTACCATTATTAACACTACTGCTGAGGCCCTGGTGCTTTTACCTGTGATAAAATTCCAGTTTACACACACAGTTCTGGTTTATTCTTCTTTTTCCAACATATAATGCTCCTTTTACTCTCAAAGTGTCCTAGTTTGCACCATTAATTGCTCATTAATTGAACCATGCTCCCCATAGAACTGCTGGGGATGATTCTTTCAATAACTGCCTAATTTTCCCTGCTAAAAAAATGTCCTGTTTGATTTGCCCAATGCCTTGCTTCTCCTTGCTCAGAATCTCAACATTTCATATCAGCAGTGTATCAGATTTTACAATATCCCTGCACTTCTCCACCCACACGGCTTTTTTTCTTCCTCAGCAGTCAAGAGAGCTCTTTGGAGACTGAGTCCAGGTTTCATCTTCCCTTGTTTTCTTTACTGCCTCATTTATTTATTTATTTTATTATTATTTGTTACTGTTGTAGTTTTGGTATCACAGAACACTTAACACAATAATTTCAACACATTTGTTAATTTAATAAAGGTCCTTAAAAACTCGTGTAGATGTGTTCCTAACTACCTCTCTAGATAATTATATCCCCTCTCCCTCCCAAACACTCTGCTCTCTAGTTACATTCTCTCTCCCTCCACTTCCACACTGTCAATAGTCAAATGAAGAGAGAAAAACATTATATAAACAAGCAAACAAAAAATCACAAACCCACAAAACAAAGCCCAACCCCTTCAAACTCCCAAACCAACAATAGCAATAATAAAAGTCAGACTCATCCACCAGTACAATGACAGAAGAAGCACATGGAACTTGGTCCAGCACAATCTTAACAAGGCACTGACTTTGTGTAACTATGCACAACCCCTGGCAACTTGACTCAGAACTTTCCAATTAAATCTTGTTTAAAGCTACATATCTCACCTCTCATCGTTAACTCTCAAATACTCTCTATAGCA
The DNA here is from genome assembly GCF_018350155.1 of Leopardus geoffroyi. Classification (NCBI taxonomy): domain Eukaryota; kingdom Metazoa; phylum Chordata; class Mammalia; order Carnivora; family Felidae; genus Leopardus; species Leopardus geoffroyi. The sequence continues at coordinate 23,448,712 of NC_059333.1, forward strand.
AATATAGCAATTTCTGTTTGTGTAAATATTTTGTTCCAGGAAATTAAGAGTTATCCATATGATGTTCCAGCTTATCCAAGTTTTAAGATTATTTGTTTTGGAGCACCTGGGTGGTTCAGTAGGTTAAGCGTCCAACTCTGATTTTGGCTCAGGTTATGATCTCAGTTGTGTGAGTTTGAGCCCCACATCAGCCTCTGTGCTGATGGTGCAGAGCCCGCTTTGGATTCTCTGTCTCCCTCTCTCTCTACCCCTCTCCCACTCGCACTGTCTCTGTCTCTCTCAAAATAAATAAACTTTTTTTTTAAAAAGGATATTTGTGGGGCGCCTGGGTGGCGTAGTCGGTTAAGCGTCCGACTTCAGCCAGGTCACGATCTCGCGGTCCGTGAGTTCGAGCCCCGCGTCAGGCTCTGGGCTGATGGCTCAGAGCCTGGAGCCTGTTTCCAATTCTGTGTCTCCCTCTCTCTCTGCCCCTCCCCCATTCATGCTCTGTCTCTCTCTGTCCCAAAAATAAATAAACGTTGGAAAAAAAAAAGGATATTTGTTATTTTGGGGTGTCTGGGTAGCTCAGTGGGTTAAGCATCCGACTCTTGACTTCAGCTCAGGTCATGATCTCACAATTCATGAGATCGAGCCCCACATTGGGCTCTGTAGTGACAGTATGAAGCCTGCTTGGGATTCTCTGTCTCTCTCTCCCTCTACCCCTCCCCTGCTTGCACTGTGTGTCTCTCTCTCTCACTCTTTCTGAAAATAAATAAAAAGATAAATAAATAAATATTGAAAAATATTTGTTGTTTTGCTCTTATCCCTCTTTTTCTTTTCCTTATGTGTGTAGACGGTGATGATAAACTTAGGAGTAGGGACTCAGGCAGAATGAGAAGTCACAATAGTAACAAATGTTTATTCTTATCTCAGTCATTATAATGAAAGAAATTTTTTCTTCATGTCAGTAGAAGTTATAATCAATATGTGGTATTCCTAATAATTATCCTTAGCAATTTGGTAATTGACAAGTACAAGTTTACAGAAGTTGAATTTACTTCTAATCTTCCTTGATGTAGCAACACTGTGGGGAGTAGACCCAGTTGGACAGTAGCATGTCTCTCATTCATGACTCTTTACCACACTCATATCCCTTGCTATATTGTAGCCCTGATTTTGGTCCTATAGACCTTCAATTTCTTATTTCTTACTCAAATACACTGATCTTTTACTTGTTCTTTTAGAAATGAGATGATAATTACATACATGGTCATATAGTTATACAGGTAAATAATCTTGGGGAATAAAGAGGACTAGGAGTGTCATGCTCTTTCCATTAACTCTAGGAATATTAGATTATCTGATTTATATCGATATATCAGAAAATGATAAATTAATTCATATTTTATTCCATATATAGTCACCATCTATGCACATATTTATTTAGATAATTGGATTTATTGGGTCAGGGAAGAAGTGTTAGACATTTAGTTTTTTGCCTGATTTGAACTGCACCTAAAATTAAATGTGCAGATCACACATCTCAGGAGTTTACTTTGTTTCTGTGTAAAATAAGATTATTGGACTTGGAAACCTCCTTCTCATTTAGCTTTACTAGGAGGCAAACCTAAGACACCAATACATATTCACTCAATCATTTTATTTATTTATATGTAATATATTGTTTCAATTTTAATTAAGAAAAGAACTAGGAAATATTATTTTAGAACTTAGACATAAAGTTGGAGATAAAGTTTTTGCCTGTATAGTGAGTTAAATAATCACATATTTTAGCTTACCTTAAATTTTTACAAGTATTGCAATTTGTTATAGCTTCATCATTTTCTGATCTAAATGCAACACAAACTTAATTTATACATGACTGTAGCTATTTAATATGATGTTGGTTTTCAAGGGGAAGGATAATTAATGGAGGGCAGAACCTCTCCTAACATCCTGTCATATATTCTGAACTTCATTCTTCATTTTTACTCACATAAGTATCATTAAATCAAATCTCAAGAAATTCAAAATTGATAATTCCTTCTTCCATCTAACTATGCTCAATACCCGTGTAGCTCAACTAAAGGGTAAAAAACAGAAATGACTAATGCAAAGGCTTATGGAGATTTTTAAAGGGGAAAATAACAAGTTTGACAAAGTGTGAGATGGAAAAATGCATTTCTTGACAAGAGAGGCTGTTAAATACGTGAACAGACTCCAAAAGGATTTTTGTAGAACTGGAGGGCTTTAGAACATGAAATATCTTCCTATCTATACTATGGATGATGATTTGGGTGGGATTATGACTAAAGGTAAAATAATAGATCTAATGAATACAAATGGAATTTGCTAGCTCTGTGGGTTTTAGATTTATTTTGGAGGCTATGACAAAATCAGACTTAAAAATCGTATATCATTACAAAATCCAGAGAAGAAATTTGATTTTGAGATATTTCTGAACAAGGAAGATGACAGGAAATTGTCTACCTCACGTTATGTATTCAGTCTCTGCTACATACAAAACAAAAGTTTTATATTCCCATGACACTCATGAAATATTGTGGGAAACGTTCAAATGTATGGAGCTGGGAGATAAAAAGTGACAACAGGGGTGCCTGGGTGGCTCAGTTGGTTAAACGTCTGACTTTGGCTCAGGTCATGACCTCATGGTTTCTGGGTTCGAGCCCCGTATCGGGCTCTGTGCTGACAGCTTGGAGCCTGGAGTCTGCTTCCGATTCTGTGTCTCCCTCTCTCTCTGCCCCTCCCCTGCTTGCACTCTGTCTCTCTGTCTCCCAAAAATAAAAAAATATTTTAAAAAAATAATAAAAAAGTGACAACAGAATTGGAGAAATGGAGAAAGGTGGTCTTTGTTTAGCAAAATATTTTGATGGTCCATTTGGTTATAGAAAATGATACATGGAATTTTTCCTGAGGTCACGAATGAGGTAAGTATGTAGACTATTAAGAAGATATTCGTGGGGTAAACTGAAACTGAGCATGAAAATGGGGGTGTAAAGGAGAAAAGTCACCCAGAACCATTTTTAGTCCCAGGGCCAGGGCACGTGGGTGCTCTGCCTCAGCCATGGCCTCAGCCTCTTTCCTCTTCATTGAAATGCTGTAAAGCCCACTCCAGAGCCTAGGTGTGCCAAGGTCTTCAGTAGTCTCACTGCAACATCATGAACTCAGAGAAAGATTTTCATGGGTTCAGGGTCCTTTTCTCCCTTTAAAGGCCTCTCTGACATTTTTACAACCCTCTTTGTGAGGTCAACTCGACGCCTGGAGTACGTCCAGGGCTCACCCCTATGGGGTCATGTGGAGCCCTGTGGATGGCTAGGGTCCAGGAGAGCACGGGAACCAGTCACTCCCACTAGTCAGAGCTATATTTTTCTATAGGATCACTGTAGATAGGGGATGGATGGATCCCTTATCCATCCAGAATGGATGACTCTGGTCATGTAGGTGACTGTCCAAATGCAGGGCTCTGAATTACTGACTTTCAGCTTTTGAGGTTTGGCTTGAGCTATGAGTGAGAGAGTGGGAACAGGAGTTCAACAAGGCACTGCCTCTGATCTACAACACTGGTGGGCAAGAGGGTGGTGGTAGGAATCACTTACCGTCTGTGCCACCTTGTGCAGGTTCCCAGGCAATCAATTGCCTTACCATAGGTGCGACCCCTGGCACATATCCACCAGTCTTCCAGGGGTGGCTGTATCTAGATCCTCTAAGTTTTTGAGGCCATTGCTCCAATGCAAAGGGGGCATAACATGGGAAAGATGTCGATAAGGGTCAGACAATCCTCTCTTGTCTAATCCTCCTCACTGGTGGTAGTATGTGGAAGGCAGATATATGGTCAACATTGAAAGAGAGAAAATTCTAAAACTGCCTAGATTATGGCTTCAAGAATTCAAGAGTTGATATAGATAAAAAATGTGCTATTTTAGATTGATTGTTAGAGAATTCAAAATAATATATATTTAACATGACCAAATGAACCATCATACATTTTTCTGCATAATCTTGGTGAGACTTCTATTTGTGGTCATTATCAACAAAGCCCAGTAGCAACCTTTGAAGGAATCATTCAGACCAGGATTCATGGATGGCACAACAGATGATCCAGCATCAGGCATACTGATGAGGCCAACATTAAGTAAATGGTTTTCGGGAACTACAGGGGCAAAAAAAAGTATATTTTGTTTTAATACAAATCACTCCTAAAGAGTCACTGGAATGTGAGCAGTAGTAGTGCAGTCATATTTTTCCAGAACTTTTTTCTCATTGTGGTGGGTGTAAAGTCAAGCAATGAGGTAGACAGAATTCTATGATCGACCCCAATGACTCCTGCCCTTGTATCATCCCCTCCCTTTTTACTATGGATGGGACTTATAAAAATAAAGAAATTTCACTCCTGTGTGGATGCTACATTTAAAGCAAAAGGGAAATATTCATGGTGAGCCTGGCATAATCAGGCAAGCCTTGTAAAAGCTGAATGGTTTATGTGGCTGGATGAAGAACATCAGACAAAAGGGCTTTGGCTTCCCTGGAAGAAAGCAAACATCCATTCTGTGAACTGTCTGTGGGAGCAATATGGTAATGAATTCCATCCAGGTGTTCTCCAAGAGTTAAGAGCCATCTATAGCCAACAGTTGGCAGGACCACAAGGATCTCAGTCCTACAACCACAAAGAAATGATTCTGCCATCATTATTTAATGAGCTTGAAATGGAGCCTAGAGCCCAGATGAGAACCACAGTTCCTGCCCACAGCTTCACTTCAGTCTCTTCAGGCCTTCAGCAGAGAATCCAATCATATTGTGTCTTGACTTCTGACCTTTGGAAACCGAGAGATAATAAATTTGAGTTTTTTAAGCTGCTAAGTTTGTGCAGTTTTGCAGTAGTAGAAAACTAATACACCCAGGAAGGGCACAAATGACGATAAAGTACATAAAGAGATGGTTGATAGCCTTACACAGGAAATGACAGTGCCTGGACACACACAAAAAAATCTTCAAGTACACTCTTAGACAATGAACACATATTTATGGCCCTCTTCTCTACCATCAGGATAAACAGTCATCAGTAAATCACTGTACCTCACATACACCACGACGGTTTAAAGCATTTGTAAATAATCAAATTGTTCATACTGGCAGATTCTGTGCTAAAAATATTTTCCCAGGACCATGCATACCCTATGGGTATCACTACATCCTGACCATGCCTTGTCTGTTCTGATGGTAAATCTTTTCATTAAGACATAATTCAAGTTGAAGTTTTTGTTACTTGCAGTCAAAAGTACATTAAATGATATTTTGCCAATATGAATATTCAATGACCAACTATATTTTTTTCTGTTTTTCTTTATCTCTGTAGCAGGCTATCTAATGATTTTACCCTGGATGGATTTATGGTGTTGACACAGCGTCAAAACCTATGGAATTGTGGACAAATGTAATGACAAAAGTATTTGTGATGGCAAGTATGCACTTGCAGGGACTGTGGTTCTATTCATATATCATCTGAGACATTTTGGGGAAATGTCCTCTTATTTAGCCAAGGCATTGCATCTCTATTTCTTTTTTTTTTTTTTTTTAATGTTTATTCACTTTTTGAGAGACAGAGACAGAGTGTGAGCAGGGCAGAGGGCAGAGAGAGAGGGAGACACAGAATTGGAAGCAGGCTCCAGGCTCTGAGCTGTCAGCACAGAGCCCGATGCGGGGCTTGAACTCACAAACTGTGAAATCATGACCTGAGCTGAAGTCGGACACTTAACCGATCGAGCCACCCAGGCGCCCTGCATCTCTATTTCTTAAAATCACCTACTGGTATTTTAGAATCAATGCCATATAATTCTGACAATATATTTCTGTCAAATCCTAGGAACAATGGAGCCCAATAGAGTTAGGCCATCATTATCAAAGAGAGTGACAGAAAATGTTAAATTCTTAAAAATTTTCTTTCAGTTGTATCTCTAAATACTAGATATTTCTTGAAGACTTGTAGGTTACAAATAGCGCAAATTATTTCTTTCAAGATCACACTTATCATGGTTTAGCTCCTTTTATTGTTGCCAGTAATAATACAAGTAGGCTTTTAAGAAAAGAGAATAGAAAAAAGTGTTAATGGAGTACCTAAACTTTGTTTGGAAATCCTGAAGATTCTGGGATAAGCAAGAGCTTTACAATGAGCAATTATTTTAAACAATAATTTAAAATTATCTGCAAGGAAATTTCTTCAGATTTGTTTGCCTAGTTGTATAAAACAATACACTCTATAAATATTAAATTATCTTTTATTATACACAGGGGATGCTAAAATTTTCAGATTGTAGATGATTGATGGAAAAACTTTGCGGGTCACTGAGTATTTGTATACATATGTAACATAAAGTACTATTATATATAGTCCCCTGTCCCCCTTCCCCCATGGTTTTGCTTTCTGTGGTTTCAGTTACCTAAGGTCAACTGTGGGCCAGAAGCAGATGATCCAGCTTCTGGTGTATTCTCAGAAGTTCATTGGCAGCCTAATGCTGTCACAATGCCTGTGTCATTCACCTCACTTCATCTCATTACGTAGGCATTTTATTATCTTGCATTATCACAAGAAAAAAGGTGAGTACAATACAAGAAGATATTTTGAGAGACAGAGAAAGAGAGAGACCACATTCGCATAACCTATTACACATAACTGTTCTATTTTATTATTAAGGTATTGTTGTTAATCTCTTACTTTGCTTAATATATATATTAAACTTTATCATAGACATGTATGTGTAGGAAAAAGTATAATATACATATGGCTCTGTACTATACACAGTTTCAGGCATCCATGGGGTCTTGGAATGTATCCCCCCATGGAAAAAGGGGAACTACTATTCTCATAAATAGAAAAGGAATAAAATAAACATGTAAAAGTGTCAAGTCAAGATGAAATATACTTGCTTCAAATTTTTATCTTTATTAATGCACTTAAACAGCTTGTTCTAAATGTATCGCTAAGTTATATATTAATAATTAATTGGCTAATTAATGAATGGCTAATAATCTATTTTGCAAGAACACGCATGTTTTGTTACTACCAGAATTTAAAGTTGGTTTAATAATTTGTGATGCAAAGAGTAAAAACTCAGGTTCTAAATTCAGATTGTTTGGTTATTTTGTCCTAATGGTTGTGATAGTTTAGAAATAGATGTTGGAATTACATCGAAAGGTTAATAAACAATTTACTGCCGGCTGCCCATGGTAAAGCAAGACATTTATCTTAAGCCACGAAAAATTTAACACATTTGTAGTTTTAATTTAACTATGAAATTTCCATCTTTCTTAATGTCTATCATATATTTTTAACAGCTAATGGTGTGAGTTATTTTACTATTACACATTTATATTACATTTTATATTTATATTATATTGCATTTTATAAATACATGCAAAACACACTGAAACTCTGAAGGCACTAGAATTTCACTAGGCTATATAATATGGCTGTAAAGTGTTTACTTAACACAAATGAGATTTTTTTTTTTGAGAGAGAGAGCAAGAGTATGCATGCACATGCAAGCGGGGGAGGGGCACAGGGAGAAGGAGAGAGAAGGAATCTCAAGCAGGCTCCACACCAAAAGCAGAGCCCTGAACATGAGCACGCTCAATCTCACCACTGTGAGATCATGACCTGAGCCAAAATCAAGAGTCAGATGCCTAACTGACTGAGCCACCCAGGTGCCCTCAAATGAGAATTTTAGTAAGTGATACCTTTACCACAAACATCAGTTTCAGTAACAAAACACATAGAATGAAAAGTTTCCAAATTCTGTTATCAAAATGATCTCTCATGAAAGAGAACATAAGTCTCTTTCAGAGATATTTTTCTTCATGCATGGTAAATATGTTATATGTTAAATATGTTATTACTTATATTAAAGAAACATTTTAAAATTACATTGCTACTGGGGCGCCTGGGTGACTTGGTCGGGTGAGTGTCCGACTTCGGCTCAGGTCATGGTCTCACAGTCTGTGGGTTCGAGCCCCGCATCAGGCTCTGTGCTGACAGCTCAGAGCCTGGAGCCTGTTTCAGATTCTGTGTCTCCCTCTCTCTCTGCCCCTCCCCTGTTCATGCTCTGTTTCTCTCTGTCTCAAAAATAAATAAACGTTAAAAAAAATTTTTTTTTTAATTACATTGCTACTTACCAGCCCTTTATCATCATAGGAACATTCAGCAAATACAGAAAAAACTTTTTTCCAAAAAAATTGTTACTTATATTTACATTTGGCACATTTTATAAATGCTTCATAGCCAATAGCTCAGATTCCAGGCTCAAAATTTCACTCTTTCACAGTTAGGCGACTACAAGTATTTTTTCTAGTCTATATTCCAGTTGATTAATATTTGTTCATCAGCATTTTATTAGCTTGTTTATTTATTAATTGATTTAGCCAGGCATTTATCATCTCAACTGTGAAATGTCTAGAGAGTGTTTATACAGTTTAATTATTAAAAAACTTATAGCTAATCTAAAATATACTTGCGTGTCATAACTTCCAGTTTATATTTCATTTTCTGAAAATTAGATATGAATTATGTATCACTAAAATTTGTTCCGTGATCCTATTGCTTATCTCTATCTTAAATGTAGATGATATTTCTAATTTTTTTTGGAAAAATTTTTTTGGAAAATTTTTTTTTGGAAAATATCAAATCAGGCCTTCATTATTGCTATTATGTGCTGAGCATGGTGCAAATCAAAGGAGTATGTTACAAGGACCTAATCCTCCTGAATTCAGAATCTGGTATAGAACACAATACCGTTAGGCACAGATACAAATCAGCACTATAGGCTCTCTTTAGGAAATATTTGAATATGAGTTCCAGTAACATTTTAGAAAATAAGTACTGTGCGTTTATAATAAATGAGTACACTGAAATGATCAAAAAATATTCTCTGATGAAGAAAGACTGGAAATGCCCTTTAAAAAGGTAGTAGTGGGGCGCCTGGGTGGCGCAGTTGGTTAAGCGTCCGACTTCAGCCAGGTCACGATCTCGCGGTCCGTGAGTTCGAGCCCCGCGTCAGGCTCTGGGCTGATGGCTCAGAGCCTGGAGCCTGTTTCCGATTCTGTGTCTCCCTCTCTCTCTGCCCCTCCCCCATTCATGCTCTGTCTCTCTCTGTCCCAAAAATAAATAAAAAACGTTGAAAAAAAAAATTAAAAAGGTAGTAGTATGGAGAAGTGCAGAGGAGAGAAGAGATTCCTCAGGGACAGAATGTCAAGGTGAGGGACCATACACAGAAATGTCAACCATAGATTGTGGGGACAGTGAACCGACCACTGAAAGGTGTGTAAAATGCTGGCAGTCAGAAGACAGGTTGAAGCTAGGTCAAAAGTGTTAACTTACTTGTACGTTCTATAATGAAAGTCTTGGTTAGAGATGAACTCTTAAAACATTGGAATCCTCAAGTTTTCTTGCCACAGAGGTGCCTCATAGGAGATGGTAGCAACAAAATAATGTTCAGAGAGATTTTGTTGGAGGAACAAATTAATAGTAATCAACAAAAACTGGGGTAAATATCACATTTAATTATTTTAAAAAGCTTAAGCGAACTCATGACTCAAACTTCAACATTACCAAACAGTTTTTTCCATTGAGTAGCACATAGGTGCTTCCTTTCTTTGAAAGTGGAGACTTGAGTTAAGCAGGCTTGTTCACTCTTAAATACAGGAAATAACTTTCTATATAACCAGACACTAACTTGCTATACGTTCCCAATTTCTCCAAGTTGCTTGTCACCTTTTCTTTTATTATTTAGGTAAAATTGTCTTAAATCAACTCTCTATGGTGGGATTAGGGGAAGATACTTTGTTTCCAATGTCCTCAGAGATTACTGGGGATTTCGAAGAAAGGTTGCCTATATATTTCTCCTAAGGGTCTCAAGCTCTAAATTCCTACTTCAGGTTCTATTTCTCTCTTCTGGATTTGTTTTTCTTCTTCTTCAGTCCACTTTCTACATGATGCCACTCCCCAGAAGTCACTGCTTTCATGTTACTTCTGACAAGCCACCTCTTCTCAGGGACCATGAACTCAAGGTTGTATGTATACCAGACTTTACAGAACATGAGGGGCAATAGAGGAGACTCAGAAAAGAGTTTGGCGAAACAACGTTATAACAAATATTTAAGAATGTATTCTTAAAGTTTTGTCACACGTTTCTGCCTCTAGGAAATCTTCCCTTATGGTCCCTTTATTTATTTTTCTTTTCTTTTTTTTTTTTTTTCCTTATCGTCTCTTTAATTCAAGGACCAACCATCTACCGATGTAGTAGTGGTCATACACAACTAGTAGTATATTCATGGAGCACTAGACCAGTAGTAATAATGATAGCCAACAATTACTAAACACTTTATATGGATAATTAGTGTTCATACCATACTAACAATGTAAGAGAAGTAAAAACAAATACATTCTGAAGACAGGTAAAAAGAAATGCAAACAGATTAATTTTCCTTAAATCTCATAGTAGTGAAGCATGGACTGGAAATTAGAAAGTAGATTACAGAGCATGTGATTGCACTGACATACTCTACCAATACCATATTTCTGGGTTGGCCCCATGGTATGTGTAGCTATAAGTAAATAATTTTTGCAGGGACCATATATATCTACAGGAGTTTTTTTTGTTTCTGTTTTTGTTTTTGTTTTGTTTTGTTTTTTCCTGTATCAAAAATGCACGGACCCATGTGAGATAGAGTAATTTATTAATGAAAATTTAAAATAATGAATAGGAGTGAGGTTTTTATGTATGTATGTATTTATTGTACCATAAGTGCATAGGAAGATTCTTTGTAGTGTATTAAATCATCTTTTCAGGCCTGTGGACCATCTACTCTTGTTCTTTATTGTCAAGTGTGCTATTTCTCGCTAATTTCATAACTTCTACCATAAGAAAAAAACTAGCAATATTATCACACATAATGGAATGGCTCTTCTCAGCCTGTTTGAATTGAAACTGTAAGGACCTTTTTGTCTCTAAAGTACTCAAATGCCATTTTTTTAATGCTGTCTACACCATTACTCATGATACTGTATCATTCATTTTGCCAGGCATGAATACTAACTTCAAAGGACTTCCTTAAAGATTGTTACTTTGTTTTATTGATAATGACCACACATACAATCTTATTCAGAGTATGACAAAAATTTGAATGAAAAACAGATTTTTTGTCATGTTATATTTACTACTGGTGGTTTATAAAGTACATGTAGAAGAAAACATCTTCCACCACATATTCTTTTAGATATTTTAGGCAATAATCATTGCATTTTTATTTGCTTTCAATGTTTATTTATTTATCTTGAGAGAGAGAGGGCATGCGCGTGCACAAGCAGGAGAGGGACAGAGAGAGAGGGAGAGAGAGAATCCCAACCAGGCTCCATGTGGTCAGTGCAGAGCCCAGTGTGGGGCTTGATCTCACAAATTGTGAGATCAGGGCCTGCACTGAAATCAAGAGTCTGGCACTTGACCAGCTTAGCCACCCAGGCGCCCAGTCATTGCATTTTTAAACTGTAATCTCTTTCAATGCTGACATTCCACACTACTTTTGTACAACTCATCATGTAGAAGGAGGAATGGAGACCAGGTGAGGGGCCTGAATGATGCTAGAAGAATGTCCCCAGTCACCCAAGTAATGTCTCTAGCTCAGCTTATGAACTACCTGGGAAAACATGAAATCACATTGATCAGAGGCAAGCATATGACATTGTCTAGAAGAGCCTATTGGTGTTATGGAGCAACAAGGTCTGAAAAGCCTTCAGAGAATATAGGTGTGGCCATCCCGAGAGACAGCCTGAGAGGGGTCAAGGAGCCAGTCATGGGAGTGAGTGGATTACCCTGAGTGACGAGGCTGGGAAACACACAAGGTAAAGGGTGTCTGTTACCTACCCAGATACACTTGGATGGCGTAGTCAGAGGCAGCTCTTTAGGTGGAACATGGTGGGGCTAGAACTATGGCATAAACCTACATATGCAACTCAAGCCCCGGGATTAGTGTGGGCAATCAGTAATCCAGAAACTTGCATTCTTTCTGTGAGTGACAATGACTCAAAATTCGTGTATCATCAACATCCTGCATCTCAGGGAAGAATGCTGCAGTTAGGAAACAAAATTCCCAACAAGATTCCCAAAGGAGGCTTAACCATTATTCTTTAGTAGTATCAGAGTTTTGCTATCATGTGAATATGTTATTGCTAATGATAAAATAACTAATTCAATAAAGAAAATCTGACCTGCAAAAAATAAAAACTCAAAATTAGATTAAACATATTTCATTGTAAAAATGTGTTAAAATGATCACCTCATTATAATAAATAAATAGATAAATTGATAAAAAATGAGTATGAAATGAATGAATGGATGCACCAGGATTCAAAACAGTTTTCCAATTCCTACTCCAAATCTCTTGGAAGTAATCCACACTGCACATATTATTGATTCTTCTAATGCTCATGACAAAAGGCAACGCATAATTTAATTTAAACTGTCTACCAACTCTAATGAATCCCATCTAGCCTCAACTCTCCACCATGTTACTCATATTTCAGTCATACCACAACCAGTTATTCTGTGATATAGCAATACCTTTGGTTTTTTTTTATTTTTATTTTTACCATAATAAAATGTTACTTCTTCATGTAAACTTAGATTTGCATCAATGAATGCTCTTGTCCTTATACTAACCATCATTATACTTCATTGGGGAGGGGGGTATAAATGGAGGAGGCAAAGTAATTAAGATCCTTGAGAACTTTTTGAGAACAAAGATATAAATTTGGCTAATATATATGTCATCTGTGTTTTTATTTTTATTTTTTATTTTTATTTCTATTTTTCTTATTTTTTATTTTATTTTCATTTATAACTTACTCCTGCTGGCAATGAGACAACATCCTTGCTTTCTATTTAGATAGAACATAGGTCTTCTAAATTCACTTCTCATTTTATTTTAAAATAATATACAGGTAGCTGGTCAATACTGCCCAAAACAAAATTTGTATGTTCTCTTATTCATAGACATTTTTTCCCTACATGTTGAGAGCACTGGTCAAAAAAAAATTCTTGAAGAAGACGGCCTCATTAAACAAATAATCATCAACCTCCTATCTTCTACTGAAATAAATATTAAAATACCTGAGGGATTTGAGAAACAAGTATATCTTAACCATCTTCTAGCCAATACACTAGCTTGGCACATGGTAAGCATATAATGTGCACTCAGTTATGGCTGCAGAATGACTAAATAGGTAAACAGACTGTTCATATGATTTCTGTAATGAATTTAACTTTCTGTCTTAAATATCATTTTCTTAGCAAAAAATGAAAAAGACAAAATTTCCTATAATTTAGATATTTCCCTCCCTTCCTCTCTCTCTTTCTTTGTATTTTATTTCTTTTTCAAAAATATTTATTTATTTATTTTGAGAGAGAGTGAGTGAGGGAGCAGGGTAGGAGCAGAGAGAGGGAAAGAGAGAATCTCAGGCAGGCTCTCGGAGCCCAACATAAGGCTCGAACTCCGGAAGTGTGAGAGCATGATGTAGGCCAAAATCAAGAGTTTGACACTTAACCAACTGAGACACTCATCACCCCCTTTCTTCGTATTTTATAAAAGCATCTGTGATGGTTCACTTTCAGCTCATATAGGAAAAGCTGATAAGAAAATAACCTTAATGGACTTAACTCAGGAAAGCTTGGAATTGGTTTCCATAATCTGAAAACCTGGACCTATGTTAAAAATTGAACATTTTTTCTAACTTTTTGGAAACACTCAAACATGAATTTTAGATAACCCAAACCAAGTGGACATGGAGGACTAGCACTAGAACTCTGGGTACATTTGCAAAAAGCAGGCTGTTCCAGGGCGATGAGCTAAATGGGTAAGGGGCATGAAGGAATCTACCCCTGAAATCATTGTTGCACTATATGCTAACTAATTCATGGGGATATAAAGTACAGTATGGCAACTATAGTTATTACTTCTCTATTGCATCTTTTAAAGTTGCTAAGAGAATAGATGTTAAAAGTTCTCATTACAAAAAAGTTATGTTAGTATGTCTGATGACGGATGTTAACTGGACTTATTGTGATGATTTTACAATGTTTACAAATATCAAATCATTATGTTGGACTTCTGAAGTGAACATAATGCTGTATGTTAAGTATACCTCAATAAAAATAAGAAATAAATTCCAAGGGTGGGGGGTAAAGGCAGGCTGTTCCATTTACAATAAATGTAATCAATGGTTCTGACCTCTACTAGACTATGAAAATTAAAATAATTTCCTAATCAATACAATATAGAGATGCAGCAGACTCTCTTAGTTATGTTCCCAGCAAAAACTTTCCATCTTACTATTCTTTATTTTAGCCAATATCAAGCCCCAAGCCCAGAGTGAACTATGATTGGTGATCCCATTCCCTTCGCCAGTGATTGAACATGTCATGGCATTCTACATATTAGAATGTTGGTATGCATTACCTGGAGGTGCTTCAGTCCTCTCATACCCATGAAGTTTTCCAGAAATACACTAGGAATGACAGAACAGAAAGATAAAATGGACTCAGGTCTTTAATAATATCATTGAACCAGTAAATTAACAGTAAAAGAGCCATTCTTCCCTGGATCATTCTTGTTACTTAAGGTAATAAATCTCCTTACTGTTCCATCCAATTTTTTTTTTTCCTGTAACTTATACCAGAAATTATCCTCATTGATAAAACATACCTATTAGGAAGACTTATTCCCATTGCTAAAATCTTACATAAATGGCTTATTAATAATTAACTAATTAATGGATAAATAAAATTATAGACAGTAAAACAGAGTAATTTAAGACTTACATTTATATATTCATATAAAATTCATTAAACATATATCGTGTGTTACACATGTGAAGTACCATAAATCAAAAAATATTTAAAAAGAGGGGCGCCTGGGTGGCGCAGTCGGTTAAGTGTCCGACTTCAGCCAGGTCACGATCTCGCGGTCCGTGAGTTCGAGCCCCACGTCGGGCTCTGGGCTGATGGCTCAGAGCCTGGAGCCTGTTTCCGATTCTGTGTCTCCCTCTCTCTCTGCCCCTCCCCCGTTCATGCTCTGCCTCTCTCTGTCCCAAAAATAAATAAACGTTAAATATATATATATATATATATTTAAAAAGAATTTTTTTCTACCTAAAAGCATGAACAAATGCTGTTGTAAAATGACAACCAAGAAGTATCCGAGCCATGGGTAAACTTGGCCTCAAGATCGGTAATGCAAAGAATTTACACATTTATTCTCGGCAAATGGATTCTTTTCAAGCTTTGTCTACATGCAGTTGTTTGACTAAATTGAATATTCAGTCAATTTATTTTTCAGACGGCATCTATTTCCTCACCTGTAACTTGGGAAATCTACAAGCAGTTTTTGAAGAATAACAAAGAATGAACATTCCAAAGTAAAAAATCTACCAGAGACTATGCTGAAAAATAAATATATAAAGAAAAATGGAGGAGAAATCAGATTGAATCCAAGCAGCTGACCAGGTAATTACCAATGACATATAAAATTTAATTCTGGACATATCCTTACCTATGACTAATGACATTAGTGTTAGTCATTAAACAGCTGTGTGGTCTTGACCAAATAATCACTTGTCCAGGTAGTCTTAATTTTACTCTTAAATCAGATAGTTGGAATGTTGATACGTGATTTGGTCCCTTGGAAAACTGCCTTTAATTGAGGAAAGGTATAAAAAAAAAGATAATTAGAACTCACTACAGTATTTTTTTTGGGGGGGGACAGAGAGAGACAGAGCATGAACGGGGTAGGGGCAGAGAGAGAGGGAGACACAGAATCGGAAACAGGCTCCAGGCTCTGAGCCGTCAGCCCAGAGCCCGACACGGGGCTCGAACTCACGGACCGCGAGATCGTGACCTGGCTGAAGTCGGACGCTTAACCGACTGCGCCACCCAGGCGCCCCTACAGTATTTTCAAGACATATGTCTCTACATCCTAAGGGCCTCCCTACAGACATTTCATTCAAGAATTAGTATCCAGAAAACAAGCAAGCAAGCAAACAAATTTTGCTCCCTTTATACAAGTGATTTCTTTTTAGCTTAAATGAATTAGGAATCTCAGAATCAAGCATGTTTACTCTTTTGATTTGCCTGAAAAGAACCTAAAGAGATAAATTTGAAAGTGCTATCTCCTTAGCTTCTGCCCCCACCCCACCCTCCACCCAAAGTGTTACTGAGATGTAATTGACATATAATGTTAGGTGAGTAAGCTTAAGTTGTAGAGTGTGATGAATTGATACACATATATATTGGGAAATGGTTACCTCTATAACGTTAGTTAACAGATTTACCGCTTCACAACACTACCATTTTGTTGGTGGTGAGTGCATTGGAGCTCTATTCTCATAGCAACTTTCAATTATACAATATTGTTAACTATGGTCTCATGCTGTACTGTAGATTCTTGGAAATTACTCACCTTGTAACTGAAATTTAGCACTCTGACAATCATCTCCCATATCTCCCACCCCTTCCTCCCTGCCAACCACCATTCTACTCTTTTGAGCAATGACAGTAGAGAAGTACTCCTGACTTTGATTTGATCCAATATTCACTTTCCTCTTTCCGGTACACTTCAGTTTCCTCATCTGTATAATTTAAATGTGTGTCCTATATCTACTTTTGCTAGTATTTGTGGATTGAGAGCAGATAGATGCCTGAGTCTCCTCAATATAAATCAATAAAATATGCATAAACTGGGTGACATCTTTGAATTTTTAAAATTCCATTTGTCTGTTTCGGCTTTCATTTAATTAGATGCTAAAAAGTTGTGATTATATATTTATTGATATTGATATTTCAAAGGAAGCCACTTCATCTCCAGACTTAAAAAAAATCAAAGAACATCATTTGAAATGAAAAGATTAGTTGTACTAATCCAAACTTGTCATTACTAAAGGTAATTAAGAAAATAGCTAGTTAGAAAACACGTGTATATGTATATATTTTATTAGCTTTAGTTTTTCTTCCTTGTCTGTAAAACTAATGGTTATTTTACCATAGTATATTTATTTTTCTAAATGTAGCAATATTTTTAAAAGGTAATAATTACAACTTGTCATGTCCTGATTTTTTCTAATGGCACACTTTTAAAGAATTATTTAGGCATGGGCAATTTAATTTCCTTAATCATGTTCATATATCAGTGATGCATGCATTGCTATGTATCTCACAGTTTTAAAGGAGAATATTTCTCCAAAATGTGTTCCATGTGGATAAAATATAATGCCACTTCTCAACTGAAACATAAACAAATAAAACTAGACTCAGGAAATCCTTCAATAGAAAATTAAACTGCAGAATTCTATTTGTCAGATTATCTTCCAAATCTTCAATCTTCTTCGACATCCCACAGAGTCCATTTCAAATGTGGGTATCAAGTTCCACCTAAGAGAGAAATATATTAGTTGAACTGTATCACATATCATTTAAATGTAAAAAAAAAAAAATCAAATAGCATACTTCTAATTTCATCAGACGTTTTTAGTAATATGTCTAATAAGAATTACAAAGAATGGGTATTTTATGTAACATGAATCCTAATGCTTTTGAATGATTTTTTTTTTCCTCCTAGACCAAAGCCGAATCAGTGATTAGTTCAGGTTTAGGGAAAGTGGACATCTGGCACAACACTTCTATTACACAGCTATTCCCCCTTGTCTGCAGCTAAAACTCATAGGCCAATTTTGGCGTGTGAGTCCATTTCATTTTGCTGTAACCACATCTTCCTTTCTTCATGTGCTAATTAGTCTATTATCTAAATTTCTACTTAATCCTTATGAGAATATATTACGAAAACTTGTACAGTCTTTTATAGGCTCCCCACTTCTCAGTTTCAAATATTTTAAGATTTTAATTACTCTGCTTTAAAATATTTTGCATGCATTTTAGAAAAATGACTTAACCCAAGAGAAAAAAAATGTTGCTACCTTGATGCTTGTCTAATATTAATATATCTGTATAACGGAAATAATTAAAATGCACTTTAATTTCCCTTTTAAATTATATCCCATTGACAGCTGAATCATGAGGATAACATTCCAAAGCATGTGGGGCACTTGATCCCTTTAGTACGGTAGTAGTTTGAAATCCAGGGTTCAGAGGAAAAAAAAGAGATATTTCAAATTCCTGAAGAGCCAGTCAGAAAGATTTAGAGCAGAGAATTCCAACACAGAATGAAGCCTATGTCAGTCGGGCTACGTAATGTTTATTCTTGAATAAAGGACAATATGACATGGCAGAAATATAATGCCTTCCCCTTCTCGTGTGGACTAAGAGAAAACAGAAGAAAAAAGAGTGAAGGTAAGTGACCAAACTTATTAGTTCTGTTGTCTCATTTCTTGGTTTGGTGTTGGATAAGTTGAGTTGAGGATAGAGACACAAGGACTCTCTCCCTTTGTCTCCATCACCTTCATATCTAGCTAGCTAGCTAGCTAGCTAGCTATAATTTTCTCTCATCTATCTAATTACCTCCTAAGAGGAGGTTGGAGTTACCCAGAATAGGCAGACAAACCTATTAGACTAAATCTATGATCTCTACCTGAAATGACAAAATAACAACATACTTGCTGAATAGAAAACACAGAAACAGAACTTGCAATGAAATGTTTTGGCTGGTGAGAAGAGATAAGGAGGAAGATTGAAAGTAGAGTATTCAACTGTACAATATGAACACTCTTTCCTTCCTATAGCCTACTTCCTCTGTCCCAGAGATCCATGCTTCTCCACATATTGCCAAGAATTTGCCAAACTGTTGCAGAAAGAAAGAAAGAAAGAAAGGAGAAAGAAAGGAAGAAAAACAGACTATAGATCAGACATTTTCAGAACTTGAATTTTGTCATTTACTTAAGATCTGTAAAGTGAAGGATATGACTGGGTTTAATCATCAGCCAGAAGAAAAGGATTATTGCTGACAATTTCGAGAAATGTGAATATTTTTAAAAGTAATCTCTATACCCAATGTGAGGTTCAAACTCATGATCCCAAGATCAGGAGTCGCATGCTCTACTGACAGAGCCAGCCAGGCGCCCCGAGAAATGTAAACATTTTAAGCCAAATTCTGTTTGGAAAATTTCTTCATATCAAAGTTTTAAATACTTAAAAGTTGCTTATGTAAATGTATTCTACAGACATATTTACAATTCCTTACTTCTTTAAGGTTATTAAAATTAGAGAAGCAAAGTCATATGACATTTATGTGTATGAGCTCTTGAGACAGACACCATGGTTTTGAACTCTGGCTCCAACACTTACCAGTTGTGCCCCCTGAGTTTGCTCTATCACTCAGTGCTACAGTTTCCTCCGCTGTAAAAGTGAATAATAATGATTCCGACTTCATAGACTTGTAAGGATGGTACAGGTTACTACATAGAAAGTACATAGGATAGTACTTTCTCCATAGTATTACTCAGTATCCATGGGGCATCATAGTAAGTCAAGGCACATTTTAATAATTTGATACATATTACCAAATCATCTAGAAATGAAGTGTGTTTTCATTTTTTTGCTTCAACAAATGAGATATGAGAGATCACTTTTCCAACATTTTTAACATTTCTTGCTTATTCATTGTTTTTCTTCTTTGATATCATTGTGCTCAAATTTGCAATTATTAGTAGCCTTCTTTTCACTTTTTTTTTCTTTATATGTTTTCTCTTTCTCCTTTTTACCCATTTAGGGGGCATCTATGTGTGTTTTTAAAAATCATTCTGAAAATGCTTTTTAAATTAACAATGATATTATAAGTATTCATAGAATAAATGGCAAGTATTTCAAGAGCATTTTCATCTATATTTTTTTCTGGTGCTTTATTTTGTGCATGTAGTTTATATTATATATATTTTTCTTTGTGATTTCTCTTTTCCTTTATGATATCACTTTTATGTTGTGATATAATCTGATCTCAAAATTGAAAATATATTCTCATCTCCAGTTTACAGCTTCATTTTTTACAATTAATTATGTTAATCATTCTGGAATTTATGCTGTAATATGACATGAGGCTGGGGTATACCTTGATTGTTTTCTAATTAGTTAGCCTATCATCACAACTCCTCTGACATTTTATATAATCATTACCATTTGTTCTATCTTATCTTGATGGTCTCATTAAGTTGTCTGTCATTTCCATCTGTCAGTTAGTTCTTCAGGCAAAATGATGTTTTTTAAATGCTTTTGTGGCTTTGTATAATGTATTTGATATTTGTAGGGGAAGGTTCCTGTCCTCACTCTTTTTTTTTTCTTTCCACTTAATTTCATATTCCAAGAGTGTGAGCATGCGTCCCAATTCTTCATCTGAAGTGGAGTCTTCGGGGAAGGGGGATTTCTGGAAAGATGTGCCTTTCTTATTAAGAAAAGAGGGAGAGACAGACAGAAAGAGAAAAGTGAACAAACAGAAAGCCACCTTCTTAAATTCCAGATTGGACCTGGTCATATGAATATGTTGGGCTTCATCGACAGGAAAGTCATTGTGTAAACAATAGAATAATATGAAGGTGACCTAGAATCCTGATACTGTTAAGCAGCTGAATTATATAACCCTTGAACTACCTGCTTCAGGTTTCTTTTAATATTGAATAATTAAAGTCAATAATAATACATCCTGCTCCTAAAACATTCTAACTGGTATGATTTCTCTAGTGATATTGCTGAATTGAAATGTTTTCATTAAATTAACTGGTGATTGATCCCCCAGCCCCACCCCTAATTCCTACCAAGTAAAAACCAAAGTCCTAAGGTCAACACTCAGAATTCTTCAGAATCTCTCCCCTATCTTTTTTCCAGCCTCATCTCTGGCTGCTTATTCATGGAACTAAATATTCATTTCATCTCCCCAGATTATAGCTTCACATGCTTGCAGTTAATTCTAGCTAGAACATCTTTTCTACCGTGCCTTCCTATTGAAATTTTTTCTTGTCTTCAAGAATAGACATAATTTCCAACAGAATCATGAACATGTTTTCTCTCACCATAACTGAAATATGATGGCTCTTTACTCTGAGCACTAACAACATTTGGCTTATATCATTTAAATGGCACTTTTCCACATGAGAATCGAACCATTTACAGCCACACAGCTTGTTGTCTACACTAACATGAATATTCTACTGCTTGCAATTAACATGAATCTAATACTTCAGAAATGTTTTACCCAGAGAGATGAAGTTGTAACAACTTTATTAATTGTTTTGGAAACTTATTGGATATCCATTTATCTGAACAGCAAGCTAGGCTACTTGCCCCTACGAGAGTAAATAGCTCCTTGTCAGAATAATAATGCTCAATTCAGCAGAACAAATCTTTACTCATCAAGACTCACTTAAAACCATTTTCTCACTGTGTCCACCAATCCTAAACCATTGTATCACAATCTTTGCCTAGTCCCAAACACAACACCTGCTCTGGGAATGTTGGGCAAATATAATCCAAACAAAATGCCCAAGTCAGAAATGCTTTCTACAAAGGTAATAGAGAAAGAGAATGTTTATTCATAAAGCTTATTGAATAAGCATTAATTAAACCAGAACGTGATATGGATCACAAGCAATCGGCTAAGAGGCAGTGAAGACAAGAATAAATCTCACTCTTTTTTATATATGCATCCAAATACAAGTCATTACTTACATGTTTTCAAGATAAGCAATGACTAGCCCTCAAGTCAGGTGACTTAATAGCATTATATGTCACATAGTTCATCTTAAGTTTACCTTCTTATTGGGGTGACCATCTGTGTGAGTTAATTTGCCTTATCTAGAGGAAAAACAAACTTCTCATATCTTTATGACAGGAGGTAGTTTTGCAACTTGGAGCAAGGTGCCACAGAAGTTAGGCCTCTACCCTCCCACAGAGACTGGGAGACAGGGGTGCTATCTCCCTTGGTCAGCACATTGTAAAGAGATGGTTCCCAGGTCCTTGAGAAAGACATGTCTAGGTCATTCACTAACAAAATGCCCATCTAGTCTTCAAAGGGATTTATATACTTTTCAAAGAGAGGAGAAAGTACTTACAAGTTTCTAAAGTAAATGCTCAAAGAAAAAAAAGGGAAGCGAGATCTCTTCCCTTATTTTCAACAGGGTAAATTAAGCCTCTTATTTTAAATTTACATTTGTCCTTACAGAAGGCCTGTCCTAAATGAGATCTCCAAAATGTTTTGAATATACTACCATTAATGTCTCCTTCTGAGATTCTACTAGAACCTTGGCAAGTCAGTGGCCCCTCCTACTGCAGTAGTGAGAAACTTAGGCTTTGCTTTAGCTACAGGTTATTGTGGAGGCATTTTCCAGGACCTGGCAGTAGACACCCAATGTCTCATAATAATTTTGAAACTACCAAATATACTCTACTAGATTATAAGCTACTAGAATATAGAAAATGCTTATGTAAGTTTCTTTTTTTTTCTTTTTTTGTTCTCTGTGATTAGCATAAGACCTTAGACATTTGAATATTCAATGAATCAAACTTCCTTTTATAGTTTCAACAATATCTTGTCCATAATTTGAGTTGTGAGTCGGAAAAATGACAAAATTAACTGACTCTCCCTGGGAGATAATGTATATAACTACTCTGAATACAATTTAAACATAAATACAAATGGGGCGCCTGGGTGGCGCAGTCCGTTAAGCGTCTGACTTCAGCCAGGTCACGATCTCGCGGTCCGTGGGTTCGAGCCCCGCGTCGGGCTCTGGGCTGATGGCTCAGAGCCTGGAGCCTGTTTCCGATTCTGTGTCTCCCTCTCTCTCTGCCCCTCCCCCGTTCATGCTCTGTCTCTCTCTGTCCCAAAAATAAATAAACGTTGAAAAAAAAATTTTTTTAAAAAAATAAAAAAAAAATAAACATAAATACAAACATAATAACACTCTGTTTAAGGTAAACTGAGAAAAATGATTGAAACCACCAGTTACAAAATACCTGCCATAAATTAGTATCATTTCATCGTATCTTCAGTGATATACATACAAAGAGTACTATTATAACAGAAATTATTGGATTTCTTAATGGACTTTTGAAATTACTTCTTACTCATTAATGAATCCCTTGTAATCCTGATCCTTAGGATTTTTGGCTGGTTCTCCATTTTCTAAAAGAATATGCTTCTTAAAAAACACTTCAGAGATACATAAATCTGCATCCCTCTGAAAATGACCTCCCCAAAGATATCTGCTTTGAGAGAGATTTTAAGCCCTTTCATTCCCAATTAACCCCCTACCTAGGCATTATACAGTTTCTCAATCATCATAAAAGCCCCAGATTTCTTTTCTTTAAGCATTGCAGAGAGCAATGGCTCCTGCTGTGACTAGACAAAGGCAAGATGCCAGTACGAAGTTAGCCATGACCTTTTTCCTCCACCAGAGTCATCAGACAGAGCTACTTCAAGATTCCAGATAAAACAGCAATACGTAAAATGATAATAAAAAGTTCTTCTCTAATTAGGGGAAAAAGAAGCCTGATATTGCAATTTCTTATTTGATACTTGTATTTAACATGCAGGAAGCCGGTGAAAAGTGCTGAAAAACATACTAGGGAGTTTATTTGACCTACACATTGCAATTACCAAATAAATATCTGCCAAGGCAGGCAATTAAAGTGGGCTAGTGAAAAGCTTGCACAAACTGCAAATATCGTTCTAAAATGGAATAAGACATTCTAAAAATACTTA
The DNA here is from genome assembly GCF_018350155.1 of Leopardus geoffroyi. NCBI lineage: Eukaryota > Metazoa > Chordata > Mammalia > Carnivora > Felidae > Leopardus > Leopardus geoffroyi. The sequence goes on from NC_059333.1 coordinate 23,472,445, forward strand.
GGAGAGTTAATCACATGTTTCTTTTCTATGTGCTAGACCTTCTCCTGAGTCATGTTTGGTTTTGTAATTCTAGAATTCAGCAAAGTTTTCATTTCAGCCATAGATACTTTTTCTCCAACTTAGGTAACTCATATCAGATGAATTAATTAGAAACACTATTCTTCCCAAATTTAAATAAATAGGAAGGAATTGGCAAACATAACGTGTTATCCCAACTATAGTTTTGAGGATAAATTTACACAAACTAAGATTAGAAGATAAATACTGGAAAGATATACTCTTTTTCAGAGAGCAAGAACAGGAGCATCTAATCTAGTCTAGAACTTCAGAAAAATTTTCATAGAGAAAATGACTTTTCATAGAGCAAAAGTCTTGAGAAATGAAGATTGAGGTGAGATTATATGGAGGTTATAATACATCCTAAAACTTTAAAGGGTCTAAATAGCACCTGAGAAGTACTAAAGTATCTGAGAAATGTTTTGATGAGACTATAATTTTTAAATTCCCAAGCACCCAGACTCTAAATAGAAATAATAATACTTAGAGTTCCATATACTTCCTCCCAGAAAACAAAAATAGGGTAAGGGGAAAAAGAGTGAGCAGGTATCTGGAAACATGTGTTTTGAGTCAGCAGCAGGCATTTGCAGAAAGTCTCTTGAAAACTGTAAGGCCATTTTGCCTGTTGTGCTATTGTGAGAAGGGAAGGGAAGGACAGTAAAGCTATCCTTGAAACTGAGAAGGAAGACACTTTGAGACCAGAAAACAAAGCAGATAACTCCATCAGGTTACACAGAGTTTTATTTAGGGTAACTTACTGATAGGGGGGATAGGATAGGTGACGACTCAGGTAGCTGCACAGCAATTCTCTGCAAAATCCACAAATTTTAGTCCACAAATTTTATAGAATGAGGGGATGTGAAGAAGGGCACTGTAGTGAGATCAAAGGATGTGCAGGCACCTCAAAAAGCTAACCTTTAAATAGATCTATATGGTTGCTAAGTCAATCTCAAAATTATACTGTACAGAGACAGAAAATATGAATGGCTCATTTTTCTATAAGGTAACATCGTAATCAAAGGAACTGACGCCACTCAGTTGGAATTAAAAAATAAAATAACTAAATTGAATCCATGAATCACTGGATTACTGAATTAAGTAAGTCATACTGTCTAATACTTTATCTGCTCATGTTAAACTTCTTTGTCGTAAAGGTAAAATTGCATTTTTTGGAAGATGGGTTCAATCACCTAATGACACAGGTAGTTCATAGGTTAAGTAAAAACAAGCATAAATGTCATTATTGTAGACTACTTACTATCTAGAAAAGACCAAAAAAATGTTAACTATAGTGAAAAATCATCTTTTCTAAGAAACAGAAAAGGAAAAATTGCTACAAGGCTCACCTGTCATTTTGAAATAAACTCGTGTCCCCAAAACATTGGCTCTGATGACATTAAGACGGAACGAAATGTCACTGATGGCTCTACCCTCTGGACCACAGCACATTAGGTCACAGAGTTCAAAGATAACCTTTCTCAGCAGCTGACAGTGCTATTCTCTTATTGAATAAAATACTACTACTACTGTTTTTACACAAACTAATACATATTTGTATTTAGCAGTAAAACTCCAGTTATGCAATGGAGAAAACCGAAATGATGCTTTTTTTTTTTTTTTTTTTTTTTGCCATTTTATTACTTTTTTCTACATTCAGATTAGTGTTAGGTCCAATTCCTATGGATGTGAACTCAGAGTCAATGAAAGTTTAAATGATAGCACATCAACAAATTAAGACTTGAATATGTTTCAACAAATCATAATGTGAAAGTGAGAACCCTGGACATATACTTGCTTTTCTAGAGCCGATTTGTAAAAATCAGGAGCACTCTGAGAGGAAAGCATGTGCCAGCACAGGCACAGGTCATAGGACAACAGAAGCTAGAACACAGCACCGTAACATAGGCTGGCCGTGTTAAATTACTATGCCTTTAACAAAGCCTCAGAGATGGTGGATCTTACCAACTTGTTTAGAGTTTCAGTCCATATCTTGTTCTTCATCATGCAGTTTGTTCTGTAATCAGAGTTACCATTTTATTCTTTCTCTAACTAACCAACTTTATTCCTATTTCCTTGCCTTTGCAATTGCTCTTTCATTTGCTTTAAATATGTTTTGCTTCATCCTTTTATTTATAGAGAAGCCCAATCTTCATAAGATGGCTTAAATTCCACCTGCTTGTACAAAGCTTTTCTTGATTATTTTTTCTCTATTGCAATAGGAAACATTTGTTTTTACTACAGTAAAACTGACTCGAAAGGCTTGCTGGAGGTAAGTTATACAGGTCAGCTCTGGGTTAATTGAACTCTTTCTATTAGGCTGGACTTGACTGGACTCAGGCATGGATTTAACTCCATGCACCTTCTAGTTCCAGAACACAGTGTGAAACATTGACCAATAGCTGGGATAATTTGTTTTTAAGGTAAGAAGAGTCTGAAATAGATTATATAGACATACCTAAAGATTGAACTTGAACTGTCATCTTGTATGTCATGTCTACATTCATTCTATTGGCTGAAACAAATTACTTATCCATACCTTACACTGGAATAAGAAAGTATGCTTCACTTTCGGGAAGATAATACTCTTAGCAGAGAAAGAGCAAATCTTCAAACAACACCAACTATTCCAATCTGCACTCTTGATAGCATATAATGGTATTTCCTCCTGTGTGAAAAACGTACTCAACACTTTCACAAATGAATTTAATTAAGGCATAAGATGCAAAGGCTAGATCTCATGATCTAAATCACATCTGGATGCAGTTCCTTTTGATCAGAAAACAAATGAACACATAATACAAGTATATTCCTTATCCATATCCAATATTTTATGGTGAAATAGGAATACTGTAATCAAACAAACATACCCATTTAGATAGAGGAAGAAGAGGAGACAGTCACAGTCACTGTTTCCTGCAATTACTCTGTGTCACAATAGTGCAAGTCCATCATTACTAAACACAGGGAATGTTCCCTTACGAGACCCCAGTTCTACTCACTCCTGTGTAGTAAATCATCAATCCTTGTTTCTCATTTGACTCTACCCTCAGAGAGGCTCTTTTTCCATCACTCTCCTTGACCACATCAGAAAGGCACATGAGAGAATATGTCCATCATGGAAGCTGAGTAATTTTGCCCGAGTCTCCCATTAGAAAGTTGAGAGCTGAAAGATTGCTTTGCCTTTTAATCAATCTCTTTTAAACCAAGCTAGTGACACTTTTGGAAATATAACTTTCAAAAGTGTGGTGGCATTTAGCTATTTGATTTCAGTCAGTTCCTTATGCCAATAGTCACACCCTTTTGAGACATATCTTTTCTCTAGACTCCTTGATAGGTATTTAGATCTTACCAGACTTCTTTGGGACCACACATTTGGTTGCTTTTCTCTGACAAGTCAATGAAAAGTCTTTGTCTTTATTGGCTTTTGTGGCTCAGGCTTTTTTTGCAGTTTATGTTTTACTGATGAGTGTATCTTTCAAATCTGATTAAAAATATAACTATATTTATAATATAAAATAACATAATGTTAAGTTATAAATAAAATATGTTATATATAATTTAAGACAATATTTTATAAACATATTTATAAATACATTTTCATAATTTTTTCATATACATATATATGCACATGAATATATATACATATATATACATATATATATGTATATGAAAAAATACCTGTGAAAAGAAGTAGAAAATAGCATGGGAGAGTTCAGAAATTATTTCAGCTTGAATTGTGAGAATATAAAGTATAAGGTAAGGTATAGAAGAAATAAATTTGGGAAATAAGGAAAAAGATCATGATGGACTTGAAAGACCATGTTGCAGAACCTGAAGGAAATTATGTGGGAAGCAGTATTAAATATAATTTCTACTCTTTGAATTGTGTACTCTTTTTAGCAAGTGATATAGTTTTAGGGCTAGTGCTAATTATTAATAGTGTTTTGTTGTTGCTGTTTTTGTTAAACCAATGAGAATAAAGGTATTTGTCAATATCTTAATTGAAGAATTGGAGTATTTAAGGATCTGAGGAATTTATGGGGGTGGCTGAGTGGCTCAGTGGGTTAAGCCTCCGACTTCCGCTCAGTCATGATCTCACAGCTTGCGGGTGCCGGCCCTGCATTGGACTCTGTGTTGACAGCTCAGAGCCTGGAGCCTGCTTCGGATTCCATGTCTCCCTCTCTCTCTGCCCCTCCCCCACCCATGCTGTGTCCCTCTTTCTCTCAAAAATGAATAAACATTAAAATTTTTTTTTTTAATTTGAAGAATTTAAACTCAGTAATGAATTTTTGACTTCTATTTATATGATCAATGGTTAGATAGAGTCAGAGGACCCCAAAATGGACCAGAGTTGTTTATAAAAATTTCCAGATAGTTCTTGAATTCATAAGTTTCCTGCCCCCTTCCCCCATCCCTCCCCCCAAGCTTTAAACCTTAAGCATCTGTCATCAGTGTTGAGGCAAAACATTTTCTTTTAGTTCACTTAGTCCACTTGAATCTGAAGCACACCTATTGGGGAGAAACTTTGTAATTCATACATGTCCTAAAGAGTTTTTCCCATCTAAATCAGTGAATCACTTTTGAAATTGTGACTTAATAATCAACAAATGGCTCAGCAATTCTTGAAATCATGATTTTATTGAGTTGAAGTCATTTCAGCCAAGGAGAACTGGTTCAATCTGAAACTACCCACAGCATAATCAAGTCTAAGGTTGAAGATATGTAAGAGACAAAATCAGCAAAGCAATTTTTTCTCTGCAGTTGCAAATTCATTGGCTTGATCGCTCTTGTCCCAGAGGAAAGAAATGGCAACTCATGTTAAGCTCAGCTGAGGAGCACATATCAAAATAAATAAAATCTTTATAATCCTCTTAAAATTCTCCAGTTGATTTTTAAGAGTGTGAATGTCAAAATGTTTATTGCTTTTTAAATTTGTCGACACTTTTAGCAGTGAATCTGATTTAAAACTTAGAGCACAAACTTCCATTATAAAGAATACAGTGGAAACCTGGTACATGTATCCTTTTGACCAGAACTTTCTTTTCTCATACATTTCAGATGCCCCATTTAAGCCGTTTATGAATGTAGGCCCCAAATGTTATACTCTTTGCTTACAGGTGGTTAAGATACACCTCATTAGATAAACTAGTTTACTTATTACGAATAAGAAGCAGGTTGAACATAGCGGTAAAAAAGACTGAATTTCTTCACAGAATACCTGTTAGATATAGTCTCATCTTGGGTTTGGAAGTACAAAAGAGGTGATATCCCATGATATCTTACTGCCAACCAAAACCTCACTGTGGGTTGATTATTAGAGGTAAATAGAAAGTAACTTGATGTATCAATTCTCTATAAAGCCTGGACGATTGTTATTCATTGTTTTGTTCTTTTACTATTAGTTTTAGAAACATTTTTGGCATATTCATTTCTGCATATTAATAAAACATACCCCTTTTTATATTATATATGGGGAAAGTTTTAAACTTAATTTTAAGGTAACATACTACTGCTGTTTTATGCAACTACAAAATGTTGGTCTTTTAGAAGTTGCATAATTCAAACCTTTTATTTTTAGAGTAGACTTTTTAATTGGTCATATGAAATATGCAATAGAGATGTTTATTGTATAAACATCCACTAATTCAAATTTAGAGAAAGCACTCAGGTTGATCTAATCGGTAGGGAGTTCATTAAAAGTAAAGATGGGGAAAATGATGCTTTTAAATTACAGGAAACTAAAAAAAGGTATGCGATAAATTAAATGATTTAATTTTTTTATTTTCTCAAGTTACCATTTACTGGGTCAGAAACCAATTGTATCACTATATTCTTTAATAGCTTTTCATTCTAATCCCTTAGTCAAATAGATCTATTTTTTAAAATAATTACCTACTCAACAATGCTGCTAGATATAACACACAGGCTAAAACCTCATCACTGTAACAAATCTTTAGCAATGAAATCATACACACAATTCCACCAATTTCTCTGGTCCAACATCTAATTATGTACATACCCATTACTTATTTCACAGAAGTGGATGTCAAGCTAATGAGGACTTTTATTAGGTTCTTCATCCATATAGAAAATTAAACTCTGGTCAGATTTCCCAGTAAACTGAAAGGCTTCCTTACATGGGACACTAAATGCATTCTAAGATTTTATTATCTGAACTTGACGCCGCTACTGTGCAAATCTCTTAAGCAATTGTCAGCGCTATCCTACGACTCTTTTGACTTCTTTAACGCTTGTGATGGTGAAGGTGGTACAGATTTGAAGGAGCCAATGAGTCTCTGTGCCCATGGAAAGAGTTTCTTTCTTCTTTCTCTCCATAATACCACCACTACACTCAGTCTTGGAGAACACGGACACATATCTCATTATGCCCTATGTCTGTGTGCATCAAAGGTCATAAGATGCCCAGAAATCCAAGGTCATGCCTCATCCACCTAGAAACACATCCTTATACGGATTTGCACGTTGCTTAATCTGACTCCATCTGCTATCCTCCCCAACTTCTGAAATCCTTTCATTGTGTCCTCTAAATCACACGACCCATGAGCAGTAGAAAAACCTTTTCTAACCCTAAGCTCTACCCTCATCATTTTACTTACCTTCTTGCTTCAACTGCTACTTGGCTTTTACCTGAGGTCATTATTTTCACCTGTGACTTTCATAAAACTGGACCTGAAAGTGAACAGTTACCTTTCTTGTTCCTCATTTGCTCAGACTACACGCATCCCTTCATCTCTGCCTTAAAACACTTTTTACTAGATTTTACTACCTGCTCTCCATCCTTTTAAAAAACTTATTTATAGATTCTGTGATCAACTACCCTTTGTTTCGTTAAGATTTTAACTCTTTTCTAAATGAACCTTACTTCTGTATAGATCCTCTCACAGTTTTTCCTGATGGCAGGACATAGTAGATGATTCTTCTGCTTGGAAGGTGTCACAACATCTGTTGTTACTGGATATGCTGATTTTCTCCTATTCAGGTAGAATGGCACTTTCTGGTCCCCTTGTTGTTAGGTGGGGTCGTTTGCTTAGCTTTGGTCAATGAGTTCTGATTAGAAGTGATTTAAGTGTCCCTTGAAGTTAGAGCATTTAACTATCAAGTTCAGACCTCCCTGAATTTAACTAATAATGCTATGATAGGAAAGAAATAAACCTGGATGTTTTAGGCTGCTGATTCATATTTATTTTCTTTTCTGCAGCATAACATAGTTTATTTAACTGCTGTGCCTGGTCTCTCCATTCTTTGCACCTTAATAGTAAAAGATCCACCTTAGTTAAATTCTATTCATTACTGGTGGAGGCCAGCTCCAGCAACCAGGGGTTCCCGAAGGAAACACGGCGTCGGTGAAAATAAAACAAAACTAAAATAAAAAACTAAAAAATAAAAAACTAAAATAAAAAACTAAAACTAAAATAAAAATGGACACCGACAACAGCAGCGTGTTAAACTGGCCGATTTATTGTAGTAAACGTGGCATTATATATGCTAGTGATTTCCTTGTAACATACGTCATCTATGTTTTTCTAACATTACCTAATTTTGTGTAAACAACCTTTAAGAAATACCATGGTGATTTTCCCCTAACTTTCCCGCAAAGCCTTTGATTATTGATTAATTTCTTACCTTATTCCATTATGCATCTGCATTTATCTATAATCTACAAAGCATTTGCTTTGCTGTTCTCATGAAAGGCCCTCCATTTCTCAACACCTCAAGTGGAACAGTTACAGGGACATGACCTCCTAACCACATGAGGCCAGAAGAACAATGTGTTCGCCTCGGTCCGAGGTGCCAGAAAGGGGCTGAAAAGGCCTTAGAAACCCCTGTCTCATACATTCTCAGAGAGACAATGCACCTAGGAACCAAGGAACCGACTAGGTTCAGTCATCATCTGGAATGCCTCTGGGGGGCCAGGTGGGCCTAGGGGTTGAAATCACCTGTGCCCAGAGATACACTCTTTAGTTGCTGGAGTGGGGCTTTCAAATCCATATGTCTCTCCTTTACAGGCCCTCTTTGCTGGCAAAGGTATGAGGCTATCCTTCCTGTAAGTAGAGGAGTCTCCTTAGGGGATGGCAAGGGCTAGACGTAAGGCCGCACAATTTCTTGCGGAACCTTATTTTCTTCCCTAATGGTTCTTTTCCCAGGGGGCCTGCCGAGGGCAATTCCACAACAGACAATATCCCAGGTAGTTTTAAGGCCAAATTACCTAAAAGCGGGAGGACAAGAAGCTTCACTGTCGGCGGGCCGCCTGCAGTCACCAATCTGTCCACAGCCTGGGCCTTCCACTCAGGCTGGGAGAGCTCAGCTTCCAGCACATTACTATAACTGTAAGCTTGCAGCTGAATGTGGCTGAAAAAGAAGAAAAAGCCTTGCTGACTGATCTGACTTTAAACTCAGAACTTCTAGCAGCATGTGACCCCTCAGTGGCACCCTGCAATCCAGCCATATTTTCCTAGTTTTTTTAACCTCTCACTCACAAGCAATTATTATATTCCTTCTCTTCTGGCCTTAAACATCTTCTTCTACAGTTTATAAGTAATAACAGTATTAGAAAAAATGGTATTAATACATTAAAGCCAGATATCAAATATTGTTTGTGATCATTGTTTCCATAATAACTTAGTAAATGTATTTGGGACACAGAAATGGGAAAGTTAGAACACACACTCCTCAGCATCTTATTTAACTTTTTGACTTAACTTATACATTGTAATTTTTGGTTAAATTTAAAATAGCTATTATTTGTTTAGTGCCTGTTGAGTGCCAGGCAATAATAAGTCATTTAATTTTCAAAATGATGTTCTTACTTGCTATCATTATTCCACTTTTCAGATAAGAAAATGAAAGCAAAGATGTTAAATACTCCATCTCAAATTCTAAGTCAGTCAACCATAGATGTGGGATTTAGAGAGGGGTTGATTGTGCATTTGAGAGACATGACCTAACCACTACGTGCTGTGGTTCCCACCACATACTGGAAAGAGTTTGAGCAGTTTGGTTGAGAGGCGGGAGGAATGAGGAAGGTTATATTGCCTTCTGAGCTTCCGAAATTAGGAGCTGTCATGTCCTATTACAAAGGAAAAAAGATATGTTGCACTGTATTGTTCTTGGTAGCCAGGCGATTGTTATGATAACTCCAATGACATTTTGAATAACGGTATATCTATTTTGGAGTTTAGATACACCTTGTTTTACTCCCAGTTTGCTACTTCTTATGTGACTTCAGTTTATCTTGATTTATTTTATTATATATAAATATATATAAGATAAAATATAAATTTAATATAAAACAGCAATCCTAAACATTACTGACCATAGTGAGAATTAGGGAGATAATATATGCGCAATATATATTAGCAAGATAAAATATGTGTAGCATGTTGTCCTTTCTCGGCTCTAGTGGAGTTTGGGATACGGTGGCTACATTGGTTAGTGTGATTAGTAGCCTCCTCAGGATTATCAAATGGATTTTTAGGCAAAGCACACATTCCTTAATCATTATCAAATGCTTAATATTTTTATAAGCTTGTATCTACCTACTTCCCCAGATTTGCAGTCACAGATGTCCATGGAATATAGAAGAAAGAAACTCAAATCCCATCTGACAAAATGGTGATTATAGAATGTTGTGAAACACAGATGACAGGAAAAGATCATGAGATGCCTAGGGGAAAAAAATGTATTAATGAAAAGAGAGCCTGGAATGGGGCCCAGACTGTGAGAGGGTCTACCTGGTAGAATGAAGCAGTCATTTTGGGTAGAATGCAAGGCTGTTCATTAAACTGTCAACATTCCCATCTTGCCATGTTGGAAAGGAGAAGGCTGTGTAATAAGATAAAAAGACGGTATCACTGGGTGGTGGACAAACAATTCTACTTTGCAATCTGTTCGCAAGAGTCAGACATGTTGAAGGGAATATAATTTCCTATCTTCCAGAGACAGAGGTAAAACTCAGGAACACAGAAGCAGGCACAGATGATAATGAACTCAGAGTGGCAACTGCAGAGGTAACAGTTCCCAAAGGTTGTCAAGGTCAAGTGATACCCAAGGGTTTGTTCAAGGAAAGCACTGTTCACATAGCAGACCCCTGCGGGTGGATTAATGCAGAACAGAAGTGACACAGAAAGGCAATGGCATGCTAAGAAAAAAAGGAAGTTAGAAAACTGAAGGCCACCAGGCAGTAATTTAAATTTTTATGACACGTTTTTGGGGATTCCTAGAATCACAAGCGGAGTAGTGGCCTGAGACTTCTATTTTTCATGGGTGATGTCTAGTGATCCAAGAAATTGGGAGCTAGTTGCTAAAGTGCCTTCCCTATAATCCTTAACCTAATATGAATTAGGGCATATTTGTTTACACCAAGTAAAATATCTGGTAAATATTGTTATCATCAAATATTTGTTCCTTCCCTGACAATTCTATAGCCCATTCTGTATAAGTAGGAAAATGGTTTTAGTTGTACAAATTTTTATCAAGGCAAGAGCTTTCATATTGTATACAGTCTTATTTTGGAGTGAAAAGCAGAAATGTATTTTGGCTATTTATTGTAACCTCTACTTTTTTTCCCGCTAAAAAAAGGCAGATTCCATTCAACTTACCAAACAAATTAAATTTCCACAATATTTTTGTAAAGGTCTGTTTGCTTATGGTTAGTCCAAATGTGCTAAAAATTGCCAAGTTCCTACCTTCTTTGTTGCAGGTAAACTTGTCCTAGAAAATGGATTTAGGGATTAGTGTACTTTTTCCATTACAGACTATGTAAACCTTTCTACATTGTCAAAATAAAGACTTTATTGAAGGAAAGTGAAATAGAAAAGGAGTAAAAAAAAATAAATAAATAAAGTTGATGGATTAACTCAGTATTTCCCAGCAGAAATTTTTTATTCTCCTACGTGTGGTAGTTTCTTATCTCACTGGACTATATCTCTAGTTTTTATCAATTACCTGAGGGGCACTTCTCTGCAAATACTTTCAATTCTATGGACTCTTTTGGCAGACCTCCCTGTTACCTTTGGCTCTTTATCTCTGCATTCTATCAGGTGCTTTCAAGAGAACTGTTCTGCAGCCAGCTTTCGGAACCTGAGCACTAGACTGTTTCAGATCTTTTTTCTGTGAAATAGCTAAGGGTCCCAAGATGCCTATTTTAAAAGCAAACATCATTTTGTAAAGGCTGAAAACTCTCCTCGATTCACTCATGATAAGAACATTTTCTATACGTTTTAGTTTTCTTTATTTGTATTGCTTTGCAAAATTACTATGGAATATTATAAAGATATATATACATGTGTGTGTGTGTGTGTATATATATATATATATATATATATATATATATATGGAGAAAGAGAGGTACAGAGCAGAGTCAGGTCATCTATTCACTGTTGCTGACTATTTTTAAAATTTTAATTGAAGTAGAGGTGACATACAGTGTTATATTAGTTTTAGGTGTACAACACAGTGATTCAACGATTCCACACATAACACTATGCTTACCACAACATTTGTATAGTTACCAACCGTCACTATACAACTTCATTATAATATCATTGACTATATTCCCTATGCTGCACTTTTCATTTGTTGTGACTTATTTATTTTAAAACTGGCAGTTTTTACCTCTTAATTTTCTTCACTTATATTGCCCAGCACCCCCAGTCCCCTCCACTATGGCAACTCCCAGTTTGCTCTCTGTATTTATGACTTTGTTTCTGGTTTGTTTGTTCATTTGTTTTGTGGTTGTGGACTAAATTTTTAAAGACAGTATTCTCTACTATTGAAAATGAGTAGCATTTGAAAAATATGTATTTCTGTTACTTAGAGGTTCTTAATCAGATGTCTTCAGTCATTCAGTCGCTTCATGGATAGAATGTAAGGAATCCATGGGAACTTAGATGGGAAAAAAATACATATTTGTTTTCGTTAGTCTCCAAATGAAATTTGGCACTTTCTTTTTTCAGTTATAAGTGTGGATAGCAAATTATAGCAGCATTTGCAGTACTTTGTTACCAGTAGAAATCATTATACATATTGTTCTATTCCTATCCCATTAGAGATATTGTGTATGTGCTTTATTTTACAGTCATCATTAATTTGTAATTATAATTATTAGACTCTTTCTGCTAAAGAATATTAATGTATTTAATAATGAGGTACCGATTCATAAACCTCGCAATTTAAAAATTATTTTATAACCTTATTTCAATATATTTGTGTTCCTATTTATGATAGGGAAAAATCTGTTATATGATGGCTGACAGGACTGATAAGGGAATTTCAGTCCCTGACTGAAGACTCCCCTTCCAGGTTCTTGTTCCCACCCTGCTTGCCTCAGGCACCAAATTACTACCAATGAGGAATGCGGAAGTAACAGACTATAAATTGTCCCCTCTGTTGATGCTCTGGGCAGACCTCTGGAGAATGATCTCGTCTGAGCCCACTGGAGTAAAATAAACCTCCTGTCTTCCAAGATCTCTGAGTGCTGCTTGGTTCTTCTGCCGGGTGACCCAGACCCGTTTCCATAACATTTATTCTTAACATTTTAGGTTAAGGATTTAAAAATATTTTGAGAAGGAAATCAAAGGTGTCATATAACTGCCAAAAGAGTCCTTATAAAATAAATAAATAATTAAAAATTTATGAGTTCTCAGTGCAAAACCTCAGAAGTCTAAGAAATTTCAGATTCTTGATATACTTAAAATTAAAATTATTATTAAAATCTTCACTCATAGGGTGATTCCAATTAATAAAGACTTTTCATATGTCTTGTTCATTCAAAAAATACTCATTCAGCTTCTGCCATTTGCCTAGTATTGTTCTAGTCACTAGAAAAAAGGAGTGAATAAAATAGACAAAAATAGACTGTATCTGACTTTGCAATCAAGGATTTTATATTTTTGTATAAGAGATAAAAATAAATAAAATTTAAAAACAAATGTTATAGGGGCACCTGGATGGCTCAGTTGGATAAGTGTCTGACTCTTGATTTCAGCTCAGGTCATGATCTCATGGTTTGTGGAACTGTTAGGCTCTGTGCTGAGTATGTGGTCTGCTTGGGATTCTCTCTCTCCTCTCTCTCTGTCTCTCCCCCCTGCTCCTGCACTCTCACTATCTCTCAAAATAAATAAATAAACATTAAAAACAAATGCTATAACAAATTTGAAGGACTCGCACTAATTGCGTCTAACACTTATAAAACTGCAATATTAAGAGATTGTGGTATTAACAAAAAGATTGAAATTTAGATCAAAAGAACAGAGTAGAGTTTCTAGAAGTAGATGCGTGCATAGATAGTCAATGATTTTGGAAAAAGAATTCAAATGAAGAAACCATCGTCTTTTCAACCAATGGTGGTGGGACAATGTGACATCATAGGCAAACAAAACAAAACAAAACAAAACAAAAAACCACAAATAAGAACTCATACAAAAAAATTAATTCAAATAGGTGACAGACTTAAATTTAAAAGTTGAAATTATAAAATTTCTAGAAGAAACCATAGGACAAAATCTTTGTGCACGTGCAAGTATAGTATTATCTGAGTAATTTTGCTTAGCAATACCCTACAAGTTAACGGTGTTGAACTTCTTTTCATGAGCTTATCTGCCATGCATATATTTTCTTTTATCAATTGTCTGTTTTTTTAACAGATTATTATTTTTTTAATTTATCTTTGAGAGAAACAGAGACAGCAGAAATGGGGGAGGGACAGAGAGAAAGGAGGAGAGAGAGAATCCTAAGCAGGCTCCATGCATTCATGGAACTGTGACCGTGACCTGAGCTGCAACCAAGAGTTGGAAGCTGAACCAACTGAGCTACCCAGATGCTTCTATCAATTGTCTGTTTAACTCTTTTGCCCATTTTATTCATTTATTTCTTAAATGCTTATTTATTTATTTAGAGTGATTATCAGGGAGAGGGAGGGTGTAGAGATTTGTTCTGCTTCTTTTAGTTCCTTTCCTTTTCTGGATAAAATTAGAATCAGCTTGTTGATTTCTAAAAACAAAGACAAAACAAATAAATGAAAAAAAAAAAAACTGTTGTAATTGGATTAGCTGTTTTATTGGATTTGCATCAATTCTTTGGAACTATCATCTCAACAATCCTTCAATCCAAAATCATGTTTTATTTAGATATTCTTTGCTTTCTCTTATCAATATTTTGTACTATATAATTTTAAATAGAAGCTGTAAGAATGGACATCTCTGTTTTGTTCCTGATCTTTGCAGGGAAGGATTTAGTCTCCTATAAATACCATAATGATAGCTGCATGCTTTGGGTAGAATCCTTTGGGTTTTTTATTGGGGTATTTATGGCCTCATAAAATAAGTTGAACAGTGGTCCCTTTGCTTCTGTTTTCTAGAAGAGGTTTTGTAGAATTTCTATTATTTCTTCTTAAAATTGGTGGAATATGCCAGTGACATAATCTGGGCCTGGAGTTGTCTTCGTAAGAAATATTTTCAATGATTAATTCAATTTCTATAGTAGATTTAGGACTACTCATCACATCCATTTCTTCTTGAATGTGCTCCTGAGTACTGTGTGTCTTTCAGTTAATTTGCCATTCCACCTCAGCTGTCAAATTTGGGGGCATAACATTGCTTTAATAGTCTATTGTTATACTTGTAATGTCTTTATGATTTGTAATAATGGCTACTCTTTCATTCCTGTTACTAGTAATTTATGTATTCTCTCTTTTTCTCCTCACCAGTTGGGCTATAGGATTGTCAGTTTTATGTAATTTATTCAATATTATAAATATTTATAGTATTTTAATTAATAATTATAGTCATCTAAAATTTATATTAAAGTTTTTATAATTTAATATAATTTTGATATAGTTGAATTAAATCTATCACTTATTAATTTCTTTTTTGTTCTGTTCTTCTTTCCTTACTCTTATCTCTTTTTTCTTTTTTTTATTTGATTGTGGTTGAATTGTGTGTATTTATTTTTCTTATTACATTTATCTCCACTACTGTTTTATTACTTGTACCTTTGTAAAAAAAAAATTAGTCATGATTTTAGGGGTTATAATAGCAACTTTATTTTCAAATTTTTCTTTAAGTTCTAGTTAGTTAACATATAGTATAATATTGTTTTCATAAATAGAATTTAGTGATTCATCACTTACATTATATAACACCCGGTGCTCAACATAACAAGTGTCCTTAATTCCCATCATCCATTTAGCCCATCCCCTGCCCACTTCCCCTCCAGCAACCCTCAACTTGTTTTCTATAGTTAAGAGTCTTCTACGGTTTGTTTCCTTCTCTTTTTTTTCCCCTTCCTTCTGTTCATCTGTTTTGTTTCTTAAATTGTCCATATGAGTGAAATCATATGGTATTTATCTTTCTCTGAGTGACTTATTTCACGTAGCATAAGACACTGTAGCTCCATCTGTCATTGCAAATGGCAAGATTCCATTCTTTTTGATGCCTGAGTAATATTTCATTGTCTATATATACCACCTCGCCTTTATCCATTCATCAGTTGATGGACATTTGGGCTCTTACATAATTTGGCTATTGTTGATAATGCTGCCATAGACTTCAGAGTGCATGTGCCCCTTTGAATCAGTATTTTTGTATCCTTTGGGTAAATACCTAATAGTGCAATTGCTGGATTGTAGAGTAGTCTCTTTTTAACTCTTTGAGAAACTCCATACTGTTTTCCAGAATGGCTGCAACACTTTGCATTCCTACTAACGGTATAAGAGGGTTCCCCTTTCTCCATATCCTCACCAACTATAATAGCATTTTAATATGCCACAGGCTTTCTTCAGATAACATTATACTAGTTTATCTTTAATGAACTTGTTGCAACATACTTCAAATCTCACTCTCCCAATTTTTGTGCTGTTATAATTATCTTTTTTAATTATACATATGCTACAGAACATTACTACCATTATTCTTTAAAACATAATTTTTTTTTTTTTAATTTTTTTTTTTCAACGTTTATTTATTTTTGGGACAGAGAGAGACAGAGCATGAACGGGGGAGGGGCAGAGAGAGAGGGAGACACAGAATCGGAAACAGGCTCCAGGCTCTGAGCCATCAGCCCAGAGCCTGACGCGGGGCTCGAACTCACAGACCGCGAGATCGTGACCTGGCTGAAGTTGGACGCTTAACCAACTGCGCCACCCAGGCGCCCCAAAACATAATTTTTTTAAACAGAGTTTCTCAATATTGGCACTGTTAACATTTTGGATCAGGTAATTCGTTGCTGTTGGGGCTGTCCTGTTCTATAGTATGTTAGCAGAATCTCTGGTCTCTATCTACTAGACTGCAATAGCATCCCCTTTTACTCACCCAATTATAAAAATAACAAAGTCTCCAGAAATTGCCAAACGTGTCCTGGGGAGCCAAAATTGTCATTGGTTAAGAACTTCCGCTTTAAAGTCATTTAACAAAAGAAAAAAAAGGATTTGTACATTTACATATATTATAGAAATTTCCAGAGCCCTTCATTTTTTGTGTTTGGATGTACTTTTGGTCTGTATAAAATATGTACATCATATTTTTCTGGTCCATTCTCTCCCTTTCTTCTCTCTATTTGGAATGTGAATTATATGCATGTTAGATTAGGTATCCTTGTCTCACAGTTCTCTCTTCAGTAATTTTTGTTTTTAACCCCAGAGTTTTCATTTCACTTTTTCTTATAGTGTTATCGTCTTTGGTGAAACCCCCCATCTATTTTCCCATGCTCCACTGGCTAGTTTGCCATATTAATTATAGTTGTTATAAATTTTCTGTCTGTGAATTCCTACATAGGGGTCGTCTCTGAGTCTGGCCCTGTTGATTGCTTTTTTTATTGGTAATATTTTTCTTTCTTCTTTCATGAGTTTCATATTTTGTGACTGAATCTTAAACTTTCCATGTGTAATGGTAGAAACTGAGTTACTTGTTCAAGAAAATTGTTAACATTATAGTTTACCTAGGTGTTTATTGTTGTTCAAGTGTGTGTGATATTCTTTCCTGATTTGTATATCCTAGGCAGATGTTGAACCAGAAAACCATTTTGAACATACAAGTGACATGGTCTGATTTATAACTTTGTTAGAAGATAACTCTTGCTACTCTACAGAGGCTGTAAAGTAGAAACTGGAGAAGTAAGTCAGCAGGATATTGCAATAGTTCAGACCATCGTTGACCATGTGAAAAGTTGTCAAATCATGATATAATTTAAAGGAAGAACTTAGAGAATTTTCTCATGGATTAATGTGGGTATGAGAGTGGGATAAAGAAAATTCGCAGGTAAATGTCCTGAGTAATTGGATGGATTGTGGTGACATTTACCGAAATAGAAGATAATGGGCAGGGAGCAAGTATTTTCTAGGAGTAGAGGAAGAGAAGAATGAATCATTCATTCATTTATTTAACCAAATAATTGTTATAATTTTATTTTATTTGAAACATTAGGGGCCACCCAGGTGAATCAGAAATATGGTATTTATCCTTGAAGCATGAGTGGCATAGGACTATATGCAAGAAATCACAATACAGCGTGACAGATTAATTTTTTTTTTTAATTTTTTTTTCAACGTTTTATTTATTTTTGGGACAGAGAGAGAGACAGAGCATGAACGGGGGAGGGGCAGAGAGAGAGGGAGACACAGAATCGGAAACAGGCTCCAGGCTCTGAGCCATCAGCCCAGAGCCTGACGCGGGGCTCGAACTCACGGACCGCGAGATTGTGACCTGGCTGAAGTCGGACACTTTACCGACTGCGCCACCCAGGCGCCCCCAGATTAAATTTTTTTAATGTTTGTTTATTTTTGAGAGAGAGAGAGAGAGAGAGAGAGAGCGTGAGCCATGGAGGGGCAGCGGGAGAGGGAGACACAGAATCTGAAGCAGGCTACAGGCTTTAAGCTGTCAGCACAGAGCCCCATGCAGGGCTTGAACCCATGAACGGCTAGATCATGATCTGAGCTTTAAGTTGGATGCTTAATGGACTGAGCCACCCAGGTGCCCCAGTATAACAAATTAGAAGACATTACCAATTCAGTACATTATGGGAACATTCAGGAGGAACACCAGTGTTATCTGACTCTAAATGTTGTTCCTACAAAGTATAAAAAAAATATAACTACAAACATGAAATTAAAAGTGTTCACTTAAGCAACTAAAATTTAAAATATGAAACTAAAATTAAGAATGACACGTCCACATTTCATTTTTTAATACTTCCTGATTATCAAAGATTTAAATACCTTACAGTTAGTACATAAGTCTCTCCCTGATCTGACCTCTTTTTACTTTTATGCTTCAAATCTACAAAACTATTATTCCTCTCTCTTTCTTTGACACTTTGTCATATGATATTATGTCTGGTAGAAGTGGCTACTCCTACATCCTCAATTCCAGGTGCCATCTGGTAAAATCTCACACAACCTAAAATAATCAACTCAATTTTGATCTCTTCATAGAAGCTCTCTTGCCAAACTGTAGAAAGAGTTGGCATATTCTCCTCTCTGTTTCTTTTATTTTCTTACACCAATTTTCTCATCCTTTTTACTTTTATTTAATTTGTTTGCTTAATTGTCTCTACTTAAGATTCTCAGTTCTTTTCATTTTTTTAATTCATAACAGAGTATGTGATTTATATGAAATGGCTTATAAAAGTTTCTAAAATGAATAAAAGCCTGTATGAATAATCCATTCCTAAAGTAAATACATTTTATAACGATCAATTGGAGAAGACACACTGATGAAAACATTTCTTCATTCTTATAAATGAATTTCCCAGATTACTTAAATGTAAAGGGACAATTATGAAATTATTGACTTGGAAATCCTTGGTACAATCAACATTCTCTACAGGAACCCTACAATGTCACCCGTATCCCTCTGTGCGTGTGTGTGTGTGTGTGTGTGTAGAAAAGGGAGTGAAAGTGTTGGTAAAGAGGGGAAATATGTTCGTAAGAGAAGGACAGGAAAATAGGGAAAATGAATATAAGACTGAATTTCTTGAGTTAAGCAATATGTCTTGATGATTTTTCTATTCTCAGAGTCTGGCTCAGGAAAAAGCCAAAGAAAAATGATTTTCTAAGACGGTTATGATTGATTTGCATATCTCTTACTACTTCCAAACCAAAATATTCTCTTTCCACCATCTATTAACCTGTAATTTTAAATATCTTATTTTCTCTTTACATCACTAGAATAAGAAGCTATATAGAGAAGTACAAGATACTTTTATAGCAATAATGCATTTGCCTATTAGCATGACATAGATATTCAATTGTGTTCTCTCTCTCTCTCTGCCCCTCCTCTACTCAAGCTCTGTCCTTCTCCCCTTTGGAAATAAATAAACATTAAAAAATATATACATATATATAAAAAGGGGCTCCTGGGTGGCTCAGACAGTTGAGCGTCCGACTTCAGCTCAGGTCATGATCTCGCAGTTTGTGAGTTCAAGCCCTGTGTCGGGCTCTGTGCTGACAGCTCAGAGCCTGGAGACTGCTTCAGATTCTGTGTCTCTCTCTCTCTCTGTGCCCTTCCCCCACTCACGCTCTCTATCTCTCTCTCTGCCCCTCCTCCACTCACACTCTGTCTCTCTCTCCTTTGGAAATAAATAAACATTAAAAAAATTATTAAAAAAAGATATTCAATTGTGCACTGCTAACTAGATTATCCACAACTTTATTAGTTGGTTGAATGTGGAAAATGTGTCACCATCTTCTTATGCTGCCTAGATCCCAGTACTTTAAAAGAAAGTCTAATACCAAAACTTATGACACAAAATTCCTTAAGTGAGATTCCCATTGGAAATTTACACCTTTGAATAAAGCCTCATTTATTATAAAGGTATATATTTACTAATAATATATAATATAATAATATTATAATAATATACATATAGTTTTATCAAAGATAAATATTTACACAATGAAGAGATTTGAAGGTCAACTATAACTTCCTAAAACACTTTCAAAAACTTATGGAGATTTAAATAATTATTTACTCAAATTGAATCTAAGAGTGGCAAAAGAGCTATCTAAACTTTCATTTTGTCCTCTCTCTGTTAGTTACCATGCTGAGGACAGAGATGTTTCCATCAATTACTGGGAAACAGTAGTGTTATAGTCTCTTAAAGAATATTGACATTTCTGGAGCAGCTGGGTGGCTCAGTCGGTGAAGCGTCCAACTTCAGCTTAGGTCATAATATCAAGGTTCCTAAGTTCGAGCCTCACGTAGGGTTCTCTGCTGTCAGGGCAAAGCCTGCTTCAGATCCTCTGTCCCCCTCTCTCTGCCCCTCTCCCACTCAAGTACACACACACTCTCTCTCTCTCTCAAAAAAAAATAAACATTAAAATGGTAACTGTAAAAAAAAAAAAGAATATTGACTTTTCCTTTGAAAACTGATGCTTTGGGCTAATTTCTTAACCCAAATCTTAAAACCTAATTTTGAAAATAGGAAATGAAAACTATTACATAAATTATTATTGTAATTTTGTATGCGTGGAAATTAAACTTGTGGGCCAGCTACACCTTACACACACCTTCATTTCAATGAAACACGACAGGAACTTTACAAATCTTTATTGAAAAAATTAGTCTATATTTATTTGATGTCATAGAGTTTACCTATAAGATTTTTTTTTTGCCAATATCTGTTATTTTCTGTGCTAAGAGATATTAGGGTCTTTAGGGAATTTTAGTAATTTTCTCTGATTATTTGTGGGAAAAAAATTGTGTGTGAGAGAGAGAGAGAGAGAAAGAGAGAGAAAGTTATAGAGACAGAGATGAGGAAAAAGTGTGTAGTACCCTGGGCTGAGTTCAAGAATTCATTTCTAAGAATAAACTTTTTTATTTATTACACATTTTCAAGTTTTATAAAGCACCGAATTTTAGAAAAGTCTGACTATACCAAATTCCTCATAATCTTAGTGATTCATAACTTAATAGAAGGGGACGGATTGTTGTGCTCTCTCCCTCTTTCTGTGTGTATGTGCGTGTGTGTGCATGTGTGTGTGTACGAAAATAGAACAGTTTTCCCAGGTTAAAATGAAAGTAAACAAAATGATAATTTGCTGTGCAATTCAAGTAAATATATTATGCTTTATTTGCTTTGTCAAAGTTGCTATTACCTTTGAATTTGGGAATGGATAAGGCAATTTTAAAAATTAACAAACATTGATTCCTTTAGGAAAATAAAATTATATAAGAATCTCATTATTTAAAGAGAATAGTTGACTCACGCCCACTCACCTGTGTATGTGTGCTGTTTATGTGTGCCTTGTGCATTATTTTTGCTGCAGCGATAGTATCCCTTTTCATGATATAGCTATATCTTCGCAGTATTTTGATATCCATCTGACAGAAAAATATGTGGAGTAGAAGGATTATGTATGTGTTTACTTAAAGTCGTCATCAACAACAACAAAATCTCAGGGAAATGTAATTTCCACAGGGCATTAACCTTGTTCATGGTGTTAGACTGCATGGTAAATTTTGTCCCTTTGCTGAACTGAACTGCTATTGAAATACCATTTTCATGATTCTCAATTTTTCAAATTTATGCAGGTGTTGTACTGCATGAGCAAATCTGCATTTAGTATGCGAACTGGAATTGGCAAAGGAGGATGGCTGCTCTCCTGCTAACTTTAAATAAGTCATGTCACAAATTGCATGCAAGCCTTATAAAATATTAACATTGGGAGACACTGAAACAAATCAGTATGACTATTAACCTGGGAAAAGAGCTTCCAAATGTATATCCATACAAAACAAATACGAAGAAAAGTTTGAGTTTTCAAACCAGGTTTATGAAATATTTTCCTGAAGTTTGTATGATTATTAAGAAGGTGACTCAAAAGGTAGGGAAAAGCGGGAAGCTTGTGTGTTCCAAAGCAGATCCTCTTACGCTTGGTTTCTCTATTACCTTGGACTGGCAGATCCACAGACATGAAACATTTCTGAAATTAACAAATGGAAAAGGTATAGAAAACACATACTATGCACTCTTATTGAAGGCTTCTTTCTCTTTTTTGACCCATGTATGAAAGCCTACTTTTGAACACATTAATTAATGGGACTTATGCAAAAACTATTGTGATTATGACAGTGTAGCTGTCTTTTTGAAGGAAGGGCAGAATATAGTTCATAAAAGTTAATTTGGGGCATAAATCAAAAAGTGGCAATTATTTGTTTTTATTTTTGTTTGTTTATTTTCTATAACTAAAAGGATAAGTTATCTGGGGCTCTTGGGTGGCTCAGTTAAACATCTGGCTCTTGGTTTTGGCTCAGGTCATGATCTTGTGGTTGGTGAGTTCTAGCCCTATGCTGTTAGCACAGAGCCCACTTGGGTTTCTTTCTCTCTCACTCTCTTTCTGCCCCTTCCCCACTTGCATACTCTCTCTTTCTTTCTCTGTCTCTCAAAATAAATAAACTTTTTAAAAAGGGATAAGTAATCATGAAAAGACAAGTAACTATAAAAAGCATAACTTGGCATCTAGATACACTCTGCTCTCATGCTAATTAGTAAAAAATGAGAGAAAGAGTGAAGAAATGGGAAATTCTGTTTTATTGACTACACCAGATATGCATGAGGGAGGAGGACTTTGTGAAGTGTCAGCCTTACAACTTAAACTACAATCAAGCTAGCTTATGAACAGTCTAGGCTTTGTAAACAGGCACATAGATGATGGATAGATAGATAGATGATACATAGATTCATATGCTCAGACATAGAGTGAGTGGACAATTAAAACCTCTTTTATCTAAGATTGATTTACTGGTAACCTACTATATTTTTAGTACCAGGGAAGATACTACACATTATGCATATTGAACTTGATTCTTAGTACCAAGGAGAGCACCAACTTTTATGAATAGAATTTGGCCATTGATATGATTCATTTTAGGAAAAGGAATCTATCAACGTCGATTTCCAGAGGTGAGGACGGTTTCGCATTCACATTTTACTGAAACATTCTAATACAATTGATAGTGCCAGTCACTTCCTGTTTGGTATGCTCTTATCCTTTGTCTTTGGTCCCCAGGATTCTGGTAATTCTCCTCAAATCTCTCTGACCATTATTTCTTATGCATTTTTATGCACTTAACTTTTTCTTTGCAATGTCGATATTTCTTTGCAATATTCTCTGCAATATTAGTATTTCATAGCATTCTTTCCTCAATTAAATGTTCTTTTTATTCATCCTGCTCTCCATTGGTGATCAAAAGAAATCACCTAAACTCAAATACCATCTAAGTGCTGATGCCACTTGACTAAGTCCCTGGTCTCTCTCATGTAAGTTCAGACTCACATATTAAACTGTGTGTATACATCTTCACCAGGTCGTCATAAAAATGTGTTCAATACTGGATTCCTTTTACTCAGACAGTGGACATTCGTTCTATCTTGACCACCCAACATCAATTTGCATGCTGTTCTTGATAGCATGTCAGTGTCATTTTGTAGAAATATCTTGATTTCATTTGGGCGCATCTTATCAGTCCAAGAGCTCTGTCCTCTCAAAACAGAAGCCAAAAGAATTTTTGGATAACAAAAAAGGCCATTTTTGCTAGATTTTGCTGATTTCCATAGTGGCATCCTTCTTGTATGATTAAGTCATTCTAGCGGCCTCAGTTCTTCTCCCCAACCCCCGCTTTCTGTCCTGTTTTTGTGGGTGCTATTCCAAATATAGTCTACCTGATATCTGCCTATATTAGTTATCTGTTGCTGTACAACAAATTGTCAAGAGCAGCTTAAAATGACAAATATTTATTGTCTCTTTTTTTTAGTTTACTTAGCTTCAGAATCTGGGAGTGGCTTGGTTGTTTGCCTCCAGCTCAAATTTCTTGAAATCATGCTGTTGGTGAGGCATCATCAGGTTCAACTGGGGCAGGTGGAATCTAATTCCAAGCTTACTCACGTGGCTGTTGACAGGCCCCAGAGCATCTTTTTCCAAGCTTGCTACATAGGCCTAACCACAGGATGGGTGATCTAAGAGGAAGTAAAAGAAAGCAGGGTGGAAGCCACAGAACTTTTACAACCTAATCTCTGAGATGACATCCCACCCATTCTGCCTTATTCTACATATTCCAAGTGAGTCAATAAATCCAGCCCACCTGGGGAGAAGATTATGCAAGGGTGTTAACCTTAGGGGGAGTAGACCATCTAGGGCATCAAAGGCATACCATACCTTTCAATACATTTCCTTTCTGCTTCAGATAGAGTGCCTTCTAGTGCTTGTAGGCCCATGTCTCTAACTGGCAAACTATGTCAGCATTTATTTACCTTCTGTATTGCTGTATCTTTGGTGCTACTATGAGCCACCTGGGCACCAAATGTGAAAATCTTAGATTAATCTTTGTCACTTCACTTTCCCCAATATCTCACATCAAATATATTCCTATTTTCCAATTTACAACCTTCCTTCAGTTTCCCAAACCACTTTAGTTAAGGGAAATCTCCACCACCAAACTTTTCCTCCTTTGTTTTCTAAAATCTTCTGTCTCTAGAATCTAGTCTTGTATTTCCACTTTTTAATTCCTTGAATGCCTTACTCTGGGCTAATTTTCTTTTCCGTTGTTCATGTGGTTTTCTAAAACACTTTCTCTCCCATATCCTTAGTCCCATACCAAATTAATTTCTCAGTTCATGCTTTTAGACCCAGTTTAGTGGGCACCTTACCCAGAAAACCATTTCTTACTAAGTCCGAATAAAGCATTTTCTTTGTGAGTGCACAATACTATGAGAATATCTCTGTTTTGTACTTCTTACATGTTATTAAAATAATCTGATAAGTGTCTGTCTTTCCCATAAGACTGGATAGTTAACTCTAGTTTTTGTATTCATTTGGGGATCTTGATGTTTTTGCATGTGTGTCTCTTATATAAGATTCTCAAAAGATAATAAATCGTAAACAAATTCTAATCAACATTCTAGATGATTCAATCAAGATAGTTATATTGAATCATAACTAAAATCAAATAAAGTAAATGTCTGTGTGGAGAATAAATCACTAGAAATGTCTTAAGTTTAGAACACACATTGATTTGGCAATTTATGAATTCAGAAGTATACCAGAAAATAAAAATGAAGAATCAAAGCAATTACAGATGTATTTTGTCATAATTGCAAACTTTTTCCTATATTACATGTAGAACTTATCATATGAGTTTTATAAGAGCTACTATGTGTTTAGGGTGAGTGAAGACCTATATATCAGCAGAGGCTCATGGACCAAAATGAAGAACTTGTAATTTTTGAGGATTGGAAATTATGTTTACATTCAGTGTGTGAAGTAATTTTCAAAACTCAAATTTTAGAAATGATTCATATCAATACAGCATACGCACAAAACAGAGACAGAGGAACTTACGATACAAAAGAGATGTGTGCCACAATGTGTGTCTAAAAGGTAAGACACTAGGAAATCATCCTTTAGTGTCATCATTTTATGAGGGCCAGCTTTCTGTAAACTTTTTGAGAATTGATTTTTATGGTTTGTAGTCTTTGCTTAAGCATGTTTCCCTTCTGAGAAAAAAAAAAAAAAGACTTTCATATTTAAATATGAAAATCCAATTTATTTAATCAGAGTAGGAAATTTTATTGGTAAACATATTTAGACTAACTCATTTTTCTTGAAAAACTTAGCTGCAAATTAAATTTTTTATCTTTTACCTAACTCTTCATTTTAAATTATAAAATAAGAAATGATTCCTGATTATAGTCCTGCCATTGATTGTTTTAACATCCTTCGTGGAAGTAAGAGTGAAGTCCTCCAAGTGTCTTGTTGTTTTTTGTTTGTTTGTTTGTTTTTAGTTTAGTGCTTAAAATACTTTTATTTATATATTTATTTCATTAAGAATGAATTTTTTTTTAAAGTCCATCAGTGGCAATAGATTTTTCTCATCAGAGCACATGCATCATTAAAAGAGATATAACATTTATGCTTAGTCTATATTCAGATTTCAAAATTTGAGTCATTAAGAAGATTCCATTTCATGTTTATACGTATTTGTCTATTATCATCGAATACGCATTTTTGGTTTTTAAAATGTAACATAGTTTATTTGTGGAATAAAGTTGGACATTGTAGCTCCTACTTATTGTCATCACTTGAAACATTGGCTATTTTTAGTGGAGTCTGCAGCATAAAAATGGACAACACTTTTATTTTTAGAATGTTCCTATACTATCTTTGAAACTGATAAAGTATTCAACCACGTATCCAGATTTTTACACTTTTGGAACATTCTTTCCAGAGTTATAAAAATCTGCTCTTTGCATTATGAGACTTCCTTTAATATCCATTAAAAAAGAGAGAGAGAGATGATATTCTTTAGATAGGTAAGTAACTCAGGGTAATTTATAGCTTCAAGAACACCCATTGCACTTTCATTTGTGTGTGTGTGTGTGTGTGTGTGTGTGAACTAGTTTCCAGCTTAATAGTATGCCATTGTTAAACCATCTTTGGGGCGCGTGGGTGGCGCAGTCGGTTAAGCGTCCGACTTCAGCCAGGTCACGATCTCGCGGTCCGTGAGTTCGAGCCCCGCGTCAGGCTCTGGGCTGATGGCTCAGAGCCTGGAGCCTGTTTCCGATTCTGTGTCTCCCTCTCTCTCTGCCCCTCCCCCGTTCATGCTCTGTCTCTCTCTCTCCCAAAAATAAATAAACGTTCAAAAAAAAAAATAAATAAACATCCATTTATAAACCATCTTTAACATCTTACTGATTAGATAGTTGCTTCAGGTCTAGCTCTTAAGAGTTTCCCACAGAGCTGTAAACTAAACTGTTTTCAACACTTTTACTCAGATTCTGATGCTAACATTTAAAGTATATAACAATCATGTTGAGGATGTTTTCTGTTTAAAGTAACATTTTACAGAAAATAAGAAAAAATAATTTTACATAAATTTTATCCATTATACAGAGGAAACTCATTAGGTCTTCTGGATAAAGATAAAAGACTCAATTTTGGTAGAATTTGTTTGAAGAAAAATATTATAATATATGTTTTCTGAAAATTTCTATCTGCATCAGATCATGTTTAATAAAGCAAATATAAAACATAGCTATTCTTGAAAACTTTAAATATGCATATGACACTTTACCTGTTTCCCACTGAACTTTCTCTTTTCATCTTCTTCCTTCTACTTTATTATTCTTACATTCCAAAATTCTGAACACTGAGGGTTGTTCAACATGACATGTCTTTTTATGTCTCCATATATTTTAATCTACTGATCCTGTGACATGAATGCTCTATTTTCAAGTGGCCTTTTCTCTCTAATGCTCCAACTTTCAATACCTATGCAATATAATTGTGAAGATACATTTTCTAGTTGCCCTACATTTGGCAACTAGGATTCAAGGATAAAGAAAAAGAGACAGTAAATACTCCATCTTCCAAAGAAAGAACCATCAAAACATTTTAACAGTCATAACATTTATGAGAAGTTACAAAAAGATGATTACACTAGGTTTCTTACCCCACAACCATTGCCCAAGCTTCCCACTAATCTTTGTTTATATAGATTACAGAGAAGAATAAATGGAGAATCATATTACTTGGGGGTTTCTGTGCTAGTTCCTTTCCCATGCCTAAGACAATCACTTTTATATATTGAGATGTCTAGAGGCAAGGGAAATGAAATCTTGATCCCTGGCAGGAAATTTGATAAGCTGAGAAATCAGCAGTTTAGCAAAGTTGGGGAGAGCATGGGGTGAGGGCTCATAGGACAGCTTGATATGTATCATGTGATTTGGGGCAATGACTATGATCACAGAGACTGGTGTTTTCTTCTTTGCTGGAGATGTTTGAGTATGAAATGTTGGTTTAAGCAGCCCACACTATCAGAATGAGAAGGGATGACCAACAACCCTGAGTTAATTAACAACCTATATATAGGAAGAAGAATTGGAAGGCTTTGGAAGTCTCTGAAAATATTCTTATTGAAGACAATATTCTTATTCAAGAATATTTTCCTTGTGAATGTATTACTCATGAATGTTTTCTTATAGAAAATATGCAAAATTATTTCAAAAATATTTTTGGAATGTATTATTCACATATCTTTTCCTGAATGTATTAAAATTGTATTCAGTAGGGGCGCCTGGGTGGCGCAGTCGGTTGAGCGTCCGACTTCAGCCAGGTCACGATCTCGTGGTCCGTGAGTTCGAGCCCCGCGTCAGGCTCTGGGCTGATGGCTCAGAGCCTGGAGCCTGTTTCCGATTCTGTGTCTCCCTCTCTCTCTGCCCCTCCCCTGTTCATGCTCTGTCTCTCTCTGTCCCAAAAATAAATAAACGTTCAAAAAAATTGTATTCAGTTAATATATTTTGATTATATTGTCAATGAACATAGTCAACATATATCCCCATATTCTAATAATGTATACATTTATTGAATTTGTAGTGAATAACACATTTGTTGAGTTTTATACTTATGGTGGTCTTATTATTTATATATATTCTTTGTTTCTGGATGCACTAGCAGAGAACTCTGATAGACAAATTAACAATACAGTAAAACCTTGGTTTGTGAGCATAATTTGTTCTGGAAACATGCTTGGAATCCAAAGCACTCATATATCAAAGAGAATTTCACATGGGCCCAGTTGTGATCATGTGACATTTGGCATCACGAACTACTCATACTGCAAGGCATCACTCATTTACCAAGTTAAAGTTTATTAGAAATCTTTGTTCATCTTGTGGAACACTCACAGAACAAGTTACTCACAATCCAAGGTTTGTACTTTCTCTGGTTACTTTCTCTGCTTTGAAGTGGGGATTCCAAGATGATGAAGATACTGTGACTGTTGTCAAGGAGATGACAGAGTAATAAGAAAAAAATTGTGGATAATTAATTTTTAGAAAGAACATTAAAATAAAGCTAGTTGTGATGATAAAAAGAAAAGAGGAAAAAGTAATTGCCAGAAGAAAGCATGTCAGGAAATTTTGTACCAATAAAAGACATAAAAGATTTGGGAACGAACTATGTGCCAAATGTGTCTAGCTGGGATAGAAGTAATGGTCCATTTTTCTAACATGACTAAAACTCTAGGAGAAAATAATATGACTAAGTCACAAAGTTAGGAAATTGATGAATATTGACGTCTATCATTTTCTGAAGTTTAGGGTCTTTCTACTCGATGAGATCAAGTTGCTCCTTCATCCCTCTTCCCAAAGCTGTAATGAAAGCCTGGGTGAAAATATCGATCTTAAGCTTGACTCAGAATCCATCTCCTGTGCTCCCCCTGCACTATGCATGCTTGTATGTGTTATTGGCATATATTAATCTAGTTCAAATCTGCAAGCAGTATTGTCTTCTTGCCGTGTCCTAGCACCTGGTGATACAGAAGTCAAAAGAAAATGTTTCTTACAAAGTAGAGTAGAGAAGAACATGGGAAAATCTATATGAAACTTCAGTAGTATAGATATATGTTTAAAGTATATGGTTGTTGAGATGAATGCTTGCTCAGACAAGTGGTAATATCCCAATTTCAGCATGCAGTGTGCACCTTTCTTATCGAACTTGTATTGAACTCTTATCGAACTTTCTTTCTTGTAGAACTACTGCCTATCTGAATCTGGAACATAAATAGGGATTAGATAGTTGAAAGTGTAAAATTATCTTTTAAGTCAAGTGTTGGTACATATTTTCTGTAAGGAAAGGCCAGAGTGTAAATATTTTAGGATTTGAAGGTCATACAGTCTCGATTGCAACTACTCAACTCTGCCAATGTAGTGTGAAAGCAGGCATAGACAAGGCATAGGGAATGAGTTTAGTCTTGTTCCAATAAAACTACAAAAACAGGAAAAACACTGACCTCTGTTTTATGCATAGACATTAGTATAAAGCGTAGCTAAATATAGTTTGCAAAGAGATCTAGAAGCAATTAGCCATTAATGGTAAGTTTTGTGAAAGTTTAAGAAGTAATGAGAGCTAAAATAAGGTTTTCACATTGAAGGCAGACCAGAATAAGCTTTATTTGTCACTTTAAGCAGTTGGGACTTTTGCCAATAAATCAGGGTGAGAAAGGATAGCTAAAAGGTAGTGGTGATATCTGAAGCAGAATCAGCTAGGAAGATTTAGAAATGAGTAACTTCACCTTATGCCGTACAACAATGGTGAAGAGAGTAGAAAAGGTTGGGAATACTCACATTAAAAAATGTCAGTAGCTAAGCTTTTCCATTTAAGTAGGACCACAATGTATGCCAGGATGACATTGAGGAGGTTAAATCAGGGCTATGGCATGGCCATATTTCCTTTAGATATGCTATTCTTGGGAGCTTATGGACACTTACTTATGGGGATCAAATGAATAAGAAAAATTCTGAGATGGTCCAAGTGAAAGATGATGAGAAATTTTATAGGGCAAGAATGGTGAGGATGGTAAGGACAAACAAACATTATTAATGTAAGTTTTGCTGAATGGGTAATTCATAGTCATCAGGGAAGATGGAAACAACACTATACAGTCTTTGTATTTTAACTTGAGCTGATATTTGCATATTCAAAAAGGTAAAAAATTCAGCAATGGAGGAAATTGGGTATATGTGTGTACAGGGAATTCAATGACTTCATTGTTGAAAATATTGACTATTTTCATATTAACTAGATAATATAAAACAAATCAATGGCAATAAAATTAGTGTTCCTCAATAGGAAAAACAGACTGACTGCTTTCTGGTGGAACCGCATGCTTGATTTTCCTGTGAATTCTTGCTTTTTCAAGTAAAAAATTAAGGTTGGAGAAACGTTGTGTTCATATACTTGTCTTTTTTCTGTAATATTAGACTTCACTTGAGGCAATGTCAATGTTGAGGTATCAGTTCTTTCCCTTGAAAAGATAAATGTTGCATCACATCTAAATCATGATTTTTTTTTCTCACAGTGGGGAGAGGGAGGCAAAGGCAGAGGCAGAGGCAGAGAAAGAGAAAGAGAAAGAGAAAGAGAAAGAGAGAGAGAGAGAGAAAGAGAACAAAATAGAGATAGAGATGTGCATTATGGAGGAATGAGTCCAAGGGGTTTGAAGAATGACTTTGTATTCCCATGTAGTTAATTATAAATTTCAGGGGCAGAAATTTGACAATGACTTTAATAAATGTTGTGATTTTGTACATATCTATTTGGACATATGCTTCCAGCTGGATGTCACTAAAACATTTGGTTTCTTCTTTCCTTGGCAGCACAGATCTATTCACTGCTAAGTATGACAAGAGTGATTGGTAGAGGGTCTTTCAAAGGATTTAAAGCCATCGCTGAGGGAAGAGTGAGAAGGAAATTCCATTTGTAAGAACCAAAGAAGAACAAAATCCCCATTAAGGATTGAGATTTGAACATCACTTAACTGTGTCTCCTATCTGGTCTCATGTATCATTTGAAACGTATTGAAACTTCAAGCACAAAGTGTGATAGGGTAAGATTAAAGGTCTAACAAACTTACATATCCTTTCTAGAATGAGTTTCCAGGGAGGATAGCTAAGATCACGATTCATCTTGATGTTTCTTTGTAGTTATTGTTTTGGGGCATGAAAATCATACAAGTCTTTCCATTTTACTTATTATTTGTAGGCATCATGCTTATATTCATAGCTTACAAAGTTGCTTGAAAGCATGATCTAGAGTGGGAATACCTCTAATGTCAGAGAATGATGTCAGAGACCAGAACAGGTGAACTTTTTTTATCTTTCTCAACACATCACCAGTAACTGAATGCACAAAGAAAAGTTGGATACTTTGGGATCATTGCTTTTGAATTTTTCAGGGTTTAGATAATAAAGCATTTATATCACTTCCTCTTTTCCTTTAATATATTTGTCTTGAGGATTAAAAAAATGTCATCCATATGCATAATAATGAGGTCATTTGAATTACATTTGTTTCTATACATTTTATATATTTATAAAAGCTCTAACTTTATTCTTCAAAACTTTGAAGTAACATAATTACACACAATTTTTTTCCTTTTAACAATTTAATATCATGTTAAGTGAAAATTCAGGAAGTAAGGCTAATACAGATTTAAATCTTTAAATCTAGGAAAACGTGATAGTAACAAAAAAAATAAAGTATAAAGCATAGGATAAAGCATATGATTAATTTAGCTAGGATGTCAAGAGTCAAATTCCTGACATTCCAAGCTGTGACCTTGAGTCAGCTGTGAACTTGAATAAGTGATTTTACCTCTCTCTGTCCTGTGTTATCCATTTATAAAATCAGCTACTTCCCATGAATGCAATGTAGATTTGATGAGTTATTAAATATAAATCACTTAAAAAGCCAGACAGTACATATTAAGTACTGAATAAATGTTACTGATTTTCAACT
The DNA here is from genome assembly GCF_018350155.1 of Leopardus geoffroyi. NCBI lineage: Eukaryota > Metazoa > Chordata > Mammalia > Carnivora > Felidae > Leopardus > Leopardus geoffroyi. The sequence continues at coordinate 23,504,807 of NC_059333.1, forward strand.
ATTAGCTATTAATATCCCTTTTCAATAGAAAATAACTGAGAAAAATCCATTGTCTATATTTCTTCCATTGTTTTCCATGGAGTACAGTGTAATATAGTTTATAATAGTGACTAGGACATGCAAAGATACCAAATTTCAAAATTAATGCTCTAATAAAGAAAACACTCTGTTTCACAGAGAAATTAACCTAGGCTGTTTTCATGTAAACTTTCATAAAATGGCTGATGTTTTTATTCAAAATAAAGTGAAGCGTTGACATATTTTCTTGGTTAATATAGTCTCAAATCTTTACACTGAAAGTGAGATCTTTATACTGCTTCTAGCTCCTGTTCTTGCTAGAAATTATCTAGATTTATAGTAACCAGTATGTTAAAAAAAGAAATACATATTAAATATCTATTTAAGTATGAAGACACATAGATATCTGTAATTATGAAGATGTTTGGAAGCTTCTGTCCCCAATTCAAACTAAATATAAACACATTCTTTTTCTCTCTCTAATATTATATTAAAAATTATTACATTAACATAATAATTATGGAGATAGATAGATACACATATATGTGTGTATGTGTGTGTATACACATGCACTTTATATGTGTACATAAACTTTATATATACACATATATGTATATATCTTTAATTGACAGATAACCTCAATCATGCCTCAGTATTCGGGGATAATCCAACAGAAAATTACTGAAAACAACTTGCATTTTGGAGGCCAAGAAATAATCTAAGATTATCCAAATTAAAATGGGAGCATTTCTTTGGTTGCTTGCTTGTTTGTTTTAACACAGGCATCTATGGCAGCTGTGTTGTTCTTGTTGCATTTCAAATTCTATAAATACAATGGCATCAGTGTTAGATTACTGGGTTCTCTCCTCTCCTTGTTGCTCTATTTCCTTTAATTTTGTAGTGTGACTGGACAGATCTCCTTGTATATAAGCCAGTTTAAACAGAACTGTCAACAGATCATGTTTCATAAAGACACAGTTGGAGTCATCATTCTGTGCAAACTAAAGGAACATCTCTGCCTGTGGATGTGAATGGAGGGCATTACTTTGATATTAGCTTTGTTTCAAATCTCTCTTAGATTTACCAGCCTTCCCAAAAGAATCAGTCATCTCTCAGGCTCAACCAGAAGATACACATGCAACTCTCCATGACTTTACATTGCCTTTACTGCCCAGGTGACATGAGGCGAAAAGGACCCGGATATTGAGATGTGTAGCATGACTTTTTCTATATCTCATTTAAGTAGGTCCCTTTCCAAAACATTTCCCTTCTTAGTAGGAATATCTGAAGAGAGGGCTTGCTATGGCTTTTTATCAGTTTTTATTTTTTTAGGGATGAAAGGAAACTGGTTCAACAAAAACCTTTACCTGGTGAAGTCCCTGGTAACAGAGTATAGTTTAAAAATGTTCCTGAGGAGGGGGTTAGAATAGACATCTAGAAACTTAGGCTGACAGATTTATAGTAGAAGAATAACCTCGATATTTTTGGTTCCTCCAGTATAGATTACGAAAAATATTGCTAAATCTCTAAAACACCTTTACAATAACCTAAGTGCTTACAGTTTTATACCAGTGTATCTCAGTTACCGAACCGGAGCAAAAGCATTTCTCTTGTGTAGAAAAATTGGATAACTGTGGCTTCACAGCAGATTTGCAATTATTAATATTTATGCCAATAATAGCTTCACAGTGCATCTATTAATATATACGGAAAAATAATGCACATAGGCATGTAAAATTGGAAAATAAACATATAACAAAAGAGATACATCTATCGAACAGATGATATATACATGCACATCAAATAAAGCAATAGCTGTAGTGACCATGATGTTTAATTCTCATTTTAAAATTGGCTACATTATTGACAACCTGAAATGGCGATGGGCAGTGAGGCTAGAGGGAAAGTCTCAATCAAAGTCTAAAAATAAAGGCTATGTACACAGTGGATTTCTTTTTGCTTTTGTACTCTTAAATCGCAGAAATTTATACACTTAAGTAGCCATCTGTTTTCTTCAAGTAGAACTCATTCTCTTTTCTCTTTTTCTTACCCTGAAAACAGCTGTCAGCCAGGAAGGAAGAGCTGAAATTTATTGCTCACATCGCATGAAGCGTGGGACAGACTTCACTGCTCCTTCAGACTCAAAGGGGTGCCTGGTTTGCTCAAAACTTTGCCTCTTACAAGGTTACCTGTGTTTTGTCTGGTGGATCATCAGCCTTTCCTTTTTTCCTCTCTTGTGCTTTTCCCTTTTTCTTTTTCTGATAATCCAATTTGTGGGTGACTAGGTTCTGCGTTAGCTGTGATAATTCTCTCAAGAAATATTGAAATGCTAGTAATTGGCAATTAGTCACTATTCGCGTGTTTGAAATGTAGCCATTATTTTGAATCTGAAAACCATAGGTTAATTTTTAGGCCTCTATTTTGCTGCGGGCAGGGGGTTGTTTGTTTGTTTGTTTGTTGAGTCCTTTTGGTTTTGTTTTCTGGGTTTGTTTTTTGTAATTGTTCACTTGGTTTTTTTCCGAGGCATGGAACAGTTCTCCCAGGTATTTTTTAAACTGAGCTAAAATCTGCACACAGTTAAATATACAAATACTAAGTGTACAATTTGCTAAATTCTGACAACTGTACATACCTGTCTAATCAACACCATTTTTTTGTTCCTCTTCTGGTCAGACCATGCATGCCATAGACAAAGGCTATTTTTTGAAAACAACATTTTAATGCTTATTTATTTTTGAAAGAGACAGAGACAGAGTGTGAGCAGGGGAGGGGACAGAGAGAGAGAGGAAGACACAGAATTTGAAGCAGGCTCCAGGCTGTAGGCTCTGAGCTCTCAGCACAGAGCCCAATGCAAGACTTGAACTCACGAGCTGCAAGATCGTGACCTGAACCAAAGTCGGATGCTTAACCGACTGAGCCACTCATGTGCCCCGACAGAAGCTATTTTGAGTTTTGTTACCTAAATTTATTTTGCCTGGTTTTAGCATTTCATATAAATGGGATCATACAGTGTGCATGTATTTTTTTGTGTGTGTCTCGCTTCTTTCTCGACCAGCATGTCAAAATTAAAATTCCATATCACTTCATAATTCACTGGTGCCCGGTAGCCAACTAAGAAGGATGGTTTAGCTTTAGCATAACAAGCGTGAACATAGAAAGGTAAGTTTGAAGCATATTTGCAACAGCTTAATAAACAGCTAAAGCAAAGACGTGAGTATGAAGGCTATTATAATCAAACATAGTGCATGCTCAAAAATGAAGAGAGAATGTAAAAGAACAAAAAAAGAATGGTTTAAAAAAATACACAGAAATTTATGACTTCAAAATAGTTGTGGTGGACTCAGACCCGAAGCTAGCTTAAACAATCAACCAACTAACTAGCCAGAGTGGAAACACGGAGATATTGATACCAGAATTTGGAAGCTTTTACACAAACTACAATCATTCAACTGTAACTGAACCAGGTTGAGAAAAGTAATTATGGACTTACCCATACTGTACTGGTGGCATCGAGCAGACTTACCAGCAGCAACATAGAAATGTCATTTATTTTCTGACTTTAAAGTCTGACCCAGAGACCCGGATCTCTACTAACCGGAAAACCAGATAGTTATCATTATGCTGTACAATTGATACGGTTTGAAGGGATTTTTTTGTACTCTTGTTCATGGTTTTATAGCCATTTGGGAATTGCAATGCTAAGAAATCAATGCAGCAGGGAGTCAGGGAGACTGAAAGTGGTGAAGAAGGCTATAGTGTTGCAACCTAGAAGCACTTTCATCCAAAATAAAGCACTTTCAGCGGGGTGGAAATGAGAACATTCTTGGAAATAGTACATTCTCAGCATCCTGCTATCCCTTATTTTAGATTATCAGAAAACCAAACAATGGTTTTAGTTAGAGCTTAGTACAGAAAACCTGTATTCTATGGATGCTGTTGGCTTATGGGAATAGGGCAGAACTCTGCATTCTACAAATCAGCTTTTAAGTCCAAATATGAGGAGGGGATTGAACTAGTGCTTACATGACCAGATAAGGCACGATTCTCACATCTCAATTAATGAAGTGATGCACCTGAATAAATCTCTTCTTGGTCACTCTATAATGAAGAAATTAAAGGGGAAAAAAAAGCAAAAGTTCTTATGAAACTTTATGTAAGGTGAAGTAAAGAAAATATTATCATGAAGATTCAAGAGAAAAGCAAATATCTGAAAATTATCTATTGTAGAAACCCAAAGAAAATTAAGATATTTTTTTCATACAACAAAGTGGCCTTTGTAAAAAAACATAAACTAGTAAGCACAAAATACATAGCCTGCCTAAATCCAAGAACTTTCAGTTGTAAGATGTTGAAATCCACTTCCAACAAGACTGAGGTGGAAAAAAAACACATGGGAGATTTTATGAAAGGATCCAGGTTGTGCCAGGGAATTCAAGGGTAGCAAGCCCTCAAAGGAACTCTGGGCAATGGAAAATATCTGGAACCTCTAGCATGATAGTCATTCTGTCTGTCCTTTAAGTATACGTTTTTCACATTTGTTTCACTTTTGTCTCCACTGAGCAGTTGCCCATGCAACACAAGCCTAATAATGTTCTGACCAACACAACTTGGAGCTCTAGAGCAAATATCACTCACCAGATATCAGTTCTCTATCAGACCTTTATATTCCCACCTCTCTCAGTCATCGGATATGGGCTGTCCTGGGCAGCATGTGACTTTCAGGAAGGAAGCTCTCTATAGTTGAGATGAGCCATGAAGGAGTCAAGCCACTAGCGCTTTCTTGAAGGGGAATGTGGATGAAGCATCTCTGTGACCACCACAGTCCACCCCTTGTGCCTCTTGGATCTGCTTTTTCATACACTTTCAGTGATCAGCTCTTCCATGAATCCATGGGGCTCTTTTCTGGAAGGAAATCAGAAGAGAGAGGTTAGTTGAATGAACTACAGATTCAGTACTGTGGGCCTAGCTGACACTCAGATTCTTTTCTCCACTATCAGCCTCTTGCACCTTCATGCTCAGCTACCACTTCTGCTGGTTTCCAGGTTGACTTAATAATTAGGCCCAGACCCTCATCCCTGAGGGTCTGACCTCCTTATCATTATAACTTCTCAGGCCAGGTTGCTGTATTTGTCTTTTTATAGTCACAATTGGGGAAGGAATTACCAAGGGGCACCTATGTGGACTACCTGGCTTCCATACATAGTCTTAGCTTCTCTCTCCTTTTTAAAAAAATTTTTTTTAATTTATTTTTGAGACAGAGAAAGGCAGAGCATGAGCAGGGGAGGGGAAGAGAGAGAGGGAGACACAGAATCTGAAGCAGGCTCCAGGCTCTGAGCTGTCAGCATAGAGCCCGATGCGGGGCTTGAAGTCACAGACCATGAGATCATGACCTGAGCTGAGGTTGGATGCTTAACCAACTGAGCCACCCAGGTGCCCCTAGTCCTAGCTTCTCTTACCTTTTCATAATTATCGGCAACAATTACCACTGCTAAGATGGTTACTTAACTTTTCATCTACTTGTCTCTGGCACAAGGAGCCCAATGTACCCAGAGGGCAACTATAATTTTTAGGTAAGTGGGCCACTTGCTGTTTGCCCTGGCAAAAAAACATGAATCTTTTAGAAACCTAAAGACTACTGTAAAGAGCCCAGGGTTGCAGGGATAGGAAGTAGAAAGTCCTTTAGTGTGTCCCTGGAATAATGGCCCCTAGTAATCCTCTTGCTTCCTGTCCTTGTATTACAGAAACATGTATCTTTCTATTGGGACACAGAACCATACAAAGGTCTTTGAGTCAGTGTATATCCTGCCTACAGGGTGATGACATCCCATTTTCAAAGAATATTGCCTACAGACTGCTGACTCACATATGTATCAGCCATTGCTTCAATTGTGTATCAGGCCAGTAGATCCTGACTGGTATAGTATGTAACCAGATCAGTGGGTCCCATGGTCATGGGCCTACTCATGTGCTGAAAAGTGTGCCTCTTGGACTCAGGAAATATAAGGTGGAATCCAAGCCAATGGATTTAACACTCTGCAAACCCTCAAATAGTGGTGCTTGTTGAATTCTTGAGTCCAAGAAAGGCAAATTCATATCCAGAATATGTACTTGTTTCTGAGACCAAACTGTTGTCCCCTTCAACAGTGGCTGGATTGCCTCCTAGAAAAATAGTGCCACACTGGGTCCTCAGTGCTTACCTTTATTTCTAGTAGACTAGATTTGACAATGGCAGTAACTAGATCAGTCTTGATAAGTGAGTGTCCATTCAGTCAGGCCCATACATCTTCTCCACTTCTGCCATACTGACAACATCTTTCTTGTGCCTATTGTTAGTCCTGGAGTGGTCAATGGCAGCAGCTGGTAGATATTAATCTACCCAGTGATTTTGCCCTATTCGTTGTTTAATATCTGTAGTAGAATGTCCTTTGGTGGTTGTTAACATGTGATAGACATATCTTCACATATTGTGCCCATTACACTGTGTCATCTTCATGCCTCTCCCCCTGAATTCCTTACTTCTTCCAATCCTTTTCTATCCAGGCCCTTGACCAACTGACCAGGCCATTTGAAACTGCCATATGACCATATATTGGATAATCGTAGGTTCCCTTTGTTCTACATAAAGTAGATGACATGATGCTTCTCCTGAAACTGCCCACTGGAGCATTTTTACTTAACTCTATCTTTCAAGATCACCCCTGAAAGAAGCATAATTCAGCCACCTTCCATTTTTAATCTAGGATTGTTGAAGTGCTGTGTTCAAATTTAAGCCAAATTAAAAAAGAGATGGGGTTTCGAAAGAGATTTTCATAATTTTTTTTTGGGGGGAGGGGCAGAGGGAGAGGGGGAGAGAGAGAGAGAGAGAGAGAGAGAGAGAGAATCTTAAGCAGGTTCCATGGCCCAGCATGGAGCTCAATTCAATGTGGGGCTCAATCTCATGACCATGAGATCCTGACCTGAAATCAAGAGTCACGCAGGTGTTCAGACTTTCATAAATATTGTCAAGGAACAAAAAAGCCAAAATAAGAATTATAGCTATTTTAGTTAGAAAAAAGACAAATGAGAACAAAATAATAATTCAAGAAATACTATAATCAATTCTAAAACCCTAATCGTTTCCTACATGTTAGCATTTTTGAAAGAATGAAAAAAGAGGCTTAAAATAAATGCCATAGTTTAATTGGCAGGACTTTTATTTTCATAGTGAATATAAAATAGTGGCATGTTGTACCCCTGATGGGGATATAGAATTGATAAAACTGGGTAAGTGAAGAAAAGAAGCTATTAAAAAAAGGAAAGAAACAAAATTAAAAAGACTGAATTTTCAATCTATATCCAGATTGAAAAGAACTCTCACAATAAGTAGAGATCACAGCCTAGAATTTAAGTTACATGAAATCAGGGACTTTGTTTACTACAGTATTGATAGCTCCAAGAATGTTGCCATGTATGTAATAGATTGTAATAGATATGAATAAGTATTTTCAATTAATTGCATAAATTCTGACATCAATTTAAATTATATATATATATATATATATATATATATATATATATATATATATAAATTCTTCCAAGCAGTTTAGCATATGATTTAAGAGTACTCTGGAGCTAGAATGTCTGGAATTCAAACTCTGATTCTGCCACTGTCATAAATACTTGTAAATATTATTGGTAACTAATTCTCTTTTTCTCCAGACCATGTGATAGGATTATAATTTTGTATCATCATATTTGTAGTCAAGGCCATGTGACTAGTTTTGTCCTATGTTTGGCCAGTGTATGTCACTTCTGTTTGAGTCATTTGATTTCCAGTACAAGGCCTTTATGAACTTTCTTTCCCTACATTGGACATAGAAGCACACGTTGGGCCATCAGATCAAAGTATTTGAACTCTGAACCACCACCAGGAGCATAGCTGCTTTGAAAAGCTATCTGCTTCTGCACCATACTTTTATAAAAAGGTACCCTTTGTGGATTTCTGGTGTTAGTTACTATAACATAATTTAGCCATATTGACTAATAAGGAACATATACATTGAGTGACATTAGGTAAGATATTTATCCTTATACAATTTGGTTTTTGTGTCTTCAAATGGCTAATGATTGTACATATACTTCAAAGTTTTTCAAGGACTAGATATCCTAATCTAAATAAAGTAGACCTGTAAGTTCCTTGCTCATATTCAGAGCTTGTTAGGCAAAGAAGCATTTTATAAGTATAGGAAAATTATCCACATGGCAGGAAAATGAGATTGGCCATAATTTAAGAATATAATGAAGTGATATGTTCAGAATTAAGAAAATAATCTGCTCCTTCAATAATTTTACCACAAATGAACTTGTCTTTCACACGTGAAGGCCACAAAAATATTCTCATATATTAGAACACGGAAATTATAGACACTTGGGAAAACTTCCTGAAAACAGATTGAGACAAAAGCAAAGAGGTTAATCAAGATTAATAATTCAAGATTAAGAGAATTATAAAAATGGCTTATCTAGACTTAACTTACCTCATTTGAATCTCAGTCTAATAAATCTTGGTAGGTGGTATTTTGTAAGCATTTCAGTTGGATTCCACATCTCAGGGGTAAAATTTAGTTCGAGCCGACTTTGCACACAATTTCTTCTTCTCCTTCAAGGAATTATTGGAAGGAAGAGAGCAAAGATGTATTTTTGAGTCGGTATCAGCACTAAATTAAAAAATATTTTGATTAGAAACATGTTAAAAGCTAAGAATGTTTTATGTGTGTAGTAGGTTGAATAATAGCTTCCCGAGTGTCCTTGTCCATCCATATCCCCAGAATCTGTGACCGTTATCTTATACAGCAAAAGCAAGTTTGCAGATGTAATCAAGCGAAAGATTTTGAGATGGGCAGATGAACATGGGTTATCCAGGTGGGCCCACTATAAGCAAAACAGTCCATGTAAGAGGGACACAGGAGGAGTTGAAGTCAGACAGAAGACAATGCAACTATCAAAGCAGAGGAACAGGGAATGAAGTTTGAAGATGCTACACTTCTAACTTTGAAAATGGAGGAATAAGGCCAGGAGCCAAACAATGTAGATGGCCTCCGGAAGCTGGAAAGGACAAGGATATGGAATCTCACTACAGCCTCAGAGAACACAATCCTGGTCACCCATTTTAGACTTCTAACATCCAGAATGGATATGTGTTGTTTTAAGCCACCGTCTGTGGTAACCAGAAACAAATATGTGTTATTTTGAAAGATGGTTTCTAATGATGCCACTGAGTTTTGTTTTGTTCTTTTAACAGTTGGTTTTGAGCTTGTTGGTTGTTAATCAACATCTTGTGTCATTGAAATATTTTTGAATATTCAATTTTCAGTAATATAAGTAATGTGCTATCTTTGCCATTTTACCTTTTTAGTTCTAAAACTTATTTTCTCATTTTCAATAGCAAAAATAATCATACATAGCTAACATTTTATATTCCTTTCAATTACAATGCCTGTGTGACTATACAATTTACAGTAGTATTCATGTAACACTAATAAATAAACATATTTAATAGATCAAAAATTAAATTAAAATGGAAGAGACAGAACACATGTGAATAGAATATCTAATACCTTCAGCACTTCACTGGGCCATACTGTAGACCCCCTGCAATTTTGCTTCTTGCTTAGAAGCCATTATATGAGATAACTGGTACAGATCACTTCCTACTGTTTAATGATTCTCTCCTTTTTCTACTGTGAGATGTTAATGCCAAATGTAGTACAGATTTACTTAGATGCTATGGGGTATGGTACTGAATAAGCAATGTGACTAATCCTCATTGTGTATTCCCAAGCTGACTCTTAATACTCTATTTTCATGTCTCTTGAGCACTATAGCTTATTAAAACTGACTATTTTTGCAATGTTTCAGTGAAAGGTATTATGATGCAATGCATTTTCTTTCTCAATTTGCAAAGGTGATGAACTAAAATTATATGATCATTTGGCTAATGACATTAATTTATCTGTGTGAATATATATTTTTGAAAAAATCACATGCTGTTATGGTAGGAAATGAGATTAAGTTTCTCACATTTTGAAAAATCAGATAATATACATGCCACAACCAAAGAGACATTTTGTTGAATGAGTCTATTTTAATCTCACTATGATGGTGCCAATCTTGTGGTTTTTCATATTAGAGTGAAATGTAGAACAGAGCTTTTGTATTTCTAAAAATCCTGGGTTTCTTTCAAAGTTTCTGGCCTCCAGACACCCCAAGTGACCTAACCCATTATCACAATGGGCTTTAATTTACATGAAAGAGGAAAAACAACCCATAGTTGCTGCCATTAATGAGATGGCTCCAACTATCTGCCAACATTGAATAATTTAAATGCAAAATGACTTAAAAAGGATGGTGGTGTTTTGAAATTTAAAACATCTGCTAAAACCTGCATTTCACAAAGGGCCCTAGTAACCTCCATAGCATGACCAAATTCCTGCCAGTAATATTAAGGTCAGTAATAACAAAGACAGAAATAACAGGCAATCCCCATTAATGCATCTTTGCCTTCAACCTTAAACTTGACTTTTTTTTTTCTTAAAATGAGTTATTTTGCTACCCTGGGATCCAATTATGTCTACAGACTATTACAGGTTCCATCTTGCAATCAATACCCAGAAATCATCTCTCTTGCAGAAGATTCACACAGACGTTGGTTATCACAAAATATTACATCTAACTCATACAAAGAGTAGGAATGTCTGAAAATGACCTTGAAACTTTGCCTTTAGCTGCATGAAAAATGATCCAATGGAATCTGGAGGGGAATGGCATGCCATGGTGCTCTGGCAACCTTACATGTTGTCTACCCAGGCCATGGATGCAAAGGCTTGAAGCACTATTATCTGAATCTTAGCAGATTGCCTTGTGGTCCCCTCTGAAAGGGAGAATATCAGAGGCTTGTGAGGTACCACCTGTGGGCTATCTCTCACTTGCCCCCCTTTCCCCTGGGAAGTCATTGAGGCAGTTTCTCATTGTCCCCAGGGTTCTGAAGAAGTATCTCCCCTCCACTCAGAGTATAGCTGCAAACACTAAAACCAGTGAGCCGCAGTTGAGAATTGATTCTCAGCAGATTTTCTTACAACCAGCACTGCATCCATGTTGTTCTTCTTGTTTCAAATGTCATCCTTTTTGGCATGTGGGATATGGATATAAGGAGGTGGTAGCTTTGATTATTTCTTCCTTTCACTGGATACATTAAGTAATAAACTGAGTCTCAAAGTGGCTGTTGTACCTTTACTGGCTGAACTGTCAGACTTGGCCTCAACCTTGCTTACATAGGACCATGACCAATATTTTTCTAACAGAAGTGACTGCAATGACATTTAGCTCCTGTGGAACTGAAAGGGATTCAATTCTCAAGATGCCCCTATTTTCGGACAATTCCTGAAAACAAGTAGAAGCCAATCCACACGGCCTGGCATCCAAATCTGGAACTTATGTGTGTTCCTCCATGGATCAGATTGCTTGCCTAGTGGATCATCCAGTCACCAGCATGTCCCTCTAAAGGATGATGAGAATATGGGCAAAACATGTCTGTTTTCCCTTTGCTGGGTCTTGGCTTCTGGAATTCTCCTTTTTCCGGTTCATTCTATTTAAGGTTTGGAAATTTTCCTGACATCTAAGGAATGAGGGGTAGTGACCCTGATGAAGTAGACATTTTAGAACACTAATGGTTAAGGAAACAAGCCATTATGGGCTGAATTGTGTCCTTCCAAAATTCATATGTTGAAAGTCTAACCGTTAGTACCTCAGAATGTGACTGTATTTGGAGATAGGGTCTTTACAAGGTAATTAGGAAGAAACGAAGTCATATGGGTGAAACCTAATTCAACTGACTGGTGTTGAAATGAGAAGAGGGAATATGGACACATAAGGAGACATCAGAGAGGTATGTGCATAGAGGACCAACATGTGAAGAGGCAGCAAAAGGGCAGCCATCTGCAAACTGAGAAGAGAGGCCTCTGAAGGAATCAAACCTGCTGATAAATTGATCTTTGTGGGACACAAACACATTGATGTTTATGGGAATTCTTTATCTAATAATTGCCAGCTTCCATTTGCCTTTGAACTTAGAAAACCCAACTCACATGGAAAGGGAGACCTCGGGAGCTGGAAATGTCATGCTTCATCACGCTGACTCTTTCTTAGGTTGGAGAGTTGATTTTTAGTCTGAACTGCTGACTCTGGCCACACCACTTGTTCATCAAGTGTTTAAGGAGTATTCCTTTTGCCCTGGAAGACTTTCAGGTCATTCTCAATTCATTGGCCTGTTTTGGATATTGATATGCCCTAGAATTCTTTCTTACCGGCAAAGATGAAGTCTGTGTACCACAGGTACTATACCCTGTGGTACTGGATTAATGCCTCAGGCCATGTGGAATGGTCTGTTCAGAAACCTAAAGAGAGCAGTATGACTTTCTAAGGTACACCCTCATTTGTTCAGCTGTTTAAGACCAAGATGCCAGGGCATGTTTGAAATATACAGGTAGGCTTGATCCTGCTACTTGAAGTCTTGTTGATAACAGCCTACAGTAAATGCTGAAGGAGTCAAATTAAACAGATTTTGTCCCAGCCACTCACTATCAGATTAACCACCATAGTCAATGGAGAGGTGTACTTATGAGGGAATTTCCCAGAAATCAAGATTATAAAAACTGAGGTGCAGATATTGTTGGGAGACAATCCTATATGGATGTCTTTTATTTCTGTACATCTTGGTATAGATTTCTTTCAAGAATGTTTGCACAGCAAAGAAACTTGGAAGATAGAAATAGTATCTCCTTTCAACACAAAGGGCAGATCTGTTAACTGTCCAGTACAGTGAAATAATGTCTATGTCTGGAGCAACGGGATGTCATGCTTAGTACCTATAATAGAATATTAGGTTCCCTAAGCTCACAGACCCTTCCCTCTTGAACAACTCACTCATGTGCAAGCTTCACCTGGCCATCTTTGCCATGCACTGTGGGAACTTGAGCCTGAGGAACTTGCTCAAGAAAATGCTGATATTCTGGCTACTGAAGTTGTGTCTAATCAAGTCATTTGTGCCTCACCTGGGAATGTCATGTCTTGCTAACAACCATGAAACAGAGGCAGGCTAACTTGTCAGCTTTCAAGAAAGACAACATCTAAGACTCTTCTCAATACTAACACTCTGAGCCATGCTGTGAATATAGATAGCCCAGTTCTTACTCTTTAAAAAAAAGAATTATTACAAAACCTGTAGAGACTATATCCAGTTATTTCCTAATATTATCTCAAGTAGAAAACTAAAAGAAACTTGCTTTAAACTCCCTATGAATATGTCCATCTTTGGGATTTTTAAAACTCTTTCTTTGACACTTTTATATAAAAATATGATTTGATTCATTTACAGCAAGATATGGAGAAAGGAGTAGCCCCTGTTCTTTGGGAAATAAGCCTGTAAGAAAGGGAGCAAGAAGCATTATTGAATAATATAATAGAAAGAGTGGGATGTCTATTGATATAAAGGACTCTGGGAACTGGTGCAAAGGGAAAAGGTCCCCAAACCTCTGTCTCTAATACAGCTTGTTTTTAATCTGCAGGCCCACATACTGAGGGTCATATTCATTCTGGTTGCATTGGCATGGTTGCAAACATGAGAAATACACTGTATGAGCCAATTAAAGCTGCTGTCCCATACACTTAAGCACCATCTGTTTGAACTGGCAATCCTTGCTCCAGCCCTGGTCTGATGGACCTCCAACCATCCAGCAATTAAGCTCCTCTTTCCCTCCCTGCTCCAGGGAATTAGCTATCCACCCTGATTAACCACCACTGCCTGTGCTATATCACTTATTAATTTTTTTTAATATCACAACTGACTAATTATTAACTTAGGGATCATACTGAAACCTCAGTTAATATATCCAAAATCAATATCCTTATATTTCCTCCAAAACATATTGTCCTCCTCCTCTGAATTCTAATGCAGGGAGAGTCACCACTAAATCCAATTCACCTGTTGTCAAAGAAATTTTTTACATTTCTCACTCTCTTCTCCACATCCAAATCTTTTCTACTCTACTTGTTATCTGTGTAATATACCTCTTACTTCCTCCTTATCCCCTTTATCACTGCCGATTTCCTTCTGTCTGTTTCACCTTCCTCCAATCCATCCATGCACAAGACAGCTGCTGGAACAATCTTTCAAAATACAGTCTTACTTGGTTATTCTCACTTCAATTCTTCAATAGTTTCAGCATAAACTTTTCACCTGGAATTTTAAGATCTGGTATCTGATGGCCTAGTTAACTCATTTCTCACCAATCTACCACTCATACTCTTGCCCCAGCCATAGCAGACTACTTATTATTCTCTACAGTTCCATTTTTTTTCTCTCTCTTTTTTAATGTTTATTTATTTTTGAGAGAGGGAGAATAAGAGGGAGAGAGAGAGAAAGAGCATTAGTGGGGAAGGGGCAGAGAGAGAGGAAGACACAGAATCCAAAGCAAGCTCCAAGCTCTGAGCTGTCAGCACAGAGCCCGATGTGGGGTTCTAGCTCATAAACCATGAGATCATAACCTGAGTCAAAGTTAGACCGTTAACTGACTGAGCCACCCATGCACCCCTATAGTTGTTCCATTCTCTTAATGGAACAACTGGTCTGTTGAACAACAAAAGGTCTCTGGACCTTTATCACCAGGAACAGTTTCTTCACCTCTTCCCTGTGTTAATTTCTGCTCAACTTAAAAAAACTAGGTGGGTGGGCTCTTGGGTGGCTCAGTTGGTTGAGCAACCGACTCTTGATTTGGGCTCAGGTCATGATCCCAGGGTGGTGGGATCATGCTGAGCTTGGAACCTGCTTAGGATTCTCTCTCTCTTTCTCTCTCTGCCCCTCCCCTCACTTGTGTTCTCTCTCAATTTTTTTTTAATTTAAAAAATTAGGTGAATAAAAAATATCTCTTCTCATCTGTATTGTACCATTTGTGTATTTAATTTTGTATTTGTTGTTTGCTTACTTTCCCAGCTCTTCTAGTTATTTGTAGTGTTGGTTCATGACACATTATAAGATCTCAATAAAAGTTGGTTAAATGAATGCATTTATTCCTACTGAAATATCTTAAAAGTTAACTGTGGGCATTGTGTTAATTTTCAAAACTATGCATGACAAAGTTTTATGTGCCAAAAAAATCTTGAAATCTTGATAAAGAGAACAGCCATCAAATTTTCAACATGTAAAAGAGTGTTCATGGTAGAATGATATAAATAGAAGATCAATTAAAAACCAAAAGAAGTCCAAGCTGTGGGAAATTCTAGGAAAATATAACAAACGATCCCTGCACCATTGTGGACATAGTCCCCCAGGATCTACATCCTCTCCCCCAAACCTTCATATATAAAAGGCCCATAAAAATTATGAAAATTTTGCATATGGAAATGAAGCTACATTCCAATAAATTATTGTCCTTAGAGTAGGTTAGGAGAATACTCACTGATTTTATAATTGTTTTTAATATGTTTTAATAATAAACATTTTAGAGATAGGAAGTCCTAAAGAATAATTGTCCTAGAATGAGAAAGTGTTTGAGTATGTCAGTAGAAACTGGTTGATGATTACTCTTAAATGTTTAAAAGTGTGTCATTTGCCTTTATTTGGTACTAGTTTTAAACTTCTGTCTATATTGCGTTTAATGGACTAGAAATAAAGCTATGAAGTGGGTCGTGGTAACTAGCCATCCCAGCCCCTAACCAAAACAATTTTTTTTTCTGGATGGGGAGAGGGAAATGCCCATTACATATTTAAATTTCAAGGCCATCTGTGTATGTTTTCGTTAAATTTATTCGCAAGGAATCGTTTTAAGTTTCAGGGTAGATGAAGAATAAGATTCTGACATCTATGGAAAACTTCAGGTTCATCCAGGTCATCTCTGTGTGAGCAAATACAGTCCTGGTAGATTATAAAAACTCTTCGTATCTAGATGTATTAGTAAATTATGTCAAACAAACTGCAAGAAGCTCTGTATTCTGATGAATCTTTAAGATGCATCAAGGCTGCTATCCAGATAACTATAGTGTTGTTCAAGTCATTATACTAGGCATTAATTTATTTTTTTCTTTCCTGGCAGCAAATTTAATTGCATTGAGTTAGGAAAAAATTATTCTTTGCCCATAAGATTCAAAAAGAGAGAGGTGCCTGGATGGCTCAGTTGGTTAAGGATCTGACTCTTGACTTCTGCTTAGGTCGTGATCTCATGGTTTGTGGGATTGAGCCCCACTCGGGCTCCATGTTAACAGCACAGAGCCTTACTTAGGATTCTATCTCTCCCTCTCTCTCTGCCCCTTATTAGATCACGTGCACGTACATGCACATGTTCTCTTTCTGTCTCTCAAAATAAGTACATATACATACATACATACATACATAGACTTAAGAAAAAATATTCAAAAAGAGAAATCCTCTTCCATGTTTCAGCTTTTTGTCTAGTTACCTACAGTTTACACTTTTCAATTAAGTTTCTTTCTCTGTTTTATGTTTAAACCATGACTTGGTCTCATCCATTTTTCTTAGTGTAAGATTTGATAACTTCTGATATTTGGCTTTGTTCAGTCAAAACACATTTCAGAATCAAAATGGACTCAGGGAAATCAGGCAAGTGATTTTCTTTTAGTTCAGAAGTGTATCCAAATTCTGTTGTCCTGACATGTGTCTCTGTATCTAAAGAAGCAAACAGTGAATTATTTCTGTTACCTTAAAAAATAATGTGAATAACCATTTAAACTGCCACTGCTGCTGAATAGCTTACGTCCTTCCTCTCTGAAAATATATCCCTATTTTAGATCCTTGGACTAACAATATTTCCTGGCAGAATGATGTCATAATCTCTGATTCCACATGGCTCAGACTTATGATTAAGTCAGCTTTCCCTCAGGTTCCCTCTAAACTAACATTCTGATTCTAGAAAATGGCACTTTTTTATGATAGTCATCACTCCAGAAGCTACCATTAAATTCTGTTGACATTAAATGGTGACATTAAGTTCTGTTGATATTATATGGCATAGACTTTGGATTTTGAACACTGAACTTCCTGACCACTGCAGGCAACCCATATAATATATTCTTATGTTGCTCATTGTGGGGAATTCTCTCTTGTTTCTCTATTTCAAAGACCTGAAACTTGGGGAAGAAAGGGAGATTGAGGTCCCTGTCTCTTCCTCCAGGTCTGTTTTCCATTCTACTCCTATTTCTGATGCCATATCACCACTATTAGGATTGGGTTATTCATGTGCATTCAATTTTTTTAATTAAAAATCCTCATATATAACTTTAACTTAATTAAAATTCCACTAACAACTTTGTTAGAATAATCTTCAAGCATATGAATTTATAAATTTGATGCATATTGCTTTGCATATTATTTGCCAGTTGTCTCCCACAATCTCTGTCATAGACTGACCTACAATATCCTCCACCCAATCAGCACTCCAAACACACTACTTTTGATAAGATGTGGAATGAATGATAAGTGTTAGGACGCTTAAGATCATAGAACATATTAATGGCAGGCATTGCAAGTATCTCCCCACATTTGCCAGGCAGGAAATTTAAGTGGGCAAAGCTATTAGGATGCAGATGCTTGTTCCAATGGTGAAGGCAGTGAAACGGAGAGGAAATAATGGCATTGGTTTTGTCAAATTTCTAATATTTCAAGTGAACTAACATTGTCATTTTTATATAACATCTATCAATGTCAAAATATTGACTAACTTTTTAAAAATTCCACAGATCAGGGTGCCTGGATGGCTCAGTCGGGTGAGTGTCTGACTTCAATCTCACCGTCTGTGAGTTCCAGCCCCGCGTTGGGCTCTGTGCTGACAGCTCAGAGCCTGGAGCCTGCTTCAGATTCTGTATCTCCCTCTCTCTCTCTCTGCCACTCCCCCACTCATGCTTTGTCTTTCTCTGTCTCAGAAATAAACGTTAAAATTTTTTTTTAAAAATTCCACAGATCAAACAAAACATATCAGATATTTTGCTCAGAGGCTACCACTTTGCCATGCCTAATCTAGGGGTTATTTTTTACTTCTTGAATTTTGTTTTCTCTCTCTCTTTTTTGTTTTTTTTTTTTTGATGAGTTGTTACTCCCACATATATCTGAGAATATTAAGTGAGAAAAATAATACATAGTAAGAAAATTATTTTGTGGCCCATAGGACAACTAGCAAAAAATATCTGAAATTGTTTTCTTCAAAATATTGAAATCTAAAGATAGATCTTATGGAAATATCATGTTCCCTTACTACTTTAACCATATACACTTACGAAATGCTATAATGTTAGATAAAAATAACATAACATTCATCTACGAAAGAAACATGCTTTCACTTGACTGCATTTGCTTATAAAACTTATTTTAAAAAATAATGTTAATGGATTAGTCTGCAGAACTTCCCAAGGTGTGTGTTTAGTATAAACTTGTGCCATGAATGGATAACTGTCATCCATTTAAGGATTATTTCAATGGCCAAAATACTGATCTCTCAATTGAATCTTCTTAAGGCTGGATATAAATTAAAATCACCTAAAGCAATATTAAAAATGTATTTGAAGGGAATCCACCTGAAAGGATTTTTTGTTCAATTATTTAGAGTCTCTTTTCATACTGGGTAGAAAATAACTCAAAAATAAAGAAAGACAAAAGAAGTTAGTTATCACACTTGAACTAATTGACATATTGTAGAATACTGCACCCAACAACAACAAAATTTGCCTTCTTTTCAAGTGTATATGTAAGGTTCATCAAAATCAATCATATGGTGAGCCATAACAAAGCCTCAACAAAATTTAAAACATTGAAATAATTTGAAATTTTAAAATATTTGAGGTAATTGTGGTGCCTGGGTGGCTCAGTGGATTAAGCCTCTTGTGGGTTTGAGCCCCGCATCAGGCTCTGTGCTGACAGCTCAGACCCTGGATCCCGCTTCGGATTCTGTGTCTCCCTCTCACTCTCACACTCAGTCTCTCTCTCTCTCTCTCTCAAAAATAAACATTAAAAAAAATTTTAATAATAAAATAAAATATTTGAGGCAATTCAAAGTATATTTTCTAATTATAGAATTAAGATGGAAAATAGAGGACACCTGGGTGAATCAGTCAGTTAAGTATCTGAGTTGGCTCAGGTCACGATCCTACTGTTCATGAATTCAAATCCCACATCCGGTGAGCGTGAGCCCCACTTTGGATGAGTCTGCTTCTCTCTCTCTCTCTCCCCCCCTTGTGAGATTTTCTTTCTCTCTTCCTCTCTTTCTCTGCCCCTTGCTCACTTGCACACTCTATCTCTCTCTCTCTCAAAAAAAAGATGGAAAACAGAAACAAAACTATGCTAAAAAAAGATGTACTACCTGAAAATTAAATAACACATTTCCTAAACACTCATGGATGAATGAATAAGTCAGCATGGAAATTAGAAAATTATTGAACATAATTATAACAAAATATGACACATAAAAACTTGTACACTATAGTTAAAGCAATATTTAAGGGGAAATATTGCCTTACATGCATATATGTGAAAGAAAAAAGGGTAAAAATCAACATTTTAGCTTTCTAACTTAATAATGAGTGTAAAAAAAAAGAGGTAATGATAAAGAAGAAAACAGAAACTAATGAAATTTTAAAAATACTATAGAATAGAGAAAATAATATGGGGAGACTGGGTGGCTCAATTGGTTGAGGATCTGACTTTGGCTCAGGTTTTGATCTCAGGGTTCCTGAGTTTGAGACCTTGCATCAGGCTATCTACTGTCAATGCAGAGTCTGCTTAGGATCCTCTGTCTCCTTCTCTCTCTGCCCCTCCCCAGTCATGCTCTCAATCTCCTCTCTCTCTCTGTCTCTCTCTGTCTCTCTCAAAAATAAATAAACATTAAGATTTTTTTTAATGTTTTATTTATTTTTGAGAGACACAGAGAGACAGAGCATGAGCAAGTAAGGAGCAGAGAGAGAGGGAGACACCAAATCAGAAGCAGGCTCCAGGATCTGAGCTATCCTCACAGAGCCCGATGCAGGACTTGAACTCACAAACCATGAGATCATGACCTGAGCCGAAATCATTGCTTAACCAACTGAGCCATCCAGGTGCCCCAGGACATTTAAAAAATCTTAAAAAAGAACAGAGAAAATAATAAAGCCAATAGTTAGAATTTTAAAAATATTAAAATATTAATTGATTTGATAAATCCTTAACAAGATTGACCAAGGGAAAAAAAATAGTAACAGATAAACAGGGAAACAAAAATAAAAATGGAAAAGGGGGCATAAATATAGATCTATAATATAAATAATATATTATGAACAATTTAAGCAAATGAATATGATAATTTAGTTAAAATGAACAAATGTCCCACAAATACAATTTACTGAAGTTAAGGGATAACACATAAAACCTCAGTAGTCAGGCATGTGTTAAATAAATTAAATTTGTTACTTTAGAAAAATTCCCACAGGAAACTACAAACAGATGGCTTTAATAGTAAAATCTCTTCCAACTATTTAAAAAAGAAATAATCACAATCTTGCACAAAATCTTTTTAAAACATAAAAAAAATTGAAGGTGACCTTTTCTAATTTCTTTTATGAAGCTAACAAAATTTTGAATTTTAAATCCTGTTAAGAATATTCAAGAAAGAAAAATAAATCATATCAAGAGAAACAAAAAGAAGCATTTGACTAAAATTCAACAATACTTCATGAAAAATCTTTTAGTAAACTCAGACAAAAGTGAACATTTTTAAATGATAAAGTATCTACAGAAAATCTAGAGGGGGTATACATTTTGTGGTTTAAAAAAAAAAGTTAGACTTTATCCTAAGGAGGGGTAAAGGGACATTCATTGTTTCCACTTTAATATAGTAGTAGAGAGTCTGAACATTGCAATAAGGCAAGGAAAAAAAAAAAAGACAGAGGAGCATAATGATTGGAAAGAAATGAAACTTATTTTCTTGGAGATAACATGAAAACTAAAAACTCTAAAAATATATGAATCATTTTATTAAATTAATGAATGTATAATCATCACTAGACCCTTGATCAATATCAAACAACATTATAATTATTTCTATAGAAATAAAACAACACAGTTGAAAATTTAAGTGTAATACCCTTTACAAAGCAATAAAAATAATCAAATATCTCAGAATAAATCAAACAAAAGTTTATAAGAACTTTATACTAAAAATATATCATTGAAAGAAATGACTATTGACCAAAATAAATAACATATTTATGAAGATTTGATATTGTGCATATATGACTTCTCCTCAAATTTATTTATTTATACTGGCAATACTGACCAAATGTTCACAAGTATTTTTTTTTCTCAGAAATGGATAAAGAAATCACAAATTCTTAAGGATATGCAAAGTACCAAGAAAAGACAAGGTAATCTTCAAGTAGAAGAAAAATCCAGGGATATAATACCAAATGCAATTCTACTACAAAACTATAAAGCTATATTAAAACATTGTGTCCTGACAAAAGAATAGAAAAAAAAAAACATTATGGAATAGGGTATAGATTCTGGGAGCACATCAAAATGTATAATGTCATCTAATTATGACAGTGGCAATACTGTGGTCAAGTGGGAGAATGATTGTGCCACCCATACATGTCAACTGAACATTAATTTATGAAAAGGAAGTATCTTTACCTTTGCCTCACACCCCACACAAAAATGAAATCCAAATAGATTGCAGATCTAACTGCAAAAGAAAAAATCATAAAGATCTGAGAAGGAGATTATCAAAAAACAACTTTTTGAACTTGGAGCAGACAATAATTTCTTAAACAGGATGTAAAACATGCAAAAAGGACAAATTAAACTGCATTAAAATTAAGAACTCTGGGAGCTCCTGGGTGGCTCAGTCGGTTAAGCGCCTACTTCAGCTCAGGTCATGATCTCGGGGTTCACGAGTTCAAACCCCATGTGGAGCTCTGTGCTGACAGCTCAGAGCCTGGAGTCTGCTTCAGATTCTGTGTTTCCATCTCTCTCTGCCCCTCCCCTGCTCATGCTCTCTCTCTTTGTCAAAAATAAATAAAAAAAATTAATTAAAAAAATGAAGAACTCTGGCTCATCAAAAGCCACCAGTAAGAGTAACAATTTAAATTACAAAGTGGAAAACGACATTCATAATTCATATATCTAATAAAGATCTTATAGGAAAAATAAATAAATAACTCCTACAAATCAAAGAAAACCAGATAAACCTTCCTTAAAATGGGCAAAAGAGATGATTCAAAAGGCCAACAAACATTAGAAATGTGGTTCAGTCTTAGGAGTCATCAGGGAAATATGCATTAAAGTCACAGGTGATGCTACTATACATTCACTGAATGGCTAAAATGAAAAAGACAACATTAAGCATCAGTGAGGATGTGAAGCAATAAGAACTTAAGTAGAATGCTAATGGGGGGTATATTTTTAAAGCCATTTTAGATAACATTATAGCAGTGTGATTATATCTGTCTGAAAGAGGACTTCAACTACCTCCATTTTGACCTCAAACTTTCTAATTGGTTAAGTTCTTCTTTCCAGTTTATCTCTTCACTCAGGCAAAAGACCCATTGGGCAAAGCATCCCCTGATGGGAACTGAAACTATCCACTCAAGCAATAAGGATCTCCCTGACCCTGCAAGACCCCACGTGATTGATAACTATCCACCTGATCTTTACTGCCTACCTGCCTGTACTCCCCCACCTTTGCCACACAGCTTCCTTATATAAACCTGGAAGTATTATCTGTTCTTTGGAGATAATCTTTGAGACATTGGTCTGCTGTCTTCTCTATGTTGTCTCTGCCTTTGGATTTTTCAGGGGCATGTGGTCTATCTGGTTTTTCTGGGACCCCTGGAACAGGTGCTCTTGCACCTCTGTGCCCTGCCTATACATGTTATAGATGTTATATATGTTCCACGTGGTTATGAGATATAGTACATATATCTCATGTTCACCAACCAGGAGGCTTTCCAGATCCCATTGTTCAGGAGTTTTTAGAATCCAACATCTAGTTTCCTCCCCTCTCCAGAGGCCAGAGGGTGGGGTTAAAAGTTCCAACCCTTTAATCCTGTGTTTGGCTTTCCTGATGACCAGCCCCTATCCTGACACTAACGAGGGACCCTGAGATGAGTCAACCCCTATAGCATAAACTCAGGTGTGGGGCTCTTAATGAAAAGAGCAAAAGATACTTCTATCACTCAGGACATTCTGAGGGTTTTAGGGGCTCCGTGTCAGGAACCAAGAAGAAAGACCAAATACATATTATACCACATATCCTAGAAAGAACATTCTCTAGATATGAAAAGTCTGCAAAATTCTCCTGAGGTTTATATTTTTCCAAACCTTCTACAGCTTTTAAGTGTTTCCCTAAATCAGATTTCACTTAAAAAATCATTTTGGAAATGAAGCACCATCTATTTTTTTGCTGATTGTATGCACAACAATATGTTATAGCTTTTCCATGTCTGCACTAAGGGAACCTGTGTAATTTCATCAGACCCAGTGTTTTCCACATATTTAAACTTAACGTCCTTTTGTGTGTTTGTAAAATTACTACCAAATAGCCAGAAAAAATTTAAAAAGTTTTAAGGAATACACTTTTGGAAAACTGTCATCTTTCTTTCTTTCTTTCTTTCTTTCTTTCTTTCTTTCTTTTATTTTGAGAGAGAGACAAAGAAACAGAGCATGCACACGCAAGTGGGGGCAGTATAGTGAGAGAGGGAGAGACAGACTCCCAAGCAGACTCTGTGTTGTTACTGAAGAGCCCAACACAGGGCTCGAACTCACAAACCTGGAGATTGTGACCTGAGCCAAAACCCAAGAGTCAGACGCTTAACTAACTGAGCCACCCAAGTTCTCCAGGAAACCAAACCTGAATTCCAAATATTTCTTATATTCTTTATGAGTCTATAATATGTTTGTCTATTTGAATTTGTTTTGTGAACTAGTTCTCAATTCAAATTTAACCAACAGTGTGAATACTTGCATATTTTTATTAATTGATCATGTTTTGGGATACACTTATACCTATGCCTATATTTATATTTTTATTCATGTTTTAGAGGATTTGTTCCTCTGCTTCTCTGAGATTCCACTTCCTCAATTCAGATAATCAAACTATCCTTTGTTTTGTTTAGCTAAGACACAATGGTTGCCCTCATAGTCTTGTTCATTATACCTTCCATACAGGTCTATCAAAGGAATTTACTCTTCCCAAAGTAGTAGTTGTATGATATACACACTTACCCTGGGTGTTGCCGATTGCTTCCACCTCCATTCCCTCAAAGTCTGACCCCCAAATGCAATATCTGAAGGACAGGGCAAGTGATAAATTGACCATAGTCATCATCACATGTGCCCTAGGAGCTTTCCTCTCAGGCAGTCCTGTAGTTGATTGAGTATATAGTTGAATAACCATTGAAAGCCCCAACCATAACTGGTTCTATTATACTTCTTGGGGTTCATTATATGAAAATTGACCTTCTGACAGCAGCTTGTAGTTTACATGTATCTGTGACTCTCAAATTCCATATCAAGAGTAAACATCCAGTGTTCATTCCTTGGCAGAGTGTGTGTGTGTGTGTGTGTGTGTGCGCACGTGTGTGTGCTTATTCATAAATTTTCATATGCATATTTTTATATTTATGCAAGTGTACACATAGATATAAATCATCCTTATGTTGCCAAAGCTGTTAGCTAGCATGCCACTTGGAAATGGTTGCTGAATTTGTCATTTACCCCTGTGTGGGCATTAATACACTTTCCCCTCTGAATATCAAGAAATGGAATATGAAACCAGTGTTTCCATTTGTTATTATTTTGAATGACTAGAGAAGAAAATACACATGGCAGCTTCACTGACTGCTCTGCTCTGGACTGAAAATTTTCTGCTTATTTAATAAATTTACATATCTTATTTAGAAATATCTTTGATAATGACTGGAGATAATCCTTGAATTTTTGATTTCCATCAATTTGAATACTTCCAAAAATAACAATCTCAATATTATTTTCTTTGGAACACATTAGAATAGAGAATCCCATACTAGAGAATATATTTTTTCCTCAGGGTCCACAGTCTTCATCATGAAGTATCCCTGAAGTTATGGTTCCCACCTTAAGTATAGGGATTGCATTATTTCTTCTTTCCTTTTTTTTTTAAATTTTTAAAAAATGTTTATTTATTTTGAAAGAGAGAGAGAGAGACAGAGCATGAGCAGTGAAGGGGCAGAGAGAGGAAGACACAGAATCTGAAGCAGACTCCAGGCTCTGAGCTGTCAACACAGAGGTCGACGCAGGGCTTGGACTCCTGAGCCATGAGATCATGACCTGAGAGCCAAAGTCAGGCACTCAACCAACTGAGCCACTCAGGCACCCCTGTGCTATTTTTTTTCCCTTAAAGTTTATTTATTTATTTTGAGAGCGAGAGAGAGAGTGCAAGAAGGGGAGGGGCATAGAGAGGGAGAGAGAGAATCCGAAGCAGCGCGGAGCCTGATGTGGGGCTCAAACCCAGGAACCATGAGCTGAGCTGAAATCAGGAGTCAGTTGTTTAACTGAGCCACCCAGCTTCCCCAGTGCATTGAACTATTTTAAAATCTCTATTAATTAGTGAAAAAGACCAGGATGTTTAGACTATAAAAATTTATAAATTGCCATAAGAATGCCATTTTTCTATCCTCTTTTTTTTTCTCTGTTGCCACTTTCAACCTCCTTACTGAGTTCTGGGCCAATATTCTGTATGCATCTGTGATGGTTGTAGAAGGTGAAGTTAGCAATGTTTCAGTTTCTACTTACTTTAATGTGGCTACCAACATAACAATATGCTTTGCCCTGTGGCCCTCTGGTTTACCCAGTGTAATATGGACTTGAGTCATGACACCATCTTAAACTCATGCTATGAATGGTGTGTGTGTGTGTGGGGGGGTGGTCAGTAGGGTGGGTGTTTGTGTGTTATGACTTTCTCCTTTTCACTTGAATTAATTCTAGCAATGAAGGAGAATCTTGGAGGAAAGCTCTCAAAGATTCTTGAGAATCAGGGTTTGAGGCTAAAATAACTCAGGTCTGAGTAAAGTGAGAAGGTGATTCCTACCTACAAGTTCTCAATCACTGCCTGGCTTTCTGAATCTCATTCCTTGATTTCCCCTCTGCACTGCCTTTTGCAAATATTTTCATATTATTACAAAACTAAAATTCTTTTCAACTTCTTATAACAGATGGTCTCATTCCACATATGTTTCCTTGGTGATTTCTCTGCTGTCAAATTCTTCATCGAGTGTCAGTAACCAGTAAAGTACAGGTAATGTAGTCTTGGCTTTCACCCCGGAACCACCTCAGCACTAGGCCCCCAAAGCTTACATCAATTGTCAAAGTTTTTCAAGCTCTCAGAAATATTATGCTATAATATTTTTCTTATGTTCAGAGTACCATTCAAATGCTTCAGTTTCAACA
This sequence comes from Leopardus geoffroyi, assembly GCF_018350155.1. Taxonomy (NCBI): domain Eukaryota; kingdom Metazoa; phylum Chordata; class Mammalia; order Carnivora; family Felidae; genus Leopardus; species Leopardus geoffroyi. Next base: position 23,531,319 of record NC_059333.1, read on the forward strand.
CTCACTTTTCTTCCCTTGTAAAATTCCTTAGTTTTCTGTACCTGGTACAATCCAGATTGGGATATATGTAGAAAAGATTTAGCACCGCAGGCCTGAGACTGTTATCCTTGGAAATGTCGGCTTGCAAAATTGGCCTTTGTCTGCACCCGAGATTAAGGGAGGGTTTATGCCATTTTAAAAACTAATAAGAATAGCTTACTGTGCCTAGACTGTTTGTACAAACAATGCGGTTTATGCAGAATACTTGCTTACCTTCTGGGAGCCTGGAAGTTTGAAACATGGTAGGCAGAGGGTGCCTATGTGACCAGCCTCCAATTAAAACTGTGGGTACTGAGACTCCCATGAATTTCTCTGGTATACAATATTTTACACATGGTATCCCAGCTCATTACTGGAGGAATTAATCCCATGCTGCATGACTCAACTGGAAGAGAACTCTTTGAAGCTTGTAACTAGTTTCCTTTGCAAAAGCACTGTATTAGTTAGGTTGGACTTCCATGACAAAATAGTATAAACTGGGTGGCTTAAACTTCAAATGTGTTACAGTTCTGGAGGTTGGAAGTCTTAGATCAGGGTGTCATCATGGTCAGGTTCTGGTATGAACTCTTTCTTGGCTTGTAGTTGGCCACCTTCATACTATATCCTCACATAAGGGAGATGATATAGATAGATACAGATTATAGATACAGATTTAGATAGATTTTATGTGTGTGTGTGTGTGTGTGTGTGTGTACAGAGAGTGTGAGTGTGTGTGTGTATGTGTGTGTGTGAGAGAGAGAGAGAGAGAGTGAGAGGAGAGACAGTTGTATGGTGTCTCTTCTTATAAGGCCCACTAATCCCATCAGACAAGGAATCTACTCTTTGAACCTCATCTAATCTTAATCATCTCCCCAAATCCCTATCTCCAAACACCATCCTTTAGGAGTTAGGGCATCAACATATGAATTTGGGAAGAACACAGTCAATAACTGGCTTCACACACCTTTCCCTTTGCTAATTTTGCCTTATCCTTCTGCTATAATAAATTATATTCTTGAGTATAACTGTGTGCTGAGCACAGAAAACAACCAAACCTGGGGTTAGTTTTAGAATTAGTATTAGAATCCTACAACACAGCACGCATCATTTAATGTGTCCTTTATTCCAGGGCACCAGTCCAGATACCTGGCCCTTCCTAGGCCATATCTGTTGCTCTGAGTTCTCCTACCAACTTCATGATATTGCTCAAGAATCTACTTTCCTTTTCCAGAAGCAAACCTACTTTTTAGACAGTTATGTGTTGGACAACCCATGTATGTGAACTATTGTCCATGAGCTGCTTTTCCATGGATGTGTCTTATAGGGCTTTGTATGATAAAAATCACATGGCTGAAAACAAACAAACAAAGAAATAAAAAAATAAAAATTCACTTTTGTTTAGGGATTCATTCTCAAAATATGACCCACCAAGTAACAATGTTCTAGCGTTGAAATCACTCTTTTTCATGATAGCCCTTTCCTGAGAGGGTTTATCCCAGGGCCATTATTGCTTTTGCCAGATGCCTTTTGCTTTGACCAAAATTAAGTTTAGCTGCTGTGATGGCCTGCCAATTGACTTAATTCTACAATGTGCTTAATTCAAATTCAGCACAATAATATGCATGGAGACATACTGCACTCCAGATCAACTTTCCTATAGATTAACACTCCAAAAGACTCATGCTTAAAGTTGAGAAGAAAACCAAGAATAGCCCATAGGTCTTAGATGATCAAATTGCCCTCCTCTCTCTCTCTGACTTGAAGAAGGTACACAATGTATTTTTCAACTTCTGTTTCCTCCTTTCAGTCCATATCTAAATCCAACTCAGATAGATATAAGGAAACTCTTTCTCTATGATCTCTTTCCCTCTTCCTCCATTGTCTCAAAGCTTGCTGTTGAACTTTTGCAATAGGATCTGTTTCTTCACACTTTAATCTTCTGATTCAGTCTCTTTTTTGTTTGACTATGTCACCTTAAAGGGTTGGGGTTGGGAACAGATTATACTTCTGTTCTAGGAAACAGGGATTTAAGCAATAATGTCCTTCTCAATCCTTCACAAAAATCCAAACGTTCCATGGTTTACCTTGATCAAGTCATGATATTAATGTGCAGGGCTTACATTATTATCTATATCCATGAAACTCACTTTAAAAAATGTTTATTTATTTATTTATTTATTTATTTTTGAGAGAGAGAGAGAGAGAGAGTGAGAGTGAGAGCATGTGGAGGAGGGGCAGAGAGAGAGGGAGAGAGAGAATCCCAAGCAGACTTCTCACTGTCAGCACAGAGCCTGATGTGGGGTTCGAATGATTACCCAAACTGTAAGATCATGACCTGAGCCAAAATCGAGAGTTGGACACTTAAGCGCCCTAGCCACCAGGTGCCCGCATGAAACTCACTTTAAAAAAATCTACATCTGACCAAAAAAAAAAACCCTCTCATCTTATAATTTGCATATAAATTTCGTTCTTGATATCTCCACTTGATTCAAACATGTCCCACATTAAAATCATGATTGACCCCTTTATTCACAATATAGCCTTCTCCAGTGTACCTCCATCCATCTTTTTAAACACATTAGAAACCTAGTTTTCCTTGATACTTTACATTCTCAGATCCCTTAATAATCAATTCTTCACCGAGCCCTGCCAATTTACCTCAGCAGAATATGTCATATCAGCTTCTCTCTTTCTTTCCCTACCACCAACATCCTTCTTATCTGGAATATTGCAATATCCTTCTGAATAATCACTTTTAATTTAATATTGTCCCCATACAATCTGTTTGTCACACATCATTTTGTTCATTTTGAAATACAATCTGATCATGTCACTAACCTCAGTCAAATATTCTCCAGCTTTCTATTGGCTTCAGAACACAAGTCACACCCTTAAAAAATGAGCTACAAGCTATTTCAGTTTGTGTTTGTATAATCTCTTCCCCATTGCTCTTCTGCCTTCTATTTTTTTTTTAATTTTTTTTAATGTTTATTTATTTTTGAGAGAGAGACAGAGTGTGAGTCGTGGAGGGGCAGAGAAAGAGGGAGACACAGAATCCGAAGCAGGCTCCAGGCTCTGAGTTGTCAGCACAGAGCCTGATGCAGAGCTGCAAGGTCATGCCCTGAGATGAAGTCGAACGCTTAACCGACTGAGCCACCCAGGGGCCCCCTCCTCTGCTTTCTTTCTGTGCTCCCACATTCCAGTCCTCTTTCAGTTCGCCAAACACCCCATCTTCCTCTATCTGCACAAGTCGATCTGTATGCTAGAACAACTTCCCCCAAATCTATTTAATATTATTTCTTCATTTCCCAGTTTTCCTTCTCTGATGGCTTCCATAATGGTTATAACCATGTCAAATCCTACAATTAAGAAAGACTAAAATGGCACAATGCATCTCCCTTTTATAGAGAGAACTATCGTTTGTAATATTATATTTATTTTTGTGTGATTATCAGAGTATGGTTTTACTTACAAAACACTGGGCTCAATGTGGGTAGGAAACATCTGTGTTTATTTACCATTGAATTCCCAATACCTAGTATAATCCAGCTCATAGTTGGTTCTCAATAAACGTTTTATGAGTTGAAGAATGTATGGACTATCCTTTTGTGTTGTTATTCAAAAAGTATCTATTTTTCTCTTTCCAGCTTTTCTGAAGACTTCATTTTGTTAGCATAACCTGGGATTTTCCCGGGATCCAGATGTAAAAATGAGTGCACACATCTTGCAATATATGTATATAGAGAGGGAGGAAGGAATGAGAGGGGAGGATAAAATGTGTAAAAAAATTTTTGAATAAATTTCACATTAATAATAGTCTTAATTTTAGGAAGAGCTGTTTATTAAAATGTTTAGATTTTAGATTTTTAAAATGAGTCCCAGACTCAGAATAATCTTCTTTAAATGAACTGGCTGTTACGTGTAAGTGATGAATCACTAAATTCTACTTCCAAAAACAATATTACATTATACATTATCTATAATTGAAATAAAAATTTGAAGATAAAAATACCCCTTTGATAATTCTTCATGACTGTCTGGGCACAGTATATATTTTAGTATTACTTTCAGTCTTGTCAATAGACACTTCTCTGAAGCAATAGTCAACCTGTTTTCTTCTGTTTGGCAAGTGGTGAGTGGTGCTGAATATTATCAAAGTAAGAAATCTAACTCCAAAGAACTGTTATGGCAAATCATCTTTGAAAAGATGTGATAACTTACTCATCAGCTTAGATAATTTTCTATCTTTTTGTTCCCCTGTATACTCCTAAATGTTAATTCTCACTTGATACAAATGTTCTTGTATCTGTCTCAACTGGCCTCTCTTTCTTTTTCTTTTTTTAATTTTTTTTCATGTTTATTTCATGTTTATTTTTGAGAGAAAGAGAAAGAAAGATTCAGAACGGGAACAGGGGAGGGGCAGAGAGAGAGGGAGACACATAATCCAACCAGGCTGTCAGCACAGCGCAGGATTCAGGGCTCGAACCATGAACCGTGAGATATGACCTGAGCTGAAGTCGGAGGCTTAACTGACTGAGCCACCCAGGCACTCCAACTGGTTTCTTTTTCTTCTCTACTCCTTTTCCACGTCCCTATTAAGCAGGTTTTATTTTTTCAATTTTGTCTTATGACTAACTTTACAGCTCTTTTACAGATGTGAACAGTTGTGGACTCTTGTCTCTGAAGTTAAATCTGATGCCAAACATCATATATATGTATATATATACATATATGTATTCTTATATTTATGTGATACACACACACACACACACACACACACACACACATATATATATATATATATACTCTTCGTATATACACGAAGAATAGAAGGTTAATGAGTCGAGTCTTATCAGTAGACTTTATGTCCACTTCAGTCATGATCCCTACTTTATGAATTCAATTAGAATATAATATATAGATCAATGAAAATAATCATTTGTTTCCTTTGACTTTGGTGCCTGCCTCCCTCATTAACACTATTAATTTTTAATTGTAGTATCTTTGATGAAAGAGATTGTGCCTAAATTCTCTATTTTTCCTGAGTTGTAAGGTATAAAGTTTTCTAGACCAATCCATTTGCAAAATTCCTAATAGAGATCTGTTTTTTTAATTTTAATTTTTAATTTTTTAAATTTACATCCAAGTTAGCATATAGTGCAACAATGATTTCAGGATTAGATTCCTTAATGCCCCTTACCCATTTAGCCCATCTCCCCTCCCACAACCCCTCCAGGAACCGTCTGTTTGTTCTCCATGTTTAAGAGTCTCTTACGTTTTGTCCCCCTCCCTGTTTTTATATTATTTTTGCTTCCCTTCTCTTGTTTTTGTCTGTTCTGTGTCTTAAAATCCTCATATGAGTGAAGTCATATGATATTTGTCTTTCTCTGACTGACTGACTAATTTCACTTAGCATAATGCCCTCTAGTTCCATCCACGTAGTTGCAAATGGCAAGATTTCATTCTTTTTGATTATCGAGTAATACTCCATTGTGTGTGTGTGTGTGTGTGTGTGTGTGTGTGTGTACCACATCTTCTTTATCCATTCATCCATCGATGGAAATTTGGGGTCTTTTCATACTTTGGCTATTGTTGATAATGCTGCTATAAACATGGGGGTGCTTGTGTCCCTTCGAAACAGCACTCCTGTATCCCGTGGATAAATGCCTAGTAGTGCAATTGCTAGGTCTTAGGGTAGTTCTATTTTTAATTTTTTGAGGAACCTCCTTACTGCTTTCCAGAGTGGCCGCACCAGTTTGCCTTTCCACCAGCAGTGCAAAAGAGATCCTCTTTCTCTGCATCCTTGCCAACATCTGTTGTTGCCTGAGTTGTTAATGTTAGCCATTCTGACAGATGTGAGGTGGTATCTCATTGTGGTTTTGATTTGTATTTCCCTGTTGACGAGTGAAGTTGAGAATGTTTTCATGTGTCGGTTGGCCATCTGCATGTCTTTTTTGGAGAAATGTCTATTCATGTCTTTTGTTCATTTCTTCACTGGATTATTTGTTTTTTGGGTGTTGAGTTTGATAAGTTTTTTATAGATTTTGGATACTAACCTTTTATGTAATACGTCATTTGCAAATATCTTCTCCCGTTCCATCAGTTGCCTTTTAGTTCTGCTGATTTTTTCCTGTGCTGTGCAGAAACTTTTTATTTTGATGAGGTCCCAGTAGTTCATTTTTGCATTTGTTTCCCTGACTCCAGAGACATGTTGAGTAAGAAGTTGCTGCAGCCAAGATCAAAGAAGTTTTTGCCTGCTTTTTCGAGGATTTTGATGGCTTCCTGTCTTACATTAGGTCTTCCATCCATTTTGAGTTTATTTTTGTGTATGCTGTAAGAAAGTGGCCCAGGTTCAATTTTCTGCATGTCACTGTCCAGTTTCCCCAGCACCACTTGCTGAAGAGACTGTATTCCATTGGATATTCTTTCCTGCTTTGTCAAAGATTAGTTGGCCATACATTTGTGGGTCCACTTCTGGGTTCTCTATTCTGTTCCATTGATCTGAGTGTCTGTTTTTGTGCCAGTACCATACTGTCTTAATGATTACAACTTTGTAATACAGCTTGGAATCCGCTAATATATATCTTTTAAATGAATTCCTTTTTACACATATTCAGTGCTTCTCCGAAGCACAAGAAAATGCCAGACTCTTTCATAAGAGCTCAAAGTATTGGTTGAACCCCCAAAGTGAGGGACGATCAATGACACTGGGAAGTTCTAAAAGCATAATTAGACTTGCTCAACAGTGACCAAAACAAGTTGTCTGTCTCTCATTCTGCAATCACTTTTAGCCAACATGCCCAGGCAAAGAAGAGATTTATGAGAGAGGGTAATATTTGTTTAGAGATAGCACTAGCCCCTGCTGTGCATTTACCCTTTGTACACCTTCAAGCCACACAGGTACAGTGGGAGTGAATTTCAGGATTTGTGGAGTATGCGAGTGTCTCCCAGGAGGAGGAAGCCAGATTCTCATGAACATGTCTTGGTCCAGTGCTGCTACGGGAAAAGAGCAGAGCAAAATAAGAATTTTGGGGGAACAACCTGAATTACTGGAATTTTTGGAGAATGAAAATTGTGCTTTACTCTTTCCTGGACAAACCTAAATAAAGAAGGGAAACTGCTCCAAGTTGCCCATGGTGATAGTAAAATCTCTTCCAGGCTGTGTTGACAGCCATCTTTGCCTCCAAAGTTTGAGTTGGCAAAAACAAGTATCCCTTTACTGAGTTTAGTAGACATGGTAGAAGGAAACTAATTTAGAGAGATTTCAATATTTTCCAAGCAGATTACTTTTGAAAGTGAGGGAACCAAAGAATGGTTGTATATAGTTAACACTTTTTTATGCGACATGTCAAGATAAGCTGCAGCAGATATTATAACCGAGGTCTAGCATGACTGTTTGGGAGGTAGGGAGCAGCATGTGAAGATCACATATGAGAGAAAGTGCTGTTAGTCTCAGAGGGACACCAATGGCAGTTAAAGTGTTTCCAGCCAAGCAATATTGTTTGTTCCTTTGTTTCTTTTAATACCAGTGCCTTTCCCTCACCCAAATCTGTCTAGCACGTTTCCATTGTTAGATGTTAAGTGTATTAAAATTTAATCTAAACCCTTTAGCTTTTCTCATGAAATGTAACAAGGTCATGAATGCTCAACATGGCACTTTCTTCCTCCACCTCTTAAATATTTTTGTTCCAGATCATGTATTCCATCATGATTCTATACAAGCCCACTGCCTCAGTAAATATGAATAAATTCTGTTCTATGAAAATTACTAGTTAAGGGAAATGGTTTATCTTTTCAAACAGTATTTAAATCTTGTCTTGCTGCTATGGGCTATTTGTATCATTTCTACAATCTCCTAAATGAAAATAAAAATCATTCTGAATAAAGAATCAACAAGGGGCGCTTGGGGGGGCTCAGTCAGTTAAGCCCCTGACTTCAGCTCAGGTTACGATCTCAAGGTTCACGAGTTTGACCCCGCTTGGGCTCTGTGTTGACAACCCAGAGCCTGGAACCTGCTTCGGATTCTGTGTCTCCCTCTCTCTCTCTCTCTCTGCCCCTCCCCCAGCAGCACTCTGTCCCCCCCCCCTCAAAAATAAACATTAACAAGATTTAAAAAAGAAAGAATCAACAAGAGCTGTTAAAATCTCTTAGAATTAACTGTTATTAATTCTAAGCGCGATATGATTTCATTAAGTATACAACACAGAATAACAAGATGGCGATATGTAGAATATCTTCTTCAGAGATGATATTTTTGGACTGAAGCACACTAGTTCAGAAAAGAGGAAGTGTAGTATAAAGCAGCTGTATATATTTCTTACTTTCCTTTTTTTATTTCGCGTAATTTCCTGAAACAACTGCTTTTTTTCTGTAAATACTTAAGCACACGGCAGTTAGCGATTTACCTGAGGCTTTATTTTAAAGCAAATGATGCCCTTTCCTTTTCTTCTCTGCCTTCACTTCTGCCTCCACCGTATCACTCGGTGTTACCTGAAGGAGAAACTAGACCCTCATTTAAGCCATAGGAAGATCACCTGAGTAGTTTAAACAGGGGCACTTTCTCTCCAGAACCAAGAAGATCACTCAGCTGTTGTAGGAGTGGTGAGAAACCTCAGTGTATCAAAGTAAAAGCAAATTTCCCTGCGGTGGGGACGCATAGCCCCAGCATGATGGTAAATTACCAGTAGTAGTGTAAGGTTAGGGCATTTAGCCCCTCACCTAACAGAGTCAGCAGAGGTGAGGCCACCTTAATCTCCACCAGCGGCTGACAAAATAGCAATGTTAGAACTTGCATTGATTGTGGGTTTTCTTAAATAAAATTGTATAAAATTGAATCCACAGACAGGTCAACTTTCTCATTTTTATGTTATTTTTCTGAGTTAGTCAGAACCAGTAATGACAGTGCAATCTTAAATCAGTAGCTTCCTCTCTCAGACCAGTGATAAAGCAGCTGTCTGTTCATTTATGAATTCGCAGAGGGAGTAGGTAAGTCTATGATCACCTGAATACCTATACTCTAAAGCCAAACCATTTGCCACATTTAGCTATGAGGGATTGGGAGGCAGGCTGGTGTACCAAGAAAGAAGTGCTGGCAAGCACCGACAGAGCAGAGGGCTGTGGGACATGACAGAACACAAGTACCCTTCGGTTTGGGCTACCATGTGAATGGGGCCCTCTGAAGCTGTGCAGGATGGAGACCCCGGAAAAACAATGGGGTCTGACTTCTGATTTTGTTGCTTATTTGTAGGGGATCTTGGACAAATTACTGCAATGACAGCGGTCTTAATTTTTTTCCCTTAACATTGGGAAAATTAAACCTAACTTCTGGGGTCCTTGTGCTAATTAAATCTAACTTCTGGGGTCCTTGTGACCAATAGAAATACTGTTCCTGGCACGTACAGAACGATGAGGTTTAGTCATACATGTGCTAGTTCACAAAGACAGGTATCAAAAGGGTAGTTCTCCCAAGTAGAAAGGACAGGGTAATAATAGAATCATGACATTAAAAAGTGATAAAGTGGAGAATGTACTTGGTGAATATATAAATGAGACAACTGAGACCCTGGGAGATGACTAACTCCTATTAAGATTTTTAAAAAGCGCCTAAGTTATCTGGTATGTTTTACTTCTTTTTTTTTTTTAATTTCTAAAGTTTATTTATTTATTTTGAGAGAGAGAGCACAAGCAGGGGAGGGACACAGAGAGAAGGAGAGAGAGGTTCCCAAGCTGGCTCCTTGCTGTCAGTCTTCTTAAATCTACAAATTTCACTTCCCGGAGACTCTGAGTTGGACAATTTGCCACATAGTGGCTAATATATGTGGTGAAAAAGCCTTCTCCAAACTGTTCAGATGCCCCCTTCGGATTTTTAAGGCATTTAAAAATGTTCTTTAAAAAATGCTCTTAAGGGCGCCTGGGTGGCTTGGTCAGTTAAGTGTCCGACTTCGGCTCAGGTCATGATCTTACGGTCCGTGAGTTTGAGCCCCAAGTCGGGCTCTGTGCTGACAGCTCAGAGCCTGGAGTCTGTTTCAGATTCTGTGTCTCTCTCTCTCTTTGCCCTTCCCCTGTTCATGCTCTGTCTCTCTCCGTCTCAAAAATAAACGTTAAAAATAAATAAATAAGTAAATAAAAGCTAGTAATGAAAACTTTAGAGTGAACTGAAGAATATAAAAATACAGCATCATTAATATATAAAAAACTGTACATTCAGTTCTAGTTCTCTGTCCTTGCTACTTTGGGTAATATTGTGTCAGATATTAGGATATCACATAAAAATATAGTATCTGTAACAGAAAATACTGAAGCAGCAAAAGTTTAAACTTACACAATCAAGTTATTATTACAGTTGTGGCAATAATGATACAGATTTGAACTATATTTTTAAATAAAGGGAGAATCTTCTTTGGGTGGAAATGATAACATAAATTTTTATAAACAGCATTGCTAGAATATGTTCACCAGTGGGTGCCTCAATATCCCAACAAAAAATAACAGAATATTGTATGATTTGAAGAAGGAGGTTTTCAAGAAAGATCTGCTTAAATAAGAGTAGTTATTTCAGGTTTATTAAGCCTCTATTATAGAAATAAATAGGGAAATAAAAAGGATCGGTAGTGTAGAGAGAAATGAGAAGTTGTGCTAGTTTTTTTTTTTTTAATTTTTTTTAACGTTCATTTATTTTTAAGAGAGAGAAAGAGAGTTTGAGTGGGGGTGAGACACAGAGAGAGAGAGACCCAGAGGGAGAGAGACACACACAGAATCAGAAACAGGTTCCAGGCTCTGAGATGTCAGTACAGAATCTGACGCGGGGCTCGAACTCACGAAACGCAAGATCATGACCTGAGCTGAAGTGGGATGCTAGACAGACTGAGCCACCCAGGATCCCCAAAGTTATGCTAGTTTTAGTGCCTGTATGTTTACCTGATTATTCAGTTAGGGCTCAGAGGAACGAGTGTGCAAAGCAGTCAAAGTAGCACTGTGCAAAGTAGGCTTCTTCTGGGTCTCTAACTTTTCCTCTATCAAAATTCTGAATGAATTCAACAAAGTCCTATTTGCAAGACCTGGTCAACAAGAGAAGAACATGCTGAGGTTTCCTTCGTCTCCCCACAGACAGAACTGTCAGAGCCTGGGTGCTCAGGGACATCCAAGGCTGTGTATGTTCTACGGGACGTTGCTCTGCTGTTATTCTTCATTGCATGAAGCAAGTATGAGAGAGTAATCTTGTGAATGGAGAAGACAAAGGGAGATTGGTCTGCAGCACCCTAGAATTGTGATGCCGACCACTGACAGAAGTTCTCTTGGAATACCAGCTGCGCAGCACCTGGAGAGCTTGGCTCCCATGACAGGTTACGTCCTACTCGTCATGAAGCGGCAACAGCCTGTCGCTTAGGAAACTGATACTGGGTGCAGCCCCTTCTGATGAGGGGATGTGGGGCTGGGAGGGTGGAGCTCCTGTCTCAACTGGCTCGGGGACCAGGAAATGCAGAGTGAACGCCCATGATCATTTTTGGACAATTATATTCATTTCATCACAAAGCGACTGGAAGGGGGGAATTTAAACCAAGCCAAATTTTCAGGGGAAAAAAATCACAGTAGGATAGCACCCTTCCTTTGTACTATATATAGTAAGAACAATTAGAGCAAGCTGGAACTTTAAGAACATGATGCTTTTTAGGGGAGTTTTGGACTGAAATGAGACTTTAAGCTTTTATGCCGTTTCCATGTCTTGAAAATATAGAAGCAATAAATCTCCAATAAATAAACAGAAGGATGAGGCAGAGCATTTTTGTTTGAGGCACAGAGCAGAACTGAAGGAAACGTGAAACAACAGCAGAGATAAAGTCAGAAGACTGCTAAACCTAGACAAAGAAGCAAAAGCTTAATTCTGGCCACGTTCTAGAGATACATGGATGTATACAGCCAGATGGCTTTAAAAGGACCATAATGAGACAGGGAACCTATCAGGCAGTTTACTTCTGAGTGAGTAACATGCATGGGGCAGTTTTAGCACTCATGGGTTTGAGGAGTCAGATTCATAGTGATACATGAAGGCTTCCTACACCACACGGGCTCCCAGAACTAAGTGGATGACCTCATTTATGATTGTTCATCTAAGAGGTGACAATGAAAATGATGTCAAGGAAGACCATGGAGTTGAATTCTTAAACCTGTTAGTTACGATTGGAGTCTTGCCTTCTTTATTTGTAGAACCACTATAAGTTTTGTCCTAATTTAGATATTGGCGTGAAAATCTGGGGTGGGATAATAAATGTGTACACTGAAAAGCATACACTTCTATTGCTTTATTATTAGATAGTTCTTATTTGTTGTCAGACCTTCAAGAACATAAGGGTACACAATCTCATAATACTTCTAGAAAACTTGTGGTTTTTTGGTAAAGATTTTAGAAGTGCTAATTGGTTTGGGTGAGATCAATATATTAAGAATCACCATTTTTTCCATTGGTCAGATACACAGTCTCTTGTATGATCCATAATACCCTTGAATGGCATAGTCTTATGTCTTTAGAAATCTTTTTGTCGTTATTGTTCTCGTTTACACTAGGTAGTCATTCATACTTCACCATCATCTTCTTCCTCACCTATCTGTTGAAGTGAAATAGCCCTTTCTGTTCTCAGAGAAAATATTCCTTTTTAAAAGTTTTTTTTTTTTATTTTTGAGAGAGAAAGAGAGAGAGAGGAGCATGAGTGGGAGAGGGGCAGAGAGGCAGGGAGAGAGAGAATCCCTAGCAGACTTCGCACTGTCAGTGCAGAGCCCTATGTAGGGCTCGAACCCATGAACTGCGAGATCATGACCTGAGATGAAAGCAAGAATCAGACACTTAACCAACTGGGCCACCTAGGCTCAAGAAAATGTTCTTTAGTATATAAAAGTGGCAACTGATTTCTAATTTTACCTGGTTTAACTGAATCAGCTGGAATTATTCATTGAAAAGCAGATGCTTTCAGTATGATTTCTCTGGAAGGGTTGTTCCATCAAGAATACAAATTCACAAAGAAAGACAAATACTGTATGATATCCCTCTTACGTGGAATCTAAAAACCAAACCAACCAATCAACCAAACAAACAGAAACAGAATCATACATTCAAAGAACTGGTGAACACTGGTGTCTGAAAGAGGGGAGGGGGGTTGGGTGAAATAGGTGAAGGGGATTAAGAAGTACAAACTTCCAGCTATAAAATAAAGGAGTCACGGAAATGCACAGTACAGCATAGGGAAAGGTACAGCATAATCAATAATATCGTAATACTTTTGTAAGGTGGCAGATGGTAACCACACTTATTGTGGTGAGCATAGCCTAATGCATAGAATTGTCAAATCACTACATTGTAACTAATACATATTGTATGCCAACTATAATTCAATTTAAAAAAGAATAAAAATTTCATATTTTATTCAGGATAAGTGAACATGAGACTCATTCACTCGTTCATGTATTCCACAAGTGTTGTGCACCTGCTATCTATAATCCTTTTTTTGCTAGCTGATAGAATGAAACGGTTTCGGAAGACATGCCTTGAAGATTTCTTCCATCGATCTGTCACTCCTGAAGATTTACCTAAACTCTCAACCGAGATTGGTACTTAACACTCTTTTCAAAATGATTTTATTCTGGAGGCCTATTTGTTACAGTAGTCACTAAGTGATCCCCTAACTAATACAATTGTGCACAAAGCATGGAAGATTTTGTGGGTTACAGGATAGGCAAGTAATTTGATATGGCTGGAATACTCTGGTCCTGTGCACCTGATGGTAATAGGATGTCGGAAAAGTACAGCAGAAATTACGCTAGATTCAGGTAATGCAAGTAGATTGAGGTACTGCAATTTTGAGTTCTCATCTTTTTTCTCTCCAGAATATTAAACAGGCAAATGCATACGTGAATAGCTCTAATTAAAAGATGGTTAGAGTGTGGGTTCTTTTGTCTGATGGCTTTGTCTTGAATTCTGGCTTGACCATGTATTAACTGTGTATCTTTGGGCATAGTGTATGTTTGCACATACATGTTAACATCTCTGACATCAATATCTTATAGTTGCTACTGTCTTAACATTGAAGTCAGTCAGAGAGTAATCATGGCATAATTGTCACTGTCTGTACATTTTGGAAAATTGAGTTTCCAGCTTTAAAATCTAGAGCATGGATGGCAGAGGCATATGAGATAATCTGAATGATAACATCGGAGTTTTCTTTTTATCTTCCGGATTGGCCTAGTTTGGGGCAGGCATCAGGGAGCTGGTGAATCAAACATGTAGAGCAATAATCTCTGAGTAGTGTTTTTATGCAGTTAGCTTAACATCGCACCACCAGTGGGTTTTGGTTACTTCATAGAGTCTTTTAAGGAATGTTGCAAATTCACAATGACACAGAGGAAAATATTGTCAACATTGCCAAAAAGTGATTATTATATTCTGAATGTTAATACATTTTAGGAATACCTGAACTAATGACTTTTACTTACATATGTACAAGGTGATGACTGACTAATAAAATCTGTGTCTAATTTGTCTAAAAAACTCTAAGTGATAAGAAGGAACTGTGTTAGATTTTTAGCATTTTAAAACTTCTTTCTTGGGGCGCCTGGGTGGCTCAGTCGGTTAAGCGTCTGACTTTGGCTCAGGTCATGATCTCACGGTCTGTGAGTTCGAGCCCCGCGTCAGGCTCTGTGCTGACCGCTCAGAGCCTGGAGCCTGTTTCCGATTCTGTGTCTCCCTCTCTCTCTGCCCCTCCCCCGTTCATGCTCTGTCTCTCTCTGTCTCAAAAATAAAAATAAACGTTAAAAAAAATTAAAAAAAAAACTTCTTTCTTGCTGATCTTTCTTAGTATCTTATTTTTCATGAAAAGTAGGAAAAATGCATACCCAAGAAAGAAGATTAAATTAAATAACCCTTGAAAAATGTCCTAACAAAGAGAAATACATATTATTGTTTAATGTCAGTGGAAAACTATGGACATAGACCATAAGTGTGCAATAAAATAATTTTATGATATAAATTATTTTAAAGCAGTCTTTGCATTATCCAGCGTTTATTACTTTGGGATTTTTAAAAACTACTAATGGGCCAAATTACAAGTGCTCCACTCTGAGGGAGCCTTTGAAAAAATTTAGAGGTATGACTCTTAAAGCAATCTGGAAGAAAACGATGGTCTTGAATATCTGAAAGAGAAGGACCATCAACATGGAGCAGAATACATTTATTCTATCTGCTGAAAAAGTTCTGATTTTTTTTTTAACAGACCTCCTGGTCTAAGCATGAGTGGTAATAACCACTAGCTGTATCGCTCTTCCCCTGAGATCCTATTAGTTCTTTTGTGCTTGACCTTCCCCGATCTGGCGGTTTTATTGGCCAGTTCTTCTGGGAAACTTGGTGCATTTGTGAAGCAAAAGAAGCAATAAAATATCCTCAAGTCCCACTCCTATTTTGTTCAAAAGACAGTGCTCTGTTACCACAGTACTACCCACCAGCCATTATCCATCACAGGGTTCCAGTTCAGCTTCCAAGTGCAGACTGGTCTCTACGGAAACTGGGATGAAGAAGGGGAGGCAGGAGGGATTATCACATCGCTCTAGTTCTCCTACTTAAGTTTTATTTTTGAATGACCCAGACAGCTCTCACAAATACTTGCAGTTGACTATATTTTTCTTTCCTTTAGATAAGAGTGCCTATTATTTTAAGACCAATCAATTGTATTCTATTTACAGGCTTAAATAATAAATCAAATAAACTTTCAGATTGAGGAAATATGGTTACTACTAAATATTCATTGGGAGTGAATGCAGCAGTATGTCTTTGTTAATGTGGTCTTCTGGGTTGAGTTTTGTGACTTATTTAGCTAAATTCAATTGAACTTAATTGATTTAGCAAAGCCAGGCATAAAATATAGAGAAATAGAGTGCCTATGAGAGAACAAGGCAGTTATGAATTCATAAATGGAGACGGATATAAGAATTATAAATAAGATCCAGGATGCAGAGCATAAAACTTAAGAAGATAAACACGGAAGAGTTTATGACATGTTTGCCTCAATCAATCTATTCTCATTTCTCTAAAAATATTTAACTTGTGCATCTCAGCAGCAGATTAATTTTGACCCATCCCCCCACCCTCTGCCCTTAATTGCATCATTTTGTTTCTAAAAGCAGAGTTAATGTTTCACGATGCTTATCTGTAGGCGCAGAACTTCTTTAGTATCATTCAAACTTGTATTCTATTCCCCTGAGAAGAATTCCTTAATTTCTTCATTCAAAAATATGTTTTGAATCTCAACTATCGAGTAGATAGCTAGTTACAGAATGAATCTGACTGAATGCAGGGAAAGGAAGAAAAAGGAAACCAGCATAGTATCCGGCATTCTACCGTCTGAGATAGAAAACAAAGGATGGAAAGCGAATTTGAGGCAGAGGTGACAGAGTGTATGATTTCTGTTTTGACTGTGAGGAGTTTGAATAACCTGTGGGACAAATCAGTGCAACTAGCAATTAGGAAATTGGATACGTGAGTGAGAAGCTCAGCAAAACTATCTCACCTGGGGATAAATTTTGAAAGCATATAGAATTGAAAAGGCATATCTTACTTAAACAGCCTGTGAGTATAAAACAAGGACCTATTTGTTTTTGTAGGTGATATTAATTATTCAGTGGTACTTATTTTTTTAAATCAGGTTTATTAAGGTATAATTTACATACAGTAAGATTTACTCCCTCTAGGTATACAGTTCTTTTAATTTTTAAAAATGTATGTAATTATGTAACCACCACTGTAGTCAATATATAAAGAATTTCCATTATCTCAAAACGTTTCATCGTGTCTTCTTCAAAACTTTATTTGTTTTCATAGAGAGAGAGAGAGAGAGAGAGAGAGAAAGAGAGAGGATACGAGCAACCAAGGGAGGGGCAGGGAGAGAGGAAGAAAGACGATCCCAAGTAGCCTCTGAAGCACAGAGCCTGATGCGGGGCTTGATTCCACAACTATGAGATCATCACCTGAGCTGAAACCAAGAGTCAGATGCTTAACCGACTGTGCCCCCTTTGGGTCTGTTTTCAATCCCAGTCTTTGGCAACCTGGAAACTTTTACCTTTCCTTTGAATTTTACCTTGTGCAGAATGTTATGTAATGTAATTATACACTATGCAACATTTCGAGGGTGGCTTCGTTTACTCGGCGTAATGCCATTGATTTAGTAATGTTGTGTGCATCAATAATTCACTCCTTTTTATTGCTAAGTAGGATTCCACCATATAGGTGTTCAACATTGTGTTTGCTCATTCAAAATTTTGTGGATATTGGGGCTGTTTCCAGTCTTGAATGATCATGAATACAGGTGCTACGAATGTTCAGATATATATTTTTGTGTCGAAATGTGTTTTTTATTCTCTTGGATGAATATCTAGAAATGGAATTGCTAGGTCATGCCGTTAGTATATATTTTAACCTTATGAGAAACTGCCAAACTTTTCCCAACTGGATGTGCCATTTCTACCAGTAATGTGTAAACACTTCTAATTGTTAGAGATCCTTATTGGCATTTAATATTGTCAGTGTTTAAAAAAAATTAATTCTAAAAGGTTTGTAGCGGTATTCTAATTGTGATTGTAATTTACACCTCACTAATTACATCATGCATTTTATCATGTGTTTGTCATCAAGATATTTTCTTTTTAAGATATATTTCATAGTGGGGCACCTGGGTGGTTCTGTAGGTTAAGTGTCCGACTTTGGCTCAGGTCATGATCTCACAGTTCGTGAGTTCAAGCCATGCATCAGGCTCTGTGCTTACAGCTCAGAGCCTGGGACCTGCTTCAGATTCTGTGTCCCCTTCTCTGTCTGCCCTTCCCCCGCTTGCATTTTGTCTCTCTCCCTCTCTCAAAAATAAACATATATGCATATATGTATATGTATATATATGTATATATACAGGTATATATATTCTGTGTCACATATTCTGTGACTTTCAGTATATGTCTTAGAATTTTTTTTATTAACTTTACTCGTAAGTGTTTTATCCTCTTTGTTGGTACTGTAAATGGAATTGTGTTCTTAATTTCATTTTTTACATTGTTCATGGCTAGTCTCTAGAAATACAACTGATTTTGTGCGTTCATTTTGTATCTGCAACTTTTCTGAAATTCTTTAAGATCTTGTCATCTGCCAATAGAGATAGTTTCACTTCTTCCTCCAATCTCTATGTTTTACTTTATTTTCTTGCCTAATTGCCCTGGCTAGAACAATATTGTAAAATATTGAATAGTGCAATATTGAATAGAAATGGCAAAAGCAGACACCCATGTCTTGCTCTGGATTGTAGGAGGAAAGATTCCAACATTTCACTATTAGCTATAATAGTAACTATGGACTTTTGTAGATGCCCTGTATGAGACTGAGGACGTTTCCTTTAAATCCTAGCTTGTTGAGTGTTTTGTTTTTATCATGACTACATGCTGGGTTTTGTCAAATGTCTTTTCTGCATCTTTGAAACAATCCTTTTTTCCCCTTTATTCTATTAATATGGTATATTACCTGGATTGATTTTCATATGTTGAAACAATCTTGAATTCCTGTGAAAAGTGCAGTATGTTCTGATGTATAATAGTTTCTGTATGCTGCTGGTTTGGGTTTGCCAAATATGTAAGCAATGTTAATATTTTTCATCCAATTTGGGAAATTTTTGATCATTTCTTCAAAAATTCCTTCTTCCTTCTCTCCTTTCTTTCCGGGATTCCCATTATGCATATGCTGATATGCTCCATGGTTTCCCACAGGTCTTGGGCTCTGTTCATTTTTCTTTATTGTATTTTCTATCTCGGATTACATAATCTCATTGACCCATCTTCAAGTTTGCTGATTCTTTCTGCTCAAATCTTCTATTGAGTCCCTTATTGACTATTTCATTTCAGTTATACTTTTCAACTCCTATATCACTATTTGGTTCCTTTTCACAATTTCTATATTGTTATTGATATTCTCTATTTGGTGACATATTCTCATACTTTCCTTTTTAAGACATAGTATTCTTTAGCTTGCTGAACATGTTTCAAATATCTGATTTAAAGTATCTGTCTGGAAATTCTCATGTCTGCCTGCTCAAGTGCTGTTTTTATTAATGACTTTTTCCTCCTGTGTATGGGACATACTATTTCATTACCTTAAACACCTCTTCATTTTTTTTTTCAACACTGGACATAAGATACACTGGAAATCAGATACATTTCTTTGCCATGGATTTTTATTGTTGCTGCTTTATGTAGTTGTTTTTATTTGTCTGATGCTTTTCTTCACTAATTCTCT
This sequence comes from Leopardus geoffroyi, assembly GCF_018350155.1. NCBI lineage: Eukaryota > Metazoa > Chordata > Mammalia > Carnivora > Felidae > Leopardus > Leopardus geoffroyi. The sequence continues at coordinate 23,550,643 of NC_059333.1, forward strand.
AAAGTCAATATTTTTTTGTTGTGTTTGCCACTGAAGTTCTCTATTCTATTAGCTTACTAGTCTGTTAATGACTGGACAGAATTACCTTAAATACCTAGAACCCCCAAAAAAATCTTCCAATGTTTGCTGAGTGGTTCTCTGTATATGTTGGGGAGCACTTTCAACATTCAGGCAGTTTACAACTTTGTCTTAAGAGTCACTTTGTGCCTCCACATAAACTCAAGGTTATTCAGAGTTGAGTACTGAGAAACTGCTCAGGTCATTTCTTAGGATGTACATGACTCTGAGCATTGTGTGAACTTCTAGCTTCCTGGGGATATGTTAGGACTTTTGAAAGCCCTTATGAACATCTTATTAAGCATCCACTTCTCCCAAGCTTTTCAAGTAATCCTTCATTTGCTCTAATTTTTATCACCACTGGCAGCTGTAACTAAAAAAATTCTCCTGTAAATGTTTTTGACAAACAACCCACAAAGGCAACTTTAGCCGGTTCTGAGTCAGGTGAAATGCAAAACTTTTGAGCTGATCTTCCAAGGAATAATTAGGTTAAAAAAAAAAAGTAATAATTACAATTATTTTCAAATGAGGTCTGTTCTGTTCCCTCCCATCCTAGGAATGTGGGCTATTTTCAGATACTACTGAACTAGGGAATGGAGTATCAAACTGGCTTAAGTTAGAATACCACACAGTTTGCTGTGCTTACTGACATTCCCCTGTTTTTTGTTTTTTGCTTTTTGTTTTTGTTTTTTGAATAAGCACTCTATGTCTTGCTGCAAGTCTTAACTATTATTTAGACTTTGAACAAAAACTTGATTTTGATCTGTTTCTTTCATTGCTTTATAGAGGAGAGTGGTTTTGAGTTTCTTATTCCTCCATTTTGCTGATATCACCCCCAGCCCCTGTATAATAAAGTGAATTTCTTATATGGCATATATTTTGGACACGGTTTTTAATCCACTTTGGCTAATATCACTTCTCGATTAGTATGTTAAACCATTTACAGTTAATGTGATTATAATATTTCAGACTATTATATTGCAGTCTGTTTTCTATTAGCCCTTTTTTTAAAAAATTTTGTTCCCTTTCTTTTCTTTTTAGCAGTGTTGTCTGAACTTCTGTATCCTTACTGATTTTCTGTACAAGCATTCAATCAATAACACTCTTCTTCTTGGACTCTAAGCACGATGGTAGACTATTGAATATTGTCCTATGGATTTAAATTGTTTTTCCAATTTTTTTCTCTTTGTGTTTCAGTTTGGATAATTTCACTGAACTATTTTCAAGCCTGCTTTTGATATGTTTGAAGAAATTCTTCACCGTTGATATCATGATTTTTAATTCTACCATTTCAACTTGACCCCTTTCTTATAAACCCCCCTCTTTGCTGAAATTCTTCTCTCTTCCTATATGTTGTCTACCTTTTCTAGTAAGTCTTTACCATATTAATCATAGTAAATTTATCTCCCAGACAGGTTGTCCCTGACAATGCTCTTCTATTGGATCAAGTCTTTATTTCATTTTGTTCATTTTTTAAATTTTATCATTTTACTCATTTAACTAAACCCTAAGTTACTTCAGAGTAATGCTTCCATTTTGGTCAAAACACATTACTATACCTCTCCCTATGCCTGACACAAATAATTAAGAAAAAATATATTTAAATGAAGACTAAACACACGAACATGTGAAGATGTGTTTAGTTGCTTCCAAATGCATGATAGCCTTCTATAAAGAGACCTTTGTGAGATTCCATAGGATAATGAAGTTTCATAATATGAAAACTCCACGAGACCCAGGTCATTCTCTTGAAATGGTGTGGTGGATTGAAGAGGGCAGTATGAAAACTAGGAATTATCTACACTTACCTTAAGATTTCTCTTTAATCTTAGCATGATTTGGTATAACAAGCCTGTCTCTAATATTTTGTCATAATTCCTTGAAGACCCCAAAGATTCCTGGCACGATGTAGCTGAACCCAATTTAGAAGTTTTAGAGCCATTTTTAATTTTTTAGGGGAAATTTTCTGTCCATTTAATGACAGATAGAATAGCAGATAGAGGCATCTGATCTTGGTTCAATTGATGGTTTTACGACTTAAGAGTTTGAGCAGATTATTTCTTTAATATCTCATCTATAAAATGAAAGAAAAACTAAGAATACATACCTCACTGTGATACTGCATGAATTAGATAAGAGAAAAATCTGTGTTATACCCAGTACCCAAGACATTCTACAATAGTTGTAATTGCTGTTGTTGTTGTTGTTATTGTAAATATTAACCTTTTAGGACTGCATCAGAATCCTTCCCAAGGGTTCCCTTCAGGACCTCTTCAAATGTGAGTTAAAAAGTGTCATTTTTTTCTATAAATTTTTTGTTGATGCAATTTAAAACATAATAATTGAGTAGAAATTTGTTTTGGGGTTTTTTTGGTAATATTGATCTAATGTGCAGAATATAATTATTTTGGGTAGAGATAACTTTTTGCTTAGTTGGGGTTCAAAGTTCCTTATCATTGATTGATTACAAATGTTCATCTGTAAAAAACATCCTCGGCTCACAAGTGTCAGTTTGTTTTTTAATTCAGAAGAAATTTGACCATGAGCTTGTTCTGTTATTTGGTCTTTTCCCGAAAAATTTATCAATCTGTGAATTTTCCTTAGGTATTTTTCTGATTCTGTTTTCCTTCATGTTTACACAAGAACTTGTCTGATACATAGGAAACTCTCCTTAAATGTGCCTTGAATAACTACATACTGAATTTTTCAATGAGTTACTTGTTTCAAAGTATAATGTGGAAAGAGAAAAAGAGACATTATTGTTTTCCTCCTATGCATTAAATTTCCCAAGTTTTAGAATGCACAACAGTCACTGAAAACTTTTTAAAAAGGAGACTCCTGACCCCCACCTTACACCAGGTGGACCTGAACTTCCCGAGTGGATCCTGGCCCATAGAGCAAGTAGCCCCCAAATGTTCTCTTTTAAAAATACTGGACTACATTCCAGTGACCCTGCTAATTTTCAATCACACCCAAGGAGGAGAAGAAAGCACATTCTAACTTAATTAAGAGAAAGTACAGACAAGTTATTACATTAATCTTTTTCCATAAGTTTAACAACAGCATGAATACTATGTCATGAAATGATGGAGTCTGGAAGAACACTATATGTACAATGACACAATGGTAATTGAAATATGTGTTTTAATTTTTTCAGTTAAAAATGCAGCTCAAATTTACTTAAAAAGGAGTAAAAACAGAATGATCTACAGTGATTCTCAAAGGTTAGAGAAGGCTATTCTTATGTGAAATAGCATATGATTTGTGTCTGAAAATATGTTTATAAGTACTTTGTTTCTCTTTTGAGTATTTTTGAGAGATCAATTCAGAAGTTAACAAATAATACTAAACAATTACTGGAATGCACAAAAACAGGAGACATTTATGCTTTGTCTGTAATATGCATAATACCTATTCATCTTGATGCAAGCTAAAAACATGTATGTCAGTCTCATAATTGAATATCATTATTTCTTTTCATGTTGAATCACAACTATTATTTTTGTGACAAATAAATGATTTTAAAAGCAAACAATACAATTCAACTAATGGTAAAGAGTAAGAAAAAAGCATAACTGTTCACACTACCACAGTAGTTTTCAAGTAATAAATAATACGCTTTTATTTCTTTATGTTTATAGTAATTATAGTTTTGATAACTTCAATTTCATCATATTTTAACATTTTGTCAAAACCCTCCTATTATTAAAGTTATTAACTTTTCATATACTACTCAATTTGAAAATTCTCTTTCATACACACACACACACACATCCCAACCAGCCTCAGTAACAAAAGCACTGCTTTTCTACTACTTTGAAAACATGAACTTACTATTTATGTTTTAGTAAACTAACTTTGCTGTTTCCAAGCTAAAAACATTCCCTTAGTCAAATAAAAATACAAAAAACAATAGTTAGAACAAGAAACAGGCTATTATTTAAAACATTAATCATATCTTAACTTTTAGCTTTAAAATTTGAATACAGAAGAGCTTTTGATGTCTGGATGGCCTGGAAGTAACACACACCTAATTTGTGGAAGCAAGGCTCAAATCCATGGTTCCTTCTGACGTTGCAAGAATCTTTTGCCTCTATCAAGAAATCTGGCAGCTCAAGTTGTCATTAACAGAGGCATGGAAACATATTTGTGCTTCTGAGTTACTCTTCCTTTGATTAATGGACTTCTATTACCACATTTTGTTAATTTATTCAGTGATCAAAAGACATGTTGGTTGCATAAATTTGGGGCAATTATGAGTAAAGTAGCTATAAACATTTGTGTGCAGGTCTTTGTGTGGATATGTGTTCAACTCATTTGAGTAAAAACCTAGGAGTGTGATTGCTGAATTGTATGGTAAGAATATATTTATTTTGTAAAAGAAGCCACCAAACTTTCTGTCAAAGTGGCTGTGCTATTTTGCTTTCCCGGCAGCGATGATGAATGAGAGTTCCTGTTGCTCCACATTCTTGTCAGCATGTGGTGATGTCAGTGCTCAGAGTTTAGCCATTCTAACAGGTGTATCATGGTATCTCATTATTGGTTTACTACTTTGCAATTCTCTAATGACGTGATGCTGATCGTGTTTTCAGATGCTTCTTTGCCATCTGGATATCTTCTTTTGTCAGGTGTCTATTCAGATTTTTTGCCACCCGGGTCCTGTTGTATAAAATTAAGTTTCAGAAAACTAGACACACAAGAAAAATGAACTGAAGAAAAATTATTTCACAAAATTACCTTTGTTTTATGAAAAATTCACCATAGAGATACTTTAGCCAAGTAAGTGTTTTAGAATATTCTAAATGTTATCTGATTTATACAAATTTAAAACATACCACAGCACAAAATAAGATATAACTACATTACAAATTTAGGCAAAATGCTCAGGAAATGCACCATTATCTGCTACATTCCTCAAGGAAATAACAGTTATTGATTTTATATTTGATGCTTCATATCTTAATATAATCTTGGATTTAATATTTACAAAGAAAATCACTTTGATTATCCTCTTCTAGGCTGGGTATCTCCCTAAAGGGAAACATGAAGAGAGTATGCTGGCTGGCCTTATATCTAAGTTCACCCTTAATGACAAAAGCACTTCCTTTTCTTATGTGAGAATCACATCTCAAGCTACAAAAACACCAAACTTAGTTATGGGAGATTGGGGAAATACCTATTATCCCAAGGGAATTCCTGGGATGTATCTTAACTTTTAGCTTTAAAATTGAATGCAGAAGGGGCACCCAGGTGGCTCAGTCAGTTGAGCATCCAACTTCGGCTCAGGTCATGATCTCGCGGTTTGTGAGTTCAAGCCCCCTGTTGGTCTCTGTGCTGACAGCTCGGAGCCTGGATCCTGCTTCGGATTCTGTGTCTCCCTCTCTCTCTGCCCCTCCCCCGCTCATGCTCTGTTTCCCTCTCTCAAAAATAAATAAACATGAAAAAAATTTTAATGGGTATAGAGTTTCAGTTGTACAAGAGGAAAGAATTATGGAGGTGGATGGTGTTGATGTTTGCACAATATTATGAACATACACTGAACTGTTCTCTTAAAAATGAGTAAGATGACAGATTTTATGTTATGTGTATTTTACCACAATAAAAAAACCTGAAAAAAAAAACACAACATATCCATTAAACTACCGCACAGCAATAGTTCACGTCAAAATCCCCAGAAACCTGGAATTTGAATTTATGTTCACGGCTTAGTCAGAACTTTATACAAATGAAATCATGCATTGTTTTCCTTTTCTTATTGCCTTTTTCACCCTTTATGTTTGTGGCTCATACATGTTGTTGTGTGTACCCATTGTTTCCTCATTTTATTGCTGTAAAGTAACCCACTGCATGATACTATATTACCACTACCTACCCATTTTATTATTGATTGAAATACATTTGGCTTTGTACGTAATGCACTATTAGTGTTTGAGTTCATGATTTTGTGCACATTGTTTTGGGGCATGCTTCTAGGAACAAAGTTACTGTATAACATGGCATGTCTATGATCAGATTTTGTAGTTAATACCAATGAAGTTTCCAAAATGGTTGTAACAATCTGTGTTCCCACTTGTAGGTATGAGAGTTGCAACCGATGTCCATCTTCAACAAAACTCAGTATTATCAGGTTTTTAAATTTACCCTAGTTTGGGTAGGTGGGTAGTGCTGTCTCATAGCTTTAACTTTATTTCCTCTGGAAACTAGTAAGATTTTGTACTTGTTCACATATTTGTGGGATATGTGGAATCTCTGGTTTGGCAAAATGCCTGTTCAAAGGCTTTTGTTCTGTGTTAAGACTGACTTGTATCTTTTAAAATTTTTTAGAGTTTGATACTATATAATCTGAGACCCTATGTCTGATGACTAAATAGGTAGGAAATGTAGGCCATCTGTATGTCCCACATTTCACAGACTAGTGATAGTTAATGATAATAACATGTCCTAATTTAAACAGTGTATGATTTCTGCATACTTAACACTTTTTATCCTGGCCAAGAAATGTTACCTTATTCCAAGTTCATGAAACTTTTTAATCAAATCATCTGCTGGAAGCTTTATGATTTTATCTTGTAGATTTACACCTTCTACCTCCACCCTCCACCTGGAATGGGTGTTTGTGTGTGATATAAAACAGTTAAGATTCACGGTTATTTATTGGCCTGTAGTGTTCTTTTTGTCGTAATTAAAGAGTTTATATGAGTGTAGGACTGTTTCTGGACTATTCTATTCCCCTGAATTATTTTCCCAACCATGCACTTAAATGGCACTGTTGTCATTAGCCATGCTATTTTAATTAGTATAAACTCATAAGTCATGTCTTCTTACAGTGTGAGTCCTTCAACTTTGGCTGCTCTTTTATGCTTGCAAATCAATTTTAGAATCAATTTGTATAATTTTACACACATACACATGTACATGCACACACAGACAATGCTGAGATTTTGTCTGATGTTATAATTAATTGATATCGATTTGGGTATCTATAGAGAAGTAATATCTTAAAATATTGAGTATACCAATCCATGAACAAAATATGTATCAAATTACTGGCAACATCACTCTCAATTATTTCTTTATATTTTTCTGTACAGAGACTTTGTATACTTTTTAGAATAATTTTAAGCCTGTAGACGATTGTTGATTTATTATGGATAATAATTTATTTTGTTTTCTGATTTTTTGTTTTTGATGATATGGATACAAAATTAATGATTATAAGCTGACCATGAATTCAAAGATCTCACTGAATTATTTTATTCATTCCAATTGTTCACCTTTATTTTGTAATTTCCATGAAATATTTTCATCTGGGAAAAAACAGCAGCTTTATTTTCCCCATTCAATCATTATATGTTCATTTCTTTGTTCTTACTCTGCTAGCAAGGACATCCAGAACAATGTTGAATTGAAGTGATGATTGCAAGTGCAACTAGGTATGATTCCAGTTAAAATTGCTGCAAAAGCTAATAAACTACAGTAAACATTCTTATTAAAAGCTAAGCAAAATATTATTTTTAGAAGGAAACTAATGTACCAAAATGTAATAGCAAGTAATATCCTAAATATTGGAATAATGCAATCATTTCTCTTGAAATTAACAATTAAACAGGATTGCCTATTTTCACTGTTATTATTTAATAGCATTCGAACTACTAAAACATGGCATGGGAAGAGAATATTGATGATTTGTAAACATTGTGAAATATAAATTTAAAAATTTCTCTTTACTAATAATATATTTGTCCATATAGAAAACTCAAGTGGCATTAGTAAATAACTTCTAGAATTAATAAGTGATAAAGGATAGAAAATTTAAGTGTAAAAGTAATAGATTTCCTCCACTTTGGCAATAAGCACTTAAAATATACGGAATAGTTGCTTTACAATAGTGATAAAAATGGCAAAATAGCACTAAAAAAAAACTTTCAGGGGGCGCCTGGGTGGCTCAGTCGGTTAAGCGGCCGACTTTGGCTCAGATCATGATCTCGCAGTCAGTGAGTTCAAGCCCCGCGTCGGGCTCTGTGCTGACAGCTCAGAGCCTGGAGCCTATTTCAGATTCTGTGTCTCCCTCTCTCTGACCCTCCCCCGTTCATGCTCTGTCTCTCTCTGTCTCAAAAATAAATAAACGTTAAAAAAAAATTTAAAAAAAAACCTTCTCTATGGAGAAATATATAAAATATTACAGAAATATATGAAATAAGACATGAACAAATGCAGAGACAACACGTTTCTGGACGAGAAGAGGCGCAAAGACATAATTTGCTCTGAATGGGAAGACACTGTATAATAATGTCAATTCTTCAAAGTTAATAGAGCATTTAAAAACATTTTAATTAGAATCACAGCTGTATTTTCTTTGGAACATTCCTTACAAGTGTGATCGAGGAGTTACTCTACCTGCGTGCAAACACAAATATCTGACTTGTGGCTTTTTTCTTCATATTCCCATGCCTCATTTTCCTTCTGTGTAAAAGGAGAATAATAAGAGCACCTATTTAGTCGATAGTTGTGAGGGCTAATGAGATAATAAATTTAAAGTGTATACCCTATTTCAGACATAGCATTCAGTGAATGTCATGTGTTTTAATAAGACATATATTCAGGTTTGTACCTCAAGATTTTCTTTTTTTAATTTTTTTTAATGTTTATTTATTTTTGAGAGAGAGACAGAGTGTGAGCAGGAGAGGAGCAGAGATAGTGGGAGACACTATCCAGGGGTCTGAGTTGTCAGCACAGAGCCCAAGGCAGGGCTCCAACTCACAGACTATGAAATCATGACCTGAGCCAAAGTCGGACGCTTAACTGACTGAGCCACCCAGGCTCAAGATTTTCACACCTGCCTAATGTTCCCTTGGCCTAGATCAAGGCTAAGCTAACTGCTGCCCAAAGGCCAACAACCTCCTGCCTGTTTTACTGGAAAACAGTTGTGCTTCTTTCTTTATTGTGCATCGTGGCTGTGTTTGTCTGCAACAGAGACCACGTGGCCTGCAAAGGTGGAAATATTTACTCTTTGGCTTTTTTCTAGAAGAGCTTACTGCCCCTGACCTACAGTGTTCTATGTGTAATTTTTTTAGCTGACTGTTATATTCTTTCGGTCTTATCTTGTGTCACACCCTTAGTTAGATTTTATATTGCAAACTAAACTATGTTCTCTCTCCACATCAAAAATTGTAGTTCTTTATGAATTTTTACAATGTGTCCTCCATATTTGTATACTTCATAGGACAAGGAAGCCGTCTTGTTTGTTCACTGCAATACATTATCCAGTTTCTGATATAGCCTTTAAACACAGTATCCAATACATATTTTTTAGATTAATCAATGAATAAAAAAGTGAGTGAATGAATAACCTAAAGCTGTAAATTGTCTTTTATAATGGTTCAGTCCAATTATTCATTTTTATTAAAATATAAAAACACAAGCTAAAAATAAGCACACAAACTCAAAGCTTCATAATCCAAATGAATCACAGTTACCATTTAAGCATATATACATATATATCACGGAGGTAGTATCATAGGCTATAATATCATACTGAATTTTAGCACATATATATGAAATATATGTATTGCAAAGGTTGTATTGCATAATATTATAGTGAACGTTGCTCCTTTTTAATTTTTACTACCTTTACACTCACTTTGTACTTCAGCAATATTTCTATTGTATGAGTCTTGCTGACAGCATTGGTCTTTCCATTCTAATAAAGAATCCTAAGGGGCCAGATAATGCTCAGATAACTTGAGCATGTGACCAGGACTCAATAAATCAGATGTTCATATCAGAGGTGGCACTATGAGGTCAGTGATAGTGAAACCAGGTCGCCTACAGCAATGCCACCATCATGGTATCTCAGCCAACTGTTTCTGTGAGGTGTCTTTGAATTTACTTCTTACTGCTTGGCCACTTTCTCCATTAGCTTTTATCTCTAAGTTTCTCTAAGATTTCCAGCCATTATGTGAACTTTCTATGATCTTTCCATGATCTTTCCAATGATTTCCTTTTCTTTTCTTTTTTTATGTTTATTCATTTTTGAAAGACAGAGAGAGACACAGCACAAGCAGGGGTGGGGCAGAGAGAGAAAGGGACACAGAATCTGAAGCAGCCTCCAGGCTCTGAGCTGTCAGCACAGAGCCCGACGCGGGACTCGAACTAACGAACTGAGAGATCATGACCTGAGCCGAAGTCGGATGCTCAACCTACTGAGCCACCCAGGCACCCCTCAATGATTGTATTTTCTACCTAAGTTAGAAATAAGCTGGAGTCCACTAATCTTATTTGCAGTGAGCTATTTTGACTGATAATAGTATTCATTTATTCATCTGTCCATCCTTTTAAAGAAGTTTCCATCATGTGCCAGGCACTGAATCAGGTACGTGACATCTATTTTATGTAATTGTATATACACTATTTAATTTGATTTTGCACCTTTTGCTTGGGCAAATCTCAGTTAGTAAATGTGTCTCCACCAGTTTAAATTTTTTTTTTTTTTCAACGTTTATTTATTTTTGGGACAGAGAGAGACAGAGCATGAACGGGGGAGGGGCAGAGAGAGAGGGAGACACAGAATCGGAAACAGGCTCCAGGCTCTGAGCCATCAGCCCAGAGCCCGACGCGGGGCTCGAACTCACGGACCGCGAGATCGTGACCTGGCTGAAGTCGGATGCTTAACCGACTGCGCCACCCAGGCGCCCCGTGTCTCCACCAGTTTAGAGAACTATTTCTGAGAGCGATATAGGAAATTTTGTTGTAGATTTTGTTTGTAGACATTCCTGACAGCACCTGATTAAAATTAGCCAATTAATAAAATTAGCGATAATAACTATGTTTTTAAACCAACTTTTCATTCATTATCTTCTGATAATGAGCTTCTGACCTTCATCTGTGACATATTTAAAGAAGGGGAGAGTAATGTGTTCCTATAAAGGAGGTTTGCTCCTGTCATGATTAGTATTTTTGAGGGAAAGTGTGCTTGGATTGAAAGCTAATGGTTACTGAAAGTCAATTAGAGGGCAAAGCATATAATCAAGATTTCCTGGAAAAAATAAGAAAAAAACACCACCACCACCACCACCACCACCAAATGGCTTCATTGTTACATGCCACCTACTTTATGACTCCTTAAAAACATCCTTTCAAACTATGAAAAGCCACTTCCTCTAGAAGTTTATACTTCTGGAATAGATTGTATCAAAAGGAAGCACCAATATCAGGAGCTAAAGAATTACTATCTTCTGAGACTTTAACATAATATTTCAAAACAGAACTTTTTGGTTTGCTGGCCACGTTTAGTTGTCTTTAATTCCTATACTGCTTAGAATTGAGCTAAACAGTTGCAAACATAGCCTAAATTGCTCAAATGAGGGGTGCCAGGGTGGCTCAGTCGATTAAGCCTCTGACTCTTAATTTTGCTCAGGTCATGATCTCATGGTTTGTGGGATCGAGCCCCATGTCAGGTTCTGTACTGACATCGCAGAGCTTGCTTAGGATTCTCTCTCTCTCCCTCTCTCTCTCTCTCTGTCCCTCCTCCACTTGTGCTCACTCTCTCTCTTTCTCTGTCTCAAAATAGATAAACTTTAGAAAAAATAAATTGCTCAAATTAAAAGTGTCAAAACACACACATAGCATTCCCCTCTCCACGAATTCTTTCTGTGCCTCCCTTTCAGACCAAGGAAACTCTTTTCATTTATGTAACATAACCATAAAAATGGCAAAATTTTCCAATATTTTTCACATATATATAATCTTATTAACTTGGTTTCTAATGGTGTCTAAAATCCTTCTAAAATTTAAAGTAGCCTTGAAAATGTAATATTTGCAAAATGTTCTTATAAAATAGTTTATATATATATATTTGAATTCAGGTATTTCACTGGTAGATAAATACTGTGAAAGACTAAAATCCACTGCACATCCACCTAAGCCACTCCTTGGTGGCAACACTGTCTTAAGTAGTATTTTTACTGTCCCATCACTACCCCCTAGTGCTGCTACAAAATTCGCCCACCCCACTTCTCGTTCTCCTTGGGGGTTGTTTTCTGATTTAAAGTGCCCACTCACTGGGGTAAAGAGTTTGGCCGTGACAGGATCCCGCTTGTGAACTGCTGTGTTTGAAGTAGTGTTTTCACAAAATTGAATCAGTTGCTTACTTTAAAAAAAAATTTTTTTTAACCTTTATTTATTTTTGAGACAGAGAGAGACAGAGCATGAATGGGGGAGGGGCAGAGAGAGAGAGGGAGACACAGAATCGGAAGCAGGCTCCAGGCTCTGAGCCATCAATCAGCCCAGAGCCCGACGCGGGGCTTGAACTCACGGACCACGAGATTGTGACCTGAGCTCAAGTCAGACGCTTAACCGACTGAGCCACCCAGGCGCCCCGGCCTACTTTTAAAATGTAGGGAATTCACATTGAATTTGGAATTTGTAGCTGTTGGGAAATGTCAGCAGATCTAGAAATGGTGTGCTGATTCTCTAATGCAATCAATTGGCCTGAGCTCAGTAGCAGTTGACTCCTATAGAAGGGCGAGACTCCTTTAGTTCTCCACTTACTCAACCCAACACAATCCTATCCTTGTGTTACCACTCGGCTCCTGTTGGAACTGGAATATTCAATCCCTGTAGCACAGATATTAATGTATGCCTATAGAATCAGACTGCCCAGATTCCAGACCTGGGACTTCTGTACTTTTAGTGTTGTAACTCCATGTTTGTTTTTTTGTTTGCTTTTTTTAAGGGGCATGAGATTGGAGATGACCTTTGGGGGTAATATGTGAATTTGCACCTTCCTCTTAATGCCTACACAGTGGGTTTTTAATAAAGATATCTGCCCTTTATCTTTCATAGGTGAATTAATGAGATAATATATTGGAAAAGGTTTTTGTAAATGTCAAAAGACTATGCCAAGTTAAGTTGGTATAAGAATAAAAATGTAACATGGCTTCAGTTGCTTCTGTTCTATCACTTTTAGATTAAGAAATGTGTAAACTGGGACCCCGGTGCTGGAGCCACATTCTATGTCCAGCTGTCACAAATGTCATAGTTGAGGCAGGGTGTTCTATAGAGATATCCTCCCGTCCCCAGGGTTTCTTGTCCATTGCCTGGGCCACCTTTTGGTTGGAACTTGCCTGCCTTTGGCTGGAACTTGGCTGCCTTATAATAATTATACTCAAGCATAGGGAAAAATCTAAAGCAAGTTCCTTCTTGTATTTTCAGAGGTTTAGACATTTCTGCCTTTGCGACCATGTTGCACATCGTTATCCTGTATGAGCATTGCTTTTGTGGCCAGCACTGCTACAGAAAGTGCAGAGTACCCTGTCTGAAAGTGAGTCCTGGAGTGTTTCCAGTTATACAAGGGGCATTGATGTTTTAGCAGTAACTAGAATTTCAAACTTTGTAATACAAGATGAGGAATACAATATTTCAAAAACGGGGGTCATAATAATAGCAAACACTTCTTTAGTACTTTCTATGTGACAAGCATCATTCTAAATTATTTCTAAGTCATATATATTAATTTAATTCACACTACAACCCTACAAGGTAGTGGCAACTCTAGAAATTCACTTACTCATTTTGAATCTTGGTATATTAATCTGAACAATGACAATAAGGTAGAATATTATTGTTCAGAACCTGGAAATGCCATCATTCAGTATGAAAAAAATCCACTGAGAGTTTGTGTATGTTCCTGTATTAAGCATTTGAGACTGACTTTATGAACTACAACAATAATTTAGTAATGCTGTGAATTCCATAAGGCTTAACATAGGAGGGTGTTCATTTGTTCATTGTTCCAATCCACAAAGCATACTGTAAACAAACCTCTTCTAGATACTTAGATGGCAACTGATTGGTATCTTTCTGTTGTCTATACAAGCATTTGAGAGAGAAAATGACATTGGGGACATGAAAACTAGTGCATTTTTTAACTTTTTTTTTTTTTTGATGTTCTCACACCCTCTTTGGTAGACCAGGTAGAAATCACAGAATTGCTAAAACAATAGATATTAAGAGCTCTAGATCCCAAGTTTGTTTCTTTGTCTTCCAAAATGTTAACAGAGACTATGGTCTGTTGGACTCCATGGCTTTTAGTCCAGGGTTAAATACAGGGTGAGCTGAGTGGATACCGTACTAAAATGTTTGCCCACCGGGTGGGTTGATTTTTCCCTGCACATAGGCATCAACTGCTGACTTTTTCCTTAGCAGCAGAAGCTCTACTCTGTTCTCCTCAGGGCCCTCAGATAATTACACACAGCTCTTGAATAGTCCCATTTTCTCTGGGTGTTATTGCCCAATTTACTTTTTAACAGACTCCTGTCATTGTTGCCAAAAAGATGTGCTACACTCCAGTAGTGAAATCTCCCTGACAAAAACAGACATACAAGGAAGAAATAAAGTACAAAAATTTCTTGTTAATTGCTATTAGATGATTATAGGTTCACTCCATTGCTCCCTGACACTCTTATTAAATAGTATAAGAATATTATCAAGGATTCTCATGAAGACTAAAAATTCTCCAGTATTGAATCATAGTTTCCCTTGCACAACTAATATTGTCAAAGATTTGTCTAGATTTTCCTTGCAGGCTAAGTTGTAGAAAATCCATCATTTCCTAGAAATAATGCTACAGAAAGGAATCATGCACAGTACATATAAAGGTACATTAAAATTACATGGCAGAACAAAAGGTGAATTGGGTAAGTAAATTTGACATTTAAAAGTCCTTGTTATTATGGCTTTTAAAAACTCAATTCTTTATGAACATTCATTTTCAGTTCTCAGAGGAATAATGACCCAGTTATGATTATGTTAGTTGAGGAAACTCTAGGGGTGTGACAAGAAAATGATTTGCTTTTGAGACTGGGTGTATCTGTCATATTTTTTTAGTGCTAGCAGAAAAATTATTTCATAAAATTAAAAAATATATGAGGATGAAATGCATTTGGATTTTGTTCTAGGAAAAAAAAAAAATCAAGCGTAAGAATGATTATGTGGTATGTAGGCAGACCAAGGAGAGAATTTTCAGCATGTGAGTGGATTCAGAATTGTAGTACCTTTGCTACATATACTCAGTCAGTTGTCATTATTTAGGTATCATGTGTTGACTATCCCTATTACCAAGATTCATTCATAGATGAATTTATTAATTCAGTTAATCCTGTTATTTGCAAGAACAGGGATGGACCTTGAGGGCATTAGGCTAAGTGAAATAAGTCTGAGAAAGACAAATAATATTGTATGAGATATCTAAAAAACAAACCAAACTCAAAGAAAAAGAGATCAGATTTGTGGTTACCAGCAGCAGGGTGTGGGAAAGAGGAATTGGAGAAAGGTGGTCATAAGGTATGAACTCCAGATGTAAGATAAATAAGTATTAGGATGAAATGTATGACATGATGATTATAGTTAACACTGCTGTAGGATATATAGGATAGTTTTTAATTTAATTAAATTTAAATTTAATATAATTTAATTTTTTATAACTTTTTTAATGTTTATTTTTGAAAGAAAGAGAGAGAGAGAGAGGGAGAGAGCGAGCATGAACGGGGCAGAGAGAAGAGGGAGACCCAGAATCCAAAGCAGGCTCCAGGCTCTGAGCTGTCAGCACAGAGCCTGACGCGGGGTGCGAACTCACAAACCATGAGAGATCATGACTTGAGCCAAAGCCAGACACTTAACTGACCACCCAGGCTCCCCTAGGATAGTTTTTAAGTGAGTAAATCTTAAGAGTTCTCTTCACAAGGAAAAAAGAATTTTTTTCTTTGCTTTTTTCCCCCTTAGTATATGATTTGATAAATGCTAACTGAACTTACTGTGGTAATCATTTCACAATATATGTAAGTCAAACCATTATACTGTTAAAGAATGTTTTCCCTCATATTTTTTACTGGGACTTTGGTCCACATGCAGTGAATGGATTTTACATACCTTTTCTATTAATTTGGTAGATATTGGTGTAATCAATTTACAGATACAGGAAATAAGGCACAGAGGACTTAATAACTTATCAATGTGAAAAAACTAATGGAGTAAATTACAGAATCGGTATTAGAAGACAGAACACACAAAACAATCTGTAGCTTAGAACATTCTATTTTTTGTTATAGAATAATTACATTCTATATTCTATAACTATTATAAGAGTTATATTCTATATTTAACTTTGGAATAATTATATACTCATTTGCTACATTTTAAGTGTGAAAATAGAAGTCCAGGCCACTTATTCTAGGTTTTCTCTAAGACAAAATAAAATCTGAATATTCCATTCTATGTTAACAAAACTCACATCATATATTATCTATAAAAGCATTACCAATTTTAGAGATAGATGTCTTATAGTTTTAAGGTATTTAAATACTAACAGACACCATTCTTATGTTTTTGTATGTATACATGTGCCTGTTAGGACAAACAATAAATGCAACGGCCAGATTCAGGCTATGCTCAAACGTTCTTTTATTCAAAGAACTTCTAAATGTTTTATTTCTAACCTGACTGGATGACTGTAAGTGAATGTACAGAATTGTGCTTTGAAGTTTCAAGACATATTTTTAGGCATCTCTGGTTCCTGTTCCCTATGTCTTTCATGATGACAATATTGCATTCTACTTGAGCCTGGTGATTCTAGAAAACAATGGAGGTTAAGAAGCCCTCCACCCTTCTGTATTCTGAAAAAAGGCCAACTGCAATAAATCACCCTTCCCCAAATGACTTAGATAAGGTTCAGGGATGTTTCCCTTGTTTTCCTATGGCAAAATGAGACACAAACTCTCCAAATTCTTACTCTTTGCTTCATAAATCAGCAGCTGAACTACTAGTCCCCACTGATCAACCAGAACAAAATGCTTGTTAAAGCAAAAGAAAACAGAACAAAACAATTTGGGTACAGCTTCTCTCTTTCCCCAAGTCCCTAACTTTGGCTGGCATGCAGCTCCTTAACAGCTCTTCCTGAGAACAGCCTGGCCTCAGACTAAAACATTCTCTGATCTCCTATCTGATCCTGCCACTCTCATCCCACTCCCCCTACATGGTTCCTTTTAGCCTTGTTCACTCCTCTCTCTAACAGAAAAACTCTTTTTGCCTGCCCTGGAGACACTCTAAGATCTTATGATCAGAGTGTTCTCATTTATTGCAATTCTTCCCCTCCACTATTGCAATACTGCTTTTTACCCTTGGAATTATCTTTCAAATAAAGTCCTTACTAAATCCACATTTTTTTTTTGACAATGATGGAGAAAAAATGTAAACACAGCACCTTCATTCCCCTACTCTTTAGCCTCTATGATAAAGTATGTGAAGAGGGGTATTAAGCTAGTGCTGAAAAATAAAATGAATAAAATGAGATACTTTCATTCAAATAAAAATTAGTAGGTGTCACTTAAGCCTGGCTTCAGTGGTGGGTACTGGAGCAAGGCAGGATGTTTCCCTTTTTTTCTGTGAACCCAGATTATAATCTCTACGAACCTAAACAGAGAACACAGCTCATAATAGAACATGATTTCAGTAAGGATTCTTTTGTAGCTGCTCCAAGATAAAATTGTGGCTTCTGGACCACAATAACATTGTGTCATTTGTGATGAGCAGTTGACAGGTGGCACTTATTTTTCTGAATAACCACTTTGAAGGAACATGAATACCTTTATTAATAAAATGGATTCATTTTGATAGCACCCTTTTCAAGGAATTTTATATCCAGATGTAGAAATAAAAGGTATGGAATAATGTGTTTTGTGGTAATAGGAAACACGGATGTTGGTAGGAAATTATTATAAAATTAATTAAAATAATTCCACCAAATGACTCAGAAAATAATATTTGACTGGATTTGGATTCAAAGAAACTAAATAAAGTTTGGACACTAGTGATCCACGACCAGTCTACTTTGTGCTAGTTATAAGAAAGAGAATTCCAGATAATGCAAGAAGGACTTTAACTTTTTCATCCGAAAACTTTCTGGTCACTCATGGTCACTCAGACATTAAGAGTTTTGTCGAAGAAGAAAGAGACCTTTATCCCATGGTTAGACCATCTCTGACGCAAGATACTGAACAATGCATAAGCAACAGGCACTTTCTAGAAGTGTCAAGGAGTATGATTTCACAGGCTCCTCAGCTACTCAAATGTTTTCCTGCTTTTTGCAGTATAGACCATTGCTTTGTGAAGCATATTTTTTTTTAATTCCATATTAAAAACAAGATATTTCATTCGAATGGAGATGCATAGTTAATTATTGTCTTGAGACATTCTCAGGTGAAAGTGATTTTTGCATCATTGATTTTTCAATATTCTATGTTCTTTCTGGTCCTCCTTCAATTTGGATGTTGGAACTTACATGATTTCCTCAAATGTCTTCTTTCTTTATATATTCCAATTCCTTGTCCTTTTTAGAGCAAGCCTCAATATTAACTATACCTGTTGGTTAACTTTTCAGCAGTATCCATTTTGCTATTTAGCCTATGTATTGAGGATTTTTTTTTTCTTTCAAAATACCCCTATTTTTATTTTATGGTGTTACTCTGTATGTGTATGTATGTTTAAAGCCTAACTTACTTTAAAATCCAATCTTATAGCTCTGTTTCTCTGTGTTAAAATGTTTCTCTTCATTGAGCCTGCTGTTTCTTTGTTCTGGTGTCTGCTTTCCCGTCTTGCTTCATCAGTCTTGATATTGTTTTGTTGGGATTCCCTGCTGAGAATGGAGACTACATTCCCACAGCTTACTGTCTACATTAACATGCCTTTATTCCACCAATGACTTCATGGACTTAATTTTAGTACTACAGAAAACTTTTGCCCAAGATGATAAAAATTGCAAATAATTTCATTTTTCATTCTAGGGTATTCCTGAATATCAAGACCTTTGTAGTACTTGCCTCAAAATTCTCTCCTCCCTGTCTCCACAATCCTAACCGATGTTGTTATGGTTCTACAAAATCCTAACCAAGCCTCCACATTGAATGAGCCACCTTAAACCAGTCTTCAAAATCTCATTAAGTGCTCTTTTGCCTCTACCAAGGTATTATTCTTTACCATGGGAAGTAATGAATCCAGGCTTGTCTCATCAACCTGTTTTCATGATATTTTAGAAAATCAGCATTGAATATTGCTTATATTTGAACAAATCTTTTAAGAGAATGCTTTGCGTTGTTTGCAGTGAGAGTAGAGGCAAGTAAGCCCTGCGGCTGGATGGGATGTCCACTCATGCGGAAATCTCCATTACTTCTGTGTGATACTAGCACACAGGTCTTGCGCCCCACCCTTCTCCTCTCCAATAACCCATACTCACTGCTTTCCAGCTGAAGTCAGGCATCATTGTTAAGGCTCACTCTAATTAGACCGCTACCTTTACACTAGAAATTTGGAAGCTATAATTAATTTATAACTAATTGTGAATCAATTCTAATTGAGTTTAGGCTATTTAAAAAAAAAAGTACAAATAATTGGGTATCTGATCATTTTTTGACTTTCAGACAGGGGACTGTGACGGAAGCAGAAAAGCCCCAGACAATAGTTGCTAACAGAAAAGAAAATGATTGTAGAAAATGATTCTGTCAGAAGATAAGCCTCAAGGAAGTCATAACCTTGATTAAGGTGGCCCCAATTTATTTTAACTTCTTTGGGGAAAAGGGTACTGACGCCTTTCCATTAAAAAAACCTGCTTATACAGATAGCTGTTTTCATTATGAAGATCCATTCTATGCTTAAATAAAATACTTTGGTCTTAAAGGAATCTGTTCTTTGAGGAATCATTATATTTTATACACTGATTACTTTTCTTAAATGTTTTCTACCATACTAGATACTATATTTCACGAAACGTAGTTGAGGTTTCACTTTGTAATATGCATTTAAAAAAGCAAAAGTAAAACCAAAACAAATTTTTTCTTCCCATCTTCTATTTCTTAAAATCTCGAGTTTGCTACTGCTTATTTTGTTTAGTGATTCACTGCTAAATGCCAGGTCCTGACGACTTAAGGTGGCTTATACAACTACTTTCATGGAGCAGGACGTTTTGTGTTTATTTTTCCAAATCATCACTCTTTCTTAAAATAAAGTAAATGCTTATATTAATACAGTTAATATGCCACATATTCACCTCCATATAACTCAGTTCAATCTTGAAAAGTGACAATTTAGTATAGTGTCTACAAAGCTGGAGGACCTGTCTGTTTAGACGTAATTCTAAGAAGGTCAGAATAACCTGTAACCATTAGTCTTCATCGCTGGCAATTCTTCTACTTGAAAGCAGCTTTTGATCTCGAGGTTATACTCTTAGTATAGCATTTTAATCCATATAATAGCATCACTTAAATACAGTTAGGATGCTTTAATGGAAATGAGAATTTTTTAAAAATTTTCCATTCACACACTATTTTACAGCTTTTTTCCCTAAATAACTGTCATCACATTCCTTTTTTGATTTTACTTTTTTTTTCATACTGACAAACATTTTGATATCTGAAGTAATGATTAAATGAATGAAAGATAAATAATGGCACATTAAGGTTTCAAATCAGTGATGGAGAGAAGCAGCTCATATTTACATATTCCTCTATAGTTTCTTCAAAGTAGTATACCTATTTTTTTATTGAGCACATCCCACTGATGTAGATAGAATCAATGGCACTCTTCCCACTTTCCAAATGAGTAAACTAAGGCCTAAGAAGACTATGTGATTATGATAAAATTGCTGGTCAGTACAGTTGGAAAGACTCTTCCATGTTAACATAGATCTTAAAATTATTCAGTTGTAACTATCATTCCTATATACATTTAGAACTAAAAAGTATTACTCTATTCTTGATGTTTTAAGAGTAGAGATTACTCTTTCTACTCAGAACTCATTGTGGTCTTTCAGTTTGAGACGTGTCTTCCTGTATTTCTAGAAAAAAATTAATTCATTTCTGTTTAAGCATAGCCTCTCTTCCTTATCTTTCCCCCCAATTTCTGGTGTTCCTTTAGGGCATATTTACAGGCTCTTATCCTGTCTGTTTAGCCCAATCTTCAGCTCTAAACTCACTGTGATATATTCCTGGTATTTCCCTCAGATCTATTGACCAAATAATCAATTAAGCAATGAGTAACTAAACTCTCAAATACATCACTTTTTAATGTAATGCCAATGGTAATTTTTGGAATTTAGGCATTTAAAAAATCCTAGAATATTATGAACTCTACTTTTTCTTTTATCTATTTGAATAATTTAACTCTATTGTAAAAAAATTTCAGATTGTTCTAAATCACTAGGTTCTGGCTGTGAATTTTCCCTTTTATTCCCTTAATTCATTTCCAGAGGGAAGGATTTATTCAATGCTTTCCAGTATTCTGTATGAGCGCTTCTTTAAAGGGATTGTCAAAGCACCAGGGTGGCTCAGGCAGTTAAGCAACCAGCTCTTGATTTTAGCTCAAGTCATGATCTCATCGTTTCGTGAGTTCAAGCCCCACATCAGGCTCTACACCTGACATCACTTGGAACCTGCTTGGGACTCTCTCTCTCCCTCTTTCTCTCTCTCTCTGCCCCTCCCCTGCTTGTGCTCTCTCTGTCTCTCTCAAAATAAATAAATAAACCTAAAAAATATAAACAAATAAAAAATGGCTTAAAAAAATAAAGGCACGGTCTTCAGAGTCTCCTGTGTTTCCTGGGCTGTAGAAGCATTTATTGAAGACTGGTGTGCATTCAACTCTCCCTGTGCCTGTGCCAAGTGTCCAGGGTCAAACTACACCCCTTTTTGTAGTTTCCTCTTCACATTCCTCTTCACTGTAGAGGAGAAGCAGGGAGCTACCTTTTCCAGAACTCTTGAGATACAGTTTACCAATAAAAGTGTTTATACAATATTTAGGTGTTTTTTTCCAGAGTTCTGGGCAGACTGAAGAATCATAAGAGCTTCTCAACAAGAATGTGAGAAGCCCCCATTTTGGTGCTGTTGATGAGACAGTCGAAAAGACAGTCGAAAAGGTGCTGTTGATGAGTTGGGTGGCTCAGTTGGTTAAGCCTCCGACTTCAGCTCAAGTCATGATCTCATAGTTCATGAGTTCGAGCCCCGAGTCAGGCTCTATGCTGACAGCTCAGAGCCTGGAGCCTGCTTTGGATTCTGTGCCTCCCTCTCTCTCTGCCCCTACCCTCCTCACGCACTGTCTCTGTGTCTCAAAAATAAATACATGTTAAAAAAAAGGAAAGAAAAGAAAAGGCTTTCAACCATTCATACCAGTCCTTGAGAAGGACCTGATCCAGTGCTTAAGAGGAGGACTTGATGTTTGCTTTCCTTCCCCCTCACCTGCAACGGCCTTGTATTGGGTGACAATTCCTCTGACTGTAGCTTCCCTAGCTCTCCCCACGTAATTCCAATGCACTTTTTAAACCAATTATTTCATTAAAGTGATTTTGTTTGCTGATACAATCATGACTGATACAAGTCCTTACAGAAACCCTTTATGTTTGAAAAAATTTTATGGTAGGTTTTCAAAGAGAAGATTGGTCCCCAGAACTTTGGGGTTCAGACTGAAGTTTCTGTGTAGCCACAAACGACACTCTTTCAACTCATAATCTCTCACTTCAGTCAGCTTCCTGGCAATCATTGACAGTATCTCTGCCCATTCACAGATAGGATGATTTCTTTTGGTTTTGTCATGGTCTATGGCCTTGTATCCATCATGCCATCGTTTTATGGGCATTAAACACTCAGCACGTTTGGATTCTATAACCTCATATGTATAATGACCACATAATTTTTCTTCCAAACCAGAAAACATCTGAGAATATAAGGCAGTGCTACAAGTTGCACTCGCATGATAGGCACACGCTAGAACATCCCAGGCAAACCAGGTCATCTGATACACATGCCACATAGCTTCAACTCCATTTCCTCATTTGCTGCTAGGTAAACTGAACATTCCCTTTGTTAATTTCAAATTTCTCTCTCTCTCTCTCTCTCCATATATATACATATTATACATATTTTTCATAGATTATGCTCAACATAATATATTACATATTACATATTATATTACATATATTACATATTATTGTAAAATATGTAAATATTGCATTATATTACATATTATATATTACATATTATACATATTTTTCATAGATTATGCTCAGCATTTGTATGTCTCAGTAGCAGAAATGTGGCATTCTGTCTGTCATCTTAGCCAGATATCTGCTCTATGCTTCCTTTAGTAATTATCCCGGTTTTTCAGGGTAACATTAGTAATCAACAAAAGAGACTTCCTTATAAAGTTGCTAACACAATTAAGATTCAAAATAGTCTGTCAAGTCATTTATAGTGATAACATATTTTAGTAGAAAATTCTGACATTTGATAACCATATAAAAAGGTCTAAACGGGAGGCCCAGAAAACAAGGTCCCAATTCTTGCTCTGTTTCTAATGAGGTGTGTAGTTGAGGCAAATTCCTAGACTTCTCAGTATTTTCCTCATTTGTAAAGTATGTATATAATAATTGCTATTTTTGAGTCTCTCCTCCAGTTTAAAGATTCGAGTTTATAATTTGAGTAAGTGTATTATTTTTTGTAAGTAACACAATGTATTTCAGAGACAGTCTTGAAACTAAAGGAAATATTTGCCCTTTGATTATTAAAATATGACCTCTGAAGTTCTCTTGTTTTTCACAGTATCAGATTCTTTCTGGAGTATGGAATGTTTCTCTATGACAGTTCTGTCAGTTGTGAGTTGGACTACAACACTTAATCAGGGTTCAAAGACTGGCAAGAATGACAACCGAGACTCAGCTAAAGTCGCTGTCACTTTGGTTTACCACTGTCCTGGCAAATAAGAAATATAAAGGACATACAGGATGAGGGTGTGTGTGTGGGGAAAGAGCTCGGGTGTTTTCCGAGTGTCTTCCTGAGACTGCAGGAAAGTTCACTGTTGGATGTATCCCACATAGAATGAAAAATTAAACAGGTCAGAAATCAACAACGGACTTGCTGCCTTTTATAACTTTCAGCTGACCAAGGACTTCATCTCTACTGAAAAACAATTCCTTTTTGCTAAATTTTCATTCTTCTGTGTAATGGTTCCTTCTGACCCATATAGGCCTAAGGTGGCCCAGATTATGGCCTAGGATATTAATTTTGATAATCAGATGTCTGGAAAATTATCATGGCTATTTTTATACACAACTTAAATACACGTACACTTTAAATTTTGGAAGCAATGACATAGTTAGCTTTGAGTCTTTCTGGGTGAGAACTACATATTAATTATATTTTAATTTGGACTTTCTTTTGATTTTACTAAACTATAAAGGATACATTAAGAATGTGACAGTCTAGGATGACCTAAGGTTCTTAAAAGAGATGATCATTATAACAGTTACAGGTTCTAATATTAGTAAATAATTGTAATATTTATTGCTACATGAATACTAGCTGCCAAAAACCAATAGTTATTAAAATACTAAGTAATTTACTATAATGTAATAGACCAATCATAACTACGTTGACTACATTTAATTGAATTTTTATTAGAAAAGTACTAAGGGATATATAGGGAAGATAAACTGTATCTGTCTTATATATAAAATGTCTTTAGGGTGTTCAAAATAGTCGAATTTATCCAGTTAGTTATTCGGAAAGATGCTTATGTATTTTGGAGAACTTGAAAAATGTCATGCTCACATAAATTTGGAGAGCACCAACTGGGAACACAGTTTGAAGAATAAAAGTCTGAAATTAGTGGGTATTTCAAATCCGGCTCACTGGTTTTCCATGTAATCTGCCTTATATAGCTTTGTTAATGTTTGTGGAAAATTAAAGCTAGCCATAAATCCTTTGTCACTTTTCTACCCAGAGGTGGAGTTGATGTTCCTTCTTCTTGAACGTGGGAGGTTTGTATGACTGCTTTGACAGATAGTGTATATATCAGAACAATGCTGTGACAGTTTCTAGGCTCAGACCTTAGAAAAGTGACAATTCCCACTTCAAGTCTTCTGGAAATATCTCCCTTACAACCCAGCCATATCCCAAGAAGAGCCCCGAGCAGCTTCAAGGAGATAACCCATTAGGAAAGGAGCTGAGATCCATGACTGGCAACTATGAATCAGCTAACAGCCATATGAACAAATCATCATTCCTGTTGAGCCACTGTCCAACCACACCAAATAATGCTTTGGAAAGTAAAGAGGAGCCATCCCACCCCAACCATGGTAGAACTGTAGATCTTGGATCAACGCAAATAACTGTCATTGTTTAAAAGCAGCCAACTCTTGAGGTGGTTGTCTAACAGCAAAAGATAACAGAACAGTAATGTTTACAACTTCTCATATTATACTTTACTTATGTATGCTCAGTGAAATGCAGTGATATACAGCATTCCTTTATTAACTTAGAATATTTTCTCAGTCTCTGTGACTGAGGTCTAGCTAAAAATAGCTGAAATTATTTTGGGAACAAAATTTTCTATATATAACTTATATACTTCTAGTGTTTGTTATTTGATATAAGGATTCTGGACATTTGCAAGACTATGTAAGATTTTTCACTCTGAGAAAAGGGCAATTTATATAGAGTTGAGATTTTTGTAGGAAGGGGTTGACTAGATATATGATACTTAAGATCCATTTTAGGTAAATAGAACTGCATGTGAGACCAAAGAGAATAAATA
Organism: Leopardus geoffroyi; assembly: GCF_018350155.1. NCBI lineage: Eukaryota > Metazoa > Chordata > Mammalia > Carnivora > Felidae > Leopardus > Leopardus geoffroyi. The sequence goes on from NC_059333.1 coordinate 23,576,326, forward strand.
ACAAGTTATACCTTTTTTGTTAATTTTGCCTCATGCTTAACATGTGCTATTATAGTAAAGGTTGGAACTGAACTTGGGAGGAATATGAACTTTTCTGAAATCTTACTCATTTCATCTAAGTTGCATGCTGATGAACTATTTCAAGGTAAATAAACTTTCCTAAAGGTCTGGAGGCCAGACTCTTTGCCAGTACTATAAATTACTCTAGGCCTACTTACATGGTTTCAATTAAGAGGAGAAACAGAAATGACAGAGATGGAGATAGAGATAGAGAGATCAAATAGACTGTGCCAGTGACAGAACTAAATATCTAGCTGGAGAAAAGATTTTATTGAAATAGTGATCCTGAATGATAGAGTTTTTGTGTGCATCACTTTATAAAACTCACATGCATATTCAGGAACATCTCTCTGTCTCGGCCTATTATATACACACAGGACTATGCGGAATCCTTCCAGATTTTCACGTTGGCTTTTAGCCTGAAGAATTGTAAAACTGGTCTTCTATGGAGGCACATATAGAGATCTGACACTAAAGATATTCTGAACAGAAATTCCTCATAAGAATAGCAAAAGACTTGAGTTACAGTAAAGAGTTAATTTTATTTTAAATCTACCTCTTTTACAACTTAATACTAAAGCTGACAATTGCCCATGGTTTTAATTGAATACGAATGCATATACAGTTGAGGTATCACAGATTCCCCCCTGCTTTCAGATATGTATACTCCTTGAAGGAAAACAGCACAGGATTTTCGCTCAGAACATATTTTCCTCAGTAGAATTTTGAAGGACATTTGGGGCTTCTGAATCTGCAAGAGCGGGGCATTTTTTTAAGAACATACATTTTAAGGAGCTTGCAAATAATGTCAGTTCTCCCTATTTTCCATATTCTTTACATCTGAATATACTTGTATTTTTTCCTTATTGTTTCCAGCCGTTTCTATCTTTCTTCATTAAATTGTGGACCTAGCCAGTACTCTGGTTCTGTTTTCTGTTTTTCATTTGCTTCTTAAGCTTATTAAAAAAAAAAAACAAACTAAAAACACAAGAAAATAAATGAAAGCACTGTTTTCAGTTTACAGCTGGGATTTTGCACAGCATGTAATGCTACCCGCATCTGTGCAGAAAGTCCACCATATGGGTGGGAGGGGAATCATTTAATTTAGTTCATATGCATGAAGTAAGTGAAAGTTGACTATATTGTAGATCCTGCCAAAGTTAAGCAACAGCAGAGCTAGGAACAGAATCCAAAAATTTTCATCATCAATCTTGTGTTCTTGGTAAACTACTCCATCTTTTAAGGCTATGCATTTGTACGTGACAAGTGATACATCCTTACACCGAAAATGTATTTTTAAATGTATTTTTGTTGCATACTATACTGTATAAAGAGTAGATTCTATTTACAAGTTTTAACCTCTGAATATTTGTCTTGGACTCTCTTTATTGAAAAATGTTTTAAATGCGCAATTTAGAGGAAATTGAAATGTATATAATACTTGAAAATGATACCATTTCTGGAAAAAAAATCAATACATATTATATTAATTAAGACACAATTGTAATCTAACCCAAGTAATGTAACTTAGCTGGAGTTAAGGCCATGGAAATTAAAGGAAGTTTATGAGAGTGATACTGACATATGGGACTTACAGGGACATTTGTCATTCAGACATAAAGGGCAGAGAGAACAGAATGTAAGAAAGAACATTTCAAGAGCAGAGACCATGTACCTAAAGAGGAAATTTACTGTTATTATATTCAGCAAAGTCACTCAAAATATTCCATTTACTTTATAAGAACAATCCTCCTACAAGTCATTTCAAGGGCGTTTTGAGCATAAGCCTTCAGTTTCCTCATCTATATTATGGAGATAATGTCTACTAGGTGGCATCACTGTGAACATTAAAATGAAGGTGTAAGTATATGTTCTATATCTTCTTGGAGAAGGAATTTTAGAGAAGGTGGATTCACTATTCTTTTTTTTTTTTAATCTTATTTATTGCTATGGAAAAAAATAAATGGCCATGGGAAGATCATCCCAACTATGAACTCAGAGTTATTATGTCAACATAGAACTATGGGACTCACATCTTTTTTTAAAAAAGCAAGTAAAGGAGAGTACTTTTTATGTACAAATAGGTATTATTTTAATAAGTCTCCCATGAAGTTGTTGCACATGGTTGTATTGATTTGCTATGAAAGTTCTCTCCACTAGGTGGCACTAAAGCAGCTATTAGGATTGATCCACATTTTTCACTGTCATGTAGTTGTAATTACTAATTTAACTGAAATGAATAATTTAATAAGCTAATGAAAAATGCTTGCAAATAGTCATTTATTTTATTCTATTGAAATTAAAATAAATAGTTAACTTGAAAAAGGTCAGTCATTTAACCAAATGTTATGTTAGAATTAGACAAGGCAGTTGCAAGAATTATAAAATTTACTGAATATCCAGATGTTTTTTAATTTAAGTAGTTTCTTTTAAAGTTTCTTTCTTTATTTTTAAGAAAGAGAGAGAGCACAAGCAGGGAAGGGACAGAGAAAGAGGGAGAAAGACAGAATCCCAAGCAGGCTCTGAATTGTCAGGGCAGAGCCGGAGGCCAGGCCCCATACAGGGCTAGATGCGGGGCTCGAATTTGCAAACCCTGAAATCGTGATCTGAGCCAAAACCAAGAGTTGGATGTTTAACCAACTGAGCCACCCAGGCATTCTGTCAGATGTTTTAAAAAATCCTTGCTTTCTTAGTTATTTCCTGTTGGTACTTTATTTCTTATTTAACCTTTTAATCAATATATGCGTGATTTATTAAAGAAAGATTGTATAGCTTTGGAATTGTTGAAACATTTTTTTTTTTACATTTATTTATTTTTGAGAGACAGAGCACAAGTGGGGGAGGAGCAGAGAGAGAATGAGACACAGGATCTGAAGCAAGGTCCAGGCTCTGAGCCATCAACACAGAGCCTGACGCCAGGCTCCAACCCACAAATCGTGAGATCATGGCCTGAGCTGAAGTCGGATGCTTACCCGACGGAGCCACCCAGGTGCCCCTAGCCTTGGAATTGTTTAAAAACTTCAGACAGTAAATGAATATTGGAACTAACTGGTTAGATAACATATATGTCTGCCTTATGATTCTCCTTGTTAACTGATTTGTTGGTTAATAAACTAATTATCAACCTCAATTATGGAAGTAAAGAACATAAGAAGGTTTCTCCTATATATTTTATAATGTGTTCATATATTATAAGTACTTAAAAGGTATTTTGTGATCCACAAAGTGAAAAAGGTTTTCGAATAGTATAAGACAAAAACAGTGTTTTGAAGATCTTACTTAGTTTCAACTCATGCCTGATATAGAAATTTTCAGTGCAACATCCCTGCCAGTTGGTCATCAAGTCCTTACTTCACAGAGTATTTAGATCACATCTGGGGGATATGTTGCAAATTTTTGGTTAAGTTCAGTTTATATTGGGAGGGAAAGCCCTATTGCATTATTATGCATTTCATTATACTGTAACAAATATTTCAACACAAAGATGGGCTAAAAGGATACTGTGAAAGTGTTTCACAGAAGTAGCTAATATAAATCTAGATATTTTATTTAATTGTTAAATTAAAAAATTTCTTTAACATTTATTTATTTTGAGAGACAGAGAAAGAGTTTGGGGGCAGAGAGAGAGGGAGAGAGAGAGAATCCCAAGCAGGCTCCACACTGACAGTGCAGAGTCCAACGTGGGGCTCAAACTCACCAACTGTGAGATCATGACCTGAGCCTAAATCAAGAGTTGGATGCTTAACCAACTGAGCCATCCAAGCACCTTTGTCTCATTAGTTCACACAAATCCCTATGAATTCAGTCTTATGACAACTTTAGAGATGTACCATTATTGACAGAAGATACAAAGAATGCACAAGATAAATTTTGAAGACAATTATTTCTGAATTAAGGTCTAACTTTGTGGTGGCCAGGTTGTTAATCATTTTGTGGGGAGGAGTTACAAATAAGCCGAGGTCGTGAAATAGTGCAATGAGAAAGGCACTTTTTATTTTATTTTATTATTTAAAATTTTTTTTTAACATTTATTTATTTTTTGAGAGACAGAGAGAGGCAGAGCATGAGCAGGGGAGGGACAGAGAGAGATAGAGGGAGTCACAGAATCCGAAGCGGGCTCTAGGCTCTGAGCTGTCAGCACAGAGCCTGACATGGGCCTCGAACTCATGAGCTGTGAGATCACGACCTAAGCTGAAGTTCGACGCTTAACCGACTGAGCCACTCAGGTACCCTGGCACTTTTTATTTTATAAGTTTTGATTACAAAATCTATGCTTGAGCCACATGGAAGAAGTCCAGGTCCTAGCTCCCATGATGTGACAAACATCATAGTTTCAATAAATTGCCTAAGATTCTGAGAGTCGGAATAAATTCTATGTGGGAGTTACTATGTAGAATCCAAGATTCTTTTGCAAAAATGATCTTGGTAGCTACAAACATCTTCTAGTGATCTGGAGTAGACTTATCACACGAGGCAGCTTATTTATTCAATTTTTTAAATGAGAAGATAAATAATTGCCATGGAATAGTGACTATGCTAGGCATATTAGGACTTCATGTGTGTAAATATCACTTATTCCTTAAAAACTGCTTTGTGCAATAAAGATTACTAAATGCATAGTGAACACAAAATCCTTGAAGTTCAGAAAGGTTTCATGGGATCAGAATATATGCACAAAAATGTAATGATCCTGTGCTCTTACTGCTTTAAATAGTTTAACCATTCTTAACCATTCTTTTGTGGCTGGAGTATGGAAAGGCAGTAATCCTCTATGTATTCCCTCTCCATCATTTTAAGGAACTTCTATCTATCTATCTATCTATCTATCTATCTATCTATCATCTATCTATCTATATCGTTTTTTGAGAGAGAGAGGCACACGTGCATGCACTTGGGAGTGGGGAAAAGGCAGAGGGAAAGGGAGATAGAGAACCTTAAGCAGGTTCCACACTCAGCATGGAGCCCAACGTGGGGCTTGATCTCAAAAGCATAAGATCATGACCTGAGCCAATGGATGCTTAACCAACGGAGCCACCCAGGTGTCATATCCATCTTTTTAAAGAACTTTTAAAGGACTTTTTAAAGAAACTCAGGTAAGAACAATTTGAAAGCTACATGTTGATTATAGGATATATACATAACTCACTCATAATCAACTTACCATTATTTATTGTTGTTGTTCCATAATATGTGGCAAACACTTGAAAGCTGTTAGGGATATACAGGACAAATAATCATTACTTTGAAGGTCCTATAGTCTGGAAGGGAAAAACAGATATAAAAGCAATGAAACAGTATGCATCTTAGGTGTCGTGCAAGAAATAGGCACATGTGTACTGGATGGACAAAGAAAAACACTGTCAATTTATTCAGGAAGCTTGAAAGCGTCATCATAATGTGGGGGACCCTTCATGTATATCTTAAAAGAAGAAGCCTTGTGAGATTTTCAATAGTTTTGCATTAAGAGAAATAATATTTTCTGTGACTTTTAAAATGATCTCTATTCCGTTCCAATGACCTAAATTTAATTAGAAGAAAAACATTTATCTATACAGTAGAGAAGTCCTTCAATAAAAATTTCAAAATTATTTACAGGTGAGGTTGAGGAATTTGGAGAGGCTTCATTTTCAGAAGGACAGCAGAAGTGTAATTATCAGTTGGTTTAATAAGTCATATCTTCTGTACAATTCATCTTAATCATTATTGAGTACCAAACTTTCTTTTCTAGTTGCTGGGACATTCTAGTGCAATGAACAAAGGTTACAAGAACAGAGGAGGTAGAATACTATACTTTTCAAAGGTGAAAAATTACTCTGATTACTTAAGTAATGGATCATTTTACTAAAGAGGAACCTGGAGCTCAATGAGATAAGTGACTTGCACAAGGCCAACTGAAATGATAGATTTGAGATTGACTTCTGGTCTTCTCTTCCCAGTCTCGATGTTTCTATCACTGAAGAGGACCAGACAGTTTCTCAGATTTTCATAAATCACTGCAGCTTGGATTGTTATTTCTCCAAGATTAATCTTTTTCTGAAAATAATGTGTATCACTAATGGTTAGATGTTTCGTTCTCTCTCCCTTTTCCATACTGTGCTCTACTAACCCTGATTTTGCCAGTTGGATATTCCAGAGGCAGATTTTGAGAGGGAGTTTGGGATGCAAAGCATTTAATAAGAATCAACACCTGTGAAGAGAAGGATGCTGACTAGGATTTGGCAGGGGAAAGAATGAAATTGCATTTACAGGCTTGACAAAGCCTGGGCCCATCCCATGGGAAGCTCTGGGGTGAATACTGCTTGTCAGAATGCCCACATTGAGCTGAAATTGCCAATCCTTTATGCCCCCTACTTGAAAAGTCACTGAATGCAGGCTGCTCAGGAAGGATGTGGTCTTGGAAAGTTAGCTCTCTGCAGCAGAGATAAGATCCTAAAAGGGGCTGACAGCTGGAGTCTATCTATTGAGTGACTTCCCAGAACTGGCTGCAAGTCTTTTCTTAAAGGGGCATCTGGGTCCCACATCTCTGTGTCTACCACATCTCGCATCCTGGCAATGACCTTGAATTGCCTCTATTTCTTTAGAAATTTTTAATTTACAATGTCTGACTTTCTACTAGAATTATTTCTTCTATCGTACTTTGCAACCACCCAGTTTCTTTAATGACTAGGTAAAAAATTGAGAGGAGCTGGTCTGCCTCAAACCATTCTCCAGCAGACTGCTCAGAAATGTGTTCATGGTGCATACACATAACGAGGGCCCCTGAGCAGGAAGGTCAACACGACCTACAGATGGCAGGTCCCTGGAACAGTGTCTTTGCCTTTTGTAACTTCACAATCCCAATGTGACCTAATTGTACTTCTCCCAACACATTTCTAAAAATTCTTTTTGTCAGTTAACTGTAAGAATCCGGGTTCTTAGTCACACAGGTTCTTAGAGGATTTGTGCCTTCTAGCTCCCCTGATGGTGCTCCGTAAGATCCTTTTTAACCTCAATTGAACTCCCATGCATTAGTGCTTGCTCAGCCACAATTTAGCCAAGACTCAAAATTCAACAAACCCAGAGACCTTTGACCACTCTTCCAAAATCCCTTAGTTTATTACACATTTTTTGCCCTACAACTTTTCCCAGCTGAATTCAGTATCACGGCCAAATGCTACTTCTTCAAATACATAGGCTACAACATCCCTTACCTCATTTATCCAGGAGGGGGAATGAGGAAAGCCAGTGAATAAGCAAGCACTTGGTGTTAACATTCGAAGGTATATGCCTTTTGCAAATTACTTAACCGCTTTAAATTTTTGCTGTTGTTCATTTGAGAAGGGGGTAAATAATGCCTCCCCTAGAATACTGATGTCAAGGTTAAATATGATACTATATTTAAAGTTCTTGACATATGTAAGCTCTCAAACACTTTGATTACCCTTGCCTAGCAGTTTCATTTTATTTTATTTTATTTTATTTTCCTCTAATTCAAGCATTCTCACTGACACATCTCCTCACACAGAGTCATTCTGTAATTTTAAATGGTACTATTAATCTTGCTCAGTGAAACACTGCTTGAAAAAAAGCAGAAAACAAATGAAAATATTCCTCTTTATACTACTCCTTTTAAAGTTGGCCCTTTCATGCACACCTTTGCCATTTATCTTTAGAGAATACTCCCTAGAGAAGAGCCATCATAATTTTTCTTTTCTTTTCTTTTTTACCACTCCAAAGTAGATTTTTCTCCATGTATATCAACCCTTATACAGAACACAGTATATTCAATTATGATTTTGACATTTATCATTGATTGGACTTTACTAGCATTACAATAGGGATGACGATTACGGTGAAAATGGCGTGTTCTAGATACAAACTTCTGCCCACTTTTAAAAATTTAACTTCCAATCTTTAAACAAATGGATGCCTAGAAAGATAAGATTGTAATGATTCAATTTTATTTGGAGGCATAAAGGATTACTTTCCATCTTTAAAAAGACTGATCTCTTCAGCCTTTATCTGCATCTTATTCAGATAAATAGTAGCTAGGGAAAGAATATCCATATGACAAAAGGCTTGCCAATGTTTCTTTGAATTACATCCCTCTCCAACCCAGCTAGGGAGGGAAACAAATGAAAGAATAGCCAGTTCACTGCCATTTCTGTTTCTTTCAAGCTACTTGATAGAATTGAAGATAGTAACTTTGAATTAAACTATGGAGACACACACACACACACACACACACACACACACACACACACAACCTCACATAAATACATGCAGACACAAAAATAGTGCTTGTAAAGTTATAATGTAGTGTGGAGTGTGTAACATTTCATATATTGTTTCACTTTTCCCCTGCTCATTTCAAAGCTTTCATGAGGTAGGAAAAACAAAACTAAATCTCCTCATTACTCTTGTTTATAATTAAGTACACTTTTACTTTGGTTTTGTTTACATCAAGCTAATCTTTCAGTAGTTGCCTAAACAGATTTGTTTTGAAAAATTCTGGTTGGAGTTATGTCTGACTGTATTGGTTTCATTTTGGTCAAAATCCAATTATGGTCAGAGAAATATGAATGCACTTCGAAGCAAAACTTGTAGGAGGGGGTAAAACAAAAATGCCAAAGTGCTTATTATTACTTTCATGCTTAAGTGTGAAACATCTAAATTTATAGTTGAAAGTGCTTTAAAAATAACTTGGAAGAATTATCTTAATATACTGATTATTTACTTAAAAAAATAAACATACAAGTTGGATGATAGTGTGGTCTCTTCTCTTTTCAAGTAATTGTCATTAAAAAAAAAAAGAAAGAAAGACTGAAGTCCCTGCCCACCCCCAGCCTTACAAAGAACTTACCCATCAAAAGGATCTTTTTGGGTGAAAGGTCTAAGATGGAAATTATTACACAAGATGAACTTACAGGTGTTTGTAACAAAAAAGCTCCAAATAATCATTTCAGAGCAGTCATGAATAAGCCTTCATGTAAGAATAATGTGTTAGATGAGTCAGTTATTGCTTCATCCAATAAAGTATTTTTTTTAATAAGTAAAAACATTTTTGTGGTCAAATATACACATAAAGCTTGTCATTTTAACCATTTTAAGTGTATAGTTCAATGGCATTAAATGTATTCACATTTTTGTGTTACCACCACTGCTATCAACCTCCAGAACTCTCTTGACCTTTTCAAACTGAAACCATACTGTACCTAGTAAACACTAGGTCCCACCCCTACTTCTCCCAGCTGGTAACTATTATTCTACTTCTGCCTCTATGAATTTGACAACTCTAAGTTGTTCGTGTTGTTGTTGTTTTGTTTTGTTTTGTTTTGTTTTGTTTTGTTTTGAGAGGGACAGCATGCACACGGGTGAGACGCAGTGGGAGAATCTCAAGCAGGGTGGGGCCCGGTGCGGGGCTCAATCTTGTGACCATAAGATCATGACTTGAGCTGAAATCAGGAGTCAGACACTCAACCATCTGAGCCACGCAGATGCGTCCACAATGCTAAGTTCTTCATATCAGTGGACTCATACAGTATCTGTCCTTTTGTGACTCACTTATTTCACTTGGCATAAAGTTTTCATGATTCATTCGTGTTTTGGTATGTTCAAATTTGCTTCCTTTTAAAGGCTGAATAATAAAGATTCTATGTTATACACACACACTGCATTTTATTTATCTATTTTTCTGTTGATGGAAAATTAGATTGCTTCTATCTTTTGGCTATTGTGAATAGTGCTGCTATGAACATGAAAATTTCAGAAATAATGTGGAAATTAAGCAAGGTTGAAGAATCTGCCTCTGCAGGTTCCTGAACTGAGACTTCTGGAGGCAAGTCCCTGAAGACCTAGAGAGGGGGCATCAGTCTTTCGCTAAAGCCTGGTCGCTCTAGGTTTCTGGATTTTGAAACATTGAGGAATATATATCCTCCTAGGACAGCAATATCTATCTAAAGTCGGGGGCATTCTCTTATCTTTCTCTTTTCTTCTATTAATCATTGTAGATTCTTAGCTGCTTCTCAGCTATCTCTCTATGGAAGGCCAGCCCAATTTGCTGGTAGTTAGCATTCTTTCCTTCTACTTTAGCTTTGTTTTCTGGGTAATATATATATTTTTTCATGACATACTCCAGCAGCCATTCTCTTGTGATGGGTACTGGGTAAGCGTATACACTCTATTACTCCCTAGTTGTGTGAACTTCCTATGCCCAGATTTCCCGAGAGTTTGTCGCAGTGTGAATGACTCAATATGTATATACACATGGAGCATAGAATCTGACACATGAAACTGATATTCTGTTCTTTATATTTTAGTCAAATAATTTCTCTCCATCAGGAATACTGCTCACTTATTTAATCTGCCACCATCTGGTTGGCTAATTATTTGAAGCCTTCCCTCCCCAGCTTTCTTGGTTTCTTCTCTTTATGTGTTTGCCTGACTCCCCTACCTTTTGGAACACAAGTGCAAAACGCTGGATTGATCAAAATCTTTGATTTATTACACACAAACTTCATTGGTACAGGTATGGACATTTATTATTAGTTTAGTATCCAAAAATATTTACTTTAATGATTGGATGAATATCTACAAACATATTGCCAAAGAAGTGGACTGTTAATGCCAACAGCTCCTATCTATCTGTGTGCTCCCCCTATTATATCACTCCTAGAAGTAATCCCTACTTTGTTTAATTAATTAGTTAATTAATTAATTTCATGTTAATTTATTTCTGAGACAGAGAGAGACAGAGCATGAGCGAGGGAGGGGCAGAGAGAGAGGGAGACACAGAATCCGAAGCAGGCTCCAGGCTCTGAGCTGGTAGCACAGAGCCCAACACAGGGCTCAAACTCACAAACCATGAGATCATGATCTGAGCTGAAGCCGGCCGCTCAACCAACTGAGCCACCCAGGCACCCCAGTAATCCCTACTTTGAATGTGGGGTTTATCATAGCCCATTTTATTTTGTAATCAATACATATGTATCTTTATTTTTTATTGAAATCTTCTCTATTCTTTCTTGATTTCTGAAACAAAATTGATTTCCAGATTACTATAGATATGTCTGAAAATTTTACTTTTTTTTTAAAGCTCTGATTAATTTAAGTAATCTTGACTCCCAATGTGGGGCTCAAACTCATGACCCCGAGATTAAGAGTCCCACACTCTTCTGACTGACTCAGCCAGACACCCCTGAAAATTTCCTTTCAAGTCTTTGATTTGCAATAATTTCAAAAAGTTGTTCATCTATTTCAACCAAAGAATATCACATATTCTAGATGGACCTCATTGCTTTGAAAATGTGTTGTTGATATTGTTGTTGTTTATACAATGTACTCCTTTTCCTCTCCATAGGTAAAGAGAAAGTTTTGATGTCTGCCACCTAAAGCCATATCCTGAATTCATGCAGCTAGGCAACTAGAGATCATGTGAGTGCTGGAATGGTTTTTGTTTCTGAAAAAAGCCCCATAGATCCAAGAGGCTATCTTATTCACAGTTCCTTGCTTTGGCCCTGAAACTAGTATAAGAGATGAAGTAAGTCTGAAGATGCTTACCTGATACTTCTTGCCATTACAGTAGGAAACCCCCAATGGACCATGTTTTGTTTTTTTGTTTTTTTTTTGTACTTCTGGCTGAGAAATCAAGTCAGAGATATCTAAGAGGCCTAGATACACAAAGACTCTTCCTTATAATTGAATCCCTGTTTCAATAGTACCTGGTTAGGGCTGGTCAATATCAGATTCATGAACTCTAGCCAAAGCAGTTCTATTTGAAACTGCTCAATTAGTTCAATTAAAACTAGTCAAGCAATCATTAAAAAAAATCAGTAAGAACTAACCATAAACCACCACCTCAAACTCATGTGGCACACATTTAGAACCAGGTCCTAGGACAGACAAAGATGTTAAACCTCTGTATGTAACCCTGTTCCCCCGAAGTTTTCTCATGGTGCCTGCTTAATGCATCAGAATGTGAGGGTCTCAGCAAATCAGTTAAATAAGAATTATTCCTTTACTTCCACTCCTCAGAACAAAATGAGAGTAAAGACTGTCCTCAAAGAAATGCAAAGTCAGGGAAACAGAGGCTTCCTGAGACAGTAGCTAGCCAATTAAGTGAATCTATTTGTCCTAAGTGTCAGTATCTTCTGAGTCAAGGATATGGTCTTGATAGAAGAATAGAAGATCTAAGAGACTCGTAAATACAGAGACCACACAGGGTTGCTGGAGGGATGTTGGGTGGGGCATGGGCTACGTGAGTGACGGGCATTACGCAGGGCCTTGTGATGAGCACTGGGTGTTAAGTGATGAGTCACTAAATTCTACTCCTGAAACCACGATTACACAATATATTAACTAAATTGGATTTAAACAATAATAATAATTAACAGTGTAAAAGATCTGAAGTATCTTTAAATCCTAAATTGTCTGGAATCCAGCATTCTTTCATACAAAATAAAATCTAACCCTTGGGACTGAATGAGTCTTAGAAGAGAAATTAAACAGTTTGTGGATAAAGCACAAGGAATCATGAATCACACTGTAAACCAGCACAAAATGAGGTCATCTTAGATATATCACTAAGAAGATACATGCAATACTTATTTCTGGGGTAAGCTGTTCTGACCTCGACATTCCCTAAAATATGGGGTATAAAAACCTTAGCTTTCTAGGCCAAATTGAGATATCAAATAACCTTGGCTCTAGAAAAAATAGAACTTTAGACCTGGGAAAATATGTGGCAAGTAAAAGAAAAAATATATTAAAAGTGTTTGTGTCATAACCATTTAAAAATACATTTCTGTGTTTTTGAACATAAATTTATCAAGTCAATTCCTTTTTAAGGCATTTAAAAGAAATTATTTTCCAAATTAAAGTTATTCAAATCCAAATATTGCATTTTTAAAAGAATGGTTTGCAACACTAAGTACCATTTTTCTTACAGGTCATTTTTAAAAAAGATTTCTACAAATAGGAAAGTAAAAATAGACCACTGCCTTGTAGCTTCTGTGCTGTTCTGGGGAAAGAAGAAATAGAGTAGGAAGAGGACAAATGGAATACCCTTGACTTTAAAAGTAAACATTTTTTTTTAAATAGGAAGCAAACTTCTGCATTTTCAAAGGTGCTTTCCTGAAATCTTTGTTTTGGAAAGTATTTTATTTTTCTTTTCAGGTAAACATGGTAAACGCTTTGATCTCAGTTGATATAGAGAAACCATTCTAACAAATCATTTCCTTGCCTGATTTTGAAGATGTCATCAGTTATACATGAAACATCCACTAAGTGAATCAATTGTTTTGGTCGATTTTTGGCAGCAGCTCTTATCCATAGCTGTGCATTTGAATCACCAGGAGTGTTTTTAAAAAATATGCTGATGTGTGGATATCAGTGCATTTAAAACTCTCCCCCGGTTATAGAAATCAGCAGCCAGATTTGAAAAACACTACTTCAGGGAATCACTAGAAAAAATATAACACTAAATATTAAAATGTGACAGAGAAACACATATACTTTTAACAATCCTTATGAGAATTCATATTTATTGGATCTCTAGAATATTAAGGTATGTATAGTAGCTAGAATTTGTACTGAGCTTCACTGGAAAAAAAAAAGAGTGATAGATACAGGGAGTCAACCCCACCTGTGATAGTACATAATATGTGAGTCAGAAGGTAGAGGGCAGTGAGAACCGCCACACAATCCAGGCAGAAATGTCAAATAGTGGATGTTTGTTTTTAGCGATCTCTTATTTTTCCTTTAACACACTTCTTATTCTTCTTATTCTTCCCCCAGTTTCTTTGTGTCCTCAAATATCTTTTTGAGTCAGTAAAATAGCCCTGCAAACTCCAAATTCATACATGCCTGAATGTTCACTTTCTTTCTTCCCTTACCATCCCTTCCCTTACCATCCATGTCATTAAAATTCCCATTTTCTAAATCAAAACCACAATAAGATATTATTTTACTCCAGTTAGGATGGCTAAAATCAAAATTACAAGACAAAACAGGTGTTGGTGAGGATATGGAGAAAACAGAACCCTCATGCTCTGTTGGTGGCAATGTAAATTGGTGCCGTCACTATGGAAAACAATATGGAGGTTCCTCAAAAAATTAAAAATAGAAATACCACATGATCCAATAATTCCACTCTTGGGTATTTGCCCAAAGAAAACAAAAACACTAACTCAAAAAGATATATACACCCTTATGTTTATTGAAACATTATTTATTATGTAGCCAAGATACAGAAGCAACCTAAGTGTCCATCAATAGATGAATAAAGAAAATGTGACACACACACACACACACACACACACACACACACACACACCAGGAATATTACACAGCCATAAAAAAGGATGAGGGATGTGCCATTTGAAACGTGGATGAACCTAGTGGGTATTATGCTAAGTGAATAGAGTCAGACTGAGAAGACAAAGACTGTATGTTTCCACCCATAAGTGGAATCTAAAAAAATGAAAAAACAAACAAAAAGAATCAGGCCTATAAATACAGAGAACAAACCGACGGTCGCCAGAGATGAGGTAGGTGGGGTTGGGAAAGATGGATGAAGGGGAGAGGGAAATACAGGCTTCCGGTTAAGGAATGAATAAGGCACAGCCTAAGGAATACTGTCAGTGACACTATGATAGTGATGTAATGATACAGATGTAGCTACACTTGTGGTGGACATAGTATAACCTTTAAACTTGTCAAATCACTAAGTTGAACACCTAAAACTAATGTAACATTGTGTATGAACTAAACTCAAGCAAAAAAAAAGAGAAAGATGTCCATTTTCTTCTTTTCACCTCAGAATGGAAAAACAGCCAACTAAGCTAAGCTGCACAAAACTGACAGCACTTTAAACTATCAGATTAATGTCAAAAACTAAAGAACTTTTCACTTAAATCAAAATATAATTGGTAATATTTGAGCTAACATGACCAAAGAAAGTAAAAAAAATACAGATTTTGTGTCGTTAAAACACTTTGGGTAAGGAACATTTATTAATTAAAAAATATTTACTGGCTATTAACTACATCTGGGGACTAAAATAGGTAATAGTGATATAGAAATTAATAAGGGATAGTCCTTGGATTCCAAAAGTTTGTAAATGTAGTAGGACAAATGTGTAATAAAGAGTTAACAAAAATGTTACAGGTCACATAGGAGCCACTTCTTAGTGGAGAAATTTCAAAGAATACCAACGATCCTTTTATCACACCAGTCAGATAATGGATAGCTTTCCTTCCACATATGGATAAAATACATATTGTGCTTGTTTAAAAGAAAACGATTAACGAAGCAAGAACACATTTTCTGGATTAAATATTTTTAGAGAATCTGAGAACATGTTTATTTTTAGTCTCTTAAAGTGAGAAGATAAATTCAAAATGTCACATATTTAATAAAGTACATTAATTAAATAATATGCATTTGCCATCTATAAAGTTTTTCACATTTCCCTCTATAAACCTCCACCATGTTTCTACTTTTAATCTTCATACAGACTAATTGAAGCTAAGAGAGATAGAGAAAAATTTGGAAATACCAAGGTGAGAAAAATGAGATACTTTGTTGACAGGTGATAATATCCAAACTTTAAAAAAATGTGATATATGTGAACAGAATGTGTACTTTTCAATAAGTATATGTATATTCATCAAATTAGAAGGCAAGTTCTCATAATGAAAAAGAGTATACACTTTATAGGTAGAGAAATCTAAGCATTTAATTTAGTAGTGATAATAATAATAATAAATGGATACATTCCCTACTTTTTAAAAAATGTTTTATTTATTTTTGAGAGAGAGAGAGAGAGCGAGTGTGAGTGGAGACAGAGAGAGAGGGAGACACAGAATCTGAAGCAGGCTCCAGGCTCTGAGCTGTCAGCCCAGAATCCTACGCTGGCCTCCAACTCATGAACAGTGAGATCTTGACTTGAACCAAAATTGGACACTCAACCGACTATGTCACCCAGGCACCCCACTTCCCTGCTTTTTAAAGTAGTTTCAAATATTGTGTCTTGATCAAATATGAAGAACCTTTTTGCTAACATGGATATAAATGTTATAAATACAAAATCACATGTTTCTGCAGATACTGTTAATATAATTCTGTAATTGATTTAAGTTTGGGGGTAAATAGAATTTCCATTATAAAGATTTTGTTAATTTAAGTAATTATAATAATATATACATTAATAATATAGAAAAAATTCTGGTATCAAAATAAAAGAGTAATATTCAATTAATATACTTATTTGGATTTAATCACAGGTTCTCTAAAATGCTTTCCTGTCCTTTTTACATATTCAGACCTGTTATGTGCAATAAGGCATCATGTCCAGTGAATCAGTTTTTATTTATAAACAATAAAGTCCAAAAAATTAACAGAATTACCAAAATATTTATGAAAAAATTTTATCCATGACAGCTTTTGTTAGCTCTGATGAGGTGTTAGTTATTCACTGAGATGACGTTCCCCTCTTACGTCCTAATACGACTCTGGAATATCATTGAAGCTTAAAGAAGCATTTTTCATTTAGTTTGGAGGAAAAAGTTTTATATTATCATTACTCTTTTATGACTCATATCAAAACTTTCTGTTTCACCTAGGCGGCTCATGGTACCACTGTCAGCCTGCCTCACCCAATGCACGTCTTATTAAAAGAAAATACGGTGTCTTTTTGACATTACAGTTTTCTATCAGTATGTCACTTTTTTGTTTTTGTAATGGCGGTGACATTGATAGAAGACCTATGGAATGATGAGTTTTCACAGTTCCACACACATGAGTAACCCCCTCTGATACAAAGACAGATAAAATTCAAAATTTAAAATCTCAGATAGAAAGGTATCTCAAGTCCCTTCCCAGCCAATCCTCACCTTCACAATTTCTCAACCAATGATTCCTTGGATTCTTATCCCATACCCACCTCACACAGATGAAATTGTACAGCATTATTCTTTTCTGTCTGCCATCTTTTGCCAGCATGTTGTTGAGAATCACCCAGGTCGTGGTAAATAAAGTTTTGGTTTTCTGTCTCTGATGATCCAGTAGTAATATTCCAGGATATTGGTATATCATCATCAGTTTATCCATTATCGTGTTGCTGAACATTGGACGGTTTCAGTTTGGGCTACTACGAAAAACATGTTTCCTACAAATATTTCTGCATAAGACTATTTCCTTTATACACATCTTCATTTCTTTGGGGGACACCAGTATTTCCAATTTAGCTCATTTTTATAGGGGTTAAGAGTTCTCTCGATGTGGTTTAAATCTGCGTTCCCTTGATAACGAATTTAATATTTTTGAACAGTAGGTTAAAGGATACATGCTTACTGATGTATAACACATGAAGCCAGGCTGAGGGATGGTCATTAAGCACAATTTCCTATGTTTCATCAATGTCTGTATGGTCCAGAACAGTAAATTAAAGTCATCAACAGCACTGACATTGTCATTTTGATGAATCAATTATAGGACAAATTATTCCTGTACTTACTACATTTTACAATCATTGATATGATTTAACTCACTTTCAACACATATTCTGTTGCCTGAGATTGAAAGGCCTTGAAGTTGGGCAGAAAGACAAGAGTGGGGCTTGGAGAAGCTTCATAGTTTGAGGCAGAAAATCTGTTGCAAATAGGAGACTGACCATAAGACATAAAGTAAGAGCCAGACCAAGGACATCTCAGCTAATGCAATGGGTTGAGTTGGCAATGTTAGAGCCAGATGACATGATGTGCCGACCATATTTATTTCTTTGGATGAATACAAGTAGCTATGCCGACCAAATATCAGAGGCTTCCCTGTCGATGCCATGACTGTGCATCTGCCTTTTCACAATTTTTACCTATCCTGCAAAGGAAGGGGAGTGGGAAAGATGAGTTGCCAGAAAATACTCTTATTTCACTATTTATACTGAATTAACACACGTTAGGGTTGACGCTCATGTTAGCAGTAACTTTAGGAGAGAAATTTAGAGTTGAATTTTTGGACATATTTCTGTGCTGAGGTTTTTACTTGTGTGTATTCTTGTTTAGTTGAAGACCAACTCAGACAAACCCTTAGATTTACCTCCTGTCTCTAGATCCATCTATCATGAGTTTGACTGAAATTAAATGCATTAGGTGTGTTGTAACTCAGATGCCATTACATTTTCAATAGCATCATAACAAAGGAAACTAACAGGGCACCTGGGCGGCTCAGTTGGTTAAGCGTCTTACCCTTGATTTTGGCTCAGGTCATGATCTCATAGTCATGAGATTGAGCCCTGTGTTGGGCTTTGCTGAGTGTGGAGATGGCTTGGGACTCTCTCTCTCTCTTCCTCTCTCTCTCTCTTTCTCTCTCTAAATTAATACACATTAAAAAAAATTTTTAAAGAAACTTACAAACTTTAGTTCTTATTTTAAATTGAAAGGTGAACTGCTCGTTTTTTACATAGAAAACATTAATGTAAATCCCCTTATTGTCTTTAATATTGTCAAAAAAAACATCTTCTTTCAATTCCCCTTTTCACATGTGAATTCCTTCACATGTGAATAAAAATAAAAACAGACTCCCTTTTTCAGATTTGAAACGGTGACTGCTAAGGACAGATTCTGACACATTCCCGGTAGCTTACAGGTGGCTCAGGTTAGACTGCCTTTTGGTTCCCAGGCGGCTTGTTACTCAGAAGGAAAGAGAAAATTGTCTAGACTTAAAACTACTTTTCTTTTAAATAAATGAAACCTTGCTTTGATGGCACCTTTTATTGTAAGAAATTGTCAACTGACTCTTGAGGGATTCCTAGTACAGTTTCATTATCTTCCATGAGTGATGTCAATCAGCAGAGGATATACAAAACTTCTGTACTAAGAACTCTCAGATAATCTGGTTAAAACTAAATTATTCATTACCAAAGATCTGTTCTCTGGTCTTCTATCTCCTTGGTGAAGATTTCTTCCTTGCCTTTTTTTTTTTCTTCTGTACATACCTTCCTAATCTCTCCCCTCTTTCTTCTGATCTCTTTAGAAAACCTTTGTGATCACATAGTTCCTTTAATATCTGCATTTACTTTTTCATTTTGTTTTCCTTCTGTAGGTTTTGCTTGCAACCCAGTGAGTCATGCTCAAAAAGAGCTAGAATCCAGAGGAGATGTATGTCAGTAAATTAAAATGTGCAGTCCTCTGATATGGATAAGGACTTATTTGTTCATTACAATTAACAAAAGCGCAAATAAAAATTCCAATTCATTACATGATGTAACAATAAAACACTTACGAATAGAAGTCCTGAGATATTTTGGAAATTAACCTGAGAGAGTAAAAGAGGCAGGGATTTGTTAATAGTTTTTTCACTAGTTTATTCACAGTGATTAAGATCTATTTATATAATGGAAGGTAGATCAGATTCAGAAATAGGAAAAAAAATCTCGACTCAGAGCCTAAAATAAAATGGAACTACCTTGAAAATAAAGCATATTATCGGCAAAAACACTTACCTCAATGCTTTTCTACACAATATATATTTCATTTGGCTTCATTACACAACAAACTGTTGATATTCTATCAATATTGCCAAATGCCATGATCAGATGAGGTAGTGCTATAAAGAAATTATATAGTAGGTTGAAATCCAAAGGGAATAGCAATTTATGCAAATACAGTAGGAAACACAGAGGTATTTCATATCCACCTACCATTCTATTCCTGATATTCTTTGGGATTTCTCAATTCAAGCAGAGGATGAAATGTTCCACTTAGTTAATTATAAAACAAAAATATCTGTAAATCAGATTACCAAATATTTATTGAATATATATTCTTTACATGTTACTATTATTTTCAAAGGTTATAAAAATTTTAGAAGTTGGGGATATCAAACATAAATAGACAATCAAATAACAATTAAATGGAATAGAAATTTCATAATTCAGTACATGGGTTTTTGTGATAGCAGTGATGCAGAAAAGATGAGTTTTGATCTATAGGCTAGAGAAATCACTGTGAATTGGCCTTCATGGGTGAGTGACATGGAGGGATATTTCAGTATCGACTTAGCTTACTATATTGATCATTATCAATATTATCTTAATGAAATGAAAATGAGATCACTTATTGTCCTTTGGGTTGTCTCAGTTCAAACAGAAGCTAATTTATATTTGCCAGTTAAATAATCTGGCCAGCTACATCTTGAGTATATTATTGACAAAAGGGAAGGAAACAATGTATACCACCTTCAAAATATAGGGCGCCTCGGTGGCTCAGTCGTTTAAGCATCTGACTTCAGCTCAGGTCATGATATCATGGCTCATGAGTTCGAGCCCTGTATCGGGCTCTGTGCTGACAGCTCAGAGCCTAGAGCCTTCTTCGGATTCTGTGTCTCCCTCTCTTTGTGCCCCTCTCCCACTCATGCTCCGTCTCTCTCTTTCTCTCTCTCAAAAATAAATAAACATTAAAAAAAATGCTAACCAGGAAGATTTATAGTCATCACTCTTTGGCATTCTAAAAGGAAAATTAGACTTTACATGTTGTACATTTGGATTGAAGTTTGAAAAAAAAAAAAAAAACAAAAAACAAAGAAACAAACCTAAAAGTACATTGGGTGATCCACTACTTAAGTATTCTGTTTTCATCCCTGAAAAGGGATTTTCCGTAAATCATCTTGGCTGTTCCCACCACTCACCACTCCTTAATATTTCTTTGGGAGTAGGATGAGCTACCTGGCAGGGGTCGGAGTCTTCATCCAAATGTCTCAACTAAGTGCAGCCATGGGGGACATTTTGTTTACTGTCTGCCCTCTATCTCCCTGCCCCCTGCCACCAGTCCACACTTACTCCAAAATCGCAGAAGACAGATGGGTCGATAATATCTATTCTACAGTTTTAAGCATTCCTTTGCATGCGCTATTCCAAGAACAGTAAGAAGTTATGAAAACATCTTTTTAATCTCGAATGAGTTCCTTCTTTTATCAGTTAAACTAAACAGAATCATGTTAGTTATACATCTGCTAATTCTTTGTTTTTTCTCAGTTGACTCCAAACTTAGTGGAAAAAAGTGATTCTCTGCCTTTACTCGTGCATTTTAATCCATAGTTTTAATTTCTCACAAACTTTCACTGCCAAAAAATCTTCACTATGTAACTATCCCTTTTAACTTTTTGACTTAGAAATTAAATGCATATTTATAAAATTGAATTGTAAAAGATCAAAATCAGAAAACATATGGTTATTTTCTGACTTTATCACAAATCATTCCAGTTCCTATTTGAAAGGCCAACATTATTTTATATAGAAGGAATAAGGTTAACTTTATTAATTCCAATAATACAGTTCACCTAATACCAAATGTTATCATAAAAAATACCTGCATGCAGTTAAATTTGCTAAGTAGAAGGGGAGAAATGGAAATAAAGGAGAAACACTGAAAAATAGTTCAAGTGTCAATTAATGAGGCTAATATCAGGTAAAGTGATCAGAGAGATAAAATTTACTTATCATTTACATGAGCAAGATAAAATGGTCTAATTTTATTAAAAAATCAAATTTGTCCAAATAATGTTGCAGACTGAATAAGAAGGACCAATATTTTTCTTAAAAGAAACTATAAATGGCTATTTGATTATTTTGTAATAATAATAAATGGTGATATTTTAAACAACATAACATAAAAAACTACTGCTATAGTATTTTGAATTCATAAAATGGATTATATTGCAATTATATCATTCTTTTCAATGCTGCTAAGCCTGCTCCTTCCTTCTTTCCTTCTATCCCTTCCTTCTTCCTTTTCATTTCAACATGGGTGAAATAATTCCCAGAATATAGAGGTATTTTGAGAATCAAATGAAAAACTATACACTACTATAGTGCTTAGAATATAGCTGACTGTCAATAAATGGTAGCCTATTACAATTACCCTAAGTGGTATCACACGCTTGAATCTATTGCTTTAGTTATAAGAATATATAAGATGTTCATTTGCACAGAAATAAAATTCAGGTAGGGTATTTCTTATGGATTCCATGTGGCAAGACTTTATGTCCTGAATCATTAGGATCAAAAGTTTGAAATTCTATTCTAAATTATAAATTGTAGGTGGTACTATTTATATGTCAATCTTTTTTTGTCTCCTTTGCCTTGAATATAGCTGCAGAATGAGTTACTATAAGTTTTCTTGGTACTCATTCTCCTGTCCGCACATAATCATTTCTCACAAAAACTATGAAAATTAAAATTAAAAACTAGTGAAACAGAGATGGCTAAGGGTTTCCATGCTTATGATATCACAGGGGTTGGATAAATCACAGTAAATAATCTATAACCTTTTGCTTTACTCTCTTCAATATTGAGTGTGTAACAGTCTACTAAAATGTTACCAGGAGGTTGCAAAAATTAGCATTCTAGCAAAACATTGTGCATTAATTTTTACTTAAGATGATGCAGAAGATGGTAGGCACAAAAGAGTGGCATCAAATTTAATAGCATTTAAAATACTTTAAAAAGTTAAATATATGAAGGTGTCAAACGATTTTGCACACATCAGTAATTTCTAATGAACTCAGTGGTTATTCATCAACCTAGACAGACATAGGTTAGAAAGACGGAGGTTTAGGAGTTCGTATATATTTTTTTTTTAATTTTTTTCCCCAATGCTTATTTATTTTTGGGACAGAGAGAGACAGAGCATGAACGGGGGAGGGGCTGGAGTTCGTACATTTTTTTTGAGAAATACATATTTCTCATATTACTATTACATATAATGAAATGATGTAGCTAAACCAAGTAATATAATAAAAAAAAATCCTCCAAACTATTTAGCACTCTTGAAACAAACTTTAAATTATATTCTTCCTCTCTCTGTTTTTAAATTTGCTTAGAAATCAATTATACCATTTTAGATAAGTTTGTAACAGGTATTATTATTATTCTTATATCACAAATTGAAAAAGTAAGATGGAAACACATTTTCTTTCCTAAAGCAACAAGCCAGTTAATGAAATAAAAAATGAAAGAAAAATACTGAAGAACTTTTCTTGCTCTTCTGATGCCATATCCCTTTGCTCATGGTGAATCATTTCATAGTTTCATCCATTTGTTAATATAACTAAGAGAAACTAAGGAATATCCCTGAGAACTCAATATGGAAAAAAACTTCTTGAAAATAAAGAAAACTATAGTTAGGTACTATAATATAGTAATAATATACTAACTTTAATGTTGAGGTTATATTATGCATATTAAGAGTAAGAGATTTACTGATATGATGTTTTATAAATGAAACATTTCCTATGTGATAAAATTGTGAGTCAAAAAATGAATCAGAGGTAATATGTCAACATAACTTTTGTTAAAACTAATTTCACAATTTCATAAAACATTAAAAATAAGTTATTTTAAAACTACTTTGTTTTATGAATTCTATGGCCTTTGCTCTTACAAAATTGAAGGTCACCTATAATTTCTCCTCCAGTGTTAATATTCTTTTGTCTCTATGTAAAATGTGGTCACTCTCTCCTTGCTGATGTTCTTATCTGTCTTGGTATTTAGGCCCCTGAACTATTTTAGAATCCCCTCATTCTCCTCCTGATTTTCTTTCTCCTTTCCAATTCTTTTTGGTGGATTATTTTCTACATTCTCTGAAAGTGAGGGTGATTCAATATTAGGTTTTTGGCCATTTGGGCATTAATTTTTGTATCATCCTTGAGAGCTTATCAATTCTCACAGCTTTAGAAATCAACTCTCTAGGCATGATCTTAAAACTTGTTTTGCATTCATATTTCTTTCTAAATTATGGGGCTAAATTTTTGAGTGCCTCATGAGCCCTGTAACTTGGAAGTCTTACTATCATTCCCAAACTCAGGTTGCCTAAAACAAAAGTTAAGCCTATTCATAAAAATTTTTCCCTTCATTTATGTTATCAATATCCAGATTAGTAATTTCCAAGACCATAGTTCTAACTTCATGGCTACTCTATCATTTTTTACTGATTCTGTTAACTTTCGTGTAACAATTTTTTTTCTAATTTTTTAACCCCCTTTTTATAATAAATGCTATAGGTATAGCCAAACCACACCTGAATCACAACTGATTAAATGACTTTGCCTCTATGTTCACTGTTATTAATAATTTTAAAATACACATCATTAATGAGCTCCTAGTTGGACACAAAATATGTATGAATCCATTAGTTATATACTCCAGTCTTACAATACATATTATTGTCCTCTACTAAATAACATCAACAATAGCCAAATTATGGAAGCAGCCCAAGTTTCCATAGACTAATGAAGGGATAAAAAAAGATGTGGCATATATATTCAATGGAATATTACTCAGCCATAAAAAGGAATGAAATCTTGCCATTTGCAATGACATGGATGGAGCTAGAGAGTATTATACTAAGCTAAATAAGTCAATCAGATAAAGACAGACACCATGTGACTTCACTCATATGTGGAATTTTTAGAAAAACAAATGAGCAAAAGGGAAAAAATAGAGAAAGAGGCAAATCAAGAAGCATACTCTTAACTATAGAGAACAAATTGATGGTTACCAGAGTGGAGGTGGGTTAAATAGATGATGGGGATTAAAAAGTGCACTTGTTGTGATAAGCACCGGGTGTTATATGGAGGTGTTGAATCACTATATTGTACACCTGAAACTAATATTACACTGTATATTAACTAACTGGAATTTAAATAAAAAAATTAGAAAAAGATATACCATTTTATGTATATATATATATGTGTGTGTGTGTGTGTGTGTGTGTGTGTGTGTGTGTGTGTGTGTATCTTACCCTTTAGCTTCACTCATAGTTTTTAGAGATTACCAAAGGTTAATATGGAGTAATTATGGCGCTAATATGGAATATTTTCCTTCCTTACTCCTTTCCTCCTTCCCTTCCTTCTTCCCTCTCCCCTTCTTACCTTCTTTCACATATTCTTTCTGTTTTCACTTCTTTCCTCACTTCCTTCTTTCCTTCTTACCTACATTGTTTTGTCATTAAAAAGTAATATAGATAGTAATGCACCCAAAACCTGAACTTGCTTTTTCACTTACTAGGTCATGAACCATCGTCTGGGTAAGTAGATGCTGTCTTTTTTTTTTAATTGATAAAATCTATTGTATGTCTACACCACAATTTAGTTAACAATAACCATTCCCTTTCTTTTTTTTTTTTTTAAATTTTTTTTTTTCAACGTTTATTTATTTTTGGGACAGAGAGAGACAGAGCATGAACGGGGGAGGGGCAGAGAGAGAGGGAGACACAGAATCAGAAACAGGCTCCAGGCTCTGAGCCATCAGCCCAGAGCCTGACGCGGGGCTCGAACTCACGGACCGCGAGATCGTGACCTGGCTGAAGTCGGACGCTTAACCGACTGCGCCACCCAGGCGCCCCTAACCATTCCCTTTCTGATGGACACTCAAGTTGTTTCCAGTTTTTGTTTGCTCATTTTGAGAAGCAGTGCTATAAAAAACATTTATCTGTGTGTGCATAAAAAAATAAATAACATCTTTCAAGTATATGATCATTGTGACATTTAAAACATTTTTTAATGGTTATTTATTTTTGAGAGAGAGAGAGAGAGAAAGAGAGAGAATGGGGAGGGGCAGAGAGAGAAAGACAGAGGATCTGAAGCAGGCTCTGAGAGTGGAAAGCCCAATATGGGCTCAAACTCACGAACTGTGGGATCATGGCCTGAGCTGAAGTTGGAGATTGAGCCGACTGAGCTACACAGGCATCCCTCATCATTGTAACATTTTCACATGCACCTCTTTATGGAAATATTACCCTAACTCCTTTAGAATTTTGCATCTCTAAATGTAAGCTCTGATAGGGTGGAAATCATTGTCTGTTATGTTCAGTTATGGTCTCCAATACCTAAAAAAATGCCTAGCACATGGTAGGTGTCAAGAACTGTAAAGGGGCTGAGACTTATTCTCCTTTCAAGCTAACAGAAGACCCTTGCATAAGAGACAAGTGTTTTATTTGTTCATTATTGTCTTTGTTTTTACTTACAGCAAAAATGGTACAACGAGCTTCACGTTGTTCTGGCTCCCAATGCTTCCCAGATCTCATGGCAATGATTCGGATGGACCAAAATGGATGTAACACAGGAAGTATTTTTGCTCCCATCTGAAGAACTCCAATTTCATAAAATGTCCATCTTTTATCAGGTGATACAATCAAAGCAGCCCAAATTTGCCCCAGAGGGATCATAAACCTTATTATTGTGGCTAGCAAACAAATCTCATTGCTCCAGAGGAAGACACCATC
Organism: Leopardus geoffroyi; assembly: GCF_018350155.1. Taxonomy (NCBI): domain Eukaryota; kingdom Metazoa; phylum Chordata; class Mammalia; order Carnivora; family Felidae; genus Leopardus; species Leopardus geoffroyi. The sequence goes on from NC_059333.1 coordinate 23,602,641, forward strand.
TCTATCTTTCTGGGTGGTAAACTCTGTACACAACCTTGAAAATATGGTCTGGAACAAAAGCTGTCAGTGCTTTTGCTAGCAAGATGTCCGGAAATATAAGGAACCTGTAGAGAATTGTCTCCCAAGAGGTGGTGCTCTAAAACTATTTTTAGACAAAATGAAATAGAGAAACTTTTGATTTTACTTAGGTGGACATTTTTCTCTTCATTCTCTTGAATTAGTCCTCTTTTCTATGTCTTTGGCTTCATTTTCAGCAGCGTTTTCTCCATTGCCTTCCAATACTGAATCTTCTATTCATTTTTTAAGGTTGAGTTCAAGTCTAACTTGATATAGCCTATTTTATTTCTTCTCTGAATTTTACAGGGATTAATACACAGTTCAACCCACTTCATCCCTACAAATACATATTTTACTGTATTTAGGGAAAACTGAAAGGGAAACAATGCACTATGCCTCAAAAAAAATTCCTTTCCTTAAATTAAACTTCCCCTTGCCCAATGTTCTAATACCAGATATTTATTTAAATTTTACTTTAGCAGAGGGACACCTGGTGGCTCAGTTGATTGAATCTTGAACTTTTGATTTCAGTTCTGGTCATGATTCTAGGGCACTGGGATTCAGCCCCAAGTCAGGTGCCATGTGTGGAGCCTACTTAAAATTTCCTCTCTCTCTCTCTCTCTCTCTCTCTCTCTCTCTCTCTCTCTGCCTCTCTGCCTCTCTCTCCCACTTGCTTTCTTCCTCTCTAAAATAAAAACATTTTTTTTTACTTTAGCAGAAAAGATAGTTTCTATATTCAAGTATATATATCATATTCATAGACAAATACCCGCTATACTATATTAACTAATGGGGAAAGAAAACTCCAGATCCAGTATCATTCCTAATAAATTAATCAACTCATATTCTTTGTAGTTTAAGATAGAATAGTCTGTCAGAAATAAGCCACTACACTTTCCTCCATCTAGAACAAACTAGAAGTTGATGTCATTATAATGTGAACTGGAAAGAAGGAAAGGGCAATGCCAGACTTATTTGAACCTTCCACTTACCATGATGCATTACTCTTTGGATTGTATAGACAAGAGGTTTTCCACTGAAATGTCATTCTTTAAATCTCTATTCTATGAAAAATAATATGAAACCCAGGTCATTTTTATGACACTCAAGTATAAAATGATAAAATCCTAAATTTCATGGAGCATTATGTACTTGTCCTAATTTCCCTTCAGAAAAGAATAAAATATCTCTCTGATTATCTTTTAAAATATATTTATCTATGTTTATTTATAAATTAATGTGGGCTTATATTACAGATTACCTGTTAAATCTCTAGTACAATTCTTCCTTATTTGATTAACTTCTTAAATGAGTTTTGTGTAATTAATATTATCTTTGATAGAGTTTAATAATGTTTTTCTTTTTCATATTGTTTCTTGAACTATTGTGTACTCTTTGACATAGAAAATGAATAATTAAACCCAGTATTTCTATTATGATCATATACAAATGTTAAATAGTGGTACCTGAATAAAATTAGGCTATTAACTTGTGAGTGGCAATAAGCATTAATATAAGACAGTATAACAATAATTCACTTCAACTCCTTTAACACCTTTCTCTATATATCCATATTTATCTATGTCTATCTATATCATCTCTATCTCTATATTTATATATAATTAATATATATTAATATTATTATATTATATATATAATTAGGGAATAATGAATAAACATTAATGCATTATGCCTTAACAGAAATCCTTTTCTTAAAATTCCTATGATACAATGATTTGTTAATATGTACTAGACACACAAGATTTGCTTTTATTTTTTTTTATTTTTTTTTCAACGTTTATTTATTTTTGAGACAGAGAGAGACAGAGCATGAATGGGGGAGGGGCAGAGACAGAGGGAGACACAGAATCGGAAACAGGCTCCAGGCTCTGAGCCATCAGCCCAGAGCCCGATGCGGGGCTCAAACTCACGGACCGCGAGATCGTGACCTGGCTGAAGTCGGACGCTTAACCGACTGCGACACCCAGGCACCCCACAAGATTTGCTTTTAATTCTACTTCACTAAGAAAACTGCCTCCACATCTAGTGCATATAATCATGTATTTGGTAAATATATATCAAAACATATAAACTGATATGTAGTAGGTAAACTCTGATAAGCACATATTATTTCTAATAAATAAATTAGCTAATAACTTTTGTAGTTTAAAAAAGAGCAGCCTGTCACAAATGAACATCTGTTCTCTCCTCTTTCTGGAAATAAGGTCAAGTGGTGGGGACCATCATGAAGGTTGCAGAACTGAGACACTGTCCTCCTAATTTAGAGGGTGCTTCTTTATCGACTGGTTGGGAGGAAAAAACAATGTTTCACAATAACCATGGCTTCCATTTGTCTCTTTCTTTTCTAAATTAATGCAGGATGCTGAGTGGCTTTTTTAAGTTCTTGGATATAATTACTTCAATAATCATCTTAAACTGTGAACATATACTCAAGTACCTGTTATTCATTTCAGAAATTAAATTTGTTTATTGGAATAAAATTATAATAATATTTTGTACATAAAACAATTTAGATTTCTTCCCTTTATCCATCATCTTAAATGTTTCCTTAAATTAAAAATTTTATATGACTTTTTGGGCACCTGGGTGGCTCAGTCGGTTAAGCATCGACTTCAGCTCAGGTCATGATCTCACAGTTCGTGTGTTCGAGCCCCGCATCGGGTTCTTTGCTGTCAGCTCAGAGCCTGGAGCCTGCTTCAGATTGTGTGTGTGTCTCTCTCTGCCCTTCCCCTGCTCGCACTCTGTCTCTCTCTGTCTCAAAAATAAATATAACATTAAAAAAATTAAAAAATTTTTTATATGACTTTTCTTTTTTTAGCTTTAAAAACAGGTGCTACCCTTGTTCTCATGGCATTTTAATTTCTATTTGCTTTTATGTTCACCAAAGACTGAATGTAACCTATAAACACACAATGTGAAGAAATAAATGCTTGTGTCCTGCCCAATTTCCTTAAAGAAACATTAAGTGAATCTTGATTCACTTTTGTGCTCCTTTTGCCTTTTAGTAGAATCTACTGTTATTCAATGCCTTGCTTAACATTACTCTTTTGTCTCTTAGGTAAATATCCCAAATAATATGTTGTTTACTTTTGGGTTGTATGACCATACTTAAGTCAATATCTATCTTACAGATACATTTGTTGTTGTTCTATTATGAATAATACTGATGGTGCATGGCTTCTGGTGTATGAGACTATATTCCTGAAAGTGTGATTGCTGGATCGTAAGGTTTGTACAAGTTCAACTTTATTATAAGATAATGTAATGCCAAATTGATTTTCTCAATAGCAGTACCAATTTGTCCTTAAGAGTGTATCTACTGTTCCATATCTCATCAACAATTGAAACTATGATACTATTTTTTTTTCTACCTGGTAGTTAAACTTACTTTCCGAGTACCACTTATGAAGAGTTTATGATTTCCTCAGCAATATGAAATGCTAACCTCATCATACATTAGACATTCATATAAGGCAGTCTTTTTGACTCCTTTTTTCTATTTGTTCCTGTGCACACTCTCTTGGTTCCCATGGCTGTAGAACGTCCTGATATCTTGTCTAGCAAGTCTCTTACCTGCTTCTTATCAAAAAATGTCTTTCAAAACTTTTCTTTGCATTTTGTCTCCTGAATGATGAACCCAAAGATTATTGTGGGTTAATACTTGGCAAAACAGATAAAAACCTGAAGTTTAAGTTAATAAGGAAAGGCTGTTTTTTAATAAGGAAAAATTTTAAGACATATTTCTGTGTACCTTAATTCATAGATTTTGATAAATATCTGCTTCTCCTGCAACACAAAACTGTTCAAGATATCTTATCAGTAGTCTAATTTTGTAATATAATAAACTGTGTCTGAAAAAAGTAAATCCTATTTTTATTACTTTTAACATCCTGTTCAATTTCAATGTCATTTTCGCTTTTCTATCGAAGATAACTTTCAGTTGAAAAAATAAATTTTCCATTTACTAATGGACATTGGATACCTAAGCAGGAATCAATGCTGAGAATAAAGGGTGAAACTGGAAAGACTATGAACACTGAATAAACTCATGCAATTCACACTGTAATCAAGTTCAGGGCTTTATATATCTGCTAATGCTAGACATTCACACTTGTGTTCTGAATGGAAATCCTATTCAATTAACCTATTTTGAGTTTACTCATGGTGAGCCAGTGGCAGCAATGCAGTAACTTCACACATAACGTCATTTTCTCTCTTTTGGTTACTAAAAAAGAAACTGCCTATGACACATATTTTGAACAGGCGAAGGTAGAAAAGGTATCAGTTTGCATACAGTTTAGCTTATTAAAATAATAATGACTTAACAAAAGACTTAATATGTGAAAATGTAAGCAAGATGGAACAAAGTTGTTTTCCATTTAAAATAAATATAAAATAAAAATTCAGATTGTTCTTCTAGTTTGTCATTTATTATGCTGCAGTATTTTAAAACCTTGATTATACAAATTAATATAACTTTGCATAGTTTCAAATTAAACACAGATATTTATGAGAAAAGATGACTGTTCTTAATATTATAACTCAAGATAGCTTTTGAGCTGTCATCTACTATACTTTTTAGGCTAATTTGGGTTTATATATAATCCTTAATGAATGTGCAAGGACTGAAAGAAGAACTCAGTAATTACTTTCTCAAATTATCTATTTTAATTATATTCTAGCTATATGCAAAAAGGAAGCAATCTAGCAGCTCTATATTTAAAAAACAACAACAAAAAAAAAACAAAAATCAAAGATTTCCTCAATATGAATGCTTTCCTTAAAGATGGCTGAGCTGTTACTGCTTCAAAATCATTATTTCCCTCTTCCCCCCAGTGAGATTTAACATGCTAATAAGCAAACTCTCATTTAAAAAAATAGCCTTCCTTAATGGAAACATGGTGTGGCACGCCTCTATCATCTTCCCAACTATTAAATATTATTTCTCAAGAATGGCACAAACGTTGGCCTTGTTCCGCAATGTAGGAGCCTTCCATCTTCAAAACATGTGTTATTTAATTGGTTTCCAAAGAAAATCCATAACTTTACACTTTCCCATCAACTGACTATATTATATATCATAACTATCTTTTAACTTGTTCGAAATGATAAAATTGCTTAAATGTAAAATTATTTGCTTATGCATTATTAGGCAAGCTCATGAGAATTTTGAGTAAATATTAAATTTTTTTTAATGTTTATTTATTTCTGAGGCAGAGAGAGACAGAGCATGAGTGGGAGAGGGGCAGAGAGAGAGGGAGACACAGAATCGGAAGTAGGCTCCAGGCTCTGAGATGTCAGCACAGAGCCCGACACGGGGCTCGAACTCATGGACCATGAGATCACAACCTGAGCCGAAGTCGGACGCTTAACCGACTGAGCCACCCAGGCGCCCCGATAATTTTGAGTAAATATTAAAATAACTAAAGTTATCAATTTTGTTGGTATATACCCATGTATATACTTAGTATAGTAACAATTATATAAAATTATAATGTTTATAGATAATGGGACTTCTTAAAGCATAGCGTTTCCCTTAGCAGAGCCTGGTTGATCTGTATAAAAGGGACACGTGCACAATTACTAGGTTAGATGACTTCAGAGATCCCTTTAACAAATACACAAATCAACAACAACAACAATAATAATAATGAAAAACAACAATAAAACTACCATCCTTGAACACTTACTTCTTAGCATTGTATTGAGTACTACACAAATATGGCCTTATTTAATAGCCATGATTACATAAATGAAATCTTCACGAGGCTGATTTTCAAGTGATAGAATTGAAAATTAGGGAAAATCAATTACTTGCTGAAAATTACACAGATGGTAGAGGAGGGATTCAAATTGAGATAAGTGTTTCTATAAGCCCGCACCTCCTTCTCTAACACTACTCATTATTTTTTCATTTGGCCAGATTTCTAGTAAATAAGACTTAGTTATAAATAGACATCATATGCATAATATAAATAATATGCATACAGGTAAAATATGCAATGTTATGCATTATTAGATCCTTTGAGTTTTGGCTTTTCAACATTAGGAAGAGTGGAATTAAAACAATCTCTATTTCCAATTTATAAATTTTAAATTATCTGTTTCTTAAAACTACTTTTCAAAAATCTCTCCTTCTGTGTTCTGTCATGTTTATTGGAGATAATCTGAAAATTAAAGCTATTTTAAATCACTACGAACACCTAAATTTTTTTTTAATTTTCTTAATGTTTATTTATTTATTTTGAAAGAGAGACAGAGAGCGAGCAGGGAAGGGGCAGAGGGAGAGGGAGAAAATCCCAAGCAGGCTCCATGCTGTCAGCACAGAGACCAATGCGGGGCCCATACTCACGTAACTGTGAGATCGTGACCGGAGCTGAAATCAAGAGTCAGTCGCTTAACCTATTGAGCCACCCAGGTGCCCCTCACCTAAGAATTTTTAAACGTATATTTTTATTATTATAACCAATAGTAGACCACATAACTGTTCACACGTTTGTACACATCTAAATGATTTTCCACCAGGTGAAATTTTCATAAGTAGAATTACTTCATCAAAGTACTGTATGCACATATCAAATATTGGTACATATTGTTAATTTAAATACCCTTGACTGGTATAAAGGTATACCTTCACTGATAATCTATTTATCACTTTTACCAATCACATAGACAAAAATAGCTCTTACAGAATTAGACCATAGACCTGGGGCTGGAAGTCACACACCTAGTATAGCTGAGTTAATGCTAATCTGTTTCTGGATGTTCCTGATAATTTTCTGGAGCAGAGAAAATCTGCCAACATTGGGATATTCACCACTGCCTTTTATGTGAGAGAAATACAGTCTACAGCACTTGAGCAATTAAGCATTGTTCCTTATTTGGTTCTGAATTGATAAGGGCTTGATTTATCTCTAGCAGCTTGGATCATTACATAGGCTCAAACCTGCATTACGCAATGGTATTAGTATTTGCTACCCATATCCCATCAATGATGAGAGCTCCCTTTTCAGTATCAGCTGCTTATATATGGGTTTTTTAATCCCTGAAATGACATCTCTGAAATGATTTTGAACATAAAAAGGAATTCAAAAGATTGTCCTGTAGTTCATCTAATATCCATTTGTACTATAGTAAAAACCCTGTAGCATATTTGCTCTGCCATACAAACACTTACAAAGTTTTCTGTTTGTTTTTTTTCTTTAAGTTTATTTATTTTGAGAGAGGGGAGGGGGGAGAGAGAGAGAGAGAGAGAGAGAATCCCAAGCAGACTCTGCACTGTCAGTGTAGAGCCTGATATGGGGCTTGAACTCAGGAACCATGAGATCATGACCTGAGCTGAAATCAAGAGTTGGATGCTTCACTGACTGAGCCACCCACATGCCCCTGTCATCTGTTTTTAATCATGTATTTTTTTAGTTAATGCTCTCTAGTTTTTGAAGATTAAATTGTTTTATTATATAGAAATTCTGACAATAGAGTATTATCTAGCCAGTAGAAACAGAAAAAGAGAGTTATGTATTCTCACTTGGAATAAGCACTTACTTAACTCTGTCTCTCACACACACATGAATGCCCACACATGCATACACACACTCACACACACAAATATACACACTTAACACAGACACTTAGGCATACGGCAATTAACTTTTCTTACAAATTTCTAAGTTCAATTTAAGCTGGTGAATGTCTTATAAACTAAGATAACTATATGAAAGATTACACTTAGGGACTCTCACTCAACACTTGATGTACTATGGATGTTTTACATTTTTTAATACACACTTACTACTTTTTTTTGGGTTTAGATCAAAACAAATGTTCACGTTTTGAAATAAAGGTTTGCTTCAAAATTCAGTTTAATTCCCATACATGCAATCTTTTGAACAAGTTATTTAACATAGCCAAGTTTTATTTAAGTATAATTGTATTTAAAATATTTAAGCGGCACCTGGATGGGCTCAGTCGGTTAAGCTTCCAACTTCGGCTTGGCTCACGATCTCATGGCTGGTGGGTTCAAGGTCCCCATCGGGCTTTGGGCTGACAGCTCAGAGCCTGGAGCCTGCTTTGTATTCTGTGGCTCCCTCTCTCTGCCTCTCCCTCGCTTGTGTTATCTCTCTCACTCTCTCTCAAAAATAAATAAAATAAAATAAAATAAAAATAAAATAAATAAAATAAAAAATTTAAGGATACTATTCTTCCATGTGCAATCAATTTAACATGTAAGAACTATATTTAACTTAAAATCTACTATTTGAAGAATCAAAATTTTAATTTCCACAATGATGAAAGAACAGATGCCTGCAGAAAAACACTTTGCTTAATTTCTTCTTTTTAAAATAAAATTCTGCAGGTGCCTGGGTGGCTCAGTTAATTAAGCATCCCACTTTGACCCAGATCATGATATCGTGGTTCGTGAGTTCAAGCCTTGCATTGGGCTGTGCTGACAGCTCAAAGCCTGCTTTGGATTCTGTGTCTCCCTCTCTCTCTCTGCCCCTCTCCTATTCACGCTCTGTCCCTCTCTCTTCTCTCTCAAAAATAAATAAACATTAAAATAAAATTCTGTTTATTTGCTAAGTAAAAAGCATTATTTCACCATATAATAGTTTATAAAGTTTGTTAAGAGTAAGTAATAACATGGATCATAAATCAGTTTAAAATATAAGTTAGTAAAGGCTAATGATGCTTATCCTAAGGAACATAATGACATCTTGATGATCTGAGTAATTTTCATGTAGAAAATGAGTTTATAGAAGGTAATAGAGGTTATAATTAGAACTTATATAATGCAGTGTGAAATAAATTGATTATGATATAGTTGAGTATTCAGTAGTTTCATACAACACAGACACACACACACACACACACACACGCTTATATTAATAAGTCACTTATATTAATATGCCAGTCAGTGGTTCTTAATTTGCCTTCATTTGTTTAAGTATATTTATTTTGAGAAAGAGGTATCATGACCTGAGCCAAAGTCAAGAGTCAGATGCTTAACCAACTGAGCCAGCCAGGTGCCCCAATTTGCCTTCGTTTTTAGATAACTTAGCATAACTTATAATTATTTATTATTACTACCGGTCAGATACACAGATTCATGGATTAAGTGCACAAAGGAATTTTCTCTTTTGTGCTGAAACTGTCAATTATACCTCAATAAAGCTGAAATTTAAAAATCTAGTGTGTCAAGGAAGACAATTTTCTAAATATCTGAATAAACTTATGAAATATGTTCATGGCATACTTTGACCATTTTGTTTCTAGAATTTAACATCCTGCTAAAGTGGGTATAATATTTTATTAAGTTAGCACTCAGGCTAAAGAGCCCAAAATATTGTCCTATAAATGACAGGGTTTGTTTTTATTTTCTGATAAAATATCAGTTTAGTCATGTGCTCTTTAGATTCCTCCACTTCTAAAGTATTGTTAAGTTTACAGGGCTAAATTTTATGGACATAGTCAAGAAATTTGAGGATAAACTGGCTTCTGGAAGTGTAAAGGACTGGGAAGTCAAATGAGCTTTGTTCTAGTTTTATATGAAGCATGCAACCAGAACGGGCTCTTGATTATTAAGTGGAAAACAAACAAACAAAGTCAAATCATGCCACCTTACCTCCTTCATCTTCTTTGAGGAATGCGTATTTTAGATAAGGACTTATTACTAAAACAGAAAGAAAAAAAATTATACCTATGACAGAGTCTCAGTTTGGACAACCATGCTGTAAGTATCATTCTGGTGTTTACATCCAAAACCAAATTTAATCTGGGAAAAAAGAATTTGCAGACTCTCAAAGATGAGATTTGGGGAAAATAAAATTTCCAGGCAATGACGATTTGTTTTCTCTTCGGATCCTTTTATATAATTTGCTGGTCTGTTTTTTGGGAGGGCATTCTTAGATATAAGGTAATTCATATGCGATAATGAAAAGACTACATGCACAATACTAACATAGAGAAAATACAGGCACTGCACACCTAATGGAGATCTGGCAAATTCTTTGTCAGAAAATGCTTGTGTTTAAAAGAACAATGCACAATTTGTTACTCATTACAAGAATTGTTAATGTTTTTGATGTTTCCCAAACAATCGGAGTATGTCTTCAAGGAAATTGTCCTTGTTTATTCTTTGACATTAAACACACATGGAAAGCAAGAATGCCTGTTAGAAATGTGTTCAGAATACAAGGGCGCATTTCAAGGTTTTGTGCCGAAACAAACTGAAGAAATAAATGCCACATGTTCTGCAGTTTGCAGACTTCACAGTGAATTTCATGTGTCCCTCAGCTTTGATCTAAACAATTGCTATTGATAAATGGAACAAGATCTTGTAGGCGAGGGAACAGACATTTCCCCAATTTCTGAACAATTTAGTTGCTTACAGGCTTTCGTTGGAAGAGACATTTCAATTTACACACGAGTTCCTATTCAGGAGAGTTGGATGAAGGCAGAAATATTTTAAAAGACTAGAATTCAAGATTATTGATAGAAGTATGAAGTGGTTAATTCAGAAGAAACTACAGGAGTGTGGTGTAGCTGTAGAGTGCACAGGAAGAGGCACAATTCCTGGTTTCAAATTTACCTGTGATTCTTAAAAACAAACTTCAGCTTTATTGAGGCATAACTGACAAAATCATAACACATTTACAGTGTACGTCATGGTGATTTTATGTACATATGCGTTGCCAAAGGATATTACTCATGCACTTAATTAACATATCCATCACCATATGTATATATGTATGTATGTTTGTATGCATGTATGTTTATATGTATGTGTGTAAGAACATCTAAGATCTACTCTATTAGCAAATTTCACTTATATAGTACAGTGATATCAGTGATAGTCACCATGTTTTACAGACCTCATTTATCTTAGAGTTAAAAGTTTGTACTCTTTTACTACACTCCCCAGCCCTTGGCAACCACTTTCCACTTTGTTTCTAGGAGTTGGATTTTATTTATTTCTTTATTTTAGATTCCACTTTTAAGGGATACCACACAATATTTGTCTTTCTCTCTCTGGCTTATTTCACTTAGCATAATGGAGCGTAAGGCTCCACCCATGTTGTCACCTATGGCAAGATTTTCTTCTTTCTCATGGTGGAAATATATTCCAGCATGTAGAGATACTATGTCTTTATCTGTTCATTCACTGATGGAACTTTGGTTGTTTCTACAACTTGGCTGTTTTGAATAATGCTGCATTTATCTCTCTCAATCTCGTCTAATCATTTAAAATTTCTCATCCTCTTTGATCTTCAATTTCCCCCTCTTAAAATACAATAACAGAACCTTGGCAGGTTGTGAAATTAAAAGAAACCAGGCTTATGGAAAGTAAAATTTAAGATAAAATGTACTGTGCATTTTTAAAATAAATTTTATTTGATCTGTGAAGATTAGTCACTAGTCAGATAGCGAATGACTTTAAAAATCTTTAAATGAAAGCCAATAAAATCGAGGCACATGTGTGGCTCAGTCGGTTAAGTGTCTGATTCTTGATTTTGGCTCAGATCATGATCTCACAGTTTGTGAGTTCAACCCCCACATCAAGCTCTGTGCTGACAGTGCAGAGACTGCTTGGGATTCTCTCTCTTTCTCTCTCTCTGTCCCTCCCCTGCTCACACTTTCTCTCTCAAAATAAATAAAAAACTTAAAAAATAATCCTATATAAAAAGAGTCAATAAAATCAGATACATTTGGAAAATTTGAAGTGGTCAACCAAATGTTAGTTTTAGAATAGAAAAACAGAATACATCCATAATACTGTAAGCAAATAATGATTTAAAAGAATGAGGTAGATCAACATGCATTGGCACTGAATTCCCTCAAAGATATATTGCAATCAGAGACACACAAATTAGAGAACGTATGCATAGTATGCTCACATTCTTATAAAAATATATGTATTTTGGAAGTTGGTGGAGGAGTTTTAATAGTCACAATGATTGGAATGGTGCTACCTACATTTAGGGAATGATAGTGAGATATGTTAAATATTCTGCAATGCCATATGCAATTGCATGAACAGAAAAAACTTACCAGAGTCTGCACAGCTTTGAAAACATCTCACTGCAGGGGCACCTAGGTGGCTTAGTTGGTGAAGCTTCCAACTGTTGGTTTAGGCTCAGGTCATGATCTCACAGTTTCGTGGGTTTGAAGCCCCACATGGGGCTTTGCTTGGGATTCTCTCTTTCTCTCTGCCCCTCCCCCACTCGTGTTTTCTCTCTCTCAAAATAAATAAACTTTATAAAAAACCTCACTACACACCTATGTAAGCTAAAACAAAACAAAACCAAAAAATGGTTAATAGTTATCTGAGCCTAGTATTTAAATTTCGTTTGGATGTACATAGTGGGAAATATTTAGTTTACTTTAATATGCATTAAAAAAAGAAGACTAAACTAGACTAAGAGGAACAAGAGGTTTCCAGAATGTTGGAATAAGGAGCTCAGCAGACTCTCTCTTTACCAAACAACAAATTAATTCATGAATTTTTAAAGTCATTTAAAGATTCTGAAGAGTCTGAAATCACTGGAAATGGCAGGCCTTGCTCATGCTCAGACTCTTGTCTGCTTTGCTCCTTCTTTTCCTTTCCACCTGTCAAATCTTAACCTTCCACAAGGCTCAGTTCCAATGTTATCTTTTCCATGGCATTTCTCTACTATCTCTCATTCTCTTCTCTTCACCCTGAGCACAGTTTGTGTCAGTAATGACACATGGCCTGGTTAATTCTGGACAACTCAGTTCAGCAGACATTTTAGGCATTGTCTATGAAAAAAGCTCTGTACGAGGCATAGTGGGATATAATGAGAAGACATGGTTCCAACCTTGAAGGGATCAGAACTGGATTCAGGAGATAGTCACAACTCTTGAAATATGGGGCATGATGAGATGAATAATAATAATAATCATAGTAATAATAGTAAATTTTAAAAATAGAGACTTGACAGTTGTCCTAAAAAACAGTATAAATAGAGGAATGGCCATTCAAGAAAATATAATAAATCCCTTCAAAGAATGGCAAGAATCTATGGCCCTTGAGCCACAACCTCATCCCTTACCACTACTCTCTAGCAACATGTGCCAGAGCTCTATACAGGGCATCTTATTGCAGGCAGGTCATACCAAGAAGATGGGTTCCTCCTCCAAGTTATCATTCTGGGATTGTGGTTTCAACCTAGGAGGGGCATGCTGCCTGAATGTCTCACTTACTGTCCCAGCTCCCTGTTGCAGAGACTCTATTCCATGCAGGTACACATTTGATAAGACTAAGTCTTCATTCCCCTGACATTACACTTATATGGTGGAAATTCTTACCCAAGCATATCAAACCAAGGATACTAGGGCCCCTAATACCTCTGCCTTGACTCACTTTTAAGGCAGAGGTTCATGTTACAAGAAGAGGGAGCAAGCTGAGTAAACCAATTGTTGCCACACCTACCCAATGTCAACGAATAGAGACAGGCTGTCATTCCAGCAAAAGTTCTGCTTGAGGGAGTTGATTATAATTGGATCAAATAATGGAGGCCTTCATGCCTAGTGGTGTCAAAAAAAAAAAAATAGAGATCTTGTTGTAGAGAAAGATAATAGGTTAATGATATAAGCAAAATGGTAGAACAGCCAGGGGCTTAATAGAGAGAACTGAAGGGAGAGAGAGCCAAGAATAGACCTTTGGGGATAATCATCAACTCTGGGAATTGGGTGGCTTGTGTACATGCATTGGGTTGAACTCAGTCACAAACAATCTGAGCAGGATGTGGGGTAGATTTGAAAGCATCCCCCAGCCATGAACAGACTTAGAAACACAGGATGCAAACAAAACCTCTGACCAAACAATTACTGAATGATCGAACTATTCTTATAAGTTAATTAAAAAATTCAGAGTGAAATGCAAGTTCACCCTATCGCTTGCAGTTTAGAAGATTGAGTGCATGCTCAAGCCTAAACCTTTCTTCAGGGTGACCAGAGGGGATACCTCCAAGCTAATGATCTGTGGCTGAAACTGGGGGCAAAATAAGCCACACATATCTAACAGGAAATGGGATCATATAAATGACTAAAAGGACTTAAGTAAAACCTTTGTAAAATGCAGCTTCTACCAACTCAGGGAAGACCCATAGGTAGCCTGACTAAAAAGATAAAAGCAAGAAAAATGATCTGAAAAGGGACATCACAGGCTTCAAAATGGAGCAAAAAGTGATTTCACAGAATCGGTTTTGCAAAATCAGTACACAAAAAAATGACTAAGAAACAACCACAAAACAATCTCTGGGAAGGTGGAATTTGTACTCGCAGTTGCTACACTACACTATCTAGACTGTCTTCTTTTCACCAAAAAAATTACAAGTCATGCAAATAAACCACAACAGAAAGTATGACACATATAGAGAGAAGAAAGCAGAGATAGAAACTGCCTACGAGGGGCAGAGTGTCATTCCTATGAGGGACAGAGATACACCAGATGGTGTATCAGAATGAAAGACTTCAAAGTAGCTGTCATGAACAGGTTCCAAAACTGCTTTTATTTTTAAAGGGAAATACAAATATTATCAAAGAGAGTATCAATGAAGATATTTAAATTATTACAAATAACAGAAAGGAAATTCTTCAGTTGAAAACCATGATGACCAAAATGAAACACTTTATGAGAAACTTAACAATCATTTCCAACTAGAGGAAAAAAGAATAAGATAAATTTGAAGAAAGATAAATAGACATTATGAGGAACTAATAGAAGAAAGAATGATGAAAAAATTATAATGTTTAAAGGAAATGTGAGACCCTATTAACTGGAAAACATATGTGTAACTGGACCAGAAAAAGAAGAGAGACAAAAAGAAAAAGAAATATTTGAGGAAATACTGACTGAAACCTTTCCAGATCTGATGAAAAGGTCAATGTGCTCACTGATTCACTGAGGAAGCTCAGTGCACTCTATAGAAGAAAAACACAAAAAGTTATACACTCAAGGGCATAATAGTTAAAATATTAAGAGGAAAGGAGGGGTGTCTGGGTGGCTCAGTCAGTTAACAGTCCAACTCGGTTTCCACTCAGGTCACAATCTCATGGTTCGTGAGTTTGAGCCCCACATTGCTGACAGCATGGAGCTTGCTTGGGCTTCTCTCTCTCTCTCCTTCTCTCTCTGCCCCTTCCCTGCTCTTGCTATGTCTTTCTCTCTCGCTCTTAAAATAAATAAATAAACTTAAAAAATAATTTTAGAAAAGTTAAAAGCAAAGAGAAAATCTTGAAAACAGCAAGAAAAAAACTAGTCATTATTTATATGGGAGCTC
Source organism: Leopardus geoffroyi (assembly GCF_018350155.1). Lineage (NCBI taxonomy): Eukaryota > Metazoa > Chordata > Mammalia > Carnivora > Felidae > Leopardus > Leopardus geoffroyi. The sequence goes on from NC_059333.1 coordinate 23,618,018, forward strand.
AATAAGAAATGAACTGACTATCATCAAAAACAACAAATTCCAAGAAGCAATTAGACAATCCAACTTACAACTGCACCAAAAACCATAAGATACATAGCAATAAACCTAACCAAAGGGTAAAATATCTGTACTTTGAAAACTATAAAACACTGATGAAAAAAATTGAGGATGACACAAGGAAATAGAAAAACATCCCATACTGATGGATTGGAAGAAGACATATTGTTAAAATGTCTGTTACCCAAAGCAATCTACACATTTAATGCAATCCCTGTCCAAATGCCACCAGCATTTTTGACAGAGCTGGAACAAACAATCTAAAAATTTGTATGGAACCACACAAGACTCCAAATAGCCAAAGTAATTTTGAAAAAGAAAAAGCATCACGATTCTGGACTCCAAGTTATGACACAAAGTTGTAGTGGTCAAGACAGTAGGGTACTGGCACAAAGACAGACACATAGATCCATGCAACAGAATAGAAAACTCAGAAATGAAGCCACAATTATATGGCCAGTTAATCTTCAACAAAGCAGGGAGGAATATGCAGTGGAAATAAGACAGTCTCTTCAACAGATGATACTGGGAAAACTGAACACCAACATGCAGAAGAATGAAACTGGACCACTTTCTTACACCGTACATAAAAATAAATTCAAAATAGATTAAAGATGTAAATGTGATACTGGAAACCATCAAAATTCTAGAGAACAACACAGGTAGAAACCTTTTTGACATTGGCTGCAGCAATTAGACATGTCTCTGGAAGCAATGGAAACAAAAGCAAAAATGAACTATTTGGACCTCAAGATAAAAAGCTTCTGCACAGCAAAGAAATAATCAACAAAACTAAAAGGCAGCCTACAGAATGGGAGAAGATATTTGCAAATGACATATGTCATAAAGGGTAGTATCCAAAATATATAAAGAATTTAAAAATTCAACACCAACCCCCCCCCCCCCCCAATAATCCAGTTAAAAATGGGCAGAAGACGTGAAAAGACATTTCTCTAAAGAAAATATACAGGTTGCTAATAGACACATGAAAAGATGTTCAACATCACTCATCCTCACAGAAATACAAATCAAAACTACAAGGAGACATCACCTCACACCAGTCAGAAAGGCTAGAAGTAACAACACAGGAAACAACAGGTGTTGGTAAGGATGTGGAGAAAAGAGAACCGTCTTACACTATTGTTGGAAATGCAAACTGGTGCAGTCACTCCGGAGAACAGTATGGAGGTTCCTCAAGAAACTAAAAACAGAACTACATTCTGATCCAGCAATTGCACTATTAGGTACTTATACAATGATACAAAAATACTAATTCGAAGGGACACATGCACATCAATATTTATGGAAGCATTATCAACAATAGCCAAATTATGAAAAGAGCCCAAATGTCCTTTGACTGATGAATGGATATTGGATAGAGAAGATACGGTGTGTGTGTGTGTGTGTGTGTGTGTGTGTGTGTGTGTGTGTGTATTTTATTATGTTATAGGTCCAACAGTACAATTACATAATACTGTTTTAGAAAATTGTTTTTTTACATCAGTAAAGAAAAAAAAGGAGAAGAAATGCAATTATATATTTTGTAATTACCTACATAATTACCCTTAACAGAACTCATTGTTTTATATTTCATTCTGATGTCATTTGCTTTCACCTTGAAGGATTCCTTTAGAATCTCCTGTAAGATATGTCTCTTATATATACATATATATATACATATACATAAACATTACTTGGAGACATATCGTAGAAGAAATTCTAAAGGAAATTCTTCAGGGTGAAAGCAAGTGACATCAGAATGAAATATAAAACAATGATATATGTATATGCATATACGTGTGTGTATATATATATATTACATATATATATATATATATATATATATAATGGAATATTATGCAGTCATCAAAAAGAATGAAATCTTGCCATTTGCAATGACATGGATGGAACTAGAGAGTATTATGCTAAGCTAAATAAGTCAAAGAAAGACAAGTACTATATGATTTCACTCATAGGTGGAATTTAAGGAACAAAACAAATAAATATGGGGGGGAAAAGAGAGGCAAACCAAGACACAGACTTAACTATAGAGAACAATTTGATGGTTACTGGAGGGGAGGTGGGTGGGGGATGGATTAAATAGGTGATGGACGTTAAGGAGGGCACTTGTTGTGATAAGCACTGGGTGTTGTATATAACAGATGAATCACTAAATTCTACACCTGAAACTAATATTACACTGTATGGTAAGTAACTGAAACTTAAATATAAAAACTTGGATGAAAAAAAAGAAGTAACAGAACATATTCAAATAGATGAACGAAAAACCAAAACAAAAAACCGTCAGTTGAGATTCTGTTATCTATCTTACACTAATTATAAGTAATTTTCCAAAATTATGGTAAACGAAGACATTTCCAGACAAATGAAAACAATTCATTGCTTGGAGGCATATCTTACAAGAAATTCTAAAGGAAAATCTTCAAGGTGAAAGAAAGTGATATCAGAATGAAATACAAAACAATGAATTCTGTTAAAGATAATTATGTAGGTAATTACAAAATATATAATTACATTTCTTCCCCTTTTTTTCTCTTTACTGATGTAAAAAGCAGTTGTCTAAAACAATATCATGTAATTGTGCTGCTGGACCCATAACATATTGAAAGGTAATGTACTTGACAATTACAACACAGAAAAGGTGGGTGAGAAAAAGCTGTATTGGTGTAAACAAATGACACCAATTAGCAACAAATCTGCAAGAAATGAAGAGAAAAAACCAATAGCAAATAAAAACGTTATTATAAAACAAACTTTGTATGTATATATTTACTGTCTTCTCTTAGCTTCTTTAAAATACATAATATGTACAGTATAAAATAATAACTGTAACTATGGATTGTTGGACTTAAAGCAAATATAGAGATAATATGTATACAAAAAATAACATAAAAAGTGGAGGAGGGAATGAGCAATACAGGAGGGTAGTTTCTATATCCTCATTGGGACTAAATCTAAAAGCTGGAGTCCAGTAAGTTAAGATTTATATTGTAAGCCCTAGTACAACCACAAAGAAAATAACTCAAGAGATAACTTAAAATTATTAATTAAATTAAAATTTTATACAACACAATATTCATTTAATGTAAAAGGAGTCAGGAAAGAGTAAGTGGAAGAATTAAAAGATAATATCTATATGGAAAGCAACAAACTAAGTGAAAGATACAAATCAAACCTTATCAGCAATAACACAGGAATGAAGTAACATTCAAAAGTCAAAAATTGTCAAATAACAAGATTCAACTATAGCCTTTCTACAGGAGACATATTTGAGATTTAAATATGCAAATAGGTTGAAAGTTTAATGGTGCAGAGGAAATACCATGCAAACAACATTAAAAGAACTCAAGACTGCCCTAATATTAAACAACACAGTTATTTATTTTTTTATTATTATTTTTTAAGTTTATTTTTTTAAGTTTATTTATTTATTTTGAGAGAGACAGAGAAAGAGAGAGAGAGAGAGCAGGAGCAGGGGAGGGGCAGAGAAATAGGGAGAAAGAGAATCCCAAGCAGGCTCTATGCTGTCAAGGAGGAGCCCAACATGGAGCTTGAACCCACGAACCCCGAGATCATGACCTGAGCCAACCGACTGAGCCACCCAGATACCCCAGACACAGACAACATAGTTTTCTAAAGCAAAAATGTTACTAAAGGGATATTTCATAATGATAAAGGATCAATCTATATTTTTTATCTACCTGGATGTTGAAGAGAAAACCTGGGACTAACATTCCCTTTCCTTTTTCATTCATTGAAGTTGCTCTTTCTTGGGGCGCCTGGGTGGCTCAGTCGGTTAAGCGTCTGACTTCAGCTCAGGTCACGATCTGGCGGTCCGCGAGTTCGAGCCCCGCGTCAGGCTCCGGGTTGATGGCTGGGAGCCTGGAGCCTGCTTCCAATTCTGTGTCTCCCTCTCTCTCTGCCCCTCCCCTGTTCATGCTGTGTCGCTCACTGTCTCAAAAATAAATAAACGTTAAAAAAAAAAAAGTTGCTCTCTCAAACATTAACTACAATGATTATAATTCCAAATACTCTCATGACCTTTTCCACTTTACTCCATTTACGTAGTCTTCCATGACGTAAACTTTTTGAATCTTGATTGCCTCAATAGGCAGCAAATAGTTTCTTATGGTTTTAATTTGCATTTCTGTCATAGCTAATGCAACAGACTGAATGTTTATGCTGCTCACCTCCATACTCATATGTTGAAGTTTAAAACCCAGTGCAATGGTATTTGGGGGTAGGGCCTTTGGAGGATGAATATCCGAATAAAGGAGACCCCAGAGAGAACTCTTGTGCCTGACCATGTGTGGTTACAGTGCAAAGAGAGCCACTGGTCACAAAATCTGTTGGTATCGTCTCTTGGTACTTTCCAGACTGCAGAACTGGAAGAAAAAAAAAATTCTGTTGCTTATTGGCTACGCAGTCCATATTTTTGTTATAATAGCCTGGCTGGATCAAGACAGGTTATTAGTTTAATTTTGTCTAACAGTTTTGTGAAGTGTCTAATCAAGCCTTTGGCCCCACCCACCCCCACTCTGTTTTTGGCTTTTATATTTTTTTCCTTCTTTTTTATTTGTCTTAAATTTACTGATATGTTACATTCTAGATTCAACTGCATTGTTACATACAAGTGTAAAATACATGTTTTGTGACTGTTTTCTTTTGGGGATCAATTTCTAATTTTTTATGGTGTTGCTTTATTTAAAAATTTTTTTTGATTTACGTATAACCAAACTAATCATTCAAAACTTGTTTTTGTCTTCTTTTAGAAATATTTGCTTGTCTAGAGGTCAAAGAGTTAGTCTCTTATGTTTTCTTCAAGGAGTTTCAGACTTCTGCATTTCACATTTAAGCATTTCTCACAACCCACACTAATTTTATGTATGATAATATGAGGTAGGGTTCAAGTTTCATTTTTTCCATTGTGGATTTTCAGTTGTTCTTTGCACAATTTATTAAAAATGTATTCTTTCCTGCCTTGAATTGCTTTGATAGCTCTATAAAAAATAAATTGGCTATATGTATGAATATATTTCCTGACTCTCTACTTTTTCCATTGGTACATTCATCTTTCCTATTACCAATATAACACTTTCTTAATTATATAGCTTTATAGTAAGTCTTGAAATCAGGTAATGGATGTCTTCCAAGTTTTTTTATTCATTTTTTTAAATATTATTTTGGTTAAATTTGTTCCTTTCCATTCCTTAAATAAAATTAAAGCCAGTCTGTCAGTTTCTAAAAGAAAATCATAAAAACTGTTGGAATCGGTTGATTAAATTGAATATATAGGCTAATGCATACATGTGATATTTAAAAAATATCAAATCTTCTAATTTAGAATATCTCTTCATTTGTAAAAATAACCTCTCAAAAATTTTTTATACTTTTTAGTGTAGAAGCCTTGCCAATTTGTACATTGTGATATATATATATATATATATATATATATATATATATATATAAAGTAGGTTTTTGTCTTTTCCACAGAGTCATGTAGATGGAATCATAATAGTATGGAGCCTTTTTAGACTGGCTTCTTTTACTTAGTAATATACAGGTCTGTTTATGGCTTGCTAGCTCATTTATTTTTAGCACTGAATAACATTCCATTGTCTAGATGTACCATATTTATCCATTTACCCTTTGAAAAACATCTTGATTTCCTGTGATTTTTGACAATTATAAATAAAGCTGTCATAAACATCTCTTCTTAGGTTTTTGTGTGGACACAAGTTTCAACTTTTTTGAGTAACAATAAGGAGTGTGATTGCTAGATCATGTGGTAAGAGCATGTTTAGTTTTGTAAGACACCACTAAAGCATCTTCCAAAATGTCCATACCATTTTGCATTCCCACCATCAATGGATGAGAGTTCTGTTGCTCTATTCGGTGTTGTCAATGTTCTGGATTTTGGCTCTTCTAATAAGTGTGCAGTGGTATCTCACTGTTTTAATTTGCATTTCCCTGAATGGCATATGGTGTGAAATACATTTTCATATGCTTATTTAGAATCTGTGTATCATCTTTGGTAAAGTGTCTGTTAGTCTTTGGCCTATTTTTTTAATTAGAGTATTAGTTTTCTTATTGTTTAGTTTTAAGAGTTCTTTGTAAATTTTGATAACAGTGCTTTTGCAGATTTGTCTTTTACAAATATTCTCCCCCAGTCTGTGGGTTTTCTTCTATTTCTCTTGATAGTGTCTTTCACAGCGTCAAAGTTTTTAATTGTAAACAACTTATCCATTACTTCTTCCATGGATCATAACGTTGGTGTTGTATGTTAAAAGGCATCACCATACCTGAGATTATGTAGGTTTTCTTCAATGCTATCTTCTAGGAGTATATTTTATAGATTGGCCGTTTACACTCAGGTCTGAGATCTATATCGTGAAGGGTGTTAAGTTCTGTGTTTAGATTCATTACTCTGCCTGTGGGTGTCTAGTCATCCCACGCCACTTATTAAAAACAACAACAACAACAACAACAACAACAACAACATCGGCAAAAAACTATCTCTGTTCCATTGCTTTACCTTTTATCTTTTGTCAAAGATCAGTTAACTGTATTTATGTGGGTCTATTCTGGACTTTCTATTCTCTTCCCTTGATCTTTCTATATACTCTTTCCTTTTTTACATTAAGAACCTCAAGTGAGCATTTTATTAAACAAATACAAATTTGAAATGTTTATGGTAAAATATATCAATATCGAACAAAAATGTGTGTAAACAGTGATTCTACAACTGGGAAGACACCTCAGTTGTATTAATTTTGGTGGTATCTTCTCAACCATGTCTAACTTTTAGAATCTTCTTTCTTAAGCATGGCAGAGAAAATATACCTTCACATAACAGGACAATTGGAAGGAAAACAGCTGTCATAAAATTTGGAGTTGTATACCATACACATTGTTTTATTTATTTCAGGAACAAATCAATGCATGTATTGTGACCAGCAGAAGGGCAACAAGTCCTAGTGTGTTCTGAACATAGTGAAATTCCCTCCACGTCAAAGAGCTGCTCACAGAAGGATAGACGTCACAGCTAACAGAGCCAGTATTGCAAGTGCTGTCACTCCCAGAGACACATAAATTTCCACTCTGCAAACCTCAGGCTCAATTGAAGCATCCTCTTTATTTTGTTGGACCTGTTGACATGCCCAGTTTAGCAGCTTGTATCTGTGGGAGAGCCTCATTGGACAGGATAAACATACATTGTTTGCAGTACAGCAAAAATGAAACTGAGAAGCCCAAATTGTTTTATTGTTAACTTCCATCTACCCAACCAATGTGGAAATTTCTTATATTTGATTCCATTATGAAGCTGTACAACAGCTGCTATCACACCTGGCAAATAAACCAGAACCAAGAGGATGATGAAAACTATTGGCAAGACTTTGTTGATGACCAGGACTGAAATTTTATAAAATACTGTTGATGGAAAGTTACAAAGAGTGAGTTATTTCCCTCAAAGAATATAAAGAAAAGTCAGAGAGAATGCAATAATAGCAATTTTAATTGGCATGCAGCACTTTGGAAAGAGTTCCTGTTTGTACCCAAGCTTGGGGGGTGGGGCAATCAAATTTATCAAAATGGGTTGTTTGGTGCATGTGCAAAGGTACAGGTCTTTTCAGCATGCTGGTCTCTCCCGAGTCCTTATTCAAATAATCATCTTCTTCTAGATACCTCCTAGGCTTCATTGTCAAAGTTCTTCATTCGTAATGTTTTGGGTGCTCTCCATTAACTGTAAACAGAACTGGTTCATCCACCTGCTTCTCAGCCCAACCAGATGGTAAGTTGTAGTGCAGCTACTGTGGGGAGGTAGCAGCCCCACACCTATCTGTATACTCTTTCATTGAAACCACACAGTCTTGATTTACTATAACTTTACAGCAAGTCATGAAGTCAAGTAGCGTCAGTTCTCCAACTTTGTTCTTCTTCAGTACTATGTTGGTTATTCTGGGTCTTTTGCCTCTTTGAAAACTCTATAATCAGTTTGTCTACACACACACACACACACACACACACACACACACACACACACTTTTCTGAGATTTGGATTTTTAGATCTGGACTGTATCTTTTTTATTTCATTTTATTTTACTTTTTTTTTTTGGACTGTATCTTTAGATCCAGAACTGACGTCTTGACAATACTGGGTCTTCCTGTCCATCGATATGGAACATCACCTCATTTATTTAAATATCCTTCTATTTCATTCACCAGGGTTTATTGTTTTCCTCATATAGATCTTATATATGTTTTGTTAGATTTGTACCAAAATATTTCACTGTTTGGATGTTTATGTAAATGGTGTTATGGTTTGAATTTCAAATGTTATTTGTTCACTGCTGGTATATAGGAAAGTGACTGAATGTATATATTGACCTTGTTTGCTCCAGTCTTTTATATATATATATATATAAATATGTATATATATATATATATACATACGTATGTGTGTGTGTGTGTGTATGTATATATATATATATATATATAGAGAGAGAGAGAGAGAGAGAGAGAGAGAGAGAGTATTCTTTTTTTATTTTAGAGAGGAAGAACAAATGAGTGGGGGAGAGGGGCAGAGGGAGAAAAAGACAGACAGACAGAGACAGAGACAGAGACAGAAAATCTTAAGCTGGCTCCACACTCAGTGTGAAGCCTGAGGCAGGGCTCAACCCCATGACCCTGGGATCATGACCTGAGACAAAAATCAAAAGTCAGAGTCAGACACTCAACCAACTGAGCCACCCAGGCTCCCCTATCCTGCAATCTTCTGTATATCTTTTCTTTTCTTGTCTTATTACATTAGCTAGGACTTTTATTATGATGTGAAAAATAAGGGGTAAAAGGGGACATTCTTACCTTGTGCTTTTCTTGAAAAAGCAATGATTTCACAGTTTAGTTTCTTAGGTTGGGATTAGTGATCTAAGATTTATGACTTTTGTTATTATACGTAACACAAAAAATAAATCATTATGATAAAAGTTTGCATTACATCATGAACATGTTTATAAGTATTTACATAATTGATACTGCATTTAGTATCATTTTAAGACAAACAATAATTTTTCCAATGTTTAGTAACACTTTTGATTTTCTTAAGTATTTAAAGACTATTAGTAACATTTATACTTATCAATTATAATTTGATTTAATTTACTGTGTACTACATATTATTGGGAATTGTGTAAATATGAAACTTTGCCTTCAAAGTTTCAAACACAAATGCAAGGCTATTGCTTATTTTACATTATAAAATAAAAGTTAAAATTCTCTGATAGCAATTTTAAACAAAAATAAAAGAGACAACACAGTTATGGTTGAGTCTCTGTTAACCATATTTCCTTTGCTCATTTTTTTGTGACACAAACATTTTCTAGTCATTCTTGCAATTAGATGTGGCCACATCAATGTGTTCCTTACAAAGGAATTTAAACAAGTTATGTTTTGTTTTTGTAAGTTAAGACTTTTTTTTCTTTGCATATCTATGCCTTCTATATACTGTTCTTCTGTGGAAAATGAGGGCATAAGAGATAGCAAGGCCGAAAGATTGAAGAACTTACCTTTCTGTTTCACAAAGTAGGTTAAAGGCATTTATTATTTCCCTGAAAATGTAAATTGTCACAAGAAGCCAATCTTTTATTTCATGTGAGCACTCATTGTCATTATTTCTACATTTCTAATCTAAAACAATCTTTTTCGATATAGTGCATTTATGTGGGAGGAGAAAATCCTGAAATATTTTATAAGCTTTTTCTGAAAAGACATTTCTCTCCTACTTGAATTTGCCATAATTTATCATTAAGTTTTACTGAAAAATAGTATGAGGAGACATATTGAGATAAAATACTTCATTTAAAAAATAACTCCTACTCATTCCTATGAAAATTGACACTAGATTATTTTCCAGAAACTTCAAAAAATTTGCAAAATAACAGGCATACTTAAAATATCAATCACATTCTAATATATGATTTTAGTATTTAATGGCATGTGTGTCTTTTTTTAATGTAGGGCAACACAACATAATGAGTATGAAAATATTTAACAGAAAATAGCTTCTTAGAACATTAAAGTAAAACTGATGAACACTGTTACACTAAAAATGCAGCCATACATAAAACTGGCATTAGGACATTCCTCCTGTTACAAATATGTATTAAGCAATTTTTACACAATCCCAAATCTCTCTTCACATACTTGAGTTAATTATTTCAATATAACAATGTGTTGAAACATTTGGTTTGGGAAATATTTGCTTACAAGCAAACAGTAGTGGTGAATAATTTTAATATCTCTACTTAAGTCTCTTTTATTTGCGGTACATATCTGTTTAAACATGAGCCTATAAGAGAGAAGCTCTGAATTAGTATGCACTAATTGGCATGTTTATCTCTATTGATTTCATTCTACTCAAACTCTGTTAATTTCATGTAATCATAGCTTATTATAGCCTGAGGGGACCTCAGAGATCAATTTGTGATTCCTAGCACCTCCATTACAGATCTGCACACTATGGCTCAGAGAAGTTGAATGATTTTTCCCAGGTCTCACAGCTTCTTAGCAACGGAGCCAGTACTAAAATCCAGGTTGTATTTTATTTTAAGTGCTAAGATAACATTTATTTTTTCTTAATTAGATATCATTTGTTAAATCATAGGTATTTTCTTTGGGCTTTCTAGAGAGACATTGAAATACCTAATAATATACTCTTTATTTTTTCCATACAAACAAGGGCTTTAGATATTTTTAGTGGGTAATAAGCTATCTTTAAAAACTGAGAGCTTTCTCCCTGAGGTCAGGAACATGACAGGATGTCCACTCTCACCACTGTTGTTTAGCATAGTGTTGGAAGTCCTAGCCTCAGCAATCAGACAACAAAATGAAATAAAAGGAATCCAAATCAGCCAAGAAGAAGTCAAATTTTCACTTTTTGCAGATGACATGATTCTCTACATGGAAAATCTGAAAGACTCCACCAAAAAGCTGCTAGAACTGATCCACGAATTCAGCAAAGTCGTAGGATACAATCTCAATGTACAGAAATTGGTTGAATTTCTATATGCCAATGATGAAGCAACAGAAAGAGAAATCAAGAAATCGACCCCATTTACAATTGCACCAAGAACGATAAAATACCTAGGAATAAACCTAACCAAAGATGTAAAAGATCTGGTATGTCGAAATCTATAGAAAACTTATGAAGGAAATTGAAGAAGACACAAAGAAATGGAAAAACACTCCATGCTGACGGATTGGAAGAATAAATATTATTAAAATGTCAATACTACCCAAAGTAATCTACACATTCAATGGAATTCCAATCAAAATTGCACCAGCAGTCTTCTCGAAGCTAGAACAAACAATCCTAAAATTTGTATGGAACCACAAAAGACCCCAAATAGCCAAAGTAATGGCTTCTTATTAAAGAAAAAAACCAAAGCGGGAGGTATCACAATCCCAGACTTTAGCCTCTACTACAAAGCATTATGTAATCAACAAGGCAGTATGGTATGGCATAAAAACAGACACATAGACCAATGGAATAGAATAGAGAACCCAGAATTGTACACACAAATATATGGTGAACTAATCTTTGACAAAGCAGGAAAGAATATCCAAGGGGGTGAGGAAACAGTCTCTTTAGCAAATGGTGCTAGGAGAACTGGACAGCAACATGCAGAAGAATGAAACTGGACCACTTTCTTACACCATACACAAAAATAAACTCAAAATGGATGAAAGACCTAAATGTGAGACAGGAAACCATCAAAACCCTAGAGGAGAAAACAGGCAACAACCTCTGTGATCTCAGCCGCAGCAATTTGTTGCCCAACACATCTCTGAAGGCAAGGGAAATAAAAGCAAAAATGAACTATTGGGACCTCATCAAGATAAAAAGCTTCTGCACTGCAAAGTAAACAATCAACAAAACTAAAAAGCAACTGATGGAATGGGAGAAGATATTTGTAAACGACCTATACAAAATCTATGAAGAATTTACCAAACTCAACACCTGAAAAACAAATAATACAGTAAAGAAATGGGCAAAAGACACTTTTCCAAAGAAGACATCTAGATGGCCAACGGACACACGAAAAGATTCTCATCACTCATCATCAGGGAAATACAAATCAAAACCACAGTGAGATACCATCTCACGCTAGTCAGAGTGGCTAAAATTAACAACTCAGGAAACAACAGATGCTGGTGAAGATGTGGACAAACGGGAACCCTCTTGCACTGCTGGTGGGAATGCAAACTGGTGCAGCCGCTCTGGAAAACAGTGTGGATGTTCCTCAAAAAATTAAAAATAGAATTACCCTATGACCCAGCAATAGCACTACTAGGAATTTATCCAAAGGATACAGGAGTGCTGATTTATAAGAGCACATGTACCCCAATGTTTATAGCAGCACTTTCAACAATAGCCAAATTATGGAAAGAGCCTAAATGTCCATCAACTGATGAATGGATAAAGAAGATGTGGTTTATATATACAATGGGATCCTACTTGGCAATGAGAAAAAATGAAACCCTGTCATTTGCAGCAACATGGATAGAACTGGAGGGTATTATCCTGAGTGAAATAAGTCAGTCAGAGAAAGACAGATATCATATGTTTTCACTCACATGTGGAACTTGAGAAACTTAACAGAAGACCATGGGGGAAGGGAAGAGGAAAAAATAGTTTCAAACAGAGAGGGAGGGAGGCAAACCATAAGAGACTCTTAAATACAGAGAACAAACTGAGGGTGATGGGGAGGGATGTAGAAGGGAAATGGGTGACGGGCATTGAGGAGAGCACCTGTTGGGATGAGCACTGGGTGTTGTATGTAAGTGATGAATCATGGGAATCTATCCCCAAAACCAAGAGCACACTGTATACACACACTATATGTTAGCCAACTTAACAATAAATTATATTTAAAAATACATGTATAAGTAAAAATTAATTCTGGAAAAAAATTCTTTCACATTTCACCATAGTTTTAGTAACTGCATCTACTACTCTAATTCTAGTATTGTTAACTAAAAGTTCTTTTTCTCCTATTGTGTTTATCTGTATGAATATATTATATCCTGAAAGTCCTGCAACATATGTTTGGAAAATCTGTCCTAATAGTCTTCAGTTAAAAGCCTGGTTATGGAGGCACTGAGTGGCTCAGTTGGTTAAGTGTCCAACTTTAGCTCAGGTCATGATCTCATGGTTTGTGGGTTCAAGCCCGTCATAGGGCTCTGTTCAGTGTCTTCCTCTCTCTCTGCCCCTCCCCACTCACACTCTGTCTCTCAAAAATAAATACAAATTTTTAAAAGAAGACTGGTTAGAATATTATTCTGCAATGTAATACTGGCCACCTACTTATACCTATACTTTACCTATACCTTATTTACTTATAAGTAAGGTCCTGTGCTTGGAACATTGATTTAATGGAAGCAGTGTGAATATGTATTGTCTAGCCTAAAAGCCCCAGTGAAAAATGTAAAACATGATGTTTTAAATGTACTTAACATGTGCATTAAGGGAACTTGTTCCTAAATTTACTTTGAATCCTGGTTTTGCCTATTAACTGGGAAGTTTTTATTTCTCGTTGTGCTCTGTTTCTTTACCTATAAAGAATGGGAATGATAGCAGATCCAATCTCACAGTATTGAGAGGGTTTAATCAATTGGTTATATGTAATGATTTCAGAAAATTGGGTGGTATATAAGTCCTCAACAAATGTAAGCTTTTAAAATTTATTACTAGGTATGAAAATTGAAAACATTACTTTTGGCTAATGAGTACAGAAGACTATATTAGCACAGAGCTGTTTAGTGAAATAAATATGAATATTACATTCACAGGAAATACTTTCATTCATGTCAATTTTCCCATTGTTTGTGAATCTCCCTTTAAAGAAGAATACTAAAATTCCTTCTACTTAAAACCTTATATTTTAAATGGTATGTTCCTAATTTACTATCTTCTAAATCCTGAGTTCAACTGGAGTAGTTTGACAAGGGTCTTGTCAAATACAGCAGAATCATGATCGAACAAATGTCTCCTGATTCCTAGTCTGCTATAAGTCTTTATCCTGAAACACAGTATCAGGCAACATGTGCTTGCATGTGGGTATGTGCACATTAATTTAATGTAAAGTACTTTTCCTTTTCTAATTTTGTGAAGACTGCATTGTATAGTATTTTCTTGAAGCTCCAATAAGAATTGCAGTATTTTGATACAAATAAATGGAAAGATATATCATGCTCATGGATTATAAGAATTAATACTTTTAAAATGTCCATACTACTCAAAGAAATCTATAAATTCAATGCAATCCCTATGAAAATAGCAATAAGATATTTCATAGAACAAATAATTCTCTTTCTTGAAAGTTTATTTATTTGAGAGAGAGAGAGAGAGAGAGAGAGAGAGAGAGAGAGAGAGAGAGAGAAGGTGCATGGAGTAAGGGAAGGGCAGACAGAGAAGGAGAGGCCCAACTTGGGGATCTATCCCAAAAACCAGGAGATCATGACCTGAGCAGAAATCAAGAAATCGAGAGTCAGATGCTTCTTGGCACCTGGGTGGCTCAGTCGGCTGAGCATCTGACTTCAGCTCAGGTCATGATCTCACAGCTGGTGAGTTCGAGCCTGTGTCAGGCTCTGCATGACAGCTCAAAGCCTGGAGATTGCTTCAGATCTTGTGACTCCCTCTCTCTCTGTCCCTCCCCTGCTTGCACTCTGTCTCTCTCAAAAATAAATAAACATTAAAAATATTAAAAAAAAAAAGAGTTGGACGCTTAACCAACTGAGATACCCAGGCATCTCCAGAACTAATAATTCTAAAATTTGTACTGAACCACAAAAGATCCCAAATAGCCAAAGCAATCCTAAGACAGAATAACAAAGATGAAGGTATCACAATCCCAGATTTCAAACTATATTACAAAACTATAGTAATCAAAACAGTATGGTACTGGCACAAATATAGACACATAGATCAATAGAACAAAATAGAGATCCCAGGAATAAACCCACATATATATGGCCAATTGATCTAAGATAAAGGAAGTAAAAATAACAGTGGGGAAAAGACAGTCTTTTCAATAAATAGTGTTGGAAAAACTGAACAGCTACATGCAAAATAATATAGCCAGACTACTTTCTTACATCATACACAATGGTAAACTCAAAATGGATTAAAGACCTAAATGCAAGGCCTTAAACCATAAAACACCCAAAAGAAAATATAGGCAGTAATCTCTTAGACATGGGTCTTAACAACATTTTTCTGGATCTATCTCCTCAGCCAAGTGAAATGACAGCAAAAATAAACAGTTGGGACTACATTAAACTAATAACAATGAAGGAAAATATCAACAAAAGGGCAACCTATTGAATAGAAGATATTTGCAAATGATATATCTGATAAGGGATTAATATCCAAAATAAAGAACTCATGCAACTCAACAAGAAAACAAATAATCTGATTTAAAAATGGGCAGATGACCTGAACAGACATTTCTCCAAAGAATACATACATTTGGCAAACAGACATATGAAACTGATCATCAGGGAAATGCAAATCAAAACCACAATAAGATATCACCTTAAACTAGTCAGAATGACTGGTATAAAAAAGACAAGAAGTAACAAGTGTTGGTGAGGATGTGGAAAAAGTAAACCCTTTTGCACTGTTGATGGGAATAAAAATTGATGCAGCCACTGTGGAAAACAGTATGGAATTTCCTCAAAAAATTAAAACTAAGAATACCATTTAACCCAGTAATTCCACTGCTAGATATTCACTCAAAGAAAACAAAATCACTAATTTGAAAAGATATATGCACCTCTATGTTTATTGCAGCATTATTTACAATAGTCAAGTTATGGAAGCACCCAAGTGTCCATCTTCCGATGAATGGATAAAGAAGATGTGGTATAGGGGCGCCTGGGTAGCTCAGTCCGGGAGACGTTGCACTTTGGCTCAGGTCATGATCTCATGGTTTGTGAGTTTGAGTCCCACATCGGGCTCTGTGCTGACAGCTCAGATCCTGGAGCCTGCTTCAGATTCTGTGTCTTCCTCTCTTTTTGCCCCTCCCCGCTCATGCTCTGTCTCTCTCCCTGTCTCAAAAATAAATAAACATTAAAAATTTTTTTTAAAAAGATGTGGCATAGTAATGGAATATTACTCAGATGTAAAGAAGAGTGACTCTTTTCATTTTCAACAACATGGATGCACCTACAGGATATTATGCTAAACAAAATAAGTCAAATAGAAAATAAATGCCATATGATTTCACTTATATGTGGAATCTAAAAAACAAAACATATGAACTAACAAACAAAACAGAAATAGACTCATGAAGAGAACAAACTGGTCATTGCCAAAAGGGAAGGAACTAGGGTGCTAGGAGATGAGCAAAATATGTGAAGCAGATTAAGAGGTACAAGCTTCCAGTTATAAAATAAATACATCAATAAGGATGAAAAGTACATCATAGGGAATACAGTCAATGATATTATAATAATACTGTATGGTGACAAATGGTAACTATACTTATTGTGGTGAGAATTGTGTAATGTATACAGTTATTGAATCACTATGTTGTACACTTGAAAATAAACTAATATTGTATATCAGTTACACTTCCAAAAAAAAAGGCTTTCAGATTTCACTGCCATAGTATCCTTTTTTTATTTTTTAAATGTTTATTTATTTTTTGAGAGAGAGAGAGAGACGGAGCATGAGCAGGGGAGGGGCAGAGAGAGAAAGGGAGACACAGAATCCAAAGCAGGCTCCAGGCTCTGAGCTGTTAGCACAGAGCCCGATGTGGGGCTTGAACTGAAAGACCATGAGATCATGATCTGAGCCAAAGTCAGAGCCCTCACTGACTGAGCCATGCAGGACCCCACCTTCCTATTGTAATTGCCTATTCACTTCTCTGTCTACCTTATATAATTGTGCTTCAAGAAATCTCACTATTTTTCTCATATCATGTTTCTAGTACAAGATCAATATATGTTCAGTAAGTATTCAATTCCAATTAATTGACTCTAATGCCAAAAACCTTCCTCGTTTAGCTCTATATGTGTCTGGCAATTTTATATCCATAGTCTTCTGACTATAAAGAGAAGGTGAGCTAATTGGGGTGTTTCTCACACAAGCCATTCAAAATGTTTGCACTTCTTTCCTTTTTTTTGGCTCATCATCAAAGCGTGTTTTATAAAAAAATCTCAAAAATGTGATATATAAAACATATCCCATGGTTCCATGGAATTGACCTACTGTAACAATAATTAATTTATAAATAATTACATGGGTATTGACATAGATACCACTTTGCCCTATATAAACTTGAAAGCATATCTTTGAAATTAAATTTGTCAATAAATGAAATGTTTAGCTAGTACCATGCATTGTACTTTTACAGAGCAAATCATTGATAGTGCATAACTTTAGATAAATGGCCATGCCAGAGGGGAAACCCAGTGTTAATTCACCTTATCAGTTAGAACACAATTGCCTCAACTGTGCTTCAAAATCAAAAGCAAGAGAGCAAGACATTTTTACAAAAGTTTATTTTTTCTTCTAAAAAATGATCATAATTGCCATTATGATCTCTGTGCAATATCAATCATAATGGCAAGAAATAACTTCTAAGTTATTTCCAGCTCCACATGACAGAGAATTAACTGTTTTGTTTTACACACACAAGTCTCTCCAACCCACTCTTAGATAGGCAAGCTTAGAAAGGATCCTTAGTGAACAGATAATTTTGATGATTTGTCATATGGATCCTTTCATTATAAAGCAGATGTACATGCACGCTGTCCTGTGTGTTACAGAACATTCCTACTGAACTGCAATTCATTCACAGTGGTCAATTTTGGATGTACTCCAGGTTCAGTTAAATTACAATTTCATCACATACAACCAGGGAGTCCTAGATTTTATGGAATTTTCATTTTTAACAAAATTAGATTGTCTTCATGTGTCTCTCAAATGACAGCTACCACTTACTGAGATATTACTGTTTGCTAGATACTGTGCTAATTACTTTGCCTTTGCTATCTCAATCTTCATAATAATTCTATCAGTCGCCTATTATTATCTCTATTTCACAGATGATATAACTAAGGCTTACTCATTGGACTACACTGGATAAGGTTATGAGAAAAATCCATGGAAGAGCTATAATTTAAACCACATCATTCTTCATCAAAAGTCCCCAAATATTTCTTAAAAATTGAGATTATAATTAAAGACAGAGTGGTTGGTTTAAGTATAGATATACCAATACACATTTCTTATAAGGTTTTTAAGAAACACTTTAGGCTACATTCTATAAATATTAGTATTTAAACTTTAGCACTTCAAGTCAAAATCAGTTCATAGATTAAATACCAAGCAATTAAAGATTTATCAGGAAAATTATATCCTCTTCCTTTCTACATTCATGTCTATTTTACTTGTATCTTTGAGATCACATGCTAAAATAATTTCACTTTAAATAATTGTCAGATTTCTACCTTCGTTACAAGTAAACTTCATTGCAAGTAAAATGTTGTCAGAACTGTCAACATTTTAAGCTACTCACGCTATTGAAATGACTAATATATATTAAAATTATATATTTAAATGCAAAAAAGTCAAAACCACCAACTTTATAAATCCTAATTCATTTATGCTTATAGTTAAAATACCTAGAACAATGCATAGCACATAGTAAATGTCACACGATTATTGACAGTTACATGCACAAATATAATTATATGTGTCTGTATGTGTTAATATCACTGTAACATTGACAGGTTAAAACACTAACTATTGTTAAAAGTGTGTGTGTGTGTGTGTGTGTGTGTGTGTGTGCGCGTGTATGTGTGAGAAAGAGAGAGAGAGGAAAAGAGAAGGACAGGAGGAGAATATGTGCGCATTTTGGGTTACTCCATAGTTGAACTGAAATAAGGATAAGAATGTTTGGCTTAAATAAGTAGGTTGATAGGTGTTCTTTGAAGGTCTTTTCTGAGATGATGCACTCATCATTGTATGGTCAGCTCTCAGCACATAGAGATGCTAAATAAATGGACAAAAATGAATAATAAACAAATGAAGAAAAAACTAAGCTTATATCTTTCTTGTGATTTCTAGCATTAATCACCAATATAAAAGTGCTAGGTTTCAAGACCCAATTTTGAGACAGTTCAATGCTGGAAGAGACTGAGAATCTGGATGGGTCTGTCTCAAGACTCAGGGCAAAGGTTTAAAGTTATGGTTATGGGAATAAAGAAACAAGTAGATCACATACATGGTGTCTGAGAAAGAAAAAGACCTAAGAGCAATGACTGATTTTGTAGTTTTTAATCCACACAAAAATTTGATCTCTTCCACCAGACTTATTTTGCCTTTAGTATTCATCACACAGTAAGAATAAATGCTCAGCATACTTATACTAAGTAAACACATACTCTCATGTTTCTCTACTTTTCTCATTGAGACTGGTTGCTGCAGCTAATATAGTTTATTTATTTTTATTTATTTAATGTTTATTTATTTTTGAGAGAGAGAGAGAGAGAGAGAAAGAGCATGAGCGGAGAAGGGGCAGAGAGAGGGAGACACAGAATCCAAAGCAGGCTTCAGGCTCTAAGGTGTCAGCACAGACCCCGACACGGGGCTCGAACTCACAAAGTGTCAGATCATGACCTGAGCCGAAGTTGGACGCTTAATTGACGGAGCCACCCAGGTGCCCGGAATATAATTTCTAATAAGATTTTTTGTGAGTCATGGTATTTGCTTTAAAAATCAGTCATTGCTAAAAAGAAAAATAATTAGATAATGCTATAAAGTTCGCTTATTGTTGTTTGTGACATTAGTATATTCCCAGATATCAAGCAACCAGTTTAGACAAAAATACACTAGCAATGACTAAAATAACTCCAGCTAAGGAACAATAGTTGGCTTTGTATGTTGCTGGGCATTTATTTCAGTCATCATGGTAACCACATGGGATAAATTTATTTTCAAACAGTGCATCCATACTGCTGCCAACACTATTCCAATGATTTATTCTAGAACTCAAGTCTCTGCAGAGCATCATGCTTTGCTCCTAGGAGAGGATAATTGTTCCTGTGTCCTAAGGCTTTGACTCTGTCTCTCCCTTAACATTAGTCAATAAAATAACAATTGTGTTAAGACGGAACTCAGCCTCCTTGTTTCTTAGTCAATGTAGTAATTGCCCAGATAAATCTGCTCCCTTCAGAAGCAATTTTTACATATGTGATAGGTTCAGTGGCCTCTTCAGAGACAGAATCAATAATAAGAATTTGAAAATATTTTCACAAGTATAAAATCACAAATTAAAATGGCCTATAAATCAGAAGATTGTTCTTCTTTGTTCCCCCCGACACACAGAATAAACTTTATATTTTATTTGATACACAAAAAGACAATTAATTAGACAAAGGCCATAACTGAAAGGCTCTGATGAATTACTTTTTTAGTTTGTTGACTGATATATATTAAAAATTTTAGCAGTTGTTTATCTCTTGTTCTTTCCCTACATTATTATTTTTCTCTCCCTACTTATCTCTCACTCCATTTTCTAGACATACTAAGAAAAAAAAGAAAGAAAAATGGCCAAATGGCCAAAAAGGTTTGTTAATTCTTTCCTGGGCCAGTATTCTAATACGTTTCATATTTAATCCATTAAAGATGTAGAAAAATATATCGAGTATATATACTGAGTAACCGACACTACCCTGCTAAATAAAATACTTTAGATTCAAATTTTTCTCTATCTTTCTGAACACACAGGTTTATAGAAAATGTGATCAGTTAATATTACAAATGACAAGCCAGGTAAACATAAATATTTATGTATTCATTTAGATTTTAAATAAACTTACTGATATACTTCTTACAAAAAAATGTTGTTCAAAAATGTTAGTAAAGACCACACATACTCTCTTTTCAGTTAATCCAGTTAACCTGCCTCTTGGTTTGCAATCTTATATACACTCTTCCTTTATATCCTTTTATTGTTTCTGCATGATGTTACTTACTAGAAAATTTAACCAGCTATGATTGTTATATTAATTAAGATAAGCTTAACTCTGGTAAACATTTAAGCAAAACAAAAAAACACCGATTTTATAAATCCTAATTAGGTTATGGTATAAAGTGCCAATAGTAATGACACACATGTAATTATATGCACAAAAATAATTGTATGTTAATAGTATTATAACATTGACAATGATGTGCCCTTTATTACACGCCACTCATTGTTACAATCACTCTACATATTTAGTCATCACAAAACCTTCTGAGTTGATGAAGATGGAAAGTAAGGCACAGAGAGCTTTAAATAAATTGACCACGGTAACAGAGGTAGAGGGTAACCTAGAACTCAGCCCCAGGCAACTTGGCTCCAAAGACTGTTGAAGAAACAGGAAAAAAGTAAAATTTTCAGAGTGGAGGTATTTGTGTGATTTATTTGGTTTCTTCCCTATACTTTAAATTTTCACATATGTTGTTCAAGAAGGCTAATCATAGAACTTAAATGCTTGAAGGGATTTTAATCTAATCACAGGGATTTACTTTTATATTTTTATTTAAATTTAACTCCTGCAATTCAATGTACTCATTTAAACTATACACCTCAATGTATTTTAGCATATTTTTAGCATATTCACAAGGTTGTGCAACTATCACTATAATTTACTATTTTTAATGTTTATTTATTCTGACAGACAAAGCGACCCTGGGCAGGGAAGGGGCAGAGAGAGAGGAAGACAGAGGATCCCAAGGCTCCACGCTGTCAGCACAGAGCCTGACATGAGGCTCGATCCCACAAGCCATGAGATCATGACTTCAGTCTAAATTAAGTGTCGGACACTAAACCAACTGAGCCACCCAGGCACCCCTATTTATAATTTTGAGATATTTTCTTCACTCAAAACAAAACAAAACAAAACAAAACAAAGTGCAGAGCCACTATGAATCACTAAAATTCCTATTAACCATCATCCCCCTCTCCAGTCCCAGGTTACACAGATCTTTCTTCCTTATGAATCTGCCTATTCAAGACATTTCACATAAAGAGATTCACACTAAATAGCCTTCTGGGTCTGCTTCTTTGACTTAGAATAAAGTTTTCAAAGTTCTTCCATGTCATGTTTCTATGCCTTTTATTTTTTATTGTTAGATTATACTCCATTGTACTGATATACAATATTTTGCTTATCCATTTATCAGTTACTATACATTTAGGTTGTTTTCACTTTTTGGCTATTACAAGTAATGCTGCTATAAGCATTTGTGTAGGCGTTTTTACGTGCATGTATGTTTTCAATTTTCTTGGGTAACTACCTAGGAGTGAAATTATTGGGCCATATGGTAATTCTTTATCCTTTTGAGGAACCATCAATTTGCCTTCTAAAGTGGGTGTACCATTTTATATTTTCACCACCAATGTATAGGGTTCAGATTTTTCTACATGCTCATCAACACTTGTTATTACTTGTTTTCTTAGTCATCCTAGTGTGTGGGAAGTGACAACTTACTGGAATTCTGATCTGAATATCTAAATTTTTTTTTAACGTTTTATTTATTTTTGAGACAGAGAGAGACAGAGCATGAACGGGGGAGGGGCAGAGAGAGAGGTAGACACAGAATCGGAAGCAGGCTCCAGGCTCTGAGCCATCAGCCCAGAGCTCCACACGGGGCTCGAACTCACAGACCGCGAGATTGTGACCTGAGCTGAAGTCAGACGCTTAACCGACTGAGCCACCAGGCGCCCCTGATCTGAATATCTAAAGACAAATGATGTTGAAATTGCTTCATGTGTTTATTGGTCATATCATTATACAGTATTCTTCGGAAAAAATGTCTATTCAAAAATTTTGACCATACTTTACTTGGGTTGTCATTTTTATTTCTAAGTTGTAAGAGCTGTTTTTCATTTTTTGTTTTGTTTTCTTTTGTTTTTACAAAATCTGGATAGCGGATCCTATGAAGCAAAAATTTTCTCCCATAATTTGGATTGTATTTTCACTTTCTTGATGGGGTTTTTTGAAGCATAGTAGTTTTAATTTTTAATAAAACCTAGCTGATTTTGTACACTAGTATTGTATTCTATTGTAAATATGGCAAAGTTGTTAGTGCTAATTGTTTTGTGGACTCCTTACAATTTTTCCAGACATAAAATCGAGTCATCTGCAAGCAGAGACATCTTCCATTCTCTCCTTGGTGACTTTTATTTACTTTTTCTCTTGCCTAACTTCTAGTGTAAAAACCAGTACAATGTTGAATAGAGTGGCTTGAGCCACCTGTGTCTCTGATGTTAGGGAGAAAGTTTTCAGTCTTTCACCACTGAGTATGATGTTAGGTCTGGGGTTTTTATATATGCCCTTTATCAGGTTCATAAAGTCCCATTTTATTCCTAGTTTGTTGTGTTTTTATCAAGAGAAGTGTGGATTTGCTAAATGTGATTTCTGCTTCTATTGAAAACATAATGCGGTTTCTGCTCTTTATTCTGTTGTTGTGATATATTAAATTGTTTTTTTTGTATGTTAAAACCCGTTGCATTCTGGAAATAAATCTCATGTGTTTTTGCTGTATAATTCTTCTGTGTTGCTGGAATTGGTTTGCTAATATTTTGTTGAGGATTTTTACATCTATATTTTTAAGTGTAGTGGGTTTAAGGATTTCAGGTCTGATCAAGGAAAAAGATACGACTACTAGGTGGCAGTGGCACATAAGGAGATTTACATGAGTAGCACTTTGACAGGTTTGCATGTGAGGATAAGCCCCTCACAGATAAGACCTTTCAGAGACAATACAGGGCCAACACCCAGAAGAGGGCAGGGTACTCCTGGGACTCAAGGGAATTGGAAAGGAGCTCTACCTGTCCAGGGACTGCTGCTCAGAAGCATAATTAGAATTACCAAGTCTGTGAACTCCTAAGGGCAGCAGTGGATTGGAGCTTTTGCAGCCTCAGGGTTTTATCTATGGATAGATTTGGGGTGCAGTTTTGTGGAATATGCAAAGTTAGGCAGGCTCTAAATGCCTACAAAATTGTTTACTTGGGAGGCGCCTGGTTGGCTCAGTCAGTGGAACTCTTCGCTCAGTCAAGTGACTCTTCATCTTGGAATTGTGAATTCAAGCCCCATGTCAGGTGTAGAGATTACCTAAAAATTAATTAATTAATTAATTAATTAATTAAATCTTTAAACAAAAACAACAAAAGTGCTCACGTGGGCTATACTGAAAGCAGTTAGACCTTTAAATATTTGAGTTTGTTGCCAACAGGCTTTTGAGCTAACAGTCCTAGCTTGTTGTAAAGAAGTAAATACCATAGGGCCAACATATGGAAACCATCTTTGGCTTATTTATATAACAACAAGGAATATCAGTCTGTAGTTTCCTTTTCTTTTGATGTATTTTTCTGTTTGTGGTATCAGTGTAATATTGGCCTGACAGAGTTATAAGTATTCCTTCCTTTTCTTCATTTGGGATAGTTTGAGAAAGTTTGGTAGAAATCACTAATGAATTCTTTAGTTTGGGGCTTTTCTTTGTGGGAGTCTTTTAGTATTAATTTAACATCTTTAATTTTCAAAGGTCTTTTCGGATTTTCTATTTCTTTTTACATACACAATATTTGTGTCTTTCTGAGAATTTGTTTCATCTAGGTTATTTAACTTGCTGACATAATTTCTCATAGTTTTTCTTTATAATCATTTTTATTTCTGTAAGGCCAGTAACACTGCCCTATTTGTATTTATGATTTTGTGAATTTGAATCTTCTTTTTTTTTGTTTTGTCAGTCTACATAGATGTTTGTCAATTTCATTGATATTTTCCAAGGACCAACGTTGGTTTTGTTGATTTTTTTCTATTGTTTTCTCTTTTCTATTATTTTCTCTTTTCTATTCCACTTATTATTGTCCAATCTTTATTGTCTCCTTCTTTCTGTTTGTACTGGGTTTAGTTTGCTCCTCTTTTTCCAATTTCTTAAGGTAGAAGCTGAGGTTACTGATTTGAGCTATTTCTTCTTTTTTTTAATAATGACTATTACAGCTATAAATTCCCCAGGAAGCACTGCTTTTGCTGAATCCCGTTAATTTTTGCATATTGTGTACTTATTTTTATTTATCTCAAGGTATTTTCTAATATTTCTCGTGGGTTTTTTTCTTTGACTGTTATTTATAAGTTTATTGCTTACTTTTCACAATTTGTTAATTGCCTAATGTTTCTTCTGTTACTTTCTTATGTAATTCCACTGTGATCAGAGAACATACTTTGTATGACTTTAGTCTTTTAAAATGTATCAAGGGTTTTTATAATAATAATAATAACTTGTGGTAAAATAATAGTCTAATATTATTACTGTCTTACAAAATACATCTTAACCCTTGTTAAGTCCATCAACAGCATTTTAAAATAATTGCTTATGCAGTTCCTTTTAATACTGATAGAAAAAAGAGTTGCACCAAAAATATATTTATACTGTCATTATAATACCTATGCAGTCAGCTTTACTGGTGCTTTTTATTTCTTTGCATGGATTTAAGTTACTATCTGGTTTCATTTCAGCCAGAAGGATTTCTTTCAGTTATTTCTTGCACAGCAGGTCTACTAGCAATGCAGGCTATTTTTGTTTATCTGAAAAAGTTTACATTTCTCCTTCAATTTTGAAGGACCATTTAGCAGGGTACTGAAATTGGAAATGACATTATTTTTCTTTTGACAAGATGTCATCTGTCTTTTGGCCTCCACAGTTTCTGATGGAAAGTCAGCTCACTGGGATTCTTTTTGGTAGGTGAGGAGTCATTTTACTCTTGGTGCTTTCAAAATCTTTTTTTCTGTCTTGGTCTTTAAACGTTTTTAATATAATGTACATAGGTGTATCTATTTGTGTTTATCTACCTGTATCTCATTAAGCTTCTTAAATATGTAGAAGCTTCTTGAATATGTAGATTTATTAGTATTCATCATTTTTAGAAAGTTTTCCATCACAATTTTGTAGTATCTTTTGTGCCCTTTTCTCTTCTTTTTTGGAGAAAGAGACGATATAGGTACATATAGGTACACATATAGGTACGCTTGCACTTTTTGGTACACCTGATGGTGACCCACAATTCTATAAGGCTCTGCTCATTTCTCTTCATTTCCTTTCTTTGTACTCCTCAGCCAGGATAATCTTTATTGACCTATATTCATGTTTGCTATTTCTTTCTTATTCTAGCTCAAACTGTTTAGCTCTTCTAGTGATTTCTTTTTAACTCACAAATTTTTTTTTCATAATTTTATCTGTTTATTGGTATTCTCTATGTGATAAAACATCACTGCCATACCTTTCTTTAATTCTTCAGGCATAAGTTTTCTTCTCTTCCTTGAACATATTTATAATGGTAACTTAAATTCTTTGTCTTCAAAGTCCCAAATCTAGGCCTCCTCAGGGAAACTTTCAATTGTATCCTTTTTTTCCTTTATATGTGTATACTTTCCTATTTCTTTGCATAACATTCAATTTATTGTTAGAAATGGGGTATGGTAGATTTTAGATAATATATTGTAACAATCCTGGTATCATATTCTTTTACCTCCAAAGTTTATTTTTGGCTCAGGTCATGATCTCACACTTCATGAGTTCAAGCCCCATATTAAGCTCTGCACTGACAGTGAGGAGCCTGCTTGGGATTCTCTCTCCCCTCTCTCTCTGCCCCTACCCCAGTCATGCTCTCTCTCCCTCTCAAAATAAATATATAAACGTTAAAAAAAAACCCTTAAAAAATACCAGCTTATTTTGCCCTTGTTGCTGAGTATCTGTTTAGCAACTTTCCTGGAATAATTTATGGATTCTGTATTTCCTGTACTGTGTGGTCCCTGAATTTTGGCTATTTTATTTTATTTTATTTTACTTTTTTTTCAGCTTGCCTTCCTGGGGTTAACACCTGCTATTATAATTTAGTAGTCAACCAATGACTGGTCACATTTCTTTAAATGTCTTGACTGTATGTCTTCTGCCCTCTGACAAGAGGACCTGTGTGAGAAGGCACACGTTCAAATTGCAGACAGTTTACAAAACAGCCTTAGTTTTCATTTTCTATGATTGTAGCAAGAGGTTAGTGACTGGTGCTTTTTCTTTCTCTAGGTATTCTCTGGACATGTTATCAGTCTGGTACATTCCTTCAGCCTTTTAGATGAACAGGAATATTGTGGGGCTTTTCAGAATTACTAATGGTCTGTAATTTGATTGTTTTGTGACTTCAGAATAAAGGATGAATCTGAGAATATGAAAAGTTTATTTAAATAATCATTGGCAGTGGGAAAGGGTAGCTGAACCTGAATATTGAAATAAGAATCTAAACATCCTTTCCTTTAAGTTTAAAAACACTTCATGTTGTAATAAAAATAAAAAAGTTTGTTGTTAATTGTTACATATATTTTGTGATAGATTTGCTAAAATTTAGTGTAAATATGAGATGCCATATTTTTTTTATGACAGAAAACAAGCTTTCCATTAAATGGACATGAACAAATTGGAGTTTATGTTTGAAGTATTGATATATCAGAGTCAAGTAAATATTCACCAACAGGATAATGTAATTTTTACTGATTTTTTTTTGGTGTTTCATTTAATAACCTGCTAAAAAGATGTGAAATACAAACCTATTGGTTATAATGTATTACTACTAAGGGAATTTGTCAGCACAACTTAAACATTACCTTTGAAACTCAAATTATTATTCATAATACCTGGCCATTATTTTTAACAATGCTTTAGAATTCATTTTTGAGCTTAAGATAAGTACATTAAGTAGAAATGTAACCTAACCCTAAACTCTGCAACTTGTTAAACAAATTGTTAAAAATTGTTTCTAAGAAAATATTAAGCTTAAGCTGTTTTAAACAAATTCAAAATATTCTTTAGAATTTCATTCTAATTAGATTGCAAAATACATAACTTTTTTTATGTTCATTTATTTCTTTTTGAGAGAGAGAGACAGAGAGCACACAAGATGGCAAGGAGCAGAGACAGAAAGGAAGACACAGAATCCAAAGCAGGCTCTGGGCTCTGAGCCATCAGCACAGAGCCCAATGTGGAACTCAAACTCAAGAACTATGAGATCATGACCTGAGCCAAAGTCAGATGCTTTAACCAACTGAGCCATCCAGGTGCCACAAAATACATAACTTTTAACCATAAATTTTTATAGTTATTAGACACCATTACTAAAGGGAATTACAAAACTATTAATTGTAGTTTCCAGAAACAAAGAGTAATATGCTCAGGGTACCTAAGTAACTTTTTGTCGATGATGCATGACAGGTAAAATGCACTTTGTACCCGTGAGAAAGTTTTACTATCCTTGAGAACAAGAACAAAATTTCTAATAGTAAAAAAAGTGCATTTTAAAAGTATTAAAGTAAACAATTTCATTTCATTTAATCCAGCAATATGATATTAGAATACTGAATGTGATCAACAAAAGACACACATACACACACATACAGGCATACACAAAGTCAATCATTTCTGCAAGAAACATTAATTTGAACCAATATATGGGAAATGGGTAGTATTTTCACTTTTCACCAGTTATTTGGTTCTTATATACAATCTACTTTGGCAACATTTTTGCAAAAAATAAAAGGAGAACAAATTGAGAATGCTTTCATGGTCTAATAAGCATGTGTTTTGGCATGATTAGTATTTTTGTAGATCTTAGAAGTATGAAACATTTCACTTAATACTTTCAAAATGAAAAACAAAAACATTAACATAATTGAAGAGATGTAAAATGGTGATATGTTCTAAAATTTGCATAGACTTTGAATTCTCCAAGCATTTGGAACAAGATAATTTGACTGCATATAACATTCTACAAAATTCGAATTTAAAATAATGTATTTTATTTCCAATTTATTCAGTAAAATGAATAGATTATCCCCTGTTTAGAAATGATAGTCTTAAGAATTAAAAAAAAAAATAAGTATGCATTTATGACAGCTGGCAGAATTATAAACAATATGTATAACAATGAAATCCAATGCACATGAGACATGTAGTCCAAATCTAATTAAGTAAATTCTATAAAATGAAATTAATTGTGTTTACCACCAAAACACCATCTGCTTCTAATAACTGAAAATAGTGAAGAAAATGGAAGAGCTGTATTAGGCTGAAAAATATTTCTGATTTGACTTCACAGCAGAAAACCCAAACAAGAATCTCTTAACTGTTGTATGTACCATTACAGAATTTTCCTAACCAACTATCAGTTGTTAGACATATAATGATTTCTGTAGTTATTTAATTATGCAAACATGTGTGTGCATGCATATTTATGTCTATATTATTTTCTATGCCTGTGAATTAAATACATTTTGCTCTACTAGTGAGAAGGACAATTTAACAAATTATTATCATTTTCCATATATTCTCTGACTTTTTACTCTCACATGGTGAGTATGTAATTTTCTGTTACATACCAGTGCTCAATTGCTTAAGAAAAAACGACCAAAACGCTTCTATAACAGCTAGAAATTGAATTCTGTAATTTGGACACTTATTAATTGGTAAAGTGAAGAACACATATAATTTAGTTCTATAAAATAAGACAGTAAAGACTTTGAGGATAAATACCATTTCCATGATATTTACTTATTTTTTGTCCCAATAGGACTGGAGATTAAAGTCTCTAATTCTGTTAATATCTCCTCAATTGGAAAGCCATATACTTTGTTTTGCAGTATCACAGATACAGTTCTTGTGCTACTGAAATTGTTTTACCAAAATAGTTTAACAAATCTCTGAAGGATTATCTTGATAATAATTCTGAGTAAAAATATTCTTAAATTGAAATGGGAATAGGTTGTACTGCCTTTGCTCAATTTCTTTTCTCCTTCCATCAATTGGATATTAATACATTACTTTAAACTTCACCTGGAGGAATTTGAACTAAAAAATTGTAGAACTCTGAAAAGCAGAAAATCTCATGACAATTTTTGAAAGAGCTTGCCTTTTGCAATCTGTGAAAATGTAGCTCTTACAAAAATTTTGCTTCTGTATATTTCTACAATGAGAGTGAGTGATTGTAATAGAAAGAATGTGTTTAATTAGTTGAAGTAAAATAATCCTCTATGAACTAATAGTATTTTAGTTAAATTGACATATTCTTTTCTCATGCTTGTGTGCTTTTATTTTCTTATAGCTTTCTAAATTTTGTCATCTTTATTGAGAACTGGGACTCTTGCATTTTATTAAGATAAAAGGATGTGATTGATATAAGAACAACATTCAGGGGCGCCTGGGTGGCGCAGTCGGTTAAGCGTCCGACTTCAGCCAGGTCACGATCTCGCGGTCCGGGAGTTCGAGCCCCGCATCGGGCTCTGGGCTGATGGCTCAGAGCCTGGAGCCTGTTTCCGATTCTGTGTCTCCCTCTCTCTCTGCCCCTCCCCCGTTCATGCTCTGTCTCTCTCTGTCCCAAAAATAAATAAACGTTGAAAAAAAAAAAAAAAAAAAGAACATTCACTGGAAGTTTAGTGGAACCATCTACTTCTGCTAATAGTTCCAAAGGCATAATGTCTATAAAACTCTGAGTATAAAGTTACAGTAAACATGGATTACATTTCACTGACAGTTTCAAATGAAATAAAACCAGTTTCCTTGTAGAGTGTGGGAGGAGGTAGGAAATCCTTAACTCTTGGATCACGTAGATAAGGTGATAATGTAAAACCTACGGCATAAGTGGAGGATAAAAACAGAAGGGACAAGCAGGCAACATGCAGAAGCATCTCATTTTAATTGGTCTGGATTAAACTGCAAGGACTGGATAATCAAGTTGATTATACTTTCCTTCAATATTAGGGGGTCTGAGCCACGTAGATACATTAGTCTCTCATATATTAAAGATGGCCACAAATTCTTGCTACTTGTCCTATTAAGAGGTGGAGTGTAACTTACTCCCTTTGAATCTGGGCTTGCCTTAATTATTTACTTGATTACCTGAATGCATGGAAAGGTACTTTCAGGAATTCCAAAGCTACTTCACAAGAAGCCTTGCAGCTTCTGCCCAGACTCTTGGAATGCTGCCATTAGGGTAAGCTGGCCACTGTGAAAAAAGACCAACGATCTTGAGATTGTCATACTGAAGAGAAAGGGAAGAAAGGAGAGAGGAGAAAACTCCTGCCTGGGTAGCCTCAGCTAGTCCAGTCAGTCCAGCCTTGAGATCAGGTGTCAAGACATGTGAGCGAATGTGATATTCTTGGATCAGCCAACAGCCAGGAAGAAGGCTCCAGACATGTGGCTCCAGATAAGGCATCACAGTTAACTCATCTTCGACTATTTGAAGCACCTAAGCTCAATCATTGTGGAGCAGAGATGAGTCCTCTGTTATGAACTGCCAAAATTCTCACCCATAAGGCCGTGAGCAGTTTACAATAGTTGCTGTTTTGTACAATCACATTTTTTGTGTTTTTACAGCATAAATACCCCCAAATGAAATGAAGTAGAAACACTATAGTGAATAGACACATAAAAATGCTCTTGCAGTCTGTATTTGACAGTGGGGAAATTGATAATATAAACATTTATCATCTTTGGCCAGAGGCAGTGTGTCAGTTTGTGTGTGCTGTGTGTGTCTATATGTGTGTTGGGTTAAGGGGTGTTAAATTGGATTGCACAGGGAGCCAGGACCTCTACTATCATGCCCCATACAGGAAGTATATGGAAATGTGAGTTTTGTCCCCAATTATTCTGTTTCTAGTTCCTTAATTTAAAACTTTCGACATTACCATAATACAGAGAGAACTACAAGAACAGATTTTAAAAAGACAGCCTACAAGAACAGATAGGGCTCAAAATAGAGTAATCCATAGAATAATATGAAAACCAGGCAGCATGTACATCCTGCCTTACACATACTTAGCATTTGTGATTTTAACTATATTTGGTACAACTTGTAGTAATGAGGAACTGAATTGAGGCATGTATGTTTGCAAACCCTTCTGGGGAGATTATCTTTTAACTTGATAAATAATGATTTGACCACCCTGAATCCACATGAATAATATTTTTGAATATTTCTTTATTGATCACTGTTTTTTTCTGCCATGATCTGTAATCACATTCTTGGGGAAAGTGTGAAAGTCACCTCAACAAAGAAAAAGGGATATGAAAAAGGACTACGGGGATATGGAAAAGAAATGTGGGCTGAAATGAAGGGCAAATTAAGAGATTAGGCTCCAGGGGACTTGTTCATTCCTTGTTTCATACTTGGGGATGGTGGACTCTGTATTATAGAATGATTTTCTGACTTGTGGCATTATCACCAAGAGGGGAGAATTCAGAAAATTTTCAGGTCTTTTTCACATTGAATAGGAATTTGGTGTGATATTAAACACTCTGCAAGGCATGAATAAATCTGGCACAAGATAGATTTATCTGCCTCAAATACCTATAGATGGGGATCCCCACCCACCAGTTTGATTTTCATAGAAAATCTGGGTAAAAACTCATGACTCAAAGAGAGAACTTGTATAGTTGACTCTTGAACAATATAGTGACTGGAGCTGCCAACCCACCACATAGTTGACAACCCTCACTTAACTTTTGAGACTCCAAAGACTTAACCACTAATAGCCTACTGTTGATGGGAAGCCTTACCAAAAACATTAACTATCAATTAGCACATATTTTTTATGTGATATGTATTATATACTGTATTCGTACAATAAAGTAAGCTAGAGAACAGAAAATACTATTAGGAAAACCTTAAGGAAGAGAAAATACATTTATAGTACTGTACTGTACTTATTTTAAAAAAATCTGTGTATAAATGGACCTGTGCAGTTCAAACCCATGTTGTTCAAGAGTCACTTGTATTTGGCTCTCCCAACAGTGTGTCTTAGGTTCAAAACCTTGACTCCAACCCTTATTTTCTGATTGATTTGGGTACACCGTAACTTATTCTTCTTTTTATTTTTCTTAAAGGTCAATTGTAATCACTTCAAAGCATTTTGTGAGTGTTCAGTGATTTACTGTATAGAAAGAACATCTACTGTCACAGAACACTTTCCAAATGTTAGATGATAATAATATTATTACCATTATTATTTTTTCTTTGCAGAACTGAGGAAATTATGTGCTTAGAAACTATTTTTTTATATTTGGAAATATGTAAAGTTTAATCCTTTACAGATTACCATCACATTACATCTGAGAAATTAGCATTAATTAGCAA
This sequence comes from Leopardus geoffroyi, assembly GCF_018350155.1. Lineage (NCBI taxonomy): Eukaryota > Metazoa > Chordata > Mammalia > Carnivora > Felidae > Leopardus > Leopardus geoffroyi. The sequence continues at coordinate 23,651,332 of NC_059333.1, forward strand.
TACTAAGACTTGGGTGCAAAGTGTAAAGGCCTTTTGTTGCAGAACTCTTAATCTGCTTATTGCCCTCTTAATGTACTAAACAGGTTCTTTACATCTATGTTAATCAAACATGGGGAAAGAATTTAGCCTGAGTGTTTTAGGCAATATTCCAAAGTCCTTACAAGACAGAACATTTCCATACCTATCATCTTATCATTTGTTGCCTTTGCCAGACTTCTCTGTGTCTTTACATGTTTACATTATTTTGTATAGTAGAACAGAGGTTTAAAGTAAAAATTGCAACAATGGGGTCATGGAAGTAACATGAATGAGTGAGTGGATTTATTGCCCAAAGTTGTGTGTGTGTGTACGTATGTGTATGTAAGAGGTGTGCATGAATACATATGTATGATGCACATATAGACCATGTGTATACATGAATTTTATACAGGCCTACTCTTTCGCCTGTTAATCAAAATGAAATCTTACCTTATGCATGCCCTTCACAACTCAAAGAATCAAGACGTAATTTCATTTTTCTTAAATATGTCATTGACTTAAACAATAGTTGGAGAATTATGAGAAATGACTGAAACTTAGGCTGAGCTGTGGGCAGTGAGCATTCTAGTGAACAGTGGTACACAGGCCTGTCTAAAGGGAGCAAGCTCCTGCTTGTCTCCAAACAATTGCTCCTAAAAGTTGAGAGTACTTTAGACATCATGTTGACAAGTTTAAGATTGTTGGGAAAAGCTGAAAATTGGAATTTTACATGAAATACCACAATTACTAAATGCTGAAAACTAAATATGTATTTTTAGAAACCACAGGCACAACCTTTACACCAACGTCTTTGGAATAAAGCAAAATCCATTTTGGACTAAAAATTTTTTGAGAATCTGAAATTGGCTACATCTGTAAAGTATAATGATGAAGGGAGAGAAAATATGTATTGAAAGCTGCCCATTTTATAATCCTTACCTTTAAAGTTTATTTTTATTTATTTTGAGAGACACAGAAAGAGAGACAGAGAGAGAGAGCACAAGGAGGTAAGGGTCAACATGGAGCCCAAAGCGGGGCTCAAACCCATGGACCCTGAGATCATGACCTGAGCTGAAATCAAGAGTCAAATACTTAACTGCCTGAGCCACTCAGGGTCCCCTGTAATTCTTCTAATGAAGAAGGATTACTTATTACTTCTTTATAAGATCCAAATACAATGTTTGAAATATTTGGGTAGATAATACTTTAATGTAAATTGTCCCTTAATTTTAATGACAGAATAAATGACAGAATTTATTCAAATGATAGAATGACATTCTATCGCTGTGTCCTATAGCATGATGCTTCACTCTATCTCTATAGCTCTGGTGTATGATTCCAAGCAGCTACTGCTGTCTTGTCAGAATTGTGCTTCTAAACCCGAATCTCTGTCATTATATGAAGTTGTTGTCCTTTTACCTCTGCTCAAAACATCTCGGCCGATGACCCAGTATCTCATGTCTTTAAGAAACTAGGATCAAACCTCTCCAAATCCTCCACTCTACTTCTTAATGTATAATTATTTTCATCTGTCTTTATCTCCTCTTCCATCATAAAAATAAATATTGTTTGAACTCCGGGTAAGCTAACTCTTCCACATATGGTCTTTATTCTAAACAACCTTACATTCTTGAATCATTTATTTCAATAGTTCTTACCACTTCAAGATCTTACATCTATATACAAAATTACTCAACCATCTTAAATTCTGAATTTTATATATTTCAGCCATATTCTCTCCTTGAGCTATTCTACTATTTCTATTCTAACTGTTAAAAATAATTTTAAAATATGATTTGAAAAAGTAGTCTATACTTCCCACTTCTATTTTCATACTTCTACTTTCCTTCATGTATGTTGTAATATTTCAGTGTCCTGATAATTCCAAGCAAGCTACAATAGAAACAATCACACCCCTTTGGGGTTTTAAAATTTACCTTTAGGGGCGCCTGGGTGGCGCAGTCGGTTAAGCGTCCGACTTCAGCCAGGTCACGATCTCGCGGTCTGTGAGTTCGAGCCCCGCGTCGGGCTCTGGGCTGATGGCTCAGAGCCTGGAGCCTGTTTCCGATTCTGTGTCTCCCTCTCTCTCTGCCCCTCCCCCGTTCATGCTCTGTCTCTCTCTGTCCCCAAAATAAATAAACGTTGAAAAAAAAAAAAATTTACCTTTAAAACATTTCTCTGACACCTTTCATGATAATATTTCAGTCTGAAACATTTTATACATTCTCTTATATTCAATGTTTATTTAACACATAATTTATGTAGAAATATATGGCTTCACCCCCAAATACTTGAGGATTTTCTATATATCTTATGTTTAGTAATTTCTAATTTAATTCTATTGCCCTCAGAACACAAACTTTGAATAATGTCAGTCTTTTGAAATGTATTGCAATTTAGGCTCAGAATGTCATCTGTGCTGGTGAATATTCCATGTTTCTTTAAAATGTGACTGTAGGGGCGCCTGGGTGGCGCAGTCGGTTAAGCGTCCGACTTCAGCCAGGTCACGATCTCGCGGTCCGTGAATTCGAGCCCCGCGTCGGGCTCTGGGCTGATGGCTCAGAGCCTGGAGCCTGTTTCCGATTCTGTGTCTCCCTCTCTCTCTGCCCCTCCCCCGTTCATGCTCTGTCTCTCTCTGTCCCAAAAATAAATAAAAGTTGAAAAAAAAAATTAAAATGTGACTGTAGTTTTTGGATGTAGTGTTCTATTAATGTCAGTTAAGACAAGGGGCTCCTTTCTTTTTACTAATTATTTGTCTAGTTGTTTGTCAATAACTGAGAGTGGAGAGTTAAATATCTCTAATTATGGCTGTGGGTTTGTCATTTTTTGATTTCTGTATTTGAATCTTTATCATCAGTTGCACCCCAATTTAGTTTTGTTGTGTCTTCTTGATGAATTCACACTTTTATCATCAGGAAATGCCCTTCTCTATCTGGTGAGTTTTCTAAGAATACTTTTTCTACTATAAATGCAGTTACACCAACTTTCTTATAGTTCATATGTATTCTTCTGATATTTATTTTGCAATCTTTTTGTGTTTTTGTGTTTCAAATTTGTGGAGGTTTTTAGTAGGTTTATTTTTTTGCCCTTGTACTCTTGTTTGCTTATCGAATCTTAAAATGTCTGTCTTTTAACTGGAGTGTTTAATTTATTTATATAATCGAATTATTGTATGTGTGTGTTGAAATCTAACATCTTCATATTTGTTGGTTTTAGCTAAAGAAGTTCTTTGTTCTTTTCCCCTCTTATTTCTCTCACATCTTTGGGAATAATTATATTTTACTATTTACTTTTATCTGCTCTATTGATATTCGAGCTATACCCATTTGTTTTTAATTTTAGTGCTTGGTCTAGATCTGAACTGTCCAACAGAGTAGCAACTAGGCAATATGTCCGTTTAAATCAAAACTGAAATTAATTAACATAACATATCATTAAAAATTTAGTTCTGCAGGTGGCCTCACCACCTTTAAAGGCCTATAACATATGTAGCTAGTGGTTACAGGTTTGGAGAGCATAAATTAAAATATTTCATCATCACAGATAATTCTAATGGATAGTGTTATTCTTGAGTGTATAGTATGAATATTTAACTTGTCACATTTGATCTTCAAATAATATTATTTATTTTAACAATATATGAACTTCAAAGCAGTATGATTTCACTTGTGCCTTTCTCTGTTCTTTGGGCTTTTGTATTCCTACATTTTACTTCTCCCTATGGTATACTTCCCAGAATATGTTTGTATCATTTTTGCTTTAGTCAATAATATTTCAAAGAAAATTATATATAAAATTATATATATGTGTGTATTTATATATATATATGTATAATATATGTGTGTATTTATACACATATACACATTTATACATATATAATAGATATGTGTGTGTACATATTCACACATATATAAATACATATATATATATATACACCCACTCATAAAAGATCATAAAAAGGTCATTTATGGCTATTGTCAATTTTTTACTTTCGCAGTGTTCTTCTTTCTTAGTGAAGATCTGGATTTCTTCTGGAGACAAATTCTCTAAGGCATTTCTCTGAGAAAATGCTTTTGTTTTAGCCTCATTTTATTTTATTTTTTTATTATTTAAAAAAAATTTTTTTTCAAAGTTTATTTATTTTTGGGACAGAGAGAGACAAAGCATGAACGGGGGAGGGTCAGAGAGAGAGAGAGGGAGACACAGAATCGGAAACAGGCTCTAGGCTCTGAGCCATCAGCCCAGAGCCTGACGCGGGGCTCGAACTCACGGACCGTGAGATCGTGACCCGGCTGAAGTCGGACGCTTAACCGACTGCGCCACCCAGGCGCCCCTGTTTTAGCCTCATTTTAAAGAATTGTCCCACTAGATAGAATGTTTTTCACTTTCACAACCCTATAAACCTGTTGTTCCATCAGTTTCTAGTCTCTATTTATTCTAAGAAGTCAGCCGCGTAACAACGTTCCACCATATCCAACACTCCCTGTACTGCCTGATTTTAACTGTTCTCTTTGCATTTCTCGGGTACTATCTAAGATGAGGGGCACTGAGGTCTCATGGCCTAGACTTGAGTCCTAGATTTGAAATTTCAAAATGCTGTAGCATAAGCAAGTTACTTGGCTCTCAAGTCGTTGAGTTTTCCCATCTCTAAAGTAGGAGAAATAATAATAAATCACAGGGTATTAATTAAGTAGATACATATGAATGCTTTGACTGACACATGACACTTGTCAAATGATCAGTGAATGGTAATTACCATCGCTATGCTGGAAGTGTTTATTCATATATATTGCTCACCGTACAGATGGTGAGCTACTTGAGATTTAAAAAACACCATGTGGTATTCAGTTTTCTGTTTTTGCAGTGCTTAAACATTTCCTCATTCTATCAGTATTCCATGGAGAGTAAATGTAGAAAGTATCTGTGGACTTTTATTTCCATTAGTATTTATTTTGTCAAAATGAAACTTATTTGGAAGCATATGTGTGTGTCGGTGTGTTCCATTTTTGTGTTTAGTAAATATATTTGTTTTATATGACAGGGTTTACTGGAAATACTGTCTTTTTTGTCTAGTTGATTTTCAAGGTCCATATGTTAAAGAAAGTGCAAGGTTCTAGTGAAGAGAAAAATATTTTAATGTACAAATATGAACTTTAAAATACCTGCATTAAATGGAAAGAGGTTATTCACAAAAGAAGTGAAAAAGAATGTTCAATAAACATTGATTCGCTTATTTAACAGTGGTAATTTTGTACTTATTATACCCAGACACTGTTTAGGGGCTGACAATATATCATGAACTAGACAAAGACCCTAATAGTACATTAGACCCTAATAATAGATTATTTTTTCATTGTAGGAGATGGGAAAAACACCAATAATAACAAACATGTAAATGAGGCTTCAAAATTCACCACCTGACAACTCTGATATGCAGAGAAAATACTCAACTCCTTTAATTTGTTGAAACTTTTACACATCGATTTTCTTAAAAGCTACCACTAGATGTTTAATAGGAAGACAAGTGTATTTAGTTCTGTTCAATAAGCTAACCTTTTGATAATTCTTTTGATCCCAATGAAGATTTTTTTAAATAAAAATACAAATGTACAGTATTCTTCAAAGGTAGAAAAATCCTTTCAATACCCTTACAATACCATGTGGTTTAATAGTAATCTTTCTTTTTAAAACTAAATTTGTAATTGATAATGCACAATTGATTTCTTGTGAAATGTTGCACTTCTGTTTTGAATCTTCATTGCCTTTATTTAAACCAAAGATAAGGACAATTTACACTATTGCAACAAGCCAAATCGGGCCTATCTTATTAGAGATGATAAAAAGAGTGTTAAATGATGTTGCTGATAAATACAGTCAATTAGCTGGTACACACTGTGTGTTCATTTACCAAGGCTGCCAGAACAACACTACAGACTGGGTAACCTTAAACAACAAAAATTTATTTTCTTACTACTCTCGAGGCCAGAAGTCCAAGGTCAAGTGTTGGCGAGTGTGATTTCTTTTGAGCCTCTCTTTTTGTCTTTCAGCTGGCATCTTCTTGCTGTGCCTTCACATTGGCTTTTTCTTTATGTGCATGTATCCCTGGTGGCTTTTCATGTGTGTGTGTTCCAATCTCCTCTGCTTATAGACACCAGTCAGATTTGACTAGGGTCTATGCTTACCACCTCATTTTAACTTCATTTTCTTTAAAGGGTCTACTTCCAAACACAATCACATCCTGAGGCACTTGGGGAGTTAGGGCTTCATTATGTTGAAATGTGAATTGATGGGAGCAAGCAGCATAATACTGTGTCTTAAAAGTTGATCGGGTCAAACTTATCCCTTACTTAAAATGCAGTTGCTCTGATACGTGCAGGTCCATACTAACTTACTGACAAACTATAACTGGTCTGAATACATTTTTCTTGCTATATTTCCTTCTTCTTGGGGGGCGGGGGGAGAAAAAGAGAACATCACTCCAGTTACTAAGAAGCAGGGAGAGCATCACTGTTCCAGAGGGACTTAGGGAACTCATTCTCTCATGTTCCTCTCTTCTCTCTCAGCCCCTCTGCTGTCATTACAGGTAAGTGAGAAGTGCCAGGATTGTGCTATAAATCATGTCCTAAGTTATGAACTGTGGATATAATATGAACTGATCTTTAGAAACCTTTTGCCTTTTCTGAGCTAGAACTGTAAGTAGATAGATGGACTCAGTCTCGAAGATCACCTCATTTTTAGAGTACTACAAAAGGTCATCCCGATGCCGTATAAAATTAGAATCAGAAGGAAATTTAAATCCTTTCTACAGGTTCTGACTGAGGACTTGAGACCAGTGCTCTGGAGTTTTCTGAGGAGAAAGACGGGCGTGTTGCAAGGAATGGTGCAGGGTGTGGTGAATCTTTTCACTATTGGTTTTGTCCTTAATTATCTTCCAGTTTAAGAGGGTTTTTTGTGAGTTTGGGTGGAATTTTTGATGGGTCAATCTGAAGCCACTTGTGTTCAGGTCCAACAGTCCTGTCCTTACCAAATGGATTTTTTTGCCGCAAGAAGTCCCAGTCAACTTGCTATCTTTAATTTCGGCTTGATTTTGGCATAAGAGTACTGGTAAGTTCATTTCGAAATTGGCTTTGACTTATTTTGGATAATGATTTCAAGAGAGAGAGATCTTCAGAAGATCTTGATTGTGGCGATTCTTATTTGTACAATGGGTCCCTTCTTATTAAGGTACTAGGTGTAGGTTCACATATGAAGGAAGAACATTCTCCAGTTAAAGTTCTGGCATAGTAATTATTAAGCCCTAGGACGATTACCACGTGTATAGTTTGTTGACTCTGAGTGAAAGGCTGTGCAATGGTGGACTTAACTTTGATATTGTAGCACCTGTATCAATAATAATTTTGTAAAATTGTGTTTCAATATTTAGAAAATTATATTCTCATGAATTTCAGAGTAAAACAGGGAAATGGGCTCTTGATTTCACCACTGTACATCTTCATTGATCTTTTTTTTTTTCTTTTACCTTCTTAACAGGTTAATCCTTTTTTCCGAAGTTTTTTTTCTGTTTATATATCAGCTACAAGAATCCTTATCAAAAGAATCCTCTATCCTGCTGTATTTATTGACTGAAGTGGGAACATCTAGCTTTTGTTTTCTATAGGCCGACAATTCTGAGACCTATTCTAATTTTGTTTTTAGGCTTTTTTCAAAATGTTCAGCTTGCTCCTGTAGGTCTGGCGATGAAACTATTTTTCATTCTATTTTTTGCTTGTGTATTAAATCTTCTTTTCTGCTTCAACACTATTCACAGAAAGTGGAGTGAGCCAGTCACATATGGCTCAGGATCCACTCCTGAATTATCTCTCAAAATGAGCTTATATCTATGATGTTTCCAAATCACACATCCTTTCTCTGCTTGTGGGACTTAATCAGAGGAAAGGCTTTGAGGGTAGACTCCAAAAGACCTTTCCCCAGTTTAACTTTTCTAAACAACTCTGGTAGCCTATACATTTTGGGATCTTTTAACTCATCTTCAGGGTCTTCTTGTTCTGTTGCCTATTCTAAATTTTTCAACCTATATTTTCAAATACTGCTGCCACAAAAACTATCTGTTCATAATACAAAGCTCAGTTTACTCTTACTGCAGCAAAGGAGATCACTCTGTGACAGACTCTTGTAAGTAGCCAAAAGATGGGAAGATAAGTCTGGGGACTTAGGAAATTTTGGAGTCTGGTTAAAGGACAGTATTTAAATGATACAATAATTTAGCGCTGGTGGACACAGAAGGTAATCGTCTTACGGTGAGGGGACTGATGCTCTTGGGAAGTAAAACTTCCATTTCATGTTATCTGTTCAGGTATTGTTTATTCAAATGGAATTTTCTGGATGTCCCAAGAAGGAACAATTAAGTCATTGGCAACTGTCTGGAAGAGTAAATGCACGATGATAGAGACAGGGAAATAGTCAAGCCCTGTTAATATAGATTATAAAGTTAGTAGATATAGATAATTTCAGTTCTCAGTTTTCATCACTAGGGAAGGCGGAAGGCTACGTAAACCTTGTAAATCTGAATATTTAGAAAGGAATCACTTGGCCAAAATATAAAAGCAACCAGTTTCCTTGAGAAGAAAATCGATCACTGATGATCATTGAACTGAGGTCCTCAGGGCATTTCCAAACATGCACTATAGACATGTGCATGTTTTGTGTTAGTTCACTACAGCTGCTGTAACAAAGTGCCAAAGACTGAGTGATTTAACAGAAATGTATTTTTTCATAATTCTGGAGGTCAGCAGTCTGGAATCAAACCGTCATTGGGGCCATGCTCTGGATAAGATACTGCCCTGCCGCTCCCTTTTTCCAGTAGTGTTGTTGGCTTACAGCTGCATCATTCAAATGTCTGCCTCTCTCAGTATAAAGCATTCCTATTGTTTTTGTTCATGTCATCTTCCCTCTGTGCTTGTCTCCCTTCTCTTTCCATAAGCACACAGGCCATGTTGGATTAGGGTCTGCCTAACTGACCTCATCTTAACTTGATTACATCTGCAATGACCCTATTTTCAAATATGGCTACATTCACAGGTGCCAGGAGTTAAGACTTCAACATATCTTTTCCGAGGTATACAATTCAACCCATAACTGGTTTAAAGAAACTTTTGACCTCAGAGGCAGAAAATGAAACTCAGAATCAACCAAGGTTGGAAGTTGAATATCATACTGTCTTGGTTAGCGTAATATGTAATGGCACAGAAACCTTAAGGTTATTTCTCATATGAACAGTATAGTGGGGAGGGATGGTGGTGGGAGGAGGGGACACCACAAATGCTGGCAAAAAAGTGAAGGCATGGAACGCTGTGTGTGGAAATTTTTAGAAGCATTGTTAGATGTCACTTCCATTAATGTTTTACTTACTCAAATTCAACCACATAGCCACATCGAAATTTAAGACAGGAGGAAAATTATTAAAAGAAATTTGGTGAGTAGCTGGCATCTCTGCTACAGAAATTATGATGTGTGTACTACCATGAAACCCTCATAACTCTAGGAGACTTCAACAAACTTTTCTTGGGAAACAGAGGAAAAAGGAAAATCTGTGACAGGATGTATCCTTAAGCAGGTCTACACATGGATTTGAAGCTGATATTCACCATTTGGATAGTGTAAGAAACCATAAAGCAAACAAGGTAATTTAAAATGATTCTAGAGGAGTAGTGCACCAGGTACCTGGCAGTTGAAAGATACATCCTTCCCCAGTAATCCATTTTTGTGTCATGAATAAATTGCTAAATAAAATGAAGACCTCACAATTAAAAAATAATGATTATACACAAGAAGGTCACCAGGAAAAGCAACAGAAAATCGCATTTGTTTCACTTGGTTCTAGGAATATGTTAAAATGTAAACTCTAAGGCACCATTAAGATCTAGTCAGGGAGAACATGCATTTTATCAAATTTCCCAAGTGATTCTTAGGAACATTAAAATGAGAAAAACCTCCCTAGTATAGTATTTTTCTAGGTGAGCTGCATATCAGTAACCTGGGGGAGTTAATTCCTGAGTTTCACCCCTCAAATTCTGATTTAATTGGACTTACTTATGACCTAAACTTCAAGATTTTGAAAGAATCCCCAGGTGACTCTAATGTGCAAAGTTGCGATCACTCTCTCTAGGAATGTTGTTTCATTTCTCCCTTGATCCCCACATATTCTAACAGGTTCACTTGCACTTAGTAGGTTTTCAATACATGCTGATTCCATTGGGGCTTCTCTGTGCAAGCACATTGTTTTCCCTAAAGAGATTGGAATAGTATTCAATTCTTTTTAAAGACAGGATTATTCTTATCTTCAAAATACATCACCTGCTGTTCACTGCTTTTCCAGTCATGAGTTGAAATTTAAATAAGATAATTGAAGGCAAACACCTTTCAACTAGTCATTTTAACAATGGCTGTAATTTAACAGACTTGATTCAGATACAGACAAATTTCTTCTCTAAAAGAGAAAAATCTTATAATAATGATATAGAATTTTTAAAAATTTTACTAGTTATTAGTTACCTGGTAAATAAATCCTCAAGAATTTATGCCAAGTTTACAGTTGGATAAAGAGACCATTGTTAACAGGCATATTTATGTATGTGCAAATACACACACGCACACGCGCGCGCGCGCACACACACACATACGCCTGTACCTCCAAGGCTAGAATTTTAATTTTTTTTAAGTCAAATCACTTTTTTTTAGAGCTACGACTTTTCCCAGCTGGCTGTGTTTTCACTCCATAAACACTGCAATGTTCTGTACCGTTGAATGATTCTGAGTTGATTACATTTCCCCAAACTCAAGAGATACTGACTTTCTAGAAAAGATGCATTAAAAGGGAAAGAGAAGAAAACATTTTAGAATATAATATGTAGCAATATGCCCAAAGATTCACATAGGAAACAAGATAAAATTTGAATTTTTTTCAACTCCAAGTCATCATCTTTGACAGTTATTATTTTATCCATGCTCTTCTCAGGTGCTACTCTGTTTTCAAATTTTTAAGAAACAGTGGTAGGATACCTTATTATGTACTTTGTCTCATTTCAGTGACATAAGGTGTGTAATTTTAAGTGTATACAAATAAGGGCTCTTTTCATCCCTACATCATTTTTAAGTAGAAGAAGAAAACAAATCTCTATTCTAGGAAACTATGAGAAAATAGTTTTTGGTGAATAATTGGAAAAAAATAAAGAGGAACATTTGTCTTGTCAAGATTTACACTTTGCACAGTGCTACTTTGGGCTTCTCCAGTATTTTCCACAAAGCATTATAATGTATTATAATCTTCAAGATTAATTCTTCCTATTTGGTATATCAAAGTTAATTCTTGTCCTCATGGCCTAGCCTTATAAAGGGCTTCCTAATCCATACTAAATGATTTGTTGTTTCAATAGAACACAATCAATTATCATGAGCACTATAATAAATTCTAATACAAAAATCTACCCTCTTGAGATATCATGTTAGCTTGGGGATTTAACCACCTGAAGCTTGCCTACACATTCTGTGGGCATTTGGCTTTAGACTGCATTTCTGGACTTGTTTTGTCTGTAAACAAGGGACTTCTGCCTTCAAGGCAGTCCATCTGGCTGTTGCTGCAGACCTAAATTGCTTTGCACATTTTGGATGTGCAATGAGCCAGGCTTTCCAGTGAGAGACAAAGTGTAAGCACTTTAGGAAGCTGCATTAACTCATTCAGCCACAGAGGTGTCCCGTTAGCCCATCCTGAGGTTTTTCACTGGATCGACAGATCACCTGGAAAAGTGGGAAGTGACAGGCTCAAACCCCCAGGGAGGTTCACTCAGTAACGTGAGGCCTGATGCATACTCTAATCTGCATAAAACACTGTGAAAGTATGAATTGAATTTGAATTTGTCCAGAATTCAAAATAGAAAGGTCAACTCCTAAAAGAACACATTGTGGAGTTTAGTTAGGCCAGAACAGATCAGTTTCTACATGACCTCTTGGTGCTTACTCAGTGTTTTGCATTTGTGTGTATATAAGTATTTGCCTTTTAAACATTCTTATGATTGCTTAGCATTGTATCAATTTATTTAATATATCTCTGGCTAATAGGAAGGAATAGTAGTCACTATAAAACTAAAATATGTCCATTTTAAGGCTACAAACTAATTTCTTATAATGTCCTTGATTATCTTCATTATTCTGATATTTATAAAAGGAAAATATTACGACACTTTGTATTTCTTTTTAAAATAAACTGATCAGGGTGGCCTGAGTGGCTCAGTCGGTTAAGCATGGGACTTTTGATTTTAGCTCAGGCTCTGCGCTGTCAGCACAGGATTCTCTCTCTCCCTCTGTCTCTCTCTGCCCCTCCCTCATTTGTGCACGCTCTCTAGCTCTCTCTCAAAATACATAAATAAACAGACTTAAAAAAATAAACACAATAAATGGATCAGGCAGCTATCACTGGGATATATGTACGTATGAAGGAAGGTAGGACAGAAAGAGGGAGAGAGACAGAGAGACAGAGAGAGACAGTGAGAGAGAGTGAGAGAGAGACAGAGAGAGATTGAAAACTTATAATAAATATTTCAGATGGTTCTATCCAGATGTGTTTCTCTGTTGTGCTACCAAAACATTTAAGTTGATTGACTTTACAGATCCACCACTGGAGAAACTAGTCTAACAAAAATGACCCAGGGGCGCCTAGGTGGCTCAGTCGGTTAAATGACTGACTTTGGCTCAGGTCATGATCTCATGGTTAGTGGGTTCGAGCCCCACACCGGGTTGTGTGCGGACAATTCAGAGCCTGGAGCCTGCTTCAGATTCTGTGTCTCCCTCTCTCTTCCCTCTCTCTCTACCCCTCCCCACTGCTCACACTCTGTCTCTCTCTCTCTCTCCCCCCACCCGTCTCAAAAATAGATAAAACATTTAAAGAAACTTTTAAATGACCTGAATTTATTGCGCTTATAATCTAATGATTCTACATATTTATGATAACTTGCACAATAAGCTTTATACACAAGTTATTTCATCATCTAATTATTGCTTACCTCCCCAGTCTTATTTCCATTATCTTCCCTATATGTAATATTTGCTGTAGGCTGATGAAACCAATGCTAATAACCCAAAAGGTATATACTGTTTCAAGTCTAATATCCATTCAAACGAAAAAGCCTTCCTGTTTCTTTCAGAGGGCATGGATGGTTCCTATTTTTTGCTTGGAAATCACTTCTAGAGGCATCAGACTCTGAAAAAATATCCTGAAATTTTCAGCATAATGTAGACAATTTCCTTTATGCCCATATCTCCAAACTTATACAAAACTATAATAGAAAAAATACATTATTCTAGTTTTATTGATTTATTCTCCATATAGTCTATAAGATCCTTATAATAGGAAACATATTTTAATCTATTTCCCAATAAATGCCACTGTAGATTGCACATTGCAAAGGCTAATAAATATTTGTTAATCTGCTGTAGATGATTTTTTTGCAGTCTAGTCAAACAAAATGATCCTCCTTATTATAACTTTTGTGGAAAAGGATAATTTGAAATTTTTAATCAAGAGAAAAGTGTTGAGCTTTGACATTGTTCATATGTGAATTGGTACAAAGATCACTTTTAGAAAGAATATTAATAATTAATCCTGGTAACAAAGGAGAATCTGATTATTTTGAAATAGCTAATTTTGAAAAGCTGTGACTTTTTTGTGCTGTCCTAGCGCTAAGTCAGTATTAATCACCATTGAAAGATCTAGAAATTTAATATAGTGCATTTACTGACAAAAGATAGTTTGGAATTCTGTTTTGGACACGATAGTCTCAATATCCCCTTCTCTCTCACCACTAAAAAACAAAATTTTAAAAATTTTCCACCAAACATGTATGCACAATTTTATCCTATTCATTGTTTCATAGTAAGTTTCCTATTAAAATCACGAACTTCTTTTCTAGTCAGCCAGTTTTCTTGCAGAGACTGGCTAGTCTTATAACAAGAGAAAAATAAAACATTCTATCCAAATTTACATTAAAATGAATTTTAAAGTAATTCAGAACATTGACTTTTGGCAGGATTTTACTTATTATGAAGAGGAAAAGAATGGGATCTGCCTATCAAAATAATGAAACTGAGCACATATCTGCCAAATACACTACGTATGTTGCTGAAATGTATTATTAACCTTGAACACAATATGTTTTGTCAAATAAAAGAAATCCCATTAAGGCTGCCAATTCTAATATCAGTGACATAGCTTTATTCACAAAAAGCCACGAGGTTTTTATAAATCACAAAAGTATGAGGTGGATATATAGTTTTTGGCAAATCCAGTGACTTACCAACACATGAAAACATGATGTTGACTACAAAACTTTTTTCCTATGAGTGGCTCTTGTCTGGTAGGAAAAAAAAAAAAAAGAGCCAAGAGCCATAGATAAATGAAAGGACACTTATTTTTTTAGCAATCCTTTAAAATTTCAAAAATACTGTTGAAAACCTATTTTAAAATATTTTGATCATTCAAGGCATCAAAATATTGTTAGTCTGTTCACAAGTATATCTCATGGAAATCACAGACTACTTTGTCGGATTATTCAGAGCTTTATTGTTGTAGAGGCTAATAAAGAGGGGTTCACAGAAAGAAATGGGATAGGGCACCTGAGTGGCTCAGTAGGTTAAGCATCTGACTCTTGATTTCATATAAGGTCATGATCTTGCATTTGCTGTGTTCCAGCCCCACATCAGGCGCTGGGTTGACGGTGTAGAACCTGCTTGGGATTATCTTTCTTCCTGCTCCTCCCATACATTTTCTCTCTCAATATAAATAAGCTTAGAAAAAAAATAAATGGGATAAACTGCACTGTCAACCAGTGTATGTGGCAAAGATAATACAGATTCCAGTGTCCTGTGTTTTTCCTTGGAAATTTTGGTTATGCTACAGGTGTCTGTTTTGGTTGCTATCACGAATCTGCCTCATCAGTTTATTTTGCAGTCTGCTTTTTGTCTTCTGGATATTTCTTTTATAATGGATAACCCCACTTTTTTTTGTCTTTATTTTTCTATTCAGTGTTTTTTCCCTATAGATAATTCCATGTTTGTGATTATTGTTGAAATGATTGTTGTTGGAAGAAAAGCCACTACATTTTTATAGAGGGTATATGTAATTCTGTTTTTATTCTTAAATTAAGATGGAGAGTATTAGAATACTGTACTCATAAAATAAGAAATACCCATGATGCAGAGATGTTGGGAGCATATGCATCTCAAATGCTAGTTGGCCAGGTTTTACATTCCCAGAAGTCAAGAGCCTAGACTCAGAAAACAGGATCAATGATTAGATCTCAAAGGAAAGCATCCCCTTTAGTGCCAATAATGACAAAGGCCTCTAGTGTTGACTCAGATATGGGATTGATATGACATAGTGAGATAAACTAGGAAGGAATTAAAAATCAACTGTAAAATAAGCAAGTGGTAGAAAGATAGCTCGTCCATTTACATGTTTAAAAAAAGTGATTTAAAGCTACATTTGTGACACTGAATTGTATTTTTCCCTTAATTTTTAAAGTCACTAAACTTTACAAAATTTTCAAAGTCAGATTTCTGACTATTTTTACTGTAACCATATCTGAGTACAGCCCTTAATGGAGTGATGGAAACAGTGATATATTATGTAATTTTTACTTTTTCCATTGCCAAATTTCATGTATTGTCTATAACATACCAATCATTGTCCTAGGTGGTTAGGTTATAACAGGAAAAGCAAAACAGAAATAATGACTCCTTAATGGTGACCGCGTCTGGTGTGCTCACGGAACAGCAAGGAGACTGTGGTCAAAACAAAGTGAACAAGGCAGCGGAACGAGCAGGCTCTCTCCTATGACACCTGAGGTACCCAGAGCCTCCTCTGTTCCAGCAATTCCAGTCCCTCCAGTTTCAGGCTAACAACAACAACTACAACAACAACAGCAACCACATTATATCCTGACCTATTATATTCTATATTAATGCTATATCTGCTTTACTATTTCATAATTTTTGTTGTGGATTTAGGGCAGATACCATAAGGGAAACAGTTTGTGGGCATGCAACCCAATCCCCAGCTAAAACCCTGTTCACAATTAGCAATGTGCTCCAATCTGATGATGTCTGGGTAGGAACATTTCATTTCCTATCATTTTGCTTCCACTTTCAAGTTCAGAAGTTCTTTGTTTTAGGATCAGTAATCGTTGCTGAGCCTACACCTCCCAAAGATCATTCTCCTTTTTTTTTTTTTTTTAATTTTTAATTTTTAATTTTTATTTTATTTTTGATCATTCTCCTTTTAAACAATGCAAATAATGAACATATTTGTAATTTTAAACACAGAATGCCAGAATGTAGAACTAAATGTTATTTAAGAACAGAAATAGGTAAGGGTCAGTTTTGATCAGTATTGGAAAACAAAAATAAGGAGACAGTGAACATTAAGATGGGCAGATAAAACGAGATTTTTCTCTAAGTGGAATGCAGAGAAGTAAGATATTTCGGGACCTTTGAAGACATGGCAATATATCCCGGAAGATTTTAACTATTTTTAGTTTCATAATGCGAGCTGGGATCTCTGTCTTCTTTGGCAACTTAGACATTTCTCGCTAGAGTTTTTCATATCACAGCACACTGAGAAAATAATAATGTATTAGATAAATGGAAGAGGAAATTCTAGCAAAAACAATAGTTCTATGGACCTGAAAGCTGCAAGCTCTACCGTCCTCTGTAAGAGTTGAGGGGATCAAGAGGCCAGCATTACTGCTGGAGTCACGCTCTTTTGAACATTGCTGCGCTTGGAAAGTTCTGGGCTGGTAGTAAATAAGGTTTGCAGTTGGGGTTAGCCTTTCTCTCTGTACACTTTTTGTTTTTTTAAGTTTATTTATTTTGAGATAGACGGGGAGAGAGAGAGAGACAGACAGAGAGAGAGAGAGAGAGAGAGAGAGAGAACACGAGCAAGTGGAGGAGGGGCAGAGAGAGGGAGAGACAGAATCCCAAGCAGGCTCCTAATGTCAGCACAGTCCCCGGACGTGGGGCTCAAACTCACAAACTATAAGATCATGACCTGAGCTGAAACCAAGAGTCAGTTGCTTAACCGTCTGAGCCACCCAGGTGTCCCTCTCTGCACACTAAGTATGATGATTTTACAAATCAAATATTCACAAATATTCAAATTTGTGAATATTCAAATTCATATATTTACATTTTTACCTGCCACAGGTAACCAATGTATTTTACATGTTGGACCAAATCCTATCAGACCACAGGCTGGTTATTCCTCTCTTGCTCTAATCACTCCAATCATTTTTGTTTTCCATCTTGTTACACTGAAATTAAAAAACAAAACAGTGGACTATGCCACAGTGTTGTACTTTTGGCTCATGCTGTGACATAAACATGCAGATAATAATCTTTTAAAAATGTAGCTTCTTGGGGCGCCTGGGTGGCGCAGTCGGTTAAGCGTCTGACTTCAGCCAGGTCACGATCTCGCGGTCCGTGAGTTCGAGCCCCGCGTCAGGCTCTGGGCTGATGGCTCAGAGCCTGGAGCCTGTTTCTGATTCTGTGTCTCCCTCTCTCTCTGCCCCTCCCCCGTTCATGCTCTGTCTCTCTCTGTCCCAAAAATAAATAAACGTTGAAAAAAAAAATTAAAAAAAAAATGTAGCTTCTTTATCTGGGCCCATAATATAACCAGTTTAAATTTATATTTCTCATATGGTGAATATTGATCTACTCAAAATCCAGTATACATTCATGATTTTAAAAATATGCAGAATTTCAAAATGACTGTAGTGCCATCATTGTGTGCAATTAATTTTCACAATGCATTTAAAACACATTCACCACTGAAATAAAATTGCATTTCCAGGGAGCCTCACATTATACTGTAAGGTATATGTAGGTCATATAATATGTAATACTAAAGAGCTTTATTATTTAAATGCCACCACTTTTTGATTAGTCAAAGATATGTCTGCCTTATATAAAATTCCACTAAATTGATAACACATAGTCAAGTTCCTTTGTATTGATGCATTTTTTTCTAATTTAGTAATCTCCAACAGCGTTGTCACATTGTAACTCAAACATAAACACTGAAAGTATTTATACTTTCATTTATAAATGATTTACTGAAATTAATCACAGCACAGTTAGCTTATATGAAGACTATTTTTACAAATTTTTACAAATTTTACAAATTTTTACAAATTTATTACAAAGCCATGATGAATTTCTGGCAAAAGTCTAATCCATTTGTAGGTAATTCAGAAGGGAAATCCAAAAAGACGAAATTATGGAAAACAGCTGATGATTACCTTAGAAAGAGGTCCAAGTTTTAATTTTTATCTTTGTTTTATTTTGAGAGCAATAGAGCAAGAGTCTTCATATTATTCCCCTCTTTATTCCTATTGCATCATCATGTAGAACACATAAAAAGGGATTGTTAAAAGTAGCACTGAATGGATTATCCTCTTTCAAACAAGGCTTTTCATCACTATCTAATACCATCTGAAAGGTACTTATGTAATCAAAGTCAGTCTGCCAATCATGTAATTTCTACTTTGTGATTTGAAAGAACTTTCAATACAGGTAATAGAATATGAATTTTTGAATTCTTGAATCATATAGATGTTGTTGAAGCATCTTTTATATTTCGACAAACAGATTATTTTACATTATAAAATGTAGTTAAAGTTATAACTTGAATAGTATATGTTTCCACTTTGCTGAATACAGGATAACAATTTTTCTCATTAAGTGACAAAATTTATTGGCTGTATTTATAAGCTGGGAAATGTCATCACAAGATGGCATAAATGTGTTTTCTACTATGATCTACTAGCCATACAAAAAGAAAACATTTTTAGTTTCCTGCAAAGCAAAACTAGATTTGGTCACCAGATTCAGATGAAAATTAAGTAGAACAAAAATTAAAATGCACATTTTAATTGGTATCTTGGAAACATGGAATAACATTAGGTTTTGTCTCTATATGCAAGGGAACCTGTCTTTTAAGATATCTTAGTAATTGTTTATCTTTTGATTAGTTTCTAAAAATTGATAAAGCTTAAAAATGTGCTCTAAATATATTAATAAAAGTGCACTAAATAAAACAAAATAATGTATTATCTCTTTATTCCTATCTCTTTATTCCTTTTTCTAGTAGTTATCTAATATACACGTCAGATGAATAAAAGAAGTATTTCCTTTCATAAATAAGCTACTATTTCTCAAAAATTTCTGTTCCCAAAAAGGTGATGATAAGTTTAAAGACAATACCAAAATGTTCCAATGCCATATTTTGGTGGCTAGTCAGAGAATTAAAGATCAACAAGAAGAGAGATAGATACGAAGCTTTGGTTAAACAAATCATAATACTGGATGATGCTGGAACAGGATAAGATTTGTTACAAGATTTCTGAATTATAGGAATAGGGATGTTCCTTAATCATTAGATGGCTAGTGCACAAATTTAATTTAAAGTAAAAAAATGGGGGCGACTGGGTGGCGCAGTCGGTTAAGCATCCGACTTCAGCCAGGTCACGATCTCGCGGTCCGTGAGTTCGAGCCCCGCGTCAGGCTCTGGGCTGATGGCTCAGAGCCTGGAGGCTGTTTCCGATTCTGTGTCTCCCTCTCTCTCTGCCCCTCCCCCATTCATGCTCTGTCTCTCTCTGTCCCAAAAAAAATAAATAAACGTTGAAAACAAAAAATTAAAAAAAAAATAAAGTAAAAAAATGTTATAGCATGGCACTCTCATGCTGGTATTTTCTATACTACATAGAAGACAAACACTTAAATACTCTTTTAGTATGATATTTAACTCTAAGTATATAAATTTGACCCCAATATTGCATGCTCATAGTATCATGACGACTGAGGAGGAATGAGCTACATTTTAAACACAATAGCATATTAATAATTCCATGCAACACACAGATTACATATCTTATAAACTCCATTCATGTACCAACATAAAACACATTGTGTTATATACATCAGCTTTTTACACAAATTTAAGTCGTGTCTTCCTTGTTAGTTAAGACTTTTCTCAAATATGGCTTCTTTACGAAGGGTACACTTCTTTCCCATGATCCACAGTTGCAAATGACAACTTGTAACCAAACAGAATATCCTCTGGCTCTCTGTTCATTGCTTTTTCTACCATGCCATACTGCTTCATAGCTATAAGTACTTGTTTTGATGCCTGAGAACAAGTGCCCAAAATGCCAAATGTACTTTAGATATAAGTAGGGCAGAACACTGACTTTTGAAGATTCAGAAGCCTGAGATGTATTCTTAGCCATATGTAGAGCAATCACTTAGACATATGGGTATCATGGATGCCTGTGATTATGGAACACATATTTTGTTTTTCCTTCCAATAAAGAGATTTTAATCTAAGTGCTTTGATAGGTATATAATTGAACCTAAAATTTTGTTCCAAATGGCACAGAAGAGACAATTTTGACAGAAAATGCTTAAGACATAAATTAAAGAAATTGCATTAATTAGAAAAAAAATATTTGGGGCACCTGGATGGCTCAGTGGGTTCAGTGACTGACTCTTGATTTGGGCTCAGGTCATAATCTCACGATTGTGAGATCAAGCCCCGTGTTGGATTCTGTGCTAGAGCGTGGAACCTGCTTAGGACCCTCTCTCCCTCTCTGCCTGCCCCTCCCCTGCTTGCTTTCTTTCTCAACAAACAAACAAATAATAATAAAATAAATAAATAAATAAATAAATAAATAAATAAACAATTTGTATATTCTTAATGCAAGACCTAATTTTGAAAAAGGTTTGCCTTTTTGATAAACGCATTAAGAAATAAAAATTGGAAAGTGTTCCCTTAACCACCTCAGTAGTTACCCAAGGTCTCTATTGTTTTCAGTGGATACTTGTGGTGAAGCTAAAACAAAAATGTCATCAAGAAAGAGGAAAATGTCCTTTTTGTCTGTTGTAGCTGTCCTGAAAACACCTAATTTACCTAAAGAATTAAGAAAAGTAGGTAATAAAATGTTAAGTATACTTGGAAAATACATTTTCTTTCCTTTTTATTAGAAACTTGACCTTAAAAATGGTCTTTTTAACAATTTTGTCCTACCAAAATGAAATGATATGATTTTGGTTAATACGTTGAGGTATATTACACAATTTGAATCACAGATGATTTATATTTATATTATCTGGAGCTTTCAAGAAATAAGTGAAAATGATAAGAATGTTATTTTTAAAAAATTCTCAAGCAGATAAAAGAGAATAGAGTAGTTCTCAGAAATGGTCTAGTTACTCATAACACTTGGCTGCTTCTCATAGTCCATTATATCAAAGATTGGTTGCATAATTTGGTCAGATGAAATATTGACCTGAATTCTTGGGTCTATAATTTGGACTGAATAGAGGAGTTTCTTTTTTTTATTTCTGATGTATTTTTCTATTTTCTTTCCTAACATGTAATAGACTACAGTGTATTCTGGTAGAACTAATTTTACTATTCTCTCCAGATAGGGTTCAATTAAATAGTTCAGTAGTAAGTAGGGCTCACTTCACTGCAAAGTAGCCACGCAGGTTTATCTATCTTATGTCTTCTCCAGGAGACTCTTTTGAGTTATGGTGTTTGGTTGGAATTTAATGTACTTTTTTAGATCCAAGATAAGAATAGAGCTAAATAATGGAATTGAATTTTACATGTTTATGTGAGTTTCTGAATATTTTCATCCAAATATACAATGACATGGGAAGCCATGCCTTTCTACTTGCACAATGGTTTGATCCAAGAAGCCCAAACTTTGATGTATGTTCATTGAAGTATATTTTTAAAGACCTCTAATTTGGGTAAAGTAACTTGAATTTTCAACTTTTAGCAAGTCTTCCTTTTCACAGTGTGATGAAATAACTTATTTACAGAAATTGCAGAATAAATAAACAAGCCTAGCCTAGACTTTAAACATTTTTATGCCCACTTATCCAAAACTGGTTTATATTTTTCTCTATTCTATTCTATTCTATTTTAGAAAGAGAATGTGACTGGGGGATTGGAGCAAATGGAGAGACAGAGAGAGAAAAAAATCTTAAGCAGGCTCCATGCTCAGTACAGAGCCTGATGTGGGGTTTGATACCAAGACCCTGGAATCATGACCTGAGCTGAAATTAAGAGTCTGATGCTCAAATGACTGAGCCACCCAAGTGCCCCCAAAGCTGACTTATATTTTCTTTTTTTGTTAATGTTTTTATTTTATTTTTGAGACAGAGAGAGAGAGACAGTGCAAGGTGGGGAGAGACAGAGAGAAAGGGAGACAGAATCTGAAGTAGGCACCATGCTCTGAGCTGTCAGCGCAGAGCCCCATGCTGGGCTCGAACTCACGAATGGTGAGATCATGACCTGAGCCAAATTTGGATGCTTGACCAACTGAGCCACCCAGGAGCCCCATGATTTAGATTTTCAATGAAATCCTAAATACAACCCCATTAGGTAGCTGTGGAAATTGATAACATGATTATAAAATTCATATGGAAATATAAATGGCCAAGAATAATTAATATAAGACAAGAAAGAAAGAAAGGAAGAAAGAAAGAAAGAAAGAAAGAAAGAAAGAAAGAAAGAAAGAAAGAAAGAAACTTGAGGTCAGAACCTAGCACATTGAGGTTTAAAAAGCTGAGGAATTAAGAGAGTGTGGTATTAGCATATACATCAGTAGGCTAATGACGCAGGATATGGTCCAGACATAGACCCATACCTATGTTACAAACTGATACATGGCAAAAATGACCCTGCAGAGCAGTGGAGAAAGGGTGGTAGACATGCGGGGTCAACTGGATAGCTATATGTGAAAAGTAAAACTTGTATTCTAACTCATATACAAATATCAGGTCCAAGTGGATTATTGATCTAACGGTCAAAGGTAAATAAAGCAAGCTTTCAGAGAAAAATATGAGGATATTTTTCTGGCTTTGGGATAGGCAAGGCAATAATTTTTAAAACTAGACAGAAACTGTTGTCCATAAATGTACGAGATGTATTAGATTTCATTAAAATTAAAAATTTATGATTATTTATGAATTTATGACTAAAATTAAGAATTTATGATTAAAAGAGATCATTGAGCAAAAAGTAAGCCACCAAGTGGGAAAGAGTTTTACAATACCTACTATTTATGTAAGCCACAAAACTATAAAAGACTATTAAAAAACTCCCACAGTCATTGAGAAATAAAAGCAATTCATTAGAAAAATAGAGAAAAGACTTAATTAGCCATTTTAAAAAGAGGATGCCAAGGTGATCAATACACATTAAAAGATGGCCAAATTCATTAGCCACCTCGCAGAATGACTAATATGGGAACAACAGAAAATACTAAAAGTTAATGAGGATACAGATCTGCTGGAACTTTCATGTACTGTTGATGGGAGAGTAAAATTCATGAAAACAACTTTAGGAAACAGTTTAACAAGTTCTTCAAAGTGATATTGTAAGACTCAGGAATTTCACTTCCAAGTACGTACCTCAAAGAAAAGAGTAAGTATGTTTACCAAAGTACATGTATATGAATGTACATGTATATGCTGTACCAACAGCAATATTCAGAATTTTGGACGACAGGTTAATAAGTACTTTTCCCTGGCTGTAGTGATTTGGAAGAAGCTTGAGAACCCTTCTAGATAGCTGATAATGTTTCCTGATGTAGGTGCTAGGTATATAGGTGAGTTTGTTTTATTAAAGAAAACTGACCTAAAAATTTATGATTTGTATACTTTTCCATTGGCATGTTAAACTTCAAAACAAGATTAAAAATTAAAATGCTTATGGATTTATGGATTTGGAAATATGAGTTTTATTTAAGGTACTTTTTTTTCTTCTTGACATATTTTAAGGAGCAAAACAAACGGTTCAATCTTTGATTATCAAAAATAAATATGGTAGTCAATGCTGGTTGCAGGTTATCAACATTCTCTTGGCTTTTGTTTAAAGCCATACTTGATGAAAAGAACAGTTTTAGTAAACAACTCTCAAATTCTAGAACTTAGAATGTTAATTTGGGGGGCACTTGGGTGGCTCAGTCAGTTCGGCATCTGACTTTGCCTCAGGTCATGATTTCATGGTTTGTGAGCTCAAGCCCCACATCAGGATCTCTGTTGTCAGTGTGAAGCCTGCCCGGAATCCTCTGTCTCCTTCTCTCTCTGCCTTTCCCTGGCTCGCACACATACACGCCCTCTCTCTCTCTCTCAAAAATAAATAAACTTAAAAAACAAGGAATATCTATTTGGGAAATAAATAGTCCTTGTTTTATATTACCATTGTTCTCCCCCAAAATTTATATTTATTTTTGTGTGTATGGATTAAAATGGGTACACTAATGTTTGGCAGTAAAATATGCTTAAGTGTAAAATGTCTGACATAACTTGGACAGAAGGATAGAAGAGAAAATGATTATTTTTAATCAATAATCTTGTTGCTTTGCAGAAGAATAAACCTGGACCACTTTCTTACACTACACACAAATATAAACTCAAAATGGATGAAAGACCTGAATGTAAGACAGGAAGCCATCAAAATCCTCAAGGAGAAAGCAGGCAAAAACCTCTTTGATCTTGCCCGCAGCAACTTCTCACTCAACACGTCTCCGGAGGCAAGGGAAACAAAAGCAAAAATGAACTATTGGGACCTCATCAA
This sequence comes from Leopardus geoffroyi, assembly GCF_018350155.1. Classification (NCBI taxonomy): domain Eukaryota; kingdom Metazoa; phylum Chordata; class Mammalia; order Carnivora; family Felidae; genus Leopardus; species Leopardus geoffroyi. The sequence continues at coordinate 23,676,047 of NC_059333.1, forward strand.
CATAAAAAGCTTCTGCACAGCGAAGGAAACCATCAGCAAAACTAAAAGGCAGCCAACAGAATGGGAGAAGATATTTGCAAACGACATATCAGATAAAGGGTTAGTATCCAAAATCTATAAAAAACTTATCAAACTCAACACCCAGAAAACAAATAATCCAGTGAAGAAATGGGCAAAAGACATGAATAGACACTTCTCCACAGAAGACATCCAGATGGCCAACCGACACATGAAAAAATGCTCAACATCATTCATCATCAGGGAAATACAAATCAAAACCACAATGAGATACCACCTTACACCTGTCAGAATGGCTAACATCAACTCAGGCAACAACAGATGTTGGCGAGGATGTGGAGAAAAAGGATCTCTTTGGCATTGTTGGTGGGAATGCAAGCTGGTGCAGCCAGTCTGAAAAACAGTATGGAGGTTACTCATAAAACTAAAAATAGAACTACCCTATGACCCAGAAATTGCACTACTAGGCATTTATCCACGGGATACAGGTGAGCTGTTTCAAAGGGACACATGCACCCCCATGTTTATAGCAGCACTATCAACAAGAGCCAAAGTATGGAAAGAGCCCAAATGTCCATTGATGAATGAATGGATAAAGAAGATGTGGTGTATTATACACACACACACACACACACACACACACACACACACAATGGAGTATTACTCGGCTATCAAAAAGAATGAAATCTTGCCATTTGCAACTATGTGGATGGAACTGGAGGGTAATGTGCTAAGTGAAATTAGTCAGAGAAACACAAAAATCATGTGACTTCAGTCATATGAGGACTTTAAGAGACAAAACAGGTGAACAGAAGGGAAGGAAAACAAAAATAATATAAAAACAGGGAGGGGGACAAAACAGAAGAGACTCATAAATATGGAGAACAAACTGAGGGCTATTGGAGGGGTTGTGAGAGGGGGGGATGGGCTAAATGGGTAAGAGGCACTAAAGAATCTACTCCTGAAATCATTGTTGCACTATATGCTAACTAATTTGGATGTAAATTTTAAAAAATAAAAAAGAAAATTAAAAAAAGAAAAAATAATTTTGTTGCCTTGATTACTGTGAATGTTCCCTTAAACCTATTCTACTTCTAATTTCTCCATTCAGTTGTGGAAATAGCAGTGTGAATCCTATTTGACTCATGAAATGATCACTAAAAATTAGTCTATGGTAAGATATTTCCACCATATTTGAAGAGTCTGTTTGCATATTCATTTTATATGTGTGTGCTTACTTAAGTGTATATCTGCATATATATGTGTGTGAAAATGTATATGTATATGTTGGTCTCATCAGAAATAGTTTCTCATTAGAAATAGTTTCAGAAAAATATGGTCCTTATTGAATGTTTTTTGCTTAGTGTCTATAACTGTCTCTCTATTGTTATTCAGTTTTTGGCTAAAAGCCTGAAACTATAACGATTAGCATATGTGGTTTCTAAAATTTAGCTGATTTATAAACATATAATGACAAGAGGGCTAAAAGGTTAAGATATTTGATGAAATCATCCTGAAATATTCCAGGGAAAACATCTCCTAGTGTGTTGCATGTTCCAAAATAAGCATTGAATTTGAAAAATAAGCTTTTCCTTTTGTGATTAAAAGTAAGAGTCTATGTATTCTGAAAATTGATAATGTGGGTGTTGGATTGGCTTTGGTCATATTTTTTTGGAATGAGGATTCAACTCTTTGTTATGAAGGAATGTCAAAATCCCAAGATGCAATTAATAATGACTAAGTTTCAGAGGATCAGAGTGAAGGATTGAGACTTCAAGAAGAGAAATATAGGAAAATTATATTTATAGGTGTTTTTACCTGTTGCCTAATCAATAAATGAAGAATGGTCCTGATTAGATGAACAAATGAAGAAAAATTGGGAAGCATAGTTGACAAACATGTGACCTAGAAAAGAGAAAGACTTATGTTTATGGTATGATTCTGTTTTATTTAGTTTACTGTGAAATGGCTCAAAAATATCTTATTGGAAATTTTTATTCTTTTTTAAAAATTTTATGAGAGAGAGAGAGAGAGAGAGAGAGAGAGAGAGGGCATGCATGAGTCAGGAAGAGGAACAGAGGGAGAGAGAGAGAATCTTAAGCAGGTTTCACACTCAGTGCAGAGCCTGATGTGGGGCTTGATCCCATGATCCTGGGATTATGATGTGCACTGAAATCAAGAGTTGGACACTCAACCGACTGAGCCTCCCAGGTGCCCTGGGACCCTTTTATTCTTAAGAGGGCATACTTCAGTGGTCTTTGTGAACTGGCTTTGTCTAACCAGGCTATTTTGTCTACAGTTGGAACTTAATTTGGTTAAGGTAAGCCATGAATTTCTTATTCTTGAAAATATCTGGAATTCTAGTCAGGCACTGACTTTCAGAAGAATTTTTTACCATAGTGTTTCATAAAAAATTATTTCAAAATATATGAGCCATAGTTCCTATAAAGAGTAATGTGTTAATATTTTCAACACCAGGAAAATGATCTTCCTTTCATGATGAATACAAGGAATTAGGTATAATTAACCATAAGGAGAATAATTGTTGAAAACCTGTTTTGAAAACAGTGAGATCCAACAAGTTAGACTTAGTTGATTGTAAGAACTATGTACATCATATCACTCTGCTTTCTCAGTTTCTGATAAGCTCAGTATTTCTAGAATTAAAATTATGCAAGTAAATTCTTTCTAGATTATTCCTGCCCTATTATGTCAATCTAAGTTAATAAAATGCTCTGAAAGTAAGTCTTAGCAAATATCCACCAATCACCTAGCTATGATCATTAATTTTAACTCAAAGTTTTTCTAATACGGAGCAAAAATATTTCCAAGAAATGAAAACAAGATACTGAACCAAAACCTGAGTTATATCTGGATATCACAAAGTACACATCTCTGTGGCATAGAACTTCTGGCCAGCAACACTACTTAGAAAATACCTATTACTTTCATTTAATTTTTTGGTTCCTTTTTCTATCACTTCAGGAAGTGTGTGTGTATGTGTATGTGTGTGTGTGTGTGTGTGTGTGTGTGTGTGTGTGTGTCCGTCTGCTTATACTGTGGGTGGATATACAAGGTCTTTTCTTAACAAAACATAACAAGACTGAACTTCTTCTTCTTCTTCTTCTTCTTCTTCTTCTTCTTCTTCTTCTTCTTCTTTCTCCTTCTCCTTCTCCTTCTTCTTTTTTTAAAAAGTGGGCTTCACGTCCGGCATGGAGCCCAAGAAGGGGCTTGAATTCAGGACCCTGAGATCAAGACTTGGGCTGAGATCAAGAGTTGGATGCTTAATGGACTGAGCCACCCAGGTGCCCAGAGACTGTGCTTTTTTATAATTCCTAATACTTTATAGATGGTTGGAAAATAGATTACTGAATGCAAAATTAAAAATATGCAGAGTTGCTGAGATTCAAGATGAAGAGAATGAATATTAGGGGGCTGAAATCAAATAGAGATCAGAGAAAAATGCTGAGAATCTAAGTCCAGGAAAAGAGAACCACCTTAAGTAGAAAATAAAGAAGTAGAGAGAAAAGTGGAATTATAGGAATTAACCTAGAGCCCTCCATATTCTTTTGCCCATTTATTGGGCCACTTTGGGTGGTGTATAAAGCAACTGATCTGGCTTTCAGGGTCAGAGGCTGCTTGGGAAACTTGCTGATATGAGGTATATAAGACACATTTTAATGAATTGTCAAGAACTGTTATTCTAAGAATGATTTAGGAACAAGTTTTAGAAACCATTTCAAGGGCATAAAAGCACTTTTAAGAGGGTAAACATAAAAATAGGCACTTATTATTAAGCTCTCAATGGTCAAAAGGACACCTTTTAAAACTGTCACCTACTAGTTGTTTTCCTTGGAATCAAAAACAAATGAACTAAAGATTTGAAAGATTAGCAGATAAAAAGATATAGGCAACAAAACTTAAAAAATAAAAATAAGTGGAATCATGTAGATATTTTATAATGAAAATTAAATTTCCCATAATATCAAAAGGCCATCTTCTGACCCAAAAGAAACAAAAGCTGTAAACAAACTTCTGGGAATAAATGGAATTTGAGCTTGAAGAAATGTTCCTGATGGTAACAGGTTAATTCTTGATCAAAAGGATATGATATCCAACAAGTTAGAAATTGGAATGTAATATTAAAGGACTTTGGGTAAATACCTGATGTTGCTTAGAATTATAATGTATTTTCCTGCATCCAAATAACATTTGTGAATTGATCATAAGGATTCTTAGGAGCAATAATGCTTCAGAGAGAATAGATCATATATCTTATACATAATGTATTTAAATGTCAGTGCATAAGCCAGAAAGAGCAATTTATAACTGAGGGCTCTAGAGTTCCCATTTACCATAAATTTCTAAAAAAAAAAATGAAAGAAAATGAGGTGAGCATGGAACTATTTGAACTAAAGTAATTTAGTTTACTAAATTAATGTAAATTAGTACCTGGGTGGCAAAAAAGTAGATAACGATGTTGATGGCATTACACAATGAAATATTACTTCTAATATTGAATACCAGTGGTCACACTCATTCGCTTGGGTTCCATGACATTGAAAATTTCTTCCTACCTCATTTCCACATACAACCCCATAAATTTCTTTGTTTTTCTTTCTTTCTTTTTATTTGAGTGGAGCTAACACATATGATTACATTAGCATCAGGTGTACAAGGCAGTGATTCAACATCTCTATAGGTTATGCTATGCTCATCACAAGTGTAGCTAACCATATGTCACCATACAAGCTATTACAATATCATTGGCTATATACCCTATGCTGTATCTTTTATTCCTGTGACTTATTCATTCCAAAATGGGAAGCCTGTATCTCCCACTCTCCTTCATCCATTTCTCCCATCCCCCCACGTCTTCCCTCTGTCAACTATCAGTTGGTTATCTGTATTTACAGGTCTGATTCTGCTTTTTGTTTGTTTATTCATTTGTTTTATTTTTTAGATTCCTCATATGAGTAAAATAATATGGTATTCGTCTTTCTCAGTCTGACTTATTTCACTTAACATAATAAGTACTCTAGGTACATTCATGTTGCTGCAAATGGCAAGATCTCATCCTTTTTTATGTTGTGTGTGTATGTGTGTATCTTTATCCATTCATCTATCAGTGGATACTTGGATTGCTTCTATATCTGGGCTATTGTAAATAATGCTGCAACAAACATAGGGGTGAATATATATTTTTGAATTAGTGTCTTTGTTTTCTTTGAATAAATACCCACTAGTGGAAATTATTGGATCACATGGTATTTCTATTTTTAATTTTTTGAGAAACCTCCATATTGTTTTCCACAGAGGTTGTACCAATTGACACTCCCACCAACGGTGCACAAGAGTTCCTTTTTCTCCACATCCTCACCAACACTGGTTATTTCTTGTCTGTTTTATTTTAGCTATTCTGAAAAATATAAGCTGAAATCCCACTGAGGTTCTGATTTGCATTTTCCTGATAATTAGTGAAGCTAGCATCTTTTCATGTGTCTGTTGGCTTCTGTATATCTTTGGGAAAATGTCTATTTAGGTCCTCTGTCCATTTTTCAATTGTATTGTTTGTTTTTTGAGGTCGATTTGTATAAGTTCTTTATGTATTTTGGATATTAATCCCTTATCAGATATATCATTTGCAAACATCTCCCATTCAGTAGGTTGCCTTTTTGTTTTGTTGATAGTTTCCTTCACTGTGCACAAGCTTTTTAGCTTGATATAATACCAATTGTTTATTTTTGCTCTTTCTTTTGCCTTAGGAGACATATCTGGAAAAATGTTGCTATGACTGATGTCAAATTACTGCTTGTGTTCTCCTCTAGGATTTTTAAGGTTTCAAATTTCCCATTTAGATCTTTAATCCATTTTGAGTTTATTTTTGTATATGGTGTTAGAAAGTGGTCCAGTTTAATTATTTTGCATGTATCTGTCTAGTTTTCCCAGCAACACTTATTGAAGACTGTCTTTCTTCTTGTATATTCTTGCCTACTTTGTATATACTCTGTAGTATATCTTGAAATGTGGCATTGTGATACCTGGAGCTTTGTTCTTCTCAAGATTTCTTTAGCTATTCAGGGTCTTTTGTGACAACCCCATCAATTTCTGAATACTGTGTCTTACCTAAACTTCCACATGTTGAAATGTCTCCTAATATTTCATTTTTTATCCCCAAGAATTATTTATATATTTTTTCAATTTTCCTTTGTGTGGAGATTTTATTTATTATCATTTAATTGTATTCTAACTTAACTGCACTGGGACCAAAGGACTTGGCCCTTGACATGTCCAGTGACATTTGTTGATATTTATAATATGGCTATAAGGGCAATGTTTGCAAATAACCTGTGTTTTATAGCAGTGTTAATTATTTAAAGCTCATTAATTATGCTGTTTAAAACCTTTAGTCTTAATAATTTTGTCACTTATAGCCTTTAAATAACAAAGCTGCATATATATCCTTTATGAAGGTGGATTTATTTATAAACAAAAAAGGAGTATATTGATTTTAATAATTAGCTTCCTAACACAGTGTACCAAATTACAACAAATTTAGTGATTATAGGAACACTCACAGGTTAACTCAGTTTCAGAGGTTATAGCCTTGCATAGCATAGCTGTCTCTATTCAGGGTACCAAAAGGTTGAAATTAAGATATCAGCTGAACTCAGTTCTTTTTTTTTTTTAAGTTAATTTATTTTTGAGAGAGAGACAGAGAGCAAGTGGGGGAGGGGCAGAGAGAGAGGGAGATACAGAAGCAGGCTCCAGCTTCCAAGCTGTTAGCACAGAGCCCAATGCAGGGCTCAAATCCACAAACCATGAGATCACAGCCTGAGCTCAAACCGAGAAATCAGATGTTTAACCGACCAAACCACCCAGGTGCCCCTGAACTCAGTTCTCATTTGGAGGTTCTGGGGAAATTTTCTCTGACAAGTTCATTCTTTGCATTGGCTGAATTCATTTTCTTGCTGTTGTAAAACCAAAGTCCCTATTTCTAGGCTATCAGCTGGTGGCTTCTCTTAGCTTCTAGAGGCCACATGAATTCATTACCATGTGCAACTCTCTGCCATCTTCAGCTGCCAGATCTTTCTCATAATTCAAATATCTGACTTCTCTAATATCAATCAGAGTAATCTTTTTGCTGTAAAGAGGTCTTGTGATTTGGTTAGTCACACCTGGATATTTTCCTTTAGCAATGTCCACTATGCCACACAACATAATCTAATCATGAGAGTATGATTCATTACATCATAGTCTAAAGGATTATGCATGGTACATATATCTGATGGGAAGAAAATCTGCAAGCCATTGTAGCACACAAATACTATAGTACCATCATAAAAAACAATGGTTCAACAGTCTGATCAGTGGTTCAATAGTCTGTTTATTTTTGCTCTGGAACAATTTCTAGCCTATACATATTCTATACATGTTTGAATTGAGTCCCTTCATAAAAGCATCTGGGGCTGGAAACTTTCTTCAAAGTAATTTTTTATCAAAATAAATTATTTTTCTTCAATCTATGGGTGTTTGCCCAAATTTTAAGTATTTTACATTTTTTCTTTCTTCTTCCTTCCTTTCTTTCTTTCTTTCTTTCTTTCTTTCTTTCTTTCTTTCTTTCTTTCTTTTCTTTCTAATTTTCAAATGTTTTATTTATTTTTGAGAAAGAGAGAGAGAGAGAGAGAGTGCTGATGGGGGAGGGGCAGTGAGAGAGGGAGACACAGAATCTGAAGCAGGCTCCAGGCTCTGAGCTGTCAGCACAGAACCAGATGCAGGGCTCGAATCCACGAACCATGAGATCGTGACCTGAGCTGAAGTCGGATGCTTAAATGACTGAGCCACCCAGGCACTCCTACATTTCTATTTTTAAAAAATAATTTCCTTTATCTTAACTTTTAATACTTTAACTTAGATATATATATATCTATATATATCTATATATATCTATATCTATATATATCTATATCTATATATATATATATAGATATAGGATTGTTTTAGATAAAGAAAATGGAGTATATACACATATAGAATACTGTTTCAGAAAATGCTGACATATGCTGTAACATGGATGAACTTTGAGGACATGATGTTAAAGTAAATCAGGTAGTCACAGAAAGACAAATACTGCATGATTCCACTTACATGTGGTATCTAAAAGAGTTAAATTTGCAGAATTGATTCAAATGTGTATGTTTTCTACTTCATTTTCTTTTCTTATTGCACTAGGTAGGAGTCAGTGAGCAAAAAACACTCATTTTTTGGAAACTGGACAAGGATATTTGGCTATTTCTGTTGCACACAACATTTTAAGATGATAGCTAGAATTATGACTGATAACACTACATCAGGACATATCTTTCTTCTTGTTTTGGCTAACCTGGCTTTAACTGGTGTTTGTTTGTTTGTTTGTTTGTTTGTTTTGAGAGAGAGAGCACATACATGCACACCCTTGAGCACAAGGGGAGGGGCAGAGGGAGAGGGAGAGAGAGAATCTTAAGCAGTCTTCATGCTCAGCATGGAACCTGACACAAGGCTTGATGTAGGGCTTGATATCACAAGTTGGATGCTTAACTGAGTGAGCCACCCAGGCAAACCTAGTTTTATTAGTTTTTTAAAAATCTTTTCAAAAAATCAGCCTTGGTTTTCCTTTTTTCAATTTCATTGACTTCTGTTGTAGTTTTTGTTTAAGCTTAAATTACTCCTTTCTCTATTTTTCATGTTCGAAGCTTAGATTATTGAATTTTGAATTTTTTCTAAAATAATCCTTCAATTCTATGAATTTCTCTCTAAGCACGTCTTTGCTACACCCCACAAATTTAGATAAGCTGTATTTTTTATTTCATTTACAATATTTTTCAATTTCTCTTAGCATATCTTTCTTTCTCATGAAAAGAAAATATCAGTCTATCATATTTAATTCTTCAAATTTGATCCAATAACACTTTACCTAGGAGTAATTCCTGGACATTACTTCTTTGTGATGAAATACTTACGATATTAATGTTGGTAAAATATTTCTTTTGATATTTTATTTTAACATAAGCTACAAATAGAGTTTTCATGAAATTTCCATTTTTAATCATTTAGGACATATTTATGAGAAGAAATATAAGGAAAGATACACATTGATATATTTTGAGTGTGAAATTACATGTGTATGGAAGACAGATTAATGGATCTAGAAAGTATAATGCTAACTGAAATAAGCCAGTCAGAGAAAGACAAATACTACATGATTTCACTCATGTGGAATTTAGAAATAAAACAATGAACAAAGGGGTAAAAAAAAAAACCAAAAACAGAGACAGAGACAAACCAAAAAACAGAATCTTAACTGTAGATAACAAACAGATGGTTACCAGAGAGGAGGTAGATATGGGGATGGGTGAAATATATGAAAAAGATTAAGAGTACCCTTATCTTGATGAGCACTGAGTAATAAATGGAGCTGGTGATTCACTGTATTGTACACCTGAAACTAATATTATACTGTATTTTAATTATAATGGAATTAAAATTAAAACTACCAAGAAAAGTAAAAGCAAGCAAACAAAAAACCATGTCTTCATACAACCTTGTATTTGAATTGTTGTCTGACCATATGTTATTTTTATAAATAAAAAAACCAAAATGTGTACTTAAATCTGTGGCTATTTAGTTATTTACATATAAAATAAAAGCAAATTGCCTATCCTTTATGTTAAATTCATAACGACAGATATTTTATATTTTTCCCAGTTTGTTGGCTTCAAAGTTTTGTTGACATCTTATATTTTGGAGTTCCATTTGTAAACATATATAAAATTCTTTATATGGCATATATATATGTATACACACACACACACACATATAAAACACCTTTCAATGTTCTCTGACAGCCCTTTAATACTATGTCTTAATTTAAAAAAAATTCAACTGACTGGAATATGTAAGGAAGGAATGTTTTTTTCATGAAGTTTATGTGGATGGATGACATAGTTTGAGATTTTGCATATCTAAGGAGTGTCTTTTGATTACCTCCACACATGAATAACAAAGCGTTTGTGTTTTGAATTCTTACACCATAAACTTTTACTCTCAAAGCAATACAGCAATTTCCCTTTTACCCTTCAACATTTCGAATGACAGAGGATAAACCCAACATATTTTTCTTTTTTTCCACATAAATTGATTGTCTCTTTTGGAAAATTTGTGGGGTTTTTTGTTTTTTGTTATTTATTATTTATTTATTTATTTTGTTAAATGTAGTCTAATTCTTCCTTTACATTAGGCTTTTTTCTTTTAATCATGCAATTCCTCTGCCTCCTAAAAAGTTGTTCCCTCCTTTCTGAGGTTGTGGAAGTTTTCCCATATCTCAAATTTTTTGTCTATTTCTCATATTATATTCTTACATCTTTCTTCCTCTTCTCTGCTTTCTTTCTGTTCCTTTTTTCCTCTTCTTTCTTTGATATGCTTTCATTTTGTTATATAATTTTCCTTACAATAGAAACAAAATGACGGTAGAAAGGACTAACTTATATTAAACTGTTGCTCTCACAATCAATTCTCACAAACAATACATTCTCATGAAAATAAAAAAAAAAAAACTGCCTCGGTAGGTCAAAATGGTTTAAAAGGAAATTACCTAATATTAAATGATTTAACATGGGCAATCAACATTGGTCCTACATTAAGTGTGCACATGTGTGTATCGCTGATAATTTAGTTAAATGAGGTAAAATTTTTGTTGGTTGAAAACAGACGAAAAGTAAAATAAACAGATTTATAGGGGGACTATTTAAATTTTTTTTTTATTGTTTTTATTTATTTTTTGAGAGAGAGACAGAGGGCAAGCTGGGGAGGGACAGAGAGAGAGGGAGACACAGAATCGGAAGCAGGATCCAGGCTCTGAGCTGTCAGCACAGAGCCTGATTTGGGGCTTGAACTCATGAGTCGCAAGATCATGACCCGAGCTGAAGTTGAACACTTAATCGATTAAGCCACCTAGGTGCCCCACTAAGCCACCCAGGTGCCCCTATAAGGAAACTATTTTAGAAATTGGAGCTTTAAAATATGGCTTTGATAATAGCTTATATATGATTGTAATTCTTCCCATCCTCTACAGATTCTTACTAGTAACATCTAATGTTGACTGATGTTACAAGGCTTCTACTTCTTAAAAAAATGAGTAAAGAAGACAACTTAGGTGATACAAACACAATTTATATAACACTTCATGAAATGGACAGTCCCACAGAACTCCAAAATGAGGCAGAAGGAAGGAAGCTTTTATAGGATAAAGAATCAATCAAGAGAAAAAATTCAGATATCTGAATAGCTGGGGTTTCACAGTCAACCTTGTTAGAGGTGAGGAAGTCCAGCCAATCTGAGGATTGGCTAACTGGATAAACTACATTTCTGTTCAAGTAGAGCATTTACAAGAACATAAAAGGCATCTGTTTTGATTTGCTGATGTGGTACTCCAGGCAGGAGTGGCTCTATCTTGGGCCTAGAAATTTATTTCAGCAGTCCCTTCATTTTGATCATTCTCTTAAACACTCAAGAGGTTTGATCAAAAGTAGCAGTTCTAGCTTGATTCTCGGTTATCATTGCTTCTTTGAGTCTCAGTGTACTATTATCAAGAGAAGATGGCAGGCTCCTATTGTTGGAGCTAGTTACATTTTTCTGTTCTCTTTTGTTGCTCTAGTCAGAGAGAAACCATCTATTCTGGTCAATGGCTGCCCAATGCATTTCAGAGAGAATATAGCATATTAGGGAGACAATAATAATTTATTTGTGAGAAAAAAATACCTCTGGTTTGGAGAGCCCTCCGAAGCCAAGGTAACCATCCAAACCAACTGGAATCAAGTCAAGAAATTATCCTGAAGAACAGGACACTTCTTTAAGGCATTGTGTGCTATTTATGTGTTCCATGTAATTGTGTTTCCAAGTCCCCAAAAGTGTTTATCCAGTGAGCTGTCCTAGGGAAACTGATACATTCAAAATCAGGGAGAAGTTTGTGATAGGCAGGAAGAATTCAGGTTCAAAAGCATCACAGAAAATCCAGTCAGTTGAAGGCTGGATTATCCCCCCAATGCAATGGCCTGAGATAAGGGAACAATGGCATTATCTTCCCAGACCAGGACAAGACAAAATGTGGACAAATTAAAAACAACAACAACAACAACAACAACAACAACAACAACAACAACAAAAACCTTCATATGTAAGGATTTGGAAAAGAATGGTCAGAAAAAGAAGCAGAAATAGAAAGAAATATTCTTGATCTGATGTTTTGGGAGAAAGCAATCTATATCAGTGTTAACTACTTCTCTTCCTAGTCAATTTGATTTTGAGGTCTCTGGCATTTATGCAGATGACCAGATGTCAGGTGGAGCCTTCTTCAGTTGTGAAATAGGCACCCAAAGTTTGATCTCTTATAACTTTGCAGTAGTGTAATTGGGAAAAAGGACTGGTAATTTCCTTTCAATGAATCTCACTTTTGCAAAAGCATCAAAGTAAAATAATTACTGCCTATAAGTTATGAAATGCTTAAAAATGCCCATTGTTAAAGAAAGTTTATTATAATGGGATTGACAAGGAAATTTCTTATTATTGTGACACACATTTTAAGATAACTAGAATTGTATAAAAACATATCAGATTTTTAAGAATTTTGTCAAATTTTTGGAACACTTATTAGATGAACGCATACAAATACAACCTGAGAAGGTTAAATATCATTACTTATTTGACAATGTTCCCCAAAATATCTACTTTTCTTGAATGAACATATTTTCCTTATTATTCCTAGTAGCGTTAATTACATACATTAGTTAGAATTCTTAACCCTTAGAATCCTTAATTCCCAGTTAAAACTAAGAAGTTAGGAATTTGTGCACTTTCTGTTACACTAGCATTCTGTGGATTGACAAATTTATAAATACATTTTATAATTTCTAGAAATATATTCTTCCTGCTAGTATATTTTTCAATGCAGACAAAACATATTTACTAATACACTCAAATGTCTTTAGTTCCTCTGTAAAAGTAAGTCAAAAGTGGACAAGCCTATGTTCATAATTAATGTATCAGTATTTTATCATATTTCAAACTGATTTATATTCAATGAGTGTCCACCATTTAACTTATCTCATTGTAACTTTAAAGTATTAGGTTATCAAAAATTTTTTTCAAGACTATTTTAAGTAGGCATACAATTAAGCATAACCATTATTGAAAAAAATCATTTATAAATTTTGGTCTTGCTTGCATCTACTTAATTTACTTGTTCTTAATAATTATGTTTAGATTACTCATGAAAATTTCATGAGAAGTTAAGTAGCTAATCATTTTAAGTTATCTTTTTTGTTGACAAATTCCTAACAGAGATAACATGAACTTATTTGACTTTTAGTAAACCTATGTAGAATACAATTATATATCTGATTTACATTTAATGTTGATAGCTCTAAAGACATTCTATTTTAACTTAGCCGACAAACTTAACTAGCTTTTATCTATTGATTATCCTACATCATGTGAACATGAAAAACATTTGGATTAGTATTTATATTTCTGAGAGTATACTTGATTTTTATAAATGCTTAATTTTTTTAAAGCCAGTTAAAAAGAGCTATTTATAATTGGGGTGCCTGAGTGGTGCAATCAGTTGCAAGCATCTGACTCTTGATCTCAGCTCAGGTCATGATTTCACAGTTTGTGGGTTTGAGCCCCACATTGGGTTCTGCATTGATGGTATGGAGCCTGCTTGGGATTCTGTATCTCCTCTCTGCCCCTCACATGCTTGTGCTCTCTCTCTCTCCAAATAAATAAATAAACTTAATTTTTTAAAAAAGCTAGTTATAAATTAATTTTGATAATACCATCTGGAGGTGGAAAAAATACCACATATCTATAACATACATACATGGGCATATATAAATACACAGACAGATACAAATAAAGATCTTATTACTTTGGTTTTGAAATTTTAGCCATGAGACAGATATGATAATGTAAAAACTTACTAGTTTATATAAAAGAAGAGTTGGATCAAAATTCTGTTTCTGCCAGATGGAATAAGTTAATGAGTTAACTTTCTCCACTAATATTTGTGGCAAAAATTTTTGAAAATTTTAATTTGCCTATAATTTTTAAATAGCTTCCTTTTTTTTCTTTCTGATAAGATTTATCTTCCAGAAGTCTGTATTTCAAAGAGATGGCCCTCAGTCCCTAGAGAATACCAGATAAAGTTATATCTCAAAGGCACAGCAAAACAATGAAAGTTCCTCCAAGAATGATTTTTTTTTTTGCCACATCCATAATTTTTACAATACTTACAAGTTTTTTGAGATACATAGCGGGTATTTTGGGATTGGTAAAAAGGATAGATAGGCATTTTCTGTTCTTACATAGACTCAATTTGTAAGACAAATGGTCCTCAAAGATTTAGGTTGCAACCTGAATATCAACCAACTACAATTTGCTTCTTTTTTTCAGAAAGAAAATGTTCAAATAAATAGTAATCTAAAGATCCCCGTGTTCTAGATTTAGAGTTATTTTTGGATTGGAATGTTTATTTTTCCCTTTGGGTACATAGTTTCATTCTAGCTTAGGAAAGAAAGCCTGAAAAAGAGTTCCTATCAAGCTCTGAGTATCAGCTTCTAATTTGTCCAATTTCTGACTGTAGAGCTACAAAAAACAAACAAACAAGCAAACAAACACAACTTTCAAATGTCCTGTCACGTTTCAGCTGGGACAAAGAGTAAACATTCCTGCCAGTACTGAAAATCTCATGTGCACAAAAGGCATCCCTTAAAGATGGTGCAGCAGCAGATTCTCCCCTCCTGAGATCCAGAGTCACTCCCAAAGAGAGCCAAAAGAAAGACAATTCCCCTGAGAGCTGACAACAGGCAGTAGGACCCTAGCTACAAATGGACTGTAACCTACATTTCTGTCCTGCCATATCTAGCTGCAAATGAGATGCAATCCACATTTCTGTCCGGCTATAGTTTTGGGCCCACAAATTGACGTCTGAGCTGCCTAAATATGCAAGAAGCAACAACCTGCATGTCCAGGGCAGACAGACAGTCAAGCCAAATTCTCGATACAAAATGAGAAAAACAAGAAGGCAACAGCTATTGCTGGGAGGGAAAGAGTCCATAACCAAGGAGTACACCAAAACCAAATTCACAAGGATAAAGATTCGGGACTGATTGGACAATGTGAAATTTTACCTTCCTTTCTCAACCAGCCACTATACAGATTCAGGAGAGCTGACGCTGGTTAAGAATGCTCACCCTTTTCCAGCTTCTACCAGTTTTTCCAGGATTCCATCTGTAGGCTCAAGTGAGTTTAAGTAGAGACTATAGGTCCAAAATATAGTATCTACCAAAATTTGGCAAGGTTTCCATACATTTTAATTTTAGTTTCTCCTGGGATGTTTATGGGAGTATCTGGCAGTAGCAGTTTGCCAGAGAATCTTTTGGAATCCATCAACCCAGGAAGGGGCCCATTTTGGGGACCTCCTTTGAAGGCAGTTATTAGTTATGGGGACATTCAAGCTGGTGTGGAAGAATTTGATAAAACGTTCAAGGACAGTCTTTTTTTCCATTGTCCTAGTTGATTACAAATGAAACCCAAATTTCCGGTCCAGTGTTTTTCTGATGGCCCTTTGGAGGGTACAACAGAGGAGAGTGGACTAGGTGTTTTAGATCTCTGGCTTTGGAGCAATTGTAGTTGTAAGTCCACTAAGTTGGTGGACTTTTTTTGTGGTTTTGTGGTCTCTTCAGGGTGGAAAGACAATTCAGATAGAGGATTAGTAGACCATGAGTGCTCAGGTAAAGGAGGATATTTGGAAGTAGGAGGAATCATGTCAGTCTTGGAGTCTTTCATTTCAGGTACCACTTAGGTCTTTAATTTTCAGTAGCCTTTTGCAGTGAAAATTTCAATTAAGGTATTTTGAAATCCTGAAGACCTATGTAGACTTCTGCATGTCAAATAAAACAGGTATTCCATTTTGATTTTTTTTTCAACGTTTATTTATTTTTGGGACAGAGAGAGACAGAGCATGAACGGGGGAGGGGCAGAGAGAGAGGGAGACAAAGAATCGGAAACAGGCTCCAGGCTCTGAGCCATCAGCCCAGAGCCTGACACGGGGCTTGAACTCACGGACCCTGAGATCATGACCTGGCTGAAGTCGGACGCTTAACCGACTGCGCCACCCAGGCGCCCCTCCATTTTGTTTGTTGACTTGGGAACCCTTGCTTTCAAGTCACTTCTTAAATGAATGGTTTGTATAATTGAAACATTCCCAATAATAGCCATTGTAATTCTAAATTGTCTTAATGAGATTTTTCCATTTTTGTAGATATCTATAGCTTCCATGACCACAGCTCTTACACATAACATAAGCAGTGTGCCAAAAGGCAGTGTGCTCAATTCTTTGAAACTTAAAGATCCCATTTCTTCAGCTAGGCCTTGAGTTTCTTCAAAAAATAGCTAAGAGGCATTTTACAGTGTGCCTCATTGCATGGAAATTTTCTTGAGGTTGGCAGGTAACCTAATGTTAATGTAACTCATTCTGTGACCAATTTATCCTAGCACAGTAGTCTTAGAGTTAAGTGGTGAGCATTCTAAATGTTTGAAGTTCTCCAAACATGCCCACCAATTTCACATCTTTGGCTTCTGAAATTCCTATTAGCAACAGATCTATTATTATTCCCTTCACCAGAAGATTTCTTGATAGCAGCAAACACCTTAATAGCTTTTTAAAAAATGCTTATTTATTTTTGAGAGAAAGAGTGCAAGCAGGGGAGAGGCAGAGAGAGAAAGGGACAGAGGATCTGAAGTGAGCTCTGAGCTGACAGCAGCGAGCCCAGCGCAGAGCTCAAACTCACAAACCATGAGATCATGACCAGAGCCAAAGTCAGATGCTCAACCCACTGAGCCACCCAGGTTTCCCTTCCAATATCTTTCAATAGTCTGACTTATATCTACTTAGATTTTGATATATCCTTGGTAAAAAACAGTTCAAATTTCTCGTCTTAATTTATTTCCCCAAGTTCCCCAGCGATTTATGCTATGGACTTACCTCAAGTTTGTGAATCTCTTGATGGCTGCCACCTGTTGCAGACTCCCCATATAACTACCCCAGAACCTCTTTGGGATCTCAGGAACATTTCTGGGAACTTTAACAAACCCTGGAAACTTTTTGAGACTCCAGAACCTTAATGGGAACTATCTATCTATATATACAATATGGGAAATACACACACACACACACACACACACACACACACACACACTTAATAAAATTAGTTTGGATCAGAGAGATGCACACAAGGGAGCAGAGCTCAAATCCGAGAGTGACTTAGCCATGTCCCTCCGTGATGACAAGAACAGATAACTCGAAGGGACCAGCAGTTGCCTTGATTATGCCTCCCATCTGGCATGCAATTAGCAAGAAGCTTCAGATCCCATTCCTTAGCACCAAAAACTGTTACAAAATGGGTAAAGAAGATAATTTAGATGATGCAACAAATTTATTTAATACTTTATGAAGCAGACAGTCCTTCAAAGAACTGCAAAATGAGGCAGAAGGTAAGAAGCAATTATAAGACAAAAAAATAAAGAACAAGGAAGAGAAAAAAGATAAAGTTTCTGATTATTTGGGGACACAATCAACTTTGTCTGGAGTGAGAAGGCCAGAGGTGGCTTGGTATTTGGAGACTGGCTGACTGGGTGTACTGTGTTTCTCGTCAAGTGGCACATTCACTTGGACACAAAAGTTAAGTTTCCATTTGCTGACATGGCAATCCAGGCAGGAAGGTCTCCATTTGGGTCCTAGAAATTTATTTCAACTTACTGATACACCTGAAGGCATTACAAATGCATTCTAACTCTGGCCAAACGTTAGCCTCCTACATTACTTTAGAGTCTTAATCTTAGTTTCATTTACAGTTCACGCGGGAAAACAGAGCCATTACCATGGGAATAAGGAGATTCTGGATTAGACCTTATTATCTGTAGCACTGGAAATCCTATTGGCCTCCAAAATAGGAACATGAAGGAAATGCTCATGGAGAAGTCTATGGAAAGCTGCTCACTGTCTGGAACTGTTTCTGTGGATCTGCAGGGAAATATCCAGTATGAGCCTGAGTCTGCTCTGTGTCACCAGCATCATAAGTAGGAAGACAAGCTGAGTTTAGAGTGAAGAACCGTCACCAGGTACTTTATATTTTACAGCATTAGAATATTTTTAGAACAGTTTCATAAATTATCTAGAAATTTATTGGTAATTTTTTGTTTTCATGAAAAGATCAACATATATAACACATGTATATTAAAAAAAAATCTTTCTCAGTTCTCTAGAAACCTCTGTGAAGAAGGCTATTTAAGCCATAGCAGGCTCTATTACCAGTGCATTATTGTGCAAGAAAATTATTTTACTATTAAAACTCTGACACTGGTTAATATATAAATAGCTAAATGCTTCTATCTGGTGATGATTATTTATTCAGTCCCTTTGTTTTAAGTGGCATGGACTCTTTGGAGCAGAAATAAGATTGCTAAGCAAACAAACAAAACACACTCATGAAACAAGACATGGAATTCTTCTCATTAGTAAAACACTGGGCACTAAGTGCTAATAATAATTAGACATCTTATAAATGTTCTCAGGAAAGAAAAATAAGATAAAAATATTGCCTGTGCTTCGCCCACATACTATATGAACCAGTATCATTGAAAGAGCAGCAATAGAAACCTGCCAAAATTTTATAAAGCCAGTGTTCCTTGTTTCGCGGGAAATCGCTATAAAGGTCATTACCATAGGAGAGTTGATTTCTATGGCCTTGTAGAGCAACAGAGTGCTGAACGCATCTCTTGGGAATTCAGGTATGTCAGGAAGATTCTGCTTTCGCTCTTTTTTTTTAACCTCTAAACAATTTCCCCTAATTTGGTTATATATTAAAAATTCTATAAACCCAATCTGTTTATTTAATTTAAGGTTCTTACTTGCTAAAAGATGCTTCTATCTCTCTACTTCCTTTGAAAATTTAAGCCATATTCAACTGTTCAGTTATTTGTACATGTGTAAATAAGCTACAAAATTCATTCCAAGAGTCAGTTTTTAAATTACTTTTTAACACTTACTTATTATTGTGAGACAGAGAGAGATAGAGTATGAGCATGGGAGGGGCAGAGAGAGGAGGAGACACAGAATCCAAAGCAGGCTCCAGGCTCCGAGCAGTCAGCACAGAGCACGACGTGGGGCTCTAACCTACAAACCTCAGGATCATGACCTGAGCCAAGTTGGACGCCCAACCGACTGAGCCACCCAGGTGTCCCACCGAAAGTCAGTTTTAAAGAAGCAAATTGGCAAAACGAGAGTAAAACTGAGAGGTGGCATGAGATATGCACCTGCTTGGATTTGTCTTACATAGGTGACTTGATAAAAGTCACGTATTGGTAAATAATAATTATTACATTTCTATTCTTAAAAATAAAGTTTATTCTTATTTGCTTTTAAGACGATCCAGGCCCAGCTTAAAAATCATAAGAATTTAACCTTGACCCAGTAACTTTACTTCCAGGAATTTATTTTACCAATATTCTCAGATATGTGAGAAATGACGATTTATAATGCTGTGTATAGTGGCATCATTTGTGATGGCGAAAATTGGAAGTTGACTAAATGTCACATCTAGGGTTCTGGTTGAACAGATTTGCTACATGCATAGATAATGTGTATTTATGGGGAAAAAATGATGAAATCTCTGGCTACCGATATGGAATGATCTCCCAAGAATATAAAGTTAAAAACCAAGGTGCAGAACAGTATGAATGATACTGGTTTTCCAAAAGGAGAAAACTAGGTATGCTTATTTCTTTATTTTGCATGAAATATCATTGAAAGTTTTTTTAAAATGCTTATTTATTTTGAGAGAGGGAAAAAGAGAGAGAGAGAGAAAACATGAGCCAGGGGAGGGATAAGAGATAAAAGAGAGAGAATCTCTGCATTCTCAGCACGGAGCCTGAGGCAAGGCTCCATCTCACAACCTTGAGATGAAGACATGAGCAGAAATCAAGAGTGGGAGGCTTAACCTACTGAGCCACATGGGCGAAAAATTTAGTATTAAAAAATGTAATTTGGATGCCCTAAGAAGGAAGGAAACTGGATAGTTTGGGGAGCAGATATAAGCAGGGGAATAGTAACTGTATGCCCTTTCTAAAGGTGACTTTGCAACAGGTGAAAGTATTACCTATAAAAAATATATAGACATAAACAACAAAAAACAGATGAAAAATAAGAAATAATTACCTAAATTTGTAATAGTTTTTTTCTTCTTTTAACCCAAGACTGTTTTTCAATGGGTTTGAAAGTGCCGTATGATTCCAAATGTATAATAAACTTTTCACGCAAGATGAATAATAAAAGAACAGTACTGAGTAGCAATGAAGGGATCACATAGGTGGGGTCTAGACCAAAACAAACAAATGAACAAAAAAACCAACTATATATGCCATTTGAGCTGGACAAGTAAATTCCCTATTTATATGATGTAACATGATTATAATTATTATTGTTATTTTTAATTTGAGAGAGGGAGAGAGACAGAACAAGCATGAGCAGGGGAGGGATAGACAGAGAGAGAGAGAGAGAGAGAGAGAGAGAGAGAGAGAGAGAGAGAAGCTTAAGCGAGATTGTGAGCAGCGCCAACACAATACATGATCTCAGGACACTGAGAGATCATAACCGGAGCCCAAATCAAGAATTGGACCCCTGACTGGGCCACTCAGATGCTCCAGATGAGACTTAAGAAAAGGAAACAAAGAGAGAAAAAAGGATTTCTAGATCTTTAACTTTCCTATACTTTGCAAAATACAATTTTTAGACTTCAAGTTCTATTTTTCTGTATCTTTCAATTTTTAAGTATAGAATTTTGAAGATTATCTCATGTTCATTATATGATTACTCTGAAAAACATACAGTGACATTAATCATATAGCAATTGTGTAAAACTTCACTTTGTATAACTAAAGATTGCTTTTTTCCTACCTAACACAGCATGAATATTTAAAATTCTGAGTCTAAAAATGAAAAAAAGCAAATTTAAATGTATTTTCTTTTTAAATGTGTGGTGCACAGTTTATAAAAATGTATTTTCAGTGTTCTCTGACTATATTTTGATAGCTCATTCATTTCTATTGTTCAGAATATGAGGGTACCAAAAGAAGAAAAGAAAGTTAAATATTCTGAAATATTTTTCAAATAGCGAATGTTTTGGGGCACCTTGGTGGCTCAGTCAGTTAAGCGTCCGACTTTGGCTTGGGTCATGATCTCGCAATTTGTGAGTTAGAGCCCCAAGTCGGGTTCTGTGCTGACAGCTCAGAGCCTGGAGCCAGCTTCCGATTCTGTGTCTCCTTCTCTCTGCTCTTCCCCTGCTTGCACTGTGTCTCTCCCTTTCTCAAAAATAAATTAAAAAAAAGAAAAAAATGTTTTTCTCTCTATTATAAGTTGCTTCTAGCATTATGCCATGTATATTGAATAAGCATAAGTTTTCCATGAATGTATCTTTATTTTTTCTGGTTACACATATAGTATACATTTAAAAATGACAGTAAAAATATATAAAAAAAGAAAGCAAGATGCATGCTGATATCAGTATCCATCTAGAAGTAAATATTGTTATGATCTTGGGTATGTATTTTGTAGACTTATACCTTTTATTACCAGATAAAAAATACACATTTATTATTTTAAAATGTAGGTTCTTTAAAAAAAAAAAATGTCGGTTCTTACCACACATGCTGTTCGTATGTGACAATCCACCATGGTCAGAGGTTCATACATATGATAAATATGCACTGATGCACATATATGTATATATTTGCAATGCTGTTCATGTACCTTGCACTATTGTTTGATATATATCTCAGGAGATCAAATTATCAGTGGAAATAGGATTTGTACCTCGTTAAACTTCAATACAGATTGTCAAGTGACCTTCTGGAAAGTTGACCTGACTTCACACTCATACTGAGTTGTCTTAGCACACTCGGGCTCCTATAACAGAATACCATGGGCTAGGTGGCATATAAACAACAGAAATATACTTCTCGGTGCTGTGGAGGGTAACAAAGTCTAAGATCACAGTATCAGCAAATTCAGTGTCTGCTGAAAGCTCACTTCCTTGCTCATAGACCAGGAAGATCATGGTGTTTGCTCTTTATGGCGAAGGGAGGGATTCTCTGGAGTCTCTTCTATATAGTCATAACCCCATTCATGAGGGTACCACATCCCAAAGGTACCACCTCATATACCATCAGTTTGGGTGTTAAGATTTATCATATGAATTTGAAGGGGAGGAACACAACATTCAGTCTACAGAAACAGGGACTGCATTGAATCTGTAGATGGCTTCAGAAAGCATGGACATTTTAACAATATTAAGTTTTCTGATCCCTGAACATGAGATATCTTACATTTATTTAAATCTTCGTTAGTTCTTTCATTATGTTTTGTAGTTTTCAGTGTGCAAGTCTTTTCAACTACTTAGGAATAAATCTAAATGTATTCGTAAGTATACTATTCTTTTTGATGATACTGCAAATAGGATTGTTTCCTTAAGTTCTTTGGGTAATTCATTATTAACATATAGAAATGCAACTGACATTTGTATATTAATTTTGTGTCCTGCAACAGCACTGATTTTATTTGTTCTAACAGCTTTCTGCGTGAGTACGTGCGTGTGATTTTTAGCGTTTTCTACACCTATTTTATTACTATTATTTTTTTAATTTTTAATGTTTATTTTTGAAAGAGAGACAGAGCACAAGCAGGGGAGGTGCAGCGAAAGAGGCAGACTCAGAATCCGAAGCAGGCTCCAAGCTCTGAGTTGTCAGCACAGAGCCCACTGAGGAGCTCGAACTCATGAATCATGAGAGTATGACCTGAGCCAGAGTCGGATGCTTAACCGATTCAGCCACCCAGGTGCCCCATACAGTTTTCTACATTTAAAATCATATCATCTGCAAACAGAGGGAATTTTATTTTGGGTGCATTTTATTTCCTTTTCTTTCCTAATTTTTCTGGCCAGGACTTCCAATACTATGTTGAATAGAATTGGTGAGAGTGGGTTTGTTTGTCTTGTTTCTGAACTCCAAGAGAAACACTCAGTTCTTCACCATTGAGAATGATACTCGCTTGTGAGCTTTTCATATATATGGCCTTAATTATATTGAGATAAATTCCTTCTATAGTTTATAGTTTTTATTACGAAAGAGTGATGAGTTTTGTCAAATGCTCTTTCTGAATCTTTTGAGATGATCATATGATTTCTATCCTTGATTCTGTTAGTGTGGTGTATCACGTGAATTCACGTGCATATGTTGAATCATCTTTACAGCCTATGGATAAAGCCCAAGTGGTCATGATTCATGATCCTTTTAATGTGTGTTTGAGGTGGGTTTCTTAGTATTTTGTTGACAATTTTTGTGTCTATGTTCATCAGGGATATTGACCTGGAGTTTTCATGTCTTGTAATGTCTTTGTCTGATTTTGGTATCAAGGTGATGCTGGTCTCATAAATTTGAGTTAGCAAGTGTTCCTTCCTCTTCAATTTTTTTTGAAGAACATAAGAAATATTGATGATTATTTTTTAACTTTTAGCTAGAATTCGCCAATGAAATGATCTGGTCCCCGGCTTTTCTTCACTGGAAGTTTTGGATTATTGATCCAATCTCTTTCTTCTTTCTGGGTCTGTTCAGATTTCTATTTCTTCATAATTAAGACTGGTAACTTGTGCTTATCAACTTCTCCTTTTCATCAATGTTATCCACTTACAGTATAGGATTGTACATAGTAGTCTTTTATGATCCTTATTATTTCTGTGGCATCAATTATAATGTCTCTTCTTTCACTTAAGAGTTTGAGTGTTCTCTCTTTTTTCTTAGTCTATCTAGAAGTTCGTCAATTTTATCTTTTCAAAGAAACCGATTTATTTTCATGGACTTTTAAATTATATTTCATTTATTTCTATATTAATCTTTATTATTTCTTTCCTTCTGCTAAGTTTAGGTTAAGTTTGTTCTTCTTCTAGTTCCATGAAGTTTAAGTTAGGTTGTTTATTTGAGATCTTTCTTGCTTTTTAATGTAGGTGTTTATCACTATAAACTTCTCTTAGTATTTCTCTTGTTGAAATCCATAAGTTTGATATGTGTATCTTTATTTCATTTGTCTCAAAGTATCTTTTAATTTCCCTTTTGATATATTCTTTGATTATAGGTTGTTCAAAAATATTTTGTTTAATTTAAACATTTATTTGTGTGTCAGTTTTTCCATTTTCCTTCCATTTTTTTTATCTCTTATTTTATTCCACTGTGGTCAGAAAAGATTTCATTCTTCTTAAATTTGTTAAGACTTGTGATATAACATGTGATCTGTCCTAGAAAATGTTCTGCATGTAATTGAAAAGAATGTGTATTCTTGGGGTACTTGGGTGGCTCAGTAGGTTAAGCGTCTGACTTCAGCTCAGGTCATCATCTCACTGCTCATGGGTTTGAGCCCCACATCAGGCTCTGTGCTGACAGCGTGGAGCCTGGAGTCTGCTTCAGATTCTGTCTCCATCTCTCTGCCCCTCCCCTGCTCATGCTGTCTCTCTCTCTCTCTCTCTCTCTCTCAAATACAAAATAAAACATAAAAAAAAAAAAACCCAATGTGTATTCTCCTACTGCTGTGTGGAAGATTCTGTATATGTCTGTTAAGTTCATTTAGTCTACAGTGTTGTGCAAGTCAGATGTTTCCCTATTGATTTTCTGTCTGGACAATCTACTATTGAAAGTGTCATATTGAAGTCCTCTACTATTATTGCATTGCTGTCTATTTTTCCCTTCAGATCTGTCAATGTTTGTGTTAAATATTTAGGTGCTCTGATGTTGGGTGCATCCATATTTGCAATTATTATATCTTCCCGATGAGTTGTCCATTTTACCATAATATAATGACCTATTTGTCTCTTGTGACAGATTTAGACTTAAAGTCTATTTTGTTTGATGTAAGTATAGCCATCCCTTTTGCATGAAATATCTTTTTCATCTCTTCATTTTCAGCCTATTATGTCCTTAAATCTGCAGCACATTTCTTGTAGATAGCATGTAGATAAATCTTGTTTTTTAATCCATTTAGCCACTCTGTCTTTTGATTGAGGTGTTTAATTACATTTACATTTCAAGTAATTATTGATAAATAAGGACTTACTATTGTCATTTGTTCATTTTTTCCTGTCTTGTAGATCTTTGTCCTTTCCTTTCTTACTGTCTTTAGGTTTTGTTGCTTTTTTATACTGATATGATTTCATTTCTTTCTCTTTTCTTTTGTGTGTCTTTTATAGTTATTTTCTTTGTGGTTACCATGAGGCTTACATGAAACATCTTACAATTATAACAGTCTATTTCAGTCTCATATCAACTCAATTTCAATCACGTACAAAAACTCTACTCTTTCTTTTAGCTGCCTACTTTCAGTGTTTGTTATTCTTCAGTTTTCTGGATTCTCCTCAGAAACAGATTTTGTAGCACATAAAGCAGCCCCAACTCGTAAGGATCTACTTCTGTGGCAAGTGATGGGCCTTGGGCCCTTTCATTTCATTTCTCTGGGCTTTCATTTCTCTGGGCTGCTTGGGTGCAAAAGCTAGTGTTCTCCAGCTTCAGTGGAGAGGAGCCAACCTGACTGTTCTGCTCTCTTGCAGATCTTTGGAGAGCAGGAAACTTCCCAATTCCATCTGTCCCAGCTTTGCTATCCTTGTCTGTGGACCCCACGTGTCTTCTCCTGCCATGCTCTCTTCTCTAACTATAACTAGAGTGTTTGATAGTTTCCAGGTGTTAGACTGTGAACTGCCAGATAATGTCTATGGTAAAAATAAATATTGCTTTCTGCCATCCATCACATTCTAGGTCTAGCCAAATTTGTAGGCTTCCTTACAATCTACCTGCCTTTATCTTCAGCATTTATTTTGTTGTTAGCGATTTTGTAGCTGGTTGGAATGCATTTGAGGGAGGTTTGTAGGGATATAAGTTTAGGATTTGGTATTTTCAGAATCCCCTTTAACAAATAATTGTTATTAACATGTATACAGTATTGCATTTACTTACTTTTCAGAATATAAATTGATTTTCTACTAATTAAAAAAAGAGGCTGTACAAAAAATATATTCAGAAATGAAATGAGCATTTAAAAACATCATTTGTCATTAAGGAACCACAAATGTAAAAAAAGATACACCCATACCCTTACTAGACTGGCTAAAGTCCACAACACTGATAATAAATTCAGACAAGAATGTACAAGAAATAGGAACTCTCGCTCATTGTTGATGGGACTGCAAAATGCTATAGCCACATTGCAAGGCAGTTTCACAGGTTTTTACAAAGACAAACATAGTCTTACAGTATGATCCAGCAATCAGGCTCCTTGATTTTTTCTCAAGTAAGCTGAAAGTTTATGTCATACAATAGTGACTATTTATAGCAGCTTCGTTCATAATTGCCAAATCATGGGAGCCATAAAGATTTTTCCCAAAAAATGAATAGATAAGTACACTGGGTTGCATCTATGCAATGTAACACATTCAACCATAAAATAAATAAGCTATCAATCCACGAAAAGACAAGGAAAGAAAGTTAACTGCATATACTGCTAGATGAAAGAGTGAGGTCTTAAAAGGCTGTATGATTCTAATTATATGACATTCTGGAAAAAGCACAAGCATACTGACAGTGAAAAAGATCAGTGGTTGCAAAGTGTTTGGGAAGAGGAAGGAAAGGATGAGCAAATGGATCAGAGGAGGTTTTTAGGACAGGGCAATGAAACTATTCTGTGTGATCTTGTAATGGTGGATATGTAACATTCTACATTTGTCAAAACCAATAGAATTAGAGAAAATAGGAGTGAACTCTAAAGTAAACCACTGACCTTTAGTTAAGAGCAACGTATCAGTATTTGTTCATCAATTGTAACAAATGTACCACACTAATGGAAGAGGTTAATCATAGGGAAGACTACTGGAGAGAGGGGAGAGTGGAAAAGCATATATGGGAATCCCTTGTACTTTCCATTCAATTTTTCTGTAGAACAAAAACTGCTCTAAAAAATAAGTCTATTAAGAAAAGAAAAAAAAAGAGGAGAGGGTGTGAGGGGAGGAAAAGGAGCTGCCATAGGTCAAGTAATGACTGTATCCCCCAAAGATGTCTATACCGTAATCCCTGGAACCTGTGACTATGTTATCTTACATGGCAAGAGGGACTATAGAGATGTGATTAAGATTAGGGATCTTGAGATGTGGTGATTATCCTGGATTATCCAGATGATTCCAATCTAATCACATAAACTCTTAAAAACCAGAGAATATTCCCTGGCTTGAGTCAAAGAGTAAACACGGAACAAGAAGCAAGCATGAAAGGGAACCATCTTGCTGTTTCTGGCTTTGCATAGGAAGGAAGGGAGCCAGGAGCCAAGGGATTTGGGCAGTCTCTGGCAGCTGGGAACTGCTGCATCCCTGACAACCACAAGGAGCTGAACTTTTCTAACAACCTGACCCAGAAAGGAAACAGATTCTCCTCCAGAACCTCCAGGAGGAAGGCAGCACCACTCACACTTTGATTTTAGTGCACCAAGTCAGTGTTGAAATTCTGACATATAGATCTGAGATATAATGAATATGTGTTGTTTTAAGCCACTAAATATGTGGTTATTTGTTATGGCAACAATGGAGAACTAATACAGAAACTAATTGAATTTGTTCTGTACTTCTCGAAAACACAAAAGTATCAATTAGAACAATGTGCATCCAATCTCAACCCCTCTAATTGAAGCACCGTACCTTATCTTTTTTCCCACAACACATTTTTGTTATCTTTTATGTATTTTCTTATGATGTGTACCTAAGATAAAAAAAACCCTCTCCAGCCCTAATATCCTTTGTTTAATTTGAAATACAGGAACATATATTCTAAGAAAAATAATATATTTATTTCAAGGGTAAATATGTGTCTAAATAAATGTATAGAAAAATAGGTCAGAAGAAAAAGTTTCCATGTACTGTATGGGCATCTCAGAGAATGTAAAGAAATGACTTTGGGAATGAAAGATGAAAGGGAAAGCATGGTAATATAAAACAAATTCAAAACATAAGTGGAACAAAACCCTTGCATGGACTGATGCTCAATTCCATTCTATGCAACTAAGGACCTCAAGAGTGAAATAAAATAAAAATTAAATTATGTTAAAGTTGGGTTTTTAGATGTAGTACCATCTTGAATGCTGGAGTTGCACATCATGAAATGTATTCCCAAGTTAAATTATAGATCTTCATTTATGAAGATTTTAAGGCACGGAACAAGGAACTACCCCTTCCAGGTAACATATTCATATTCTTTAAAAAAAATGATTAATATATGAATTAGATCTCTAATGGTTTCTTCCAGATGCCTTATCCTGGGGTTAAGTATATTATTGTATTAAATACAATGTGTGTAGTTCTGTGTGTAGTTCAGACTCTCAGGTTAGATACTCAAATCTGCCACTTGACTGAGGCATGAGATGAGTTAAGGCTGTGCATGTCCCTCAGCCTTGGTTTAAGTATTGTCTGTCCCTGGTGGTAACGTATATGAAAGTGCATTATAGACTATAAAGTTCTGAGCACTTGGTAAATATAATTCTTCATATTAGGCAATATGTTAACAGCGACATTACAGGAAATGAAAAGTTACTTTATATTTTCCTTCTCATTCTGCTATTGAACTAATTAATATCTCCCTGTGGTGATTAATTTCTAGCTGATCCAAGACATATTTCATGCTCATACTTAATGGCATGCTAATTTAGGGGGCATGTTTCTACTTCAAATTATCTGTTAGGCCACTTTTTATCAGGATAAATGGACAGTAAATATGGAAATTTCCTTATTTCACCATTCCCAACCCCATCTCCATGTAAACAACCGTATTCTCCATGTAAATGCATGGAGTTTACCCATGAAACCAGTATTGAATCAGAGCCTCTAATACCCTTCTAGCCTTTAAATGCAGAATCTTTGATACATGTGGCATCTGTATCCAGACTTAGATTTTCCACCCATAAAACACCATGGAAATAGACACTGTATTTACTCTCTGATGGCAATAGGGCTTTGGATCTAGAGTAAGTTTATTTTAACTTCCTTTCATTCAATCAACTGAATCTCAAGAATTGCATTTTATTCACCTAATATTGTTATTCATTGACTAATATTAAAAAGAACTCCCATTTTCAATAACTAATTTGTACCAGCCACATTTTATATTCATTATTGCATTTAATTTTATTTAATTTTCAAAACAACCCTGCGTTGTATCTATCTATCTATCTACCTATCTACCTATCACCTATCTATCTCCCACCATCACCACCACCATCATCATCATCACCATCATCATCATCATCATCATCATCATCGTCTCTCTCCCCATCAGTAATTCCTTTAAGGTTTTTACTTGAACTTTTCTTTTAATACCCTGTGCTGAGGTTTACTTTGCCTTTTTATTTCTTGGGCCTTCCCTGAGTAAAGGACTCTAAAGGTGATGATTTCTCAGACATTTTAACCATGATAGGTATGCTGCTTTCCTTCTGTTAAATGTTTTGTCTCAATGAAGCACTACAATTATGGAGAATGTTCTGTAACTGCACTGTCCATCATGATAGCCACTTCTAGCCACATGTGGCTACTGAGCACTTGGAGTACAGCTATTATTGAACCTGAGAAAGTAAACGTTTAATTTAATTTAACTTTACTTCTTTTAGATGCAAATTTAAATAACCACACCTGTTTAGACACTGCCATATTCTGCAGTGCCATTTTAATGTATCCTTAAATACTTTCTTTTTTATGGAAAAGTCTTATTTTGTATTTGATTTATTTCTATTTCATTCTTTTCTTAGGAGGGCCACTGATTGCATTTTTCTTTTCTTTTTTTAGAAAGACTTCCTAATATTCTTGTTAAAATTTCGGATATATTTACAAATATGGAACAAAGTCAAACAGTTCTTTGTTTGCTTGTTTTGTTAGTTTTTATTTGAGAGAGAGAAAGAGAGGGCACAGGAGAGGCACAGAGGGGCAGAGGGAGAATCGTAAGCAGGCTCCATGTTCAGCACAGACCCCAATGTAGGGCTCAATCCCATGACCTTGGGATCATGACCTGAGCCAAAATCAGGAGTTGGATGTTTAACTGACTGAGCCACCCAGGCTCCCCTGAACAGTTTTTTAAAGCAATTGTTTTGAAAAGTCTAAAAAGGTCTTATGTTCTTTTTGTTTGCATGTTTTGTGAAAACATTTAAATTCTCAGAAAATTTCACTTACACAATATAGTGCTATCAACTATAGTCACCATGTTACACATTAGGTCCTCAGACCTCACTTACCTTCTAACTAAAATCTCAAACCTTTTATTAACTTCTCCCTGTTTCCCACACCCACCCAACCCCTGGCATCCACTTTTCTACTCCCTGTTTCTACAGTTCAACTTTCTTTTTAGATTCCATATATAAGTGATATGATACAGTTTCTCTGTCTAGCTTATTTCACCTAGCATAATGCCCATTGGATTCATCCATGTTATCACAAATGACAAGATTTCCTTCTTTTTTAAGTCTAAATAATATCCCTATCTATCATCTATCTATCTATCATCTATCTATCTATCTATCTATCTATCTTACATTTTCCTTATCCATTCATCTGTCAACTGACATTTTGGTTGTTTCCATACCTTGGCTATTGTGAACAATGCTGCTGTGAACATGGGTGGATAGACATTTATTCAAGATACTCACTTCATTTCCTTTGGATGTAAACCCAGAGTGGAACTGTTAGATCATATATCTGGTGGTTCTATTTTTAATTTCTTGAGGAACATCCATACTGTTTTCCATAGTGGCTGTACCAGTTTACATTTCTGCCAACAGTATAGATACAAGGTCCCCCTTTTCCACATCCTCATCAACACTTGTTATTTCTTTTTTCTTTCTTTTTTTTTTTTTTTTGACAAGCAGGTGTGAGGTGATATCTCATTATGGTTTTGATTTGAATTTACCTGATGATTATTGATACTGAAAACCTTTCAATATATCTGTTGGCCATTTGTATGTCCCTTCAAAAATGCCTATTTAGGTCTTGTAACCATTTAATTTTTTTTTATTTTTTACTTCAATTTTATTATTATGATTTTCTGCTGTCACGTTGTATGAGATCCTTATATATTTTTTATATTAGCCTCTTATCAAATATGTGGTTTGCAAGTATGTTATCTCATTCCACAGATTGCCTTTTCACTTTGTTGATGGTGTCCTTTGCTGTGAAGAAACTTTCGATTGCAGCAAAGTCCCATTTATTTATTATTTTCTTTTGTTGCCTTTACTTTTGGTATCAAATCCAAAAAGTCATTGCCAAAACCAATGTCAAGGTGCTTACCCCTATGTTTCTTTAAGGATAAGTGGAGACTAGTGGGACAGTTTATTAAAGTTATTGCTTTAAAGAGTTTAAAAATGTTTTACATTTTTTATTACCTAATGGAAATTAATTCACAAATCATTGGTTAATAGTAGGAGATTTGCCAGCATATCATTGGCCCCTTAAAATATGTTGCAAATCTCTTTTTCAATACTCTTTTAGGTTTTGGCAAAATTGTGTATGCCATTGCAGGTGGAGTCCTAACTATTGTAAGGAGAAACATCAGTACATAAAGGCAGAAACATAACTAGCTTCAGACACATGAGGACCAAAGTTTGAGTCTAACTCTGCTGTTTGCTAATCATGTAACTCTGAACCATATTGTTTCAGATATGCAAACTGGTCTTAGCATATACCTACTTCATCATATTTAAGTCACATATGTCCTGAATGTATAATATTAAACTATAAACTTTCCTCCATTTTATTTACTTTTTATTCTACGGCAATCTCCATTTTCCAAATGAGGCACAGAATGACAAAATAAGTGGTCTGAAAATCACCTTACTGATAAGCAGTAGTGTTAGACTTAAAACCTGGGCAGACTACATCCAGAACTCATCCTCAGGCACTGGGCATTGATTATCCTGCTGTGGCATTAAATGAGTGATCGGACCCCACGGACTTTCAATGGTCACTTTTTTGTGCTGAAATAACATAGAGACCATTTAGAGATTAGTTTTCTGTATTTAAAAAACAACTCATTAAACAGACAAATGTCTTTTAGTGGAAAGCTAATATCACTCTATGGTGAGGGGAATACGTTTTCTTGTATGCTATTGGTAGAAGTATGAATTGGTATAATATTTCTGAAAGCAATTTGATAATAAACATTAAAATCTTTAAATATAGATACAGTTGTACAACTTATTCCTCTTTTACTAATTTATTTTCATAATAAGCATAGGTTGAGAAATACTTCCTCAATGTTTCCAGCAAACAGTTTGTAACAGCAAAACCTTCATTGAATCCAAACACCCAGTAATTAAATGCTAGTTGAATTAATTATCTTTCCGATACCCATGAAATAGAATATTACATAGCCTTTAAAATGATAATGGAGACATACATTATTTTGGAATATAAATTGTTTATATTTTCAGTAAAAATATATGTTGCAAATCAGTAGTTGTAGATATATAACAGTAACTACATATATGTGTGTATACATATATATATATGTATGTCATATATACATATATATATATATATATGTGTGAGATTACCAGAACATCAACTTATTGACCTTTTAAAATATACTTCACATCTCTTTTTATTATGTATTATGTAT
The DNA here is from genome assembly GCF_018350155.1 of Leopardus geoffroyi. NCBI lineage: Eukaryota > Metazoa > Chordata > Mammalia > Carnivora > Felidae > Leopardus > Leopardus geoffroyi. The sequence goes on from NC_059333.1 coordinate 23,708,888, forward strand.
TATGCTTTGTTATATTCTACATCAAAATGTTCCAATGTTTCTTGTGAATGACAATGTATTTAAAAATTTTTTAATTTCTTTGTTCTATTTTATTTTTATTAATGATGTATTATTAAAAAAAAACTGTACAAGGTCACCTGGATGACTCAATTGGTTAAGTATTTGACTCTTGATTTCAGTTCAGGTCATGATCTCACTGTTCATGGGATTGAGCCCCACATCGGGCTCTGTGTGGACAGCATGGAGCCTGCTTGGGATTCTCTCTCCATCTCTCTCTGCCTCTCCCCTGCTAGCACTCTTTCTCCCTCTCTCTCTCAAATAAAGAAATAAATTAAATAATTGATTTAATTAATTAATTAAAGGCAAATAGAGTTAATTTTGATATTTTTGAATGAAACATTCACCTGACTCTTCTGGAAGCTTGATCATGATAACTCCTGACATGCCTTGATATTTGTCTGAATTACCTTAGACCAGGCAGAGGTAGAAGCAAACACGCATACGCACACACACACACACACACACACACACAATAATAAAATCAGTTTGGGAAGGATTCTCAAACTCAAATCTCCACAGAGGTCTGGCTGCCTATATAAATGGGTAGAATTAGCTGGTTTAATTTCACACGCATCTTCTATGTGACTACACACTACGGTGGGCACTGCCAACTAAAGCAAAAGCAGTTGCTACTCAACTGCAGCCAAGTGCTGTCAGGTTAAAATTGGCGTTCGTTGCCACCAACACTTACAAGTGCCCAAGAGAAGTTGTATTTTTGTGCATTTATGTGAGATCTTCCAACTTTTAAATGTTAGTTGTAACTTCTTTTAAACACTGTAAAAGCCAAACGAAACATATCCGCAAAAGAAGTATGTTCCTTAATCTGGCAGTTGCCACTCTTTGCTAAGCATCAAGGCCAAAAATGAGCCACAGAGTGGCAGTAAACAAGAAGATGCTTCTTGAGGCCGTTGAGGAGGATGTGGCCCTAGACTGCCTCTATCGTGATTCTACTTTATCTTTCTATAATTTATGTTGATGACCAGAAAACAACATTTGCTTCAAAGAGGATTCTGGATCGGTGTTTATTTATAAATATTCAAAATATCAAATATAACTTGTAGCTAATTTATAGATGGGAGAGCTGAGTGTGCGGAGAATTTCAGAAATAAATCCTAGTTACATCTAGAGGAAAAATGTGTGAGAAAAAACATCATAACCGTGTTGTTCAATGGAATAATTTTCAAAGATACCAAGCTTTCTGTTTTGCTCCAGTAAACCTTAATTTGCACCGGCATTTTATTGGGAGTATGTTATTACTACTTTTGTACATTTTTGTTGATGTTTGAAGAAAAGCAAGATCAGTGTTCAAGGCACAAGTCATTTACTTCTAAAAAAGGGTGAAAAAGGCATAGCTTCTGAATGTAATTTCCTAAAAAATCCATTATAAAAATACATGATTATGAAAATGTTCGGTATAATTAAGGGATCACTGAGTGCTTAACAATGTCTAATTGGATGAATAAAAAGAAATTAAAATGGTTTAGAGCAAATCATCTCATTTTGGTGAGGAATGCATTAATTGATCTAAATTATGTCTCTCATTTTGATGTTTGTGGTTCTTCAATACATGGGTCTTTTGACCCATTTACAATTTGTATAAATGGAAAGAGACAAAAGTACCATGGGGAAAGAGAAAAGGAAACCCTGAGCAGGTTTTTGCTAGCAAACATTTTAGGAGTCGACGAGTAGAATTCCTCCCTCCCATCACACGGCGCCAGATGCCGTTTTGTCTGAAGCCACAAGCTGCTGTGGATCCCTACGGCACTATAAACACAATCAAACCTGGCACTGTTATCACAGTTAGAGAAACACCTATGCTAAAAGGCTCTGTGTTGTGAAACTGGTTAGAGACTATATGCAGAACCTTCACTATGTTCAGTTTTTTAAAACATTGATTAATGTGCCCAAGAAAGAAAGAGCCATCCCTAGTAACATAGGAAGAGAAACCAGCCTCAAAGCCCTAGCTATACAATGAGCACATTTTGCACACAGTCTGTTTATTCCACTCCCTTGGTAGAAGGGGCATGATTAAAACTCAGCTTTTAAAAGTGTATGTATGCAAATAACTATAAATATATGTACATACATATAATCAAGTGGAATATGAATTTTACAGTTGATTCATGCTCACAACAATCTATTCTTCCCCCAGGAGATCTTATATTTGACATCAAAGAACTATTGTTCTATTGTTCCTTCTCATTCTCTATTGTCTCTCCTTTGAGTATTTTGTCTAACTTGAGTAGCTGAATAGATTGCCTATACTGAGTGTTGATTCTATTGCATTAAGGTGGACTTAGGCTCTACTTCCCAACTAGTAGAAGTTTGATCATGGGCAGCTGCTGAATTACTCGTTTCTCAAACAACTCGGTTAATGCATGCTTAAGATCCCCCTAGAGAGCAGGCCCCTGGAACAAACCTTTCTTTTGCTAATAACGTTCTTGTCTCTACCCTCCTATAAAACCTTCTATTTGTACAACTCCTTCGAGCCGCCTCAACCTGCTAGATGGGATCCTGCGATTCATAAATCATGTAATAAAGCCAATTATATCTTTAAAACGAACCAAAAATGCATTCTTAAGATATACAGATTATCGTCTAACATTAAGGAAGAATATTTAATAAAAATGCTGGCATGATTCTGTCCCCAACTTAAGGGGCAGATGTCTGATATAAGAAAGTCAAACTCAACTACATTTCTCTTCCATTTTTTTTTCTTTCCTCAGTGGACCACTGGCATTGTCTTCTGTCTAGCAAGGTTTTTACTGTCTTGTGTTTAAGGTATAGCTACATAACTAGGCTGAGCCTCTTTATCTTTCCCCAGTTTTCTGGAAAAACTCCATGATTGGTTTGCTTGACATTTAGATAATATCATGTGATGTGGGATTTGGGGGAAGTCCTGAATGAATCTAACAGATAATTTTTGAAACGGGATTTTGGGAAGGCTTGGCTGCATCTATTTGCAGATTTTTGTAGTGGTAAATGATTGCTGCTATATATCCAAAAATACAAATTGCTCACTAGTGTAATCATGACCTTTAAGGAAAACAACTCTGAAATCTTAGTCAACTTCATTTACTGCTCACTCTTTCTGTTCTTACTAGTAGTAGATATTGTTGATGCCCTACCCAGATTTTCTTTACCAGGCTAAGACTCCCACTACTAGCTGCTAAAGGTGTTAAAAGCTAAGGGCTCATACTTTTCATCCATCACAAAGAACTGCCCATGATGGCCGGTGCTTGGCAGACCATACTATATGTACTTTCTCTCATTCTTAGGCAGCATCTAGTCAATGACTAAACTCAGGCTAGAGTTAGTACATCTTAGCTTCGTCTCTTCCTGTTCCCTACTTATGTTTCTCTCACTTCTTTACAGGTTTCTTCTTTAAAGAGTCTCAAAAATCACTTATATAAGGATCTACGGCTCAGGCTTTGCTTCTGACTGAGGAACATGACTTTACACCTGCTCATATACCAAATGTTTATTAAAAGGAATGGGGGCTGTTAAAGTAAGTTAATGGGACTAAATAGGAATGGTTATAAACACAAACAATCATTACCATAATAGAGTTTAAACAATGTGATTCTTGGTAGGATACACATTTTTGATTTTCACTTGATGTGGAACATTGGGTGAAATCATTTTCTTGGGGTTCTTAAAGCCAACAAATCTTGGTTTTCCTTACTACCCAGGAAAGCAACAACCACAGGGATTTTATAAACTACAGGACTGGGCAGTAATGACGAAACAATTTCTAAAACATGCTAGTTTTGTGATGTGAGGGCCTGTGGTGAAAAATAAGTTGTATACAAGGTATCATACCCTTTTTAGGGTTTCTAAAAGAGTGCAGTTAAGCACTGATAATCTCAGAACCTTTGCTGATAGTGCCATTCTCTAGAACCTAGAGTCTAAAGAAGCAATGGAATTTAGGTAAAAGCTGAGAGATTTGAGAAAACTGATGTTTCAGTCATCTTTACTTTCCTTTTCCCTAAGGATTCCATTTGGAGAAAAAAAGTTAAATTTCAACTCCTACTTTATCTATTCCTTTCTTGCTCTTTTTTGCCTCATCTTGCTGTCTTCTAAATAGCAGCAGCTGTCTTTATTCATAGATTCTAATCCTGTCTTCAGCTGGTTACCCTTTCTCCCATTCTTATGAAGAAGATGTTTCAACAGCCTCTGGAATTTAACCCAGGCAATGTAAACATCCTCCATTAAACACACAAAAGTCTGTTCCTAAAACCCGAAGAAAACTTGCTTCAGAGAGCAATCATTGCAATCTCACAGAATCTAGCCCGGGATGAGGTTATCTATAGATTTCAGGAAACTCATGTTTGGCTTTGTGGCGATGACAAGAGTCAGGAGCCTGGGAAGCTGCTGCAAAGTTCATTACAAAGATGTGTTCATGGAGCAGTATATTCTCTTTCTCTTTCTCATTTTTGCTTAATATCTTGCTATATAATTATAATCATTTAAACAATATGTACAGAATTAGGTTGGAATTTTGTAGTGTCAAGAAATGAATCGGGTTTATTTTAAAAATATGCAATACGGGTAACCCAGACCAAATTTTCAATCTGTCAAACCTTTGGTCTGATGACCGTCAGGGAAGACTGAAAGAACCATGGTTTTTAATTGGTCTTTCCTAATGGGGTGATACTTTAAGGCTCATAGTTTTTATATGGTACATGCAATTTTAACTGCTGCTCTATTGTTTTATGTATTCTAATTTAACACTTTACATGTTTCGCTTGCATCCTTAAACTGATCTAACCATGAAGGACACAATATTATAACTTGAAGATTGACTTGGAGGAACATATAAGGGATTCAAGGGAGAAGCAGAGAATGCAAGTAGCTTCAGGAAGGTTAAAGCCCAGAATTAACTGAGACTTTTGAGGAAAGTGAAGGACAAAGCAAAGCAGCTAGTTTGGCATAATTCAGAGCATGGCAAGAAGTACTGTGGTATGAGTTACGTTTTTTAATAAAAGACAAATATAGGGCATTATTTGATTGTGTTTTGTTCTTGTCTTCTCTATCCAAAATAGTTTCAAATTTAAAATGATAGAATAAACACAGTTAAGAGGAGAACACTGAAAAGCAATAAAGGTATAAACATTTTGAGAAACCAAATGAAGTTTTTAAAAGTTATCAGTAGGAAAGAAGAATAAATTAAAACTAATGAGACAGACTTAAACCGGAATCTATAAGACTATGCATATTTTTAAGAGACTCATACGGGGTTTTATAACTCTTCACATGAATTAACAACTACAACTAACTCTAAGAGATTTGTCCACTGATTACTAAAAAGCAGACAGAACTAACTATAACACAGCTACCAAATTATTTTATTCACAGAGAGTAGTAAAAGACTATTAGTACCTCTAAATGAATTCAGGTCTTCAGGACCAGATGAAATACATTCAAAGACCTAAAATTATAACAGATCTAATCACAGAACCACTTCATAAATCTCTGAGACTTCATGGAGGGGAGAAGAAGTTATGGCAGCACAGAGGTGGGTGAGATTGGTGAAGATTCCAGGATTCAAAGTGAAACATTCCCTCCATTTGCTACCATCTGACTTGGGACCGGCAATGATTCTGTTGTTTTAAAAAATGCACTTTTAACACTGTTAAAAGTCAGCACACCAGGATTTTTGAAAAGTGAAATTGGGGTTGAAAATCAGAGGTTGTAGCAACAACCAAATAACTACCAATATTAATTTCCAACAGTACTGCAGAAAGAGTAATACAATGAAATGACATGAGAAAAAAAATTTAAGGAAGCATTACACTCTGGAGGCTCCTGTGAAATCATGCTGTAAGTAAAACCCAGGTTACTAAATGAGATTGATTAATAGATGCATTGTTCCTTGATTTTAGCAATGAATTTGAGACAATTTCTGAAGATGGTTATAAGATAAAAAATCAAAAATATGAACAAACTATCGGATTTTAATGAGTAATTATAGGCAAGTTATTTATTTATAGAAAAACATTCCCCAAAATGAGGCCTAGGTCTTCATCCAATAATCTATTCCAGTGTTGTAATCAATGCCATGTTGGAGAACACAGAATGGCAACAGATTACTGTTTTTTCAAATATGATCGAGTCTGTACAAGAGACAAGGCATTTTTCTAAGTGCTACGTTCACAGTAGTGACTCTACATTTTAGAGTGGGAAAGATAGATAATAAACACGGAAGCCAAACCATACAGTATCAGATAAGAGAAGGTCCTATAAAGCACACAGAAACATTTTGAATGATGAAATAAAGTTTTGAAAGGCTACCAAGGGGTAAGAACAAATTAGAACTAACGAAACAGACATACATAAGGATCTATAAGACTATGTACATGTTTTAAAGGACTCATGCGGCACTTTGTAACTCTTCATGCAAACTGCCAACAATATTAACAAAAACAAACCCCAAGGGATCATATCCACGGACAACTGAAAAGCGTGTGGAGATAATCACGTGGCATTACCACCAAAATGATCGTGCAAACTTCATTGAGATTAGTAAAGGCGTTGAGAGTTAACGGGCATTTTCATTAACAGATTGATAATACAAGCACATTATGTTCAAGGAGAAGGCAAAAGTGAGAATTTCAGAGAAGAAATGAGGACTATTACACCGGAAAATATTAAAACTAAAATTAAGAGACCAGTGGATGAGTTAAAAGCTGGAGAGAAATTTTCTGACCTGGAGATATCAGGAAGAACTTACATAGAATGAGGTAATCAGTCAAAACAGAAAGAGACACGTGGAGGCAAAGGAAGTGACCAGGGTTACACAGTAAGAATACCTGCCATATGAGTTATTGGAGTTCCCACAAGACATAATGAATGAGAACTTTACAAACTGGTGAAAGAAATCCATCTTTAAATTGAAGAAATATTATAAATACTAAGCTGAATCAATAAAAGAAACACGTACCCATTCACACCAGGCTAAAACTTATGAAAGCCGAATATAAAGTAAAACATCTTAAAAGCAGACAATATTGTTACCACTATGAAACTGAAAACATCAGAGTGCAGAAAGAAAATACACCAATTCAGAAATCTATTCTTCATTACTGAAGGTAAGATAAAAACATTTCCAGAAAAACAACAGTGAGAGTTAGTTATCTACATACCTGCAACAAAAGAAATACTAATTTTTTTTTTTTTTTTTTTTGCCTTCTAAGTGATCCAAGATGGAAGTCTGGGGATACATGAAGGAGAGAAAAGCAAAAGGAAAAATAAAAATGTAAATTAATGATTAAGTCTAAATAAATATTACCTGTATAAAATAATAATTTTATAGGCTTTTAAGTACTGGGATAGTTAAAATATATAATAGTACACTGGGAAAGAGAACAGATTGATGTGTTCCTCATTTCTTGCATTATCCAAGAAGAGGATACAATTATTAATTATTATCACAATGTGATAATATCCACAAGTGTATATCACAACTACTGACAGTACCACTAAATAGTAAAACACTATATAACACAGTATATAAAACAGTATATAACAGTAGTGTGGGTGTGGACAATTATCAATTATTTGATCTAGGTGACAGCTACTTGCTTTTTCACCTTATTAGAATTTGATAAGATATACACTTTTTCTTTCTATTAAGTTTTTATTTTAATTCTAGTTAACATACAGTGTCATATTAGTTTCTGGTATACAATATAGTGAGATATATACACCTTTTCCTTACGGATTTTTTTCTGTATATGTTATATTCAACACTTTTTTTTATTATGTAAAAAAAAAAAAAGACACACACAAAAAAACAAAGGAAACTGAAAAGTAAACCTGAGAAAGTAGGACAGGACTAGACAAATTATCATCAACATGAGTAGAACTGTCATGTAGAACTTTTTTTATGCAATTCTAAGATTGATGTTTTAAAAGAATTAAAAGAAATAAAATAAAGATGTATCAGGTCAACATGGAGTAAGAAAATTGGATTCCTAAATAGCTTTTGATATAAGCAAATGAAAAAGAAAAATTTTGAATAGTTAAATGGCATTTCCACGGTCACCCGGCTATATAGAATGGCAACTCTGGGACTAGAATGCAGGTCTTTGATCGCTATTTCATTGCTCGTGACACTACACAGATGTATGTGTCTTTAAATATGGAGGTATTAAACAATTTTTTTAAACACTCCTTAGTTAGTCATGTCCTATCAGAACGGTTTTTCACCTAGATGGAAAAAGAGTCTAAATGATGTCTGAGGAATGTGAAAGGGAATTCTTGCATTTATTTGACATTTGAGCTCAATGACTTATTTCTGGTTATATGTGATGGTTAATTTTATGTGTCAATTTGACTAGACTAAGAGATCCCCAGATAGCTGGTAAGATATTCTTTCCAGATGTGTCTGTGAAAGTCTATCTGGAAGAGACTGGCATTTGATTCTGTAGACTGAGTAAAAATCTGCCCTCACCAATGTGGGTGGGCATCAGCCAATCCTTTGAGAACCCAAATAGAACAAAAAGGTTAATAAGAAAGGAAGAGTTCCATATTTCTTCTTCCTCTGGGATGCCCATCTTTCCCTGCCCTTGGACATCAGAGCTTCTGGTTCTTAGGCCTTTGGACTCTGAAACACACCAGCTGTCCCCAGTTCTCAGGCCTTTAAGCCTTGCACTAGGAATTACACCATTGGCTCTCCTGGTTCTCGAGCCCTCAAACTCAAGACTGAATTGTACCACCAACTTCATCAGCTTGTAGAGAGCAGATTGTGGAGATTCTCAGCCTCCATAACCTAATGAGCCAATTCGTGTAATAAATCCTTTGTCTCCCTCTTTTTCTTAATCTCAATCTCTCTCTCTCTCTCTTTCACACACACACATACACTCTCTCTCTCTCTCTTTCTGTCTCTCCCTCCCTCTCTCTCTCCCTCTCTTTTTCACACACAGACCCTTTCTCTCATATCCTATTGCTCTGTTTCCCTGGAGAACCCTCACTGATACATTATATGATTCCCATATGTATCTTTATAGGATTTTACAAAAATATGAGATGATTTAAAATCAAGGAAACCTACACAAACTATAATAACGTGAGTTCATTGGCACAAACTTCTATAACTCCTCTCTCTCTCTCTCTCTCTCTCTCTCTTTCAGTGGTTTTCACAATAAACCAGTTATTTGTCATTGGCAGGTATTCATTTTGTTTCACACATTAAATAACAGAACCATTTATTGTTACCTGTAGTGATATAACTCAATAACTTTTTGGAATCTTGACTTCTCAAACTAAAATTCTGATTACAGTCACATAAATGTTTTTTCTTAAGTGAATATATTGTTTTACAAAATTGTTCTTTAAACAGAAGGTGATTTTTGACTTTTTTATTATTTCAAATATTTTACTCTGGTAATTGGTTATTAGTTATATTGCCCTCAGAACATTGTGCATTTTTAAATTTGTATTGTTTTGTCTAATATGCTAAGAGATGATGTAGAAATTTTTTTTTCTGCATTTTAGAACAATTAATCCTGGAAATCCAAAGTTCCACAGAAATCTAAGAACCACACTTCAAATCAGCTTTGAAGTTGCATTAATTTAGATGCCCATTTTTCTGTCTTCAAGAAATATTTTGCATACTTGTATTTGTGTTCAAAAGTTGCCATAAATTTAAATCTGAAATAATAAGCTACATTGTGGTACCTTCTGATTCATTATCCTTATTTTCCAATAAGAAATATATGAATGGTAGAACAAAAAGTGGAAGTAAAATATCAGTTTCCTCCATACAATAAAATAGCAACCATCCTGAGACACATAAAAAGGATTATTCTTCTAAAAAGAGGCAAAACCAATCTAAAGAAACCTCATATGTGTGCTTTGTATACTACATCAGGAGATGTGATGTCTATTTATTATAAAAATTTCAAATTGTTCACCATAACCATAATGGTAAATTTTATGTGTCAACCTTGCTAGGCTACAGTGCCCATTTATTTGATCAAACACCAGTCTAGATGTTGCTGTAAAGATGTTTCTTAGATGTGATTAATATTTAAATCAATAGATTTTGAATAAGGTAGATTATGCTCCATAAGATGGGTGGGCCTTATCAATCAGTTGAAGGCCTAAAGAGTAAAGACTCCCATTTCCTGAAGAAGGAATTCTTCTAAAGACTGTAACTGCTGACATGCTATACAGACTTAAGACTTGGAAATCTCCATGATCATATAAGCCAATTTCTTAAAATCAATCTTTTTTCCCCTCTCTCATGTATGTGAGAGAGATCTTATTAGTTCTGTTACCTAATACAGTCACCTACATTACAATTAAACATTGGCTGTAAATTATCCTTAGGGGAAAAAAAATGAAAGAGGTAAAAGAAGAAAAAGACTTTCAAGGTTAATACCATAGGAATATAAAAAACTAATTTTAAGAATAAAGATGCCATTGAGAAGATCAAAGGTTTGGGGATACTAGCATCAGGAGTTGTTGAGTTCTATCCCAAAGGAATAGTACAAAACAAACATCTCAGAGGCCTCAAAAATCTTGTCTCTTCCTTATCCAGTCTGAAGTCCCTATACAATTACTGCCTCCCTAATCATTTCCTTTAAAGAGGAAGTACAAGAAGCTTGCTCTTCTCTTGACCTCTTCACTCTTTCTTTTTAAGATTCCGTTGGTCTTTGGGGGCAGATAATTTGCTTTATTAGCAGACATTTGAATCTTTCATCTTTTTGGTGTGGGTGTTAATTCTTCATTACATGTCAAATAGAATAATCAGCGAAACAATCTTTTCCCATGTATTTCTTTTTTTGTCATTTTTTAATTGCAAGTTTAATTTCTTTAATGGTTACAAAGTATTCAGATTATCTTTTTTTTATCATGGTTGAGTTTTGGTAGTTAATGGTCTTTGGAAAACTCATCCTTTTCTGCTAGGTTGTTACATTTATGAGCATAATGTTGTTTATACTATTAACTTATTATTCTTTTAAAAGCTACAGGATCTCTAGTGAGATCTTGTTTCATTCTTGATGTTGGTGGTTTGTGTCTTCTTTTTTATTTTTGTCAGTCTTGCTAGTGGTTTGTCAATTTCATTTGTTTCAAAAAACAGTTTTTGTTTTATTGATTTTTTTCTCTTAATCTTTATGATGTTTTGAGTCACCCTGTTAGTTTTTCACAGTGACCAAGTCACATAAAGTCCTATGTTTGTGGACCATTGTCATTTCCATTGATATCAGTCATGGACAATTTACAGATATATAAATTTGCATAAGGAAAATGCAAGGCAGAAACACTGTTGGTTGAGACTGTTTCAAAGTTTTTCAGAAATTTGTCCTGCAGTTTCCTCCAGAAATTCTATCTTCTGCTTGTTCTTTCTTTCTCTCTTTTGCTCAGTACTTGTGGTGAATGTCTTTAGTACTGCCATTCTTAGAAGTGGGAACATAAACTGCCCGTAGAGCAGTAAGAGTTCAGGGTCATATCTAGAATCTTGATAATGATGCAGAAGGAAGATACACAACAGCTCATGACTGTCATGCTTTCTAAAGCACAGAAAAGATTTAGCCTAATTAGTCAGGCCATCTTCAAATCCTTGCTGAAGAAAATGACCCACCACAATCTTATGCGATCTTATTCTGAAGGGTCAAATTGTGTAATAGTTTTCTCTATTAGAATATTAGAATTCAAGCAGAATGTGAAGTGTCACTTGAATGCACATGCCTACCTGTTCCAACTTCTGCTTAACTGTAGAGAAGCAGGTATATGTGATAGAATTGGGACAAGAGGGAACCCTACCCAAGTCAAACTGTCATCTTCTCATGTGTTCTGCTGGGAAATAGTGATTGCCACAGAAGTGATGCTGGATCTAACGGGCTTTGTGTTCTGCATAAATCTTATTTTTAAGTAAAATATTATTTTGGATGCTAGTATAGTTTTCAAAAAGACAAATCTAGTTGGTAAATTAGACAGCAGGACAATCTTAAAAAAGATACTTAGGTACAGTTTTAGATTTTATGCAACTTCCATAAACGGTGTAGAATTTAGTTAACTAGTTCTTGAGGCATGCATACAGTTTATAATATGTTAGTCGAAATAATTTGCATTTAACATTGACTATTTTCTCTGACTTCTGATAAAATCTAATAGATGAAGCAAGACTGTTTTCATGACAAGTGGGAAAAGCAAATATGCTTCATTGACACTATTAACATAATGATTGTCCTTACTTTTTCATTACTTTTCGATCCAAAGTATAATAAATAGCAAACACTATCCATGTATATAATGATGGTTGTGTCATCAAGCATGCATAAACAAATTATTTCTTTTATTTCTCCTAAGTTAAAAAGCATATTATTTATGTTTTTAAGCATACAGTTCACAATATCTAAGATTCTATAGTCTTGGAGGGTCCAGAGCTCTCACATAATTTTTCAAGAAATGAAACACAACCCCATTTAAGGGGAAAAAAAGTAACCATTCTGAGGCATGTATTTGAAAAATAATACCCTCAACCCCTCTTTAATACTCCCATTTTGGAGTTGGGCATTTGACAAATGCATCCATCTGTCCACTTATCACTGATTTTAGAGTTGATTTCTGACTTTGTGAGGGGTCTTCTCTTGAGTATGACAACTTTTGATGAAAATATGAAATTAGGAAAAAATAAGCTGAGCTGAGACAGATGATCAACGTTATCTGCGGCACTGAAAATAAGTGCCCTAGTTTTGTTCTCAGATTGATGATTTACTTATCGAAATGCACTGGGGAAAGTGAAGACTATCACAAGTGATTGAAGGGACAAGCATAAAGGATAAAAGGGCAATAAATAAATAGGTTAACTTGAACAGTATACCCCCCAAGTGCCCCCGAATTTTAAAAATTTCTAGACAGGCCAAGAATTTGCTATAATTTAAATGCCATACTCTTTATAAACTTATTTGATAAGACAAATATATTCAGGGAATAAAAATGAAATATAAAAATATTATTTAGGAAGGCATTTTGATATGCCATTCTGGATAAGATAATTTCATGGTGAGTAGAGAATGACATTGTTTTCAGAGCTAATGTTATGTCCTTAGAAATTTACTATAATATGATATACAACATAGGCTGGATATATTTTCTATTCAGTTGTACAGTTTTGAATCTTTGTGGTCCTCTGCTAAGTGTATATGAGTGTATGTGAGTGTGCAGTTGTGTCTGTTTAATAGAGAGTGCCACAAAAAATAAACCATACAAATATAGTTACGTGAAAGGATTTCAATCTAAAATGGAGCCATAGGAGATGAAATGGAGACTCTCACACATGTGTTTTCAGGAACACATGTGTAACTTAAGAACTGAGAGAATAATTTCCATTAAATGCTTGATTTCCATAAGACTGAGACTTATTTTCTGGCCAGTTAACACCTGCCAAGAGTCTCTCCATATCCTCAAGTCCATGAACACAGTGCTTACACTCTGACTGGATTGCCCCTTCTTTGCACTCCTTGTCCATAGATATAGCCTACCCCAAACCCTCAATGGATTTGCCTATAGCTTGCTACAACATGCGTTAACCAAATTGCAATTCCTCTGCTACTTCTGAATATACTCAATTTCTGGTAATGTGGCCTTGCCTCAGTTTATCACCTTATTTGGATTAACGGTATATGTTTTTACCAGATGGATTTTACATAATCATAGAAAAATGTCTCTAAACCTCTTTCTGTGTTTTCACATGATATATTATGTAGCTAATTTTTACATGCAAAGCCCAATGTAGCTCTAATTTTCTTAGTTCCTTCTTTCTAACATCTTTAGGCTCTTTGAATTTCTGTGCTGTTTTAGAAAACTTTAAGATCGGATCATTTATCTATTGCAATAACAACATCCAAGAAAGTAATATTCCTCATTGTATTGAACTTTCAATTAAGCCAAGTAGTGTAAGGTCAATCAATATTGTAATTGGGAAAAGATTATATTATTGTTGGCTGCCTTTGGCATATTGCCCACGGGCTATGTGCCAAATTAATAAAAATATTCAGTATTTGGTTTCCCTGATATTTCATATATTTGCTGCTCCTGAACCAGAGCCAGTATGTCCTCTTTGAGAACTGTAATTCATTCCTCCCAGCTAAGTCAAATCTCAAATTGATCTGCCTTGACTGTGATTACTAAATTGATGGAATTGACATTCATCAAGTAGATTGTTTTTGGCATATTCATAAAATATTTATTACATTTATAAAAAGAGACAGAATCACATTTTGTTTCTGTAGAAAAAGGAATTTCAATTTGTTACTTTATGACTGAGTTCAACAAACTACAGCTCATGGGCCAAATGTGACTTGCAGCCAGGTTTTGTAGCTAACACTTTAATGAAACATAGCCATCCCCACCCATTTGCATATTATCTGTTCCGGTTTGGAGGCGGGGCTACAAGGTCAAAACTGAATAGTTGTGACAAACTCCATATGGCCTACAAAGCCAATATTTACTTGCTGTTTGGTCTTTTACAGAAAATGTTTGCGACCCCTGCTATAAGAGCAAATAATTTTGAATTTTAGTTTGCTGCCTAGAAACTTCTGTTAATAATAATAAAAATAATGATAACTAAAAACTACTACATGGCAGATGCTGTTCTGATCACTAAACGTCGTTAAAGTGATTTCATATTCACAACTTATATGTCAGAAGTGTGGGTTATTTCAATATTAAAGATGATAGGACTGAAGCATATAAAGGTTAATTAACTTGTCTAGGGTCACACAACTAACAAACAAGTGGCATCACAGGGATTAAAACCCTCAGATCTAGCGCCACTGTCTACACTTTAACCACTACACTATTTCCATGACTGTGAGATATGATCGTTGCTTAAGGTCTGTTTTTTTCGCGTTCGCTGTCATCTTGATATTTTAAATTTGGTTATTACATTCTACTTTTTAACTTGGAAAAACCACACTATGTCAAGAGTGATTTTTAATATGATATTATCATATGTACTAGTAAAAGGACTCTTTTAAAAAGATGCTGATATATTTAAGTTCACTTGATTCCCACCATTCTAAATACAACTACACCCTTGCACTTTTTCCTTTCAGCAACAATGCTATAATAATTATAAATAAAATAAATCTGTGACACTTTCCAATATTTTATGGTATTGATTTAGTTGTACTTTTTTAAGTCCTTGGCAATTCAGTAACTAACCGGAGCACTTACTTAGCTAGAATATTTCATTCACAACCATTTCAACAAGGGTTTTCTCCCCTTTATATAAGAAGTGTGAACATTCGATGAGTACAGTAAAACCTCAGTTTGTGAGTATAATTCATTCTGGAAACATGCTTGTAATCCAAAGTACTTGTATATCAAAGGGAATTTCAAGAACCATTGGCTCACTTGTGATCATGTGATGTTCAGTGTCACGTATACTACTCGTATTGCAAGACATCGTTTGTTTATCAAGTTAAAATTTATTAGAAATGTTTGCCTATCTTGCAGAACACTCACAGAACAAGTTACTCACAATCCAAAGTTTTACAGGAATGAGTCACTCACATCAGGCCCTACATCATCAGCCACCCAACTCCCTTCAGTTCTGTCTTACCAACTGTCTGTACTCATCTCCTCCTAGGTCCTGTGTATTTTGCTGCTCAGAGTTGACACCTGTGACCTTTAGCTATGCGACCCTTGGCATGAGAACTCTCACTTCTTTGTAGAGCATTATACATTGACTAGTTTTATGACTACACATCCACAGCCTACAACCAATGACTGATTAGTGTGGGGTTACCCAGCCCTTCATATTCCAGATTTCCCTGCAGAATCAGGCAGAATATACCAATACACCTAACCTTCTACCCTAGTTTGGCTTCTTACTGTCTACTATCTTGCTTCTTCCATACATGTACTAATTTCTCCTGGGGGCACTTCCTGAATCCATCACTTTCACTTTGAACCCATGGTCAGGTGTGCTAATAGAATCCTCCTGGATATTGTAAGAAGGAAGCAAGATACAATCAAGAAAAATTAGGACGTACTCCACACTGATATTTACAGATTAACAAATCTTAAGTAAAGGGGGAAGAGGCCATTAAACAACAAGAACAGCAACCAAAACTGTAAGCAAAAAATCTGGTACTTTATGGAGCACCTGGGTGACAGAGTCGGTTAAGTATCTGACTTCAGCTCAGGTCATGATCTCTTGGTTTGTGAATTTGAGCCCCATTCTGGGTCTGTGCTGACCTCAGAGCTGGAGCCTGCAGCTTGCTTTGGATTCTGTCTCCCTCTCTCTCTGCCCCTCCCCCGCTCATGCTCCATGTGTCTCTCTCTCTCTCAAATAAATAAACATTATTTCTATGAACTTCTTGTATATAGCAGTAAATGACAAAAAAAGAAAGGAGGGGCAATGGTGTGAGTCTCTCGGGCAGAAATATCTCTTCAATCTGTATGTTTTTTTTTATTTTTCTTCTCCATTCTTCACTACACTAAAGCTGCCTTGGGCCTAATTGAACTTGACTTTGGTGTGTGTGTGTGTGTGTGTGTGTGTGTACACATATGTGTATATCTACACAGAAACACTCACTCACACATACTGTTTTTTCCACTTTGGTACAAAGGGGAGTAAGAAAGAAAAGAGAAAAATACAACTTTTCTTGGTCTTTATTCTTCGATATTCTCAAATTAAAATCATAATATAAAAAATATTCCATTTAGTATTCATGGTTCTTGGAAAATTAAAACAGATGCTTTTTTTTCTTACTTTGTTATAATATGTTATTCAAGGTATAGTTTTATAATTACCTTGATTTCATCATTTGCTTTTAACTATAAATTTGAGTATCCTAAAGCATGAAAAAAATTCAGGAGTTTCAGCTGATATATGACCAATGCACAGGTTCTCCTAGGATACTTTGTGAGCAGGGGAAGTCAAATTGCTACACACTGAGTGAATAGAGTTTTTCTCCTCCTACACTATATAGAATGATGGTCTTCAAACTGGGGCATCTATACCTTAAGAGTATACAAAGTTCAAAGCATATAAAAGACTACATCTCTATGGTCCAGGGTCCATTTCCTCAAGTTGGTCTGCATTAGCAAAGATCTTCGGTCCAGTGGTATTCCCTTTCTATGATCTTCTCACACATCCTTCACAAGGGACTTTTCTCCCGATTTTCAAAAGAATGTCATATTTTACTCAGATTATCTTTTGTTGTTATGTCATATAGTGCAAAATCCTGGGCAATGTGGTAATTCCTGTCAATAATATATTTACAAGGAAGAACTGAATGAATCAAACACCTAACAACAAGGCACTTTCCAACATAGGTTATTTTTAATTTTTTTAATGTTTATTTATTTTTGACAGAGAGAGAGAGACAGAGTGTGAGCAGGGGAGGGGCAAAGAGACAGAGGAAGACACAGAATCTGAAACAGGCTCCAGGCTCTGAGCTGTCAGCACAGAGCCCGATGCAGGGCTCAAACTCAGGAACAGAGAGATCATGACCTAGACCAAAGTTGGATGCTCAACCAACTGAACCACACAGGTGCCCCTTAATTTGGGTTATTTTCAAATCATTATTTCAACAAAATTGAAGAACCACTGAATCTGGGTTCCCACTTATGAATAAAGTTTTGAATGCAATAGCAAAACTTTGAAGAAGTGAGTTATATTGCTAGAAGACAGTTTGTTCTATTCCTTCTATCTATTTATGGAGACATTAAGTTCTTACTATTTATATTGGTTAAGAAAAAAAGAGGTAGGGGTAGAATTAATACTGGAATCATATCTCATTCTAATAATCAATAACTTGTGCTCATGCATTTGTGTACTGACTGGAAAAACTAAAACTCTTCTCATTGCATTAAAAGCTGTATTTTCAACAAAATCTTTTAAGATTTAATAAAGATACAAACTTACAAAATACTTGTTTTTATCAGTTGTTTGTTATTGCACATTAATTTTTTAAGCTTATTTACTTAAGTAATCTCTACATCCAACGTGGGGCTCAAACTCATAACCCCAAGATCAAGAACTACACGCTCTTCCAACAGAGCCAGCCAGGCATCCCTGCACGTTAACTTTTTAACAACAAAGGGACTCGCAGCTTCTCACCAAAAAGGAGTTACATATGTGGGTCTCTATTCTCTATTCTCTATTTGTGCCATCGTTATTTCATTAATACTACCTTGAAGTACGTGGCTTTACAGTAAGCCCTGAAATTAGATAGTGTGGATGCTTCCACTTTCGTTTTCAGTGTTGTTTGGGATATTCCAGTTTGTCTTTCTTTGTCAATGTTAGATTTCAGATTGTAGGTTTTTCTACAAACAATTTTGCCACAGATTTTGATGGGTTTGGGTTTACTCTAGAGATGTATTGAAGAAAACTGACATCTTGACTATGTTGAGTCTTCTACTCCATGAACATACTGAATGCTGAAAATACAAATGAGGTGTTTTCCATTTCCTCTTTTAATTCCAAATTTTTCCCCCTTTTCTACCCTGATTGGCAATCCAGGACCCTGATCTTTATACTACATCAAAGGTGTCCTTATCCTCTGGCTTCCTATTGGCTTGGGTCAAAGAGGGCACCTATAGGAGTTCAGAAGACAGAAGATGAGGGAGGGTGAGTTTCGTTACCAAAGACACAGCTCCTATTCAGCAGCCTTCTTCCACAATTACAACTCTTGGGACTTTTCTCCTTCACGCTTACAACTGGCAATGATATACACTATCCTTCACTGATTCCTCTTACGTCTGCCCAAATCTTTGAAATTGGCCCTCAGTTAAACTCTCTTACATTGTTCCTTTGGAATATGACATCATTCTACTGCCATGGTCATAACTTTGTGTATGTGTTTTCAGGTGAAGTGTCATTTAAAGAAAACATGAATGTGATTACACACATACGCACAACACAGAGTCTCTACTATTGGTAAATATACTTACATGTTTGTGAATTAAATCAGATGACCAGTATCCTTTAATGTGTATTTTCATTTTGCAGGGTACAACTATGTTTGTACATACAGAGGGCTGTTCACTTGAATTAATAGATTTTCATGTTCTATGAGCTTTCTCATAAATAAAATGCTCTGTGCTATGAATTCTGAAATCATATAGCACATATAATAAATAGACGAGATGAAATGATCATTTCTCCCTGGATCTAGACACTTCCAACTGTAAGACCAAGAATTTTTAAATGCAATACATATTCTTTTTTTTTTTTTTTAATTTTTTTTTTTCAACGTTTATTTATTTTTGGGACAGAGAGAGACAGAGCATGAACGGGGGAGGGGCAGAGAGAGACGGAGACACAGAATCGGAAACAGGCTCCAGGCTCTGAGCCATCAGCCCAGAGCCTGACGCGGGGCTCGAACTCACGGACCACGAGATCGTGACCTGGCTGAAGTCCGACGCTTAACCGACTGCGCCACCCAGGCGCCCCTAAATGCAATACATATTCTAAAATCATCAGTTTTTGTAGATGAAAAAAATTTTTAGATGTTTTAAATTATAATATTCTATCTGTAGTTTAAAATGTGGTCTGTAAAATTTAGCCTATTAAAGTGTATATTAAAGAGTCACATTTGGAAAGGAGGAAATTGTGATGAAATCCATATAATGTGTTCCTTTAAACAAGAATGCATGTATTTCATTGAAAGGGGAAGTATTAAATGTTATACACTATCTTCATTGTTATCAGAACTCTGATAAGATAATGGAGTGCTCAAGAAGATTTTTAAAAAGCCAATGCCATCGTTTTTCCATATATCTGAATTATCACTGATGAGAAACTTCTAATTAGCATTTTGACCTTTAAGCAGATAATTCAGTGAAACTTTCATTAGTAGTAGATCAAGAAGAAACTGCAAATTAAAATGCAATTTTCTGACTTTTTAGAAAACCTGCTTACTGAATTTAAGGACATCTATGTATAATTATACAATTTTCATTATCAGTTAAACATGCTGATAGTAGAACCAGTCAAAAATATGTCACAGAGGATACATAAATTACAAAGTTTAAGAATTTAGATTTTATCTTTTGTACATTACTAAAACAATCAATTTCATGTAAAGTTCTTTAAAATGAGATAAGGGATAATATGTAATATTTTCTCTTATTTCATTAAATTTTAGTAATGTTTTCCTTTTGATAGTCAAATATTATTTTAAGGTTGGCAGTGATTTTTTTTTTTTAAGAATGAAATGGACAGATGCGCTCTTTCTCCCAAAACTTCCCACCAGATTTTTGTCTGTTTGTTTTTTGGAGAGTGAGCAGTAAAAAAAAATAGGTTTATTGTTTTCAACTACTTCTTACAGATGGTACTGAATGAAAATCACCAATTCCATATCACCAATTCTTCCATCTTAGTTGTTTTGTGTAACTATGTAAACAAATCTTTGCAATGTCAAGCTTGCAATATCATTACACTTATCACTAGCAGCCTTTTGGAAAACAGCAATCTATATCCTCCTTTTACAGATTGATTTCTCGTCGCTGAACAAATTAAAGTGTTACTAATGATGGCAATGATTCTTGCCCTCAGGACAACTCCAGTGACTACATGTGTTTATGATGGCTACCGTTTGCTACTCCTGCCCTTTTGAAAAGCCCGAGGTTGCTCCCTGGCATAGTTAAAGATTATTAAGCACATCCCATGATTATAGTTTATCCGCAATTGCATTGTGGGATAGCGCAACACAATGGGAAGACTAAGAGTACGACTATCATTATTCCAAGTCTTATTTGCACAAATTTACTACAAGAGGATTGAAAAGTAAAATCCATGTCACATGAAGACCAATCGCCTGATACTGAAATAGTAAGAAATCTTGTTGTGAAACCTGGGCCAGTAAATCATTGAGGTGGATTGTCTATGTGAGGATTAAAAGGACCACAATTTCTAACTACACTGGAATTGAAATTAAAATTTAAAAAAAGGCCCTACAATTTTCAAGGCAGCCACTGATTTTAAGTTGTACATTTTCAGAGCTCAAGTTGCCCAGTTTTGAAGTTAGAGACTTAAATATATTTAGTGCATTATCCCTACGTATTAGTGAACACTTGAGAATCACTTCCTTTTTCTTATATGGAAAACCTTTAGTAAATGCCTACTACATTCCTATAAATGAAATATAGTCTTTCTCTGGTGTCCAATTCTTTACATGAAACAGGCTGCAGACATTACATATAATTGGAAAAGCTATATACATGATCAGGAGTCCTAGAAAATTTTATACTGTGTCAACATAAAAGAAAAACAACACTTTTCTTAAGTTATATCACTCAAACTTAAGTATCTATTTTCTCTGATTTTTGCTTTTGCACCAAAGCAATCAATATGTGAATATGAACGATGTTGGCAGAGTATATAGAAATGAAACATAACATAAAATTTTAATGATTAAATGTGTTTATCAGAAAAGGCTAAATACTCTTTAAAAACTCTAGAAAAGAACTCTAAAGAACACAGAACTCTAGATGTGGTCTCAATGAAACTAAGTATGATGTATAAAAATTGCATTTACTTTAGAATGTTTTCATCAAAGTGTGTGCCAAGCCTGTCTGATGAGATAGCAGATTAGGGAAGCATGTCACCGAACACTGAAAATCTGAGAAAACGATACTCAAAATACATGACAAAGTTAAAATTAAAGAACTATGAAACGCGTAATAAGAAGAGAAGAATGAAATAGTAAAATCCGAAGGGAAGCAAAAGAGACCAGTTTTTAAAAAGGGTCAGTCTGTTAAGCAGTCAGGTTTGCATGGATATCAGGCATACTTTTTAGAATTTCTGTGCAAAAGGACCCACTCAGGTTACTTTCATTAACGGAGACACTGAAATGAAGTAAGTAGGACAGGAAATTTTATCAGTTGCTGCAAAACTAGAGCTCACAGAAAACTGCAATAGAATAATCACGGCTAGGACGCGTTACAGATCTAGCCCTGCACGGCAACAGTAGTTCTAGACAAGTATTCCCATAGTCACACATGTGGCCACAGTGTCTTGTTCTTGCCTCTTCCTTACTACTTTACTGTAATGCCACGGGAGTGTTCTCTCTACTTCATGGTACCATTTTCTTCATGACGAAAAACACTTCTTGGCTTCTGCTTATTCAGGTTTCTATGCTTCCCCAATTTTGACCTCTCTGTTCTCTACTAACTTTCCAGTGTTCCCTGTCAGATTGTTAAAAAGGGATATCTGGTTGAACCAGCCAGTTATGATCCCAGTTAAAGTGTTCCTGAGGGCTTGAGCATCTATTTCGTACTCTCCTCTTTTAAGCATGAGGGTCAGGTACCAGTTATTGTTCAAACATCTGGTTCCATGTTGTACAAAGCATAGATTAATATGTAATTCTCTGTGGAAAAGTCAAAAATTTAATGGGCACAGAAAGCTATGACTTTCCCTCTGGCCACCTTCAATTTAGGTACATCTATCTAGCATGCCCAGTGTCTAAAAAGTTGATTAATTAGACTAACTTATGCAAAGTCCCCAATTCCTTTAAATTCCTTGCTGTTGTTTTTAAAAATAATTTGTGTGTTTTAGTAAACAAATTTAAACAATGGAGAAATATGTAAAAGAAAACATGGAAATCCCCTATAATACACCCTGAAAAAATTGTTATTAAAAATTGGCTGATTCTTCCTTGTTAGCTTGCAATCATACCATAAAAATACTATGTTTTCTAGGAGTACCTGGGTGGCTGAGTCTGTTAAGCATTTAACTTTGGCTCAGGTCATGATCTCATGGTTCATTAAATTCGAGGCCCACATTGGGCTCTCTGCTGTCACCACAGAGCCCGCTTCAGATCCTCTGTCCCCCTCTCTCTGCCCCTCCCCCACTTGCATGTGAGTGTGTGTGCATATGAGCTCTCTCTCAAAAATAAATAAACTTAGAAAATAGATAAATAATAAGAAATATTATTTTTTCTAAAGTGGGATAATAGAACAATTTTCTGTAACTTGTAGATTCATATTCATTCTAATGGCTACCTAATCTTGTATATAATGTATACTTATTTTTTGACACTTTACTATTACAAATAACACCTTTATAACTCTGTAGTTATATATGTGTACATTTATGTAAGAATTTCTACACTAATTCTAAACATAAAAAAAATATTGGATCAAAGATTTCTATAGATAAATCTTCATTATTTAGATACTTAAAATAAATCATGCAATGTGGAACATGATGGTGATACAAAGGTGAAAGTATTATATACCTTACAGTCTTGTGTATCTCTTCAGCTATCATTCTGCTGGTGTTCTCAACCCCATACTTCAGTGCTATTATATTGCTCTTCTGCAAAGCAACCTCGCTCTGACCGTATCTAACCAGCAGCCATCTCTGGACTTTCTCAAGAGAATAGTATGTTACAGAAAAAAAAAAAAAAAAAAAAAAACTGAATGAATGAACAAATGAATGAGACAACGCACTCCCATGGTTACCAAATTCAATGGTTTCTAAAATCTGCTGCCAAATTCTTTCTAGTTTGTCCTTGTTTTGCTCTACTTCCTGGAAATTATTCTTCACATTTTTCATAGAGATTATTCAAAATGACTCTATTCTCCATAAATCTTGAAATCCATACCCTCTCTTAGAAATCATCTTGCCTTATGCATCATACTAAAGAAACCACGTGATCAGACCTCTCTTAAAATCCTGGTATGAAACCACAGTCTCTTCCCCTTCCTGTAAATAAAAGAGTGTTAGTGTTTCCTTAATCTAGGGTTTTACAGATCCCAAAGAGCAAGGCCTTGTGTTTCCTGGAGAAGACAGATGCTGGCTGGTAAAAGAAAAAAAGAGAAGGGAAAGTCACTAGGATCTAACCTTCTCTTTTGTAGATTCAGAACCTGAATCTTTTCACTGTTCCTGAGATAAGCATCTCTGGAGTGCTTCCCTAAACACACACACACACACACACAGCAAAAATAAATAAAGAAAACAAAATAATCATAAAATAACAATGTGCATTTAGTAAATCAGAAATATATATTTTTGTATAATAAGAACTTTAAAAGCTATGAGGACAGGAGATTATTAGTGACCAATGACTGTTTTACTTATAATGGGATGTACAGAAAACTGAATTAAAATCACATGTTCAATTAGCACAGAAACAATAAATGGAGTTACTTGCATGCTTAAAATGTCTGATATATCTGCCTTCACAGGGGAGATATATAGAGGGCTACCCTCTTCTTTGAGAACTGTTTGATTTTCTTTTAATTTCTGTTTTTACTCTGGATGTGGATCAATTCTCAGTGAGAATTACTATTGCCTATTTTACAGACCTTGTCTAATAGAAAGTTAAGAATGGTTATTTAAGGGTAGTTCATGCTATTTGCATAGTACCTCAAAAGTACTAAGCACCTACCATGTTCTGTATACCCTTTCAGCCATTAGAACAATCCTTGGCTTTATACCTGTATTTCACACATATGTACAGAAATTACAAAGGCCCTCTGTAAACAGAAACTGAAAAAACACAAGCATACTTATCTTTATGTTTCACGAAACTGTATTTATGTAATTTTCCTCTGATTATTCACCTCTGTTAGTTTTGGAACATACTGAATCTCTAAAATGTTGTTTCATTTGTTGGATGAAAGGGCTGGAAGGAGAGACAGGACACATGGCAACTCATTACAGTGAATTAAATATCCTTTAATCTCTGTGATCAAATAAACATTAAATCTTATCGTGTTATTGCAGCCGGGTCTGAGGCAAAAGCTGAAGTCTTTTGCTAGACAAAAAAATTTTGAAATATTATAGCTCTAAAAACAAATTCCTCATTATGTCTAGGGGCGCCTGGTGACTCAAGTGGCTAACTCTTGATTTTGCCTCAGGTCATGATCTCACAGTTTGTGGGACGGAGCCCTGTGACAGGCTCTGCCCTAACAGCATGGAGCCTGGTTGGGATTCTCCCTCTTCCTCTCTCTCTACCCCTCCCTCTCTCTCCCTTCCTCTCTCAAAATAAATAAGTAAATACTATAACAATAAATTCCTCATTAAGTCGGAGTTAAATGAAAAAGCTAAATAAGGTGTGAGAGGCTATGCTAGAAAAAATATGTTGTCTACTGGAATTCATGCTTTCATTGGACAGCGTAGTCACTCACTGGCTAAGTTACAAGACGAAAGGTCAATGGGTACTATCAACAGAAGAAATAAAAGGTAGAAAGAAATCCACTTACCAATCCAAGCACTGGATGATTAGGTAAGTGAGGAATAAACTTTATATATATATATATAATATGTATAATATATATATGTATATATATTATATATATAACTTTATGTATATATAATACATATATTATATTAATATATATGTAATAGTGGTAAAATTACTGAACATGAGATATACCCTCTTAATAACTTTAATGCACAGCACAATATGAATAAAGAACATTTGGTATATCAATACAATGCAGTATTGTTCAGCCTTAAAAAAAAGAAGAAAATCCTGCCATATGCAACAACATAAAAGAATCCTGAGGACACTATACTAAGTAGAATAAGTCAGCCACAGAGGGAATAAACTTTTAAGACAATGACATTTGAGGAATTGTATTTTTAAAGCAGCTAGTTTTGTATTCTCTAAAACAGTGAGTATGTGCATTTGTTTAAAAATGTGCATTTTTTATAGGCAGTCTTCTTGAAAAAACACAAAATTCTTGACTTCATAGAGCCTACATTTTAACAGAAGAAAGGTGAAAAAGAATTAAGCAAATAACTGGACATGACTTGTTTCTTAGAAAGCTAAGCATCAAAAGGGGTGCCTGGGTGGCTCAGTCAGTTAAGTGGCCAACTTCGGCTCTGGTCATGATCTCGCAGTCCGTAAGTTCCAGTCCCGTGTCAGGCTCTATGCTGATAGCTCAGAGCCTGGAGCCTGCTTCTGTTTCTGTGTCTCCCTCTCTCTCTGCGTTTGCAGCAATTCATATGTGAATAGATTGTGATCAAGTATGAGTCATGCGGAGAGAACACTGTGCCAAAGAAGAAGGTGGCCAAGCACCTAGGGCTTGGGTGTGTTTGACTGCTAAATTGACAGCAAGGTCAACTTAGATCCTAATAAGATAAAAATGGAACGAAGAGGTGCTACAAACTGAGGTTGGAGCTGTACCAAGAGACAACAAGCAGCATCTTCCAGTAAAGCAGTCTCTGGATTTTCATCTAAAGACTATGAGAAACCACTAGAATGTTAAGTAAGGATGTTAGTGGCTTTGTTTTATGTTATATGGATCATTCCTCTCTCTGTCATCTGGTTGACGAGAAACAACAGTGGATCCTTAGACAAGAAGAGGATTCTGCAATTTTCCAGACAGGTTTTGAAGATGGCTACAGACAGATGATCATAGTGCAGGTAGAGAGTACTTGGTGGATTCATCACCATAATTTCAAGGGAAAGTTATATTCACAGTGGCATTTGCAATTTCATTTCCTCAAATATGATTCAGATAGAAGTCCTATTACTAGTAAATGGAAGGAAATATTTACCAACTACTGATGCTTTTCTGAAGTTTTTTTTTTTTGTACAGATATAAGAGTTAGATATATTTGGTAATCTCATATTAAGACTTAATAAATTTCGAAAGTGAGCAGAACAATGGGTAAATTGTTCATCAAATATTTGTATACCTTTGTTGGCAACATTCGAGTGTAATGAAATAACATAGCTCTGAACAATGTTTTTGTCTGCCCTTTTTGAATTGCATTTAATACAGAGTGCTTTGAGAAAATGATAGATTGACACATACAGAAACTTTGCACAGGAAGCTTTAAGTTGTAATTTTTTTTTTTCCTAACTGGAATATTATCTGGAGTTTTTACCTCTACATAAAATAAGGCACTAATACTTTGGTACTCTATTAAAATGTAGTGTCATTTTGATGAATTAGGTAATGGGCTGACATCAATACATCAAAACAATGAGTTCCAGGAGAGATTCAAAAAGCCTTATGAGCTTAAACCCAAAGATACTGAATGTTGAATGCTAAGTAGTAGTTAGCAACAGAATATGGAATTTGAGAATGTTAATGTGTATACATGAATTAAATCTACCGTGGCCAAAGGCTATGTATGTTATTCTCTATATTAATTAATATCAAGTAAAAAATCAAAATAATCACATACATATGAAAAATGGAATCTCGATCAAAAATCTGTGTTATTAAATTTGTTGTTTTATCACTTTAAAGAATATGGTGGTGTGAATATGAAATGAGGTAGTTGACTAATTACACAATACAAAGTAGATCTACAAAGTAATTCACTTAAATAATGATAGAATCTGGGGCGCCTGGGTGGCGCAGTCGGTTGAGCGTCCGACTTCAGCCAGGTCACGATCTCACGGTCTGTGAGTTCGAGCCCCGCGTCAGGCTCTGGACTGATGGCTCAGAGCCTGGAGCCTGTTTCCGATTCTGTGTCTCCCTCTCTCTTTGCCCCTCCGCCGTTCATGCTCTGTCTCTCTCTGTCCCAAAAAAATAAATAAAAACGTTGAAAAAAAAATTAAAAAAAAAAAAATAATGATAGAATCTGAATTTGAAGGGTTATTTTGCTTTATGAACTACAGCGAAAGAAAGCATAGTCCTGATGACTGGATGACTACGTACAATTGCTTTCATGACTGGGAGGTTCCTTTTTTGCCTGTTGCTATTGGCTTGCTCTAAGATCTCCTATAGCTTGGTTTATTGCAAGTCTCAATAGTTCTCTTAGTAAGAATGGAATAATTCACCATTCTCCAATTTTCTCCTAACTTTAATTTGAAATCAAGAAGGTGTGGTGTATAAAATACTGTAGTGCAGCTATGACATAGGTAACAGCCTTAGCAAAGGCAATGAGTTATGCTAACCTAGAAGTAACTATTAATCTTCCTTATTTTTTAATACATTTATTTATTTATTTATTTATTTATTTATTTATTTTCAACATTTATTTATTTTTGGGACAGAGAGAGACAGAGCATGAACGGGGGAGGGGCAGAGAGAGAGGGAGACACAGAATCGGAAACAGGCTCCAGGCTCTGAGCCATCAGCCCAGAGCCCGACGCGGGGCTCGAACTCACGGACCGCGAGATCGTGACCTGGCTGAAGTCGGACGCTTAACCGACTGCGCCACCCAGGCGCCCGATACATTTATTTATTTTTGAGAGACAGAGAGAGACAACATGAGCAGGGGAGGGGCAGAGAGAGAGGGAGACACAGAATCCAAAGCAGGCTCCAGGCTCCGAGCTGTCAGCACAGAGCCTGACATGGGGCTAGAACCCAGGAACTATGAGATCATGCCCTGAGCTGAAGTCGGAGGCTTAACCGAGTCACCCAGGTGCCCCAAATCTTCCTTTTTTAAAATATGAAATTTATTTTAAATCGGTTTCCATACAACACCCAGTGCTCATCCCAACAGGTGCCCTCCTCGATGCCCATCACCCACCCCCCCTCCCTTCCACCCTCTCATCAACCCTCAGTTTATTCTCAGTTTTTTTTTTTCTTTTTTTTCAACGTTTTATTTATTTTTGGGACAGAGAGAGACAGAGCATGAACGGGGGAGGGGCAGAGAGAGAGGGAGACACAGAATCGGAAACAGGCTCCAGGCTCTGAGCCATCAGCCCAGAGCCCGATGCGGGGCTCGAACTCACGGACCGTGAGATCGTGACCTGGCTGAAGTCGGACGCTTAACCGACTGCGCCACCCAGGCGCCCCTATTCTCAGTTTTTAAGAGTCTCCTATAGTTTGGCTTTCTCCCTCTCTAACTTTTTTTTTCCCTTCCCCTCCCCCATGGTCTTCTGTTAAGTTTCTCAGGATCCACATAAGAGTGAAAACATATGGAATCTGTCTTTCTCTGTATGGCTTATTTCACTTAGCATAACACTCTCCAGTTCCATCCACATTGCTACAAAAGGCCACATTTCATTCTTTCTCATTGCCAAGTAGTATTCCATTGTGTATATAAACCACAATTTCTTTATCCATTCATAGTTGATGGACATTTAGGCTCTTTCCATACTTTGGCTATTGTTGAGAGTGCTGCTATAAACATTGGGGTACAAGTGCCCCTATGTATCAGCACTCGTGTATCCCTTGGGTAAATTCCTAGCAGTGCTATTGCTGGGTCATAAGTAATTTTCTTATTGCTATAGTAAAAATACTGAATAAATTTGTGTTCTTAGAGTAAGTGTATATGCATGTATTTATGTTTTCATTTGAGTGTGTGCAGATGAGGTAAGAGTTCAAAGTTATTTGAATCACAGGATGAAGAAATGAGATATAGAGTCAATTCCTGTTATCTATAGTAGTTGTATTCTATAAAGTCACCATGAACACTGAATTAGTGAGTACCAAATCCTTATTCCTAGGGAAAATACAGGGTTGGGTTTTGGAAGACTTTGGTCAAAACATTTTATCAATACATCAATACATAACCTTGTTTTATGTGCATTTATTTTATTTTTTTTAAATATTTATTTTCGGGGCGCCTTGGTGGCTCAGTCGATTAAGCTTCCCACTTTGGCTCAGGTCATGATCTCACGTTTCCTGAGTTCAAGCCCCTCATTGGGCTCTGTGCTGACAGCTCAGAGCCTGGAGACTGCCTCAGATTCTGCATCTTCCCTCTCTCTCTGTCCCTCCCCCGCTCACACTGTCTCTCTCTTTCAAAAATATAATAAACAAATTTTTAAAATATTTATTAATTTTTGGGAGAGTGCAAGCAGGGGAGAGGCAGATAGAGGGGGACAGGGGATCAGGAGTGTAGTCTGCACTAACAGGCTGACAGCAGCAAGCCTAATGTGGGGCTCGAACTCACGAGATCATGGCCTAAGCCAAAGTTGGTCGCTCAACCGACAGAGCCACCCAGGTGCCCCATGTGCATTTATTTTTAAAGATACCTTATTTAATACATATTGTTGATTCATTAATGCTGCACTCACAGCCAACACATTAACTCATGACTCAGTGAAGCTTACTTAATGTACTTATTTTCCCTGTAAGGTGCATCATACTTTATTGCATTTAGGAAAACTACACAGTACCCAACACTACACTTAGGAGCCATCTTAAACAGCTGGAATCACCATCAACAAAAACAACAAAAGACAGAAAAATGAAAGAAATTTGGCAGTAATTATAACGCAGAAAGGACATGTTTACCGTATGAAAACTTGAACGACCAGGTTTAACTTCACCTGGGAATGTGAGCATTAGGTCACATAGATTTTTCACTATTCTGTGCATGTGCATGTCCACAAATGGCCATGAAACACTCCAAGTGTTGAGTTAGGATTACAAAGCATTTTAGCAAGTAGGTAAATTCATGAACATGAAATTGCTAATAATGGGGATATGCTGTTTAGTCCTGGAGAGTAGACACGTTAGTGAAGGTAGAGCACCAGCATATATCAAGTTTCTTTTTTTTACAGAAGAAACTGACATTTTTTAAGTAAAAACTTCCATCTTAGTCTTCAAGCTCAAGTTCAAGGGAATTATGACTATGTGAGTCTTGCCCTTCTAATGTTCTGATTTGAAAAGGTTTGAGAACACTGGTTTTCTGTTATTTAGAAACACTAGACTCAGAATAAAAAAAAATTCTTTCCTTAATACTTACTTGCCTTCAAATAAATCATGAAGTAGTTTTGAGGAATTTTTTCCCCTTACCTGTGAATTGGGGTAAATAATACTTGTCATGTCTATATGTCCATTTCGTGATCATTCAAGACAGTCACTGACGGCCCATTATAAGTCAGCACAAATAGAGTGGAGTTATGACTCCCTGACTCCACCTGTGTTGACTCATGTCAGTCATAAATTCGACTACAGGACAGATATTGGAGGAAGTATGTTACACATCAATTCAAAAAGTTTTGATTAAGTACCTATATTTTATTAGGCACTGTTAATTGCAGGCATGTACCAGTGAACAAAATAACCCTGGTCTACTGCCTTTGGAGAATTATAATTTACGGTGCCTCATCAATCACAGTGTAAAAATAGCTGCTGGTTTTTGTACATACCTGTATAGGTCTACTCAGATTGCTTTAATGACCATTAGGAACACTCTTATACTTAAACAGAAATATCTACTGGTTTGAAATATTTTGTGATTAAAAACATGGTTATTATTTTTAAATCAGTTGAGGAAAGGAGATCCAAGCCAGCTCTATTCCATCATTGAAATAGTCTATTAATATTGATCTTGAAATATTAGTCATTGAATTAATATTAATATTTCTTAGTTCCAGAAAATATTCTAAATATGAATGACCACTACAGATGGCATAAAAAGTTCACCATATCTTTATAACTGCATGGAAGGACTCCTGTCTGTATTTTGAAGAATATAAAGAGGGTAAAGTGATTGGGAAAGGAAAACTGAACAGCCTGTAAATTGTATACATACAATACACACATAAAAATGAATAGATATAGGGGTGCCTGGGTGGCGCAGTCGGTTAAGCGTCCGACTTCAGCCAGGTCACGATCTCGCGGTCCGTGAGTTCGAGCCCCGCGTCGGGCTCTGGGCTGATGGCTCGGAGCCTGGAGCCTGTTTCCGATTCTGTGTCTCCCTCTCTCTCTGCCCCTCCCCCGTTCATGCTCTGTCTCTCTCTGTCCCAAAAATAAACGTTGAAAAAAAAATTAAAATAAAAAAAATGAATAGATATAGATACAGTTATATATTGTGTGCATACAGCAATTTAATGTTTTTAGAGCACATTTTGAGGATTTATGATATGTCAGTTAAGTTTTTGTCTTTTTATTGGTGTACAATTTACCAGGATTACTTAAACCTGAAGGCAAGAACATCTGTCTAACTTTTACAGTCAAGTTCTAGGACCAAAACTTTACCTCTTTCTCTGTCCATATATTTTGCTAAGCCATGAAACTTGGGATATGATTATTATATATAAACATATCACCAATATTCCACTATTGATATTGAATAAGCAAAACAAAAATACTCTTGAGGTTTGGTCAATATTATCATCATCTTATACAAATGTCAAAGTCCAAATGAGAAGTTCTACGCTTGAGGAACTTTCCAACCAAGTACCAGCAGTTTTGGTGGGTATGTGTCAAGGAAACATTTGGAAATGCCTGGAACCATTTTTTTTCAAAGAGGGCCTTTAACTGATAAACTCAGAAATATAAAGGACATGTGATTAAAATTTATAATATTCTAATGTGTGCTCCCAGATAAATATATTTTAGGAAATGAATTGCCAAGATGCTTTAAAATTATATTTCACATTAAATAATTGCATAAAGTTTAATGAAGATAGATTTCTATCTATTGATCCTTCTAGCTATCCAAACGGCACATTGATCTCAAATGCGTCTTTATTTACATAATATGAAGGAAGGTGTGTTATTATTGGACAGGGGAGCAATATCATTTCCTAAGGAACTTACAGGTAATTTTAAGCAAATAATACTAAATTTTTTTAAAAGCTAAGGATTAATATAAATGCTCTTCTATACCAGTAATGTTTATGAATGAGCTTATACTTAATCAATTGTATAAAAGTTAATAGAAACAAATTGATTAGTACAAATTCTATTTTTAACTAATTATATTATCTGACTTTGCACAAATTGCTCTCTTCCTGTTGTCTGTCAACCTCACCTGCCTTCTCTGTGGGAAAGCTCCTAAATTCACTTTATAAATACAGTGGTGACAACACTGACTTAAAAGATAAGCACAAAATATGTTGTCACCACTGATGTGTTTATGTACACCTGCATTGCAACTGGGACAAATATTTTTGTCTTGGAAACAAAGCCAGGTGAGCTTGAAGTAACTTGTCTGTTTTAACCACTGAGCCATTAAATTTTTAATGACTTTAAGGTTTTAAATTATAAACAACTTTCTCAAGCTTTTTTTTGGATCTCTGTAAAAAGCAGATTGATATGAAAAAGAAATACATACAAAGAAGAAAACAAGGAAATAAGATAGTCTTATTTTGGTTGCTTGTGTTGACATTTCCTAAGTAGTATCAGTTGATATTAAAATATAAGTTAGGATGTGCAAAGGCTCTAATGGAGAAATTGGCAAAAAGAGAAATATATATATATATATATATATATATATATATATATATATAAAATTCTTAGATATTTATTTATTTTTGAGAGACAGAGACAGAGCACGAGTGGGGAAGGGGCAGAGAAAGAGAGGGAGACACAGAATCTGAAGCAGGCTTCAAGCTCTGGTATGTCAGCTCAGAGCCCAATGTGGGGCTCAAACTCATGAACTGTGAGATCATGACCTGAGCCGAAATTGGATGCTTAACCAACTGAGCCACCCAGGCACCATGATTAAATGTCCAACTTTTCACATTCTCATGACAATAATTTCAAGCAAGGTATTGCTCATTATATTACCTGTTCAAAGGCATTTAAAAGTGATGGCAAGGAATTTAAGTCTACTTCCTTTCAGAGCTATCTTAATTTTATTTTTAATTTATCAGGGTACAGTCAGGTAAACAAATTCATGCCAGGTGTTTCAATGGAGGGAATTTAATATGGAAAATTCCAGAATTTTATAACAGGAAAAGGGTAATTAGAGAAGAATGAAGAAATCTCCAATTTAACAACTACTAGAGGCTACTACCACTCTTAGGGTTGAAGAAACATTGGGAAGGAGGTAGTGGTACCAGTTTCAGGAGTTAGAACTTGTAGTGAATGGAGGGGCCAGAGCAGATGTACGTGACAGGACCTGGGACCATAGAAACATAGTTGGTGTGGTGAGAGCTGGCAATGCAGAAGATGCTGCCAGAGATGCTGCCTGAGGAAGGAATGTGTAACAGACACCTACTCGTCAAATTTCCTTCCATCCCTAAATCTAATGCATTGAGTGAATGAACCTAGTCAGAAGTGAATAGACAAGGGAGTCTGGGAAAAGTGTGCAGCCCCCACTGTTAGGCCAAGAAAAGCAGCGGCGAGGCAGTGAATGAAACTGAGAGCAAATGACTAACACAGTCCTTTTCTAAAATCTTTGATCTATTTATGTCTCTTGCAATTTTTAAAGTTTCTAATGTTCCCCACTGCCAACGAAAAAAAGAGTTAACCTTCTTTAGCGAGATCTTCATTTTGCAGCCTAGCACTAGCCTAATTTTCCAGCTGGTCTTCTGTCACTCCTGAACTTTCAGTCTAACACAGAGGTAAAAACTGAATGCCAGGTCCTTACCACTTAGAGTAATATCAAGTCACGAAGCCTTATTTTTGTTATTGTTTTTGTCTAGAATGCTTTGCTGGTCATCTCCCCGACCCCACCACTATCCTATCCCATGATTCTTTTTTTTTTTTTTTAATTTTTTTTTTCAACGTTTATTTATTCTTGGGACAGAGAGAGACAGAGCATGACCGGGGGAGGGGCAGAGAGAGAGGGAGACACAGAATCGGAAACAGGCTCCAGGCTCCGAGCCATCAGCCCAGAGCCCGACGCGGGGCTCGAACTCACGGACCGCGAGATCGTGACCTGGCTGAAGTCGGACGCTCAACCGACTGCGCCACCCAGGCGCCCTCCCATGATTCTTTATACCTTAGGAAGTCAATTCAAATGTGTTTCTGTGGATGTTTTTTGACATGCACGTAAAATTAATTACTTTACTGTGATGAACCATATTATTAGTATAATGTTTATAATATTATTATTAATGATATATTTTCATTTCTATTAATAAACAACTTCTTCAGGGCACAGACCAAGTCAAGAAGCACAGAGAATGGGTTATTATCAGTTGTCAGTAAATGTTAAATATATGAATGGATTATGTTTTCTTAGGATCCAAAAATTATATTTGAGTTCCAAGAAAATTTCCAATGTATTAATCATTGTGGTGACTTTCTTTTTGCACCTGCAGGGTTAATGCTCTGCAGGTTCTCAAGACTTACACTGATATACAGAAAAGCAAACTATTTAATTTTTGCACTACCGACCTCTTTCCTAATTAGTATTTTATCAGACGTTTTCTTTAAAAACACTATGTTCCCAGTAATATAATATTTGCAATCTCACATGGTTGGTAGGATATCATTATTGTCATTTGCAAACTGGTACATAATCAATGATGCCTGCAGACCAAAGAAAGATGATCATGAACCTTGAGTTTATTAGTGATAGCCATCATTTCTTTTCTACTCACATCTATTTCTACTCTGCCCAGAGTCTGAATAAAGAAGCCCTATGTAGTATAAGAACACAATTCTCTAGCTACGAATGACTGAGTCACAGATAAATTATTGACTCAAACTGGGAGGAAGTGTCCCTTAGCAATGTCTGAAGGTTCTATCCCTCCCTAGCACTATGTTTGCATTTCAGGTAAGAAGAGGGAGAGATAGTAAGTAAGAATGCCTTTTTTCCAAATGCAAAGTTTTTCTCAATCAATTCCAGTTCGATTTCACTTTGTGTTTCCTTGTGTTACATGGCAGCCCTTACAATAAAAGAAAGCGAGAGTGGTGTGCCTCAGTGGCTCAGTCAGTTAAGTGTCCGACTTTGGCGCAAGTCATGATCTCACAGTTTGTGAGGTTGAGCCCTGCCTGGGGCTCTCTGCTGTTAGCATGGCCCCATCTTGGATCCTCTGTCCCCCTCTCTGCCCCTCCTCCGCTTGTGGGCACATGCATGTGCATGCTCTCTCTCTCTCAAAAATAAATAAACATTAAAACAAATAAAAGAAAGTGAGAAATTATGGTCTTGGCTTTTTTTTTTTAATTTTTTTCAACATTTATATTTATTTTTGGGACAGAGAGAGACAGAGCATGAACGGGGGAGGGGCAGAGAGAGAGGGAGACACAGAATCGGAAACAGGCTCCAGGCTCTGAGCCATCAGCCCAGAGCCCGACGCGGGGCTCGAACTCACGGACCGCGAGATCGTGACCTGGCTGAAGTCGGACGCTCAACCGACTGCGCCACCCAGGCGCCCCTGGTCTTGGCTTTTCAATCTCTATAGTGGAGGAAGGAAATTGAAAAAGGAATGCAGATGGCATTCTGAATGAGCGAACACACAGCATCTGACCAAACAGCATGGAGATTTGGAGTTAGGAAGCACAGTGAGGCAGTAGAGGCCTTTAAAGGTAATGAAATCTCCTCCCTAAGCCGCATGCAAACCACATTCTCCAATGTAGAAAGTAAAACTTTTGCAGAGGAAAGCGGTATGTAGAGATGAGACTAGAAGAGAACAGAAAGGAAAAAAGACCACGTGGCCCAGGGTAAGAGATAAAGAGAACAGCCGTCTGACGTTTCATTTGCTAAGCAACCAGGTAAAATTCTAGTAGGAAGATTTCCAAGATTCATATCTTCAGAAAAACTTGTCTTTATTTAAGACGGCTCAAAAGAGTTTTTGTTGTTGTCGTTGTTGTTTCTTTACAATCAAGTTTCCTGGTTTACAGAAGAGCTGATGGAGATGGAGAGTCAGCCAACATCTTTTCTGTCTCTTCAATACGTGTCCCCGCCCTCATATACTCTATGAACTTACAGGAAAACCCATTCAATGACTGTATTATTACATTTCTCTATTGTCTTCTCCATTTAAAATTATCAGCAATCTTGAGAAGAATTGTTTTAAAGGATAGCTTTTTCCAAGTATCTAAACATTTAGCTAATCATTTAGCATTTAATGGGAATTTGTCAAAAGCAAAATTAAGACGAATGAAATGCAATGAAACATCTGTTCTTTTCTTCTTACCTCATGATACGCTACTTTAATTCTTAGTAATGTCTCCTCATAAAGTTTCCTTTGTAAATATTAGGGTCTGTGAAAATGCAGCCAGAGGTTATTACTTATCATTCTCTTAATATATATTTCTCCTTTTACTTGATATGCTTCATTTCTGTTTAATACACATCTATGGGATATTAGGGAATTCAACGCATTAACCCAAACATTACCTGACAGATTTTAGCAATTCTCTCTGTGGAAGTTTGTTTCCTCCTTGATGCTTTTTCAAACATCCTTCCTAAAGCAATGCAATTGCTTGTAAGATCAATACATCTTTTTGGAAGGAGCCATCTGATTACCAGGAACAAAGCACATAATATAAACTTTAAAAATATATGATCTGTTAGAACTAGAATGGCTAAAAGGGAATCAAAGCCTGTTTTGTTTGTTTTGTTTTAGTAACTTAGTAGGGGTATCTGGGTGGCTTAGCCGGCTAAGTGTCTGGCTCTTGATTTCATCGCAGGTTGTGATCCCATGGTTGGTGAAATAGAACGGGTTCTGTGCTGACAGTGCAGAGCCTGCTTGGGATTCTCTCTCTACTTCTCTCTCTGCCCCTCCCCCACTCACGCTCTGTCTCAAAATAAATAAATAAACTTAAAAAGATAAATAAAATAACTTAGTAATGATTCGATATTTGGTGATAGATAATACTGAAAGAATTTTTATTTTTCTAAAAGTTTTGCTTATTTTGCATCACTTTTTATGATACTAAGCATCCCATTTGCAATTTCTGCTTCAATTTTGTTCACAAATTATGCATCCTATAGACACATCTTCCATGTATGTCTGTATGTATAATACATACTCAGCCTAGATCACTGAATTATGGATAGAAGATAAAAGAAAAATATTTTATCATTTTCCTCTATGACATCACATGACAGCTTTAAAAAGGACATGGTAATATTTGAAATATGTCTAATAGTTTCATGCATTTAAAGACATAAAGTCACATAATTTCTGTGAGTTTCCCATTCCAGAGTAATTATAGATAGATATTTAAAAAATACCTATTATATGTATTAAATGCATATCCAACATACCATCAATAGCTGATTTAAAGAGTAAGAGATCAACAGTAGAGTTCAGGATCTTTTAGAACTACACTATATCATGTTCTTGTTAAGAAGAAATTACTAAATATAACAATTTCACTGGTATCGATTAAAAAAAACTTTTAACATTTAAATGGAAACAATGCAAGATTTCCAATCTCTGCGATGTAATTTTTTTGTTCTCTAATAATAGAAAGGGGATGTCAAACATAGAAGGCAGTATGAATAGTAAAACCTACACTATGCCAATCGATAGTTAAAATATATCCTAAAATATAATTACAATTTGAAAACAAAATAGTATTTTCACTGTTTTGAAAAAAATCAAACAAAAAGCAAATGTTGCATTTCAGAAAATATGCTCCTTTGTATTGTTTTTGAATACACACATGGAAACTGGGTAATTAAAAAAAAATTAATGTGTATTTTTGAGAGAGAGAGAGACAGATCGTGAGCAGGGGAGGGGCAGGGAGAGAGGCAGACACAGAATCTGAAGCGGGCTCCAGGCTCTGAGCTGTCAGCACAGAGCCCGACGTGGGGCTCAAACTCATGAACCGTGAGATCATGACCTAAGCCAAAGTCGGACCCTTAGCTGACTGAGCCACCAAGGTGCCCCGAAAAAGGGTAATTTAGAATAATAAGGATACTGCCACATGGACTCTCAAGTGGCAACCTGTAGAGCTCTTTCCCCTTTAAGGATTTTTTTAATATGGTTCAGGAATTTAAATTCAAATATTAATCTTTTATTCAACATCTATTTATTGTGATCCTGCCATATACTACCCATTTTGTGTTAGGATATAACTGTGAATTGGGTAAGGCACAGTCTCTACTCTTATGATGCTTATCACCTACTTGATAAAAGAGATTAATCAGAGAACACTTATAGAAAATATTTAGAATAAAGAAACTTTGAAATGAAATTTCCAATGTGAAGAAAATAGATCAAGGTCTTTACGAGAGTGAAGGATGGTGAGGTGGGGTGCTATTTTAGATTGGAAAGTTAAGGAAGGCGACTTTGAGAAGGTGACAGTTGAAGAACTTGGCCACATGCAGATGTGAAGAACTTCTGGAGCAAAGTAAATATCTGTTCACTGAAGGAAGCTTTGCACATCTCATAACTGAAAGGCGGCTGATGTGGCTGAAACTTCAGGGAGAGCAGTGTGAATTGAATACCAAAAGGTAAGCAGGGGCTTGATTATTTAGATCCTTGAAGGCCATGGAAAACATGCGGGTTTAACCTTACATACATATTAAAAGCCTTAAAGTAGGCATGTATTTTTACTTAAGAATAGCGGAAGAGTCAGATATAGTTGGGGATGGAGCAAGTAAAGTAGAATGAATACAAATATGATGAACCATTACAGAATTTCAGACTGATGAAAGACATAATAGGGTTTATAAGACAAAAGTTTAGCAAAACTATGAATGGTGATCAGAAGGGTGTGATGGTAGTAAGGAAGACCAATTAGGTAACCATCTTAGTAATCTAGAGAGAAGTAACCTAAGTCTTACTTCAGAAGTACAGAGGAGGTCCCCATTTGTAAGACATTTATGAAGTAGAATTAAGGGCA
Source organism: Leopardus geoffroyi (assembly GCF_018350155.1). Taxonomy (NCBI): domain Eukaryota; kingdom Metazoa; phylum Chordata; class Mammalia; order Carnivora; family Felidae; genus Leopardus; species Leopardus geoffroyi. Next base: position 23,748,266 of record NC_059333.1, read on the forward strand.
GTAAGATCCTGAGTTCCTGGTTAGACATAAGAGAGAGATTTTTATATATGTAACTATAGGCACATAAACAGATAAAAATAGTAATTGCAAATATGTACATGAATTTTGAAGGAAAAAGGATACATTTTATAGAGAATTAGTTTCATAACTTGTAGTATAGGGGCGGGAGATACTCCCTAGGCTGTTCATAACTGTTCAGAAAAGACACTATTTCAACTGAGACTAGGAAAAAGAAGAGGTATAAGCACCCTTTAGGAACAAGATGAACTGCTATTCGAAATGTGGTTCTGATGTCAAGACTGATGAAGCTACATACACACCAAAAAGAAATGGAAGGTTTTTTCTACATGATGAGGCTCTCGGAGAGCAAAGCAATCCTCTCAAACTGATCTAAAAATGGCTTGAGCGAGAAGGAAAGGGGACTTGTTGGGGGGCGTGACTGGGGTCATAAGAAGGGTTCATATGCACAGAAAGGGGGTTGCAGTAGTATGAAACTACGACTGGTACCACCCAGGCTTTCTTAGCAGCTTGTCCATCCATGGAGCTGAAGAGGAAAGGGAAAGTGTGAGTCTTAAAAATGGTCAGAAATCAAACATCCAAAACTAGAGACTCTCTTATGGAAAGCTATCTTTGGACAGAGTTGGATGATGGCTCGGAAGAGGGCTGGTTTAATTCTAGAAAGAAGGAAAATTAAGCACTCAAACCTTGAGGCCTGAGAGAACTGAGCCTGATCAAAGCAAAATACTAGTGTGGACACAGTACGGTACATAAAGGTGAGGAAATGTCTAAAAATTTCTAGCATTTTTTTCCCATTTCTTAACCAGGATGTCATTCAGAATAACATAATTAGAATGGGCACTAGCCTCAGCTCTAGAATAAGATCCTACTGGTTTTCTGTAAGCCACTAACTAACTTTCTAGTAGTCAGATCACATACAAGCCTAAGAGGTATTGCGAAGACGGAAGTACCCAGATCAGTAGGCACCTCGTTAGGAAGTTCACCCACTGGTTTTCTCCCAACGGACACAAAGTATTTCATTCTTTTAAAATTGGTATAGCCCTAGCACTAGCTCCTATAGACTCATCTTTTAATATTTTCTACAAGTGAAGGATGTGGACACTGCAACTTAGGATAAAAAATGAGAACAAAGATATAAACATTTCAAATAATAACATTTCTTAAATTTTAATATATATATGAAGTATAAAAATGAAAGGCATTGAATATATGACTTGCATTCTCTTAGTTTCAGAAACATGTATATTATATAGGAATATGACTAGTCCATATATAAAATCATGTAAGTTTTAAAAAGATTTCTTTTCCTCTGGATGCAAATATCCTCATTCCTCTTCTCCTGATTCAGTGAGCACCACAAGCTGAATTTCAGCTCCTCTGTGCCACTCAAGAAGCTCTTGCACAGTGCACAACTTGAAGCCGTGCACAGTTTGGCCTTAATGTTACAATTCTTGAAAAATAATAATGTAAATTTTATATTTTGAAAATTAGGGAAGAAAAGAATAGTTGTCTTGCAAGTAATAGCAATGAGTTATTATATTGGTATATCTTATTCTATTCCTTATTATGTTCTATATACATTATGTATATTCTAATTCTATATCTATATATTCTACTGATATAGATATATAACTTTAATGCATTTCAAGAAAATATTTGAATATTTCAGATTATTAACATCAGGTTCTGCAAAGCCTTCTGCTAGAGGAAAAACAAGAAACAGCAGCCACTGGTCTTCTGTTCTGAGAAAAGGAATTGGTGAGAAAAATGACTTCCTTCATTTCTTATTCCTTTTAGTTGTGGGTTGATGGTGAAATTATCTCCAGTGTAAAAAGGAAGGACTCTTTTGGATATTTCCTTTAAAATATCACTAGAAAATCCTTCCTTGCGCTTTTTTCATAGATGATGGACACAAAGCAGTGACATACATATATGCATGAGCAAAATCACCAGCTGAAATTAACTTTTATTTCCCTGTGGGAACATAACAGAAAATAAGTTGGAATTTCACTTTCATTGTTACTTTTTTTTTTATTTTATGAAAATACTAATTATCCTCAATAGGAACTCTGGTAATACATTATTTAATCTTTCTTTGTTGAAATAACCCAAATGCTGTCAGACTATTCAAAATAGGTTTGTCAGTTTTTAAAAGGCAGTCTTTCTGTCAAATGTGGGTGGAGAGGTTGATGAAATTACCTGACAAAATTCATTGGTAAATAATAATTCAGTTTGCACTATTAAAGCATTTTTCATTTTACAGCTGTGATTAAAAGTCTTCGCTTTTTCTTTTGCATCTTATGATGTTTTGGGAGTATATAAATAAAGCTACAATGATTTTTTTCCCCACTGAAAGAGACTTTATATAAACATGTCTTAAGCAAAAAGGGAATTCATTTTTATGGTTGATTTTTCACAGTGACTCAAAAAGACAGACTTTTTACTACAAGTGTATAGCATATTTAAATTGAGAAACCCTTCTTATCTAAGAATTGGTTTTCTCTTTTCCACAGTACTTTTTTTGTGAATCCTCTAGCTGTCTGTATTTTAATGAGAATGCTTATGACCAAAGGAATATATGGATTAAATCAGGCACAATAAGCCATTTGCAAGATCAAAGTAAATGCCTTTTGGTAAAAAACTGTGTGCCCAGACTGTGTTGATAACTGAAGAGTTCTAGTTAAATAAAAAACGCTGACTTATCTTAAAAGTCCACTTTCATAAATCTGCTTGGCCTAAGATTTTGAAGAGCTTCTAAAAGGAATATTTTATTATGTTGCAAAATAATTTAATTGGCCAAATTTCCTAACAGAGTAGAAAACATATAAATATTTCCTTGTAATACAGTGTCTCTACATATTTATAAAAAGTTTGCAATCAAAAGGAAATGAATCAGCAAACTTATTTCAACGTACTTATAACGTTGAAATTTGTAACTGATGAGCAAAGATTAAAGATTCATACATTTTATTGTGTGAGAATGTTACAAAAGCCTAAACTACAGCTGATAAAAATATATAATGAATTTATAAGGTTTTTGAAAATCAATTGCCTGATACTTGCCAAGTGAATTTTTACATACTCCCATCTTAAACAACTATAAAAATGTTAATTATTCATCTAAAATTATAAAACTATGATTGTACAGAAGTAACAAATATAAGCTCTGAAATTAAAATAGGTGTGTTTAATACTGTATTCATTTATGGAATAATGAAATTTTAAAATAGTGGCAATAAGGGAGAAATGATTATAATATTTTTCATTATCTAAAATAGTATTTGGAAATATTTTATTACAAGAAGACACATTTAATAAATGCATTACCAAATATTTCTGTTTAAACACAATATACAATATCAGTTTCAAAAATCATATGATTAAAGTTGCTTCAATTAAAATTTAAAAGAAAGTTTACAAATTTATTTGCAAATACATATTTTTATAAAGTCATATTAAATTTATAAAATAAAAAATTTTTAATTGATTATTTTTCCTTTTCATACTGAACAAATATAACTATGATTCTCATAAATTGAGATGCAATGACCTTAAGCAAAACAAAATGTAATAAGAATATTGCATTTATTTTGTTAAAGGAGATTCAATCATTCTTCTTTCATTTATGTAGTAGTATCATCATTACTAAACATAAATTTGAAATGCAGAGGGAATATATAGAAGAGAATGTAAAACCACAACTAGAAAGAAAATGGACATGAAAAAAAGTGCTTGGATCCTCAGGTCAAGGGGAGCCTACATACACTTTAGTTAAAAAAAAAAAAAAAACATAATCACGATATCATCTACCTTGTACATCATTTTATCATTCTAATCTCCATCGAGTATGTTGGTTAAGCTTTGGGTAGCTCACTTACTTCACTACCAAGAGCCTTGCTGAAATTCACTCCTGTGGCAGATGGCAGAGGCTGTCCTTGTCCCAGGTATAACTCATAGATCTCTCAGTGTGCAACTTCCAAATGCCTGAAGGCTTTTGTCTCTGGAACTACTGCAAGCAGAACCTCCAAGGAATGAACACGATCAGCAGTCCTAAAAAAGCCTTTTCTTATTTCATGTAAACAGAGTCTCGCTGTCTTTACCTTTAGGTAGAAAATTTTAAGGTGTTTTTTTGTTGTTGTTGTTTGGTTTTTTTGTTTGTTTGTTTTTTGGGTTTTTTTTCTTTGCATTATTTCCACATTTTTTCTATGGGATTAAGTTCCTTGTTCATAATTACTATACATAAAACTGAACTATGCCTAGAGGTGACAAGAAACAAATGCGTACAGTAAGTTATTTCTCCATACACTATGTTGAGTATTTACTTTAAAGTAATTCACCAGGTTTACAAACCCATTAGTTTTAAATCTATTCATTTTAATTCAACAGGGTTTATCAACAGTAATAGGAGCTCAGTGTTGCAACACTCACAATGATGGGTCTCAAGACCCTAGACACTCTTCGTGTTTCACAGTGTTCACAAATAATTACATTTCCATTTAAAGATTCATGAAAACAGACCACATTCTGGGCCATGAAACTCACCTTAACAAATTCAAAAGAATAAAACATCGGTGCTCGCTTTGGCAGCACATACACTAAAAAAAGAATAAACATCATACGAAGCATGCTTTCAGACTACCACGGAAATAAACTAAAAGTTATAATAGAAAGATAGCTACAACACCCCCAAATACTTGGAGATTAAACAATATACTTCTAAATAGCACATGTATCAAAGAAGACATCTCAAGAGAAATTAAAAAATTTTTTGCACTAACTAGAAATGAAAATATAACCTATCAATCTCTATGAAATGCTGCAAAGCAGTATTTTGCAGAAAATTATGGCACAGGATGCATGCATTAGAAAAGAAGAAAAAGCTAAAATCAATAATCTCAGTATCCACCTCAAAAAATTAGAAAAAAAAAAAAAACCCAGCAAATTAAATCCAAGCAGGAGAAAATAAGTATTAAAAGTTAGAGCAGATATCAATGGAATTGACACAAGAAAACCAATAGAGAGAAATCAAAGAAACCGAAGTTGGCTCTTTGAAAAGATCAATGAAGCTGATAAAATCCTAACCAAGCTAATTAAGAAAAAAAAAGAGAAAACACAAATTACTAGTATAAGAAATGAAAGAGGGTTATCACTAACACTCCAATGGACATTAAAAGGGAAATAAAGTAATACTATGAAAAACTCTATGTCCACAAACAGATTTGGTAACTTAGATGAAATGAACCAATTCCTTAAAAGCCACAATCCATTAAAACTAATTAAATAAGGAGAAATAGATAATTTGAAAAAAATATATATATATAATTTAATCTTCAATCAATTATCAATAACCTTCTAAAATAGAAAACACCAGGTCCAGATGGTTTCACTGCTGAATTCTACCAAGTATCTGAGGAAGAAATCATTCCAATTCTCTGCAATCTCTCTGAGAACACAGAAGTGGAGGGAACACTTCTCAAACTAAGTCTGCAGGGCCAGCATTACCCTAAATACCAAAACCAGACAAAGATATTACTATTAAGGAAGACAACAGACCAATATTTCTCATGAACATGGATACAAAACCCTTAACAAAATATTGACAAACTGAATCAAAATGTATATGAAAATGATTATACATCATGACGAAGCTGGATTTATTCCAAGAATGCAAGATTGGCTCTACATTAAAATATCAATTTATATAATTCATAACATCAACAGGCTAAAGAAGAATAATTTTATGACCCCATAAAAAGATACAGAAAAAGCATCTGATAAGACCCAACAACTACACAATAAAAACTGTCAGAAGACTAGGAATAGAGGGAAACTTCCTCAAACTGATGAAGAACATCCACAAAACAACCTACAGCTAACATACTTAGTGATGAGAAACTAGAAGCTTCCTGCTAAAATCAGGAACAAGGCAAAGACCTCTCCTCTCACCAAACTTATTCAACATCATAGTGGATATCCTAGCTGATACAATAAAATTATAAAAGAAATTTAAAGGCATATGGATTGATATGAATAAATAAAACTATTTTCATAGATAACATGATTATAAATGTAGAAAATCACAAAGAATCAACCAAAAAACTTCTTAAAAATTTTTTTAAATGTTTTAATTTATTTTTGAGACAGGGAGAGACAGAGCATGAGCAGAGAGAGGGGGAAACACAGACTCTGAAGGAGGCTCCAGGCTCTGAGCTGTCAGCATAGAGTCTGACGCGGGGCTCAAACTCACAGAGTGTGAGATTATGACCTGAGCTGAAGTCAGATGCTTAGCCGACTGAGCCACCCAGGTGCCCCTCAACCAAAAAACTTCTACAATGAATTAATGCCACAGAAAGCCTGCAGAATATGAGGTTAACATACAAAAGTCAACTTATTTTCCCATAGACAAGCAATAAACAATTGGAATTTGAAATTTAAAACACAATGCCCTTTATATTAGCACTAAAAAAAGAGTGAAATACTTAGGTAGATTTCTAACAAAATATGCCCAAGATGTATATGAGGAGAACCATAAAACTCTGAGAAAGAAATCAAATAATATCTAAACAAGTGGAAATATATTCCATATTCATGGATAGCAAAACTTGATATTGTTAAGATGATAGCTTTTTCCAAATTTAGCTCTAAGCTCAATGCAATGCAAACCCAAATCGCAACAAGCTACCATATATATATATATATATATATATATATATATATATACACACATATGTGGGTGTGTGTATATATATATATATATGTGTGTGTGTGTGTGTACATACATATGTATGTGTGTGTGTGTATATATATATATATATATATATATATATATATATATAATGAAATATGGAAAGGAAAAAGAGCCAAATAGCCAACACAATATTGAAGAAGGACAAAGCCAGAGAACTGGCATGACCCAACTTCAAGTACAAGAAAACAACAGTAGTAAAGGCAGTGTGATATTGGCAAACGAGTACTCGGTGCAAGAGAATTAATATCCCAGAGATGGGCCCACACAAACGTAACTAACTGATCTTTGACCAAGGAGCAAGGGCCACTGACTGGAGAAATTTTAACAAATGGTGCTAAACAACCAGCCATCTTCATACAACAGTAACAACAACAGAATTCCAGAGACTGACCTTATACCTTTCACAAAAATTAACTTGAAAATCTACTCACAGAGTCAACCTATATGTACGACATAAAACTATAATACTTTTAGAAGACAACAGAGGAGAAAATCTTTGTGACCTTACATTAGCAATAAGTTTTTTTAGATACAAGACCAAAAGCATGACTGACAAAAGAACACATTGATAAGTTAGAGTCCATTAAAATAAAATAAATAAATAAATAAAAATCTCTGTAAAAAACAAAACAAAACCAAAAACAAAACAAAAAACCATTTAAGAGGATGAAAAGAGAAGCCACAGACTGGGAGAATATATTTGAAAAGTACATATATGATAAAGGGCTTATTTTATACTTTCTCTCCTCTCTCTCTCTCTCTCTTAAAACTCAACAGTAAGAAAACAAACAACCCAGTTGAAAAGAGGGCAACAATCTGAACATACACCTAATCAAAGAAGGTATACCAATGGTAAATAAACATATGAAAGGATATTCAACCTTTATGTCATTAGGAAATTGCAAATTAAAACACTACTGAGATACCACCACAGATTGGGTGTATTAATATAGCTAAAATCAAACACAAACTGACAATACCAAATTCTGGTGAGGATGTGGACCAACAGAAACTCTCATTCACTGCTAGGAAAATGCAAAATGGTACAGCCACTTTGGAAGATATTTACACAATTTCTTACAAAGCTAAACATAGTTTAAGCATACGATTCACTCTCCTAAGTATTTGCCCAGATGAATTGAAAGCTTAAGTTAACACAAAAATATTGACGTAAATGTCTGTTTGTTTGCTTGCTTTTAAAATTTATTTATTTAGGGGCGCCTGGGTGGCGCAGTCAGTTAAGCGTCCGACTTCAGCCAGGTCACGATCTCGCGGTCTGTGAGTTCGAGCCCCGTGTTGGGCTCTGGGCTGATGGCTCAGAGCCTGGGGCCTGTTTCCGATTCTGTGTCTCCCTCTCTCTCTGCCCCTCCCCCGTTCATGCTCTGTCTCTCTCTGTCCCCAAAATAAATAAACGTTGAAAAAAAAATTTAAAATTTATTTATTTATTTATTTATTTATTTATTTATTTGGAAGGGGAGGGACAGAGAGAGGGAGAGAGAGAATTCCAAGCAGGCTCTATGCTGTCAGGGGAGCTCAATCTCAACAACCATGAGATCATGACCTGAGATGAAATCCTTAGTTGGATGCTCTACTGACTGAGCCACTCAGGCACCCCTACACACAAATGTTAATAAGCATTTTTTATCATAATTGCAAAAATTGGAAGTAACTAAGCTGTTATTCCATAGGTGAGTAGATAAATAAACTATAATACATCCATACAATGGAATATTATTCAGCAATAACAAGAAGGGAGCTATCCAGGCCAGAAAAGGCATGGGGACCCTTAAATGTATACTGCTAAATGAAACAAGTCAGTTTTAAAATCTGTTTGTTCTAACTATATGCCATTCTGGAAAAGACCCAACTGTAGAGAAACTGAAAAGATCTGTGGTTGCCAAGTTTCTGGGAATGAAGGCAGAGGGATGAATAGGTAGAGCACAAAGGATTCTTAGGGAAGTGAAACTATTTGTGTCACACTATAATGGTGGCCACATGACATTATGCAAAGAGGTGAACCCTAATGTGAGCCATGGAACTTAGTTAATAATGTATCAGTATTGGCTTATCAATTTTATCTCAAATGTACCATACTAATGCAACATGTTAACAATAGGGAAAGCTGAAGACAGAGAAGGAAAGAGTGTTTGGAAACTCTTTGTACCTTCTGTTTAATATTTCTATAAACCTAAATAAATGTACTCTAAGCAACAGCTTATTAATTAAAAATAAAAATCAACCTTCCCACCCCTGCCCCCAAAAAAGGATTGCATTTCCAAGTCATCGGCTTATGGTTAACTTTTGAAAATATGTCTGCCAGATCAATGAACCATATGTAAAGTTAATTCATGTAATAACTAGAGAAAATATATGTTAAAAAGTAATTTTTTAATGTAAATAATTAAGTAAACAAAATGGATATTATGAAAACTTCTCCGATCACCTTGTTTAGAGTTACATCTCCCCAAACCTGGAACTCACTGGGGTTGGGAGGACAAACTACCATTTTTCCTACTGTACCACTTCTCTTGCCTCACTAGAATGTAGTTTCCTTCAGGGCAATATTTTTTGACTGGATTGTTAACTGCTGTATCTCCAGGCCATGTAAGTACATAGAATATGTTCAGAATAAGAAAAGATTAAAATGGTTATGTATATATGTATGTATGTATATGCATATATGCCATATATATGTGTGTGTGTGTATATATATATATATATATATATATATATACACACACACACACACACACACACACACACACACACATTCATGGTTCCAGCACAGAGCTCCCAAAACTCTTATAATTACCTAAGTTATAAGAGCTCCAGGAGCACCTTTCCCCCCCTAATATTCGGTCTTTGATCCTGATTCCTAACACAGAGCTCCTAAATCCCTTGGAATTTCCTGGGTGATAGCACCATCTCTTGTTCTAATGAGGTGACACTTGGTGGGCTCCTGGATGGGGGCTGATCATAGATCGACCACGCTATGATTAGAAGCTTGGGACTTTCCACTCCACCCCCAATCCTATGGGAAGGCGAGAGGTGCTAGAATTGGAGTTAATGATCAATCATGTCTACATGATAAAGCCTCCATAAAAACCCCCAAAGCACGGGCTTTGGAGAGCTTCTGGGTTGGTGAACATATCCACTGCCAGGAGGGTGGTGCACCCTAACTCCATGGAGCCAGAAGCACCTGTACTTCCAGACTTGGCCTATGTGTTTCCTCATCCGGCTATTCATTTATATATCTTTTACCATACCTTTTACTATATAATAAAGTGGTACACAGTAAATGTTTTCCTGAGTTCTTCGAGCTGCTCTATCAAATGATGGAACCCAAAGAGAGGATCATGGGAACTTCTCATTTAGAACCATTCCATCAGAAGCACAAGTGATAACCTGGACTTTCTACTGGCTTCTGAGATATGGGGGTCAGTCTTGTGAGACAGAGCCCCGAACTTGTGTGTTCCAGGCTTACTCCAGTTAGTGTCAGAATTGAACTGAATCACAGGTCACCCGGCTGGGGTAGCAGAAAATTGCTTGGTGTGGGGAAAAGCCCACATATCTGGTCTTGTGAATGTGGTGGTAGAGTGTGAGTACAGGAGACGCAGAGAGTTTTTCCTTATCAGCTATAAAGGAACAACCTGTCAGGTGTTCCCAGGTTGCATGATAAGAACCATGTATGTGCTCTGGGTTAAAAGTCACCCCCTATTACTAGATTCTAATGCATTTCAAAGTCTCCCACAGCTGTTTATTCACAAAACCAATGAAGTATTTGGGGTAATTAATACCTAATTTGGGGGGAACGTTTTATACATAGCCAAATATTTTCAGTTTGATCTAAATTGAAGGGGACAAAAAAGAAACAAATGCACAGGCAATAATACAACTAGAAAAAAGTGCATTAAATGCTATCTTCATCAGATACATTTTGAACACATAAATACGGATTAGAAAGTGTACATAATATAAAGACTAGGATATGTATTTTGTAAGCACAATTAAATTATAATCTTTTTTATGCACACATCACAACAGATATCAAGTCTTAACAGAGAAGAAGCAAACACATGAAAAATATGTTCAAAATAAGATAGTGCAGAGGGAGAAATAATATATAATTACAGACAATCATAGGAGTAAAAAACATTGCATATTGTGATTCAAGCAGCAGGTATATTTCATAGTCAGCAGATTGGAAGCCAGTACTGAAAGATAGAAGAAAACAAGGCACAGAAGGTCAGAAGGTATTCCTGAGAGGCTTGGATTCACCACTTAACTTCAAATTCATTTTGTGCTCCCATAATTCTTCCCACTTCTATCTGATCTAATACACTTCATTTTACGGCAGACCTACTTAGCACGTGTGTGTCTCTCAGCTTTTCGAAAACTAAGAATTGCCTTATTCAAATTAGAACCATCAGTTCTTAGCACTGTAGTTTTTTAATTTCTGAATTTGAGTTTAATGGACGCATGCATTTAGGGAACTCGCAGACATTTTAAATATTTAAAACCTCACTAAGAAGTTACATTTTGGGGCTAAAATATCATCTGGTAAAGCCCAAAGCCATTTATAGATGGATTTTGAAATATTCACTGTTTTAAGCTACACTCTAACTTGTTCTAACGGTACTGCACATTGAGAAAAATTGTATTTTACTTTATTTCAGAAGAGCCAAGAAATGCGTTATAAAGCAACAGGATAGCAACACTTATTGAAGATTTATAACATGTATTAAAATTTTGGCAACAAATTCCTGAGGCAGTTTTTATTCTTCTCTTGTTAGACTTAAGAAAACAGTAGTCTGCAGTGTCTCAGTTACTTGCCCAAGGTCACACAGTAAGTAAATGGCAAATGATATCTCCATCTCTCCAAAGATTCTTCTTTTCATATATCACGTTAACTAGTAGAGAACAGCAGAGGGTGCAGAAATGACTTTTTCGAAGCCATGGGAGTATTTTGTGTCACTCTCTATGAAAAATTTTCAGCCATGTATTTCCAACCCAGAGTCATAAGGAATAAAGATAAGCCTCTAAAATAGCACCAAATAGCAGAAGAACATGAAATTTCTTGTGCACAATTCCCACCTCTATCAATCATGAGTTATATAACATATAGGTCATGCTAACCTCTCTAAGTCACGAAACTCTTATCTGTCAAATGAAGGTTAAAAAAACCACATTCATAGTGCTGTTATGAAGATGAACTAAAACAATAATTTAACATGCCTCTTAGCATCTGGCACAAAGAAACATTCCCTGGGCAAGACAGATGCTCTTTTTACTTCTTAACTATTCCTCCAACCCCTGAACACATTGAATAAAAGTTACCAGAGTATTTGTTATGTGCCAGACCCCATATCTAGATACTTAATATATTAAGATCTACAAAAAGATAGTATCTTAGCCTTGATTCCTTAGATAACAAAGCCTGAAGCAAATAAAAATACTGATGATTTATTTAAGTGGTGAGAATCTAGGATATCAGGGTGTGAAACAATAAAAAGGTAAATAAACAACTGTGTATTGATGCATTCTTTTGCTGGTTACCATTTAGGAAAGAACCCAGAACTGACTCACTCCTGCAGGTGGCTCAGCAGGTGGAGTACTAGATGGGTCATATAGCACCAGTGCTGTGCTGTTTGGCCCCCAAGAAGAACATTTAGACAGGCCGCACAATGAACGCATGTCTGAGAGTGGTCAATCAGGGAAAAGGAGGAGAGGAATTATGTGCTTTTTAATCTACTGTTTCTTATTAGTCAAAATTTATCCTACAAGAAAAATACGTCATACCCATTTCTGCAATGCAATACTTAGTGACTTGGACATCCTTCAAGGATCCTAGATCCCCCGACTTGTCATGTGGTGTTGCATCCAAATGCAACAAGTGAGTGGAAAGTCAAAAATTCCACGATTTCACCAAATAGACAGTCCAGCAGAAATGGCCAGAGAAAAGACTCAGGACTCTCAAAGCAAGTGAATTGTTGGCCCTCAAAAATGGTAGCATCTTGGGGAAGCTGGGTGGCTCAGTCAGTTGAGCATCCATCTCCTGACTTCAGCTCAGGTCATGATCTCACAGACCTGTGATCCAGCCCTGCATCGGGTTCTGTGCTGGGCATGGAGCCTGCCTGAGATTCTCTCTCTCTTTCTCTCTCTCTCCTTTTCCCTCTGCCCCTCCCTCTCTTGTGTGTTCATATAGGCATGCTCTTTCTCCCAACATATAAATAAATAAATAAATAAATAAATAAATAAATAAATAAATAAATAACAAAATAAAAAATGGCAGCATCTTACAGGTGAAAGTAAGTTATCAAAGTATTATATTACGGGCACCAAGAGAGAAGCATGCTTAAAGGAGAAGTTACAAAATGTGTCCACTGCTTCCAAGAGAGAAATAGCCACAGAAATGTCCATGGAATTGAGTAGCACAGACAACCTAGTTAATATTTGAAAGAGCATGTTCTTTGGAGGGGTCCAAAAGACAAATTAGAGTAAAAAGGAAGCATAAGTGCTATTTGTCTATCCAATATTCAAGGCCAGCCAAGAAAAACAAACAAACAGAAATATATGACATACTGGGGAACTAGATGGCTAGGATCAGAAAATAGAAATGGTGTTCTGATGTATCAGAAATATTGAGGCATCTCCTGATGGAATGAAAATACACTGGCCCTGGGTAAGAAAAAGTTGCAACGGAGGCCATTAATTGCAGAATATGTAGAATACAATAATAAAATCAAAAGTAGCAATACTCAAGAAATATAAACAGAATTATTGGTAGAAATTATAAAGATGTAAAACAGCATCAGACCTAAACTAGAAATAAAGACATACATAGCTAAAGATAATAAATTTTAAATTTACATATGCATGTGAAAAGTTTTCATATTAGAATTAAAATACTGGAAGTCAGTGTATATGATTCCAAGGAGTGGAGTGTAAATATATGATTAATAAAAGCAATCAATAAAAAAGAAAACCAGAGAGAAGAAATAAAAAAAAAAAAAGAATAAAGGCAGGGAAAATACAGCCCAGAATAAGAGATCATACATATAAATATATATATTTTATATTCATATATCTATATTAAGAATAAGAGAATATATTCATATTATTATATATTCAGAATAAGAGAATATATATATATTCACTTATATATTCATTTACATACACACACATAAGAAATGGGTGAAATGAATTAAATTTATACATATACAAATATAAATATTTTAGTAATCACAATAAACATAAATGGATTAAACTTTTTGGTAGAATACAGAAATTATAGGACTGAAATTATAAAAATCTATGATATTTACTAAAGACATATGAAAAAACAGAAACTACAATGTAGACAAAGGATCGAACTAAAAAATGAAATCTGCTATATAGATATATATTATACAAAATTAACTTTATTATAAAAAGACATTATTAGGAATAAAGAAAGCCTGTATTAGGGGTACCTGAGTGGCTCAGTCAGTTGACCGTCTGACTTCGGCTCAGGTCATGATCTCCTGTTTGGTGAGTTTAAGCCCTGCATCCAGCCTGGTGCTGACAGCTCAGAGCCTGGAACCTGCTTGAAGTTCTGTCTCCCTCATGCTCTGCCCTTACCTCCCCCCCCCAACACACCTCTCTCTCTCCCTCTCTCTCTCTCTCCCTCTCAAAAATAAACATTAAAAAATTTTAAAGAAAACCTGTATTAAATAATGATTTAAACATCCAAAATAAAGTTAAAAAGACAAAGAATAAATTAAAAAAAAATAAGGAATAGAAGAGGTTAAGCAAAAAAATATCATTACAGACAGATGATATGTACATAAAATTTTTTAAATGAATGTGTACAACCATGTTGTTATATGTAAGGTCAAAAAATTCAGCTGAATCCCTCTTTCTCAGTAACAAATATCAAGAAGTCACAGTTCATAGATGCTATTTGCAAAAGCAACAAAATATGACGTGTCCTGGAGTAAATCTATAAAAGATGTTCAAGAACTCAATACAGAATATCCTAAAGCTTTATTAAAGTAATTTAAAGATAACCTAAATTAAGATAATTTGATCCTATCCAACCACATACTAAGGCTATTTTTAAAGCTATACTTAAACTCTGAGGCATAGACATAATAATATATGCAGAGGCCAGTGAAATAAAATAGTTTATAATTTGATAAAGCATATTTAATTGTATGAGAAAATGGTCCTATTATATTGTTAAAGAGAAACAAAGAATTAAAATGTTACACGATAACATGACTACCATCATCCCAACTACACAAAAAAAACATATAACCAAAGGAGAACAGTAGCATGTTGGATGATAATGATGTATAAATGTAGGTTCATTAACTGTAACAAATTTACCATTAGTGGGGACGATGAATAATGAAGAAAGCTATGCATGTGTGGAGGCAGGGGGTATATAAGAAATCTTTGTACCTTCTACTAAATTTTGTTGCTAACCTAAAATTTCTCTAAAAAATAAAATCCATTTAATTTTTTTAAACATTTATTTATTTTTGAGACAGAGAGAGACAGAGCATGAACGGGGGAGGGTCAGAGAGAGGGAGACACAGAATCTGAAACAGGCTCCAGGCTCTGAGCTGTCAGCACAGAGCCCGACGCGGGGCTCGAACTCACAGACCGCGAGATCATGACCTGAGCTGAAGTCGGCAGCTCAACCAACTGAGCCACCCAGGAGCCCCAATAAAATCTATTTAAAAAAAGAAAAAAAAAAGAGGGCTGCCTGGGTGGCTCAGTCTGTTGAGCATCCAACTTAGGCTCTAGTCATGATCTCAGTGTTCATGAGTTTCAGTCATGCATTGGGCTTGCTGCTGTCAGTGCTGAGCCCACTTCAGATCTTCTGTCCCCCCCTCTCTCTCCGCTCCTCCTCTGCTTGCTCTCTCTCTCTCAAAAATAAATAAACATTAAAAAAAAAAAGAAAAAGAAAAAGAAGAAAAAGGAAATCAGAAGTAAAAAGGAGTGGGGAAAATGATCCACATTTTGTTTCTCCATTGTCTTTGTAAGAGAGGGAAAGGGATTGCCCCACCATTAATTAGCATTCCTTTCACTGATTAAAGCCAGTTAACATCATCTAAAGGTTATAAAACCAGAAGAAGCAAATGTTCCTGTGTGTATTGTCAAGAAAGAGACGATGTCCTGAAAAGTAGGACACATTCTGTCAATTCATAAATATCTGTAAAATCTTTCCAGGAACATTTGGATATTTTGATTACCTATTATTTTCCATTAGTAGAACGTATAAATAATTTGTTTGCTAAAAATCATCTACTGTACCTCAATTTTTAAACAACTAATGCATGTAAGTGGTATCTAGCTTTTTACATGGCATGTAATATTTGCATTAAGCTTGAAGACAAATTTCTGAACGTTTTCAATCTGATTAAATGTAGTTTTATCAGGCAGAATGAAGGATAAATAATATACATAGCTAAATCCTTTTGACAGCATTAATACTTAGCCTGAGGAGCCTGAGTCTCCCAAATGTTCAAATGCACACATACATGGGGCGCCCGGGTGGCTTAGTTGGTTAGGCGTCTGACTTCGGCTCAGGTCATGATCTCACGGTCTGTGAGACTGAGCCCTATGTCAGGCTCTGTGCTGACAGCTTCAGATTTTGTGTCTCCCTCTCTCTCTGCCCCTGTCCTGCTCATACTCTGTCTCTCTCTCTCAAAAAAAAATGACTAAAAAAATGGTTTAAATTTTTTAAAGAATGTACAAACACATGCACACACAAAAAGGTTGTTTCGTTTTTTTTTTTTTTTTTCATTTTTTTGATTACCGTCTCTCTGGGAACTATTTCATGAACAAAAATAGAAAGTACAAGAAAAAAAATGGATTTTTACCTGATGGAAAACATTAAAAGCTAATATTTCAAGTTAAAAATACTTGCCTCAATACCACATAATTTCATTTATATGTGGAATCAAAAAAAAAACAACAAATAAACAAACAGAAACAGACTTATAAATACAGAGAAAAACGGGTAGTTGCCAGACCAGAAGAAGATAGGGGAGTGCATAAAGTAGGTGAAAGAAATTAAGAGGCACAAACTTCCAATTATAAAATAAATAAGCCACAGAGATGAAAAGTACACTGTAGGGAATATAATCAATAATTTTGTAATGATATTGTATTGTCACAGTTGGTAACTACACTTACCATGGTGAGCACTGTATAATGTATAGAAATGTCAAATTACTATGCTGAATACCTGAGAGTAATATAATATTACATGTCTATACAATATTGTATATTGAATGTCTATTCTTCAATTAAAAATTTAAAAATGCTCTTGTTTCCTATTTTGCTGATAATGGATAAAAATGCTCCCATTTGCAATATTTGTAATGAGTGAAATTAGATAATATGTAAAATCTAATATTAGCCAATTAAAATGTGGCTTACTGCAATGGTAATATCTGGTAAACTAAATATTTTTCTACTTTTCTAATTTCATAAAGTGGGAAACTGTTTTATCAAAAAAAAAATTCCCAAATCCTACTATGCGCTTTATTTTTATGTTTTTTAACTTCAGCTTTATTTTGTTTTGTTTTTTTATCTTATGGTTTAGCTTCTTATATCGTATTGAATCAACCTATTAAAATCTTATTTTTTGAACAATCTTTTAGCATATATATTTGGTTATTTTATTTGTTTTAAAGCTATCTATTTTTTTTGTTTTATTTTATTCTTTCCTCATATTTCACTTGATGTTTCATTTCTATCAGACTTAATTTTAATTATGCAAAGTACAGCTTTTATTTAAGTTGGGGCATATATGTATTTCTGACATCCTGAACTTTGATTCCAAAAAACAAAGATACAACGGTGTGAAGAAAGCTCTATTTTCCTATCCCGTTCAGTTGTACTTTGCAGCCCATTCTCTGTTCTCTGAGGCAAAGATTGCAGGTTTCTTTTTTTATTTTTTTTTTTATTTTATTTTTTATTTTTTTTTCAACGTTTATTTATTTTTGGGGGGACAGAGAGAGACAGAGCATGAACGGGGGAGGGGCAGAGAGAGAGGGAGACACAGAATCGGAAGCAGGCTCCAGGCTCTGAGCCATCAGCCCAGAGCCTGACGCGGGGCTCGAACTCACGGACCGCGAGATCGTGACCTGGCTGAAGTCGGACGCTCAACCGACTGCGCCACCCAGGCGCCCCAAAGATTGCAGGTTTCTAATAGCAAAGATGCATTAAGCAATTTCAGTGCTTTGGGTACTGTTTCATACACATTTCCCAGTTTAAATTTTTAACAACTGAGAAAACATATCTGTACACTAACGATTGCCCTTTTACTGTTTCTTATCCCTCCTCCTTCCTCTTTCCCTCATTTTGGAGAGTTAGGCTTTTTTCATTCATGACTCCACAGAGGGCTAACTGAAAAGAATCACCATCTTAGCTTTTGTGTTAAAAGTTTAAGATATAGGGTATAATCACTACATTTGGCAATGCTACTTATCAAAGAAAGGTCTTTTTTATAGCACACCCCTGATATTTCATTGTATCCCCTATACTCCCTACATATACACACATACAAATACTTGATGCATTTGATTTGGGGAATGGGAGAAAGATGAAGAGGAAAAGAAAAAGAACTGATGAATCCCTGAGAAGGTTCAGTGCTGCAGCCTATACGGTCCTGGGTAGCAATCAGTGGGAGACAGAATCCTGAAATAGCATCCAGTCAAGGAAACCTCTGTCCCCTGTTATCCAAGAAAGTGTCAGAATCCCAGAATTCTCCCGAGTTTACCATGGCTCAAGAGTCTCAGAATTAACTGAGGTGTCTGAATCCACAAGACAAAGATTGCTCAGGGGTATGCAGAAGCCTTTCTCTTGGGCCAAGAGCCACACGAAGCGAGCACTGAGAGACAGAGAGACAGAAACCTGAGGAGAATGACCTGGCAGAAATTGGCTGACCTGAAGTGAAAGCCTCAGCCTGAAACATGAAAGGCTCACTGAGCAGATGGCGGCATGACTGGGACATGATGTGATATGCCCCTAACCCCCAGCGCATGAACACACGATTGCCATGTGTCTGATTTTTCCAATCACTCTCTTATCTAGAATTTAGTGGCTGGCCCAGGAAATGATGAAAGAAAGATGACTTAAGTGAGATTTTATTGGTCAGCCAGTAGAATGAGGAATTTAATTAAAGCCCAGTTATAGATAAATAAAATTTTCAGCACATGTGCATTTGTAACTTGATATTTATATATACGTCTTCAGACTGATGAAATTTGGCCATCTGTGTTTGATGGATGGAAAAAAAAAAAGCAGGCCCAGTATGACTTATTAATTTCCCAAGGCCACATAGCTAGAACACAGCCAGAATTGAAATACTTGTAGGCTTACACTGAGCCTACACTTTGAAATGATGTGTCTTCTCAGAAATTATTCTTTATAGCGAAGTTAGCAATTTTTTTTGAAGGTACATGCTTTCTGCCAAACCAAGGGCTATCTGGATGAATTATATCAATAAATATACACATTATATATGTGTGTCCTAGGTTTATTATCTCTCGCGCCCTCTCCTTATATATATAATATATACACATATATATAATTTGAGGAGTTTTGCTTAAATGTTTAATATATTTTCCCATCTTCGTTTTCATTAAAATAAAGGAAAAATTTGAGTGATAGTTTAAAAATTTACAAGATTATTAGAAAGTCATTCATTATCAGATTAAAATAAATAAACTGGGTATCTTCTTTGTCCAAAATATTATGTAACTGAGGTACACAGTCCCTAATCTTAAAGAATGAATATGGAGAGGTATGTTTTAATTTTGATATCATACAGTAACTCAAGCATGTGTTAAAAAGGAGTTACAGGGAACATGTTGCAATGGTTCTCATCAGGAGTAAATGTTTCTATTTCAGAAGATCAGTGAAGGAGATGCCATTTGGGCCAAATCCTGAGTCAATATAGTAAAGTATCTATGGGAAGAAACACAAAATAATAACAATCTAGTTTTGGCATAATGTATCAAAGCCCAAAGGCCAAACGGTAATACAAGTAGTATTGGGAGCATCTGTAGGATAAAGTAGGGAGTGAAGGTAGAGTCTTGAAATATCACTGGAAGATTGATCGGAGAGGGCACAGCATAAAATATTAAGGAGTTTGAACTTTATTCTTAAGAAATTAAATTACGTGACCTAAAATATAATATATAGAGATATAGATATTTAAGAGCTGTGCCTGTTCACTGAACCACCCAAAATGGTATGTGTCATCCACACAGGCTCTGATATAAATATCCCCTAGAGGTGTGCAAAATGGTGGCTCTGAAGAGAACTGTTTGCACAATAAGGAATATATCAAAATAGCCGCGGCCAAACAAAATGAGACCTGGAAATGGAAAATGAGACTTAAAATTTAGTCCAATGAGAACCTAAGACAGTGGTTTTAGAAATATTTGAATTAGAGAAACAAAGAAGAATGTTCTAGATTTCAAAGGATTGCTCTTGCCTCCAAATGCATCTTTCTTTGCTGGTTCTGCAATCAAAGAGCTCTACAGCAAGCACAATAGTAAGTTCTATCAGTAGAGAGCTCTGGAAAGACCTTACAGGAGTAAGGTGCTTTTCCTCCTACCTCTATTTTGTTGCCATTTTTGTTTCTCCTTTCTGCCCTTGTGTAGTGATTGTGCCTAAGCCCAGAGCATGTAGCTTCTTAGCAAGCTTGCTGACCCCACTCTAATCTGGTAACCACTTTACTGCTGCCCTCCTGAAATAAACAGTGCACACCCCAGACCCTTATGCTGTCCTGGCAGTCAGCAGGTCCCAAAGTTCCAACTCCCTCTCCACCTTTGCTTGCCAGCATAGTCAGCCCACACACCCTCAAGGGTAACGGCAGCTTATGCAACCCTACGGACAGCACACTGTGTATGTACCCCAGGCTCCTGACGCCTCAACTGCTTCCGTGCACCTTTTTCTCTGCCCACTTGCACATCAGATGGAGTGTTTTCAGCCCCTACCTATAGCTAGGGTAGCCCAATGAACATTTAATGCCATCCAATGCGATGCAACCACAACTTCTCAAAGGCAAGCTGTATCCCAGCCTTGGGGAGGGGACACACTTGCCCAATTTTGTCCTTTCTTCCTTATGTATTTTGAAATTCTCTTTAGATCTTGATCATTTCTTTGCTCTTATTATTACCAATTATTTATAGTACTCCTCTGTTCAAATTAAATTGTGGTTTCTGTCTCCTGAATGCACAAGGAGGATCAAATAAAGGCAGAGGAAAGAGAAAATTGGATGTACCTGTGTTTGTTACGATTTGACACATAACAATAGAGATGATTTCTGGGAAAGTGATTAGGAAAACCAGAGAAATATCATTAGAAAACTTTCACTGTCTAATAAAGAAGCTGCTTAATAAATACTTGACTGTGTGGCGGAACAACTAAGTTAATGAGGTATGTCATAACACAGTCACCGTATTCTTTATTCCATTCCTTAGTTTCTAGTTTCTAGACTTTAAATATTTTAATGTATACAGAGATGATTACTAGCTTACATTAATCATACTCACAATACATTTTTGTCCAAATAGGCTTTAATTTATTTACCATGAAAATATAACTCTTTAGTATGGCATAATGTTTTTGACAGCTTATCAAATATATGTTAAATACATGTATAAATTAGCAAGTCAGTACATCTTCTATCTTTGAAGCTTCAGAGAATTTCCTGGTAACAATTTGCTGTTTAGTCCCTGCCTTGCTAGTTTCAAATGAGTTATCCCTTATTTTATATCGTTGTTTCTTTAGAGAAAGGACAATGTGATTGTTTAGGTATAAATGTATTTAATTACGTTGTTACTAGATTGTATTGATTAGAAATTGGGTATTTCTACGGGGCGCCTGGGTGGCGCAGTCGGTTAAGCGTCCGACTTCAGCCAGGTCACGATCTCGCGGTCCGTGAGTTCGAGCCCCGCGTCGGGCTCTGGGCTGATGGCTCAGAGCCTGGAGCCTGTTTCCGATTCTGTGTCTCCCTCTCTCTCTGCCCCTCCCCCCTTCATGCTCTGTCTCTCTCTGTCCCAAAAATAAATAAACGTTGAAAAAAAAATAATCTTTAAGAAATTGGGTATTTCTTCACCTGTTAATTTACAAATTATAATTTTGGTGCAACAATTGTTATAGATGGTCAATTATAATTATTACATAGCCTCATTTTATTTATACTATGTGTGTTAGTTTCCTAGGGCTGTTATAGTAAATTACCACAAATTGGGTGCTTAAAACAATAGAAATGTATTCTCTCACAACTGCGGTGGCCCAAAGTCTAAAAATTGAGATGTTGGCAGGGCTAGGCTTTCCCTGAAGGCTCCCGGGGAGAGTGCTTCCTTGTTTTTTACAGATTCTGAAGGCTTATATTCCTGGCATTCTTTGGTTTATAGCAACATACTTACACCTCTGCCTTTGTTTTCACATGGCCTTTTCTCCATAAGTATGTGTTCTCTGGTCTTCTTTTAAGAACACTAGTCATTGGATTTAGACTCTATCTTAATTCTGTTTGACTGCATCTTAATGAATTACATCTGCAAAGACCCCATTTCCAAGTAAGATCACATTTTGAGATTCCTGGAGGACGTGAATTTTTGAGGTACACTATTCAACTGGCTAGGGATAATTAATTTTGTAGGTATGTTTAATTTAAATTTGGGGAGATTTTCTAGAACGGGGTATGAAAAAAATATGAGTAAATTAGAGATAATTTCAGTTTTTCTTAAGCTACTTTCATTATCTGGAATATACTACATGCTTTTTATAGCAAACACTCAAAGAGAAAAACCAATATAGCTGGATATGTTCATCTAAGTCCCAATCCTCTCTTCTGCTTCACACTCTTTTAGCAGGGATGTTGTTTTGTTTAAGCCATTTATGGACCTTGACACAGTGGGCTAAATTTCTGCCAAGGTTCTCATAGGAGTCTAAGTGGTACTGTTCAACCTCTAGATGTTTCCCAAATAAGAAAGCAATAAACTCAATTGGCAGAGTGGCTATCTGAGACCATTGCTCATATATATCATAGCAATTTTCTCTTAATTTCCTCCCTACAATATCAAGGTGATTAATCTCTGATCCTTTCAGCACAAACTGGAAGTTATAATTGATCATCTTTTCTGATTCCCAGATAGATAAGTATTTCTTGACATTTGGTTCATGAATTAAGATTGAGAACATTATTCTAGAAAAGTCTCAGTAATACATAATTAACTATAAGTCACGATTTAAGCCAAAGCATTAATATCCAATAGTGTATGACGTCTGGTATTCAAATTCTCATTCATGACCCTACATATTTGTTTAAATATTCTCATTCTCCAAAGGGAAGTGATCATTATTAATTAATAATCATTAAATGGCCTTTTTAAGAATCTCCATAGAAGGCATGACACCTGACTTGTTCCCAATAATTGCCTTCATATTGTTAGGATATTATATCATTCTGACAAATAAATAAATAGATAAATAGTCCAGATAATGAGCATATGAATAAAAATAAGAAAGGGAACAGAGATTAGAATTTTAATCCAGGGCTCATTGGGAATGGCAATATTTGAACAAAGGAGGAGACAGAAAGATTTAAAAAAAATGATAGCCAGAGATAAGCTTTCTAGAGAGAGATACAGCCAGTGCAAATGTCCCGAGATGGGTGCCGCATGATGTGTTTCTAGGACAGCAAAAGAGATCAATGTGACTGCAGCACAATGAGCAAGGGTGAGATGCAGAAGCTGACATTGCAGAGTTACAAGGTGGCAGTGGAGTTAGGGAACATCCTCTAGACCACAGTAAGGACCTACATTTAGTCTGAGTAAGATCAGGCCACTGGTGGGTTTTGCCAAGAACAGTGAGATTATCTGATTTTGATTTTAAAAGATTACAAGAGCTGCTGGGTTGCCAGTAGTCTGGGTTGGGGAGGGACAAAAATGGAAGCAGTGATATTAAACAAATAAGAGACAGCTTATTACAATAATTCAAGTGGGAGATGCTTTTGGCTTTGACGAGGGTGTAAGAAGGGAAGATGGTGAGGTTTAACAGCACTTTCAAACATTTTTTATATATCCACTTAAGGAAACTCAGTGATTTTGCAACTCATGCATATTTACATAAGTAAACTGCCTCTTGTCAAATTCAGCATTGACTTGCACATTTTTAAAGCCAATGGTCAAATCTCAGCCTCCATCTCACAAAATCTGCTCTCTGACTGTTAGGGATACATAGTGGTGGGGAAGTCCATGGGTACAAAAGGTTGGGGGAAGGGAGTAAGGAATTTGTCAGCCATGTCTAACCTGAGATAGCTACCTATATGCCACCTGGATGGATATATTGCATAGATAGTCACATATATAAATCCAGACCATACTAGGAAGGTTCAAGTTAGAGAAATACATTTTAAAGAGGTATTTTGGGTACTTTTAGCAATGAGGAACAATGAGATCAATAAGGGAGTGAATCTATCTCAAAAAGCAAAGAGAGCATTTGATGTTAAGAAATCAGAAAGAAGAGGAAGCAGCTGCAAAGGGAAGTAGAAGGGCATGAGCTATGGAGGGAGGAATAAAACCAAAAGCGAGCTATGTGCTGGAAACCAAATAAAGGCAGTGTTCCAAAGATATGGGAGTAAATCATGAGCTGTGGTAAATACTGCTACCAGGTCAAGTGAGATAAAGACTGAGAATTGATCAGTGGCTTTAGCATTGTGGAAGGCATTGGTGATTCTGATGAGAGACCATTTACTTCAGTAAATGTGGACAAATCACAGAAGCTCTGAGCTTCTGTGTCTGGATGTATAAATTATAACATTAAGTGACCCATGTACTTCTTTACCATGTGGCTCAAATAAGAGATAATTTATATCAGAAGCACCTTAACATTGGCAAAATATTGTACAAATATAAGGGAATATGCCTTTTATTATTAATTATAATTGACGTTCCATGCATGTCTTCTCCTTGTCAATGAACTTTATTAAACAACTGTTTGCTATACTTTTTGGTTTTGTTTTCATCAATATGCTTTTACTCTATGTCTTAAAAGATAAAGATATAATTTCTGTAAGATAACTGGCATTAGAAACTCTTTACTAACCCCTTCTCTTTGAACTACGTCATCTATGTGTTTCTGCTAAAAAGCTCTAATGTGCTTAGGTTTGAATTTCATTTTTATAGAGTTCCCACACTTCAAAAAGAAGTGCCCAATAGCAGGCAGTGAACAACCCATTTTTTAAAGAGTGATACGGGTTTGTATTGTCTTGTAAATAAAGATGTATAATAGACGTATTTAGTGCAGAATTTTTTGAGTTTGAAAATACAATGTTATGCAAAGCATGTGAGGATCTGATTTTGCTGCTGTTACTAAATTTGTGGTCAGAGGACAAGACATTTGAATCTATCTCAAATCTTAGTTTCTGAAAATAATGCATCTAGATCTTTCTCTAAATTCCTTCCTTCCTCTTAATTACTATGATTCATTTCTGAGAATGATGCCCAAAGATATTTGCTCCCCTATTTCTAGTTACTTCCTTTCTTCCAGCTTTTCTGGGTATCATATTTTATCAAATTGTAAGTAACTTTTTAGGTACACTGTGCTACTCTTTTCCCATAAAACCCTTAAGTGTGTCTTTTAAACTCATTTAAATTTAATTTTAAAAAAGAAAAACCACCTAGATTGCTCTTAAAACATTTTATTAAGGCATTCATTGTCTAAATATATACATACACCCTGGTTGTGGAAAATAATTAATATTAAAGAACTGATATTAAAACATTTTTTAAATGAAATCCAAATATTTCACTGGCCTGCCATTTAAAATTCACTTCTGAAAAAAATATTATTGATATGTTAGGCATAATCAGAACCTATTGAAAGTGTATAGACAGATGAGTTAATAACTACATTTTATATAATTCCTGAAGTAATTACATTTCTGTGTTTCAAAAATTGATAACGTATTTAAAGAAAATATTTAAATAAATTTGAATCTGCAATTATTATATACTTATTGTTAGGTAAACAATGATTTTCTGGATGCTACAGTAGACATAATGTTGAATAAAGCACACAATCTGCCTTTAAGTGATTAATAATGCAAGAAAAGAGAGAAGGTCAAAATTATTTATAGTGATTTTAATCCACATTAGGTATTGTGCTAGATCCTGGAGATATAATAGTGAATATGACAATATTTCTTTTCTTTTGGAGCTTATAGTCTACTGGGGGAAATAAATGAATAAGTACATAATTAAAATAACATCTGATAAACGTTATAGTGTAAATAAAAAGAGTGCAATGAGAATTCAGGGAAAAAGCACTTCATTCAACCTTACAGATACAAGGAAAGTGTTCTAGTGAGAATAACATTCAATTCAAATCCTGAAGGAATGGAGAAGAGGGATGAAAGAAAGTGAAAACAGGAAAACTAGATAAACTTAAGTAAGAACACAAGATATTTGGAGAAGTAATATAGTTCACCAGATTTTAAAGATGACGTGTATTATTAAGTAATTTTGCCCCCTCCCCCCCATTCTTATGTTGAAGTTCTAACCCTGGTACCTCCTCATGTGATTGAATTTGGAGACAGGTTCTTTGCAGAGGTAATTAAGAGTAAACGAGTTCATTGGGGTGGGCCTTAATGCAATATATACAGTCAGTGTCTTTATAAGAAAAGGATATGAGGATATAGACACTCAAAGAGGAAAGACCATGTAAAACAGAAGAAGGTTGGCACCTACAAGCCAAGACAAGAGATCTCAGAACAAATCAACTTTGCTAACACCTTGATCTTGGGACTTCCAGCCTTCAGAACTGTGAGGAAAAAAAATTCTGTTGTTTAAGTCACTCAGTCTGTTGTCTTTTGTCACAGCAACCCTAGTATATCAACACACCATGAAATGTGATTTAAAATATAAATCAGGAAACCATAAGGAGTTTTTTGAGCTATTTTACAAATTTGGACTTCATTGTGAAGTATTCATAAAAGGTTTACAGGGGCACCTGGGTGGCTCGTCGGTTGAGCGTCCGACTTCAGCTCGGGTCACGATCTCACGGTTCATGAGTTCGAGCCCCGCGTCAGGCTCTGGGCTGATGGCTCAGAGCCTGGAGCCTGCTTCCGATTCTGTGTCTCCCTCTCTCTCTGCCCCTCCCCCATTCATGCTCTGTCTCTCTCTGTCTCAAAAATAAATAAACATTAAAAAAAAATTAAAAAAAAAAAGGTTTACATTGCTGTAATCAGTGGAGTATTGACTTCAAAATGTCACTCTACCTGCAATCCTAAATAAATTGACAGGAGACATGAATAAAGGTGGGAGAGTAGGAGGATGGTGCAAGTGACCCAGCAGGAGATGATGGCAGTCTTCACTAGAACAGATACAGTGAGGATAGCAAAAGAAGTGAACTGCCTCAGGACACTTGAAAGGTGGAATTGCCAGGATTTGATTGACCATATGTGAGTGCTGTAGAAATAGACAAGCATGCCTCCTACTATTAGAAAGTGGAACACTGGTTGGATGGAGATGCCTTTCACTGAGTGGATGATTATAAAATGCTGGAATATACAAGTGATCTCCCTTTCAGGATGAAGGCACATATTTCCTTAGACCCTGGGAGTATTGGTAGTTGATGGTTCTCATATGAACTGCTTCTAGGAAATGCCATCACCTGAAGAAGCATCGTTTCTCAGAGGTAAACTTTTTTCTCAGAAAGTAGCTCACACATCCAATGGCTGTTCAAGGTATTTGTGTAAAGGCTAGGCCCCTTTCCCTCAAGGAAGGCAACCCTGAAAGCCTATGAAAACTCCAGAGACCCTGGGGTATCTCCTGTGGTCTATAGTCAAACTATATTGTTCTTGAAGTTCAAATTTTCCCATTGCCCATTTCTGTTTCCTTCATTCTGGTATAGGTGTTGTTTCTCAGACACTATCCAGTAAACCCCCTGCCTGTACCTTTTTCTTTCAGTACCTACAGTTAATACAGTTGAACCAGGAATTGTCCTAGGAACCAGATTTTAAAATGGGATTTTGGGGCCTGGATCATTTACTTGATGGCTAATTGGCAATGAGGTCCTGCATATTGGTGGTACGTGGAATAGTGGCAGCCCCAGGTTCACTAGTGGTACAATTCGACTACTAAGGAATTTAGTTGGGGTACTAATGGAAGGAAATGCATTTAATGGTACAATAGCTCAGGCAGTTGCAAACTATGTGGGAAATGATGACCATAGGGACTGTGGGATCAGTTGACTGTAACTAGGTGTTACCAATATGTCAAAGACAAAGAAAAACTGAGATTGTTGATCACTAATTTAAGTGGCTATGAAAGTCGGAAGGCCATTTTTAAAAACACATTTATCTTCTGTACTCAAAGGACAGAAACTTAAAAATTAGGCCCAGGACTTAGTTCTAAGTATAGACTAATCCCTGGAGAGGTTGGATTCTCTCTTCTGAAGTCAGAACACTGATTGGAAAGGCAAGGGACTCAGCTTGAGCCAATATGTTTGATATATCTTGATGAGGGAACATAAGGCAAGCTGAGGGCAAAGTATAAGCTAGCATTCCCCTCCCACCCCAGGTGGGTGTGTGTGATATTCCTCAGG
Source organism: Leopardus geoffroyi (assembly GCF_018350155.1). Classification (NCBI taxonomy): domain Eukaryota; kingdom Metazoa; phylum Chordata; class Mammalia; order Carnivora; family Felidae; genus Leopardus; species Leopardus geoffroyi. The sequence goes on from NC_059333.1 coordinate 23,776,656, forward strand.
GACTCCTGGCTGCCCAAGAACAAAGTAAAGGAAAGAAAACAAAAGATAACTGATAGAGATCACAATTATGCAAGACATGAGTCTCCATCAGTTTACAAATATCTTAGTAAATTATAAGAAAAAGGCAATCTTACCAATAGCCTCACCTCCAGAAACCTATAGACTCAGTTTCCTGGAACCCCAACATCACTCTCCCCTCCATAGTGATGTGGGGAACAAAGGCAAAAAGGAAATAGCAGGTTAAACTAAATTTCCTTATAACTTGCAGCCCATTGACAAATACTTGAGGCAAATACAGAGTAGAGCATTTCTCCATGAACCCCCTACAGTTCTAATGTTAATGCCATACTAGGAAAAAAAACAACTTTAGCTTGATAACAGCAAGGCTTCAGCTATCTTAGGAGTCTTATTTAGCATATCAAAGTCCTTCCAGAAGCCTCCCTTCTGCCTTTACCTCCCCAACTCCATAGTATATATAACCAGTCACTCTTCACAACCCCAGTGCAGCTCTTTGTGCCCATGGGTCCTGTCCCCTTGTTTTAATAAAATCACCCTTTTGCACCAAAAACATCTCAAGAACTCCCTCTTGGCCATTAGCTCTGAACCCCACCACCTTTCAAAACCTCATGTTTGACATCTAGCTTTGCTAACAGAATGATGTAGGGATATCTCCTACTTGATAGCACAATTCACCCCTTCCTCAGGATCTGTTCAATCTTCTCATCCTGACCACCAGATTATAATGATGGTCAAAGAGAATTGGTTCTGGGGTCTTCTAGTTGTAGAAAGGGACCTAGTCAACATATGCAGGGAGAAGCCATTGTAAGCACTGGATTCTGAGGTGGCTATGCCAAAGGGAGGGGGTATGTTGTTGGAAAATTGCCATCGTAGAGTGAACACAAGGCCAGAAAACTCACCAGCTAACAGTTTTACAGGAGCACCCAGAAGATGCTTTATTATTAGTGAAGGGAACAACAAGCTTGCTGAGAGTCTCAATGGTGGCTATCTTCTCTGGGACAGGAGTGACAATATAGAATGCTAATAAAGAATTGGTCTCCTTCATAGCATAAGGAAAGAAAGTGATGATAGGATCTCAAAAAATAGATACCAGATGACTATGTTAAGCACAAGGAGATAGCAAGAGTACAATTCAGTACTAAACAGTATAAATGTCGGAATGGCAGTCAGAAATCCTGAATTGCAGAGATTATGGAAAAAGTGAACAGAACTGAGTGTTTGTAGGGGAAAAGAAATGTGCAGCCAATTAAAGTATTTCTCATGGTATAGAATTTTTAAAAGTACAGATGAATATCAAGGATGAATAGTGGGTGAAGGCAGACAATCTATTAAAATCATGATCACTTGCTCAGTCTCTGGACCCGACCCAGGACTCAGACTTGGAACCCACTGACTGAAGTAGAGGCCAGGTTCCCTTGAAGAAAAATGCCATAACACCTTGCCAAGTGCAATGAGTAATTCTTCCCTAAATGCACTTACTGCCAATTAGATGGTAATCATACATAGGGTGAATTGGAATACTCAGACACTTCAAAAACTATTGAAGTTGGCATTGATACATAGGCCACAAAACATCATCATGGATTGAAAAATGAAAAATGGAACCCTGTTTTCCATCTCTGACTCACCATGAGTCCACTGGGTCCATAAAACTATCCGGGAGCCATTCTAGCAAATGCACAGCTGGAATAAACATACTTGATAATTAGCAGAACCACCACAGTAGTTCTTTGGCATAAGGGTAAGAGGTATCTCATTGGGAAAGCCACATGGAATCCTCTAAAACTGCATGCCCAGCCAAAACATAAATCAAAAACAGTATTGCATCTGGGAAGCAGGGAGAATAGCAGAGATTATTGAAGTCTTAAAATATGCAGAGGAAGTGGTCTCAGACATATCCCTATTAAACCAGCCTGGCTCATACAAAAACAGGCAGATCCTGGCAAAGGAATACTTTAAAAAGTGATTGCCTCAATTGCATCTGCTGTGCCAGATGTAGTATCTTAGCAGATTAACATATTTTTGTTAATACACTTTCTTTGCCATCCCTGTCAGAAACGAGATTCAGAATCAGCCATTATTGATGTGACATAAACATTTACTTCATGCCCTGGTAAATTCTCCCATTTTCTGACATCAGTAGTAGTGAATGACTTGTTTTTTTGTTCTGGGAATCGAAAATACATACTTTGAAAGAGTGGGGATCAAAGATAACGAAGTTTTGAGAAATGGCATATGGATGGCAGTGAGCCCAAAGTACAAAAGATCTCCGAAATTCAAGTTAACAGCCACCAGAGAGTATAGTCTATGGAAGAGGCACTAGCCAACCAAGTAGACAGAATGGCACATAACCAACTGACCTGAGCAAACTTCTATCACTGAGCAATGGCACAATGAATGATTCGTAACAGTAGCCATAGTGGCAGGGATCGTGGCTGTAGATGGCCCCAGTAGCATGGGCTCCAACTCTCCAAGCCTGATGTCCAAATAACCAGGAGTGTAGACCAGTGGGAACCCCCTAATACCTGTTGTTACATTTCTTATGGAGTACCACTTCCAACTCGAAGCAATAGTGATTCTTCTTGATCGGGCTCCATATCCATTCCAGTTAGGGGTTTATCTTTCCTATAGGGCTTGGGCCAACATAAAATTCAGAGTCTTGCGAACATGTAATCCTACATAAAATTGCTTCAGACCATGGAGACCACTTTATAGCAAAGAGGTATGCCAGGGAGCTCATGACCATGACAGCTACTGGTTGTACTGCAAACCATACCACCCAGAAGCTGCTATCCTGATAGAGCCACAAAACAGAATTTGAATCTGCAGATGATACAAAACTTAGAAAATGATACTCTGGAGTGATGGGGATCCATCGTCCATACACCAGGATGCAGCAGATATCCTACAACAATTATCACAATATGGTGTTGGATCCTGAACAGGTAGAATACATAAATACGGGAATCAAGGAATGAAAATAGAAATGTTCTACTTATTGTCATTCCACAAATGGTGAATTCATGCTTCTTTCTTGTCTTCACAACTTCAGGCTTTGTGGGTCTAGAGATCTTGGTTGCCTGAGAACAACACTTTTACCAAGAGACAGAGTAAGAGTATCACTAACCTTTATTTACAGCTACCAGCTGGTGATTCCATCCCTTCATGATAAAAATGAGTATCTCATACTAGTAAGAGAAGAGGCAAAGATGATCTTACACGGTGGGGGGGGGGCAGGAAAAAACTCATCTGGCAATCATTTGTGGTCCGTCTTGCTATTCCCCTATCCAATATTAGTTGCAAATGAACAAATGCAGCAGCCACCACCTGAGAAGGACATGTTGAAAACAGGCAAACCCAGAAACCTCTGGAATCAGTATCTAGATCATCCCACTCTATAACCTACTTGGGTTAACAAAAATACTTTGAGAGGGCTTGGAGAATCTAGACTGGGCAGTGGGAGAGAGAAATGTTAGGTGTCACCTTGAGAATTACAGCACTGGTGGAAGCATTGCTTGTGCCATTTACCTTCTTCTAAGTTACTCCAGAAAGAGGCCAATAGGAATCTTAGGGAATCTATACCTAGCTGGGGTTGATGCATGTTGTAAGTCATGAACTTTGCTGAGTCACCCAGACTACCCTTCAGAAAGGAGGTAGTCATTCATCCAGCTACAGGAATGCTGTCAGTGCTGGCTCACCACTGAGGCTTTCTAAGGAAATGCTCTTGGCCAAAGGAGATGCATCTCTTGAAGTTACTAACCTTCCTTCAAGAGTCAGTCAATATCTAATGACCGCTGACTGCCATGGTACAATGGTTTAACTCCCTTGCCTCAATTTGGACAACCCCAAGGGTCCATCCCAACTCCAGAGCTCACTGCATTACTGGCTAAGCCTCTATTGCTTCTGTCGTTACAATCTACTCCTTCCCTCAGCCAACTCAACCTTCCTGACATCTATAGGAGATGTTCCCTATTACTTTCCCTGAAATTTCTTGCAGGCAAATTGTCATCCTAGAGTCTGTTTCCAGGGAAACTTACCTAAGACAGGAAACATGAGTACAAGCAAATTGGAAGAAACATGTAAAGAACTTAGTTAATTTTACAGTGCTTTGGAATCTTCAGGAGCCTGGGGATATATGGACTTAAAGCTCATTAAAGTGATCTGGGATGAAAATGTCCATCGATGGATGAATGGATAAAGAAGATGTGGTATATATATATATATATATACAATGGAGTATTATTCGGTAATCAAAAAGAATGAAATCTTGCCATTTGCAACTACGTGGATGGAGTTGGAAGGTATTATGCTAAGTGAAATTAGTCAGTCAGAGAAAGACAAAAATCATATGACTTCACTCATATGAGGACTTTAAGAGACAAAACAGATGAACATAAGGGAAGGGAAACACAAATAATATAAAAACAGGGAGGGGGACAAAACAGAAGAGACTCATAAATATGGAGAACAAACTGAGGTGTACGGGAGGGGTTGTGGGAGCAGGGGTGGGCTAAATGGGTAAGGGGCACTAAGGAATCTACTCCTGAAATCATTGTTGCACTATATGCTAACTAATTTGGATGTAAATTTAAAAAAATAAAAAATAAAATAAAAAAAAGTGATCTGGGCTGGAAGTATATTTGTGAGGTAGAGACACAGAGATGGTAACTGGTGTTGCAAGAATACAGGCCACCCAGTGGCAAGTGTTTGAGTGAGAAGAAAACAAAGCGTAGGGTGGAATACTGAAACAAAAATGCAATGGGTGGGCAGAGGGTTAGAGTTCGGCAAAACAAAAGTGGACACTGAGGAAGGAAGAAGGCATTTAAGAAGGATCCTCAATAGATACAAGTAATAGTGAGAAGTCAAGAGAGCTACAGTGTGAAAATTCACCTCTCACAAAAATCTTAGCATTGATGTCCCAGACAAGAACAAAACATAGTAGCGGAGGCAAAAGCCAGACTGCAACAGCTGAAACAACGTGTGCTAGAGATCTGGATTCGTGAACATCACATAAAGCTTCCAAGAGGTTTAACTGTGCAAGAGAAGAGAGAGACGACTGAAGCAAGATCTGGGATTGAATGAGGCATTTTAAAACTTCTTTTTTTTTTTTTTTTTGTATCAGAAAATCATGTGAACACATAAACCACAAATTCCTAAATATAAAATATTTCTAAAATATTCCAAAGAGAGACAAATGAGGTGCTATGGCAGTTGTGCATGGATATATCTCCCCAACAAGAAATTCTAAAAGTGTTGAAAATAAAGCCCGTAAGTAGCAAAATATGTGTGGGCAGTTTGAAGAATCTCTAGTTCTCTTACTTTATTTATTTAATGTTCAGGCTATTGCTTCATGAGCAGAAGTGATATTAGCATTTTGCTGCAAGTTAAAAGCTATGAAAATATACTTGCTAGGGGAATATATTAAGGTGAATATAATAAAACTAAAATTTTAGTATTTAATATTTAATAAATACAAACATTTAGGGTTAACATTTAATGTATACTTAAGTTATTGATTATAATAGTATTTTCGACTAACACAGACAAGAGACCTGCCTACTAACTCTTATGTTTAATAATAAAAATATGTCTTTCAGTTTGTCCATTAAGAACTAGGAATTATGTGTTGTATTAAAAACTTTTGATGTTCACACATGTAGGAGGAAAAGAAGTTTAGCTATTTTAAAGAGTTATCCCATGAAATGTTTGAGTACTTTAGGCTATATTTAAGTTTTAAAGCTCTGGGATATAGCTAGGGGCTAATTTAGTTCAGCATTCTAGACGAAGAGTTAGTATTTACTTAGCTGCCAATGATCCCTTCATAGCTTTCTAACAGCTGAATTTCTATTGACTCTAAATGCCAAGTATCCAGTCAGACATGGCTGTCCAGTGGTGAGGGAGAGAGGGAGAGAGAGGATGAAATCAGATGCATTGTATAAAGCAGAAGTAAAATGTTGAACACCAAATCACTAACAGCATTATGAAAATTTGGGGGCTTGGCCTAAATATGGGGATGGTATAGAGAAAATAAAAGGATGCCAACTTGTTTTGAAAGTCATTTTTTGAGCAAGCACATTCTAAGTGTTTGAACTTGTTTTGAAAATATTATCAAGAACAGGTATAAGCTTGAAGATTAGATATCTAGGTTGAATTCAGTTTAACAGTGTCAAATAAATTTAAGGACGGGGAAACTCATGTTTGGTTTGCATAAAATAAACTCAATATTCCCTATGTTGACTGAATGCATATAAACAATGAGGTGTGACTGGGAATCAAATGTATAGAAAAAAATAACAAAGCAGTGATAGATTTCTGTGTATGCTGGATCTTCCCATATAGCTACTTTGAAAGAAAGTGTGTTGTTCTTTTCTTTAGGCCCCTGTCCCTCTCAGCTGTAAATAATTGATAAAGAGGCATAAATTCAAGTCAATGACAGCCATTCAATAGCTTGGTCAGCTAACTTTGGCTTGTGGCTTTTGTTGAATAGATAAACTGAACAGATCACATGGTACTCAATGGACTTGAGAATCTAAGAACCAATTTCTTCATCTGTTGATAGCTGTTAAAGCTAGACATGCATGTACTCTGTTGGGAGAGTACATGGCAAAGCAGAGAAATCAAAGGCAGGTGCTCAAAATGGAGACACACATGTAGGAGCGGGCAGGATCAGAGAAGAGAGGAAAGAGAACAGGGAAAATAGTATTTGGTCTGCAAATGTTCCATAGCTTCTTTCCCTACTGCAGCCTATGTTCATTTTTTCCCTAAGTTATCAGGCATCTGTACCTTTTCATACACTTTTCCTAAGACCATTTAAGTAATTCAAAGTGTCCAGAAAAAAGGAAAAGGAAAGAAGAGGAAAGAAAAGGAAAGAAAAGGAAAGGAAAGGAAAGGAAAGGAAAAGAAAGGAAAGGAAAGGTCATTTTGTAGAAAAGGGCAGAGAAATATTAATTTGAAGACTATACAAGAAAAATAAACAGGATAGGAAAACAAGAGGCCAGGGCAAATTAAAGGCAGCAAGTGTTAAAATTTTTGTAAATATGAGTTTAAAAGGCAGTGCAAGATTTTGTAAACATTTTTGTAAACACTTTGATTTGAATTTTGATTGCTTTCAGGTTTGTTCATTTGCGTCCCTTGAATTGCTTGTCCAATGATGTGAAATAGATATTTCCCAATGTTGATGTAGAATCTGCAAATACTACAGTTTATTTGTACAATGATACAGGTCTTTAAGTTTCCAATTTTAAATAACTAATTATCAGCATTTCTGTGTCTCTTACAATTTTACTAGAATATATGGTATATAGTCCAATATTTATCACAGAAGCCCAAAAGAAATATTCTTATCATCTTTGAGCACTTATTTTTCAGGGATAGTTTCAACACTTTATTTCTGATCCTGGCCACTTTATTTCTTCTCTATTTCCAACAGTGCAAATATAATGGAATATAGTACTATAGGATTGAAATCTATGCTACACAGGGAATATATTCAGAATGCTATCATCTTTTACTGCATCTACTAGATATATTCACACTTGGCATATGATATGCTCATGAAAATGATGATCCCAAAAGAGAAAATGAGACACCAAATTCTCCTCCACACAATGGAGAGAAAAAAGGCAGGAAAGACATATGTGCAGATTATTTTTGTTACACTAGGTAATTGTGTGGATATCTTTAAGTCCCTAGCAACTGCTATATCTGACTTTCTGAGAATATTCTTCTCTTCCATGTTACATCATGATCTCCTGGGATATGACATATTTGATACATTATGTTTTAAAACAAGAAAATATAACATGTCAAGGGTTATTACACAACAGAAGCAAACAAGGGAGGTAGGAATAACGAGGTGTCCCCAAAGCTCCAGAAGACTTAGTTCTTGGTGTTTGAAATATTATTGACTGGTTCAGTGCACTTCAACTTGAAAATAAAAAAGACTAATAATGTCGTTATTCCAGGCTCTCCTTCTACTTAAGGGTTACCTTGGACTTCACAATAACAATCACACTGAGAAAGGAGAAAAATGTAAACGAAAATGTAAGCAATCTCACTATCAACAGATTTTGTCATAAGTTTTATAATATCACAACCTGATGATTGAATCGATCTAATATTCTACTGTACAAAGCTATGTAACTGAGATTTATAATTGATCCACAACATGCTTGTGTTGAAAATATTGTAGGTGCACTCAATGAAACTCTTGAACACTTAATGTGTGTTTGAATGTCTTGATGGAAAGATTAAGTCTAACTTCCCAGGCTAGTGAAGGAAACAGCTTTGCAAACAGAACCCAAATTCAACGTATGTGTGAAAGGAGGGGAGGCTGGCAGTCAGGGGAGTGGGGAGAGATTGACAGAGAGAGAGAGAGAAAAAAAAAAAAACAGGTGAGCAGTGTGTGTTTATGTGTTGCTCCAATATTTGATCGGAAGATGATAATCGTCAGTTCATTTATTTCTCTAGACAATGCTGAATGCTTGCTGATTCATCCTAGTCTCAATTTCATATTTTTTTTCTCGACTAAACATTTGTTTGTCCCTGATTGAAACATTCTTCATCTTAGACACTGATTCTGCTACAGACTTGAACCTGCACATACAGGTAGTCTTTTTCTGAAGCAAGATCCTGACCTCTTTATTAGAGAAAACTGCTCAATGGCCCATTTGTGTATTATTGCTTGGAAGCATTATACTTTACCCAAGGTTAAGTCAACTACTGCAAGTTGATTTTCCATAGTTCCACTCCTAGGTTTTGGGAGGTATCCTGCTTACTGCTTAGAGTGATGAATGCTCTAATAGAGGTAAGGAAATTGACCTGTGCAGCACAGAAGAGAAATACATCCAGAATGCCATTATTCTGATGGATCATATTAAAATAAGGCTTTCCTACATGGGGAACTTAAAAAAGTCATGGTGTCTGATCTAAGCCGGGTATTCAGTAAGGAGAAGGTAGGAAGGGCATTCCAGGCACAAAGACAAACCTAAGTAAAAGCACTGAACCATGGAAGTTTATTCTGACTAGAAACAAAGACACAAATCACTCGGAAGACATATGACTGCCTTCTTGGAAATCAGAGTACACTTTTGTCCTCTCTGTCTGCCCTTATTCAAGAGAAAGATTTATCAATTTATTCATATTTTCAATAAGCTCAATTGTGTGCTCATTACCATGTTCTAAGCAAGAAATTGAACTTATGAATAAAGTATACTGCCTACTTCAAAACACCAACATCTCAGAGAGCATTTGAATTATAATTATATATTATAAAATACATAATTATAACTATAATAAATGTGATAAAGATAACAGAGGCAGCCTCCAGGATCCAAGAAAATAACAAGTAAACCAGTCTGGTTAAGCAGGATAGGATAAGTGGGGGAGGAAGCAGTTATGGAAAGCTTCATGATGGAGAAGACAAAATTCCTGCTCTATTTTAAAACACTGGTAGGAGACTGAAGAGAAAAGACGAAATAAGAAAGTCATTTTAATTAGGGAAAATGACAAAGCAACAGAGATTACAGGTGATTCTGGAATATAAAGTGTAAGCCCGGGAGCAGTAAAAACTTATGAATGAGATGTCAAGAGATCATACCATGAAGGCGCTGCATTCCATGTTAAGGAGTTGCACTTTGCTACAGAGCCATAAGAGCAATTGTTGAAGATTTAAAAAGAGAAGGGACACAATCCGCTATACATATGAGACAGATCATTCCGTAGGTCTGTGGATGATGGATTTGAGCATGCATTATTAAAGGGAGGGAGGCCAGGTCACAGTATTTAATTGAGAGATGATGAGAAGCCTAATTAAGGCTGCATTATTAGGGACAGAGATTAGTGAGTATGCTTATCATAAAAAAAATTATAAGGCAAATATGCCTGGCTTTGTGATTAAGCTGTAGGAGAGACGGGGGAGGAAACAAAGTTGAATTCACTTCCAGCTTTATAGCTCTGGGTTGTTTATGGACAGTGTTGTCAGCAAATAAGATAAAAAGGAAGAAGAGAATTACTATATAACTTTCAGACAGGACAAGCTTATCTTTGTTGCATTTCAAAGCACTATTAAAATGGCAAGAGGCATATAGGTCCCTAAGAACCAAACAACGGAGAGAGAGGGAAAAAAATGACGAAATAATGTTACTGCCTTTATTTATTTGTTTGTTTGCCTATTTATTTATTTAATTTATTTTTTTAGTGGGCTTCACACCTAGCCTGGAGTCCAACACAGGGCTAGAACCCATGACCCTGAGATCAAGATATGAGCTGAGATCAAGATTCAGACGCTCAACGGATTGAGTCACCCAAGCACCCTGTAACTGTGTGTATTTTAAAAGAAGAGAAAAGGACAGACATTTAAGGGGCACCCAGGTGGTTCAGTCAGTTAAACATCCAACTCTTGATTTCGACTCATGTCATGATTTTATGGTTCATGAGATCAAGCCCCACCCCACATCAAGCCCCACATCTGGTTCTGACACTGTGGAGCCTGCTTGGGATCCTTTCTCTCTCTCTGCCTGTCTCCCATTCATTCTCTCCCTCTCTCTCTCTCTCAAAATACATAAATAAATGGTACAAAACAAAAAGAGGAAGGGACGGACATTTGAGCAAAGCAGAGAAAGATGGAACGTTGACTGAGAAGAGGGATAATGACAGGAAGAAAATCAGTCCAGTTGTCCTGAATCTTTTAAGTTTCAGGTTTGCATGGACCTTGGGGGCAAGTGGAGGACTAGACACTTAAATTAGAAGGATTGGATCAATAGCTGAATCTGCATCTGCAAAGAGACTTTTTCCAATAAGTTCGCATTCATAGGTTCCAGGTGTTATGGGATATGAGCATGTATTTTTGGGAGCCACAATTCAATGAACTAAACACCCCACACACCCAGAGCAGAACATGTTGTTGTCATTCTTAAATATGAACTGGCAGCCAAACTTCAAAGCAAGTTGAGAAGGGGTGGGAAGTTAATGAAGAAGTGAAAGAAAGGGGAGATAATGAGAAGAGAGGAAATGGAGGTCAAGGTCCACGTAAAGGAGTTTTGTAGTTGTTGTTCAAGAAGAAAAACCAACTCACCATCTGCTATTAGAGAAATGGAGATGAAAACGAATAGAAATGCATGATGGTTTATGCACAGGGGGCTTGAAAACATGTCTGTGGCCTTACTTGGCTTGTCGATGTACTGTGTCAGCTGGATCCTCCAGAAAGCAGACACTGAGGCACAGTCAGGAGCAGAACCGTCTTTTGGGGGATATTGCCCATAATAGATAAATGGGGTAGAAAGCAGGATTGAAGAGAGAGCCTCAGAACTTACCACACACCTTTCAGTGTCTCAGCCAACACAACAGCAAGCTCCAGAATCAAGTCAGAGCAGTCCGTATTTGTGCAAAAACAGCCAGGCCATGGTTAGTCACTGATGGAAGGCTGCCCAGAAAGAGTGTGGACTGGGCTCAAATGCTGAGGGAAACCATGAAGATGCTGCCTCCAGAGGCTGCCAGCTCCCTGTCCTCCTTCAGATGCATCCAAGTTCTTTCTAGGAGGGAGAGCAGAGCAAAGACGCTCCTTGGCGACTACCATCTGTAGGGAGGAATGTTTGCTATGAGTAAGGGAGAGCAAGAAATCTGTAGATGAATTGTCAAGAATATCTCACGTACTAAGTGGTTATTGGTAGAATGGAAGCAGAGAGTAGATAAACTGGTATGTGACTCAAGTCGAGAGGAAATAACAGATCCGAATAGTCATTTGATTTTACTGAGCACCAGAAAGTACTTAAGAATGGGGCCAACACGCCTGGGTGGCGCAGTCGGTTAAGCGTCCGACTTCAGCCAGGTCACGATCTCGCGGTCCGTGAGTTCGAGCCCCGCGTCGGGCTCTGGGCTGATGGCTCAGAGCCTGGAGCCTGTTTCCCATCCTGTGTCTCCCTCTCTCTCTGCCCCTCCCCCGTTCATGCTCTGTCTCTCTCTCTGTCCCAAAAATAAATAAACGTTGAAAAAAAAAAAAAAAAAAGAATGGGGCCAACATAGGTAAATTGTAACATGGATATCTATTTGGTAGGTGTTTTTTAGAGGGAGAAGGTGCTGGTGACTGACTCTGGAGTAACAGATGTCCAAGAGCATTTCAAGACTTCAGGAACTCTGGGGATAAGTCAAGGGGACCAGATATAAAGTCCCCTTTAGCACCTCACAGCTTTCCCTCCTTCCAACATCACTAAACACAGCTGTTATATAATCAGATGGTAGAGGGAGGGGAGGGATTTGCACCCAAAACAAGAAACCTGACTTATTAAGAAACCATATTTTTCCCTGATTTCCTTTTTCGCTATGCTGACGTCTGAAGATATACCATGATCTTTGTGAATAAAATATTGCTGTTTTCTATCATGACTATACTAATGTGAATTTGATAACATTAGTAATGTTTTGTTCTAGATTATTTTTTCCTTTTAACACTGCTGTATTTTTCATTTTGTGAACCAGACCTTCTTCTAAGTCTGGTATCCTTACATTCTTTAAAAGTAACTTTGTTTACCCCTTTTCTAAATGTTTCTGCTCTGAGTCTGCCTTCACCAGCATCTTAGAGGGGATGTTATAGTGAGGGCAAAGATAAAGGGCAGAGGAAGGCACAAAACGCCACCCAGGCACCTGGGTAGCTCAGTTGGTTAAGCTTCCAACTTTGGCTCAGGTCATGATCTCACAGTCCGTGAGTTCGAGCCCCATGTCAGTCTCTGGGCTGACAGCTCAGAGCCTGGGGCCTGCCTCGGATTCTGTGTGTCTCTCTCTCTGCCCCTCCCCTGCTCACTCATGTGCACACGCACCCCCATTCTCAAAAAATAAATTAACATTAAAAAATTAAAAAAATAATAAACACTAATATTATGAAAGAAAGGAAGCAAGCAAGCAAGCAAGCAAGCAGGGCCTAGAGTGGAGAGTTTGTGTTCTGAAAGAGGGATACTATAGTGGATCATTTCTGAGTTAGAATCATTTGTATGAGAAGATCCACTGTGTGAATCAAATGAAACAGAAATCAAGGCCACTGAAATGAAGATCTACTCCTTTCAGCAGCCTTCAGAGACATTAAACTCTCCCAGGATTGTGATAGAAGTTGGAACGAATCTGTAATAGGCAGAGATCCAAAATTTTCAGTGAGGGAAGGGGCATTCCTAGAAAATATGGATGCAAAAGATTAGAAAATGATAGAGTACAATCACATGAACCTCAAAGAAGGGTTTCATATGAATGAAAGAAAGTTGTTCTGGAATACGTAAGTAGGCAGTCAGGAGAGAGAAGGCTCATCATCACTCTTCCAACCCTCATTTCCTGTCACAGGGTTTGTGGTGGCTTATGTACAGAAACATGAGTTCCACTGGCGAAGAGTATAGGAAAAGTGGGGGTTTTAAAACATGCTCACTACTTATTTGATACTCGCCTTTCTTTTTTTATTTTTTTTTTTTAATTTTTTTTTTCAACCTTTATTTATTTTTGGGACAGAGAGAGACAGAGCATGAACGGGGGAGGGGCAGAGAGAGAGGGAGACACAGAATCGGAAACAGGCTCCAGGCTCTGAGCCATCAGCCCAGAGCCTGACGCGGGGCTCGAACTCACGGACCGCGAGATCGCGACCTGGCTGAAGTCGGACGCTTAACCGACTGCGCCACCCAGGCGCCCCAATACTCGCCTTTCAAGAAGTGGCATTCAGTTCCTTCATCTGAGAGTGGCTGAAAATAGTAACTCACTCCTAGTGAATAGGCTAAAGCAGAAACGATGCTGAGTGTGACTTTGGACCCCAAATCATTATTAAAAGCACTGAAACTTCCTCCATAATCCCTTGTAGTGCCACGTTGAGAGGCCTCTCAAGTAGTCTAGGGACAGACCTATGTTGCAAGGACCTGAGGTCCACTGTCAACAGCCATGGGAGTCAGATTCCTGGGTGGCAGGACTTTCTGGTGCCTTCAGCCCCAGCTGACATCATGATTCCAATCACGTGAAAGATCTTGAGTCTCCCAGCAAAGCCAGTCCCAAATTCCTGACCCACAGAAACTGGATGATAATAAACGTGTGTTCTTTTAAACCATTACATCTGGGGTCATTCGTGGTATAGCAGTAGATAGCTAACACTGGTGGAGACACATTACACTGAGGGGAATAAGTGAGAGGACATTTTGTGAAAACTAAGAATGTCGGGAGTTTATTAAAAATTAGATACTTCTAAAATATAACAATAAAAAAGCTTAGAAGATGAAGTGAATATTTGGAGAGTCTGTAAGTATGTGCTTTCACAAAAAGACAAGCATATGACTGATGAAAAAAGACCAACAAATACACAGGGTATTTTTGTTAGAAACAAAATAAATGAACATTCTGAGAGACGTTTATGTACACGAGGAGAGAACGCTGTATGTTTCCAGATCGTGATGTAGCTTTGCAGAGCCTCAAAGTTTCCCATTAATTTTTTTTTAACGTTTATTTATTTTTGAGACAGTGAGAGACAGAGCATGAACAGGGGAGGGTCAGAGAGAGGGAGACACAGAATCTGAAACAGGCTCCAGGCTCTGAGCTGTTAGCACAGAGCCCGACGCGGGGCTCAAACTCATGGACTGCGAAATCATGACCTGAGCCGAAGTCGGACGCTTAACCGACTGAGCCACCCAGGCGCCCCTCCCATTAATTTTTAAATAATTGGCCCATATCACCTTCAAGGAGTAAATATTTTGTCCATCATGAAAACCATTACTGACATCCTCACAGGTGTTTTTTATATGCAGCTGTCGAACCCTTAACGTAGACATAATGGACCCCACACACACTTCGGGCACAGCACTAAGTAAAGTCTGATTCCTTGGGGCCACTAAGTGTTAATAAGCAAAACAAAGCAATCTCTAAAACCTTCCTAATCATCTGCTCTGATATGTATGAAGCGGAACTTGATTTTCAAGGAATATTCTTTAGTAGGCCCCCTCTTCAGTCTTGACTGAAGGCCCTTTATGCACGGGCAAAGAAAGCTCTAGCTGGTAAATGGAAGATGAGCACAGAGACAAAAATAAAGAGATGTAGTGAAAGAGGATGGCTGTGAAGAAGATTGTGATCGGATACAACTGGCCTCAAATACTTAATTTTTACAGTACTTGGGCATGGGGGAATTTATGAACCAGGTTTATTTTCAGATCATTTAGGTACTTAAAATAACTTTAACAAAAAAATGTGTTTCTATGGGAATTTTTTTAGTTGGGAGTGAGAGATCTGAACAGAATTTTGGAACATAATCTGCTCACCTGCCAATCTATAGCTGCTCATGTAATACACAGCACGCCGCTATATGGTTTTCAACCACCACTAACTAGTCATTTCCCACTCTCTCTGCAAGCCCGTAGAGAAAAGTCATGTGGCTCAAGAGGCCAAAGAAAAATGGGAAGGAAAATAAATCCCAGCCTTTTTCCTAAGCCTCACCAACACATTCCATTTACTTTTGTGTGAGCACTCACCGGCCACTGTTCTAAAAGTTCACAGTGCCTGCATGCTGTCCCAAGCTGCTTGGGGGCCCCCACTCTCCTCCCCAACCTAAACTTGACCTACACTCCCCTCCTCCCCACCCAGGTTTTCATAATCCTGGGTCATCTTTATATCACGAGCTTTGCATTTGGCTACTGCATCTAGAAACTCATTTGTTATTCTAGCTCTTTTTGGCTTTGTTTTCACACACACTATAGATATGCACACTTATGCAAGAAGTGTAAAAGAGATACTGTTTTAAAAGAAAAGCTGAAGATTGCATAAGCATACAGTATCTTGAGGGAAAAAAACCGCACCCAAATTGCTAATAAACATGTAAATAAAAGGCAAGAGAAGACTGAGGACAACTAAACATATTCAATGGTCACCAGAAACTACCAGGAATTTGAAAGTAAACATATTAAGCTCAGAACTGGGAAAGGAGTAAAAGTGTAAATCAGAGATTCCGATTTCTTTCAACTGAAAAATATTTGTTGCAAGTCTGACATTTTTGCTAGTGAGCTAAAGTTCTTTTGTAACCAATTATGTCTGTCTCTTGCAGTAAAGTCATAGTTCTTCACAGGTGTTAAATGTTGAAAAGCAGACTTCTGTCGACAATGCGAATACAGTAAACCAATTTATGAACATGACAAAGATATCTTGAAGTGAAAAAAGTGGGTCAAAAAGAGCAGCTTTTATATTTTTCCTGTTGTAAAATGTTCAGATAGCAGTCCAATACAAGGGCAAATAAATTCTGTATACTAAAAAGCTTTACAAAAATTCCCACCTATAACTAAAGCAATATAGTATGGCTTAATGTTGCCTATAAAATACTTGTGTGTACATATTAATTCATATGATTATATATGTGTGTGTGTGTGAGTGTGTGTGCACATATTATTTCACACAATTATGTTTCCTTGCAAAAAAATAGAAAAAAAAATCAGGGGCACCTGGGCGGCTCAGTTGACTGAGCATCTGATTTCAGCTCAGGTCATGATCCTGCAGTTCGTGAGTTCAAGTTCCACACCGGGCTCGCTGCTGTCAGTACAGAGCCTGCTTCATATCCTCTGTCCTCACCTCTCTCTGTTCCTCCATTGCTCATGCTCTCTCTCTCTCAAAAATAAGTAAACATTAAAAGAAGAAGAAGAAGAAGAGGAAGAAGAAGAAGAAGAAGGAGAAGAAAAGAAAGAAAATCCAAACTGACAAAACAGTACCAACATGCTTTGAGTGAAAAAACAAAAGTGTTTAACTATGAGAAAGAATATAGATTAGTTTCATGAAATCCTTTACACGATCAGGAGGTATGTGTTAATGTCATTACTTAAAAACTACTCCATTTTATCCCAGCTCATAATTCCCACTACACCTGTATGGTAGTGTTCCAAATGATTCCGAGGAACCAGAAGTGGGCACCTCCCTGAGAAACGTGTCTGAGTTACCACAGACACACAGACAGAATCAACGGGGATAACTGACTGTGGTGATAATGATAGGTCTTTAATAGCTGTCCTTTCAAGTCTTCAGTTGTTTAAGAGTACTCCTGCTGCATGCAAGTAAGGGTTAACTGGTCTGAAGCTAAGCTCCTGCAGGAGATACTACTAGACAAAATCCTGGTGGCCCCCAAATCCATTGCTTACAGGAAAGAATTAAGGTCAACTTCAAAGCTTGGGCCCCAGTCCCAATTCACCCATGAACAGCGATGTGGCAAGGAGTTTGTCATATGACATAACTGCAACTGTAGGTCTCCTGTCTCGGCTCCCAAACATATCCATCTAGAGAAGAGGATTTTCCCCTCCTGACTTCAACCCCTACCTACACTGAGCTGGCAACAGGGCTGCCTGGATTCAAGGTTCAGAACCATCATGTTATTTTTGCATTTTCGCCCCTCCTACCACTGGAGAAGCGTTCTCTTTCCAAAAGGCTCACTGCCCAAGGACAGCTGTCTGTTTCCCTTAAAGCTCACTTCTGGTCCCGTGAGCTCACTTCAGATTTCTATCAGCTAACCTAGAATGTGGTGACCAGTCCAAAGGACCTCATGCCTGTGACTGATTTTCATCTCTGAAAATTCCAACAATAAATGTTGTTACGGCAAACCTATTCTTTCTGCTGGACTCTGCCCTTTTTTGCATGAGAATAAGAGCACATTAATTTGGACACGCAAAGAAATCACCGTGTCTTCAGCTCTGATTCCTTAAACAGACTTTAATCATCTAATGACAATTTGAAGTCTTTTAACAAATTGTAGTTGAACAAAAATGTTCTTTATCCATCTTTCATTTGGATCACAATGCGCACAAATGAATAATATAAATAAATAAATAAATATAAATAAAAGGTCAAAACATTTGTGTATACTCATATTCTACTTGCTAAAAATGATTTACTTCCAGCTATCATTTTGATTTGTTTATAAATAAAAGAGGAGCAAAAAAAAAAAAAAAAGAAAAAAGATGAGGTAAGGGTTTCAAATATTAACTTCTCTATTTAACATTTACCCCCCTAAGGCAAGTAAGTCCCTCTTACAAATATATGATAAATGAGAAAAAAGGGAAAAAGACTTATTGCTTTGGGACTAAGAGAACAGCTATGTAAGTGAACTCATCATTTTTCATCTTTTCTTTCATGTTGTGCATTTTTTGTAGGTTTGCTCAAAATTGAAAGTTAAGTGGATCTAAAAACAACATGTAACATTTGTTTTACAATCAATATATGATGTTCTAACAAGTCGAAAGAAATGGTCAGTTTAAAAACTATTAATTTAACACAAGATTCTGATTTATGATGCAAGCAAACCTTTAAACTCTTCATTAAAACAATTGGACCTCTATATCTTACCAATGTCTCAGCTGAAATATTAAGTAATGTAATTTATCATTGAAGAATTACTATATTGCACTGAAAATGGATTTAAATGACACCATTAAAATAATGTCACCACCGAGAAGCACTATAAATGATCTGACACTCAGTCCCTTCAAATACCTGAAATTAAGATGAAATAAATTTTTACTTTGCTACATTCCTCAATTGTATTGATATTTTATGAATCATTACATTTTAGATGCATTATGCTCTGGGACACTCAATATCCTAGGAGAAAAAGCAACTCTAGTTGCTCTAGTCTAAATCGTCTGATTCTTGGGGTGACAGAATTCAGATCTGTTGAAAAGCAATGATTCCCAAGTAATCATTCAATAAGAAGTTGCTGAGTGAATGACAGTAAGAGGAAGGCAACATATCTGGAAAATGCATCATGATGTCATTAAAAAAGTTTAATAAAATTCTCCCAGTGCAAACTGCAAGTGATTATATGTACTAAACTCTGTGCCATGAGAATGACCCAGAATGTTCTACACTCAGTTCCCTTCTCCATTCTCCTTTCCCTCCATGCTTTCCTCATTCTCTGTGTTTCACCCACGCTGTCATGCCTTCATTGCCATACACAGAGTGTTCCTTCTTCTTATGAGCATTTGAGATTGCCTTTATCTAAATTTTGTTCTTCTGCTTTGTCCCTTGTTAATCTACTCATTCTTCATAATCATACTGCAGATCTCCCTGGAGAGAAATTTCCTTTCTTCCTTTGACCAGGTCAAGCTCTCCTCTTCCACTATTTCATAGTACTGAATATTTTTCCTTTTCCATTTTTCCAGTTACATATTTACTTACGTCATTTTTTAATTTACTTGTGTCACATTCCTAAATTGTAAGTTCTATGATGGCTGGTATTACTTCTTGTCTGTTCAAACTGTACCCCTAGGGCACAATGACAGACAAAGAGAAAGTGCTCAGTATTTGTTGAATGGATGGATGGATGAAGGGATGGAGGGAGGGATGGATAAATAGGTGAATGGGGATGGACCACAATTTGCTGTATAGTCAATTAATAATGTTACAGATCAAATGATATATTTTATTATTTTAGTATGCTCATCCTTCTTGAAATTATTATATTAGTACATCTGTAACAAGGCAAAGAAATGTAGAAGGGAACACATTCTGTCCAACTACATACAGTGATGCCCCTAAGACCTCTGTCACTAACACACACATAGTATACACTGCCTCAACATTATAACACGATCTCTGGATACTGGGAATGGGGTGATAGAAGGCACTTGTCCAACCATGAGAGTGAAAATGAACATTAATATATGGAATATATTACATAAATTCTGAAGTACCAGTCTTTGTTCTCCTTGTATTTCGATCAGTTAAAAAACTGAAGCTCCATCAATATGAAAACTTAAAATTTCAGAAACAATTAGAAGTATATTCCACTGTCATGTTAGTGTCCACACATTTCCATCATCCTCATCAATTTCAGTCTCATTGCAACAAACATAAACAAAAACGAAACCAAAAACAAGAAATCAAAACAATACAAAAACAAAGGATGGTAGGGAATAATCTTAGTCCAATACTTTTTTTTCAACTGGAAGAGTACCATTAAAAGGATGTTAATTCTGTCATCCTTTTTAAATTTAAAAAACAAAAAAAAAACTTTTGAATTTAAAATCAACGTAATATATTGCTATCATATACATGACTGCTTTGCAGGGTGTCCTTGGGGACTGAAGACTATTGCTCCCAACAGTGAGATATAAAGTATTTGTATTTACTTTGAGTAAAATGGCCCAGTTATGTGCTCTTTCCTTGCACTTCACTTCGTGCCATATAACTCCCCTTGGTCAAGAAGAGAATAACCAAATAAGAATTAGAATGTTTAAATCAACTTTTACATTCCTTAACCCCCTCCCTCGATTTTGAATATGTAACATTTGGGATGCCACGATAAAACTGAATAGATTGACCTGCTTTTTGCAAGAAACTCTTCTAAGTATGTTTAAATGAAAAAAAAATTCCAGTCATATAAAATAATTTAGGAAATGGTACTTTGGGTTTCCCGAAAGTTATCCATGATAAAATAAGTAGATCTGTACTAAAACTGATAAATGTTAACATAAATTTTAAAAGCCAGTCTTTTGTACTTGAGCAATTTTTGAGTAATATTTGCTATATATTTTCACCAAAAGTTCAAAAAAAATTTAGACCATGTATTCCTTATAATTTTATATACATATATATTGCTTACCATGATAATAGGGGTAATAAAAGTCCCAATATATTCTTTAACTTGTAGTAAAAAAAAATCTATATCTATATCTATATCTATATCTATATCTATATCTATCTATATATCTATATCTATATCTATATCTATATCTATATCTATCTATATATCTATCTATATATCTATATCTATATCTATATCTATATCTATATCTATCTATATATCTATATCTATATCTATATCTATACCTATATCTATATCAATAAGCAGTATAAGGAGGTTCCTGATCAGTGACTACAGTTTTCTTGGAATCATTACAGTCCATCAATTATTTCAAAAGTCATCATATTGGGTCACTTGGGCGGCTCAGTCGGTTAAGTGTCCGACCTCGGCTCAGGTCATGATTTTGTGGTTTATGAGTTTGAGCCCTGTGTTGGGGGCTGTGCTGATGGCTCGAAGCCTGGAGCCTGCTTCAGATTCTGTGTCTCTCACTATCTCTGCCCCTCCTCTGCTCATGCTCTCTCTCTCAAAAATAAATAAAAACATGCTAAAAAAAATTTTTTTTAAGTTATCATATATTCAAAACCACAATAGGTCTATTTTACAGATCATTCGTTCATTTATTCTTCTCTGGCCAACAGAGAAATGTTTGCACTTTTAAGCCAATAAAACTTGTACAGTGTACCATAAGATATAGATGTATACTTAATTGCAACATACTTAAAGTTTTTTAGGATTTCTTTCAAATATTTGAGATTATTTTAAGCCAGATGAATTCCAGATTGACTGGCAACCTACTTCTTCTGCATTGATTAAAAACAATGGTCTAAAATTTTACTATTAAAGGTTAAGGAGATTTTTTTAATGAAAATATAGTTATAGTATAGTAAAAGGTGCTCATTTACTCACACTTTAAAGTTCATAATTAGTCCAACAAAGTAAAAATGTTCAATCACACTCAAATATGATTAATCTCATCAAAGGAAATAAAAATGTAAAACCAAGACAAACAGGAAATTAAGTAGCAAGGAAATTAAAAGATTCAGAGTGACTTTAATCCTTTCTCAGATTCTGAGTTTAATTGCCAGTTGCAGAGTAAGCTCAATTATAAAATCGCGCTAAGAAAACTGACTTTTTAATTTTAGGTTAATTTCATGGGTATGGATGGAGCATTGGTTGGAAAATCTGAAGAAATAACAGTCCCTTTATGAAATATAATTAAAAGTAGTGTTCTCACAACAAGTACAGTGTTCCAGCAATTGTAAAGTCAAATAGATGCTTATCAAAAAACCAAAAAGTACTAATATTTAATATGTATCTTTTGTTACCTTCAAAAATGTACTCTTTGAAATGTAGGTGGATGGCTTTAATCCCATAAATCATCCACTTAAGCAAAAATAATATTTAATGATGAATTAATTATAAAAGGTCTCATAACAATTTTTTATGAGAAAAAAATTGTTTAGCAACCCAAATGGTTTGAACTGAATTAAAGCACCATATTGTGTATGCTGAGTCCACATCTTCCCACAGATTAACATAATAATGTGATAAATATTTGAATGTAATCTTTCTACCAAGGCAGTTTTCCAATCCCATTTAGGAAAAAAAAAAAGTACAGTATGTGTCTCGTTTCTTTCAGATTTATTGTATGAAAAATACTGTTTTGTACAATAGAAATGAAATCATTTATCTGACCAATTCTTCAAGTCAATTTTCTGGTTTATTATTTGCTCATTCTTCCATGTGGCTTAACTGCATATACAATCATCCTACATATTGATATTCCAAATTAGGTTTGTAAAATCCCTAAAGAATTAAGAGTCAACATTTTATAATACCCACAGTCAATAGTTCCTTATTTAGAACTCGAGTTTTTTGCTATTGTGATGTGTTTTGAAGCTCTCAGTGAACTGCCTTGATTTTTTGATCTTTTAAAATGTTTTAGTTGATTTTTAAATTTTTATTTTACCTATTTACCTATTTTCTCCTGTAATCACACATATAATTTATATGCATACATATATGTGAAATTATACAGAATTCATTTTATATATGTATACAAATTTGAATAATTTACTATGTAATCACACTTTCACACATATATAAGACTTTCAAGAGAGGGAGATAGCCTGGTTCATATGATTTTTAGCATTAAGAAGTCTACTTAGAAAAACCTCTTATCTTTGTATATTTGTTCTGGTATTGCTCTCCATTTCTTTTTATCGTTAATAGCCACCTCCCCAAGCTACATGTTATAGGAATCATTCTTAAAGAATCATTTCAACTCCCTGATCTTTGGTTCCTGCTATAAATTGATTCTACACACAGCAGTCTAATGAAATCATATAAAAAATACTTTTGTGATTCTAAACCATAGAAACATATAGATGTTCCTTTTGTGAAAGATGAACTTAAACCCTGATGTGATTCTTTATCTATTCACATTATTTTTCAGGAATAAAGTAGCAAAACCACAAAGCCCAGAGAGAGCGCTTGGGTTAAGTGTTTGTGTAACTCTTTTTCTCAGTATGCAATTTCTTATTCTCCTTCTATATTTCTTTAACTGACTCTCTCAGTATGTCCTCGTTATATCTTCCTTTAGCAATGCTTCAAAATACTGTCATTAGTGAAAAGGCCCTTTGCTCTGACAGCAAGTGATGAAGGTGTAAATTACACGAGTAGAAGAAAGAAAAGATGTGCCCTAGGAATTTAAACCCATTTTGCCTTCATGATTCAGACCAATTCATTCAGTGAGCTAATGAGCTATGAGAAATGAGATACATTTTAAACACACTGCTCAGTGTAGGGAATGTTTTACTAGCCTTGGTTCTATCATTAGAGTTGTGGACTCAGATACTGAATCAGGAATTAAGAATACGTTTGATTAATGTCTTTCATTTTTAGAAAGAGTAATAAAAACAGTGAGAACTACCAAGAATTTTTTTTTCTTTTTGAGAAATATGATGTATTTAACATGCCTTTTTAATGGCCAATAGTATTTTACTTTTTGTGTATCTGTTTTTATACAACTTGCTTTATTCAAAATAATTTATTGTGGTTAGCAGACTTTATAAAAATAGCCTGCTTGAGAACTGGCACCAGTGATATAGAGAAAAATAGTTACATGTGACTGACAGTGAGCCCAAAGGTCAGAGCAATGGTAAGGGACAAATCAAATTAAGTGTTAGGTACCACAGATTAATACAAATGTAAACTTAACGCAGAGGGAAACAGAGAAGATCACAAAAAGGCTTTCCTGATAATCTCATGCATTTCAAGGAAGGAGTTCTTTAGTATTTCAAAGATTACATTACAGAAACATGGTCAAGTAGAAGCATATTTTCTGTGAAGTCTAAAATACAAGACCATCTTTCTACCTGAAGTAGGGAGTTTTGTTTGTTTTTTTTAGTGAAGTAAAATTATTTGACTTACCAGTAACATGACATGATCCCATTATTATTGAATCACTGTGAGCATACTATTTGTAGAAGATACTGGATTTTAACCACAACAAATATCACAAATATCGCTATTTTTTCTCTAATAATTTCCAAATAATATACGGCACATTTAAGGGGCACAGCTTCCCATTTCTAGATGACTTATGAAAGTCACCAATGAATCCCCTGTTCTTATGGGCAGGTAGTGAAAAGTCAGAACCAATTATAGCTGTGCCTTCATTAAGTTACAGAAGTGGGGAGGAAATACCGAGAAAACATTATACCTAAAGTATTCGAAGTAAATAAACCTTTAATTTTTTCTAGGTTTCAGGAAGAAACAATCCTTGCTATTTTACAATTGTATTATTTTAGAGTGCAGCATCTTCCTTTTTCATTTACCTTTTCTGCTTAATTTAGGTAATAATAATAATAATAGTTGATACTTACTGAACATGTACTATGAAAAAATTTTTGAGTCTTCCACTAAACCCATCTTCCTGTTCCTTCGTAGGAATAGGGTGGTCCGAAGCATGAAGCTTTCCAATTAAGAGAATTAATTTCTTAGCCCCCTTTACAGGTACACATAGCATATGTGACCCAATTTTCCCCATGAAAGTGATTGGCAGTGTGCCACTTTGGAGCCTGAGTCTGTAAGACTGTGACCTCTCCATGTAGTCTCTTTCTCTTTCTCTGTTGCATGGAACTAGACTTCTAGAACCGCCTGTGTAACATGCAGATTATCACAGGCTGTTTGCTAATGCCTTCCAGGAAAACTGTCATTGTGAAAAAAAAAAATGCTTCCTTGTTTCTTTTTACTTATTATACTATAAAATGCTTTAAAAAATGTAATAGGTTAGCCTTTTACTGCAGCTAATAAGTTTAACCTGTGTCATGAAATCTTCTAAGGACTTTATAACTTAATCATCAAAACAGTTATGTGGGTACGCTCACTGTCACGGTTTAGAATAAAGAAGCTTAGTTTCATTTAGATGAAGTAAGCTGCCCATCTTCACTATGCTACTGTCATATTTGAGCAACTCTAAGGCGCACATTTTTTCCATATCATAACATCTCTGAAATCAAGATGTATCTTGAGATAACTGGTATCTTACAAATCATTTGTAGGAGTTGCTTGTGTGTGTCTACAGGATAATATAATGATGTATGCTCTAAACACTGATGTCTTAGGTCTGGTGAAATAAGTAAAAATGGTTGTAGGTATTCAAACCCAGGCAGTCCTGCTCCAGGACTTTTCACGTGAACTACTGCACTTAACAAACAAATGACTTCACCATAATACAAAAGTGGTGTCTAGGAAGGGTAATTCTGTATATTTTTCAAGTTGGTTTGATTATGTTTACTTTCAGTTTCTCCTATCTTTTCCAGTTTTTATATTAATAAATAAATGACTTTTAATCTTCCAGCATAAATTGACTGCTTTGCTAAAACATCCAAACAAATAGTGATAGGTGGGAAGGTTTTTGCAATTTTTTACAGTATTTTCTTGTTGATGCAAGAATACAAGACAAGACCAAATCTCATCCTCTAGGATATGCCCTGCCATAATGGAATTAATAAATCAGATAAAATGAATAGTTTACAAGTAAGATACCTTTTAAAAACCATCTCAATACAGTAGGTACAGCTTCTCACTAAGTTCTTAACCAGGTGATGATGCATTTTTCCTTCCTCCTTTCTTTCCCTCTCTCTCTAATCAATCAATCCTCTTTTTCTTTGCCTTCTTTAAAAATATATATATATTTTTTGAGGGGGCATAGGAAGAAGATTCAATTTTAGCAGTTGGAAAGGTTTTGAAAAAATCAGAAGTGATAAAACTATGTAACATACTTTGGTTTATCAACTAGACTATGAACTCCTTGAAGAGACATCGTGAATGATTTTTTTTTTTTCTGTGCTCCAAGTCTTGGTACAAACCCTACTAGCTCTGGAGAATCTGTTAAATGTAACTGCACTTTGAAAGAATAAAAATGGTAAATTTTTTCCAATTACTTAATTCAATAATATTGATCACCTACTATGTATCAATCAGCATTTCTGGCAGAATTCAAGTATAAGAAACATATATAGGGTTATTCTAAAGTTAGCGACTATTTATGTAAAACTTAAAAAAAAAAAGGACCGGGGCGCCTGGGTGGCGCAGTCGGTTAAGCGTCCGACTTCAGCCAGGTCACGATCTCGCGGTCCGTGAGTTCGAGCCCCGCGTCGGGCTCTGGGCTGATGGCTCAGAGCCTGGAGCCTGTTTCCGATTCTGTGTCTCCCTCTCTCTCTGCCCCTCCCCCGTTCATGCTCTGTCTCTCTCTGTCCCAAAGATAGATAAACGTTGAAAAAAAAAAATTAAAAAAAAAAAAAAAAAAAAAAAAAAAAAAAGGACCAACATTTCCATTGTATATTTCTCTTAGTGTTTTTAATTTCCCTCATAAATTTGGACTGAGCTCATAAAAACATAATTCCCCCAAATCCATTTTTATGTACTTAAACATACAAACATACAACTTCCAAAGAACATTCTACTTCAGACAATATTTCCTAAAGAAACAATCCTAAACATAAATATATATATATATATATTTACTAATTTACTAATATATTACTAATTTACTAATAATATGTATATATATATACACACACACATACATATTTGAAACATAAAGCAACAAATTAAAACAATTTCTAATTTTATATATACATATATAGAGAGAGAGACAGAGAGAGAGAGAGAGAGAGAGACTGTATCACAATAAAAAAGTAGCTGTCTTGACATTTTGATACCAGGGTGTATTTTTCTTCTCTTAATTTAATTTTTCTGTGATTACAGAAGTCTGCTCTGTATAGGTCTTAGTACTACTGAATAGGAATAATGAAATATATGTAATGCTTTTTTTTGAGCACTTCTGAAGGCCAATCAGTATGCAACACAATTTATAAGAATTATTACTTCATTATTCATTACAAGCTTATGAGATATTATACTATTATTCCCATCTTATTACTGAGGAAATAGCCCAAGTAGATGAAATTTTACAAAAAACTGCAAAATAGAGGAACCAGTGCTGGAGCCCATGTAATTCTTGAACTGTGTTTTGAACAATCAGTTATATAATTTTCCCTGAAATGTAATGTCTCTGTTCTCAAGCAGCAGAGAAAACAGTACATACGTAGGAGACAATGTTAAATACTGTTCTGTAAAGAAAGTAAAAATCAGCTTGAACTGTAAAAAGACAAAGACCCCTTTCATTAATCAGCCCAGGGAAAAGGGTGTGAGCAGACACAGAAAATGACAGCTACTAAATTAACAGGAAATGTTGTATCTCCCAAGTCATATAGAAGCTGTAAAATGCATTAATGATCTCCTTTTGGAGAGACTACTATTTCCTACCAATCACACTTCCAGCCTCTCTCTGCTATTTATATTTATAATTAGAGATACCTAATTACTAAGTCATCTTCACTTTACGCCCAATGACTAATTAGTCTCCACTTCTAATCTTGCCTTAGAAAAAGTGACTGATCCAAAACTAATCCTTCCCTTAGGCCTTTCTCAAAATCATTCCATGGGAAGCCAAACCTTATAAAAGATACTTCTCTGGAAAGTTACCCTCTCTGCATCATGTCACTGTATCTGACTTGTTTGACCACATGGATTTAGACTTTATCGCATGGATTGCCTTAATACAGAAAATGATATGGTAAATACTGTTAAACAAGTTTAAGTATTATGTAGTTGGAGCAGTGAAAAGAAAGTGATTACTTCTGGGTTAAAACCAATGAAAGTTTATGTACAGAGTCCTTCTAGAGGCAGACTCTAAATTGGAGACCAATCTGGTTGCCTGAGTAGATTTCAGGATAAAGGAACAGTTTGAACATGGAAGGACATTGTCAGAAAACACCAAAGCGTTCTGCTTGGTGTGAATTAGGTTTAAGGATATTTGTTCTGGAAAGGAAAGTTGGAGATACAATGTGAAATGTCTCAAATACTACAAAATAAAAGTTAGACATGTCTTCTGTAGGCCATCAGGTTGGACACAAAGGCATTTGAATGGTGTACGATGGGCACATCTTTGGATGAAGGCCAAAACAAATCTAATGTCAGTTAAAGAATGGACTTCGATGTGTGAAATTTGAGACAGGGAGAACATTTAGGAAGCCATCGCAAAAACTGAGTGGATGTTCCATTGCCAGAATAACTGAAGGAAATATATATGTGTGACAATATTTGATGAGAGATAAAAGAGAGAGAACAACAACAAAAAACTGTGGTAAGATTTTTAGTAGAAAACAGTGGCAGTCTCAAGAGTTTATGACATTATTTTCCAAGAGAGGAAGATGAATGATTTTTTGTGTGATAGGCTGCCAAGAGCAGGCACTGAACTGAGATGGAGCTAACCAGCTGACATATGAAAAGAAGGATCTAGAGCAGAAGCAGAGTATCTGAACTGGAAAGGACCCTTTGAGGGTTGTCACTACTGAAGTGATTTTTCCAAGTACATCAGTGGAAAATTTAAAAGAAATAATGTGAAATGAGAGGAATAAATCCATTTAGGAACCACAGTTTTGGAAAGAGCAAAGAACAAAAATCTGGTAAATAACCAAATAAAAAAAACGATGAGAGACAGAGAACAAAAGTATATGGTCTTTAAAAATAAAGAGTTCCAGGGCGCCTGGGTGGCTCAGTCCGGTAAGCATCTGACTTTGGCTCAGGTCATGATCTCACAGTTTGTGAGGCTGAGCTTGGAGCCTGTTTCAGATTCTGTGTTTCTCTCTCTCTCTCTCTCTCTCTCTCTCTCTGCCTCTCCCCAGCTTGTGCTCTGTCTCTCTCTCTCTCAAAATAAATAAATAAATAAATAAATAAATAAATAAATAAATAAATACATAAATACATAAATACATAAATAAATAAATAAGTAAATACATACATACATAAATGAATAAACATTAAAAAATTAAAAATAAAGACTTCCAGGAAGAAAGAAATTGACAAGTGTCATACAGGTCATCGAGTGTGAGAAGGAAGAAAATAAGATGCCCCATTCAGAAAGTACTAAGACATTCAAAATCTTTTTCTAAAGCTCTCTCTTATATTGAGGGAGGATATTAAATAATATATTTCCATATTTAAATTTATAGCATTTTCCCCAAATCTATACCCCTTCCTAACGTCTCATTTATTTTATGACCTTTCAAGTCCGATATTTCTATAAAGTGGAAGTTCTTAGGAATGAAGGTCCCAGCAGAACGCGGCAATGCAGTGTGTTAGTGAATGAACACAGATCTGTGCTAGGAAATAAAATGCACTGGCAACTGGCGAGCATCTCCGAAGCACCTGCTTGTATTCAAAGCACTGTGTTATCCCCACTGTTCTATGAATCCATTACTTAAGAACAATTGATTTTCTATTTAAGTATAAACTTTCAAGGTCACTTAAGTCTAAAGAGTATATATCATATATTTGAACACTGTGGGTAACTTCAATAAATGTTTCATCTATAATCTCTCCTCGGCACACATATCTGATTTATTGTAGCCTCATTGCTGCTAACTCACCTTATAAGTGAAATGCCAAACAGGTTAATTTTCCCTGTGAATGTGAACACTTTTATCACTTACCATTTTTGCTGGTTTTTCTTTTTCCTAATACAGGTACACCACTTTCAATGCAAGAGCTATGTAACATTTTGTAACTTACCTTTTATCTGTTGAGTCATTCTGGAAACTGCCTAGAGCACCTTTAAGGACAATGCTGGGTCAATTACTGTAATCACTTCCCACCTCTTTCTCTAACAGACATTTGCCATTTTAAGTCACAGCTTAGTTCTGAATGGTCTCTTGATTTTAAACCTCTTGTTGAAAGATTCACTCTCTTCTCAGATAAGAGTCAATTTATTAATTTTTTCCAGAGCTTTTGACATATTTGAAAAAGTCACCTTCTCTTCACTTTACATATCATTTTCACCAGGTAATCACTTCTCTATTAATTTAAGTGGAAAAATCCTCCCTGATGTTCTTCATAAAAACTTTTATATTCTCCCATTGCCTTCCCCTAACACGCTGTATTCTACAATATCCTTATTGATGCATTCTTCATTTTATCTGCAGTAAGCAATAATCATGTTTGTTTTGTTTTTTCTTGCTGGGCTACTCTTCTCCACTTCAAATCCTTTCTCAAAATTCACATACTCATTACATTCTCAACTCTCCAATGGCAAACGCATAATTGCTAAAAAAAAAAAAAAAAAAAAAAAAAGGGAGGAGGGTGACAAGTGGGGCCCAGATTGATTTTCTAACAGAAGTTAATGACTATGGGAAAAATCTTGTCTTCCTAAACACATGTGAAGAAACCACTCTTCACAGTATCTAACAAGTATTTTTACATGCTTTGATAACTTGTGTCACTTTAGATATATACAAAACTATTCAAAGTTGGGGCGCCTGGGTGGCTCAGTCGGTTAGGCCTCTGACTTCAGCTCAGGTCACGATCTCATGGGTTTGTGAGTTTGAGCCCTGTGTTGGGCTCTGTGTTGACAGCTCAGAGCCTGGAGCCTATTTCGGATTCTATGTCTCCCTCTCTCTGCCCCTCCTCCACTCATGCACTGTCTCTGTCTCTCTCTCTCAAAAATAAACAAACATTGAAAAAACTAAAAATATATATTATAAAATATTTATAAGGAATTTACTTCCTTCCTGTGCCCATGTTTTATTTGCATCCAATTATGCCTACTTTCCTGAACACACGACTAGAAACTTTTTTACTAGTTCTCCAAAAAGTTCTTTTCAAAGCTCTACCTCCTAACTCTTTAACCTATACATATATTTTTAAGGACTGAATTTTTTTGTCCTTGAAAAATTCAAATGTTGAAATTCTAACCCCCAAGTTGATGGTATTTGGAGGTGAGGCCTTTGCAGGGTGATTAGGTAATGAGGGTAGAGTCCTCTGAATGGGATTAGTTCTCCTTTAAAAGAGATCCCAAAGATCTCTCTCCTCTTTTTCTCCCATGTGCCAGAAGCCAAGCTATCCAACCAGCCTGATGGCAGGGCCCAGGCGGTGGATGGATCAGGACTGCATGGGTGGCCCACCGAAAGTGAAGCTTCTTGTACTCCTGCTTTTATGTAATTTGGCCTTAGCACTGGTCAGGGCAGCCCCCCTACCAATGAAAGTACCTGGGGATCTGTTGGTTGGGGAATTGCCCACGACAGGCCCCTCCCCCCCTCCCCCCAGCACCCCCCTCCCCTGGAAAAGAACCATTGGGGAAAGAAATAAGATTCTGCAGGGATATTATGTGGCCCTACATCTTGCCCTTGCCACCCCCTATAAAGACTCCTCTACCTAATGGAAGGATAGCCCCATGTATTTTCCAGCCAAGGAGGGGACAAATGGGTTCAAAATCCTCACTCTGGCAACAAAGGAATGTATCTGTGGATACAAGTTACTCCGACCCCTAGGCCCACTTGGTCCCCAGGAGGCATTCCAGATGATGATTGGACCTCATGGGTTAAGGTACAGAATGGTTCATTATTTCCTAGGTATACATTGTCTCTCTGGGAACGCATAAAGGCGTGGGTTCCCAGGGCCCTCTTGGCTCCCTCCCGGCACCCCAGACCAAAGCGAATACTTTTATTCCTTATACCGCAAATGGTTCAAAGAAACAATTAAGAAGTCATGTCCCTATAAATGTTCCACTTGAGGTGTTGAGAGCTAGATGACCTTTCATGAAAATAGCGAAGCAAACACTTTATAAACTATAAATAAATGTAGATACATAATGAAAGTAGTATGAAGCAATTAATCAATAAGCAAAAGGCAGGAGGGAACGTTACAAAGAAATAACCATGAGGTTCCTTAATGGGTGATTACACAAAGGAACATTTTTAGAATTAGGTAAAGCCGAGAAACATAGATGATGCACGCTACAAGGAAATTGCTAACAAATATAATGCCACGCTTGCCACAATAAAGTGGCCAGTCTAACACACTGCTGTTGTCTCAGTCCATTTGTTATTTTCGCCCATGCCATTCATCCTTCAGGAACCCCTGGACCTGCTAGGGCAGGACCCCGGCACCCATGTGAGGATATAATGAGAAGACAATTGTTTGCAATCCAGAAGGAAGTAACTTCATCTGAACCTGACCTTGCTAGCACCCTGACCTTGAACTTTCAGGCTCCAGAACTGTCAGGAAAAAAAAAAAAATCTGTTTTTATAAACCACCTAGTATATGGTACTCTGTTAGAGCAGTCCTAGCTGACAAGGACACACTCCTTAATGCATGCCTAATGTATCCGTTCTCCAAGAAGACTTCCAGCCCCCCAACCTCTGCCCTCAATCCTGTCCTGAGCTGGTGTCTAAATCGGTTCACCTTCTGCTAAATCTCTTGGATTCCTCTTTTCACGTTGCTACCTATACTTTTGTCTGAACTCATAATCTTATTACATCTTAGTTTGCTACAAACATCTACTATACTGTCAATGAATATTTTCAACATTTCTCAGGTAGGAAACAAAACTCTACCTTTTCTGCGCCATGTCCAAACTACTCAGGGAACATCATTTCTCTCATACCCATTATTTGGAGAGCTTCACTGTCTCAGGATCATTGGCATCCCTGGAGTTATTTCTGTCCAGAACCTCTCCCAACAAAACTAACAAATTACCACAGTATTTTTGAGCACTTACATGTAGACAGAATGACATCACTTTCCTTACAATTCATTCATGCATTTTTCTCTCCAAATGCTTTTCCAAACAACTAGTATGGAGGATATGGACTTTAAATACAGGTCTGCTTCCTACAGGTGTATCTCCCCTTTGGGCTGTAAATTTTATGAGAAGCCACTGAGTTGATTTGTCTTCATATCCTCAGGACAACTAACAGTAAGGTTTCCTTATAGTTTGTGCTCAACAGTGATTTTTTTTTTTTTTTTAATATTTAAGTTTCAACTTTCAAAACCATTGTAGGGGACTCTGTATTGTTGAAGAATCCAGGACAGCAGACGATAAACTATCTAACTAAGCTACAGGGCTATATATGCCTCCAGAATCTTTGGATCCTAACAAGAGGATTAAAGAAGCAGAGTGATGACTGATCACTGATTGAATAATGAGTTAATAAGAGTTAATATGAGGGACTTTGGGGCCTTCCAAATATCCGGGAATTTTTTCCCCTTAAATTGTACTTTAAACTGTATCACTTTGATTAAGGATCTGTTATATAACCTATTTAGATACAAAGTTACATGCTAATAAGAAGTAAGATTTCCCCCACTCCCTCCAAGAGAAAACACCCATCTAAAACTCTTAATTATTCCACAGAGTTCATGGTTTTGTATTTTAGAGATTCTATACCTCGAGAGGGCTATGGAGAATTCATAAAATTATCTACATTTTAAATGAATATGCTTAGCCAAGCTAATCTTGTTTATGAATGTCAAATACAACTCTATCAGTATCTAAGACACTAGAGTAAGTTCCTCTTTTTAAATAGCACACAGAAAGAGTTGATTCCTGCTTTGATAGCATTCTGTATTTAAAAATGTGAAATGGTAAGTAGCATATAAGACCATTGGTTTCTTCAGGTCCTGCCCACCTCTTTGCATTCAGAGAGATAAAGACTTTCACATTATTTAAAGCCATCTATGACTCAAGGAAAACAGAAGGATGAATTGACAGGTAGGCAATTAGCTCATTTCAGGCTAGGCAGGTGGAACACTTGCCCTTTAAGCAGGGTCTCAGGTGTTTTCCTGAGCTGCTGGAGAAGAAAGATGGTCATCAATTCCCATTTACCCTTTTCCTAATGTCTCTACCACAAGGAACACAATTTTGACTGAAATGTGTCTGAATATACTTAATATTTATAAATACCAATATAATATTCTAAAACAGTAAACACAAACTGAGATACTATAGAGTTAAATTTTTGTGCTTTTTTTATTTTTTAAGGCTTTTTTGTTTTGTTTTGTTTTTTTAAGGCACATTTAGATTTTCTTTAACCATTCGTAACATACCAGTAAGAAATCTGATGGAAAGAGGCAATCCTAGGACATTTCCTAAGAGTAAAGAAAATACTACCAAAATACAGAACTCTGTGGTGACAAATTTCTCTAGCCAAATAATTACACCCAGTTTCTTGTTATCACTGTGAAGTAAAAACCAAGTATCAACTAAAGTCCATGCCAATATAAAATTAAACTAAACCTCACTGTTGTCTATTTGTAACCCCTTCTAAAATGATTTTAACAAAATTTAATGTGGCAGTGAATATTATAAAAAGAAAGAGATGATCTTTTATTTTTTGCATTTCATATATGGCCATTATAAAACATTTTTTTCTTGGTATTCGCTCATTTGTGATTTTTTTTTATTGAGTAACTTCCAAAACGGTAATATAATGCAATTTAGAGATTAATTATCTTTTTTACATTTTTGCCTTTAACCCAAAAATATGATGCAACTGTAAATCAATTCATTCTTTTGGATGAGTTGATCTATAGGCCCATGTAGCAAAAACAAACAAAAACCAAAAAAAAAAAAAAGTTGATGACTTAATGACATTTCATTGTGGATATTAATATTGCACTTTAATGCTACCCATTCTCCTTTGCTGATACTTGACTGTTCTTCTACTTTTAATCATATTTAGCACCCCTTTCATATCATTTGGCATGTGGCTCATGGCAATAGAGACAGCATGCTTACTTCAACAAAAAGAAGAAAAGGCAAAATTTCTTTCACGATTTTTTTAAAATATGGAACTGAATTTGTTTTATAAGATAATAGTATTCTTTATATAATTTATGAAATGATAATTATTCCTAACTATTTTTAAATCCAATATAACTACATAGTTTGTTTTCTTATAAACCTATGTGTGGTTTTTTTTTTTTTTTGGTCTTTGTATGAATTATTCATAATAGGGTATAAAATAGATTTTAAAACCTGGCTGAACGGAGGAGTAGGAAAGGACACTGGCGACCACTTAGTCTCACCTATCTTCCTTCACATCCTTTTATGCCTAAATTCTTTTACAACATTTTTTAACAAATGATTAATGCAGATTCACCTTTCTATTTCTAGGATTGTC
The DNA here is from genome assembly GCF_018350155.1 of Leopardus geoffroyi. Classification (NCBI taxonomy): domain Eukaryota; kingdom Metazoa; phylum Chordata; class Mammalia; order Carnivora; family Felidae; genus Leopardus; species Leopardus geoffroyi. The sequence continues at coordinate 23,811,765 of NC_059333.1, forward strand.
TGTTCTAGAGACTAGCTATTCTACTGTGAACACTGTACATTATTTTAATTAAAATACATTCACAAATTAAATAACTTCACATTATAGTACTGAAAAATGAACAAAATTATTATATTGACAATGTTAACCCTAAAAATAAAACTGTCAGTTATTTTACCAGCAAAAATGGATTTATTTGAGAATTACAATCCAGGATATGGAAGGTACGGCAAAACCATAGGCAAGTATGAAGCACAAACAGGAATCTCTTTTATAGAGGAAATGAGGGAATTTGGAAGGGATGTTATAAACAGAAAGTCTTTTGTAGTAAACTGGGAGTTCAAAGTATTGTGGCTTTTCATTGGCTGAGTTGTGACAGTCTCTCATTGGCTGGGCTGTTGCTGGGGAAGAAGGAAACCTTTCCCCCTCCTGTTATGGTAATATAGTAATATTGACTTGCAAAGTACCACTTCCTTCCTGTTGGGGTCTTCAGCTGATAAGGAGTGGTAGGGAATGAGACCCTCCCCCCCCCCACCCCGCCCCGGCCTCCATGCTGGCTTCCCAAATCCATTTTAGTCAAGTTTCCCTTTATTAATTTTCATAACTATTAATATTCATGAACTATTTTATTTCCTCATAAATAATTATTCTTAGTCCTTAATTTGCATTAGTATTGGTGTTATTTTTGTTTTGTTTTACAGGGCCTAGAGTAATAGTTCTTAAAAGTCTTTCCTGCTATACTTCTCTCAAGGCAGGTCTTCTTGTTTTTATATTATATGGTTGATTATTTAAACATACATTCCTATGTCATACTAGGAGGACTGTTTCTAGTGATGTTGGAGGAATGACATGCTAAATCCTACCATAGATAACAATTAGATAATACTAAAACTAGATCATACTAGGAAACAATATCAACAACAAGTGATAGTTAGGATATACAGCAACTGAAACTCTCATGCTTCCTGGTAATAATCTAAAATGGTATGATTTCTTTGAAAAATAATTTGGTAATTTCCTAAAAAATAATATAAACTTACTATGTAATTTAGCCATTGAAAGCTTGAAGGTGTACTAAAGAGAAATGACAAATCCACGTAAAATCTCATACACTTTTATTCATGATAGCTAAAACTAGCAATAGTGCACACATTTATCAAAACAGTGGATAAGCAAATCATGGCATATCCGTTCAACGGAATACTACTCGGCCGTAAAAATGAGTACGTTACTGATACAAGCAATATAATAGATGAATCTCAAAATCATTATGCTGAAGCTAGAGAAAGCTGGTCACAAAATAGTATACAGGAAGCACAGCAATAATTGAGGGATTAAGACTCAGGAAATGAGGATATGAAAGAGGAAATTGAAATGATGAAAAGATCTTCTATCATAAATGTGATTGTGATTGCACAAATTCATACTTATTTTAGAATTCATCTACCTTTAGACTTTAAGTGGACACAGCTTACTGTTGGTAGATTATATATAAAAAGGTTATTTAAAATAGTATATCAAATTTAAACCATCTACAGGGATGCTTAATAATCACGAGTGCTGATTTTGCATGCAGGTGATTAGTTTTAATTAAAAAATTATAAAACAGAAAGCCATGCCTTCAATATTTTATTTTAAGCCCATACTTATCCAATGTGAATATATTCATATTCTGAAAGGATAGAGGTATGGGTGTGGTCAAAGGGTGAAGTATGGGAGTACAGAAGGCCTACAAAGTTGAATAAAATTGACACGCCAAAATGATAATTTAAAATAATTAATTAGCAATCTGAAACTTATTTTGAAATGTACTGTGGGCACTCACATATTCTGTACTTATTAATAAAAATTCTTGTTAAATAAGGCACTGCCAGATTGAAATAAGCTCCATTAGAGGATATTCAGAGCCATTCAGAAGGATAGTTTCACTCTGTTCTCATTTTAGATTTACTTTAGTAGGACAATTTGACACACATTATGGGAATTGCCATTTTAATGCTCAACAAATTATTTCCTTGGCTATAGTAGAAATCTCCATCCAGTAAATCATCTATGCATAAATCAGTAATCTTTGTTAACATTTTCCAGGAAGTACAAATCTAAGTTTCTACATTATGCCCACAAGGGGATTATCGAAGATATTTTCTAAATGTCTGTCAAAAAATAAATGAATTCAAAGTATTCTACATATGAGGCTCTACTTTTCTAGAGGGGATGTATATCTTAAAATTTATTTTGAGATCTAAAAGAAAAAGGGAATATCAGGCCAGAGAAACTGTCCTTTTTATTTCAATAAATAAAAAAATATGGAAAGTAAGGATCAAAGGAAGCCTTTACTTCTGGTATGAATAGCCTCTTCTCTTTGAAAGTACAAGATACAATTAAGATTCCTTATATTATTTCTCAATTGTTAGAGGGCTCTGGGTTTGAACACTGGATGTCCAACTCACTAACTTTCTCATCATGGACAATATTTTTAATCTGTATGTTATCTCATTTTCAACTTCTTGTAAATTGGGATTATTACTGATATCTGCCTCTCAGTATGAAGGTCAAAGAGGTTATTATCTGGAAAGTGCTTTAAAAGTATTTGAGGAGCACCGAGGTGGCTCAGTCAGTTACATACCCAATATTAGATTTCGGTTCAGGTCATGATACCAGGGTTGTGGGACTGAGCCCTGTATCAGGCTCTGTGCTGAGCATGGAGACTGCTTAAGATTTTCTCTTTCTCCCTCTGCCCCTCTGCCCTACTTGCACTCTCTCTCTCTCTCTCTCTAAAAATAACTTTTAAAAAGTTTTTTTTTTAAATAGTATTTGAAACAGAGTAAGAATTCAATAAATATTACCTATATTTACTATGTTTGATTTTGACATCTTATCCCTGAGGCCTGTGAACATTCTATTTAGCACATCAAATTTTTTTTATAAACTTCTTTTTTATTATACTTGCTCATCTAATGCAAAATTAGAGCTTATTTTTCAAGATATACTCAATTTAGAAAATGGTTTCAAAACTAACCTTATTTATGCCTTTTTAATTTGTCTGTTTGAATCTACTCTTAAGTTTCTAGTGTGAAGTTCCCCTGCTTCACCATGAAAAGTGCTGGCAATTGACTTTCACTCTTCACTCCACACTTTCACTCCATATTTCTGTCACTGCCGTGTTATCAGACATTCCGCTAAGAGTTAAAATCAGACTATAGAAGCATTTCCCTTTACGTTTCCACAATATTCTGAGATAAAATTCTATGGTCTTAAGTCAAGAATTTGTCAAGTATTCTAGTTCCAAAATAGTAACAAGATGTTTAGATAGTTCAAGGGGAATAGAACAAATAATCCAGCTATTTGAGATCTTATTCAAGATCTCATTTAGAGAAAAGTGTAAATGTGAGAATAACCTTTTCTTTGACAATCATAACACTTTTTAAAATTTTTTTAAAATTAATAATATTCACATCCAAAAACACAACCATATCTCCCTACTGTAATGTGAGTTTCATAATTTTTTAACTTCTCAAAACAACAGTTTTTTAGTAAATATACTTGTATCTACAGAATGTAGGTAACATTTCCATTTAATATAAGTCTTAGGATGACTCATATAATTAAAAATAAATAAATAGATAAAGATGCTAATTGTCTTTTTCTCTGACCAGACAGAATAAACATTAACTTCTCAAGAAGGAAAAACTATAGGGGCGCCTGGGTGGCGCAGTCGGTTAAGCGTCCGACTTCAGCCAGGTCACGATCTTGCGGTCCGGGAGTTCGAGCCCCGCGTCGGGCTCTGGGCTGATGGCTCAGAGCCTGGAGCCTGCTTCCGATTCTGTGTCTCCCTCTCTCTCTGCCCCTCCCCCGTTCATGCTCTGTCTCTCTCTGTCCCAAAAATAAATAAACGTTGAAAAAAAAATTTAAAAAAAAAGAAGGAAAAACTATAGTGACAGCAGATCAGTGGTTGCCAGGAGCTTAGGGTGATGGGAGAGGATGTCCACAAAAGGTCACAAGGTAACAATTTATGGTTAGTAAAATATACTTTTTATTAGGATTTGATCTTGCTGGTAGTTATAGAATATACAGGTGAGTGTCAGAATTCATTGAATTGTATATTTAAAACTGGTGATGGGTAATATTTTCTGTGTGTACAGTTCAGAAAAGGCTAATAGTTTTTAAAATAACAAAATCATATTTACCATGTACAATTATTTAAAAAAGAAACTGTCTTGATCAAAGTCTTATGGAGGGTTCAGTCTTGGGTGACCAAATTCGTACCACAAGATCTCATTTGACAAAGCTTGTAGAAAGACAATCCAGGTAGTACAATAATTTCTAATGTGGCCAATCTATTCAGAGTTGATAGTTATCATTTAAGTCAGATTCTTTCAACTCTTACATCTAGTTAGCAGGGGGATAACAACTTGAGTTCAAAAGAAGACTAGAACCAGTGACTGAGTGTGGCCTTTTTTTTTAAGTTTATTTATTTATTTTTGAGAGAGAGGGAGGGAGGGGCAGAGAGAGAGGGAGACAGAATTCCAAGAAGGCTGCACACTGTCAGCACAGAGCCTAACATGGGGCTCAAACTCACCAACTGTGAGATCAGGACCTGAGATGAAATCAAGAGTTGGATGATCATCTGACTGGGCCACCCAGGTGCCCCTGATTATGGCATTTTGAGTCTTTATGAATATGCATTAAAGATTGTTTCTAAGATCCTTAGAACTCCTTTGACACAGAGCATCTATTTCTATTTGCTTGAAACTTTCCATTCCTATGATTTCTCTTTTTGATTTTCCTGTAATTGTCTCCATTATTGTCCTCAGTGTATCCTTGACCAAATTCTATTACCTCTTATTTGAAATGGCAAAAGTTAAGTTTCTTTTTGCAACCAAATCAAGCCTCAATATAAGTAGGATTATATATTTATTATTCAAACTGATGTTCATATCAATTGCTGCCCAGGGAACTCTATCATGATTTCAGTCTTGGCCAACATTTGGGAGACCATCTTGGGATATTATGGAGCCTTTGATGGTATGATGCTGCCTGGATTATCTCACAGAACACACTTTAGAAATAAAGTTGGTGGTACCTAACCTACAAACAAGTGTCAGTTTCAAGTGTCTCTTTGTGAATTCTTTACTGTACTACTGACAGCAGCTCATGGGCCTATCATTGGCTGATCTGTCACATCCTCTCCCACATTAAAATAATAATAATCTGATATTAGTCATTTATACTGGTTGACTGATTGACTAATTTATGTTCTAATAACAAGTGCTAATTCTTACATACTGCACTGCTCTCCTGGCTTTTCAGATCAACTCACTTAGTCTCCAAACAGCCCCCTTACACACATGAGAAAACTAAAGAAAGGGAGGCTAAGTGATTGCCAGAGGATTAGCCCAAAGAAAGAGTACAAGTGCTATTCCATTCTGGCCAGTGGGGCTCCAGAGGCTAAAAATGCAGTATTTCTACAAATTAAAAGATGTGATTTAAATAAAAAAGTAGAATAAGACATATTCTTTTATGACACGAATTAATGTTTTAGTCAAAATTAGCTTCTGATTTGCAGAAAAGCATAAGGGGAAGACATTTTATGCATGCTCCGCACAGTCAAGATATCCTAGTTCATACTGCTTTACACCAAATGATTCAGATCTGAGTAGTTGTGTACTTCGTAGTAATTACCATCATATGTGACTCAGATGGCACTTGCAGGATTTTGTTCCCTCCAGCACCACAACACACATGCACACACATGTAAATAAACATACATACCAGTCTACTATTCCATTGGAATAAAGTGATCTCACACGCCCACGTCCATTATATCTTTCACATCTACAGATCCTTAGGAAATATTCTATATCTCAAAGGCCACTGAGATCTCTAAAGATCAAAACATTACGCCTCTCTCCAAAAAGTGAAAAACAGAAAAATCAGGATAGCAGGCTACAAGTAAACAGCTGATTTTTATCAGACATTTTAAATTTTAAGGGATTGGGAGCAGGGTGAAATGCTAACTAAAAACCCTGTTTTTCTTCAAAAACCTTTGTGTACTTCGGAAGTTGAAACTTCCTGAGGACAGATGGACATCTGCTGGGATGTAATAGTTCATGCTGAGGCACTTTTCCATTTAGTTGCAAATTTCTGCTATTCATTTCAACTTTGTGTTTTTACTTTTAAATGAAAATTCTTCCTACTCTTTTTGATATGCTGATATCTTGTGATATTGCACCTTTTATTCAAGCTATAGTGAATACTTTCTCCCTAGTCTCCTCTGCCTATTTTTTATTCCCCCAAAGGCATTTCCTTCAATGTAATACATGGCTTTATAGTCCTTCATAAACCCGTGGAATTTAAAGTCCTTTGTACCTATGATCTCATTTCTTTGATTCTTTCCCACTTTCAAGCAATTCTTGCATGGTTGTGAAACAGACATTTAGAATAACTCCCTCTTGTTGAATTCTCTGGCTTAGACAATATAATTGACCTCTCAGCAACCAGGAAATCTTTTTGGTCTATTTTTAGCTATATTTGTCACCACCAGCTGTCGAGGTAGTTAAAATTCCCCTGGAGAGCACTGTTAAACAGTTAGTGAGGGCTGCATTTCAAATGCAGAATCGCACAGCATCGGAACCTGGGCTGCGTACATACTGGCTCCACCTCTTAGCGTGGATCAATAATGCTCTTGTTCTTTAACTTCAACAAAAAGGGTGTCAGCACACTGATCAAGACCATATAAATATTATTTCTTCTTTCATCATCTAGAAGTATGAGCAATATTTCTTGATAATAGTAGATAAGCAACACAGAGATTTTATAAGTAACAGCAACATTTTTTACATGATATTCAGGAAATTTTTCCTCTTGAATATAGAAAATATATTTGGGGACGCCTGGGTGGCTCAGTCAGTCAAGCGTCCAACTTCGGCTGAAGTCATGATCTCACAGTTTGAGTTCGAGTCCTGTGCTGGGCTCCATGCTGACAGCCCAGGGCTTGGAGCCCGCTTAGAGTTCAGTGTCTGCCTCTCTCGCTGTCCCTTCCCTGCTCATGCTCTCTCTCTCTCCCAAAAACAAATAAACATTAAAAAAAATTAAAAGAAAATACATTTGGAAAATTATGGAAAGCAGGAAGAAATTAGGTCAACATGCAATCCAGGCACTTTGTATTTAAAATTAAAGACTAAAGTAAAAAGAATAAAGTAATTACAACTTTGAAGTAAGTTGAAAGACAAAAATTTTAATGTTTAAAAATAATTAAATGCTCGTCCGTTTTCACATAAGACTGTAATGCCCGATGTTCTAAAACCTCCCACAAAAGACCACCAGAGTCGTGAGTCAAAGCCAAGCGGCAAGGGTCGTTTATTGCAGGTTCGAACCTGGTCCTCTGCGCACTCGTCGCCGGTGACGCAAAGAGGCCCCGATCAGAGTTAGTATAGGGTTTTTATAGACAGGGACAAACAGCTTAGGTGAGGTTTCAAATTATGAGGGGCCTGATTAGTCGATTTTAAAGTACGGACATTTGTGGTTTTCTGATTGGGCGTCCTTTGTCTGTCCTTTGGCGGGAAGGCTTTGTCCGTTACTTGTGGTGGGAGAGAGAAAAAAAAAAGAAAAAAGGGGGAAGGGGATAGGTGAGGAATGTGCTAAGCAAGCAGGTTTACAGAAGGGAGAAACGCCGGTTAGTTTATGTACAACCACTCATTCCATTACATATCAGACTACATTTAGGAAGGTTTACAACCCATTCTACTACACAGCGGGTTACATTCAGGAAAGGTCTCACAATGCTCATAGTAAACAGCAAGCAAAACAGACTTCTCAGCAATTGTATTCCTTATCAAAGATCCATAATAAGCAGAAAAGAGAACCTAGCTTTAAACTAAGGTAGGGCTGTCATTTGGATTGTTCCTTTCAAGACTAAATACTACTGTAAGTAAATTTTAGGAAGTAGTTTTCAGAACATTTTGCAATTGGTTTACAGTCTCTAAATTTCTTAAAAGAATTACAAAGGTGAAAAACATGTATAGTTTTCGACTGTTCTTCATCCACTAAAATTAATTGACCATAAATTTGTTAGCAGTTGGACTTTGAAGTGGGATGGAACTAAGGCACTGGTACATATTATTTTAATGAACAATGATGTGTGAAACGAATCATAGCCATGTCAACAAGATAATGGTGAATTATAGCCTATTCGTGGATGAAAGGCTGTGTGACAAGTATGTGAGGTAGTTGGTAAAAGATGCCGGTTGAGTTTTGTACTTGAAAAAGGAAAAACTAGGCAGCCTGCAGCTTTTAAGGCATGCCCACACAACAAACACACTGAAGCCCTGTTGTGAAGATTTTGGATGAAACAGAACATTTTATTGCTTTTCCATTGTTGCTGTAACAAATTTATCATGAACAGTAGCTTCAGACAATACAAATGTGTTGCTGTACAGTTTCCTGGGTCAGGAGTCTGACGGGTCTCACTGGACTAAATGGTGTGGTCAGGGCTGCATTTCTTTCTGGAGGCTCCAGGGGAGAATTCATTTTCTCCTTATTTGGATTGTTGAAAACAACTCTCGGTTTCTCGCGGTTGTAGGTCTGAGATCAACTTTTTCTTGCTGGCTCTCAGCTGAGCATTGTTCCCAGCTTCTACAGGCTTCCCTTGTCCCTTGACTCATGGCTCTCTTCCTCCATCTTCAATGCCAATATAAGGATAGGCTGAGTGCCTCTCCTTTCCTCTCATCTCTCGAAGCCAAAAAAGATTCTCTACTTTTAAAGGTTCATATAATTAGGTTAACTAGGTCAACCAGGATCTCAAGGGCCCTCCCCTTAATCACACCTACAAAGTCTCATTTGCCATGTGAGGCAACTTAGTCCCGGGTTCCACTGCTTAGGGTGTGGACATCCTCGTGGGAGACATTATTCTGCCTATTCTGACTCTGATTCTTGACATCAATTACTTTATCCAGGGCATTAGTTTGCTGGGACTGTCAAACAAAATACTTGAGACTGGGTTGTTTAAACAACAGAAATTAATTTTCCTTACAGCTGTAGAGGCTTCAAGTCCAAAATCCAGGTTTCAGCACGTTTGGTTTCTTTTGAGACCTCTCCCCTTGATTTGCAGATGGACATCTTGCTGTGTCCTCCCCATGGTGTTTCTTCTGTGTGTGCGCATTCCTGGTAACTGTTTATATGGCCAAATTCCCTATTCTTAGAAGGAGACCAATCAGATTGAATTAGGGCCTACCCTAAAGGCCTCGTTCTAACTTAATCACTGCTTTAAAGAGCCTATCCTCAAATGCAGTCACATTCTGATATACTGGGGATTAGGACTTCAACATATAAACTTGAGGGAGACACAATTGAACTCAAAACAGTAATTTTAGGGCTTTGAGAGCTAAAAGGGACTTTAAAAGCCACTTCCCCAAATTGTGACTGAGGAAACCACTAATCAGATAAGCCAAGTAGCTCAAGGATGTAAAGAATTCTAATCCACTACACCACATATACATCACAGACTTCATTATCTCATTCTGCCATGTTCCTTCTCAACACAGAGTCATATAATTTTAATATATACATTTCCAGATTTCAATAGCATTGCTTGATTCTGAAAAACAAGAACATAAAAGAATAGTAATATGTGCTTATATACTGTGTATACTGTGGTTTTTGAATATACATGTAACACTCTGGTTTTTTGTTTTGTTTTTATAATTCATGAATGCGCACAGACTTAAACTTCTGACTACTCTGCTCTCCCTTTTGTTTATTTTTGTCTTAAAAAAAAGGAACACTTTTTTCAGGACTCAAGGAAACACTTCTTCACACTAAAAATAAACTAATATTAAGAATGTGTATATATATGTGTGTGTGTATATATGTGTATTTATGTGTGTGTACATATACACACATAGGTATATATATGTACCTATACATATATATATATACATGTGTATATATACATGTATTTGCCATATACATGTGTATATATAATAGCCTAACATAAAATACTTAAATAATTCTGGTCCTGATTTTAAATAACAGTGAATTGACAAGGAAACTGGAAATCCCAGTACACTTGGTTATGTACTATGATTTCGGGTGGTCCAGGCTTCACACAGGAAGCACACTCACAGAAGGAAACAATGTAGGGAGGGGGCACAACTGGACAGCTAATGGAGGAGCTAACACTAAGTTTGTCAGGTGAAGGAAGGGAGATGAGTGGAGACAGACTGAATAGAACAGTGGGAATTCAGCAAGTACAAAGCTCAGAGGAGAAACAGCATTGCCAGTTTAAAGACTTGAATGTAAGTGGTTCATTCTCCCTAGAACCTGGAGTAGTAGGAGTGGGTCTGGCAGGTAGAGACAAGGGGCACTCACTGGCTGGGAGAGGTACACCAGTGGAAAGGTATGAGCCGATGTAAACAAGGTGCTCAGGATGAGAGGCCTAGCATGCTCTCAGAAAACGTTAGGATTTCATCTTGAAAGCAAATGGGATTTCCTGAAAAGCTGAAGGTAGATAACTGGAATGATCACATTTACATTTTATCGAAACGAGTCCAGTTGATGGGTGAAGGATAAATGGGAGTGGAATCTGAGAGCATGAAACAAACAAAAAGCTGCAGCAATAATACAAAATAATTAATACTCATTGTTATTCTAGTGGATGCTTAAATGATGCACCTCCTTTAAACTTAACTCTTTGAGTTGGTATTCTTTTTCACCTTTACGAATGACGACACCCAAATACGGAGACTTTAGATGACTTTTCCCCAACAAAATATCTGTTAAGTGATAGTGGTATGGTTTGAGCTCTGGTACTCTGACTTCTGAGCTCATGCTCTTAAATGTTACACAATCCACACCCTTAAGGAAGGTAAGACAACGAAACAGAGAAAAGTCCAAAGAACTGGAGACATATATAGGATGGACAAACAAATCTGTTAATAAATTGAATCTGAAAAGTGAAGGGGAGGGGGAAAAATGCCACGTAATTTTCTGGCTTAGGAAATCCATCTTTACAGAAACCTCTGTTTTCAGTGGCAATTTGTGTATTCTTCAGGTGCAAATGTTTTCATTTTTACTTTTAATTTAGGGATTTGTTTTCTCCTTTTGATACCTGACTTCAAATTCTTTTTGGATAAGGATTAAATTTTATTTTTCTTTATTACCTCTACCTAGTTCCTAGCATGGTCCTTTCCTTGTAGTGGTATATAATAATTTTCTTAATGGGAAATTAGCCTTTCTCATTTCTGCATTCACTTGCTATGAGCTACAACTATATACACTGTAGACTGGCTTTTTGCATGCAATGTGGACAATGATATTGTGGGGACAATAAAACAATCCTGGCAATCAAAGACCCCTCTTACATTCAAATGAAAAGAAATTTCCTAAAGAATTATATATATATATATATATATATATATATATATATATATATAAAATATACATATATATAAAATATATATAATATATATATATTTTTTTTTCTTGGAGAAGGAAGGGAAAGTATATATAAAATAAAGATATTTCAGGGTGCTTGGGTGGCTCAGTCGGTTAAGTGTCCAACTCTTGATTTTGGATCAGGTCATGATCTCATGGTTTGTGAGTTTGAACCCCACATCAGGCTCTGTGCTGACAGTGTAGAGTCTGCTTGGGATTCTCTCTCTCTCTCCCTCTCTCTCTTCTTCCCTTGCCTGTGTTCTCTAAGTAAGTAAGTAAATAAATAAACTTAAAAAAAATAAAGTAAAATAAAGATATTTGTTTTTTTTTAATTTTTTTTATTATGTTTATTTTTGAGAGGCAGAGAGAGACAGAGTGTGAGTGGGGGAGGGGCAGAGAGAGAGGGAGACACAGAATCCAAAGCAGGCTCCAGGCTCCAAGCGCCGAGCTGTCAGCACAGAGCCTCATGTGGGGCTTGAACTCACAGACCGTGAGATCATGACCTGAGCCGAAGTCGGACGCTTAACCGACTGAGCCACCGAGGCACCCCAAAATAAAGATATTCGTTAAAAAGGATTGTTAGATAGGGGAGCCTGGGTGGTTCAGTCGGTTAAGCATCTGACTTCGGCTCAGGTCATGATCTCACGGTCCGTGAATTCAAGCCCCGCGTCAGGCTCTGTGCTGACAGCTCAGAGCCTGGAGCCTGTTTCAGATTCTGTGTCTCCCTCTCTCTTTGACCCTCCCCCGTTCATGCTCTGCTTCTCTCTGTCCCAAAAATAAATAAACGTTAAAAAAAAGTGAAAAAAAAAGGATTGTTAGATATGAACCTAGCACAATAGTGAGAAGACACATGCATTATAAAGGAGACCTTAAAAAAAAAAAAAAAAACAACCCTGTTAAGTATGTATTATAGAAAGATCAGTCAAGCAAAAAATATTTGAAATGAAAAATTAATCTGACATTTTCCAAAACGTAAGTAGATGCTCTTAAGTCACGTAACCTGACAAACTCATTTACACCCGTAAGAGTACATTTTGCAGATAATTTATTCTGAAATATCCATCAAGATGTACTTCTACTTGAAAGCAGATTTTCCACTACCATCTTGCTCCCGTATGGACATAATGGCCAATTTATAACACCTGTTCTTAAATATTTTTAGTTCCAGATGGTCTGTTCCAAGCTTTATGGGGCTGAACTTTGGATCTCAAACCGCACACGTCAAAATACTTAACTGAAACTAAAACTCTTTTTTGAGGGGAAAATATATATATATATGTTGTCTAACCACAGGCATTCTGGTGTCCTATGTCCCTGGAAAAATGAACTAGCCATCTGTCTGAAGGAGAGGTCAAGTCAAAGTCCTAAATTTTCATAACAGCATATCAATAATACTACCTACATATATCTTCTATAAAACACATGAGTTATCTTTTACTCATCAAGATGGAATACTGACATATTAAGCCTTGGAAAGAATTTAGCCAATGAATTAGTTGTAACCTTGTGTTTCCTGAAGCTTGTTTGACACCTTTAGGATCTAAAAGCATTTTCTATTTTTCTTTAGGCCTTCGAAGTTCTAGCCCTCCACTAAGCTGTATTATTAGAAAGCAGTTTATATACATTATTTATGTTAGTCTCCATAGAAACACACTCACTGAGTGATGGCTAATATTTCATTTTTTGCTTTTATAGAGACATGAGAAACTAGAATATTTGCCAAATTTTGTCATATATGATCAAAAATCATATTTTATGATTTTATGAATGTCAAGTTGATAAAATTCTTCCAGAAATCATTTCTAGTTGAAAAGGCCTAGCTCTCATAATGTAATTAACTACTCTAATCAGGCAGTTCAAACTCTGAAATGCAGCATGCCTTTCTTACTCTGTCTTTATAAGGATTCTCAAAGCTGTTTTCAAAAAATACTTTTTCTAATGAGTTTTTTTTTTCAAATATACTCTTTATTTTTTTTTTTAATTTTTTTTTTCAACGTTTATTTATTTTTGGGACAGAGAGAGACAGAGCATGAACGGGGGAGGGGCAGAGAGAGAGGGAGACACAGAATCAGAAACAGGCTCCAGGCTCCGAGCCATCAGCCCAGAGCCTGACGCGAAGCTCGAACTCAGGGACCGCGAGATCGTGACCTGGCTGAAGTCGGACGCTTAACCGACTGCGCCACCCAGGCGCCCCACAAATATACTCTTTAAACTAGCCCCCCCCCCCAAACATGTTTGAACTTGTGCCGATTAATTTTATGTGTCAATTTGGCTGGGCTAAGGGATGCCCAGAGAGCTGGTAAAATATTTTGCAGTGTATTTATAAGGGTGTTTCTGGAAGAGCATGTGATTCAGTAGACTGAGTAAGGAGATTCACCCTCCCCAGCGTGGGCAGGCACCATCCAAGCCACTGATGGCAAGATCACAACACAAGTTGACAGAACAGTGAATTCTCTTTCTTTTAGAGCTGGGACATCCACCTTCTCCTGCCCTCAGATGCAGGCCTTCCCTGGTCCTCATGGCCTAGGCCTGGGATTGAGTTACACCAACAGCTTTTCTAATTTTCCAGTTTTTAGACATTAGACTGTGGGACTTCTCAGACTTTGTAACCCCATGAACCAATTCCTATAATAAACCTCTTATTTCTCTCTCCTCCCTCTGTTTCTCTAGAGAACCCTGACCAATACAGCACTTTTCCTAATTACTATTATTGTTGTTCCTAAGTGGAGTGGACTTTGCAGTTAGGCACTATGCATTCATTGCCTCACTTAATCCTGAAAACAAAACTGTGAAATTGGTATTCCTTGCTTTATAGATGTGAGAACAAATATAGAGGGGTTAAGTGACTTGTCAGACATCACCAGTAAGTTTCAGATCCTGTCGTGAGTAGAAATCATGCCCACTTGTGAAGTTACATGGCCACTGGATTAGATGTTGGAAGGGAAGGATGAGGTCAGATGTAATCATTCCATTTTTCTAGTTGAGGACAGAAGATACAATAACAGAACAGGTATCAAAATCCCACTTTAATGATCTCAGTATGCCAATGCAGAGTTCAGTAAAATGAGATTTAGGTTTAAAGCATAACTGGGGGGGGGGGGCCAACATGAATTTAAATGATCACAGGGCCTGAATTAATAGGCAGTTGAGAGAGTGAGTGAGGTGGAGGGAATTGTACAAAACAAAAACAAAAAAAAATAGTAGATAATAAATAAAACCAACAATAATAACTGTATATCATAAGGAAAAAAAAAAACAAGAAAAATGTATGGGCTTGATTTTTGATTTTTCTAACATACAGTTCATGCCCTAGGCTCTAAATCAGTCATTTCAGGAACTTCTCTTCCCTTAGCAGACATTAGAAAAAGAAGACCTGGAGAGCGTGATGATCTGTTAGAGCAACGATCAGAGAAGCTTCTCCTTCTTCATCTTCAACAAATATGGATGTTAAATTTTAATTAGTTACCTACTGGGGCACTGGAGTGGCTCAGTTGATTAAGTGCCTGACTCTTGATTTCAGCTCAGGTCATGATCTCACGGTTCATGGGTTTGAGCCCCACTTTGGGCTCCATGTGGAAAGTGTAGAATCCTCTTGTGATTCCCTCTCTCTCTGCCTCTCACTGCTTGGCTGTGCATGCACGAGCACTCTCTCTTTCTCAAAATAAATAAACTTCAAAAAAAGTTACCTACTGAGAGCATGAGCCATTGACAAGTTACTTAGTTTTGTTAATTACATCATTAATTACACATGAATCTAAGATGATAAGGAAGATTTTACCTTCAGATTAATAAGTCTATATAAATGTAACACCTAGCACATGCTAATTGGTTAATAAATGTTAATTATCTTTCCTTCATTGTTTTCATTCAATCAGAAGGTAAGTTGTCATCTAATAGCATCTCCAATTTTCCCATTTCTAAAAAGGAAAGGTAAAGCTGAATTCAGGATTAAATGGAGTTAATGCAAAAATAACATATTATAATATTAAGCTATTATTCAACTAGGATCTCATGTAAATAGATTCTGTTGTCAAACATATTTGTTCATAAAGCATAGATAGCCATTTTAGCATATCCTACCACACTTAGCATCACTCCCAACCAGGAACTGTGTCACATGCTTGCATGGACAAGGGCCACATACTTGGTTTAATGCTCTGCTGCTGATGTCTTGAAATTTTCTGAGAATTTTTGAACAAGGGGCCCCATTTACATTTTTGCATCAGGCCCTACAAATGATGTAGCTGGTCCCACTCCCACCTACCATAATATAGATAAGTGGTAGTTTCTTCCTTCCTCTTCCAGCATGAAATTAAAATTAATGAAATCAAAACCCAGCAAATGCTATTTTTTACAAATAGAATTTGAGAATTCCAGAAAATCACAAACTCCTAAATGTTCATTAAAGTTAGACACATTTGTCAGATTTTTTTTTTTAATTTTTTTTTTCAACGTTTATTTATTTTTGGGATAGAGAGAGACAGAGCATGAATGGGGGAGGGGCAGAGAGAGAGGGAGACACAGAATCGGAAACAGGCTCCAGGCTCTGAGCCATCAGCCCAGAGCCCGACGTGGGGCTCGAACTCACAGACCGCGAGATCGTGACCTGGCTGAAGTCGGACGCTTAACCGACTGCGCCACCCAGGCGCCCCATGTCAGATTTTTTTTTTAAACTGGTCTGTGTCCCCAGGCCAAGGGGTCTTCTCCAAAAATCTAGGCTTCCAGGTGAATTTGGTTTTTGACTGATAATTTTACCACTAGCATTGTCAGAATTCAAATGCTAAGTATCTCCTCTGTGCCTTATACTATCTCGAACACCTCAAAGTCAGGTGTTATTTTTGGTCCATATATTAAAAAGGGGGGGGGGAGTGAGAAATACTCTCCATTTTTTGCCTGTATTGTTATTTTTCTTCTACCTGAAACATCCTCAACCTTTTCACAGTTTTCTCAAAATTTTTTCATGCTCCTCCTAGTGGCTCTTTAATAAAGAATCTACAATTGGTTGGATTACGAGGTCTTTCATTCATTTACAATATTTTTACTCAATTGTTATTACAATAGTTTTACTAAACCACTATACTTTGCCTAGCATTCTTCTTGGTGCAGTTAATGTAGTGGTGAAGAAGCTACAAAATCCTTTCCCTGTGGGAGCTTAAATTCCAGTGTTCATATCTATCTTTTATGTAACTGACACATAATATCAGAAATACAAGAACAAAAATAATCCTTGTAGATAGCTTACTTTTCTTTCTAAATACAATAAACATTTTCAGTTTCCATGAACAAAAATTTTGAGGGTTTTTTTTTGATCTGGAAGGAAATTCTGATGTCACCAATTTTAGGAATGATAGGGTTTGGGGATAAAACATTCCTTTACAATTGAATACCCTTTTAATGTGAATCTACTCATTTATTTAAAGTATTTATTGTACAGCTTCCAGAGCCCAAGAAAGGTACTAAATGTCTACTGAAATTACAACTGAAAAGAATCCTACTGGGGAATATAGCTGTGATTTAATCAGATATCAGCTGAAGTTACACAGTCTTAACAAGATTTAATGAAATTTATTTGTGCTTCATAGCACAAATACTATATGAGCAAATACTCCAAATACTATATGAGCAGGGGCGCCTGGGTGGCTCAGTCGGTTAAGCATCCGACTTCAGCCAGGTCACGATCTCGCAGTCCGTGAGTTCGAGCCCCGCGTCGGGCTCTGGGCTGATGGCTCAGAGCCTGGAGCCTGTTTCTGATTCTGTGTCTCCCTCTCTCTCTGCCCCTCCCCCGTTCATGCTCTGTCTCTCTCTGTCCCAAAAAAAAAAAAAAAAAAAAAAATACTATATGAGCAGCCTCTTCCTTAAGTTCTTGTTCCCATTTCTGCTTCCAACCTCTTTCTGCTAAGTTGTATATCTCCCTTTACAACGGTTTTCCCTTAGCCTCTTGCTAATCCAGTTGTAAAATACAGCTCTCATCAGTGGATGCCCATATATTAGAAATTTGCAAACAACAAAGCTTTTTGCACTGTACAACTTACAAGTGCAAATTAAAAATATTATTATTATTATTATTATTATTATTATTATTGTTGTTAGGAAAACTTTGTTCTTTATCAAGAATTGTTCTATATCAAATTACTTGGTCACTCTACAAATCAAACCTTTTTCCTAAATCACATTTCCTCATAAAGTCTAGCTCCAGACCATGGTACTTACACTACTTTCATTTTTATATTTTCCCCCTCTTTTGGTGTCTAATCCAGACCTCAAATTCCTACTCCTTTCTTATTCTACTCCTCCATTTCTTATCAATATAATTTATCTGATTTCTACTTTTGTTGTCTTACACTCACCTAAATCAAACCACTTTTTAACAAAAAGATCAGTTTTACTTCTAAGAGTTAATCTGCCCTAAGAAGTTAAAATAACACTTTGAAAAAGCTCTGTAAGTAACTGGGTAATTTAATATAGAAAATAACGTACAAAGGCAGAGAAGTTCAGGGTGCTATGGGTATCTTCGTGAGAAGCATTTTGGGGGGAGCTACCATGGGCTGGCTTCCCAGTTGAGGTGGCAGTTAGGATGAGAAAAAAATGAAACTATTGTGTTACACATAGATTAAGGAAAGGAAAGCATGAAACATCCAAGACAAGAGATGAGAAGGTATACTTGGAGAAATGACAGGAAGTCAATAGCCCTTGAATGTGGAGTCAGAGGAGACGGATGCAGAAAGGAGGCAAAGGCAGAGCAAGGACACGATCCCCAGGATTACTAGAAAGTTTGTGCTTTTTCCTAAAAATGAAAATGCTGGAAGAAATTTAGGCAAAGTGGTAACAATCTATTTTCTACCACAGATATTATACTATGGCTACAATATAAAAAAAAGATTGGAGGAAACAAATGTGAAAATTCCGAAACGAGGCATGAAGTATTGTGGAAATCCAGATGATGAATGACTATGGTTTGAAGCAGGGTAACAGCATGGGAAATGAAACAGGAAGAGGTATGAGAGGACGCGCCATGCGCGAGCCAATGTTAACAAAAGTTCACTGAATTTTGAAATTCACTGCACATGAGAGAAATTTGTTGATTTCTGCTTTTGACACTAAAGGCAAAGTCTGTCTGGTTAAACCATTGGTTATTTAAAAGTTTTTTGTCGCCCAGCCCTAAGATTTGATCTACACTTTGAAAATGACAGAAAAGATCCCTTTCACAATTTTTATTTCGATTTCCTTAAACAAAACACTAATCAAGAAAAACAAGTGAGTTAAATATTTTTTCCCTCAAGAGAAATGATAGGATAAGGGATGGGCAGATTAGGTATGAATTTAAGACTTGTTTCTTTTATATTTTCAGAGAATGCCATATAGTCTCAGGTTTGGGAAGGGCTTTAAAGCACATCCTTTTCATTTCCATATTTAATAAGAAGATTCCTTTTAAAAGCTTCTCTTCTAAGGATCACAGAACCTGGCGCTTCTCAAATTTCAAAGTGTACACGAATGATCTGGGGATCTTGTTGAAATGCAGATTCCAATTCCATAGTTCTGGGGAGGAGCATTGTTAATAAGTTTTAATATAAAATTTTGCATTTTAATATTTTTTCCAGTTGTTGCTGATATTCTTGTTTGTAAGCTATCTTTGAGTACCAAGGATCTAAGTTATACTTGAAAACAAGGGCACCTGGGTGGCTCTGTCAGTTAAGCATCTGACATTGGCTCAGGTCATGATCTCAGAGTTCATGGGTTCGAGCCCTGCATGGGACTCTGTGCTGACAGCTCAGAGCATAGAGCCTGCTTTGGATTCTGTGTCCCCCTCTCTCTTTGCCCCTCTCCCACTCTTGCACTGTGTGTGTGTCTCTCTCTCAAAAATAAATAATGAACATTAAAATTTTTTTTAGCTTATACTTGAAAATAATTCTTAGTTAAATCCAATTCATTGCTAATCCCAACATTTTGGCAATGTAAGAGAGCCGTGTTCGGTCTAGAATTTAGGTTAAATAAAAAGACTTGTCTTCATCTTTCATTGTATATACATTGCTGGACTACTCAGAGAGCCCACATAATAAGCTCAAGTTTCCCTGCAAAGTGAAGGGTAGATGGTACCTTCTCCTTCTGTAAAACTCGTCAAATTAATTTAGGGTAACTGACTGATCTCCATAACTCTCAATCCACCTTAGTGAATTAACATCAAAATAAAGATCATTTAGTTTAGTTTAAAAGTGACTGTGTGGGCACCTGGGTGGCTCAGTCAGTTAAGTGTCTGACTCTGGATTTCGGCTCAGGTCATGATCTCACAGTTTGTGGGAGGGAGCCCCTGTATCAGGCTCTCTATATATCGTAATATATATTAATATGCTATTATTTTAATAATAAATAAATATTTTTTAAAACGTGACAGTGCAATATGTCTGTATCTACAAGCAAGTTCTTCTGCTTTTCTTTTGCTTTCTTTTCATATTTTACAACTGATAAAATCACAGATGTTTACAATAGCATTAACTTCGCATTCAGAAGAACGGCTTCTATTGTCAAAGTTAGAAATTTAGGATGAAGGTCAAACCACAGTGTATGAATTCTGTAATTCACTTACAGAATCACTAATGAATCTGAATACTTTAACTTTGAATATAACTTGCATTTGAAAAGCTTCAATGGTTTCTTACTTATTTCATGTCTGGTATTCTTTTGAAAAATAAGAAAAGAAACCACAAGACAAATATTACTCTTTAAACTTATTGCTAGCCGTCATTTCAAAATAAAATATTCGATGTAGCAATAATATGTGAATGATTACCAGTGATGAGGTCATAAATATAAATGATCTGGAAGAGTTCCACATAATGTAAAGTCCATTTGGGAAGAGTGGGAAAATTATTAGCCATGTCATTTGAGAAATATTCATGCAATTAGGTTGATTTTTCATGTATTTGTTTTACATTTAAAATTTACTAACTGACCATTTATAAACTTTGTAACATTTTTCTCGGTTGTTCATGCTTCCTATTTAGCTATGCAACAGAATCGAAGATACATGAATGAACATAATATTTTTTTTTAATTATTTGTCCATCAGCAAAGAGGATTCTAGTTTATTATTGTGAAATTACTGGCTTAGATGCAAGTAATACATGATGGCTTTACTAGGTCAGAAGATGACAGTTTAGATTTCCCAGCTCACAAAATTAGGCAAATTGGTATTTTTTGCTTGGACAAAATAGCTTTAAAGAAAACACTAATAAAAACAAAATAGAAAAAGTGAGTGCTTTTATCACCGCCTTTACATTTTTAAGACTCGTCTAAAATTTCTTGTTGCCATTACATAAACATTATCCAAAAAAGGTCTTTATTATAATATATATGTTAAATATAAATATTATCTTGTTAAATTTGACGTTTAATTTCCAAGTAATCAATTTACTAACATTAATTACTGACATCAATTTAGTAAGCAGAGGCCTATGAACTCACTTGAAGTAGCTAAATCCACTTACACAACTACAATCCATGTAAAAGCCAACATTCTCACCCACCATGATGTTTTATTACAAAAATTTTCAGTGACAAAAAAACCTCATCTTTTACAAAATAAGGAATTTTATTTTCTAATTTAATAGCTCAATGAGGTAATGACTAGAATTATTATTTTATTTTTTTAAATTTTTAAAATGTTTACTTATTTCTGAGACAGAGAGAAACCCAGCATGAGTGGGGGAGGGGCAGAGAGAGAGAGGGAGACCCAGAATCCAAAGCAGGCTCCAGTCTCTGAGCTGTCAACACAGAGCCCGGTGCGGGCCTGAACCCACCAACCCTGAGATCACGATCTGAGATTCTCAGACGCCCAACCAACTGAGCCACCCAGGCGCCACCTAGAATTATTATTTTAAAGAGGAAAATCACTGGCCCTCCTTAGTCTACAGCTCTCTTACCTAGACCTTGAAACATGGGAATACTGATTCCAGATGGCCTTCTACTGAAAACAGAACAAAATTAGGTGCTTGCTCTGCTAGGGAAAAATCTGTTATATGATGGCCAGCAGGACTGATAAGGGAATTTGAGTCCCTGACTGTAGACCTCCCTTCTGGGTTCTTGTTCCCACCCTGCTTGCCTCAGGCACCAAATTACTACCAATGAGGAATGCGGAAGTAACAGACTATAAATTGTCCCCTCTGTTGATGCTCTGGGCTCAGACCTCTGGAGAACGATCTCCTCTGAGCCCACTGGAGTAAAATAAACCTCCTGCCTTCCAAGATCTCCGAGTGCCGCTTGGTTCTTCTGCTGAGAGATCCAGACCAGTTTCTGTAACAGCTCCAGCAGCACATACAATTATAAGAAAATTTTCCTTGGTATATAATGACATGTTAATTTTTTTTTTCATGTTTATTTATTTGTTTTGAGAGAGATTGAGAGCATAAGTGGGGAGGGGCAGAAAGAGAGAGAGAGAGAGAGAGAGAGAGAGAGTCCCAAGCAGGCTCTGTGCTATTAGTGCAGAGCCCCATGTGGGGCTCTATCTCACGAACCAAGGGATGACCTGAGCAGAAATCAGGAATAGGAGGCTTAACCAACCGATCCACCCAGGTACCCCCAAATATTAATTTTTAAATGATCCGTGCTTACCTTTCTTTCACTTTGGAACTCAATTTATAAAAAATACCTCAGGGGCGCCTGGGTGGCGCAGTCGGTTAAGCGTCCGACTTCAGCCAGGTCACGATCTCACGGTCTGTGAGTTCGAGCCCCGCGTCAGGTTCTGGGCTGATGGCTCAGAGCCTGGAGCCTGTTTCCGATTCTGTGTCTCCCTCTCTCTCTGCCCCTCCCCTGTTCATGCTCTGTCTCTCTCTGTCCCAAAAATAAATAAACGTTGAAAAAAAAAAAATTTTTTTAAATACCTCAAAAAAAAAAAAAGCACTTTTGGGGAGGTTTGGTCGGTTGGGCAAGGCTCAGGTCAGACTCTGGCTCAGGTCAGGATCTCACAGTTTGTGGGTTCGAGTCCCGCGTTGGGCTGTGTGCTGCCAGCTAAGATTCTCTCCTTCCCTCTCTCTGCCATCCCCCATTTGCAAGCACATGCACATGCACACATGCTCTCTCTCTCTCTCAAAATAAATAAACTTAAAAAAAAGCACTTTTGGGGTGCCTTGGTGGCTCAGTCGGTTAAGCATCCGACTTTGGCTCAGGTCATGATCTCACAGTTCGTGAGTTTGAGCCCCATGTCGGGCTCTGTGCTGACAGCTCCGAGCCTGCAGCCTGCTTCAGATTCTGTGTCTTCCTCTCTCTCTGCCCCTCTCCTGCTATCTTCCCCTCTTTCTCAAAATTAAATAAAGATTTTTAAAAAGCCCTTTCATAAACTTACAAAATTATCCAGACTATTTCACACTGCCCAAGTTTATGTTAGAATTGTTTAATTATTTTGTCTTGATGCTGATATTGTCCTATGACGTAATTGTAGCATTATTAACATTTGCCTCAAATAAAAATGAATCCAGGCTTAGATATAAGGAAAGACTTTACTTAAAAAGACTAATACAATAGGGGGAATGTTTAGATCTCAGAAATCTGCCAAGTATATGAAAATTAGACAGAAAAAGGCTTTTCTTTTACAGAGAGGCAAGCAGAGCTTAGCAGAAACTTTCCAGGGGAAGCTGGGCAAGGGGGATAAACAGCATAAACAGCTATTTTACTAACTGTTAGGTGCCACCTAACAGGAAATGTGTCTGCGGAGTCGCTTGACTGGGGGATCGGTGATGAAAAGTAAATATTCTGCATCTTAGTTCTTGCCCAAGGCTGGGGACAAGCCGTAGCTCAGGGGCCTGTGGGGAAGACAGAAACCCAAATAAAGTTTGGCCAAGACAAAGCAGAGGGTAAGAAATGAGTAATTGTGAATACTTAGTCAGGAGCTATTAGAATATGCTGTTCGTTGAGGGGGCAGGGATGTGCATTAATTGGTGGCCCGGTATTTCACTGTGCTGGTGGTATAACGTTGTGGTATTGTTGCAGAATTTTTTTTACCTCAATATGTAGGGTTCACCGTCTCCTGCTTTGAAGAATGAAGAGGTAGACACTGAATAAAAGGAGCATCAGGCAGAAGTTTATTAGAATGGAAGATCAGAAAATGAGGATAGCTTTGATGAGGGAGCATGAGGCAGGCTGAGGGGCAAAGCAAAAGCTAGCATCCCCCTTGCCCCCCACAACCCAGGTGGGATCTGTGTGATATTCCTTGGATACTCCCAGCTACCTAAGAACAAAGGATAAGAGTTTAAATGCATACCAAGGTATTGTGGGAACCTAAGGGGAATGAAAAATTAAATTCCCTTACTGCCTACAGCCCATTGACGTCTAGGAGCTCAGCTGCCTTGATGATGACACTTTGCTAGGGGCAAAGAGAACCTTGGTTTAGCACTGTCCCAATCCAAGGATCCTGTAAATCTACTTCCTTTATCTCAACTGCCCCAGGATATACGCTGGCAATCATGCTCCAAGTTTATGCCCCTCCCCATATGCATCTGAAGGGTCTCAGGACTGAGGTTTTATTAAATGGTAATAAGTGGTATTTCCCTAGCAACAGCTAGCCCCTCGAGGTCCTGGAAACCTTGCTTCCAAAATTCCTTAGAGACTTACTCTATTCCTGACCCCCTCCCAACCTGAGGGTATATAATGAGTTACCCTTGACGACCCCAGTGCAGCTCTTCCTGCCCATGGGTCCTGTCCCCATGCTTTAATAATATCACCTTTTTTGCCCCAAAGATGTCTTCAAGAATTCTTTCTTGGCCATTGGCTCTGGACCCCACGAACCCCACAATCACCCCAAATGGTCATCAGTATGAAAGCTATCTTTATAGAGAGGGAGTATTTGAAAGTGAATGCCCCCAACTATAGGTCCTCAACTATATTCTATAGGGTTTTGGTTGGCTCCTTTCCTTTCTCCCCTGTTTCTTCTCAGATCCTCCCCTTATTGGCTTGACAACTCTAGGTTCTGGGTTGTCCATTCCTGATTTGCTCAATTCCATTGTGTGAGGAGTCAGACTATAGTCGTACAGTCCCTCTTATAACACAAGTTTTATGGTTTACTTATTTTAGTTAGGTATTTTCTTTATCAAATTTCTCAGGGGAGCCTAAGGGGGAGTAGGGGGTGTCTGTTACATTCTTAAGAGGAACCTTACACTTGAGGTAGTTTGGGCATGGAAGATCTCATCCATTTTGGCTCTTCCTCAGTAGTATCCTTTATAATAAACCATCAAATATAAGTGTTGTTCTCAGTTCTGCGAACAATTCTAGCAAATATTAAATCTGAGGAGGGAGTTGAGAGAACCTCCAGATTTACAGCCTGTTGGGCAGAAGTTCGCATGGCTTGGGACTTGCTATGGTACCTGATGGGGGGTAGTCTTGTGGGACTGAGCCCCTTTAACCTGTGTGATCTCCAGGTAAACTGTCAGAATTGAACAGAATTGTTAGAAGACCCTCTTCATGTCAGAGAATCAGAGAGATAGCTGGTGTGAGAAACAAAATCTTTCAAGAATATAAGATCCAAGATTCAGTCTGTATTAAAGTTAGACAGTTTAGCCTTTTTTTTCCCCATTTATAAGCATATCATAAATCCTGAACCATTACTGAAATTCTACTGATCATAAGAGGGATTGAATGAAACAGTGTTTAAAACTGTTAAAAGATATTTTTACCACTGAGAAAAATAACTTTAAGCACAAGTTTTACTGATGGGCCAGTGGTACTACATTTGCATATGAAGGACAACATATTATTTTCACCTTTCAAGTACTTGGAGACTATTATCATATCTTTAGACAACTGATGCTTAACTAAACAATGCATTTTCAGTCCCTGCAATCTTTCTTCATAACTCAGTGAGTTGATTCCATTAATTATTTCTGCTCTTCTCAGAACTCTTTCCAAATCCCCGTGTGTGTCCGATATTAAGGTAAATAAAGCAGAAAGAAACAAATCTGGTGTCCTCAGAGTCACAAACTCCACATAATAGATTAATTCTTATCCTTGATTTAGGAAGTCACACTGGTCCATCAGTGGCAATGAGGAGCTTTATGGTTTTCAAGTGCTGTGCAGCCCAGCTTTTGGTAGGTGTGGGGTGAAAAGTCTCCTCTCCTGTGGGTGGGCTCAGCTCCATTATCAGAAAAATCCAAATCCTCACCTTTGGTGACACATGGAAGGATTCATTGCTTCAGATCAGTCTTCCCCCCGCCCCACCGCCAAGTTTATTTATTATTTTGAAAGGATGAGAGAGAGAAAGCACTAGTGGGGGAGGGCAGAGAGAGAGGGAGAGAGAAAGAATCCCAAGCAGGAGACTGTCAGCCTGGAGCCTGATGTGGGGCTCAAACCCAGGAAGTACAAGATCATGACCTGAGCCGCACCCAAGAGTCTGACACTTAACCGACTGAGCCACCCAGGCACCCCTTCAAATCAGTCTTTCTTTTTTTTTTTTCAAATTTTATTTTTTATTTCTTTAAATTTACATCCAAATTAGTTAGCATATAGTGCAACAGTGATTTCAGGAGTAGATTCCTTAGTACCCCTTACCCATTTAGCCCATCCAACCCCTCCTTTAACCCTCAGTTTGTTCTCCATACTTATGAGACTCTTCTGTTTTGTTCCCCTCCCTGTTTTTATATTATTTGTGTTTCCCTTCCTTTATGTTCATCTGTTTTGTCTCTTAAAGTCCTCATATGAGTGAAGTCATATGATTTTTGTCTTTCTCTGCCTGACTAATTTCACTTAGCATAATACCCTCCAGCTCCATGCACGTAGTTGCAAATGGCAAGATATCATTCTTTTTGAAATCAGTCTTAATAAAGACAGTCTTATTGTCAATACCCCAAAACAAATTACCCCAACTTCTCTTTTGATGACTATTTTCTCCCTTTTTCTAATCTCAAGAACTAGGTTATAACCCTGCCCTAATTCTATGGCTGCACCTCAAGCCCTTATATTTATGCTTCTATTCTTCAGTATCAAGGCTTTTTTCTCAAATATGGGACATCTGTA
Source organism: Leopardus geoffroyi (assembly GCF_018350155.1). Taxonomy (NCBI): domain Eukaryota; kingdom Metazoa; phylum Chordata; class Mammalia; order Carnivora; family Felidae; genus Leopardus; species Leopardus geoffroyi. The sequence goes on from NC_059333.1 coordinate 23,838,171, forward strand.
TTACAAAATATTTGGGGGGTGCCTGGGTGGCTCAGTCGGTTGAGCGTCCGACTTCAGCTCAGGTCGTGATCTCATGGTCCGTGGGTTCGAGCCCTGCGTCGGGCTCTGTGTTGACAGCTCAGAGCCTGGAGCCTGCTTTGGAGTCTGTGTCTTCCTCTCTCTCTGCCCCTCCCCTGCTCATACTCTGTCTCTCTCTGTCTCAAAAATAAATAAAAACATTAAAAAAAATATTTGGGACACAAATCATCCCTGAGGAAGTGCAAAAAGATCAAGATCACACCATTCATATTTTCAGACCACAACGCTATGAAACTCGAAATTAAACACAAGAAAACATTTGGAAAGGTAACAAATACTTGGAGACTGAAGAACATCCTACTAAAGATTGAATGGGCTAACCAAGCAGTTAAAGAGGAAATTAAAAAGTATATGGAAGTCAATGATAATGATAACACCACAAACCAAAACCTCTGGGATGCCGCAAAGGCGGTCCTAAGGGGAAAATATATAGCAATCCTGGGCATCCTAAAGAAGGAAGAACGATCTCAGATACACAACCTAAATTTACACCTTAAGGAGCTAGAAAAAGAACAGCAAATAAAACCCAAAACCAGCAGAAGACAGGAAATAACAAAGATTAGAGCAGAAATTAAAGCTATTGAAAGCAAAACAAAACACACACACACACACACACACACACACACACACACACAAAACACACACACACACACAAAAAAAACAGTAGAACAGATCAATGAAACCAGAAGCTGGTTCTTTGAGAGAATTAACAAAATTGATAAACCACTAGCCAGTTTGATCAAAAAGAAAAGGGAAAGGACCCAAATAAATAAAGTCAAGAATGAAAGAGGAGATATCACAACCAACACAGAAATAAAAACAAAAATAAGAGAAGATTATGAGCAATTATATGCCAATAAAATGGGCAATCTGGAAGAAATGGACAAATTTCTAGAAACATATACACTACCAAAACTGAAACAGGAAGAAACAGAAAATTTGAACAGACCCATAACCAGTAAGGAAATTGAACTAGTAATCACAAATCTGCCAAAAAACAAGAGTCCAGAGCCAGATGTCTTTCCAGGGGAATTCTACCAAACAATTAAGGAAGAGTTAACACCTATTCTCTTGAAGGTGTTCCAAAAAATAGAAATGGAAGGAAAATTTCCAAACTCTTTCTATGAAGCCAGCATTACCTTGATTCCAAAACCGAGACCACACTAAAATGGAGAACTATAGACCAATTTCCCTGATGAACATGGATGCAAAAATCCTCAACAAGATATTAGCCAACCAGCTTCAACAATACATTAAAAAAATTATTCACCATGACCAAGTGGGATTTATACCTGGGATGCAGGGCTGGTTCAATATCCACAAAACAATTAACGTGATTCATCACACCAATAAAAGAAAGGACAAGAACAATATGATCCTCTCAATAGATGCAGAGAAAGCATTTGACAAAATAAAGCATCTTTGCTTGATAAAAACACTCAAGAAAGTAGGGATAGAAGGAGCATACCTTGAGATCACAAAAGCCATATATGAACGACCCAACACTAATATCCTCAATGGGGAAAAACTGAGAGCTTAGGTCAGGAACAAGACAGGGAGGTCCACTCTCACCACTGTTATTCAACATAGTATTGGAAGTCTTAGCCTCTGCAATCAGACAATGCAAAGAAATAAGAGTCATCCAAATTGGCCAGGAGGAGGTCAAACTTTCACTCTTCACAAATGACATGATACTCTATATGGAAAACCCAAAAGATTCCACCAAAAAACTGCTAGAATTGACTCATAAATTGAGCAAAGTTGCAGGATGTAAAATAAACACACAGAAATTGGTTGCATTCCTATACACCAACAATGAAGCAGCAGAAAGAGAAATCAAGGAATTGATTCCATTTACAGTTGCACAAAAAAACATAAAATATCTAGGAATAAATCTAACCGAGGAGCTGAAAAATCTATACATTGAAAACTATAGAAAGCTTATGAAAGAAATTGAAGACACCCCCCCCCCAAAAAAAAATGGAAAAAGATTCCATGCTCCTGGATAGGAAGAACAAATATTGTTAAAATGTTACTACCCAAAGCAATCTACATATTCAGTGCAATCCCTATCAAAGTAACACCAGCATTCTTCACAAAGCTAGAAAAAATAATCCTAAAATTTGTATAGAACCAGAAAAGACCCCAAATAGCCAAAGCGATCTTGAAAAAGAAAACCAAAGCAGGAGGCATCACAATCCCAGACTTTAAGCTATACTACAAAGCTGTAATCAGCAAGACAGTATGGTACTGGCACAAGACAGACACTCAGATCAATGGAACAGAATAGAGAACCCAGAAATGGACCCACAAATGTATGGCCAACTAATCTTTGACAAAGCAGGAAAGAATATCCAATGGAATAAAGACAATCTGTTCAGCAAGTGGTGCTGGGAAAACTGGACAGCGACATGCAGAAGAATGAACCTGGACCACTTTCTTACACCATATACAAAAATAAACTCAAAATGGATGAAAGACCTAAATGTAAGACAAGAAGCCATCAAAATCCTCGAGGAGAAAGCAGGCAAAACCTCTTTGATCTTGCCTGTAGCAACTTCTTACTCAACACGTCTCTGGAGGCAAGGGAAACTAAAGCAAAAATGAACTACTGGCACCTCATCAACATAAAAACCTTCTGCACAGCGAAGGAAACAATCAGCAAAACTAAAAGGCAACCAACAGAAGGGGGGGAAGATATTTGCAAATGACATATCAGATAAATGGTTAGTATCCAAAATCTACAAAGAACTTATCAAACTCAACACCCAAAAAACATAATCCAGTGAAGAAATGGGCAAAAGACATGACTAGACATTTCTCCAAAGAAGACATCCAGATGGCCAACCGACACATGAAAACATGCTCAACCTCACTCATCATCAGGGAAATACAAATCAAAACCACCATGAGATACCACCTTACACCTGTCAGAATGGCTAACATTAACAACTCAGGCAACAACAGATGTTGGTGAGGATGTGGAGAAAGAGGATCTCTTTGGCACTGCTGGTGGGAATGCAAGCTGGTGCAGCCACTCTGGAAAATAGTATTGAGGTTCCTCAAAAGACTAAAAATAGAACTACTTTAGGACTGAGCAACTGCACTACTAGGCATTTATCCACGGGATGCAGGTGTGCTGTTTCAAAGGGACACACACACACCCATGTTTATAGCAGCACGGTCAACAAGAGCCAAAGTATGGAAAGAGCCCAAATGTCCATCGATGGATGAATGGATAAAGAAGATATGGTATATATATACAATGGAGTATTACTCGTCAATCAAAAATAAGGAAATCTTGCCATTTGCAACTACGTGGATGGAGCTGGAGGGTATTATGCTAAGTGAAATTAGTCAGTCAGAGAAAGACAAAAATCATATGACTTCACTCATATGAGGACTTTAAGAGACAAAACAGATGAACATAAGGGAAGGGAAACATAAATAATATAAAAACAGGGAGGCGGACAAAACAGAAAAGACTCATAAATATGGAGAACAAACTGAGGGTTGCTGGAGGGGTTGTGGGAGGGGGAGTGGGCTAAATGGGTAAGGGGCACTAAGGAATGTACTCCTGAAATCACTGTTGCACTATATGCTAACTAATTTGGATGTAAATTAAAAAAATAAAAAAAAATATTTGGGGTGCCTGGGTGGCTCAGTTGGTTAAGTGTACAACTCTTAATTTCAGCTCAGGTCATGACCTTATGGCTCGTGAGTTTGAGCCATGTGTTGGCCTGTATGCTGGCAGCATGAAGCCTACTTGCAATTCTTGCTTTCTCTCTCACTCTCTCTGCCTCTCCCCTGCTCTCTCTCTCTCTCTGTCAAAATAAACAAACAAACAAACATTTTTAAAAATTACCTATTATTTTCATTAGTATGTGTCTGTGTTCATTTTTACATTAATATCAAAAACTATTCTAATTGTTAGTTTTTTGGGTAGAAATGTAATAAAATATCCTATTTCCATAAGTATTTCACATTTTTTCTTGAGATATTCACTTCAAATCAGTGTTCTTAATCATAATTTTTATTTTTTAATGTATTTTTTAAGTTTATTCACTTATTTTGAGAGAGAGAGAATATGCAAGCAGGGAAGGGCAGAGGGAGAGGAAGAGAATCTCAAGCAGGCTCTGTACTGTCAGCACAGAGGCCAGTGCAGGGCTCAAACTCATGAACTATGAGAGATCATGGCCTGAGCCAAACCAAGAGTCCTAAGCTTAATCCACTGAGCCATGCAGGCGCCCCTTAATCATAATTTTTAAACATCCTTACTGAGATACAGTTCACGTATCATACAATTCACCCACATATAGAATACAATATAATGTTTTTTGACATATTCACAGAGTTGTGTAACCTCAACCACAATTTAAATTTAGAACATTTAATCAATCCAAAGAGAAATGTTGGTCTATTAGTAGGTTCTCCCCCTGTACCCCCCAAACAATCCTAGACAACAAGTCTATATTCTGTCTCTATAGACCTATGTATTCTGGACATTTCATACAATGGAATCATATGATATGTCATCTTTTGTGAGTGGCTTCTTTCTCCTACAAAGTTCTCAAGTTTTATCTATGTTGTAGCATGTAATAATAGTTGATTCCTTTTCAACAATATTTAATAATTAGCTGTCATCAATATTTGCTTATCTATTCATGAGTTGATGATGGGTATTTGTTGTTCCACTTTATCGGTATTACTAATAATGCTGTCATGAACATTTGTATATGTTTTGGGGTTTTAGGGGGATGCGTTTTATTTCTCTTAAGTATTTATATATTTATCCTCATGTCAGTACACATTGTCTGGATTACTGTAGCTATGTAGTTAAGAAATCAAAAAGTATGAATGCTCCAGGGACATCAGGGTGGCTCAGCTGGTTAAGCGTCCAACTTCGGAGTAGGTCAAGATCTCATGTTCACAGGTTTAAGCCCCACGTCGGGCTCTGTGCTGACAGCTTGCTGACAGCTCAGAGCCTAGATCCTGCTTTGGATTCTGTCTCCCTCTCTCTCTGCTCCTCCCCCTGCTTACTGTCTCTCAAAAATAAACGTTAAAAAAATTGTTTTTAAAAACCATGAATACTCCAACTTTTTTTTTTCAAGATTATTTTGACTAGTTTGCATTTTCATGTGAATTCCAGGATCAGCCTGTCAATTTCTACACACATACACAAAAATCTAGCTTGGGTTTTAACCAGAACTGTGTGGGATCTGTAGAACATTCCTGAAAGTAGGGCCATCTTAAGACTATTAAGGCTCCTGATCCGTAAACATTGGATGTCTTTCCAGTAATTAGTATTACTTTATTTTTATACTAAAAGTATTTAATTTGGGGGCACCTGGGTGGCTCAGACGGTTAGGCGGCCAACTTTAGCTCAGTTCATGATCTTGCAGTATGTGAGTTCGAGCCCCTCATGGGGCTCTGTGCTGACAGCTTACTTAGAGCCTGGAACCTGCTTCAGATTCTGTGTCTCCCTCTCTCTCTGTCCCTCCCCACCTCTCTCTCTCTCTCAAAAATCAATAAACATTAGAAAAAAATTGAAATTTCTAAATTTTATTTCTAGATTGTTCATTGCTAGTGTATAGACATACAATTAAATTTTATATATTGATCATGTATCCTGCTAACTTGAACTCATATTAGTCCTAATATTTTGTAGATGGATGCTTTAAAAATTTGTATACACAAAATAATATCAATGACAGAAGGCAGATGTCTTTGTCTCATTCCTGATCTTAAGGGAAGTCATTCAATTTTTAACCAATAAGGATGATTTAGCCATGGAATTTTATAAATGACTATCAAAGTTCCTTATTATTCTTAATACGTTCAGTGGTTTTATTAGGAAAACTGTTGGATTTGTAAATTGGTTTTTATGATTTTATTTGAGATTTCTGTTTTTTTTTCCTTTACTCTATTAATATGGTATATCACATCAATTGATTTTTTAATGTTAAACCAACCTTTTACTCCAAAGACAAATCTCACTTGTTCAAGTTGTATAACCTTTTTTATATTTTTCTGGATTTAACTTACATTTTTTTGAGGATTCTTATCTCATAAGGAATATTGATCTTCTCATGTTTTTGTCTGGCTTTAGTTTCAGGATAAGATTGGCCTCAAAGAATATGTTAGGAAATGTTTCACCTTCTATTTTTGGAATGTTTTGTGAGGGATTAGAATTAATTATATTATAAATATTTGGTGGGAAAAACAAGGGAAGCCATCTGAACCCAAGCTTTTCTTTGTGAAAAATTTAAAAATTACTAATTCAATCATTTTACTTTATACTCTAATCATATTTCTAAAAATTCTTCTGGTATAAGTTTAATATTTTGTGCTATCCTAGGACTTTGTTAATATCTTCTAAGTTATCTAATTTCTTGACATACAGTTGTCTGTAATATTCTCTTACATTCTTCATTTCTATGAGGTCTGTAGTTATGTGCCCTCTGCTATCACTGATTTGAGGAATGTGAGTCTTTTTTTTTCTTTTGGAGATCATATATAAAGTTTTGATGAATGTGCTAGTCTCAAAAAATCAGTTTTGATTTCAATGAATTTCACTATTATTTTTCTATTCTGTATTGTGCTTACTTCCATGATAATGTTTATTATTCTCTTCCTTCTTGCTTTAAGTTTGGTCTCTTCTGATTTCCTAATTAAAATGAAGTATTTGGCTACTGATTTGACTTCTTTCTTCTTTTTTTACATAGGTGTTAGCAGCTGTATGTTTCCCTCTTGACATTTTTCAGCTGAAACCCACAAATTTGTTACATTGTGGGTTTATCTAAAATTGTTTCCTAATTTTCCTTATAACATTGTTTGACTCGCTGGTTATTATGGAATGTGTTGTTTAACTTCCATTTTATATAATCATATGTGTTTTAAAGAAGGGGAGAGAAGAAACAAGAGGATATATTTATATCATTTATTATACTAGTATTTTTATCTACCTTTGTTTTCATTTCTTTCTGTGTATTTGAGTTCTCATGTAGTGTGATTTCCTTTTCTACATAAATTTGTTGTCACTTGCCCCTTCTGTGCTCTGTCAAATATATTATGTTTCTAAATGTTATAAACCCAACAATATAATTATATACATTTTTAATGCAATTGTCTTTAAAATACGTCGAGAAAAAAAGGAAGGTCTGCTAGCAATGGATGCTTTAAGTTGTTGTTTATATAGGAATATTTTTAATTCATCTTTTTGCAAGATAGTTTTGCTAGTTATAAGATTTTTGGTAGACACTTTTTTTTTCTTCTTTAACACTTTGAATGGCATTCTACGGTCTTGTGGAGTCACTGTTTCTTATGAGAAGTCAGCCATTAATCATACCAGGGTTTCCTTGTTGTGATGAATCATTTTCTCTTCCTGCTTTTAAGATTTTCTTTTTGATTTTAACAATTTGACCATGATGTGTAGATCTCTTTTTATTAATCATACTTGAAGTATGTTGACATTTTTGGATTTGTAGATTGATATTTTTTCAGATTTAAGAAAATTTTCACCCATTATGTCTCTGAATAGTTTTTATGACCCTTATTCTCCAAACCGAGTATGGCCATTCTACCTGGGCTGATGTGCCTAATGGTGTTTCATATTTCTCCTTGGCTCTGTTCATTTTCATTCCTTTTTTCTCTTGTCATATTATGTAATCTTTATTCATCTACCTTGACTTTGAGTATTCTTTTTTCTGCCAGATGAAATCTACTGTTGAGCCTCTCTAGCACATTTTATTCTAGTTATTGTAATTTTCAATTACAGATTTTAATTTGGGTTCTTATTTATAATATCACTTCCCTGACATTCTTTGGTGAGAAAGTCTTTAGATACATTTACCTTTCATTCTTCAAACACATTTATAGTGGCTGCTTTGAAACCTTTGTCCAATAAATCCAACACTGGGGCTTCTTCAAAAGCACTTTTTAATGTCCAGTTTCTGGTCTTCTCCTCTTCTCCTTCTACATTTTTCCTTCCTTCCTCCCTCCCTTCCTTCCTTATGAGTCACACTTTTTTCCTTTTTTTGTCTGTTTCAATGTTTTGTTAAAAACTGCCCCCCCCCCCACCAGAACCTCAGAGGGGGTAGTTTGATATTGTGCTGTTATTGTTTCCTTGGGTCATGTTTTTCTCCCTCCCTTCCTTCCTTCCTTCCTTCCTTCCTTCCTTCCTTCCTTCCTTCCTTCCTTCCTCCCTCCCTCCCTCTCTTTCTCTTTCTTTCTTTCTTTCTTTCTTTCTTTCTTTCTTTCTTTCATAACTTGGCTTAACTACACCTGTAGAGTCTTCTTCCCCATAGTGTGCAGCTGTAATGGCTGTTGGTAATGTTTGTTTTAAATGTTTTCTTTCAGTCTTTTGGTTTTTTTAGTCACTTTGTGGTCACACCTAGGTCGTTTAAGCTACTTTTTGGTCAAAGATGGTGCTTAAATATCCTTAGTCATTTAGATATTCATCCTTTACTGTTAGATGTGTATCTGACATAGAGGGTCTTATCACAATTTAAAAAGATTTCTGATTTTGTCCCATGTTCATCTAGCTAGCGACTAATAGTTTAGGATTTTCCTTTCTGAGAATTCCTAAGAGGGCACAGCCTAAGGCATATACACAGTCTTCCACTCTGCCAGCAATGTGTGTGATTTTATTTTTAAGCCTGGCTTCCTGAGATGTGCCCCTGAGTCACAGTAGTTTATTGTTCAACCTATGTTTTGTCAGAATTATACTTACGTTCCTTGTGCCAGTGCGGATTTTATTGATGAGTCTCTCTGTGGCTTGGGAATGCTTTCAAATCTGCCTCATGTCCAGCTCTGATTCCTCCAATGTTGGTTCAACCTAATATACACGCAACATTTCCGAACCCCATGGCTAACTTACTCCAAAGAGGGCTCTTCAAAGCTAGCTTTTCTCCTGATTCTCTGTGCTAAATTTCTTGTTTCTCTGCCATGTCACCTGATGCTACTATATCATGGTACTACCCATGTGCCCTTAATTGCTTCCCTTTAAGGTCCTCATGGTTGGCAACAACCTTATACAAGGAATTCTTTGAGAATTCCAAATAAAGTCAGTCTCTTCAGGCAGAGCTGTGGAGTTTTAAGTCATTGTGGCTTGCCTCTTCCCCTGATTAAAATCTTTGCAGTTCTGCACAGAAGCTGGAGGTGAGCCAAAGGCCCACTTCTTTTAGAAATGACATTCTAGCTCTGTAAGCAGGCACTGGAAGCCGTTAGTAGCCCCTGGTCTTCTTGGCTTGCCTGTTCCTTCATGGAAACTCTGCCCTATGAGCAAACAAGCTGAGGGAATTCTGCCCAGTACTACTCTATCTTTTCTGGAGTGGAGTGGGGTGGTGCCTGCATGCTATAATTAGATCCTGAGTAGAGATAACCAGCCTCAGTCTTCTGAGTTCTATTGTTTTGAATAGAGGTCTGTAAAACAGGACTAATGATGAGAAATGCCAGCTGCCTACCTCTTCTGAGGTGAAACCATAGCTCACAAATGGAGGTAGACTGAAGATTCCCATCTTTATGGTTATACCCTCCTGAGGTAGAGCACCCAGAGAAGAGTTCCTTTCTTGCTTGCTTGCTATTTCTTTTTTCTTTCTTTTCTTCTCTTTCCCTCTCTCTCTTTCTTTCTTAATGTTTATTTATTCTTCAGAGAGAGAGAGAGACAGCGTGAGTGGGGGACAGGCAGAGAGAGACGGAGACAGAATCTGAAGCAGGCTCCAGGCTCCGAGCTGTCAGCACAGAGCCTGACGTGGGGCTCAAACTCACGGACCATGAGATCATGACCTGAGCTGAAGTCAGACACTTAACCAACTGAGCCACCCAGGCGCCCTAAGAGATGAGTTTCAATACATGGAGCTGGGAGTAGGGAAGCACAGTAAGTCATGGCTCAAACTTCACAGTCTCCTGCTATTCTTATTGAGATTTAGTAAGTTGTTTCATTTCCAAAATAAGACCACTCCCTTAATCATATTTCATGGAACTGATTCTCTAGGGGCCAAGGATAGGCTGCCCCAACATGGGCCACTTTGGCATGAAGATTATTTTAAAGTATAAAAAAACAAAACACAGCAGATTTGGGAATAACTCTTTACCTCCATCCTCAACTGTCTAAAAAGAATTTAGAGAACCTGCTCCAGGGAGAGAGCTATCACCATACCATCAATACTACTTTAACGATATGAACGTATCTTATGGTAGGCAAGGTGGAACCTAGCAAGGTCTGTCTGATCCAAGTCCTTTCCTTTGCCCCATTGTTTCTGAGTGGCCCAGCACACACTTATTTACCAAACATTTACTCTTTTTCAATTTTCTATGAATTGCATTTTTTCCCTTTGAAGTCCCAGCCACCTACCCCCTTGCTTTTTAGTTTAGAATGACATATACACCTCATTTTGCCTGTCTTTGGAATTTCCATGCCTATGTAGATTTCCCATATATACACTATTATGTGTGATTTTCTCCTGTTTCTCCTGTCTCACGTCAATTTGATTTTTTAATCAGGCTAGAAGGACCCTTGAAGGGGATGGGAATTCTTACTCCCTGAAGATTCCACATTGCTATAATTTTTAAAAACATTAAAATGTATTTTTCATTTATTTTTGTGTTGAACTGACTTAAAAGAAACTTTAAACTATCAAAAAAGTGATGGCGGAATATTAAATACATTTAAGAATTCGTCTACCAAAAATTAAGAATATATACAGCACCATTTGTATTTTTATCAGGGCTATTTTGAAACACTTAATATCTCATATCTCTCATTTTCATTTTGTCTTACTGAAGTATACAATTTACCAGCTCTATTGAGAAAATAAGCTTAAATATTTTCTCCTGCGATCATTGTGAAAAGTCAAGAATTTCTAAAGGCTCATCAATAGGTCACATTAAGAATTTTCAAAACAGATTTTAGGCTAATAGCAATCATTGAACTTGGTGGGTTTACATTAAAGAAGACCAAATATGTAATGGTTAATTTTATGTATCATATTATACAACATGTTCATAGAAAATTCCCTATGTACATTAAATATTTACATATTTATCTGGAGCCTAGACTACTTGTGGGAACTTTTTGTCACTCTGTCCTCATTCCTCTTGACTATTTCCTAATTTTTCTGTTAAATGATAGAGCCGCAGAAATAAAAACAAAGCAGTAATATCATCTAATCCAATTCTTCATTTTACAAAAGTGAAAAACTATGTTCTGGAGAGAAAAATCAAGGTAGTATGACTTTCAATGCACATCTGAAACCTGGATGTCTCAAACAACTCTTCCCCAGTGAATATTCTACTCTGTATGTAGCTGTTCCCCCAAAATAGCAAAAGGTGGTGGGAACTGAAATCGTACTGCCAGAATCATACAGCACCTTCCTCATGTATTTCCCTACCCTACTGCAGTTCCAGATGTAGTGTTCTGAAATGGAGGTAACATTTTAAAATAGGTAATTTCCATGTTGGACACTTTGTTTCTGTTCACATCTTTTGAACATCCCCTATATTTCTGGAAGATCATTTTCCCCTAATTTTGTTGAGAGAAGGGGGAGAGAGAGAGAGAGAGAGAGAGAGAGAGAGAGAGAGAGAGAGATTTCTAGGACATTTGTGACTCTGATTAAGAATGGCAGGCAGGGGCAACTGGGTGGCTTAGTCGAATAAGGGACCCACTCTTGATTTCAGCTCAAGTCATGATCTTATGGTTCATGGAACATGGACCCCACTCAGGATTCTCTCTCTCTTCCTCTCTCTCTCTGCCCCTACCCCACTCACACTTTCTTTCTAAGTAAATAAACCTAAAAAAGAAAAAAAAAATGGCAGTCCAAGGTAGGAGAAGTATTCATAATTGAAGGGTATCCCCCAAAGGCCACAGAGTCAAGTTAAAACAGTAACGAGTAAGGCCTACAGAGGACAAAATGCTTTAAATTGAGGGCATGCCAGAATTTTATCCTAAGGTAACAGTAAAAGTGTACCTTCATAAGTTACAATTTCTTTCCACTGTTAGGAAAAAAAAAAAAAAAAGTAAAACTTTGATAGAGAGAATTACCTTTGATCAGTGTTTCTGGTTCATTGGGTGCGATTCAACTATCTGGAATAATATTCTACATCATTTAAAAATATTTTATCAACAAATAACTTATAAACAGATTACCTCTGATGTTCACTGAAAACCTGATTTCTTTTGCTATCTTTAAAGAGAAACTATAAGCAAATAATCTTTAAACAATTTCCAAAGTATGTTTGGAGCCTATCAATGTAACATTGTGCGATGCTTGTTTCTTTTCCTAAAATCTCAGTGGGAATCTTCAGTCAATTGTTGCAATGATTAGATCTTAGTTTTGAGGCATGTTGAAGCACTTCAAATCAGGACAGAGGAGGAGAAGAAAGCTCTCTTAAACAGATAACTTGTATACAGCAAGGCATTCTTTTGTTTATGGACTTCAGAGAGAATTCTTTGTACTTGATACAAGTCCGCATTGTGAAGAACAAAGATGGGATTTCAAAGGCTTGCCTCTTTTGTGATAGAAGAGAAAGCATTTTTCCTCTGTAGGTGAATATTTCTAAGAAAGATTAATAAGTAGAAAAAAAATCATCTTCAGAAAAGATCAGAGCTTGAGCGGTACTGTTTGCACTTTGTGGTTTTATACATCCCCTCAGTAAGAGTGGGTTGTGCATGGAAAGGTCTTTTTTCTTCTTTCTTTCCCTCCAAACTTTCCTTGCCTCAAGTTAATTGACAAACATAGCTACATCTAACAGAGGGAAATCTGCAATTTAGTGGGCGTAGACATTGTATATATATTCTACTTTGGGCAAATATTCCCCAGATGCTTTTATTTTGCAGTTGAGAACATACCTTCTGCTATCATTCTCTTTTACTCTTCACGAAGTCATTTTTATACCCCCATATACACATTTTCAAGTGCTTCTGAGGAAGGACTTGGTCTAAAATATCCCCCTGTCTCAATATGACTTCCTCCAGCCTTAAAAATCAGACTCTGCCTTCGCTCTGACCACCCACTTAGCATCTTTGCCTGTGAAGAGTTTAAATATTCTATCTTCAGTCATTTCATATTTCTATGTATTCTATTAAAAATCAAGATTCTCCTGACAAATTCTGTAACAATGATGTTCTATTTCCTACTCTTTTAAAATAATTACCAGCATGGATTACCTCATGCCTGACATTTGTCCCTGTATAATGTATGCCTGTCAGGATTGGATTTTTTAAATACACATTCTCTCTGTAGAGTTTAACCTACTGTAAAGTAGGTTGCTTAGCATTGCCATTGCATTTCATTTTATAAATAATATTCATAAATAATCATGAATAGTGCTTCTGTAGACCAAGGACAATTTACAGGGTTTTGAAAGAACTCAGTTGAGTAAATTGTGCTGTGACTATATTATATAATCAGCTAATGCTTTTTTTTTTTTTTTTTTTTTTGGAAAATGGAATTCTAGGGTTTCTAGGAAATTCTGAGGAATGTAACAAATATTCCTAAAAATCTTCCAATGAGCAAACTTAAAAATTTCCCAGATTCTCATTTGTATAAAAATACTGAGAGAAATAACTGCATGATAGGAGGTATATAGCAGCCTCATTGCTAAAAGAAAGTGAGCCAAAAAAAAAAAAAAAATTAACTGGATACACATAATTAAATCACATGCACAGAAGTAATATGGCCAGATTATATTAAGGGCAGAGTACACTATCTGAAACAGAAGGCACTGGAGTCGAAAGGGATGTCCCATGCCTCTATATCCCTGCTTCCTTAAATGAATAAAATTACTCTCACAAAGAGCATCACTGTTTCCCATTTTTCTTGATGATGGGCAAGCTGTCTCAGGAGAAAGCATTTAAACCCATGAAAAGAAAATTTCTCAAAACAAATCAGTATAATAAGTAAAACACGTAAAATGATAGATTGAAACTTCCAGGAAAAGACGTACAAAATAAGAAAGAGGCTGTGGAGTGGGGGTATGGATGGAGAAAGACCAGTTTCCAAGTCCAAGATTTACATGTATGGTCATACTCATGTGACACTGAGATGTGCAGAAAATATGTATTTTACTTAATTCTCTAAAATTTCTCTTTCATTTGCGCTCTTCTTACAACAAATTTTCCAGGTATAAAAATATCGGGACACATAAGTTTAGTAAAAATGAAAAACTTGGTCTGATCCATTAATTTAAACAGGATTTTGAGATTGAAGTCAGCATCTCTGAGATAATTCAATCTTTTAAAAAAACATTTTTTAAAATGTTTATCTTTATTTTTGAGACAGAGAGAGACAGAGCATGAGCAGGGGAGGGGCAGAGACAGAGGGAGACACAGACTCTGAACCAGGCTCCAGGCTCTGAGCTGTCAGCACAGAGCCCGATGCGGGCTCGAACTCATCAACTGTGAGATCATGACCTGAGCTGAAGTTGGACACTCAACTGACTGAGCCACCCAGGCGCCCCTGAGATAATTCAATCTTAAGGTTTCTTGTCCATCTTCCACTTGCTGCTCTCACGGTTGGCATGAGGGATATGAGGAAAAGGCTTATATGATTTTGAGGCATTTGGGGAAAGGGGAGCTTCTCACCTTATTTCCCAGGCTAGTCCTTGGATGTATACTGTCCAATAAAAACAAATCCAGGCTTCAGTGAGGAGGAATTTATTTAAAAATAAGGAAATACATATAAAAATATATATTTCAGTAAATACATATAATATATAAACAATATGTTATATATTATTCTACCGCATATATTGCAGTAGAGGGAGGAAGGTTATTGTGATGCGGCAGGACACTTCAGGCAACAGGGCTGGGAGATCACTGTAAAATAGCAAATACACCAGAATATCTGCAAGTATATCCACTGGCATCAGGGGGAAAAAAAGGCTTTTCTTTTGCAAAGAGTAGTAAACAGAGCAAGAAATAGTCAGGTGTGGGGAAGTGGGATGGGTGGTGGTGTGACAGGTCAGTGGATGGGGTGGGGGACATGTTCCCCCATCAGCCAGTCCCCAAGGGAGGCTGTGAAAGAGGGCTTGTCATTACTGTCACGATCACGAAGTGGGCGAAGGTTCAGAGGCCTGGGGAAGGAGATGTCTGACTCAAGTTTGGTCAAGTTAGCGGGCCTTTTGTCCAGATCGCTCGGTGGCAATAAACAGTGCAGCTCAGCATTTAGGAGACAAAGGAGAATTTGGAGAGTTCTAGTGTGGTCTTGTCACAGGCGAAGCGGGGGTTACCCACAGGTCTTGCCTATGTCATAGTGGGAAGGGCGATTCCTCGCAGTTAGCCATTTCAGAACACAGAAAGGTTAGGGAAATTCTTGACTGTTGACAGGACTCTGGTACAGGTGAACAGTGTCACTACTGGTGGAACTTGGCTGGCAAGTGTTGCAAATATCCCCAGTTGGTGAACCTGCAGCCTCCACTTTGTCAGCTCAGTCAGGGCAGAAAGACTAAGGTCAGATGGCCCGCATTCCTACTGTCTCTCCTCGGAAGAGACCTCGGTTGAGTATTGTAAAATGATTCTGCTACCATTTCCAGTGTGAGGGCAGGGAGTTTCCCCACAGATGGAATTCTCCAGTATGAGCCGGGAGTTCGGCAATTCAATTCCGTTCTGGCACTATGTACTTTGAGATAGCATTCGATCCCACAGGTTAAGGGCTCAGTCCCACAGGGTGTCCCCACCACCCTTCAAACACCAGTCTCAAGCCTAGGCTGTCACCTGTGCTTTTGATCAAGTGGCTACAGATTGGATGTTCCAAAGATGCCCTTCTTTGGTTCAATGCATTTGCTGGATCAGCTCACAGAATTTGGAGAAATATTTTAGCTACTAGATCACCAGTTTTATTATAAAAGAATATAATTCAGAAACACCCAGATGAGAGAGACGCATAGGACAAGGCACAGGGAAAAGGCACAGAACTTCCATGCCCTCTCTGAGTGCGACATTCTCCCTACATTTCTACCTGTTCACCAACCTGAAAGCTGTCTGAACCCAGTCCTTTTGGGTTTTTATGACAATTGCATTAGATAGGCATGATTGCTCAAACTGCTGGCCATTGCAATTGATTCGACCTCCAGCCCATCTCCATTCCCACAGGTGTGTGTGGGGGGCTGGGTAAGACTAAAAGTCTTATGACACTCGAATGACAAGGTTGGCTCCCCAGGCAACCAGCCCCCATACTTAGGTTACCTAGGTGCTTTCTAAAAGCCACCCCCTTAACATAATAAAAGACACCTTTGTTGCTCTTATCACTTAGAAAATTTCAAGGGTTTGGGGAGCTTTGTGTCAGATACTGTAACAAAGACCAAACTCACATTTCTCATAAATCATATTATCACAATATCATATTCTCACTTTGACTCAGTCTGGATGGTCCTCTCCTCAACAATGACTCAGCCACAGACACTTACAAGTTGTGTCTTTCAATTCTCAGCTGAACACACACACTGTGAAGGACCTGAAAACAGGCAAATCAGAGGAGCTGGCTGCCTGGCCATGCTTATTTATGTTCTTAATTCATCACAAAAAAAAATGTTGGTACTGGATCACCCCTAACAGTGACATTTTCCAAAGTTTGAAGTAGTAAACAGACTCCTTGTTCACAACAGAGCCTTTCTAGAATACAATGCACTTCCAATCAGATGTCTATCTTAAGCTAACCAGAAAGACAATAAATACACAATTATATGGAGGAGATGGGGAAGACAGGGGAAAAGACAACACTTTTCTTTCAAAAAATAATACCTAGTTACTCTTACAAAGTACATATTCAGAAACACATAAACTAAAGACAGGTTTGCTCTATATCAGCCTTCAGGTCAAAAAAAAAAAAAAAAAAGAAAGAAAACATAGGTAATTAGACACCAATGGAATATTGATCAGATTAAAGGAAACTATTAATTATTTATTACATAGCAAGAGTCAGAGGAAGTAATCAGACACTCATCTAGGAACAGCTTTTTGGTAGTCAAGGTGCAGAACTTGGTGGTGACAAGGGAATTGAACCAACCCGACAACTGCTAATTAGGAAAGATTCTCTGTTGTAAAAAGCACAGGCATTGACATGGGTGGCTGAGCTGCTTTATTTGATTCTTGTGAACCCAGGAGTACTGCATGATGTAATCAGCACAGAACTTACCAGGAACTAATACAGCTGAAAATTCAAAAGCAGAATGGGAATGGGGGTTAGGCAACACTGCAGCTCTCTTCCAGAAAGTAGATTTAAACAGGCTTAGAGAACAAGGTGTTCTCTAAGTCTCACAGGATGGAGAAATTCAAGGGGTACTGAAGGTTAAGATAAACAGCTTTAGAAAAGTGTTGTTTTTTTTTTAATTGGCAAATAAGTGCAAAGACAGGGAGAACTGACTTACCAGGCAATGATCTGACGGAGTTGAGAAATAAGCAATGATACTTCAAAAAGGCTAGTCAGACATGGATGATTATCGAACAAAAATATCTTAAAGAAGCGAGGAAATCTGGAGTGGAATACCTCTACAAACACTTACTGGTTACTTACGTGCTGGCCACTGCTATTATTTCATTTTTCCTTCACATGGAAGGGAAGTGAGGAGGAACAGTACAATATGACCTTGTATGCCATTCCCTTAAATGGGTTTTGTTGAGTATCCGCTGTGCCTCTCAGACACGGTCCCCTTGAGCCTCTAATGGATAGCCTATTTCCCCTAAGTGATCTTTCTACTTTCTAAAATGTAGGGGCGCCTGGGTGGCGCAGTCGGTTAAGCGTCCGACTTCAGCCAGGTCACGACCTTGCGGTCCGTGAGTTCGAGCCCCGCGTCAGGCTCTGGGCTGATGGCTCAGAGCCTGGAGCCTGTTTCCGATTCTGTGTCTCCCTCTCTCTCTGCCCCTCCCCCGTTCATGCTCTCTCTCTGTCCTAAAAATAAATAAACGTTGAAAAAAAAAATTAAAATGGATACTGGCTCTCTCCTAAAATCTTTCCCCTTTGTCCATAACATTTGGACCAAAGTCTGGACTCCTTACTCCAGAATTCCAGATGCTTCACAAGTTATTTCTCACTAGTTTCCTCATCATCACATGTTGAAACTCTCTGTGCTTCACCATATATCTCAGCCATGTCAATCTCGTTTAATGTCTTCACACAGGACGTGTGCTATGGTGGCCAGTCCCTTCGTGCATGTTGTTCCCTATGGTTCTAAGGCCTTTCCTTCCATTTTTCATCTGGTCATTCTCTACTCATTTGCCACAACACATCTCATGCAGTTTTCTTTGTTTCAACTCAGTCGATGTAAAGGCTTTCCTCTAGACTTTTATTGGAGAATTTCTAATTCTACTAATTATTCTGATTCTACTACTAATTCTAATTTCTCATCTACTGCCCTTTTATCAATGTATGTATCACACATGGTCATAAAAGTTACCTTTTTAGTTTAGTTTCCCAGTAGCACATGAGCTTCATTAGATCAGGGTCTTAATCTTGTATCTCTCTCTCTAACCCTAGTACCTATCCCACTGCCTGGTATAAAGTTAACCTTTAATTTCTAACTTTTAAACAAATGCTGAATGGAATGATCGGCACTGACTCAATGACAGTAGAATATTGACCTAGAATATTGACTCCAGCTGCATAAATTCACTCTGAATGTGAGTGTATTCTCACCACAGCCAGTTTCCCCAAAACTGGTCTGGGGAAAGGAGAGATTTTATACACTGTCCTTTTAAAACATTATAAAAAACATTTATTCATTTTTAAGAGACAGAGAGAGACAGAGCACGAATGGTGGAGGGGCTGAGAGACAGGGAGATACAGATCCGAAGCAGGCTCCAGGCTCTGAGCTATCTACCAAGAGCCTAATGTGGGGCTCAAACCCACGAATCATGAGATCATGACCTGAATCGAAGTCAGACACTTAATCAACTAAGCCACCCAGATGCCCCCATACTGTCCTTAGATACTTCCTCAGCCTCAAGTGTTCCTCTTACTCCCACACAGGCCTTTCATGTGACTGCTTCTCCCCACCTTCACTGTCCCTCTCTCTGAAGTCTGGACACACTACATAATAGGATGCTGCTCTTTCCTCAAGGGTGGTCAGTGACTGTAAGGCAAGTCAAACTTCTTTTTTGCAGCTTTTCCTCTTATACCATTCTTGGAAGGATGTATCAAGCTTTACTGAATTTCTGAGTAAGTTAAATTTGATTACTCTGAAGGGAAAAAATATTAAACGTGAAGTAAGATTTTTAAACATATAGTACAAAGGAAATTACGCAGGGAAAAAAAAAAACATTTGGGGGAAGGGAGAGGGATTCTTCATAACGCCATTCCCAGTTCCTCCCCTCACTCCCTTTTTTGCACACATGCTTCTCTGTGACAGCATTTTCCACCTTTAAAATCAACTCTGTGACTGTTCTACTTTGGAAAATCCACTTCCTATCCAAAAAGGATGATCTCAGCCCAAGTTACAAACTCCTCCTTCTAGGAATTCATCCACGACCTTGAGCTCTCAATCTAACCATTGGCTGAGCTGTGCACCTGCTCCCTTCACTGCTCAAAGTTGGGGCTAACATTTGAATTTACTAATCATAAATGGCCAAAGTTCATATCACCCCTTGCTAACATTCCTCAAAAACTTGCATTTCACTCAGATAGTCAGATGTCTTCACAAGCCACCATTCTGTTGTCATCTTAATTTTTTTTCTCCTGCTTACTCATGAGTCTCCAGACATCCTGGTCTTGTTTTTCTCATGGAAGCTGTCCAGCCTTAGGGTTTTTCAATTCCTCTTTTCACTGCCTGGGGCAGTTCTCCTCCTAACCTTTACACATAGCTTCTTCTTTTGTATCAGGCATCACCCCGAATGTAAACCTCTTATGAGGCATTTCCTGAGCTTCTAGTGCGAAGAACTCTGTTAATTTTGTATTATTTACTCACAGCACTTGTCATTCATCCTAATGATCTTGCCTAAATATTTGCTTACTTTTATTGTATTCTCACCACAGCCACAATATAAGCCTCAAAGAGCAGGAAACTCATCCCTCTTGTTCATTGTTATATATACACAGGACACAAGACCTAGCATGTTAGAATCACACAATAGATGAATAAGTGACAAAATGAGGGCCAAGAAAATACTTAGTCATCTACATACTTGTTTTCTTTCTAAAGACAGAAATTAGAACTTTATTCTTCCAGGAACAACTATAATTGCTTTTATATAATAGATCAGTCATAATTATCACATTTACTATAACAACAAAGTAAGCATTATTGCCTGCTGATAGATCAATGGATAGATCCAGTGTCAAAAGGTTTCACAACTATGCAAAGAATGTTTCCTCAAAAGTTGTCTGAGAATACTCCTCAACCAAAGAATTTGCCAGAAATGTATATAAAAAAATTTCCTTGATAAGAAGACTGGTTTTTAAATTTCAAATCTGTTAAGAACAGCAAGCCACTGATTGACAAACAGCTTAAAATGAGCTGAACTCTGAAAGTGCTAGAACATTATTCTGTCACACCTTGACACAGGGTATCAGTACGAGTAGCAGTTAATCAGAATGTACAGAGCAAAGGGCATGGGGCATCCGAACTATCAGTATATGTTCTACCCTGTGGCCCCATTTATAATGCAAAAGCCCTATAAGTGCGAATAAAACCAGAACTCATAAAGTAAAATTTAAGACACATCCCCAGAACATACAAAATGAAATTTTTAGCTCATTACTTAATCGCAAAATAACATCACTACTTACAGGCCACCTTTACTCAAAGATACATAGACACGCAACATTACTTCTTAAGTTTCTGCAGGCCACAGGTTAAGACACTCACCAAAGGCATAAATTAAAGCAAGTACAATGTGAGAAGCATCTTTCTTGCAATTTTTAGCAGAATTTTCCTGAAAACAGTTTCAGGAATCTTTTTACAGAAAAGCTGTCTGTATTGGACAGGCTTTGCTCCTATGCAAAGATGGTCTGTCATTTCTTCTTTGCTTTGACAAAACATTTAGTGGCCTCAGCACTATTCGTTTTTGCTTTTTGTTGTTGTGGTTGGTAAAAAAACCAGGAATTTATATGAGGTGTCAATGGATCTAGCAAAAATATTTCATTTTTCAAACTTCTTTTCTACTGCAGATGATTATTGAAAAATAGGGAAAAATACTGAGAGGTAATTTTCAGGAAATCAACTCAGAGTCATGGCCCTTTGCCCCTTGATCCTCCCCTTCTCCCTAATGGATTCACAACCACTTGACCTTCAGGATAGAGGTCAGCTACTCCATTATACACTATTTAACCTTCTGGAGAGAAGACACAGACTAACAGTGATGAAGCAGATACAGTTAAGAAGCCTGTGTCCTCAGGGGCACCTGGGTGGCTCAGTCCTTTAAGTGTCTGGCTTTGGCTCAGGTCATGATCGCATGGCTGGGTGTGTGAGTTCAAGCCCCACATCCTACTCTGTGCCGACATTGCGGAGCCTGCTTGGGATTCTCTGCTCTCCCTCCCTCTCTGCCCCTCTGCTGCTTGTGCTTTCTCTCTCTGTCTCTCTCAAAAATAAATAAACTTCCAAGAACAAATAAGCCTTTGTAATCTATCTCTCCACTTGATTACGGTGAGAAAGAAAACAAACCCCTGAGTTTTGTTTTGAACCCATTACAATGGGGTCTTTAATTCTGACAGTCAAAAGAAAATTCTTAGTGATAAATGGGCTTATTTCCAAGGACAATTTGAAGCTGCCCTATGATGAGAGGTCAGATTAATGCAACCATGAAATCATAAAAATAAGATATAAATAATAAAAAACAAAAGTGAGAAATAGTGATGGCTACAGATATTTATACAAAAAATGCTGTATTTAAAGAAAGAAAACAACTAACGGTGAAATATATTTTCCCTTTGAGCTTGCTGAAAGTTAAGAAAACATGGAAAATTTGATTAATATTTTTTAAAGTTCCATGATCAAAAGAAAGTCTTACATCAAAAATGATACAATACTACTACTGTTAATAAGAAATTTTATTTTATTGAATGCTAAAATATTGTGCTGGCCATTTTATATTTCATTCAATGTTCACAGTAAGCCCACGTGGTAGATTGTTTTCCTATTTCCATTTATAGTTGATAAACAGAGGAACAGAGAAGTTAAAGAGTCATTAGAGGAGGCAAACCAGTTTGCTAAGCCTGAAACAAAAGCATTAATTTAAGAGTAAGGTTATCATGTTTAATACTGGGGTTTTTGTTTCTTAATTCCTAGCTGTGCCTACATTTCCCTATCTGAATATGGGAATAATTCAGTCCCTACCTTTTTATACTGCCATAATGATTAAAATATTTAATATAAGTGAGAGGCACGCAGTAAGCCACAGTATTTTAGCTATTATTGTTTTTATTATAATTATTACTTGTATCAGCAGAGATTATGTTGTCAGAGCTTACAATCCTGTTCTTTAATGGTATTCTAACAAGTGGTTTGAAATTTTAGCAGAGAAACAGAATTTCTTTTTCTTTCTTTCTTTCTTTCTTTCTTTCTTTCTTTCTTTCGAGAGAGAGTGAGCACAGGAGAAGGGGGAGGGGCACGGAGAGAATTTTTTTTTTTTTTTTGTGAATGAGAGAAAATTGAGAGAGAGAGAGAGAGAGAGAGCGCGCGCACGTACAAACCAGGGAGAGGGGACAGAGGGAGATGGAGAAAGAGAATTCCAAGCAGGCTCCCCCGTCAGCTTGTGGTCCGATGCAGGGACCATGAGATCCTGACCTGAGCCAAGATCAAGAGTCAGACGCACAACCAACTGAGCCACCAAGGCGCCCCCTGGCTGATCATATCTGGCTCTGGTAACTGGTCCTTTCCAGCATTCTCATCTCTCCCTTTTTTAAGGCAATTTTTTATCAATATGCTTTGCAAAAATATATGCTTCTAAACATAAAAGTGTACTTCTAAAGTTCATCAACTGTTTGTAAGCACAGCACATCATAAAATTGAATGAATACTTTTTTGGAAATGATTCTTGGTGGCAGCTCAGTGTTTATCAGCCAAGACCACCTGTACAATTGAGGAGACTGTGTTGGTTACCTAGTTGATGAGTTGAAGCTGACTCTGGGTGTGTGCGCATACGCATGTGTTTACTCTGATGATCCTTCTCCAGATCTTTGCACTCAGCATTAAGAATATATTAGGACAAAAAAATAAAAGAATGTATTAGGTTAAATTCTTCAGCCACTGGAAAGTTAATAACTCCCCAGTGACAGTTAAGGTCAAATTTGACATAGTCCATAATTGTGTGCAATTATTTAAGGTATCTTAAATAGAACTGTTAAGAAATATACTTGTGTTAAAAAAAAAAAGTCCCAGGAAATTGTTTGGCAAAGGATAAGAAGAAAACTCTTATTGTTTTGTAAGATTTTGCATGTCTATTTTTTTTTAATCTAAAGCAGTCAGTTATATCAGTAGCAAGACTGAAATTCACCAACAGTCTCATTATAAAATAACCCATGTCTCAACTTCCTTGTCCTTTTATAAAAGGAAGGATTATTTAAACACATATTTCAAAAAGATATGGTATTGCGTTTGTGAAGCTTTCTTGAGGACATAAAATCAAAGAAATGGAGGTGTTTTCTATTTAAAGGTAGCTTATTGGCAAATATTTGGTCAAAATTTGTAGGCAGTTTTGATAGGTTTTTGGAAATAGGTGCTGAATATATGAGAGACAAAATGTGGGCAAAGGGAGAAGTGAACAGGGCTGAGAGGCAAGATAAATTTTTACTAATTTCTACGGTATTTAAGATGCTCTACTAACTACTAATAATGTACTAACCTCCTTTACATTGTTCAAAAATATATATTAAACATTTTCTTGCTTTTAGTCAGTTTGGCATTTGAATTGGTGTTCATTCAAATGAGATACCACTTTGAAACCAGAATATCATTGTGACTAATTGGATTTAGGTTTACTTGCATTTGTTCAAGATATATTTCACTCTTGGTATTATCATTCTTGGTTTTGTTTTGCAAATCCCAGTGACATAAAGCAATAGCCCTTACTAACTCTGACAAGCCTCGTGTTTACCGCAAATTGTGCTGATCAATGTGTTGGCCTGATCTTGACTGGATTTATGGGTCGGTGGTCAGCTGTCAGATCCACCGAGGCTATCTAGGTTGCGCTGGGAACACTCACTGCTGTTCCACCTGCACCACTTAACCTGCAGCAGGCTGGCCTCGCTTGTTACCTGCCTGGTTTCAGGCTTCTGGTGGCATGAGAGAAACCATGTAAAGCCTTAGCAGCCAAGGCTTATAACTAGCATCCTATCACTTCCACGTCAGTCTATCGGCCAGAGGAAAATCCATAGCAAGTCTATACTAAAAGGATGAGGAGACAGATGTCAATTCTTTTTTTTTTTTAACGTTTATTTATTTTTAAGAGAGAGACACAGAGCACAAGCAGGGAAAGGGCAGAGAGAGAGAGAGAGAGAGAGAGAGAGAGCGGGAGACACAGACTCCGAAGCAGGCTCCAGGCTCTGAGCTGTTAGCACAGACCCTGATGCGGGGCTCGAACTCACAAACTGTGAGATCATGACCTGAGCTGAAGTTGGACGCTTAACCGATTGAGCCACCCAGGTGCCCCCAGACTTCAATTCTTTTTTTTTTTTTTTTAATTTTTTTTTTCAACGTTTATTTATTTTTGGGACAGAGAGAGACAGAGCATGAACAGGGGAGGGGCAGAGAGAGAGGGAGACACAGAATCGGAAACAGGCTCCAGGCTCTGAGCCATCAGCCCAGAGCCCGACGCGGGGCTCGAACTCACGGACCGCGAGATCGTGACCTGGCTGAAGTCGGACGCTTAACCGACTGCGCCACCCAGGCGCCCCCAGACTTCAATTCTTAATGAGAGGAGCTTTAAGGTGACATTTCAAAGGACATTATCATACACAGGTAAAAAATGAGATTTTTCTGTAGTAATATGCTTAATAAAATGAGGTCTGTTTGTAAAGCATTGAAGCAGTTTAGACTTTGCTAACTTTCCCTTTAACAAAACCACTCTGATATGTTTTTTGGAGACAGAATGTTTCTTAGGGACTATTTAACTGTGATTTCATAAAATGAAGGCTTTAATTAATACATTTATAGTAAAAAACTTCTAAATTCTTACTATGTTTCAGGCAATGTGCTACAATTGGACAATAAATTTGGTAGGAAGACACACACCTCACACACACACACACACACACACAGAACTTTGCCTTTACTTGGTTTAGAGAATTGTAAACACCATAAATCAAAAAGCCACAAAAAATAAATATATAATTCAAATGTGGTAAGATCAAGAATGAGTAAGTCTAGAGTTCTGGAAGATATAAAGGTTTTAATCTAGTCTGTCAAGAACATTCCCTAAGTGTGTGGCATTTTAAAATGACATCAGAAGTCAGAGAAGAGATGTGGGCTGGAGTTTGTGATTCACCAACATAAAATTAAAAACAAAAGCCTTGCGTGTATGTCAAAAGGTTGCTCTGGAATAAGAGGGAGATAATATCTAAAAATAAAGCCATTCACACAATCACATGGTAAAGTAGAATTTTTCAAGATAGTACAAAGGTTTCCTCCTAGATGGGTTAAAAAACAAGTTCATGAATGCAAGTATGTTAAATTGTCTTAATATTCTAAATGCACTTGTAAAACTTCTGGGGATTTCTGTTACAGTTAATAGATATTCTCCAGAAATTCATGCAACAGAATTTCAGAGAATAAGAAAGTATGCAGAGAGGCACCTGGGTGGCTCAGTCAGTTGAGCTTCTGATGATTTCAACTCAGGTCGTGATCCCAGGGTTGTAAGATCCAGCCCTGAGTCAGGCATTCTCTCTTTCTCTCCCTCTGCCCCTCTCCTCCACTGGTGGTCTCTAAGGAAAAAAAAAAATAAGTATTCAAAAAAGCTGTTTTCTTTTGGGTCCCAGAAAAGTGTGTATGTGTATGTGTGAGACAGAAACAGAAAGAAAAAAAGAGAGAGAGAGAGAGAGAGAGGGAGTTTTCCAACAAACTAGTTGCCCCTTTTTATTTATTGCCTCTTGGCTAACTGTTTCTGGTTATACTGAGAATGAGGTTAGCTTTGCAAGTGTAAGTTTCACATTATAAAATTAATTACAGTTTTCTGAATTACTAAAATTACTGTCACTTGCTGGAGGGAGGCAGGCAGGAGATGTGCTAAATGGGTGACAGGCATTTAGGAGGGCACTTGTTTGATGAGCACTGACTTTTATATGGAAATGATGAATCACTGAATTCTACACCTGAAATCAATTTTAGCATATATGTTAACTAACTAAAATTTAAATAAAAACTTGAAATAAAAAAAGTCACCTGCAAATATCTGCTGTAGAAATACAGATATTTCTCTGTTATTCTCAAACAATAAAATTTATAACAAAGGATGTTCAGACAGAATACCTGTTCCTAATAGAGATACCCATGTAATACAAAAGCACCTATGTCAATGACATGCTTTTCTGTAGTAGGAAATTTCTTGGAAAAGAGTAACATTTTAAGTGACTTTCAATGATCGCTTTTTATAAAGTATCAATATACAATATTATGAAACATAAAATGAAATCAGCTGAGTCACAATGTATTTCTGTAAACTAATTTAGAATCAGAAAAATGTTGTTCTATCTTGGTTTACTTAATTCTTTAACCAATGTCAATTCTGTTTTCTACCCTTCATTTTTTTCTTCAGGGTTTTACAAATAGTAATGTAAAGCAAAAATGAAATGTGTAAAGTTCTATTAGAACTTGAAATCACTGAAGGTTAGTTATCCAAATATTTTTTTCAAAATTATTTTTCAAAATTGCTTTTGCCTTTTGCATTTTTATACATACAGTAGAAGGAGTTTGTCAAAGTCTACAAAATGTTCTGCTGGGATATTCATAGGAATTGCCTTGTATCTATAGATTCTATTGGGGAGATCTGACATTTTAGCTATATTGAGTCTTCTGATCTATTAGCATGACATCTCTCTGTGTTAATTACATCTCCTTTTATTTCTTTCAACAATGTTTATAGTCTTTGGTGTACGGGTCTAACACGTGTTGTCTTTTAAAAAAATGTTTATTTATTTACCTATTTTGAGAGACAGAGACTGCAAGCAGGGGAGGGGCAGAGAGAGAGGGAAAGAAAGAATCCCAAACAGGCTCCATGCACAGCACCAAGCCCAAAGTGGGGCTCGAACCTATGAACCGTGAGCTCATGACTTTGAGCAGAAATCAGGAGTCAGATACTTCAATGACAGAGCCACCCAAGTGCCCCCATATGATGCCTTTTGATTTGAGTGTTCAGACTAGCTTTGCTTAATAGGAATTTAATGTAAGCTCCATATGTAATTTTAAGGTTTCTAGAGTCACATTTTTAAAAAGTAAAGATAGGAGATATTAATGTAATACTATATTTGATTTAACCCAATACATCTGAATACTATTATTTCAACATGTTAACAATAACAAATTTATCATTAATGAGGTAAATCTCATTCTATTATCAGTAGTAAATCTTCAAAATTCAATGTAGATTTTACATTTACTGCACATCTCAATTTGGACTAGGCAATGTTCAAATGCTCAGTAGCTACATATGTAAATAGGGCAGTGAGGATTTAGACCATTAATCTTTAATGTGACTTATTCAGGGATAAACCTACCAACTTTGTTTGATTTCTAGTCACCCATCTTTGTTCTGGCATCTTTCCTCTAGTCCTGCTGATTTTTATATTAATTTTTAGTACTGTTTGTGATTCCAACTTAACTCTTTGGGTGAGTTAGCAATACCACTTGAGTGTCTATATAAGGGACTGTTCTCATGTTTACTATATGCATCTTTAACTTCTCATGTTCTACTTTTTTTTTTAATATTTTTTATTTATTTTTGAGAGAGAGACAGAGAGACAGAGAAAATGAATGAGCGGGGGGTGGGGGGGGTGGGGTGGGGGTGGGGGCAGAATGAGAGGGAGACAGAATCCGAATCCAGCTCCAGGATCATGACCTGAGCTGAAGTCGGACATTCAACCGACTGAGCCACACAGATGCCCCTCACACTCTACTTTCAAATATTATACCATTTCATGTATATTTTAAACTTTACAACATCTCTCTATATGTCTTACCCTTGTTTCATTGTTATCCTACGATATAATTTTATATACTTTTTTAAATGTTTATTTTTGAGAGAGAGAGAGGGAGAGAGAGAGAGACAGAGAATGAATGAGCAGAGGAGGTGCAGAGAGAGAGGGGACAGAGGATCCAAAGTGGGCTCTGTGCTGACATCAGAGAGCCCCATGTGAGGACAGAACTCATGAGCCATGAGAGTATAACCTGAGTTGAAGTCGGTTGTTTAACTGACTGAGCCACCCAGGCACCCCAGGTTCAACCTATTCTATCTTCAATGTCTCTGTACATAATCATTCTTCAATTCCTGGGGGGGGGGGGGGGGGGAATCCCAAAGAACAATTTCTAAAACTTCTTTTTTTTTTTTTTAACGTTTATTTATTTTTGGAACAGAGAGAGACAGAGCATGAATGGGGGAGGGGCAGAGAGAGAGGGAGACACAGAATCGGAAACAAGCTCCAGGCTCTGAGCCATCAGCCCAGAGTCCGACGCGGGGCTCGAACTCACGGACCGCGAGATCGTGACCTGGCTGAAGTCGGATGCTTAACCGACTGCGCCACCCAGGCGCCCCTACAATTTCTAAAACTTCTAATTACCTTGGGTATATACTGTTTTAAAAGATAGATATTTTCTGCCATTGTATATGTATCTAATATTATAAATTAGTGTAACAATGAAATTATATACACCGCAGCCAAGTTTCTAATCATAATATTAAATTTGCAATCTGTGGATTAAACAGAGTTGTGTTTATAGCTGTGAATATAGCCATCAATCTAGTGTCAGTCTAGTTAATTTGAGGGTTTTTTAATTATGTTTTTTAAAAATAGTACATAAATGAGAATTCAGTATTCTTTTTTAAAATACAACATGAATTTCTCTTTTATATACAATCCACAAAACAGTCTCATTGCTTCTTTATTAAGTTTCAGCCATTTCAGATTTAATAGCAATTCTTAGGATACATTTACTCCTGATTGCATTCATTTCCCTTCTGCATTTCATTGCCAAGGATGAGGTAAAGTTAGCATTTTTAGGCTGCACAAGATAAAATACCTTCTATTCTGATGTCCATTTGAAATGAACAAGTACAAAATTTATAACTCATCTGGTAAATTGTATATTCTTTTATCCTTCAGCAGTTAATGTAAGAGGATCGTGGGAAACAGTTTTACAACATGTAGTTTAATGAGTAGAAAATATTCTCTTATCGTTTTCATCCCTTCAAACATTTCATCATCACCCCATGGTGCAGAAAGCAGTCATTCATACAGAAGTCAAAATTGTCTATGGCATAATTAGTTAAAAAATCACCGAGATTTTGTAGCAATCTTAATAAAGATTACCATCCTCATTTTAGATTATATATACTAAGGGGCGCCTGGGTGGCTCAGTCGGTTAAGCAGCCGACTTCGGCTCAGGTCACGATTTCACATTCCGTGAGTTCGAGCCCCGCGTCGGGCTCTGTGCTGACCGCTCAGAGCCTGGAGCCTGTTTCAGATTCTGTGTCTCCCTCTCTCTCTGACCCTCCCCCGTTCATGCTCTGTCTCTCTCTGTCTCAAAAATAAATAAACGTTAAAAAAAATTAGATTATATATACTAAGGGGCGCCTGGGTGGCTCAGTCGGTTAAGCAGCCGACTTCGGCTCAGGTCACGATTTCACATTCCGTGAGTTCGAGCCCCGCGTCGGGCTCTGTGCTGACCGCTCAGAGCCTGGAGCCTGTTTCAGATTCTGTGTCTCCCTCTCTCTCTGACCCTCCCCCATTCATGCTCTGTCTCTCTCTGTCTCAAAAATAAATAAACGTTAAAAAAAATTAGATTATATATACTAAGGGGCGCCTGGGTGGCTCAGTCAGTTAAGCAGCCGACTTCGGCTCAGGTCACGATCTCACATTCCGTGAGTTCGAGCCCCGCGTCGGGCTCTGTGCTGACCGCTCAGAGCCTGGAGCCTGTTTCAGATTCTGTGTCTCCCTCTCTCTCTGACCCTCCCCCGTTCATGCTCTGTCTCTCTCTGTCTCAAAAATAAATAAATGTTAAAAAAAATTTTAGATTATATATACTAAAATATATACCTTTCTCAAGTCATCAAAATTATAATTTTATACATACATATACATATAATATATATTTATATTATATATATATATTTCATATAATGCTGTATGAAACCAGGATTAAATGAAAAATGGGTCATAATTCAGTGAATGCAAGTTATCAGAAGGAGACCCACATGACCATAGCGTCATCTGCTAAGGCCAGCAATTCTTACTCTCTGCATATCAATATAGTGACTTGAATGTCTCCATGACTACTCCTGAATGAACGCTAATATCTCTGTTAAAGAGTGAAGTTTTGGGGCACCTGAGTGGCTCAGTCAGTTAAGTGTCTGACTCTTGGTTTCTGCTCAGGTCATGATCTCATGGTTTTGTGAGTTCGAACCCCACATCAGGCTCTGCACTGATGGTGTAGAGTCTGCTTGGGATTCTCTCTCTCTCCCTCTCTGCTCCTCCCCCACTGGTGCTGTCTCTCTCTCTCTCTCTCTCTCTCAAAATAAATATATAAAAACTTAAAAAAAATTTTTTTAATGTTTATTTATTTTTGAGACAGAGAGAGACAGAGCATGAATGGGGGAGGGTCAGAGAGAGAGGGAGACACAGAATTGGAAGCAGGCTCCAGGCTCCGAGCCATCAGCCCAGAGTCTGACACGGGGCTCGAACTCACGGACCGCGAGATCGTGACCTGGCTGAAGTCGGACGCTCAACCGACTGAGCCACCCAGGCGCCCCTATAAAAACTTTTAAAATAAAGAAAAGTGAAGTTCTTCAGGAATTTATTTCATTTTGTACAACTTTGTTAACTCAGCTACCTATTAAACTATGTATTAAGTGTGGTCGTACTAGCCAGTATTTGATAATTAAAATGTTGGTGGTAAACAATGTTTGTTTTAGTCCTCCTTATGAATGTAAATAGGAAATATATATTTTCTATATCTTCCTATTATTTGCTATATAATAAGCCCTACAATATGATACTTAAATGCATGCATGATGCCCTCATTAAAATATTGTACAAGTATTTTTAACATTTTAAATAACAATATAGTTTTAAAGATAAAATTACTACTAAATTTATTATTTTAATATTGAGAGAGAATGTATACAGAACTAACAGCCATTTTCTCTAGGGATGAAATTATTAGGATGAAAATGTAAACAAAGAGAGAAAGAATAAATAACAACAACAAAAGTACAACGTCAGACTTCGTAACCTTATGTCAGTAAACCATGAAACTCACAATTTCTTTACCGAAATCATCTTTTACCTCCTATGCCAATTACTGCTGCAAACTCAAGAGCTGGGTCATTTTAAGCAGCATTCAGCCCAAATATAAAATGACTTGAATCTCCAATAACAAGCATAGTCCCGCCAAGCATTTTGTGTTTTTGTGCGCTTTACTAAAGATGAAAGATGTTTGAGGGCAAAAGGATTATATACAACCACAGAACACTGATAAATCCACGTAAGCCCTTCTGTTCTGTGAGGTTTCTTGGCCAAATTACACTTGACATCTCTTCCCACAAAGGTGGAGTTGTGTCCCCCCCCAAATTCCTATGTGGAAGCCCTAACTTCCTCTACATCAGCAAGTGACTTTACTGGGAGATATGGTCTCTACAGAAGTAATTAAAGCTAAATGAGATCGTTCAGGTGGATCCTATTCCAATATAACTGGTGTCAAAAGGACACAGACATATACAGAGAGAAGACGACGTGAAGACACAGAGAGGATATGGCCACCGCAAGCCGAGGACAGAGGCCTCAAGAAAAAACCAATTCTGCAATAACTTGATTGTGGGCTTCTGGCCTCCAGAACTGTGATGCTGTTGTTTAAGTCTCCCAGTTTTGGTACTTTGTCACAGCAGCCCTCGCAAAAGGCTTTCACACTAGGCCTTCCAGTACCGATCGCTTCGTCTCCTCTCTCTCAGAGATCATAAGCACACGACACAAGTTACAGAAGATGGTCTTTTGTGGAGATCTATAAAATGTTAATGGTTTAAATTTTTTTTCTACCTTTGCTTGGAAAGAGAACTGACAGACGCAGCGGAAATGAGAGTGAAATCGGTTTAGTTGGTCTCTTCAGCTCTGCCAGTCTGTGTGTCACTAACTTCTAAAATGTGAAGTTTGTTGCTATTATGTTTTACTTTCATGTGGAAATACAAAAGGGATTTTAACAGAACTTATTTTCCTGTGCTTTTAAGAAACAGGGTGTCTGTTGCAATGTCTCTGATATAATTTTAAAATATTTCTTCTGAGGGCCATCATTCAAAAATACCATGGAGTAAAAGTTACATACCTTAAAACAACAATCCTTCTCCCTAAGTATATATAAATCCTTGCAAAGTTTTGAGATTTAGGACTATTTTCTAGTAAACATGCAGGAATCTTTTTGCTTTTTAAAAGACTGATAAATCACATCCTGTTATATTGTAGTTTGTGTGTGTGTGTGTGTGTGTGTGTGTGTGTGTGTGTTTCTGAGCAAATGTCCATACAAAATAATGCGCAGATTTTAATAAATATAATGACTGATTTATTGATATCAGAAAAAAGCTCAGTTTTTCCTGGTGATGCATATTCACATAGATTCCAGATCATATATTTTTTAATGCTGTCAGTTGGGTTTCTGCTATATGCTTTATTACGGTGCTTTCAATTGATCTTTCTGCTTTTAGTTTCAGCATCGTTTGACTTAACATCCACGCTCGCTTGAAAGCCCATCAAAACTGCGTGTGCACGCGCACACACACATATACACACACATTCTAGCATTCGTGTGCACGCACACACACACAGGATTTCAGGGCCTGTTGTAGCTTGAAGCATTTAAGACATGAATTTAAAACACATTGTTTAGGTATACAAACCATCATCTCAAGACTTCTCCAAAATTTAACTTCTGTGAAGTTTTGAAGCAATAGTCAAATTTTGGTTTAAGACAGGAAAACTGAACCAATTTGGGGTATACTACTTGAGAAGGTTGGTGATGGGGAAATGACAGGTTGTACCTGTGAAGTGATAAAGTTATTAATCTAAGACATGAACACTCACTGGCATATCATGCTTTTGGAATTAGGAACAGACACAGAGTATGTGTTCTAATTATGGTCTCTAATGAAGAATATTAAATTCACTAAGCCCTCAAATGATATTTTTCCTTGAATTTCTCTCTAAAAGAAACATAACAGAGAACATGACTTCATATTTCCCAAAGGAAGGGTACATATTTCCTCCTTTATGTTCATTTTCCACCTTTGTAAAGGCTAAATTTTCTTATTAAATCAAGAGTCCAGCTCATATCTCCTGGATACTATTACTTATCCATTCCTACCTTACTTACGTTGAATTCTTCCTATACCATTGTCAGATGCTGTACTCTCTGGACCAGTAGATGACATTACTTTCTAGGAGATACAGAGAAAATTACACACACACACTCACACACACACACACACACACACACACACACAGATATATATGCATGTATACATATGTATGTATATATGTAAATACTATATCTACACACATCCTAAATACACATAAACATACACATATATACATATATACACACATATATAGTCTTTGCTTTGCTTCTCTATTTCTTTTCTTTCCTTTGCTATTCATAATGGAGTGCTGCGTATATGAAGGTTTCTTCTCTGTAATGGTTACATATAAATGTAGTTCTATGAGAAATGCTCTGAAAGCTATTCACTTACCTTAATGAATATTTACAGGAGAAAAGCCATATTAGACTGAGGTTTGGTAGCCACCTGAAGTGATTATAATAAGATTAGATGTGCCCTATCTTTGCTGGCTTGCAGTGTATCAGATTTTCAGATTACTAATCATGTTAGAATAATACTGAATGGCTTTTTAATACCATATCCTACTTAGTATTAAACACTGGACTCATTGATAACACTGATGATACTGTACATAGTAGAGTGGAGGGTGGGGTGGGGATAATACATCGGATGAATCTTGTTCACCCAAATTTGTATGATCAAATGGCAGATGTAACCAGAAAAGCAGGCTGGAAAGTTTGCTTCAATTTTTCCTGCCTTCACTGAAGAAATTACTATATACCTCAAAAGTATCATATTAAGTTAATTTATCATCTTTTGGAGGAAGGGTCTAAAAATCCATTTAAATACTCCTGGTAAACTGACAGTTGTGAAATAAAATGACTGTGTAAGTTCACATTATATTATGTTAATCACCCAAGTGTACGATATTCTATTCAGTTGTTAGATATTTTTCAAAACAGAATGTCTTTTCTTCTAATTGTAACTGGAGCTTTTGCTACAATCCAAATTGTAATCAGAAACTGCCTTCTGGTAGTCACCCCACAGATCTTTCCACTAGGCTTGACATAAGTAATAACTGAGGAAATGAACAGTATCATAAATCTAGTTAGTGAATTTCCTGTAGGATAATGTATAGAAATCACATTTCTATCCAGATATTTAAAAAATTCTAGGGCTCAGGAGACCAAGTCAATATATAATATATCATACAACACTATCTCTCAGGTTTCCTTAATGTTGCTGACAGCTCAAAACTGAAATAGCAGAAGCTACGGGCAAAAAGAAAAAAAATAGACAAAAAAACAAAAAACGAAAACCACCCAAAAATAAAACAAAACAAAAAACCAAAACAACCCCCAAAACAAAACAAAACAACAACAACAACAACAAAACGATCTCTATCACATTGCCCAAGATGGTTGCAAATGTGAAGCGGGATTCCTACAACACAGCAATGCACTGGGAAACCAGGGAGGGAATCAAGGACACTTGGCAAGCTCAAGATAAGGAAATTCAATTTTCCAGTTAAGTAGACGAGAAGAAATGAGAGGTATACCGCTATTTGGATTAGAGTGATATACACATTTTTCCTATTCTTCACAGGATGATATGGGGTCTGCACACTCTAGTGAGAGTCCTCTCCCAGGACTGTCATTAGGTAGCTGTGTTTCTGTGAACAAATCATTTCTGTAGACCTTGATTTTATCTTCCATAAAAATGAGTGAGAGATTGGGAGCATGCTGGCTTCTCATTACCTTCTACCGCAGATACTTAGGCATACATGACAATCAGAAACATTATATATAACACTATTTAAAATGAAAGGGAGGTAAGGAAATATATGTGGCATACCGCTAACAATACACACAAAGTTAATTCTTCCTTGTTCTTGCAGATCAGGAGGCTTTTTTTGTTTTTTTTTCTCCCTTTTTGGGCCAGGAGGTAAGGTACTTCATGTATTCATCTATCCATATATAGTTATTTATCGCATGCCTACTCCCTTCCAGACAGTCTCCTAGGCATCAGGACACAGTAGTAAATGAGTCAAAGGCTCTGCCTTCATGGAACTCATGGGGAACTTCAGACTCTCTTTCAGCTTGGAGTTGCCTACATGGAGGTGGGGTTCTAAGAGATTTGTCTTCAATAAAACAGGGAAATATGCAGCTGGAATCTTCCCCTTTGCCACTCTCTCTAGCTTTTCCTCTTACCCTATTCCTACTTAGGATGCCGATGAAATGTATAGAGTTGTTTATAATTTTTTTAATGTTTATTTATTTTTCAGAGAGAGGGAAAGAGAGAGAGAGAGAGAGAGAGAGAGAGAGACAGAGCACGAGCGGAGGAGGGGCAGAGAGACAGTTCTGAGCTGTCAGCACAGAGCCCGACGTAGGTCTTGAATCCACGAACCACGACATCATGACCTGAGCTGAAGTCAGACACTTAACCAACTGAGCCACTGGGTGCCCCGAAATGCACAGAGTTGTAAAAGACATATTATAGCTTGAGGAGGATTGGTGCATCTTATAAATTATATGAAGAGAATTACAGGATGTATACAGAAATAAATAATGAACACAATATGTGTGTATATTAGTCAGCTAGGGCTGCCAATACAGAATACCACAGACAGGCTTAAGCAACAGAAATGTATTTTCTCCCCGATCTGGAGGCTGGGCTGGATTCTGGAAAGACCTCTCTCCTTGACTTGCAAATGGTTGCCTTCCTTCTGTGTCCTCACATGGCCTTTCCTCTGTGTGCATGCACTCATGTTGTCTATTCCTGTTCTTATGATGGCACCAGTCCTACTGGATTAGGGCCCCAACCCATGACCTTATTTAATTACCTCCCTAAAGGTTCTATCTCCAAATATAGTCACATTGGAGGTTAGGGCTTCAATTTATGGACTGAACTGCATCCCCCTAAAATTCCCAACAGTGTAGACCAATGTTGATAACTATTTTTCTTCTCCACTCTCACAAGGATGTTTTCTAAGAGCACTTAAACAGGGCAACATCATTTTCTGTGCTAGCCACCGTTTCAATCACTGACTTCAATGGTGGAATTGTAATCCCTTCCTCTTCATTTTCATACTTACCCTACTATCTTCAAAGTTTTTCATTTCTGCTTTTTTTTTTTTTAACATTTCTTTATTTATTTTGAGAGAGAGAGAGAGAGAGAGCAAGCACATGCACAAACAGAGAGAGTGGAAGAGATAGAGAATCCCAACCAGGCTTCACACTGTTAGCACAAAGCCCAATGTGGGGCTTGACTACAAATGAGATCATGACCTGAGCTGAAACCAGGTCTGCTTTTCCATCACAACTAAACCTCTAAATTTTATCCTCTGCTTTATAGCCAGGATGCTAAACACTCCAGAAAATTACCACATAATTTATAAAATGTTGTGGCTTCTCGTATTGAGTTCACATATTCCTACTTCTGTGCTCATTAAAACCTTATTCATCCTTTAAGACTAGTGCAAGCAAATCCAGTACTAGGACACATTTCCTAACCGTAACCCTTAGTTAGAATTAAATACTCTAGCCTATCTACCACCACTATGTCTTGGGGATCACTCTACTAGAGTAACTATGATTTCAGTATGCTTGTTTAAAAGTCTATGCCCTTTATTAGGGGGTATTTTGAAAATATGATCTGAATCCAGCAGTTTCCAGTACATATTGAGCTCTCAAAAGTCTTACATATTATTATTTGCTTTGCCACTCTCTATTCCATGCAACGCCCTTGCTCTATGATACTGGAACAAATCAACTCATTGAGTTTGTTTCCTTATTTTTAAAATGGAATTATGGTATATTACTTGTAGGACTGAATGAGAAATATGTGAGAAATTCTAGCATGAGTCTGGCGCATAGAAGATCTACCAAAGTAGGCACTGGAAGAATTGACAGGTTCAGAACGAGATTGAGGTCTAACTGTGCACTGCTCAAAATTGTAAGCTACGGGGCTTAGTCCTTATGTAGCTAGCAATGAAAAATTTTGGGTAGAGTTGTAATATGAACAAAGTACTTGGAACATGGATGAAGAAACTAAGGCACAGAGACATTACATGAAAAGAAATTTGTAGAGCTAGCCCTTATAATGTAAACATAAACTGGGTTACATAATTTTTTCTGTCTCTAAAGATTCATAGCAACCTCTACTACAAATGTCTTAATGTCACTTAATATCCCTTTCTCCATCTATAAAACATAAAGGGTGAATTAAATGATTGCTTTGAGGTAGTATAACCAAATATCAAGGACTATGTTTTGATTAGCTTGTGAAAATGCTAATGTACTTGTAGCAAATGTTAGAAACACTATTTCTCTTTATTTAGCACTCTACATTGAATGTAACATTAAAACAGAGAAATGTCTCATATTAAAAGGATTGAAAAAAACTACAATTCCACAGCAAGAATCATATTTAAAAGTACTGAATGCATGAAGTTTCCTACATATGAATTATGTAGTGATATTTGTAAAGACAAAAGATTATCCTCCAGTTTTTCTTATATTGCACAGGTTAACATATCAGCCATGCTTAAAGCAAGGACTACTATAAGTACATTTCAAAACTCATGGCCCAGGGGCACCTGGGTGGCTCATTTGGTTAAGCATCTGGCTCTTGATTTCTGTTCAGGTCATGATCTCGTGGTTCCTGAGACCCAGCCCTTCACTGGGCTCTGTGCTCACAGCCTGCTTGTGATTCTCTCTCTCCCTGCCCCTCCCCCACTCGTTCTCACTCTACCTCTCAAATAAATAAATAAAACATTAAAAAAATCATGGCCAAGAGAAATGAAGTGAAAAAGAACTAGCCTTCCAAAAGTATTTTTTTATACTAGACTTATTAACATATAATTTGCATAGAGTAAAATGAACTTATTTTAAGCGGACAGGTCAGTGAATTCCAATACATGTACACAGTCATGTAACCATCACCACAGCTGAAATAATGGATCATCAGTCCCAAACATTCCAATAGTAAAAAACATTCTCCTGAACCCTCTGCAATCAATCCACACACCTCCCTCCACCTCCATCCAGCGGCAACCACTATGTACTTTTTATCTTTATAGTTCTGATTTCTGCAAAATATCATATAAATGGAATCAGACAGATGCAGGGTTTTGTTTTGTGTGTTTGCTTTGCATCTAACTTCTTTTTTTTAAGTTTATTTATTTATTTTGAAAGAGAGGAAAGAGAGAGCACAAGTAGGGGCAGGGCAGAGAAAGAGGGAGGAGAG
Organism: Leopardus geoffroyi; assembly: GCF_018350155.1. Lineage (NCBI taxonomy): Eukaryota > Metazoa > Chordata > Mammalia > Carnivora > Felidae > Leopardus > Leopardus geoffroyi. Next base: position 23,876,950 of record NC_059333.1, read on the forward strand.
AGAATTCCAAGGAGGCTCGATACCACCAGTGTGGAGCCCAATGTGGGGCTCAAATTTATAAACTGTGAAATCGTGACTGGAGCCAAGATTGAGAGTCGGACACTTAACTGAGTGAGCCACCCAGGCACCCCTGTATCTAACTTCCTTAACTTAGCATAAAGATCCTGCATTAATCTGTATCTATCTATCTATCTATCTATATATGTATATAGATATATATATCTATATAAATACAGATATATGTATCTATGTATGTATAGATATCTATATATGTGTATATCTATATACATAGATATCTATATTGTATATGTATATACAATCTATATACGTATATATCTATATATGTATATATCTATTTACATATATATCTCTATACATATATACGTATATATCTATATATGTATATATCTATACGTATATATATCTGTGTATCTATACATATATATGTGGATATATATATATATATACGTATAGATATATACATATAAGTAATTTGCTTCTTTTTATTGTTTAGTAGTATTCCATTACATAGTATTGTCATGATTTGTTTATCCATTTTCCAGTTAAAGGTCATTTCATTACTACCAGTTTGGGGTTATCATGAATAACGCTGCTCTGAACATTTCTTATAAAAATATTTGGGTGGACACAGATTTCTCATTTCTCTTGGCTTAATACCTAGGAATGGGATTGCTTGGTAAAATGCTGTTTTCTTACATAGAACACAACTATGTTCCTTTTCAAAGTGGTTGTATTATTTTGCATTTCCATCAGCACGGGTGTTAGAGTACAACCATGTTGCTTTTGTTAGGTTTAGGGTTCTGAAATCTCTATCACTATTCCTCCTTTAATTTCTGTAAGATTTAGATTTGCATATTTAAAGGTCTATTATTAAGCCTATATGCAATTAGGAAGCACATCTTCATGACGACATAAGCATTTTATAATTATGAAATATCCCTCTTCGTAAAGTGAAGGGCATTTGCAGATGTAATAAAGGTCCAAAATCCACTGATTTTGAGTTAATTAAAAGGGCCATTATCCTCTGTGGGCCTGAATTAATCAAAGGAACTGAGCCCTTCCTGAAGTCGGAGATCCTCTCTACTTGGCTGGCTTTGAAGAAGTGAACTCCCATGAAGTAAGCAGCCATGACGGGGAAGCCTACCTCAAGACGAATCATGGGTGGGAGAGAACAAAGCCTCCCTCCTACAGCCACAAGGAAAAGAATACTGCCGGAAACCTGAGGGAGCACAGAAGTTAAGTGGCTTTTTGCTAGTTTAGCCGCCTAGGAGCCTGTAGCTCCAGCCAACCACGGTACTGCAGACCGGGGAGACTGAAACACAGAACCTAATTAAGCTATACCTAGAATTGGGCCTTACAGAAACTGTGAGATAATAAATGCGTGAAGTTTTTAAGCCATTAAGTTTGCAGTAGTTTATAACACAGCATTAATCACTGACTTTAGAATCCTTAAGGAGCCAGACTTCATGTGGACATCTCAGTTCTGCTGGACCACCAAAGCGATTCTAAGAACTCAGTATCTCTGTTACAGTGCGTGTCTTTACCATTTATCCAATGGAAGCCCCAGTGATGCCATTTATATACTGCTAATCCTTGCCTTCTCTGATTCTCTCTTTCTCTGTGTGTGTCTCTCTCTCCCTTCCCCTGTAAGTGGAAGTCACTGAAAGTTTTTCTTGTTATGAAACAAAGCATTAAAATCAAAATACAGTTAATGTGCAAATGGAAGCAGAACTATTTTTAATATAACATGATTATAAAAATATATTGGTATATAAACAAATAATTAGGTGGTAAAGACTCTTTAACTAGGTACATTTTTCACCTTAAAAAAAGGTATCCGAATAATACAAAATCTGTTTTCAAATGTGAATAAAATAGAAATAACACTTTTGAATAACATACATATGCTAAATTTTTTAGTACTTTAATTGGGAAACCATAGATTTAATAAGGCAAAAGAAAAGTCAACTTTCAAATTCCTCATAACTGTGGTGACTCTAAATACTCTGGCTTTAATCATTATTTGCCTGTCCAGCCCAGCCTCTGGAAAAATCTACATACCTAGTCTAGCATGAGGACTCAGGTTTATATATCCATGCATTGTTAATACATATCTTCAACCAAGACATCTTATTATCATTTTATTCTTCACATGTTGACATAAGGCATTTTATTCCCTGAATTGACTATGTAAATTCAAACTTCAAATAAAGTCTCCCTAAATCTCAAACCTCTAAGAAGAATTTGCTCAGTGGTATTATTTCACCAAAATTTCACTATTAATATTCCATAGCAAATAAACCTCATCAGAATTGATCTTTTTGAAATGTGGACTTCTGGAACAAAATATAACGTTACATAGAAATATAGTTTCTATAAACCTGCAATGCATTAGAAGTGTATGAAATTTCAGAACTTAAAATGCTCATAAATACTGAATCTGATCTTAAGCCTCTCTCTTTCTCAGATAAAAATCACACATCTCTCTTTTTCTCTCTCACAGATAAAAATAACATCTGTGTGAAAGAAAACACAACGAACCAAAGGCCAAGGCCTAGAAAGTGCTCTGTTTTCTGTCTCCTCACTACTTTGTCAAGAAGAGATATGGTAAGACCAGGATAGAGCATGGTTTTGGATTTTGCACTTTTTTTTTTAAAGCAAAGACCTATATAATCAAAACAAATAGTGTTGAGCTAGTTAAACTGAAGAGTCAATCACCTAGGTTAAATGACATATGAAATGACACACGAGAGTCATTTTGCATCAAAATGAAAAGGTTTTTTCAGCTGCTGAAGTGAATCTTAAGCCACTGAAGGTGTGCACATTTAACAAATTGCTCTGCTTGAGCAATTCTGTCAAAAAGGACAGTAATGTCAGGCTGAACTATATAGGCTCCCTGATTAATAGAAGTCCCCATATGATGGAGTAAGTTACAACCTTAATGTACAAATAATGAACCTCTATTAAAAGGAAGGGTATCATAAATCAAAATACCGTAGAAAAACCATAAACCTGTGGCAACATAATGGCCACCAGGGCCCAAGCTATATTAATCTTGTATGGTGCAATATCATTTCTCTAGGTGAGACAACTAAATATATCCCATATGAAAGTGAATTATGAGTGTGATAAAGGTTCTGGACTTCATTTAAGTTAATGGCAAGGTTCATATTGAGATACCCCCTGGTTAACTCCTCCTGTCTGTCTTGAACCCTGCTTCAGCTAAAGCAAACATCAACTTGCTCAATATTCATTCTAAGCCTTTTATTTGTCTGAAATGTGCTCATAAAGAAAAAAAGGAGGGGCGCCTGGGTGGCGCAGTCGGTTGGGCGTCCGACTTCAGCCAGGTCACAATCTCGCGGTCCGTGGGTTCGAGCCCCGCGTCGGGCTCTGGGCTGATGGCTCAGAGCCTGGAGCCTGTTTCCGATTCTGTGTCTCCCTCTCTCTCTGCCCCTCCCCCGTTCATGCTCTGTCTCTCTCTGTCCCAAAAATAAATAAACGTTGGAAAAAAAAAAAAAAAAAAAGAAAAAAAGGAAAACAAAAATAGGACAGAAGTAAACATAAATTATCTCTCCTTCCAAATAATTTTAGCTTTCCTTTTCCTCAGCTGGTATACCTAATTTTATTTGAACATTCTGTATATATAGTCTATCTCTATTTATATGTATACACACTATTTCATAACCTTATAGCACCATGTCTAACATTGAAATATATGCCTTTTAATTTTTTTATTTATGCCTTTGATCTATTTTTTTTTCTATTACGAATTGCATATTAGAAGTAAACCTTCCACATGAACTAAATTCTGAATAGCAAAGATACTATTTAGCATAAAGTATCACAGCATAGCATTTTGTTTGGAAACTTTTCACTTACAGTTTAATGTAACAGAAGTAATTTTCTGTTAGTATACTCTGCTGTGCCCTGATTTACAACCATCTCCTATGGATAAGACAGATTCTAGTAGGATGGAAAATCCAGGTTGACTGCTTACACATTTTGTGCCTATTCAAAAACATTTGTATTCAGTCTTATTCTATTCGAAATTGTTCATCGTGTGATCAGGGTGTTTCCACACCATCTGGAGCAAGGTTCAATCGTATCTGCTGCTTGCTTTTAGGGATACATGTGGTCTTAGTTGTAACAGGCGTGTATTTTAATTATTTGACTATTTACTTGCCCATAATGAATTTAAACTTAGTTCTGGAATTTGGTTCTATATTAGATATTTTGATATTATCCACACAAACATATCTCAGATTTTTTTCCCCCTGAGTCTCCTTTGGTAACTCAGTCAGTTGAGGATGTCCCCTATTTAGCACCAGGCTGATCCATACTTCTAGGCTCATACTTGTTGGCATTAATTCACTAAATTATATGATCATATGGAATCCCAGAGGGCCTTGGGTTGTTAATAATTGTCTGTTTCAATATCTATTCTGTGGGTTCCACCATCATGCCAGAATAACAAGCTTATGCAACCTTTACATTTTGTGCCTGATTTTTCAAGTCATTATAAAATCCTAGTCCCCTAAGGTAGGGCCAGGGTAATGGATAGGAGGGTAGGGAACTGTTATTTTCTTGCTTGGCTTTGTGACACAGGAGACTTAATTAGGCGACATATATACATAGAGTGATAACAATAAAGAAGTGGATGTAATACAGTCATACATAATGTGAAGGTGCCTAGATGAATCTTCTGCTTAGGATCATGAGAAGAACAACCTTTGAGACAGCACTAAAATGAAGAATTGTCATGTATGCGATCATTTGAGAGGTTTTTGAATCAGAAAACAAATAAAACCCCAAAATGACAAATAAACAAATTGAAAATGCCTTGGAGGAGAAAACTACTTAGCATTTTGGGGCAAGCAGAAAGAAAGTCATTATGACTAGGGTGTTGAATATCAGGTAGGAATTATAGACATGTGGCCAGATCAGATTCAGGAGCCAAATTTGTAGGCTATCATGAGTACCTTGATATTTATGCTTTAAAAACTTTATTATGGTTGCTTTACAAAAAGAAGATGGGAGCACAACAGGAGCAGAGGGAGAGACAGTCATTTGGACACTAGAATTAGAGTTTTCTGGAGAAGTGATCACAGCTTAGAGCAGGAGTATAGCCCCACAGAGAATGAGAACTAATAAAAATAGATTTGGGCCTGAGCATATCTCAAAAAATTATATGTATTAAAGATATGAATGGTGTGGGGTGCCTGGGTGGCTCAGCTGGTTGAGTGTTCAGCTGTTGATTTCAGCTCAGGTCATGATCCCAGGGTCATGGGATTGAGCCCTGCATCATGCTCTGTACTGAGCATGGAGCCTGCTTTAGATTCTCTCTCTCTCTCTCTCTCTCTCTCTCTCTCTCTCTCTCTCTCTCTCCCCCCCCCCCCCGGCCCTATCCCTTACTCGCATGCACTCTCTCTCTCTCTTTCTAAAAAAATAATAAATTAATTAAATAAACAAACAAAAACAGATACAAATGGTGTATAATTTCCTTAAATGGAGAAGACTTAAAAAAATTGTTGTGGGTGAGGGGATTGAAGGCTGTGTTCTGTTTTAGCCACATTCATTCTGAGCAATAAATGATCTGCTGTCTCGAGGCATGTACTCCACAACTACATTTGAATAAAGGAAGACTGAATAAACCAATGAGATACCTGTAAAAACCCAACTGCAGAAAATGTGTGTGTATATATTCTCAGAACAGAATTATGTGTAGGCCAGGAGTATGGTTTTGGGAGTCATCACATACAATGAGCATTGAGAACAAAACTAGAATTCAAATTATAATAGGCAAAGGCATACTGTAAGGGTGTTGAGAGAAAGCTGGCCTTACGGTAGGAGAAAGACCAACTGGCTGTAGTGTCATGGAACGCTATCCTACACCACAATTAGATCAAAAGCTCAGATCCCGGGGCGCCTGGGTGGCGCAGTCGGTTAAGCGTCCGACTTCAGCCAGGTCACGATCTCGCGGTCCGTGAGTTCGAGCCCCGCGTCGGGCTCTGGGCTGATGGCTCAGAGCCTGGAGCCTGTTTCCGATTCTGTGTCTCCCTCTCTCTCTGCCCCTCCCCCGGTCATGCTCTGTCTCTTTCTGTCCCAAAAATAAATAAACGTTGAAAAAAAAATTTAAAAAAAAAAAAAAAAAAAAAAAAAGCTCAGATCCCTAGTATATCTAGATATTCAATAAATACCGATTGGGTGCTTATAAGTTTCTGAGCCAGTACCTAAGACAGAGGGAATAAAGAGATGTCCATACTACATGGTCCATGACCATACTACATGGTCACTGTCTTTGAGACACTCACTCTAATGGGAGATAAGGGCATAAATGAATTACAAGACATTGTGGCCAATGCCAAGATTTTAGTACTCTTCTCTCCGAATAACATTTCCTGAAGAGAATATGTGAAATGGACGTATCTCAAACATCTAAATCATAGAGCTCAGGGTGACAAGAGCACAACCAGGCTTCTAGTTCTCATGAACACGAAGTGAAAACATTCTTGGGGATTTTTGCCTTGTTTGTGTGATAAAATAGGCATTTTGTTTCTTTAAATGTACACTGTAATCAGAAGTAATACATCCACTTTAAAAGAAAGTAGAGTAAATACTGAATAAATGCTAACTATTGATGTGTTGCAACATGAATCCAACTTGAAGATTTGGGGAGTTTGGGATTCTGAGGATCAAATTCCAAAAATTATTGCTATAGATTATTGGGATAATATTGTAATACTGTGATAATATAATATCAAGTAAGTACTGTGGTATCCTAAAACCTATGGAATTTCTTGTGGTGAGAACTAGAAGGGTGTCTTTTGTTATGCTAATGAGGTGATTTGCAAAGCACTCAGCAGGAGCTCACAGTGTGATTAGAAGTTGGAACTTTCAGCCTCCCACCTGACCTCCTGAGAGGGGAAAGGGGTTGGAGATGAAGTTCAATGCCCAATGGCCAACGACTTAATCTATCATACCTATTAAAAAAAATAATAATGTTTATTTATTTTTGAGAGAAAGAGAAAGAGAGACAGAGTGCAACCGGGAGAGGGGCAGAGCAGGAGACATAGAATCTGAAGCAAGCTCCAGGCTCTGAGCTGTCAGCCCAGAGCCAGATGCAGGGCTGGAACTCACCAACCGTGAGATCATGACATGAGCCAAAGTTGGATGCTTAACTGGCTGAGCCACCTAGGAACCCCTATCATGCCTATTTAATGAAGCCTCCACAAAACCCCAGAAAGATAGGGTTCAGAGGTTCCTGGCTGATGAACCTGTGCAGGGACTGGGAAAGTGGCGTGCCCAAGGAGGGCCTGGAAGCTCCATGCTCCTTTCCATATACCTCACCCTCTGCATCTCCATCTGGCTGCTCCTGTGTTAGATTCTTTTATAATAAATGGTAATCTAGTAACTAAAATGTTTTTCTGAGTTCTGTGAGCCACTCCAGCAAATTAGTCAAACCCAAAGAGGAGGTTGTGGGGACCTCTGATTTATAACCAGTCAGACAGAAGCACAGCTAACAACCTGAACTTACAATTGACATCTGAATTGAAGAGAGTCTCATGGGTCCAACCCTTAGCCTGTGGAATTTGGCACTATCTACAGGCAGAATTCTGTTGAATTGTAGGATTATCCACCTTATATTCCAAAACTGGTGTTATGTTAAAACACACACACACACACACACACACACACACACACACAGTGGAGTGTGGAATCAGAAATAGTAAATTTTTTAATGTTTTTTTATTTATTTTTGATGGAGAGAGAGAGAGAGAAAGCATGAGCAGGGGAGGGGCAGAGAGAGAGGGAGACACAGAATCAGAAGCAGGGTCCAGGTTCTAAGCTGTCAGCACAGAGCCCAACGCAGGGCTCAAACCCACAAACTGTGAGATCATGACCTGAGCCGAAGCTGGACGCTCAACCGACTGAGCCACCCAGGCGTCCCGGGAATCAGGAATATTAAATGAGAAGTTTATGTCACTATATTTTTTTGTTACTATCTAGAATGTATAATAAACTTTATTTTTTAATATAACAGAAATATGCAAAACATACGTGGAAATAAAATATTTCTACTTGTAGGATCGAGTGACAGAAGTCAAATTGCACCTTGTAACAGAAGCTGAAGGATTCTGGGAAATTTTTCAGTGTTATTTACAATGTCCTAAATGAGTAGTATATCTAAGAAAAAATACCATATGTATTTTGAAGTCAAAGTAAAAACAAAGCAAATGTGAATATATTGTTACATTAAACTTGACATTTTAAATGGCAATGTTAATAAATGCATTTCTATAAAGTGGTGGTGATAAAATGAAATGTTTCTATAGAGAAATGGATGTCATATGTTAGGCTAACAGGCCAAGCTTTTTGTTGAGCACTCATCTGCCATACGAGTGTGATGAAAGCCACAAAGAGCTCAATAGACTTTTTCTTGGACCACTGACAGTAACTTTCTGTCAGAAAAAAGACTGATTCCATTTAGGGTGTATATTCTAAACAATTATATATTCTCAATCATAACAATGCTGATAAATAAAGATTCATTTAATTAAGAATATTTCATGAAAAATTAAAATTATTTACATTTGGCACTGAAAATTATGTGAAAATACCATTACAATATTTTAATACCCTCACAATCAATATTCAAATACGCAGGTAAAGTTAAAATTACTCTTTCCAGTTCTCAAAAATACTAATAGATCTTATTCAAAAAAACTCCAGTAAATATCACTAGTTAATGGATTATGTTCAATTAATAGATGATGACTCAATGTACAGATGCATAACTTTTTAAATTTTTTTTTTTTTTTTTCAACGTTTATCTATCCTTGGGACAGAGAGAGACAGAGCATGAACGGGGGAGGGGCAGAGAAAGAGGGAGACACAGAATCGGAAACAGGCTCCAGGCTCTGAGCCATCAGCCCAGAGCCTGATGCGGGGCTCGAACTCACGGACCGCGAGATCGTGACCTGGCTGAAGTCGGACGCTTAACCGACTGCGCCACCCAGGCGCCCCTGGATGCATAACTTTTTATCTAACTGGTCTCCTATTGCATATTTAGGCTGTTTCTTATACGGCTCTGTTAATTTTAAAAAGGTGTTTGGATTCTATTACAATACTAGAAAGGGTTTGCAAAAATTAGACATGCTTCCATATTTCTGCTTCCCTTTTTGTTTCTTTAACTTCATTTTTCCTAAATTATTTCAAAGTCAAAGTCAATCTGTTGAATCATTTTACATTAGCTAGTAGTTGTCACTTTGGTGGTTTAGTGATATAAGAAAGCATCAGGCTTAATTCCAGACCAGTGTAATTTCTGTTGCTCTCACATTAGATGTTGTATTTAATTTATAGTTTCACTTTAGGAGACATACAATTTGTAGATAAACAATTTGTAGATAAGACCAAGCTAATCACTTGAAGGACTGTGAAACATAATGGAGTTAGACTTTGGATTCTCTCTCCATAGCCTATTAGAATTTAAACACTCCCTGGTCTTCACTTTACTCATGTGAGTGAACAAACAAAATTATACTACTCCTTAAAGAGTATCATTAAAAAAATATGTAAAGAATAGCAAATTGTCTACTATCTAGAAAAAATTCAATAAATGGAAGAAGTTATTTTTATGGACTTATTTTCCCCAGAATTTTGAGAAGCTTTAAAAGTAATCCTCAGAAATAAGAGACTAAAAACAACCTAAAGTGAATATATATGCTTGCTCGTCAATGAATCTTACATTCCTTTCACAAATAATCAGCTGATGTGATAAGAAATTTTCTTATTTTAGGTCAATATGTCTTATAAGTTCAATCAAAGTAAGTTTGTTCTATTCTTAAGAAACTTATCTTGTATAATAGGGAAATTTGAAGAAAGATAACAAGTATTCATGTAATATATGATAAATAAAATACAGTACATAATATAAAAATTTATCAATTTTAGATATTTTCTTAGTTAAACCTGTTATACAAGTTCTAGTTATTTAGAACTACACTTTTCTCATCAACTTAAAACTAGTAAAACCTTTTAAGCAATAACATCTTTTTTTTAAAAAAATTAATGTTTATTTATTTTTGAGAGAAAGAGAGAGACTGCAAGTGGGGGAGGGGCAGACAGAGAGAGAGGGAGACACAGAATATGAAGCAGGTTCCAGGTTCTGAGCTGTCAACACAAAGCCCAATGCACAGCTTGGACTCATGAGCTGCGAGATCATGACCTAGGCCGAAGTCAGATGCTTAACCGACTGAGCCACCCAGATGCCTCTTAAACAATAACACCTTAAGTTTATCCATGAAAAGTGAGAGACTGAATGTACAAATGGACAATGGCCAGACCATATATAAAGGCAGAATTCTGACTTCTAATCTGTAGCAACCAGCCCAGGAACCAACCCATTTTCTAGAATAACCAGCACAGGAAGCCAAACTATTATCTACAAGTCAATGCAGGAATTCAGACCACTCATTATCTCTATCAAACATTCCAAAAGTCAAACAATAACACCTGTAACAATCAGCCTAAGATGGCCAGGTGTTGATTAGTAACTCTCAGCTTCCCTAATTTTTGTCCCTATTTAAAACACAGGACCAAACAGAAAAGCCAGACAAAGCACGCCTTGATTGGAGCCTGTTAGCCCACATTTATCTTGCCCATGCCAACTGCCTCCAATCCGGACATACCTGAAGCCTCCTCTTTTTTCTATTATAAAGCTTTCCTGTGTTGCCCACCTCTGAGTTTCTGCCAAAGCACAAGTGATGGTTGATGACTCCCTTGCAATTCCAAGTCCTGAAAAACAGTGTTTGCCTGTTCTTATTCTGTTGGTCTTTATTTCCACAAAAGAAAAGACAAAGTAATTAAAAATCATTGATGATTTCTAATATGAAGCAAACCTAAAAAGTGAGAATATGGAATCAGTACAAATGAAATAAAATCTCACTCCAAGTGGATGCTACAACCTTACCAATATGTCTACCCTAAATTGGCACCATCAATAGCTGTGTTTCCTTCCTTAAGATTTAAAAGGATGCCTAGATAGGGCCTAGATAGGGCGTAACACATTAATAGCGAATTAGCACATGCCTCTCTAAAAACTAATACAAAAGAGCTTTATGATTTTTTCTTTTACTTTTCAAATTGAGTGTATAAGAATATTAAGTCAGAAATAAATGTCTCTAAAAATTCTTTCTATAAAGTTTTTATAGAAGACATAAATCTAAATTGAATACTTATTCAGAGAAGTGAATGACCACCAAAAGGTCTCACAGAAGATTAGGGAAGGAGAAGGAGAAGGAGAAGGAGAAGGAGAAGGAGAAGATTAGGGAAGGAGAAGGAGAAGGAGGAGGAGGAGGAGGAGGAGGAGGAGAAGGAGAAGGAGGAGGAGGAGGAGGAGGAGGAGGAGAAGGAGGAGGAGGAGGAGGAGGAGGAGGAGGAGGAGGAGAAGGAGAAGGAGAAGGAAGAGGAGAAGGAGGAAGAGGAGGAGGAGGAGGAAGAGGAGGAGGAGGGGGAAGAGAGAGAGGGGAGGGGGAGGGGGAGGAGGGGAAGGAGAAAAGAAATACATTATAGGGATTGAGGTAAATTATAGGGACTGAGGAGGAGGAGGAGGAGGAGGGGAGAGGAGGAGAAAAGAAATACATTACAGGGACTGAGGTAAATTTGTATAATGCCATTAAGGCTCTCTTAACACTAAGCAACTAACCATCAAACCAGATTACGAATGCGGTAATTTTAAAATATGACCTGAAAAGGGAAAAAAAAAAACCCATCTAATTTTGCTTCTTCCCCAGTAAAATTATTAAATTCTAACTAGAATTTTTAAGCAAAGAGAGGGATTCCCTAACATAAATAACAATTATAAACTATTATCCAGTCATTTTGGATACAAAAAACTATACAAAAGAGCAATATAAAAAAGCTATACATATATTTAGCACAAATTAAAAACTCAGTACTGTGAAAAGTTCTTGTACATCTAAGTCACTCACTTAATGAGCTCTGTTTGATTATTTGGAATCCTATGATACAGACTTTCTGTTTTTTTGTTTTTTTTTTTTAATTTTTTTTCAACGTTTATTTATTTTTTTGGGACAGAGAGAGACAGAGCATGAACGGGGGAGGGGCAGAGAGAGAGGGAGACACAGAATCGGAAACAGGCTCCAGGCTCCGAGCCATCAGCCCAGAGCCCGACGCGGGGCTCGAACTCACGGACTGCGAGATCGTGACCTGGCTGAAGTCGGACATTTAACCAACTGCGCCACCCAGGCGCCCCCAGACTTTCTGTTTTGACCAGCGCCTCATGTGACATGCCATATTCTATTCAATAGTCACTTAAAATGACAACCTGTTACATAATACATAAAGTATTCCATTTAAGACTATCAACTCCATTAACAACAAACCGTAACTCCTCTTATGGAGTTCACTGTTAAAAAAAAAAGTCCATATGCATAAAAACAGCCCAAATTGCTTTGGAATATATATATGTTTAATGTAGAGTGAAAAATATAACTTCATGTCTTTCTGTTTATGTAACGCTACACCAAAGAAGTGAAATTTTCAAGAAAGAAGATGTAGATAATTAGGTAATCGGTCCTTTTCAGAGTTACTACCATGCTCAGTTTAAATGATTAGAGCTTAATATAGTTGAGAAGGAAGAAATGTAGAAATATATATTGATATTTAATTTAGGTAATTGTGTTATAAAGTAACTGGGGGAAAAAGGATGATTAAGGGAAAAAGATAAATCATCATTACACTTCCATTTCCAAAAGTGGTAGCTGTTGGATATGTCATATATTATAAATATCATTAGACCTTGCCAGGTAATTGTAGTATGACATTAAGTCAAATGGTTCAATTTTAGTCCTTGTGTTTTTTTTTCCCCCTCGGATATGATGGATTTCATGCAAAGCAAAATAAACCTTTTATAATCAATCATATAATTGATTTTTGAATATCGCACATGATTCACAGAAAGGGATATTGTGGGATCTCTATTTTCCATTTTAAATCTCAATGAAATATAATTTCATTTAGTAACATATGGAATCATTTGAGTCACAATTAAATATATAAGCTTGGATGTTTCTCAGTGTGTGAAATATGTTGCAACAAAATCACCCTGCAAAGCTATCATTTATGTATATCTACAAAATTCTTGCAGCATATTTCACAGGAAAAGGTGCTGGTTCTGTAGAGAAAAAAAATAAAACTAAAAAATTAAAATTATTAAAATTGTAAAAAACCCAGAAAGGTAAATTGTAACTGGGCAAATTAAAGGAAGAAATAGAAAAAATAAACAATGTGCAATTTTCAAGAATAATAAACTATTATTTAGTAAAAATTCTCTAGCAATATCATATTTTGAATTGATTTAACTACTGATTTTTTTCTGGCTATTTTGGGTTAATTTCTTTACCAGTAGGAGAATTCAATTACTGAGACTTCATTTTCCCTGTTAACATTCTACTTGTCTAGTATGTGGTCACTACTTTTTTACATGCAGCTTTATCAGACTGTATGTGCACAAAAACACAGGTGACAAAGCAGGGCTTACAAGACTATGTGAAAAAAAAACATATATAGGTGTGATTTTTCAGTAGAGCATTTACTGTGGTGAATGCTATAATATATAAAATGTGAAATTCTTATATAGTGAGAGCCTGAAAAATTAGTACCTAAATTGGATGTCATGTCAATGTATAAAATTTGTTCCTGTCAAGCATGTTATTGAAAGTGACATTATCACACCCTTATGTAAGTGTCTTTGATTGATTGGTATAGCCAAATACATGTAATAAAGAACAAGGTAATATTTGATATCAAGTAACCTATTACCAACCTGTTTTAAAATTTTAGGTTTTCAACCTTATTTCCTGGTGGTTTTAGAGTTTAAAAAGAAAGTTTAAGTGACAGACTACTATTTCACCATTTTTACTCACAGTATAAAAGCCATTTAAAAAATCTGAGATATTCTTAAATAATCTGGTCAATATCAATGTACATAAACAAATTTCCTGAGATAAAACTCTAAATATAGAAAATTTATTTACATTTTACTCTAATTTTGAAGCGTATCATACAGTGTTTCACCCCAAAAATACTCTATTTAAATACCTTATATTTTTCTTCCATAACTTCATTTCCCACAGAATTCAGCAATTTAAATCCAATACGTTTTAAAATTGTTATCTCATTTTTTTCTCTAGCAATGCACTTAGATTCTACACACACTAAATCTATTTTCAGTAGAGCAAGTGATGAAATAAACAAGGTTCAGAAATCACTGAAATAAGTCCTGAAATGACCCTGATAAGCGACTTGCCTGATTTTGCCTCAGTTTCCCCATTTGTGATCATATTTGCGCTCTGAATTAGAACAAATGAAATTGTGTTTCTGAAAGCATTTGGTATACTTTAAGCTTAAAGTTGCTATGCAAATAAAATATTATTATTACTATGTATATTTCATGCGTATATAAGTCAAATGAATGTCTGAGATCTGTTCAGTCAGAATTTATTTATATTAATCAATGACAGAATGCAAACTGTCAAGTGTTAAAAGATTGTAGATTTGAATGTGTACATATGTCTATAATTATATTAAAATACTGAGAATGCTCATTTGAAAGGAGCATCTGCTTTACATGACAATCTAACAAGTTTGTCAAACCAAGTTATTTTTAAAAATCCATATTTTGCATTAGTAAACAAAAACAAATTCTTCAACAGGGAAGAACAAATAAACATCTGAAATTACATTTTACAGCAATACATTTTCTGTATAATCCAGAATCTTTATGTATTTTCTTCCTATAAATTTTGTTCAAACATATAAGAATAATATTTCCTTCAGATAAATCCCTTAGTCTCATTTCTTTTCAGCTACAATGTAAGGTTTTCTAATCAGGGTACAATATAGAGGGAAAATTATTGGACTAGTTTTCCAAACACAAGAGTTCTTAATATAGCACTTTTAGTAACTAGGCTGCTATATCACCCAAATCTCATCATAATTTTTCTATGACTGAATGATATAACTAATAAGAAAATTTTGGGGTTTACCTGGGTAGCTCAGTCAATTAAGTGTCCTGCTTTTGATCTCAGCTCAGGTCTTGATCTCAGGGTCGTGAGTTCAAGTCCTGTGTTGGGCTCTGCACTGAGCATGAAGCCTACTTAAAAAAAAAAAAAAATTCTTTGGTAAGGATATACTACTGCTTGCTTAAAAGGTATTAGGAATATTTCACTTCCTCCTGTAGCTTCCAGGAGTACTGCACAAATAATTCCACTTGTCCTAAGAAGTTTGTGAAGTCATAGATATGAAGTAGCATGGGTGTAGAAATCAAATTAGATATTTCACGTAAAAATTCTTTTAAAGAGTAAATGTTGGTCAGCTGTATTTTACCATCATTTTTATTTTTGATTCCCCTTCCTATTTTAGAAGTGAGGGAATGAGACAGAGAAAGACAGAGATAGAGAATATACAAATGGGGAAACTGTTTTGGACACAATTTGCTTCTTTAGGCTCCTCCAATCCCACAGTATTAGCATTAAAAGAGATTTCTAGACACGCTTCATGGAGAAAAATTAATTAAATCCCAAATTTAACATTTAAACCAGAGTAATCTATTCACAAACTCACCTTTTATCATTCATCCACATCTTTCTAAACTTGTTACAAATTCACAGGCATGAAAACTATCCCTTAATTAAATTTCAAAATAAAAATTATTTATTCAAGTTCATGATGAAATACTATATAAAGGAATAATACAGCTGTAGACTCCAATTAATTTTGCAACTAATTTTAATGATGTCAACTACAAAATTTCTTAAATTAATATAGTAAACATTTTAAAAACTAAATATGGAATACCTGAGAAGATACCCTCTTAATATCTTTTAAAGTTTTTTTTTGTATTTTTTGTTTTTGTTTTTTGTTTTTTTTTTTAGTGTTTATAATATTTATTGTCACCAGGGAGCATATATTGATTTTTTTCTTTTTCTTATTAATTTTATTTTTTAAATTTATATCCAAATTAGTTAGCATATAGTGCAACAATGATTTCAGAAGTAGATTCCTTAATGCCCCTTATCCATTTAGCCCATTCCGCCTCCCACAACCCCTCCAGTAAGCCTCTGTTTGTTCTCCATATTTAAGAGTCTCTTCTGTTTTGTCCCCCTCCCTGTTTTTGTAATATTTTTGCTTCCCTTCCCTTATGTTCACCTGTTCTGTGTCTTAAAGTCCTCATATGAGTGAAGTCATATGATATTTGTCTTTCTCTGACTGACTAATTCACTTAGCATAATATCCTCTAGTTCCACCCACGTAGATGCAAATGGCAAGATTTCATTCTTTTTGATTGCCAAGTAATACTCCATTGTATATATATATACCACATCTTCTTTATTAAGGTTTTTTTTTAATGTTTATTTATTTTGAGAGAGAGAGAGAGAGAGAGCATGAACAGGGGAGGGGCAGAGAGACAGAGAATCCCAAACAGGCTCTGTGCTGTCAGTGCAGAGCCTGATGTGGGTCTTGATCTCAGGAACCATGAGATCATGACCTGAGCTGAAATCAAAAACCAGATGCTTAACGGAATGAGCCACCCAGGCGCCCCCGGAATAGTTTTCCCAGAGTCACAAGCTAATAAAAGATGGAGCTGGTCTTTGAACCCAAGAGGTCAAATATCAGAGTTGTTGCTTTTTGCTTTTTACAACACAATCTTTCAAGAGTGTTTTGTTAGAATGAAAACCAGAGGATGCTAATATGTAATGAATAAACACTGAGGAGTCTGGCTCCCGGTTAAAAAAAACTACCTGTGGATTTTTAGGCCTGGCCAAAGACAATTACAAAGGTTTTACCTAACAGGCCTCACAGAGAAAGTTCCCCTCCACACACCCAATGTGGTACATAGGGTATTACAGTTTCTGGAAGGAGCAGCAGCCAAGGACCCTGGCCCCCTAGGCTGGTCATGTTCTTATAGTTACATTCATAGCCCAGGTGCCTCTACCGAAGCCCCTTATCAGAGGGGAGGGGAGAACACTGAAGGCACTTTCCCTCCACTTGGGACTCAGCATTCAGAACTTCACTCTTACCCCTTTCCACTGCCATCTCCACATTCCCTGGGTTCATAACATTGTAGGAGACTTTTGTTGGAGGGGGGAGTCCCTTGGCAGTGAGATCATTGGGAGGCAGAAAGACCCTGCATCTGTTCTGACCTACTCAACTTTCAATACGCCCTTCCTTGAGGTTAAAAATGAAATAGGGAGGAACTATGCCATTGAGCCTTTTGTTTATACTACTGCAGTAAGTGATGAGAGTCTTGATTTTTACTTTGATTTTGGCTTGCTGTCTTAATGACATACTGAACACCTGGCAGTTCAGCTCAACTGAGCTCCTGACAAGGACATGTGCAATTGCATCAAGTTCTTAGAACACAAGAAAGGAAGATAATCCAAAGATATCTCTGGAAATTAACAGCATTGCTAGAAGGCGGCTCTGAAGAATGGTGGAGAAGTTGGGAACCCATGTTGGGAAATTCTACAATCAATGTCAGTTTGGGGAGGTAAAAAATCAAATGCTGAATGTAGACTGCATGTCAGAATCTTTTTTTTTTTTTTTTGGTGAGACAGATAATACCCGAAAGGGGCTGAGATTGAGGGATTTGTTTTGTGCTGTTTAAATATGGTGAGATTGAAGTGTTGTGATAGTAAATAGAAAGTCAATTAGGAAAGCCCGAAGACATGGGGTGCTTGGGTGGCCCAGTCAGTTAAGCTTCTGACTCTTGGTTTTGGCTTTTATGATCTCACGGTTCATGAGTTTGAGCCCCGCATTGGACTCTGTGCTGACAGTGCAGAGTTTGCTTGGGATTCTCTCTCTCTTCCTCTCTGTCTGTCTCTCTCTCTGCCCTTCCTGCTCTCTCTCTCTCTCTCAACATAAATAAATAAACTTAAAAAAAAGGAAAAGCCCAAAGATAAAGGAGATAAAATATTAAATAATACTAAGTTTCTAAAAGTGGAAGGGGTACCTGTGCAAGAATTGGTCTCAGATGGGGGTAGGGTCAAAGTCTCCATTACAATAGAAGAAAAAGTAAAGGACGAGTGCAGATGCCAGCCAACTTGGAGAAGTGATGGTAGCAAACACAGGTTCTTATAATTTATCACTGTGGAAGCTGGGATATTTATGTCCTATAAGAAAAGTAGATATTGGGGCACCTGGGTGGCTCAGCCGGTTAAGCGGCCGACTTTGGCTCAGGTCGTGATCTCGCGGTCCGTGAGTTCAAGCCCCGCATCGGGCTCTGTGCTGATAGCTGGGAGCCTAGACCTGCTTTGGATTCTGTGTCTCCCTCTCTCTCTGCCCCTCCCCCGTTCACGCTCTGTCTCTCTCTGCCTTTCAAAAATGAATAAATGTTAAAAAAAAAAAAAAGAAATGTAGATATTACAGAGGAGCAGATATTGGGAAAAGTGTGAGAAGTATAAAAAAACCAAGAAGATGAGAGTGTGTTCCCTCCAAAGGCATACACCCGATGCTGAAGGCAGAACACGCAATACAGGAAGAAGAGTTCAGTAGTAAGGATAAACAGCTGGTTTTCCAAGTTCCCCCAAGACACCATTAAAAACCCCAGAATATGGCATCTTGCTTCCAGAAGCCTCTCATAGGGCAATAGTTCATTCATTTTAGAAACTGAATTCCAAGGACTCTGGTCTCGGGCAAAATAGACAAAGAAAAGGGTAGGTGCTTCACTGTAAACAGGGATCATTTGAAAATCTGCCTAGGGAAAACTGAAATCTCTCGCCCAGTTCCAGAACACCTAAAATCTGACTTTTATTATCCAAACAGGACAAAAGGATCTTTTTTTTAAAGTTTATTTTATGTATGTATGCATGTATGTATGTATGTATGTAGAGAGTGAGCAGGAGAGGGGTGGGCAAAAAGAGAGGTAAAGAGAATCCTAATCAGGCTCCTCACTGTCAGCACAGTGCCTAATGCAGGGCTTAAACTCACAAACCCTGAGATCATGACCTGAGCCAAAATCAAGAGTCAGATGCTTAATCAACTGAGCTACCCAGGTATCCTAGGACAGGAAGATCTTAAAAGAATTTAAGAACTTAAAAATCTACTCATAGGGAAGACCATTAGAACACCACTCTGAAAAAAACATAAATTATTGATTCTGCAATAATGCCCACCAAGGGCAATGACTATTTCCTTTGAACAGAAACCTTTAAATCAGCTTTTCAATGACTCACTAGTATGTGCACATTGATCATAGTAAGTTTGAGGAAAGACTCCATTTCAAAATATAGAGATGAAAAGCAGACATACATACACAGACACATACACACATACATTTAAGAATGCATATGAATTATAGTAAGGAAAAATAAAACATCAAAGACATTTTATATCTTCTGAAATTTGAGATAGAGGAAAACTGAGAAAGGAAACAATATAAAAAGAACAAAAAGAATAAGAGATCTTGGAATTAAAAAAAAAAAAAAGGACAGCAAAAGTTTTAAAAACCCAGCAAAGAGCTAGAAGATATAAATGTATTTATTCTATAAGAAATTGTAAATATCTTATAAATTACACAATTCCAAAAATATGGAAAATTTTAAATTTATAATTAGAAATATTCATAGTAACAAAAAATTAAGAAAATCAGATGTCTAATGCTATATCAACAAGAAGATAGGTATTAGCAAAGAAATGTGAAGGAAATGAGAGATTAATTCATGAATTTTACAATCAAAGAGTGGTGAATCTTAGAGGAAAAATAACTTAATGGAAAGAATATTACCAGTTTTTCAGGATACCTGCCTTTGATTTCTTCTTGTCATTCAGAGGTCAGTTGATTAATCAGCTCTCTAGAGCAACTTTTGTTAACCAGAAAATCGAATGTGAACTCCCTGACCTACTAAAACAATATCACCTTAAAATTATTTACATACCAGTTATCAATATCATATTATTCAATATTTTTTTTCCTGCCTATTTCCACACACTAGAATTTGTATTCTATGAGAACTGGAACCTCACTTGTTCTGTTCAACCACCTGGTGGAGTTCCTAGCATGTGAATAGTTGCTTAATAAATTTTAGCTTAATTTTTGTCATTGTCCAATTTTGGTTTGTGTCTTCATTTGAAATACTTTAGTTGTCTCCTTCAGCTACTTATATCTCTTTAGAAATACTGACCTATAAAAACTCAAATATTATTTTCTGTTTTCATACTGCAACAATTACTTTTCATTTCTCTTCTCAGTTTTAGTAAAGTTAGAATTTACTATTTCAGTGTTAACATGTATTCCTAAAACATGGCAAATTTGGGAGTAGGCAAAGTCATAAGTGAACCCCTCCTTAAGCAAGAACCTATTAACAAGTACCAGGAATATAGATAAAATGCTGGACACAAATTCGCCAAAATTCTTGGAAGAAGGGGAAAAGATGAAAATTATATTAAAGTAGCAAAGTCTGCTATCAGTACCTCACTTTTTAAAAGTTTGCCTTATTATTTGGAAAAAAAATAAATTCTCTTTGTGTAACATTTAGGATATGCTGGAATTCAGTACATTCTAAAATTATTGCCTGCAATTAATTTATACTTAATCATTCTAAGAACAGATGGCAAAATTAAATAGCTTTTACATATTCAGAATCAAAAAAAGCAAGCTTGTTATTGAAAATTCATAGTGAGATGTTTTAACAGGATGGTCACTTTTCTAGATAAAAAGTTCATTTGAACTCTCACTTTTTATACTTTTCAGATATACATGTCTTCAATAATTAAAAAAATTAATGTTTAACCTTGCTTCTGTCATAGTCATCTAATTCATCTAATTATCCATTCAATCTGTCTTTTAGTATGTTCCAATATTCCAATTATTACACATGGTTATAAATGACACAAGTGTTTGAAAGGACTCTGTTGCAGATGGTTAATTTCTTATTAATGGGTAGGAATGTGCCTTTCATAAATCTATATCTTGAGAAGAAAAGCCAATCAGTTATTCTGCCTAACAGTAATTTACTTATTCATATATATTTTTGTCCCCAGACTTGACCTAAAGCAAAGAGATTTTAAACTCTAACTTCTAAAATACTTTCAAACTTTTCTGGCATATTTTCTTTTTAATAGCTCAGTCACCAACTCGTATGATTGATTTCCTAGAATATACATTTCTAAATTATTAAGCTACATTCATTGTATACAAAAGATAGTGTCAGTGTTGACCATATTAGTCAAAGACAGATCCTTTCTCAAGGGAATTTGGAGTTGAGAATGTCAGTCTCAGTTTAAGTGGATACTTTAACAGAAGATTTTGAACACATGAGTTGTGAGTTGGACATGTATATAAAAAAGGAGAGGAAAGTTTATCTGTAGATATACACATACAAGGCGGGGAGCGGGAGACAGTGATAAAGATATATGTGGAGAGTAGTTGTTAATATCTTTCTCATATATTTACTAAATTCCCTCTTCATGTTCCCTTTGCTTTTTGGTTCACTAGATAATCTGAATATATTTAACAAACTTCCTACTAACATAGGATCTTTTTTTTACTAAGTCAGCAGCAAGTTTTAATTTTGATATTTGGCATTAGAGAATAATGCCTCCAAGGTTCTCTCTGTATTCTATGAAGATGGCCTCCCTAAGTGCCGTGAAATTTTATAAACGTGTGTCAACTCTTCAGCAAGTGGCAAGATGTTTAAAATAAAATACCAAGTTATATTTCTTAATTTGCAGCCAGCTAAAGTGTATCATTGTTGAAAGACTGATGTCAGTCCACAATCAAGATTCAGACACAGACAGATTTATCCAATAGAATATTACTTAAACCTTTTCCTAATATCTAGGAACAAACAAACAAAGAAACAAACAAACAAAAAAAGCATTTCTTATTATTTAGCAAAAAAAAAATCCAATAGAATTATAGTGAATTAATTTCCTGTTTGTTAGGGGAAAAAAAGTATCCATGCTTTAATGAAATTTGATGTATGCTAGAAAAATGCTCCCCAAATTACATCAAAGATTATATGTCCCTTTAAAAATACCTGGGACTATTCTTTATGTATTAAAATATATAAAAGGTGCTATAATATACAATACCAATCATTATTTCAAACTAATAATGAACCAGATGACAGATTCTTCAAGCCAAAATAAGAGTACATACTTATTTAAATTAAATATCATTAATTTCATACATTATTCCATTTAAGTAATACATATAGTTCAGAACTTCAAAAAGTCAATATTTATATTTTCTATAACATTTCCAATATACAAGATTCACCTTACTCTTAGTATATAATCTCTCCTTGAATTTTCTACAGTAATTGGTTTGTTTTGTATATCTGATTTTTGCCAATTCTTTAGTCAGAAAATACTTATTACTCCTTTTCTATCTCCTACAACATAACTTCAAAAGTAATAACGGAACTTTGAACCAGAAAAGTTTGTATAATTTAACAGAGTAGGTGAGCTTCAGCTTTTCAGTTTTCTTTCACTTTAATTTCCTTTTAAGAGTCTCCCTAAAGTTTTTTTTTCTCCTTTAACTCAAGTTTAACTTTTTCCTTTAATGGATTTGCTTAAAATAGGAATAAAAAACTGATAAGTACATTACTATTAGTGCTTAACTAGTTCCTCTTTGCAATTACCATTCCTCCAAAAAGTCATATGTTGAAGCCTTAACCCCTAATATGATGGTATTTGGGGATTGCACCTTGGGTGTATAATTAGGGTTAGATGAGGTCATGAGGGTAGAGTCTTCATGGTAAGATTGGTGTCCTTATAAGGAAGCAACACCAGTGAGTGTTCTCTTTCTCTCCACCATGTGAAGACATATTGAGAAGGTGACCACTTCTAAACCAGGAAGAGAATCCTCCTCAAAATTTGACTATGATGGTCCCCTCATCTACGACTTCTAGCCTCTGGAACTGTGAAGAAATAAATTCTATTGTTGAAACCACTCAGTATATGATATTTTGCTATGGCAGCACCAGTAGACTAAGGTTGGCAGGAATTCAAAAATATATACATTCTCACTCTCTGTGCCACTAAGTAGAATTTTTAAATAAATTTGAGTACTGTTGTTTGAGGTTTGTAAATGAAAGGAAACTCACAGTATAACTTACCTGTATAATATTTATTTGTAGTATTAATGTTTAGAGAAGTATACTGTAAACATAACTTTCATGTGCCCTGGAAAACCCAAAATAAAATTCATTTGACCTGCTTTATTGTGATATTAACTACATTGCAGTGGTCCAGAACCAAACCTGCAGTATCTCTGAGGTATACCTGTATATACATATTTTTTTAGGTTTAGGTTTGTGGGCAGGAGCTCTGTCCTAGGGTCATCATACACTGACCTAGACGAAAATAAGTGGCAAATTTTCTGTCATTTCTTGGGTGTGAAGAACTTCTTAGCTTAAGAATGTATAAATAGCAAGAAAAATGCAGGCATTCCTGGTTCTCTAGATAAATGCCAAAGACTACAAGAGAACTTCATTTAGAATTCTAGTAAGAATTACTGACCTGCTGATTCTAGTAAGAATTACTCCCCACCTGAGGTGGGGAGAAAATGAGGGAGGGTTTCACAGAAGAAATAACTGAAACGGCTGGGTTTTGAAAAACAAATAGGAGTTCTTGAGAAAGATGGTTCATGAGGAAAGTGCAACAAAGCAGAAAAAAACAGGCTTTGAAGTCAAAAGAAATTGGTTCAAATCTTGGTTGTTACAAGCTGTGTAAGCTTTAGCCAGTCCCTTCCCTTCCTTGCGTCTGTTTCCTGATCTATAAATCAGGGTTAATAAAACAAATGATGCTTACCTGCACACACTCCCTCCCTCTCTATAAATTGTCCATAGTATGTGTGTACATGCATGTGTATATATGTAGATAGATAGATAATATAGCAGAGATAAGAAAGAGAGAGAGAGTGTTCCATTTCCATCTAAAAGGTAGAGATATAAAAAGACCATGTCTTTTTCACCAACCAAAAAATATAAACTAGAAACTAACAGATTTTCATTAACTCATCAGAGTGCTAAAGTCACAGGGTAATCAAGTAGCCTGAAATCTAAAGACAGACAATAGGATTGCCTGGCAATAGGATATGAAATACTAGCAGCAGATACCAAGCACCTCACAAACACATAAGAATTCAGCAAACTTAAAACAACAACAACAACAATAACAAAGAAACAAAAAGATTCCAAGATGAGAGTGGGATCCCTTGAGTAT
This sequence comes from Leopardus geoffroyi, assembly GCF_018350155.1. Lineage (NCBI taxonomy): Eukaryota > Metazoa > Chordata > Mammalia > Carnivora > Felidae > Leopardus > Leopardus geoffroyi. Next base: position 23,901,223 of record NC_059333.1, read on the forward strand.
AAATCTGTGGAACTGCAGACACAATAGAAGTTCACAGAGACTCTCACCACGTTCTACTCCACACATTCTACTCTCATTTTTTGTTCATGAGAAATACTGGGAGGATAGGAATTCATAGAAAGCCTCCCTGTACGGTGTAGATGTCGAAGAAGGAAGCACTCATTATAGAAAAGGCATAAAGCCCTGCCTAGAGTCTCCTCGCCTACAAAGCAATACAAAGACACCACTGGAGGACAAAGGTAGGAAGAGTAAAATAAAATAATGAAATAATCACTAACCCAAGGGAATGGTAGTCAACCATTCTGAACCAGGATTATTTGAGATCCCCTATCCCTAGGAGAGAGGCAAGAATCACTCTGCTACATAATATCTGACAAAAATTCAAGCTGAGTTGGTTGCCATGGAAATGAGCAGCAGATGAATGAACAAAGAAGACCAAACCACCTCTAACATCCAGAAAAAATATGAACTATCTAAGATTGAGGGTGGAACAGGACAAGAGAGCATTCCCGTTTACCTCACACTGAGATAACAGCAGAGAAGATCACCACAGAAGAAATAAAGGAGTGTGTAAAAATACTCCTACTGAGGTGTAGTTGTACAGTGAAGATTGAAAGCTAAGCATAGAGTGGAAATATTAAGAAAACTTCTCAAGCAACCCAGTCTCCACTATAACTAAGTTCAGGACACCACACTAAAGGAACTTTAAGCCAGTGGCACAGTAACCTTAAAAATAACCTGAGTGATTATTTTTAATCCCAAACCCAGCTCAGCTCCTGACTAGGCTGGCACAACTTCCCACATAATGGATTAGAGAGAAAGAAAATAAAAAGATGTGTCCATCTCTAGTCATAAATACTGATTACTTAAATTTCTACTCTTCCACCTGTGAAGGCTGACATTTAATCTAAAATTATGGGACACACAAAAAAGCAAGAGTTTAATGTCAAGAGGCAAAACAACCAAAAGAACCAGACTAAGAGATTATGTATATTTTGGAAATATTTAACTTCACACTTAAATAACTATAACTTATGTATTATAAGATTTGGGAGAAAAATTAACATGCACAAACAAAAAAAATTCATTATAACAATGAGAAATACAAGAAGAATAAAATAAGTACAAATTTAAAAAAAACACTGTAACAAATGACGAAATCTCTCAAAGAGATTAGAGTTGGGTTTTATACATAATTATCTTCTAGGGCTTCTGCAACAAAGTACCACAAACTAGTAGTATTAGAACAACAGAAATTTGTCTCAGATTTTGCATGATAGAAGTAAGGTGTCATTGGGGCCATAATCCCTCCTGACTTGTGGTAGCCTCAGGTATTCCTTATAGATGCATCACTTCAATCATCCCTCTTCACATGACTTTCTCTGTCCTCAAATGTGTCTGTGCATGTCTGTCTCTGTGTCCAAATTTCCATTTTTATAAGATACCATTTGTAGCAGATTAATAATTTCATTTTAACTCAATCACCTTTATAAAGATACATTTCCAAATAACACCACATCCTAAGGTATTGGGGATTAGGAATTCAACACAACTGTTTTGAAGGGCATAAGCAAACCCATAGCAAGAGTCACCAGTATGCTTAAGAGAGATAAGGAATCAGTGGACTTGAAGCCAGGTAAACTGAAGCCAAGTCAAAACAAAAAAGAAAAATAAATGGGGAAAGAAAAATCAAAAAGCATTTAAGAGGTGTGGAATAATATTAAATAGTGTAACAAACAAATTCCGGAAAGACATAAGAGCCAGAATAGGGCAGAAAAAAGAGTTGAAGAGACATTGGTCAAACATTTTCCAAACATAATAACATATATGAAACCACAGATCTAAGAACCTTAGACAGCAATTGCAGAATAAATAGCACACACCCATACACACACATATGCGCGCGTGCGCGCGCGCACACACACACACACACACACACACACACAAAGAAGCTATTAGAATACCCTTCTCATGAGAAACTATGCAAGCCAGAAGACAATGGAATAATATTTTTCATGTGGTGGTAGAAAAGAAAAAAAGAAAAATACCAATTAAGGATTCTATACACTCTGAAGATAGCCCTTAAAAATAAATACGAAATAATGATGCATTAAGGAAAACAAAAGCTATGAAAACCCATTACCTGTGGAAGAGCACTATAAGAAACGGTAAAGGAATTTCTTTAGACAGAAGGAATATGATACATAAAAAGCCTTATATCAATACAAGGAAATAAAAGTCTCCATAAATAGTTAAAATACTGGGGTGCCTGGATGGCTCAGTCAGTTAAGCATCCAACCCTTGATTTTGGCTCAGGTCATGATCTCATGGTTTGTAGGTTCAAGCACCACATTGGGCTCTGTGCTGACCAAGTGAGTGGAGCCTGATTGGGATTCTCTCTCTCTCCCTCTGCTTCTCCCTAACTCAGAATCATTCATCGGTGCTTTTTCTCACTCTCTCTCAACAATAAATACATAAGCATTAAAAAAAAGTTAAAATACTGAAGAATAAAAATATACTGTCCTTATTTTTATTTGTTTCAAATGACATTTGGCACTCTAAGGCAAAAATAGTGAGTTTATAAAATTTGCAAAAGTAATATGTGTCTACCAGAAAAAAAATAGGAGGGAGAAGTTAAAAGTGTACTATTTAAGATTTTTATACTGTAGGTGAAAAAGCATAATATTATTTGAGGTTATACTGTGATTAAATAAAGATGTGTATCATGAATTCAGCCAAAATAATAAAAGAGATATACTTAATAAGCCTATAGTGGAGATGTGATGGCATAATTTAAAAATGCATACAGTGCAAAAGCAAGCAGAAAAAAAAGAGTAGTAATTGAGGAATTTAGAGATAAACTGAAAAGACCACTGCTACTAAGAGGTGAGGCTAGATATAAAGCTAGCCATAACAGTAACTGCAATAAATTATAAAATGGCCTAAAACACTGATTCAAAGTAGATACCCAAGACATGATGAAAAAGCAAGTCCCCACTATATGCTGTCCAAAGAGTCTGCCCTAAAAAATAAGGACAAGGGTTAGAGGATGAAGAGTGGTATCATAAAAAGACTAGAAGAAACCTAGACTATGTATATTAATACCAAAGTTTACTTCAGAACAATGAACATTATCAGTTATAAAGAGGAATATTACATAAAAATAAAGATATCAGTACAAGAAGATATATAACACTTTTATTTTTTTTTTAATTTTTTTTTCAACGTTTATTTATTTTTGGGACAGAGAGAGACAGAGCATGAACGGGGGAGGGTCAGAGAGAGAGGGAGACACAGAATCGGAAACAGGCTCCAGGCTCTGAGCCATCAGCCCAGAGCCCGACGCGGGGCTCGAACTCACGGACCGCGAGATCGTGACCTGGCTGAAGTTGGACGCTTAACCGACTGCACCACCCAGGCGCCCCGATATATAACACTTTTAAAAAGAGGTTCTAAATCTATGAAGAATAAACTGATAGAACTGAAAATGGAAACAAAAATCTCACTGTTCATTCTGTAACTGACATATGAAGTAGACAGAAAATCAGCAATGGCGTAGAAAAGATGAACAACACTAAATTGACCTAATTGACATTTACAGAACACTCCTCTCAACTATAGCAGATAGCACCTTCTTTTTTTAATGTTTATTTATTTTTGAGAGACAGAGAGAAACAGAATTTGAGTGGGGGAGGGGCAGAGAGAGAGGGAGACAGAATCTGAAGCAGGCTCCAAGCTCCAAGCTGTCAGCACAGAGCCCATGTGGGGCTCGAACCCATGAACTGTGAGATCACGACCTGAGCCGAAGTCAGATGCTCAACCAACTGAGCCACCCAGGCAACCTGACAGCACCTTCTTTTAAGTTGATATGGAATATTCACCAAAATAAGTCAGATTCTGTGTCATAAGATAAAACATGACAAACTTAAAAGAATTGAAATCTAAGAAAATATGTTCTCTGACAACATTAGAAGTATTAATTACACGTAGATATTTGGAAAATCTCAAAATATTTGACAATTTAAAAATAAACCCTACCTAATCCATAAATCAAGGAGGAAGCCACACAGAAAATTTTTAAATATTTTCAAATGAAGGAAAATGAAAACAACATATCAAATATTGTGGGATACAGCTAAAGCAGGACTTAAAGGAAAATGTATAGCATTAAATATTTAGATTAGTAAATAAATGTTTCAAATTAACAATCTAAGTCTCTACCTTAAAAAACAACTAGAAAAATAAAGAGCAAGCTAAAAACCAAAGCAAAAATATGGGTATAAAGAAGAAAATAATAAAGATGAGAACAGAAATGAATGAAATTGAAAAAGAAAACTTTATAGATCAGTGATATCAAAACTTTGAAATATCAATAAAATGATGAACATCTTATTGATGAATAATCATCAATAAGAGCCACAAATGACCAATAACAGGAAGGAAAGAGAAATAGCACTTTGAGCTATTAACAACTTAGATAAAATGGACCTATTATTTGAAAAGAAAACAGCCACAAACATGCCCTAAAGAAGACATGAATAATAGGAATGGTTCTGTCTATTAAAGGACAAGAGATTTGAAGCTAGCTCATTTCTAGCATTGCCTCAGATATTCATTCATGCCATCAGAAGCACAAGATTCTTCTACATTTTTCTTCTATCCTCCCTATAATGTTAGATTTTAATTGTAATACATATAAATTATGGCAGCAAAATGGTTGACCCAGTTGTAATCATGGTATTTACAATGGCAGCAAGGGGGGGGCGCGGGTGGGAAGCAGAAGGAAAGTTAACAGGTTTATCCACCTCTTTTATCAAATATTGAAAAGGTTTTCTAAAGCTCCACAACCACCCAACACACTTCCCTTTATGTCCACTTTGCAAAAGCAGTGTTGCAATGGCCATTTTTGGCTACAATCAAATAGAGGGGACAGGATTCTAATTACTGGCTTAGTTCAATCACCACATATCATTTGCAGCTAGGTACACTGTTGCTTCAAAGTAGAACAGGTATCTTTTTAGCCACGATATTTGTAAGGAGTCTGTCTGACACATCATTTTACTGGAGTCTCGCTTTCTACCAAATTTTGAAAAATGACACCTACATAAGCTAGAAAACAAAAGATTTAAAAAGTACCTTCAGTGACAGATGAAAATGGATATTTAAAAAGTGCTATCAGTGCTCTAATACAATTTTATTCAATAAAAATTCTTTGCAACTTTTTTTTGAGGTTTTAAATTTGATTTAATTAATTTTTATTTTTAAAGTAAGGTTTTCTCTGCCTGTGGGTAGAATCCATCTGTCAGACCACAGATGAGCAAGCCAGATTGAAGAGGGACAGACTTTCATAGTGGGCAATATGTATGAAATGTGGTAATTTTGCAGATTTGGATGCTTAAAAATCTGTGAATCCCTATAAGCAAGCTAGGAGCTCGAGCCAAAATCATTAGGAAGAAAAAATTAAAATTGTTGCATTGAAAACTCCTTTTTATATGCAGGGCCTCTGCAATGATTCTGAACCGAGTTGAAGGATTCAGATGTGTTCTTCCCAAGCAATATCAGATAATTTATGGAATGTTGTATATTTCTATTTCAGGTACTATTTATAATAATAGTATACAATGCTTGATCTTTTGTGAATATGATAACAGGTCAATATGAATAAAATATAATCTAAAAGCAAGAGAATACTTTCAGATTGAGAGTGGAATGTTTTGCTTCAAAACTTGGCAGTAATTCAGCATGTGTTGCATGCTATAGATCTTCAAAATAAAAACACAAGCATTGTGCTCCTATAAATGCAAATTTTTGTTTTCTTAACCTTTACTTTCATGATTATTAAGCAAAATCTCCATAGCAGCAGTCCTGTTATTCCAAGTTTTATAAATGATCTGAAAATAACCAAACAAATGTGAAACATGCAAGTTACATATTAAAACTATAAAGTATATGCTCTTTAGTCTATTTTCCATATATAATCACAAAAATATACATTCATTTTTGTCCATGTAATGTATTTCTTCCACACAATCATTTGTTACTGATTCCTCCTATTTGGTTGTGGAACATTTCCAGCTTCTGTGTATTGCTTCATTACTTCTATGGGATATGTATGCATGCATGTATATATGTATTTATATATATGATATATATATGTATATAATGCATATCATACATATACTTCATTTATTCTAAATACATACAAAATGAAGCATTCCATTATCTTAATTTTTTTTGTCATTTTATTTATTTGAGAGATAGAGGGAGAGCATAAGCGGGGAGAGTGAGGCAGAGGGAGGGAGAGAGAATCTCAAGCAGGCTCCACACCCAGCACGAAGCCCAACGAGGGACTTGATCCCATGATAATGGGATCATGACCTGAGTGAAAATCAAGAGTCAGAAGCTTAACTGACTGAGCCACCCAGGCACCCCAAGCATTCCTTTATCTTACTAGACTTTGAAATAACATCATAGAACTGAAGTCTATTAAAACAGTATTAGCTATTTTCAAAATTATGTAATATTTATTTAGGACATATATAAAGGAGTAAAGAATGGCATAATGAATAATTATGGGCCAACGATACAGCTCAAACAATGAAACTTTGCCAATGGAGTTTAGGTAGCACTTCCGTGCATGGATTTATCTTACCTTTCCCTCCCTAGAAGTAACTACTACAGTAAGTTTAGTTTCAATTATTCCTACGCATTTTTAGGTAGTTTTAGCATGTATGTACTCATCTTTCATTATACATAGCTTTATTTTTCATGAGTTTAAACTGTATATATCCTTTGAAAGCTGTATCCTTTCTCAATTTTATGTTTGTGAAAATCTGCTATGGTAATACATTGAATGAACCATTATATTTAGGAGGTAGAAGTCTCTATACCACTGATGAAATTTAGGTTTTACCCAATTGTTCCCAGGAGACTGTACTATATTCAAAATTATCTTGTACAATGTAGAAAAAGGAACTGCAGTTTATAAACTGAAGAGTGGAATTTATTGATTTTCCCTGATTTTCAATGAAATGCTTTTAGCTTTTCCCCTTTACTTATAACTCTTGCCATAGATTCTCTGGTAGACACCATTTAGCAGACTAAGAAGGTTCCTTTCTAGTATTAGAGTAATAAGAAATTTTTTCATGGAAGAATACTGAATATTATCAAATACATTTCTAGTCTCCTAAACTTAACATTAAACCTATTAATATGTAACTCATTAAGCAATTTCAAATGTTAAGCTACCCTTGCTTTCCCATGCTAAATCCAATTTGTGTATATTGTTATATACAATATTGGGTTTGACGTGTTAAAATTTACTTAAAATATTTGCATTATTTTCCCAAGTACTCCTTTCTTACACCCATTTATTTTCCACAGTAAGATTATAATGCTTAAATGAATTGAACAAATATTCCCTAATTTCTTCTTTACTGGAAGAACATGTATTAGTTGGAAAATATCTAAGTATTTGTTTTAAATAATGTGCTAAACCATGTAGGCCCAGATAGTTTTGTGTATATGTGGGGTTTGGAGATGAGGGTAAATATTTAATGTTGATTAATTTTAATTATTTTGGAGGAGTTCAGATTTTCTATTACTACTTGAGTAAATTTTTATAAATTATATTTCTTTAAAAAATTGAGTATATCATAAACCATGAATTATCAAGCAGAACATTACAAACCGTAACATGAAACTGACATTTAAAGGGTCCAAGGCTTAGTCTGCAGATAAACAAGTCACAGGCTTTTGAAGTGTAGATTTCTGTTTCTTTGGTAATTCATCTCTTTTGTAAACTTAATAATTACCATTTTGCTTCTTGTAAATTCCATGTTCAAGTAAAACAAGAAAATTAGGCATAATATTTATAACAAAAACTTTTTGTTTTTCTCTACAAGCTTTTTTGCTCTTCTAGGGCTTTCTCTCAATGTATAAGCTCCCTTAAGGACATCTGGAATAATGGATTTGGGTGGAAAAGCATTATCTTTAATATATCTTTATTAGCATGTTACCAGAACTTGATTAACTGTATCTATAGCTTGCTAAGACAAATACTTTGAAGTCATGAGCCTTTACTGGGATCAAAAATTGGGGTCAAAAAATATTTGGGTTTTTCAGCATTCTCTAGCTTCTTGGCAGGGGTCCCTGGACAACACTTTGAGAACCAGTGGTCTAGATTTAGCTTGAGATAGTGTGTTAGCCTCTGTCACAGGTAGCAAGAAGTATCTAACATGAAGCAACATTCTATCATTTTCTAGCATATCAGATAATGCTCTGAACTTGGTCAGCATACTGAATAATAGTTTTACTAAATGTTGTGTCAAAACATAATGGATATTGATGAGGGAGCTTGGGGCAAGCTGAAAGCAAAATATAGGCTGACATGCCGCCCTCACCACCCCCAGTGGGATCTGTGTGATATTCCTTGGACACTCCCAGCTATCCAAGAACAAAGGACACTCCCAGCTACCCAAGAACAAAGGAAAGCGGTTTAAGCGCTTGCCATGGTAATGTGGGAAACTAAGGCAAATGAAAAATTAAATTCCTTACTGCCTATAGCCCACTGACAAGTCCTGACCTCCTGCTAGGAGCTCAGCTGCCTAGCTGATACTTTGCTGGGGCACTTTGCTGGGGGCAAAAGAGAACCTTAGCTTAACATTATTCCAACCTCAAGGATCCTGTTAAGTCTACTTCCTTTATCTCAACTGCCCCAAGAGTTCTGCTGGCAATCATACTACAAGCTATGGTCCCCCAATACATCTAAAGGGTCTCATGACTGAGGTTTTATTAAATGGTAATAAATGGGGTTTCCCTAGCAACAGCTAGCCCTCAAGATCCTGGGAAGCTTGCTTCCAAAATTCCTTAGAGACATACTCTATTCCTGACCCCCTCCCAACATGAGGGTATATAATGAGTTACTCTTGAGGACCCCAGTGCAGCTCTTTCTGTCCATGGGTCCTGCCCCATCCCTGTGCTTTAATAAAATCACCTTTTTGCACCAAAGGAATCTTCAGTAATTCTTTCTTGGCCGTCGGCTCTGGACCACCCCACCATCCCCCCAAAACTTCATCAGATATAATGAGTTTTAATTTCGTATTTTCTTTTTTCAAGTGCTCCCATTTTGGCAAAGAAATACACACACACACACACACACACACACACACACACACACACAGTGGTAATTAGAATTAGGTTTGGCAGTGAAAGAAAACCAAAAACCAAAACCAAAATAATAGAAGCTTGATAATATCAATTTTAACTCTTTATACAAAACTGAAGTTCAATTAACAGCCCAGGGCCAGTGTATGACTTCTACTTCAAGAAATCATCACTCAAGCTCATCATGTTTCTCCACTGTACAGAACCTTAAATCTCAGGATTAAACATGGCTGCCTAAACATTCCAAGTGGCAAAATGGAGAAGTAAAAGACAAAAAAAGAGATGACCAGTCTTTCTAAAGACATTTTCCACAAACTGCACACACAACTTCTTACACCTAATTTCACTGCATTTAGTAGTACCATACCTAATTTCAGTCATCTGTTGAGTTTTGCTCTTCATTCAGAGTAGCCAAATTTCTGGTAAAATTTAGGATTCTATCAATGAGAGCAAAGGGAAACACCTTTTATAAGGAAATGTATTCATTGATATGCACATTTTAACTTATTCTCTTTGTTGCTATTGTTCTATACTCAACATTATCACTTCAAATTCTCCAGAGAGTTTCTTTATACTTACACTGCTAGTTTGGGAAGACCACACAGGTCGTCCCCTTCCCTGACCATGATCATGGGCTGAACACATACAGACCCCCACCCATGATCACATGCTCCCTGCCTGCTCTCTTACTCCTACCTCCTCAGCCTCTTCCTATAAAACTCTAGGTGTCCGCCTTGTGGGTGGGGAGGTTGATTGTTATGGCTTGTGCCTGCCATCTTGCCTGGCTGCTGACACCCAAAATAAATCTCTCCCTTTCTCTTTTCCAACCTTGTCTGCTGAGTTGTTGGCTTCTCTTGCAATGTGTTTATCCACAGTCTGTCTCGCAACAGTGTTGGCAAACATAGCCAAGAGCTAAGCTTTAAATTTGTCCAGCCCCCTGGAGATTCCTCATGAAAGAGCCGCTGGCCCCTGCAGTGCACCAGGGCTCCCCATTTGTTTCCTGAGTTAGAAGCTATGGTAGATCATTCAGTAACATGACCAGGTGCTTATTATGTGGCATCTAGAGACAGTTTTAAATAAAGTACTAAAGAAGTGCTGATGAAACTTATACAAATATATCAGGTAGAAATTTCTATTGTCTTTGGAAATATAAATTAATCAACTTAAACATATCTACTTCAAAAAAAGTTAACCAAAAATACTACAAGAATACCTCACAATTTATTATCATCATTTGGAACATCTTACGTTTCTGCCTATGACAATTATGTACTATATGAATACACTCAAATGATTCTTTTTCTTTATAAAGTATATGCTCCAATCTGAGAATAAGTGCTAATTATCAGAATCATATGGGGGCTAATTTGGATGATGGGGTTGATTTGTTGACACATTCATAGAAACGTTTTGAAATCATTAAGCTTTGAGTTATTAAGTTCATGTGGCATACAATAAGAAATTTCTGTAAATAGGATGAAAGAATGAGAAGAAATGAGAAAACCCAATGGAGTAAGAGAGAGCAGTAGGTATTTATTAGGACCAATGTCAGGGCACCCTAAAATGGACCACTTTGGTATGAATGTTGTTTTGAGTTAAGTGATCAAAACAGAACACATACAGGAAAAGCTCAATGGCCTGCTTGTACCAGGAAGAAAGTTATTAACAGAGGTTCTTCTTTATCTCAGAAACTTATCTGCCTTATAGGGCAACTTCTGTTTGCCAAACAACTTTCACCTTCCTGCTAATAATCTTTCTCCTCTTTGCATCCAAACCTTTCTCTCCCCTTAGCTCAAATAAGCATCTTGTTGCTTCACTGTCTTTGGAATTTCGACGTGTGTGTGGATTCCCCACACATAGCTATTAAATTTGATTTCTCCTGTTAATCTGTCTCATGTCAATTTGATTCTTAGTCCAGGTAGAAGAACCTTGAAGGGCAGAGGAAATTCTTCCTCCCCAAACATATTAAAATTCTCCCCAAGGAAGTCTGCTTTCTTCAAGGTTGGCATTATCTCTTGGATAAATGTCGGAGTGTGGAATGATTAACCCTTCCTGATGGGAACACCAAACTAAACTAAACCAAACCAGCTACACAGGGTCATGTATCTCCCCAGAAAAAAATGGATAACATTTGACATACAAACCAGTAACAAAATGATTTATTATTATTTGTGGGAAAAGCTCACGTTGTTTGGTTTTTAGTTTTTCTGTAAATACTGAAAAGACTGATGAACAATGTTACTCAATAAAAGAGTCTCTTTGTAACAGAAACCAGCCAATATAAAAAAATAATATATCACATATACCTACAGATTTATCGAAATAGGCATAGTATAGACATATATTACATAACACATTATATATTCATTATATTGTGTGTGTTACATATTATTAATTAGCATACATTTGAAAATATTTGATTACATACTCAGATTTTTAGTAAAGACTTAAGTGGACAGTTGGTAAGCTTTACTGTTACTAAATTCTACTCTATGGAAACTCCCAATGGCATTGTGAAGACCATCCCAGAACTAGTTTAGCACGAATATATGGAAGCCTAACTTATATTTTGCATTGCATGCAATTAAAGGAGAATTGGTCCCAGTGCAAATATTATACCGTTGTTTTTATTTTCTGTTTAAACTTTTATAGCATAACTTGTAGCTATATTATGTCCTTGTTCATAAAGAGTATAAGAATCTAAATTTTTTTTTTTTTTATTATTTGACAGACATTAACTTTACTATTGAAGGGGAACAAAAGAGAGCAACACAAAATGTGCCACTTTCGTATGTAGGCCATTTTGAGTTGAATGCAATCAAGACTCATTCTCAGGAAAAAACTTACTTCTCCCTTAATCATTTAAAATACTTTAGAGAGGGGGCCTGACCTAGAAACAGAACTATTATCAGAGAAAACATTTTACTAAATGTTTATTAATTTTTGAGAAACAGAGTATGAGTGGGGGAGGGACAGAGAGAAAGGAGGGCAGAGGATCTGAAGCGGGCTCTGTGCTGACAGCTGGGTTCAAACTCACAAACCCTGAGATCATGACTTGAGCTGAAGTCAGAGGCTCATCTGATTGAGCCACCCAGGCACCACAGAGAAAAAAAAATTATCTGAAAGATAGGGCAAACATCTGATTACCAAACGGCTGTTTTACTTATCTTCCTGTGAATAACTCTCGTTCCCTTTGAACCTAGACTCCTATCCCATTCCTTAGCTCAAAATGGCAAATAAGCCTCAACTGCCTGACTACCTTTGAGTCTCATTTTTATGGGGCTCCTGAACATTCAAAATTAAATTTGCTTTTTTCTTGTTAATCTGTTTTGTGTCAACTGAATTATTAGACCAGCCAAAGAACTTAGAAGGGAAGAAGTGAAAAACTTTGTGTCTCTACACTGTGTTACTTGTGAATATTTTTATTTTTTATATTATCTTGTTGCCAAATTTTGCTCTTTAATTGTAGCAGAACTAAAGCCATTTTGAAGACCACCCCCGACCCCCGAACCTTGTCTTCTGCTTAGAATTGTTTTAAAGTAAGGTAATCTATACACAGTAAACCCTGACTTACAACTCAAACCAAACTACGTCAGTAGTCTCCCATGTCACTCTCAAACACAATCTAAAGCTTAAACTATACCCAAGATAATAATCAATATTATTTAAAGCTCTATAGGGAACTTAAAGGGTGCAACTAATGCCAACCCAGAAGCACGAGACAATCAAGTAATTGCTCCAGACAGACAGATAGCCACGGACTAGAGTCTACAAGTTTCCCTGAAGAGTCATAATTCACCTTTGATTTTATCTGCTTAAACTTTGAGACTTATTTCCCCTTCCTCTCCTCTTTAAAATTCTCTGCCTGCAGTGAGGTGGTGAGACAGTTATTTGGGACATTAGTCCACCATCTTCTCTGCTAGCTGTCTTTCTCCAATAAAGTCCTATTCCTTGCTTCAACAACTTGTCACTCGACTGTACCGGACTGTTGTGCAGTAGGCAGATCAAACTTGGATTGAGTAACATCTTGTTTTTAATTTTGCTTATCTTATGCATATATTGCAATTTTTTTTTCTTTAGAATATTTAACTAAGTTTTCCTCTAGTATGCAAGTAGCACATTTTTTCTTCCTTCAGGGGTGATAGTAAAGCTTAGAAACCCACTTTCAGATTGTGTCTGGTAATAATTTATCAACTGTCATGGTCTAACACACCCTAGTAATTTCTTCAGGTGTCTGGGGACCTGTTTGGGCATCTATTATAAGGGATGAAATGCCAATAACCAGGTGTTCTTCTGTCACCGTGGTTACTGTCACTCCCAGGAGTCTCATGGTCTCCGTTACACTGCAGAGGTTAACACAAGAAGTTCAGAGAGAACAGTCCGTGCCAAATTTCACATCAACTGGGCTTATTTTCCATAGAATCGATTAAATTTTAGATGAAACAAGAAGGACTTCCTGGTTATCCAAATTTTAAGAATTTTTTTAAATTAGAAAACTATTAGAATCATTGGACAAGGATCTTCCTTCCATTCTCTGTTCTCTCTGCCATTCAGACCTTCGCTGAAACAGGATTTTCATCTTAGGTGATGGACATGGCAAAACCAGTGCCTTTATTCTTACTGTTGATCTATTAGGATAATCTCGGTGCATGTTGTTCATCATCACACAAATTTTTAAATATTTTATTCAATAGTGTGAAGTTGTAACAGTCCCTTAAATGACTCTGGAAGTTGGTAATTACATTTTGTAAGGTAACCTTTAAGTTTAACATGATGAAATAAGGTCACAGCAAGCCATAAACATATTTTAGTTTTATTTAACAAAGCATTCCTCTACTAAAAATACTACTTTTACTACTGCTACTAATTAACCTTGGATAGTTACATTTTCAACTCCTTCCCACAGAAGGGTGTAAAACCATTTCATATCCTTTTAATGCACTATATCATTTAATTGCATAATCTTATACTAACAGGAGCTCAAATAAAAATTAATTTACTAAATCAATGCCTTTATGTACTTTTATAATGCAGCATAAAGGAGGTATATTTGCAATGTGTCGGTGTTGATTCTTGGAAAGGAAACCTGTGTTGCATATACTTAGCTTAGAAACTTCCTGCAGGCACAGATAGTATATGCCACTGACAGAAGTTACAGCTACAGAGTATCTGAGAAGGAAGAAACTGGATGGATTAAGGGTTTCTTAAGAATAACAGTTTCACAAAGAGCCTCCAAATCTCTAATTAGTACTGAATCCACTGCTCTGTAACTATTGTTGGCATATCTTGTTTTGACTGCTTAAGAACAAAAGCTTCTTTAGTTTTCTTTGCTTCTGTTTCTATGAATAATGAGGGTAGTTCTGAGCCACCTACAGAGCTTTCTGTGGGTGAAGGTTAAATGAATTCCAAGGGGTGGGGGAGAGAAAAGGTGCAAAAATATTTAAATATTGATTCAATAAATCTCAAATATTTACTCAGAACAATCATTTGAATTCCCTCATTAATGTGAATGAAATTATTTGCTATTTAACTATAATAATCCTAGTAGATTCTGAGTCTTCCCCAAAACATCTGGTAAAAATAAAAAAGGTAAAAAAAAGAGATGAAGAAAAATATGGACATTCTGTATAGTCAATGCAGAAAAATATGTGATATGGTCAGATTATCCTAGTGAGTGTAACATCCATTCACTTTAATAATAATTTGTACTGCTGAGAAAAAGTTCTGAAATAGGCATATTAATTGTCAGAAAATTTTAATATTAAATTATGAAGTGTTTTCTAATGAATCATCCATTTAGATTAAACATTAGTTTTTTTTTTCACATACACATTTTTTATAAGTGTCATGTTGAATAAGTCTGAATACATTTACTTACGAATAATTTTTTCCTTATTCTTTCTTTATTCTGATGCAACCTTTCTTCCTTGAGAACTAACTTAAATGGGAGAACTGTTAGATAAGTATTATTAAAACATATGGTGTCAATCTCAAAATATTCTGCTGTTACTAAACAAGGAGATGCATGTGACATTAGTTGAAATCACGTCTGTAAGACTACCATTTAAAGGAAGTCATGTGATTTACTGAAAGAAATGTATGACTTGAAGAAAAAAAATATTTAACATATAGTGTTATTCTTTAACTTCTTCCAGAAAGTTTTCAAAACCACTGGAATGTACAATTAAGGCTTAACACCTTCCAGCTTATATTATTGTCAGAATCTCTTCTGGTGTGGAGAAAAGTTTTTCATATGTAAAGTGGATTTTATACATATTCCTCCAAAAGCCAAGACCTGAGTGGAGGTCTGTAGCCTCTACTCTTTTAAAAAGTATTTTTAGGGGCGCCTGGGTGGCTCAGTTGGTTAGGTGTCCGACTTCGGCTCAGGGCATGATCTCGACTTTGGCTCAGGGAATGATCTCGACTTCGGCTCAGGGCATGATCTTGAGGTCTGTGAGTTTGAGCCCCGTGTCAGGCTCTGTGCTGACAGCTCGAAGCCTGGATCCTGTTTCGGATTCTTTGTCTCCCTCGCTCTCTGACCCTCCCCTGTTCATGCTCTGTCTCTCTCTGTCTCAAAAATAAATAAACGTTAAAAAAAATCTTAAAGAAAGTATTTTAATAATTTTTACTATTTTATAATTTTAATAAAATTCATATGACATAAATTCAACTATTTTAAAGTCCATCTTAAAGTGAGCATGTCAGTGATATATAGTACATTCACACTGTTGTATAATCACAACTTCTGTCTATTCCAAAATATACTCATAGTCATCTACCCCCCCAAAAAAAAATCCTTTATCTATTAAGTAATTACTTCCCATTCTCCCCTCTCCCAGCCACTAGCAACTGCCAATCTGCTTTCTATTTCTATAGATTTATCTATTCTAGGTATTTCATATAAATGGAATCATACACTATGCAATCTTTCCTGTCTGGCTTCTTTCACTGGGCATACTTTTTGTTTTTGAGGTTCATCCACAGTACTGCATGCATCAGCACTTCATTCCTTAACATGGCTCAATAATATTTCATTGTACATGGAGTTGTCCATTGATGCCTACTCATTTGAGTTGTTTCCACCTTTGGGCAACTGTCAATAGTGCTGCTTTGAACATACATGTATGTGGACTTTTTGGGTTCTTGTTTTAATTCTTTAGGTAAATATCTAGGAGTTAAATTGTGGGGTCATATGGCAATTCTTTGTTTAAGGAAGTTTGAGAAACTGCCAAATTATTTTCCACAGCAGCTGAATCATTTTACATTCCCACCAGCAATATATGAGGGCTCCCATTTCTCTACATATTCATTGATGAAGTTTTGGGGTGATTGTGGGGTGGTCCAGAGCTGGTAGCCAAGAGAATTCTTGTAGATGCCTTTGGTACAAAAAGGTGATTTTATTAAAGCATGGGAAGAGGGCCCAGGGGGCAGGAAGAACTGCACAGGGGTTGTGATGGGTAATTCATTATATACCTTCGGGTTGGGAGGGCGTCAGGGATAGAGTAAGTCTCTAAGGAATTTTGGAAGTGAGATTTCCAGGACCCTGAGGGCGTAACTGTTGCTAAGGAAACACCATTTATTACCGTTTAGTAAAATCTCAGTCATGAGACCCTTCAGATGTTATCAGGGGGCCCTAAGCTTGGAGAATGATTGCCAGTATGTATCTTGGGGGAGTTGAAATAAAGGAAGCTTCCAAATAATTTTTATATGTTAAAGTAGACTTATAGGATCCTCAAGGCTGGGATAATGTTAAGCTAAGATTCCCTTTTGCCCCTAGCAAAGTGTCATCATCAGGCAGCTGAGCTGTTACAGGGAGATCACTCCCTTTCAAGGACCTGCCAATAGGCTATAGGCAGTAAAGGAATTTAATTTTTCACTTGGCTTAGTTTCCCACAACACCATGGCAAGCACTTAAACCCCTTCCCTTGGTTCTTGGGTAGCCAGGAGTGTCTAAGGAATGTCACACATATTCCACCTGGGTAGGGGGTGGGGAGGTGCTGTTAGCTTATATTTTGCCCTAAGCTTGCCCCACGCTCCCTCACCATTCATCAGCACTTTTTTTCCTCTTCCTTCTTCTCTTCCTATTTGTCTTCACCTCTTTTTCTCCCTTCCTCTCTTCCTTCCTTCCTCCTTTTCTTTTTCTTTCTCTTTGGTTACAGCTGACCTAGTTGATGAAAAATGGTATCTTGTGGTTTTTATTTGTATTCTCCTAAAGGTTAATGATGTTGAGCATCTTTTCATATTGTAGAGTCAAACTGAAATGGAGTCACCTATGTCAAGGACAAAATAGAAACAGTGCAGGTGCCTAATGAAAATTTAACGTGACTTTATAGGAATTTAGAGATCTTCTCAGAAATCATCAGAGGACACCAGCCAATCCCCAATTGCCTAGTCCGTTCCTGCCATATCTGGTCTTCCTTGTTCCCCTGACTCAATTACCCTGATCCAAATAAGAAAGAAGACTACTAGACAAACAACCAAAAGCCAAAAAGCTTTTCTATTTATCCCATAAATATCCCTCAGTCTGTAAGCAACCCAGAATGCACTGCTCCCTTATTCTTGAGTTTCCTGGTTTGCAGGTCAAAAGCTTTGCAATAAACACATTTTTTCTACTTTGTTTTATTCAGTATGCAGTATTTTTTTTTTTTTAATTTTTGTTTTAGAGTTTATTTGTTTTCTAGAAAGAGAGAGAGAGAGAGAGAGAGAGAGAGAGAAAACAAGTGGGGAAGAGGCAGAGAGAGAGAGACACACAGAATCTGAAGCAGGCTCCTGGCTCTGAGCTGTCAGCACAGAGCCTGACGCGGGGCTCGAACTCACAAACCACGAGATCATGACCAGAGCTGAAGTCAGACACTTAACCGACTGAGCCACACAGGCACCTCTGCAGTATGATAGGTATTTGATCATGTACTTGTTAGTCATCTGTGTATCTTCTCTGGAAAAATGTCTGCATACAACCTTCACCCGTTTTTTAACCGGGTTGTTTTACTGTCTTTGAGATGGAAGACTATACCCTTGGTCATGTGCGGTTTCTGCAGGTACTTCTCTTTCAGCTTGTGTTTAACTTGTGGTTTGACAGTTTCTTGAATGCTGAGAGGCAGAGAGGTAGGAAGCAGGTAGGGGGATAGGAAGCAGGAGAGGGAAATGAAGGAAAATCTCTCCCAATTTTTGCAGATTTGGTTCTCTGATGGGGCAACCCTTAGGCCAACTAAAACTCTGCCTTAGCCTTCACATCCTGCTTGCCCTGTGTCAAGAGGTCAGCCAGAGGAGTGCATTTGCAGGTCTTTTCTGAGAATGCATAGGATTTTTAAAATTCCCCAGAATTCAGGCAGTATTTTAGAATGTCCTCATTTCCCAAGGAAACTCTTTTTGCAGTCTTTTCTGTCATCATTTGCCAAAGAAACTCTGCTCCTTTTCCTCCCAGGCCTTTTGCACCCTGTTGTTTGCTTCAATTGTAATCTTTTGCCCTAAGTGACTATGGGTTTTTCATTTGCCTGACAATGTTTTTGAGGTGATCCCACAGATTTTCAGACTTGAGTGAGTTCTGAGTTAGGCTAAACAAAGACAAATTCCTTGCCTCAATACTTCAGGCAGAGGGAGCCCCCAGGGAAGTTAGAACAGACAAAACAATTCTTTGAGAATAAGCTCTTTTCTGCTCTTTCTGGAGCCAGAGACCAGAGTCCCATTGGGGACACAGGCTGCCATCTTCCAGCCTGTTGCTGAGCTGGAGAGAAGGTATGAAAAGGGCAAGTGAATGGCCAAAAAGCATTACTGCCATTTTAAGTTGCCTTTTTCTTGATTCAGCATTTGCTTAGTTGCTGTAAACCTTTTACCATTTTCCAGAATTGTGACAAAACCGATGACAGTTTTTATGTTTTGTTTTGTTTTGTTTTTTGCTTGAGTTTTCAAGCAAAGTTGAAAGTTACACTTGTGGAGTGTTGGTCCCTTGGAGCGATCTATTACACCATTTTCATGGAGATCACTCACTCATTTGTTTTTCAAACATAGACTTTTCATCTGAGTACCATCTCTATATACCTTCTAGCGACTGATCATGAAGACTGAAACTTCTACTTCTCACCCTGGAGGCCACAAACGTACTCTCACTGGGACAGTGAAAATGTCGTCAGCATCCCAGATAACTTATTTCAAATTTTCTTCAATATATCAAAAGTTAATATTTTGAAAGCATCGTTAAGCCATATATAAGTAAACAGACGCTTTTATTATTCTGTACTCAAAATGAAACTAACCTATTTCCTTCCAAACCCTATAGTTCTCCTGGTCGTATTGTTTCATTGTGCCCTTAGTCCCACCAAAATTGACACATTAAAAAAAAAAAAAAAAAAAAAACACAAAAAAACAAGACAAAACAAAAAAACAACAAAAACCCAGGAAAAGAGAGCTGTTTTAATGTAATAAAAGCCCTGGCATGGAAACTCTCTACATTTCTGTAATGACTCTGAGTTTGCAGAATATTGAGGCATTTGAGATGAATGTAAAATTCCGTCTTTGATATACACAAGCTGACATGCAAGGCAGGCATCCAGGGTATCCTGCCGTGTAGGCGATGAGGTGTTGCACTGCAAGAAAGCTGTCTAAATATGAGAACTCAGTTTTTGAAAATTATTCATGAACAGATAGGAGATGAAATCACAAGAGGAGAAATCCCTTGGCAGTGAGGATATAGTGACAAAGTGAATCCAACCCAGTTATAGGGTATATTTTCATTAAAATAAGTGGAAAAGGAAAACACAAAACTTGTAAATTGAAGGGCAACAGATTACAATGTTTAAACTTCCTTGTATAATTCTTAAGAAGGGATTTCTAATCCTGAATTTCAGACACATGCATGTAAAGAAATCCATATAGATATTTGGATAAACAAAGTGTAAGTACATTTTTATTTTATTCTTTAAATGCTTTTATCTATAGCCTGTATTTTTAGGCAACTAAAAAGAAGGCACAATGTAAATGACACCAATATTTGTATCTATACGTGAAGTATATTTCTTTTCTCTCCCTCTGATGATTCCTTAAGAAAAAAAGAAGAGTAGAATAGTGCACAGAGGTAGAAGGAAAGGGAATAATTGTTACTACAGAGACTTTGACACATGTTTGGAAAATGAGAGGCAGATGGAAACTTACAGCTACGTCAAAGATAGTGGAGGGAGTCATGGTCCAATGCACACATAGAAAAAGGCTGCAGTAACACTGTTCGCCCCAGCAGCAGCCTGGAGAAGCTCAATGCTAGGAATAGAGAGGATGGAGAGATGGAATGAACAGCAGAGAAGGGTATTAACTGACAGTTATGCCAATGGCTGAAATCTGTGCCAATCATTCTTCCCTACCTTTTAACTTCACCCACATGTTGTGTAGAGTCAGTAAGGCAGTATAGCAGTGTTTCCCAAAGCAGAGCTTTAAAGAAGTAGAATGATCTGCCTAGAAATCCTACTATAGTTTTAATCAGGCCAAAATAAATTCATCATCTGCATTTTACTCATTTTAGGTTGATTCTAGTAGTCATCATTGTAAACATGGCTCTAATATTAGGTTTGCTCCTGGAAACACCATTCCTACAAACACAAAATGCCCCACTGTTTCTCAAGTTCAGAAAAAACAGCCATTATGAAAGAAAGAATATATATGTATGTGTGCATTTTCCCAATAAACCTACAAGTGTTTAGAAAATACTTAGAATATGGTGAAGAGAACCCTGCCCTTGGGGTGCCTGGGTGGCTCTGATGGTTAAGCCTCCAACTTCGGCTCAGGTCGTGATCTCATGGTTTGTGAGTTTGAGCCCCGTATTGGGCTCTGTGCTGACAGCTCAGAGCCTGGAGCCTGCTTCGTATTCTGTGTCTCCCTCCCCCTTTGCCCCTCCCCTGCTAGCACTCTGTCTCTGTCTCTCTCTCTCTCAAAAATAAACATTAAAAAAAAGAGAGAGAGAGAGAGACAGCTCTACCCCCCAAACTGTAATCTAATCAGTCTGGCATAGGGTCACATAAGTCATTAAAAACTCCTTGAGAATCTTTTAAAGAACAGCCACAATGAAGAACAGTATCTATAATTATAAACAGATAACTAATCAGGTATAGTACATTAAACATTTTTAGAACCTAAAGCATAAAAAATATGTGTATATACATATGATTTTCATTAAACTGATATCAAATATTCTTTATCAGTAGTAAGTGTTCGAGAACAATGGAACAATATTACATGGGGAAATTAAATAGAACATAAATTTGATACCCAATAAAATTCAAATCAAATATAAGGTCAGACACAATAAACATTTTAAGATAAGCAAATACTTCATGCAGAAATTTCAGAAAAAAAATATATGAGGATATATGTCACCAGCATGAAAATTAAATCCAATGAAAAAAGACACAACAGAGATTATAAACAGTGGATCAAAACTGAAAGTCACTGAACAGTTAATATATACATTTATAACTGAAACTCTCTACTGAAACATTTAACCTGAACAGAGGACTGAAACTACCATCCCCATTTACCTATGTATATTAGCCTGCTAGGACTACCATAACAAATACCCCTGACTGGATGGCTTAAACAATAGAAACTCAGAGCAGGGAAGCAAGGTCAAAATTTATTGAGAAGTTCTGGAAGCTAAAAGTTGAAGATAAAGGTGTTAGCAGGACTGATTTCATTCTCTGGTCTCTCTGCTTGGCTTACACATAGTCATCTCCTTTTGTCTTCATGTGGTCTCTTGTGTGTGAGTATGTCTATGTCCAAATTTCCTATTTTTTTAATGGAAACTCTCTACATTTCTGTAATGACTCTGAGTTTGCAGAATATTGAGGCATTTGAGATGAATGTAAAATTCTGTCTTTGATATACACAAGCTGACATGCATATATTTTTGAGAAAGAGAGAGAGACAGAGAGAGAGAGAGACAGAGAGCAAGTGGGTGAAGGACAGAGCAGACAGAAAGGGAGACACAGAATCTGAAGCAGCCTCCAGGCTCTGAACTATCAGCACAGAGCCCGAATCAGGGCTCCAACCCATGAACCGTGAGACTGTGACAAGAGCCAAAGTCGGATGCTCAACAGACTGAGCCACCCAGGTACCCCTTCAATTTTTTTTTAAGTAGGCTTCACACCCAGCATGAAACTCAACGTGGGGCTTGAACTCATGACGCTGAGATCAAGATCTGAGTCAAGATCAAAAGTCAGATGCTTAACTGATTGAGCTATCAGTTGCCTCCAAATTTCCTATTAGTAAAAGGACACCAGTCCTATTGGATTAAAGACCACCCATGTGACCTCATTTTACATTAATTATATTTTAAAAGTCCTAGCTCCAAATACAGTCACATTCTGAGATACTGGGGCTAAGACTTCAACAAATGAATTTTGGTGGGATATAATTCAGCTCATAATACTACAACAACATGCCTCAGCTAGTCCACTGTCTTCATTAATATTACTGTACCTTTTCAGGAGTCTCTGGTCCAGATAGATGGCTTGATTGTTCATTGCTGAACTTCTAAAAAAACGATCAAGTCTTTAATGGAAATCAACAACTGACAGTTTGTATCCTAAGACTCATTAAATCTCCTGTTTCGAAATCCTCACCTTCCTTTTTCCATCAATCCAAAACTAATCATATCATGATTTTTACCCAATCCTAATCAAGCCTACCAGTACTGAAAGTCTTGCCTTGAACCAAACCTCCAATTGTTAATAAAATCCTCACTCCCAGATACTACCCAACCTCTACAGAAATACTGTTCCATTTTACCCTGCTGATGAATACAGTTGGTTTTCTCTTATCAAGAAGTTGTGCTATTGATATTTGAGGATTACAAGGGAGGAAAATTTTAATTTTTTTCTTCTACCTTCCCAGGTTCCCTGATCGGGATTTTGCAAATCAGATTGAAAACAACAACAACAGATAACAAGAGAAGAACTAACAGAGTTTGTTATTGTGTGCAGCACATGTCACAAGGGAGAAACATCAGTGATGAGTAACTCAAAAGAGTAGCTAGAACTTGAATTTATATAACATCTTAAAGAAGAAACGGACACTTGTAGAGAAGGGGCAGGCACAGAAAAGGGGTATAGGCTTTTAGGGTGCAGCAAGTTGTGAAAAGGTAAATATATGGGGACACAAACGGAGTAAGTTCGTTTGTGTAGCTCCATCTCAGCACCTACTTTCTGTCTTCTTCATGGCCACAAAACTTCCCCAAGAGAGATTTGCGGCAGTCCTCATTTCTTAGAGTTGCTGCTTTTAGAGTAAGGGCAGGGAAGGGAAGCTCCAGGAAGGCTTCTGTCTACATCTAGCCCCAAATAATGCTTCTGCCAAAATGCCATATTTTGGGGGAATGACATATTCTGAATCCTTCCAGGATCCAACATTCTACGACTTGCAAAAGGATTTATTTATACATGTGATTTAAGACATTTGGTGTATTTATTAACTTTTAAAACAGAGTCATAAATACCATTTACAAAAGTGAAAAACGGCTGTTGTATACTTGAGATAAAACAATATCAAAGTCATGTTCCAATTATGATGCAATTTGAGGTGTAAATCTGCAAAAGCAATTGTGTACTATGTAAAGAGAGTCATTTCACCTTGATGCCTCTAACACTCATTCAAATCGACACGTTTAAATGCCTTCTAATATATATCATCCTTCCTTGCCCATCAATCTTCCTAGTGGATAATATTTATATAATCATACACTTACAAGCACTCTGCATTGATTTTAATTTTCAGAATCAACTTACAGACATTTATGAAGGAAATAAAAACTTCTACCAACAGAAAGAGTCCTCCATACCAATACCGAGAGGAGAGAAAACAATTTGTTATTGAGTAGGCAGTCAGATTCCCTGCTTGCAGGTAGTCCCTGAAAGACCACTAAGTCTAAACAAAATATAATACAAGTTTAGATACCAATGTCAGGAGGAAATATCAATTAAAACTTTCCTTATCTCCTTGAGAGACACATATTCATAGCTGTTACACAGTTTCCTGTAAAACTCATGAGAAATTCTGAAGTCAATTTCAGAGTATGTGTTTACAGCTCCAACAGTCAGAAAACCTGAGATCTGGCAGCATTAGATACAAAAATTGAAGCTATTTTTGAGCCTATCATATTTCAAAGAACACTCTAGTAATGGGGAGCATGTGGCCACCTCACCTTTACTAGACAGAAAATTTTATTTTATTTACTCTTAAACAACTCATCAAAACTTTCAGAATGTAAGTGTTATAGACTTTGATAACCTACAGGAAACGAAAATACCATTGTTGGAAGTTGGAAGCTAAAACTCTTTGAAGCAGGTAAGTGTAGGAACATTTTTTTTTGCTTTCTCTCTTTTTTATATTACAACGAGATGGTCTAAAATTGATGGATTAAGAAATATAAAACTAACACAAATATGTGGTATATTTTGGGGATAGGTTAAGTAAGACCATTTCCCATAAAGGTATCTGAATGGATAGTTTTCAAGTTTGATAAAGTGAGATATAAGGATATTGTCAAGATTACAGACATGAGTACCAACAGAATTATGAGCACGTATCTACTAGTGTGACTGGATATGCTGGATAATTATATGACTCATTAGACCTCACCAAGCATACGTATGTAGGACTTATTAAGGTAAAGGACACAATACAGCAAGAGAAAAAGCAGCTCTCCAAGGACTTTCCTTTAGTTATACAGAATCCGCTTTGTCTCTGGAGAAGAAACACTAATATACATGTAAAGAATCTTGGTTTGGGGAGATGTTCCACCAAGTTTCTCACTGGGACATTCCTACCCCTAGTAATGGGGCCAAACCAGATTCTGAACAGCCATATCAGGTGTGAGCTACCAATAAGGAAGACTGCCCTGGGTGCCACAAGTTTTCAATATTAAAGAGCTCATTACCAATTGTTACCAGACTCGTTCTTACCCTAGCCAAAGGTCAAAAACAAATGTTCAGGCTTAGCAGGATAAATAAGCAAAGAGCTGTTCTTGTCAAGTTGTAAATAATTCTGTTACACAAGGATAGTATAAGAAGTAAAGTGAAATACTCCTACTTTCAATTTTTATTTACCTGTTTGAATTTGATAAACAACAATGCTCAACATTAATATTTGAAAGATATGCATATCATCTGGTAAAGCATATGTTAGCTTATTTTTGCTATTATACTTCAGTAAGTATAAAAGAGCTAACAGAGCTCCATTTAAGATATGCCGACCAATAAAATATTCTAATAAAATCCTTATATAAATATATGACATTTCCATTAGTTTTTGTCACTGAAGTTATTTTTACTGTTCATAATGACACAACATCAAATTAGTTGTCACAAAACATTTAATTTCAATTGCTTGCTCTTTCAGAATAAAAATGAAAATTTAAAAATCAATAGACATGTGATTTAGTTTTTCTATCTACCCAAAATAGAAATAATTGTCTACATGTTCAAATAGAATTGTATAAATTCTATTTTGTGCAAAGTTCAACAGTTGTGAAATAGATAAATATAGTTCCAATTTACTTAGTGATATATCATTCTAAAGTTGTATAAAATTTCATTAATAAAATTGAATCCGTGGTGGCTGAACTCATTTGGTAAGAATAATTTACCCTTCTCCTTTTTACATGGAAAACTAACTGAAGTATTTTTTCCTATAGTTTGGTCAGGTTTCTTTCTTTTTAGTTTTTCCTTATTTTAGCTTCACACATATTGATAGTATTTTGTTGACTATATTAAGTTTAGAATAAGTCACCATCTTAGCAAGACTTATAGCATTTTACTTATCCCACATGAACATTACTAGTCTTTACTGAGGATGTACAAAGGAATTAAAAAAAAAATACTCCTCTATTTTCTTTCCTGGGTAATGTGGACTTTTACTGTTGCCACCACTCACCAAGCAGATACGGTCATAAAGCTACAATGGAGAGAAAAGAATAAGGTCCCATCAGACAGAAATGAGTAGAAGGCACTTCTGGTACTGGGTGGAACAGGAAGGAGAAAGGAGTAGAAGACAAGGGATAAATATCCTGAATGTTCAATATCATTTTCCTCCCTAAACACACACATGCACAATCACACATAAATATCTATAAAAACTCTAATTTGGGGTGATGAGAAAGTGTTTTAGAAATGTCTAGGAGAAACTATATAAATCTCACAGAAGGAGCTCATGTTCCTGGATTCTAAGAGCATAGGCTTTGAAAATGTTCTGTGTCTTAGACATATATGGCATCCAGCATGCCGACTACTATTCTGCTAGAGCTCTGGAATAGGGGGAAAAAGGACTTTAATGAGAGTATTTAGGCAGGTGGTCCAGAGTACAACCACCCACATGAGCCTAGGGTGGGGGAAGGCAGCCCCTTAGTGTCAAGAATCCTACAGTTTTTTTGTTTTGTTTTGTTTTAATTTTATTTACTTATTTATTATTTGAGAGAGAGAGAGAAAGAGAGTGAGCAACCCTGAGTGAGGGAGAAGGGCAGAGGGAGAGAGAGTATCTTAAGCAGGCTCCATGCTCAGTGCAGAGCCTGATGGGGGACTCAGTCCCACAATCCCAGAATCATGGCCTGACCCAAAATCAAGAGTCAGACACTCCACCAACTAAGCCATCCAGGTGCCCCAGGAGTCCCACAGTTTTAAAATGTTCTCAAAGAACAGACATATCAATAGGTACCTGGTGTATGAAAAGTCTGAAAAAGTATGGAGGACAAAAGTATGGAAAATTAAAAACAGCATCTAGAGACCACACATATTTTTAGTATCAGGTACAGTTCAGTGCCAAACACACACACACACACACACACACACACACACACACACACAGGCACAGAGGCAGAACTAGACAGGTATCAGCTCACTCTGGCATATAATGACTAGCCACCAGACAAGATAAAGTATACTTGTTTGGAGTCCAGTACAAGAACCATAAGATAAACAGACATCTCTCTTTCTCTCTGACACTAATGGGATCCATAACTCCCTGAAGGGGAAGTGTAGAGGGAAACCTTGAATGGATATAAGCCTTGAAATGATTACCTGGGAGCACCTTGGTAGCTCAGTCGGTTAAACCTCTGACTCTTGATTTTGGCTCTGGTCATGATCCCGGGGTTGTGGGATCAAGCCCCACATTAGGCTTTGAGCTGACAGTGAAAAACACAAATGCTCTCCTTAATAGCCAAAGGATACAAAAATACTGATTTGAAGGGATACATGCATCCTAATGTTTATAATAGCATTATCAACAACAGGACAATTATGAAAAGACCCCAAATGCCCACAGACCGATGAATGGATAAAGAAGATGTGTAACATATATACAATGGAATATTACTCATTCATAAAAAATAATTAAATCTTCCTATTTGCAATGACATTGCTAGAGCTAGAGAGTATTATGCTAAGTAAAATAAGTCAGTCAGAGAAAGATAAATACCATATGATTTTACTTTCATGTGGAATTTTAAGAAATAAAATAGATGAACACAGGGGGGAAAAAGAGAGAGAAAAGCCCTTTAATATCTGACTTTATATACTATGACATAGACCGTACCATAGCTTATGATCCTCCTCTGATTTGACGTTACTCAAACACAGTGCTCAAATACCCTCCGTTCTTGCTCTCCAATTGCAGAGAATTCTTCTTGTTCCTATCCAATTACTGGTATCCTTGGTCTTTCCTTCTTTTAGCCAGTAGCCACAAACTGGAGATCCATTTTATGTCATACATTCATTCATTTATTTACAAACACTTATTGAGTACTACTATTAGCCAGACACTCTTTGGGCCACTGAAATATAATAATAAAAAATAAACAAGCTTATGATCTCATAGTTACTGAGTTGAATGCATTGGGTTCTGCACTGGTAGCATGGAGCTTGCTTGGGATTCTCTATCCCTCTTTCTCTGCCCCTCCCCTGCTTGTGTTCTCTTTCTCTCTCTCAAAACAAACACACTTAAAAAAAATTAGTCTATTTTCTAATGAACGTATGTCATCACAGCAAGAGTAATATATGTATATAACCATATGTGTGGGTTTTTTTGGTAAACAACCTTTGTACACTTAAGATAATAGTTTGAGACATTATATCTTTATATATGCTTTCTCCTTATTCACAGACTCTAATTGTTGAATGCTTCTGGTTCTTTCCTGAACTTCTCCACTATTTTTTTCTTTACCTTTCCTTCTTTCTTTTCCCCTTTTATCCTATCTCCTTCCCTTTATTTTATTTATCCATCATCAGTTCCTCAAGTGGAAATTTTAAATCTCTCTTATTTCCTTGTCTTTAACTATGTGTCTTGATAATACCATATTAGCAATATAAAAGTTTAGCATTCTAGCCCAGGACTCTGTATTGTAAGGTGTAAGCATTATCTCTTCCAGAGGAGACAGAAAAGTCTGGCCATGGACTTTGCTAGGAAGGGTGCAGTGTCCTGCCCACAGCTTTGGTTCATATAATACAAGAGAGAAGTAGCAACATTTTCTTAGGATAGAGAGGTGAGAATCAAGGCGGGAGCAGGAATCAAGAATTTAGATGTAGGGTAATAACTGGCTTATTAGTAAGTTAGAAAGACAAGAACAACAATACTGAATAGAAACTGGTGAGTGAAAAAAGCAATCAATGTTCAATACTAGGATCTTAGGACCTACCTAAGGTAGGACATATACATGTGTAAGAGAAGCTTATTTAATGAATATGGAACAAATTCTAATACTGATTTTTTTTTTATGTTTCTCAGTATGAATGAATACTGAGTGAGGAATTTGTTCATTTTTATTTTTTAAGTTTATTTATTTTGAGAGAGAGAGAGTGAGTGTGTGAGTGGGGGAAAGGGGGACAGGCAGAAAGAGAGGAAGAGAGAACCCCAGGCAGGTTCTGTGCTGACGGCATGGGGCTTGATCTCATGAACCATGATATCATGACCTGAGCCAAAATCAAGAGTTGGATGCTTAACTGAGTCATCCAGGCATCCCTTGAATGAGGATTTTAAACTCTATGTTCAAAATCTAACCCATTCTTTCCTTCTCTCTCTTTTCTTCTTACACTTAACTGTTGCATTATAATCTGCTCTTAGTTTTGTTTTCCTCCTCTTGGTTACCAGTAAAACAATCTGGTCAGATATCCCAGTTATAAAAATATTAGCAAATTGGAATATAGGTCAATAGAATATAGTATATCTAGACTAAAGGGCAAGGAGAAAGAATAAATAAAGATAAATATTTCAAGAAAGAGTGCAAGGGAAATGTGAGGCATGATAGAAAGGTCTAACATTAAAGCATTTGCTATTCCAAGAGGAAAGGTGAATGACAATGAAGCATGTACAATATTTGAACAAATATATCAACCATTTTTTCTTAGCTAGTGAAATACATAATGCTACATATTTTACAAACTCTGAACAACCCAAAGGGGGATTAATACAAAGAAACATCATCTAAGCACATCTTAGTAAAAATGCTTGAAAACTAAAGGCAATGAGAAAATCTTGAATGCAACCAGAGAAAAATGCACATTATTTTCAAAGAAGTAGCACTAAGACTGACTCAAAGATGATATATGAAATAGTGAAGTAAGACAAAAAAATGTAATGATAGCTTTAAGTATTGAAGATAAATAATTGCTAAGGTACACTTCTACATTTTTTCTACTTCAAACATAAAGGAGAAGTAAATATACTTTCATATTTTTTTAAATGTTTATTTATTCATTTTGGGACACAGAGACAGAGAGAGAGAGAAAGAGAGAGAGAACAAGGGGTGGAGGGAGAGAGAGAGGGAGTGAGAATCCTAAGCAAGCTCCTCACTACAAGACCAGAGTGTGATGGGGGGGGGCTCAGTCCCATGAACCGTGAGATCATGACCTAATCCAAAATCGAGAGTTGGAGGTTTAACTGACTGAGCCACCCAGGCGCCCCTAAATATACTTGTAGATTTAAAAACAGAGAGAATGAGGGCACCTGGTTGCTCAGTGGGTAAGGCATATGACTCTTGATTTCCGTGTCATGAATTTAAGCCCCATGTTGAGTATGGAACTTACTTAAAAAAAAAAAATCAACTGGATTTAATAAAATTAAAAAAAAAAAAGAGAGAACCCCCTGCCAGGAGACTTACATTATTAGATGAGCTTTTTAAGAAGAAAGGAAATAATCCTGATGAAAGAAGAAAAATAAAGGAAAAAAGAAAAAAGAAAAAGAAAGGGTTCAGTAAATAAAAATTATTATTAACTTTACAAAACAATGTGACAATGTCCAGTAGACTGTAACATATTTATATAATTAAAGCAAATGACGTGCATAGAAAAAGTTAGATATTAAGTGAGTTAAAGTATTCTCGGTGTTTATGAGGATGGTAGCTTTAAAGGATAAAAATCAAAAGAAAACTATCAACTTAGATTATTTAGTAAGCAACTACCCATTTTAAAAATCAAGGCAAAATAATAATTTTTCAGGTCAACTAAGCTGAGAGAACATGTTGCCAAATGAGCAGTATTCAACTAATATTAAATTTAAAATCTACCTAATAAAGGGAAATGGTACAAGATAGAAGCTGATTTGGAAAAATATGAAAAGTTCCAGAAACATTGTATTTTGGGTAATTATAAAAGATAAACTTTTCTCAATTTTAATGTGAAAATAATTCAGTTTAAAGAAAAACTAGTTACAACGGACTAGAAGATTATAACATACGTGGAAGAAAATGTATCACAAAAAATATTGCTAACAATGGGAAGAGAAAATATATATTAGAAGATTCTTAACTTATATTCAAAGTGGTACACTATTATTTCATGGCATATTGTGATAAGTTAGATTCATATTGCAAACATGAGGGTGACTGTGAAAGATAAAATAATGGAAAGGAAAACCAAAATTTCAATAGGAAAAATAGAATATTAGAAATACTTAATACTCAATAAAAAGCAGCAAATGAGGAGAAAAGACAAAAACGAACAGAAAGAAAATAGAATGCAAATAGTAATATGATAGGATTAATGTAATTTGTGATTTCAGTCAATGCAAATAGTATCAAACTTCCAGCAAAAGAGCAGAAATTAGAGATAGAAAGGACAAAATCCAACTATATATGTAATAAGTTGAAAAATGACACACCAAAAGATATGTCCAAGTTCTAATCTGGTGGAGGAGAATAAAAACAAAAGGAAAATTAGAAATAATTTGAACTGAATGATGATGAAAACAAACATAAGGACTACTTAGTCTGCAAAGGACTACTAGAGGCAAACTTATACCTTTAAATTCCTACACTAGTAAAAAAAAAATAATCTTAAATGATTTAAGAAGCTAGAGAAAGAAAAGAAAATTAAATTCAAAATCAATAGATGTTAGTAAATAATTAAAATAAGAATGGAAATAAAATAGAGAATTGAAAAACATTAGAAAAATCAATGAAAAGATTTAAAAGATATATCTTTAGCTAGACAGTTCAAGAAAGCAACAAGACAGATATCAGTATCAGAACAGAAAGAGGAAATAAGATTACCAACATTTTTTAAAAAGAAGCTAATATTGTGTATAAATTTATGGCAGAACAGATTGCAAATGTACATAAAAAGGATTAATTAAAAGAAAAGTTAACAACATTGTTCCCAGAAAAAAAATAGAAAATTAAATGAGTCGATATTGTTAAAGAAATACACGATTAAAACATTTCCACAGAGGACTCTCTAAAACCTGGATATTTTCACTGATGAAATATACTACACATTTAAAGAAGCAATATTACCAACTGTGTAAAAAAATACTTTTAAAAAAAATGAAAGGGAAAAAGTGCATCCCCAACTTATTTTTTGAGGACACAATTACTCTGATACCCAAAGCAGGAAAAGGCAGTAAAATAGAAGAAATTTAAAAATGAGTATCCCACCTGAGCACACATGCAAAAATACTATCAAATCCAAAATATCAATATATTGAAAAATATACTGTGAACAAATTACACTTATCCTTATAAAGCAAGGTTTATTTAATATTAAAAGTGCATCAGTATAGGGGCACCTGGGTGGATCAACTGGGTAAGCGTCCAACTTCACTCAGGTCATGAACTCACGGTTCATGAGTTCAAGCCCTGCATCAGGCTCTGAGCTGTCAACACCGAGCCTGGAGCCTGCTTCAGATTCTGTGCCTCCCTCTCTCTCTGCCCCACTCCCGTTTGTGCTCTCTCTGTCTCTCAAAAAAAAAAAAAAAGAAAATGAATAAAAGTTAAAAAAAATTTGTAAAAAAGTGCACCAGTATTAATCATTAATAGAATGAAAAACATCTGAGTATTTCTATATATACACAAAATCATTTGAATTAATTTCAACACTTTTCAACACAACAAACTAGATCTAGAAGGAAATACCCTTGGCCTGATTAAAGAACAGCTGTAAAGAAGCCCCCACAGCCATTATCATACTATAAAAATTCTGAATGCTACTCCTCATGATCAGAAACAAGGCAGTAATGCACAATGTCACCACCTCTCTTCAGCGTTGGACTAGAAGTCCTACCTAATGCAATAAAAAAAGGAAAGGAAATAAAAGGTATAAAGGTTTGAAAAGTAAGTAAGTAATAAGTAAAGGTGTCTTAAATAAAAGACAATCTGCTTGTTGGGCTATTCTACTAAAATTGATTAAAAACTTCCAAACCATTTCTAATTACATATCTACCAATACTGAATCCACATGTCCTCAAAATACAGTAGCGTAAAATACTATGAACAGTCAAAAAATCTCAGAAAATAAGAACAAAGTTGGAATACATAATTTTACCTGATTTTAATGTTTACTTATGAAGATATGGTAAGCAATACAGTGTGATCCTGATGTAGATATAGACATACAGGTCAGTGGAAGAGAATGTGGAGTCTGGAAATAGATCACATGTAGCTATTCATTTATAGTCAGCAGAATTACCAAAGGAAATTAACAGAACAAAGGTAATGTTTTTAGTAACTTTTTTTCTTGATCTGGATATCCACAAGGAAATAAAAAAAGAAAATAACACTCACACAGTATACAAAAATCAACTTAAAAATGGTCATGGATCTAATACAAAAGATAAAATTAGAAATCAATATTCACAACCTAGACTATGCTAAGGTTTCCTAGACAGGAACAAAAAATTTTCATGGAACATGAAAATGAAATACTGATGACTTCAACTTAATTAAAATTTTTAACTACTGTGCAACTAAAGATAGTATTAAGAAATTAGAAAAAATTAAGGCCACAGACAGGAACAATATATTCCCAGTACTGATTCACAGTACACAGAACTTTCATTTAGAGTACATGAAAATCCCTTAGAACTCGATACCATGAGGATAAACAAGCCATTGGTTTTGAGAAAATAATCAAATGCGCTGACAGGCACTTTATAGTGAAGATATACAAATGGCCCATACCACATGAAAAAGTTCTCAACATTATTAGGGAAATGCGAATAAAATAAAAACGAGGTATTCGTGCACACACACTACAATTTAAAAAAAACCTGACAATTCTAAGTGTTGTCAAAGGTTTGGAGCGTCTACAATTCTCATGCATTGATGGCGATAGCGTATATTGCGATAATCACTTTGGAAAGTGATCTGCAGTTTCTACTAGCATTATCATATGGCCTAGCAATTGAACTCCTCTTTATTCAGCTGACAGAAATGAAAATGTGTGTTCACCCAAAGACTTTTATACCAATCTTCACAACAACTATTCATAATAGTTCCATGGGAAACCGAAGTGTCCTTTAATAAGTGAATAAGTGGACACACTACTCAGTAATAGCATTTATATAATATTGATACTCAGAATCATGAGTAAATTTTAAAAACTTTATGCTGAGCAAAAAAATACAAACACAAAAAAGTACATGCACTATGTTTCATGTATCCATATATGTTTATATCTCTATGCCTATCTCTATCTACCTCTCTCTCTCTCTCTCTCTCTCTCTCCTTCTCTCTCCCTCCCTACCTACTTAATTTCAATGGTCAAAGATAATCTATAGTGACAGACAGCTGAACTGGTCTATTGGTCCAGGCATGGGGAAGAGAAGATTAACGTCAAATGGTCACTATCAAACATTTTGGAACTATGAAATGTTTCTTCTATATTTTGATTATGGTAGCAGTTACACAGACACATATATTTCTCAAAATTCACATTGTACACTTTGTACACTTGTACACATTGTACACTTAAAATGTATGCATTTTGAAATTAAATTGTAATGTAGTAAATCTGATTTAAGTATATCACTTCAAGAAAGTCCATAGTAGCACTTTTTAATGAACAAAAATCGGAAATAATGCAAGAATGCACTGTTTGGGAGGAGGAAACATAGGGACTTCTTGAGAACTTATTTGACATTCTTATCTCACTTTATGAAATTTCACCAAGTACATAAATCATTTGTTGTTATTCTGAATCAGTTATATTTTAATAAATAAATCAAATAGACATAAAAGAGAATTCTAGGAGAGGAACTGGAGACAGTGTGTTCAAGACTACTCTTCCAAAGGTTTTCCTTAGAAAGTGGGGAAAATACGTGACCCAGTAACTTAAAAAGAATAAATTCCAGATCATTTACATTCTGAAGAAAGCTGAAAAGAGGAAGATTACTTTTGCAGAATCCTTGTTCAAGTGATATACAATGGAATCTAAGTATAGCGTAAGTACTTGCCTTAGTTAGAACATGGATAGTTCATCCTTGATAACAGTGGAAAAACAGAACACATAGGTATAGACGCAAGGAATTATTATGAACATTACATGAATGTGAATTGATAATATAGGTGCGGGTGCCTAACATACTGTAAATATACAACACAGTACTTATCTTGTTTAATTTGGTCTTTTATTTTTTATCTGAGAGAGAGAGAGCACACATGTGCTAGTGGGGGAGAAGGGGAGAGACAGAGAGAGAGAAGGAGGGAGAATCTTAAGCAGGTCCTGCCCCTGGGATCATGACCTGAGCCAAAATCAAGAGTCAGATGCTCCACTGACTAAACCACCCAGGTGTCCTCAACATGTCACTCATTATTAACTATATTGATACTACTCTACCAGGCTACCATACGACTACTAGCAGTAGTGTTGGTAGTGGACAAGTGCTGAAGGATGTGAGAAAGAAAGTG
Organism: Leopardus geoffroyi; assembly: GCF_018350155.1. NCBI lineage: Eukaryota > Metazoa > Chordata > Mammalia > Carnivora > Felidae > Leopardus > Leopardus geoffroyi. The sequence goes on from NC_059333.1 coordinate 23,936,531, forward strand.
AACAGGACCAGAAAAAAAAAAAAAAAGTGACTCATTCTTAGTGACTTTCATTTGGTTTTATGAAATTATAATTAATTTGTGTGGCAGAAAATTTTACACGTTTAGGCTTATATCTAGTGAAATATGCACTACCAAACAACAACAACAAAAATGCTCTTAAAATATATAAGAATTCCAACCCCTTGTTTTGAAGAACCTCCATATCATTTCCCATAGTGGCTGCACCATTTGCAGTCCCACCAACAGTGCACTGGGGTTCCTTATTCTCCACATGCTGGTCAACACTTGTTTTTTGTGTTTTTTGATTTTAGCCATTCTTAAAGTATGAGCTGATAACTCACTGTGGTGTTGATCTGCATTTCCCTGATGATGAGCAATGTTGAGCATCTTTTCATGTGCCTGTTGGCTACCTGTGTGTCTTCTTTGGAGAAATGTCTGTTCATGTCTTCTACCCACTTTTTAACTGGATTATGTGGTTTTAAGGTGTTTAGCTGTTTAAGTTCTTTTGGATACTAACTCCTTATTGGATATGTTATTTACAAATACATTCTCCCATTCCATAGTTTGCTTTTCAGTTTTGTTTCCTTTGCTGTGTAAAGCTTTTCATTTGATGTAGTCCCAATTTTTGCTTTTGTTTCTCTTGCCTTAAGAGACCTATCTTAAAAAATGTTGTTATAGCCAATGTAAGAAAAATTACTGCCTGTGCTGTCATCTAGGATTTTTAGGGTTTCAGGTCACACATTTAGGTCTTTAATCCATGTTCAGTTTGTTTCTGTGTATGGTGTTAGAAAGTGGGCCAGTTTCATTCTTTCACATGTAGCAGAGCAGTTTTCCCAGAACCATTTGTTGAAGCTACGGTCTTCATAAAGCATATTCTAGCCTGCTTTATCAAAGATTAATTGACCATATGATTGTGGATTTATTTCTGCTCTCTCTATTCTACTTTATCGATCTATGAGTGTATCTCTGTGCCAAGACCATACTGTTTTGATTATGACACCTTTATAGTATACCTTGGAATCTGGGATTGTGAAACCTGCAGTTTTCTTCTTTCTCAAGACTGCTTTGGCTATTTGGTGTCCTCTATGGTTCCATACAAATTTTAGGATCATTTCTTCTAGTTCTGTGAAAATGCTATTCGTATTCTGATAGGGATGGCATTAAATCTGTAGATTGCTTTGGATAGTATGGACATTTTAATAATATTTGTCCTTCTAGTCCACGAGCATGGAATACATTTCTCTTTGTGTGGTGTTTAATTTCTTTCATCAGTGTTTTATAGTTTTCAGTGTACACTTTTTTCACCTCCTTGGTTAGGTTTATTCCTAGGCATTTTATTATTTTTGGTGCAACTGCAAATGGGATTGTTTTCTTAATCCCTCTTTTCACTACTTCATTATTAGTGTACAGAAATGCAGTGATTTTCTGTATACTGATTTTGCATCCTATGACTTACTGAATTCATTCATCAGTTCTAGTAGCTTTTTGGTGAAGTTTTTGAGGTTTTCTATATAGAGTATCATGTCATCTGCAAATAGTGAAAGATTTACTTCTTCCTTACTAATTTGGGTGCCCTTTATTCCTTTTTATCGTCTCACTGCTGTGGCTAGTACCTCCAGTAGTATGTTGGATACAAGTGGTGAGAGTGGGCATCCTTATCTTATTCCTGATCTTAGGAGGAAAGCTCTCAGTTTTTCACCATTGAATATGATGTTAGCTATGGGTTTTTCATAAATGGCCTTCATTATGTGGAGGTATGTTCCCTCTAAATCTTTCTTGAGGGTTTTTTTTTTATCATGAATGGATGTTTTACTTTGTCAAATTCCTTTTCTGCATCTACTGAAATGGTTATTTTTGTTTTTATCCCTTCTCTTACTCATGTGATGTATCACATGGATTGATTGAGTTGCAAATTGTGAATCACCCTTGCATCCTGGGAATAAATCCCACTTGATTTTGGTGAATGATTTTCTCAATGTATTGTTGGATTAGTTTTACTAATGTTTTGCTGAGGATTTTTGCATTTATATTCATCAGAGATACTGGCCTTTAGTTCCTTTTTATTGTGGTGTTTGTATCTAGTTTTGGTGTAAGGGAATGCTGGCCTCACAGAATATAATGAATTTGGTAGTTTTCCTTCCTTTTTTTTTTTTTTTTTTTGTTGTTGTTGTGTGTGTGTGTGTGTGTTTTTTTTTTTTTTTGAAATCGTTTGAGAAGGATTGGTATTTACTTCTTCTTTAAATGTTTGGTAGAATTCACCTGTGAAGTCCTTTGGTCCCTGGACTTTTGTTTGTTAGGAGTTGTTTGATTACTGATTCAATTTCATTACTGGAAATCAGCCTGTTCAAATTTTCTATTTCTTCCTGATTTAGTTTTGGGAGGTTATAGGTTTCTAGGAATTTATCCATTTCTTCTAGGTTGTCAAATGTATTGGCATATAATAATAGAATTATCATATGATCTGGTAATCCCACTACTGTGTATTTCACCAAAGATTATGAAAACAGTAATTCAAAAAGGAGTGCATATTGGCACAGTCCTTTAAAGAATAACTTATCAGTACCACTAGACACTAAAATATAACAATCCCCCCATTACCCAGAAGTTATACTGTTTAATATATTTCCTGTGTGTATGGAAGAAGGCATATACAATGACATTCTTTGTGACATATACTTGTGACATATGCACCCCTATGTTTTTTGCAGCATTATTTACAATCTTCAAATTATGCAAGCAACACAAGTATCCACTGATATGTGAATGGATAAAAAAGATACACACAAACACACACACACACACACACACACACACACACACACAATGGAATATTACTCAGCTTTAAGAAAGAATGAAATCCTATGATTTGCAACAACAGAGATGGATCTAGAAAGTAAAATGCTAAGTGAAATAAGTCAGCCAGTGAAAGATACACATCATGTGATTTAATCCCTATGTGGAACTTAAGAAATAATACAAATGAACAAAGTGACAAACAAAGAAACAGACTCTTAAGTACAGAGAACAAACTGGTAGCTACCACAGTGTGTGGGGGATGGGTGAAATGGGTAAAGGGGATTGAGTACACTTTTGGTGATGAATACTGAGTATGTATAGACCTGTTGAATCACTATACTGTACACCTGAAACTATTATAACATTGTATGTTAATTACATTATAATTACTATTTGTAAAAATGTGCAATCAAAAAGAAAAATAAAGTGAAACACAGAAGCCATAAAGAAAAAAAAAATCATAGTTTTGACTACGCCAAAATTTAAAACTTTAAAAATTAGGAAACAATGCTACAGACTGGTAAAATATATTGTCAACCTATATAACAGAGAAGACACTGTAACCAGAATAGATGAGCTACAGATGAGAAGAATATAGTTTTCAATTTTTATAACCGGAAAAGAATCATTTCCTATTCCCTACAACAGATACAGAACTCATATAAATCAATTTTAAAACCATAAAAAATTAGAAAAAAAAACACCTTAACGTTTGATACTATTGTATGTTGAGTCTGCGACATATTTGATACTGCAGGACTGTAAATTGGCACAGCTCTTTTAGAGAATGATTTGTCAGCACCGCTAGAAGTTAAAATACAACTACCAGCAGTTGTACTGTTTACTATCTTTACTAAAGAAATAGCTATCTGTGTATGGAAGAAGGCATATACAATGACATTCTTTGTGATACTGTCTGAGACACTGAAAATTCAAAACAACGTAAATCCTGGTCAACAAAAGAAAAAAAAAAGAATTTCAACTCATAAGTAAATACTGTCAGTGTGTGCATGAGCGTGTGCACACACACACAAAGATTCTTAAAACCATTTCTGATTGAAAAAAAAGTCTTGAGAACAATTTAACATTGTGAATAAGATCAAATGGGCTGTCTATTGCCTAAGAAGATTTCGTAAGGTAGCAAATATTTTAAAGAATGACTTTATTTGCTTTTTGATCTACAAGCAGTATAGTTAAAGATGTAATTCATGTTTTGACTTGTTTATCTGACATTTACTCATTATTTGAGACTCAGAGTGAGTGCTAAATAATTGGGTTCAATCATATGAAAATGGTGATATTCAAACATTCTGACCATCAGAAATGACACCTTCTTGTGGCTCAATCTAATAATATAGCATAAAGAGCATAATTCTACTTTTAATGGGGACTATTTTCTTAGTTTATGTTTCCAGGCAGAATTCCATTTAAAAAGAGAGATCATTAAAGATTATTTGTTGAAACACAGGATGTGTGCATGCCCTGTTTTCTCAAAAAATAAGTGTGCTTGTGAAAAGCAACATATAATATTTAATATTGTAAAGTACAAATTAAAATTTTTTTAGGTCAGTTCTCCCATTTCTAAGAAGATTCCAAGTTTTAGTCTCTTGGGAAAATACCTCTTTTTAAATTTAAGGTAGATTTATCTAGTAATTACTAATTAATCTCAGACATTGTTTAATATTCAAGCACTTTGTGAAAGTAAATACTAGTATACTCCAAATTTTAAAGACAAAATATGCTCAGAAAATTTATGTTACTTGTGAAATGTTATGTTGATGATTGTGTGGCAAAACATCCACTATTAGTCAGTCTGCCTTGATTCTAATGTTTGTTTAATATTCCAGACTGGAAAACTATACCCTTGATGGGCCAGATGTCTCTAAGCACTTTTTCCTTTGACTCTTAAGTTACCAGGTGGGGAAATGAATATATTCAGGGAAGGGCTGGAATTGGTAAAATAAGGTAGAGTTAGGGCAGATATTGCTTGAGTCATTATTAATAATTTGCATGATTGTCCTCTGATTTTAGCACTGGGTTTTAGTTTGGGGATTAGGGATACTATAGCTTCTTCTCAGATTATGAATAGAAAACATTATTATCTGAAACATAAATTGAGAGATTCCCCATTTATTTTTGCTGATAATTCTATCAGATATTGTGTTAAATACCTCTTCAAACTCGACCTTTTGGAAAACAAAAACAGAGGAAGTGGAGCTAAATTAGCTCCATCAGAGCTGATTTGACAATAAATTTCATATATTAAAAAAAAAAAAGAGCTGAAATTTGAGAAAGAATTTGATTTTACAATCACAGCTATCCATGAATGATCTAGTTTAAAAGGGAAGATTTGGAGGGAATACAGACAAACTCAGTAACAGAACTAATAGATCAAAGCAGAGCAAAGATGGGAGTTGAGTTTATATTATGAAGGCAGACGTTTAGAGAAAAGAGAGTAGACTGGTATCAGTCTCTGTAAAAGAATAAGGTAAACATCCATCCCGAGAGTACAGAACCATTCTTTTTAATTTATTTTTTTTCAACGTTTATTTATTTTTGGGACAGAGAGAGACAGAGCATGAACGGGGGAGGGGCAGAGAGAGAGGGAGACACAGAATCGGAAACAGGCTCCAGGCTCTGTCTGAGCCATCAGCCCAGAGCCCGACACGGGGCTCGAACTCACGGACCGCGAGATCGTGACCTGGCTGAAGTCGGACGCTCAACCGACTGCGCCACCCAGGCGCCCCGAACCATTCTTTTTAGAGATAAATGTGATAGAATTTCTAGGACCTTGAAAACTCTGTAAAAACACCATTTCAAACTCAGATGAGTAAATATGTCTCTGTGTAATTTAAAACAAATTTTAGGGGAGCCTGGGTGGCTCAATCAGTTGAGCGTCCGACTTCAGGTCATGATCTTGCGGTGTGTGAGTTCGAGTCCCGCATCGGGCTATGTGCTGACAGCTCAGAGCCTGAAGCCTGCTTCGGATTCTGTGTCTCCCTCTCTCTCTGCCCCTCCCCCACTCGTGCTCTGTCTCTCTCTTTGTCAAAAATAAATAAACATTAAAAAAAAATTTTAAACAAATTTTATATCACATACTTGGCACCTCTGTATGTTCACGTGTTGCAATAACTCTAATTTTAGACTGTGAATTTTAATATTAGACTGAGTTTCAATCATATTTTTATATTAAATACTTGGTACAATACAATTCTACTTGTCTATGCAGTTTAGCATGTTTCCAAAATATAAACATAAAAGCATTTCTAGTTTTAGCATATTATTATTATGATTATAATGACTTGAAAAAAAATTCCTTGACTTTGACTTTGATAACATATATTCAGTTAATACTGATCAAAGAAAATACTGAAAAATCAAGAAAGACTTATGAAATCAATAATACACAATTACATAATTGCAGCAAGTTTTATTAGTAATGTATTTCTCTGAGAATTTACTATATATTAGGTTATTAAGTGAGAATTTACTGTATATTAGATTGCAAGTTAATATCCCTTATATACAAGAAAGCTGAAAACAGAAAGCTAAAGTAATCTGCCAGGGATGTCTGGGTGGCTCAGTCAGTTAAGCATCTTTGCTTTGGCTCAGGTCATGATCTCAGGGTTAGTGAGTTTGGGCTCCGCACTGATAGTGATAGCCTGCCTGGGATTCTCTTTCTCTCCCTCTCTCTCTGCCCTTCCCTGCACACATGAGCTCATGTGTGCTCTCTCTCTCTCTCAAAAGGAATAAATAAACTTGAAAAAATAATATTAAAAAATAAATTAATCTGACACAACTCAAACTGGCTCTACTAATTGTGTCAGGATATGAAGTTTGTATTCTTTCCAATGTAACTACCACGTCCTCTGAATCTCTTACATATTCAAGACACAAATCACTGCCAGGAAGCTAACATCGGAAGAGATGAGCAGAATTCCTGCAGAACTCCAGAAAATGGGTACAGAATCAACTAAGGATCATAGATATATATGAACTTAAATGTCACATTCCTGAAATAGTGATAATTACGGATGTTGATGACATTTGTTGCTATATGGCTAAACTCTGGATTCAAGCTCATGTTTATTATACATGTAGTATTTTACTATTTAACTCAACCTTTTTCTGAAATTAACATGTACCTAATAAAATCACACACATATAAGTATATAATTGCATATTTATCTACATTGTTTATATTTATATAAATATGCCTTAGTATTATAGATGTGTAAGTATATACATAATCAATATAGGAATTGTAGTGTGATCTTTAGGCAAAGCAAATGTAATGCCAGCTTTAAGAGAATATTATTTAAATATAAAAAAAAACATGTTTATTAAGATCGTTTTTCCTTTCTTTCCTTCCTTCCTTTCTAACTGAAGTGTAGTTGACATACAATATTACATTAATTTCCTGTGTATAATATAGTGAAGGTCTTCTGACTTTTAAAGGTAAGAGAACCAAATCCAGAATCTGTATTTTAATGACATTTCCTAAGGGATTCTTGTTCTCTGTTGCTGTAATTTTATCAGTGCTTCTGCCTGCTAATCATTGTGATCTGTTCATATAACTAGGATTTGCATATATTTTCTCATTCTTTTCATCATTTTAAGTGCTGTCTTTTGAACTCAGTCTCTGGATGCCCGTATTTTTTCTCAGGGGTCTCAGGATATCAACGATGAAATTTTTTTCCCTTTCCACTCTCATTTTGCCTGCAAACATATTAGTTGCATTTATACCTTAAGAATCTTCCAGTGAGCCTGCTTCTTCCCTGAAGATCATATTCTTGGCTATATTCCTTAAATCATATTTCTTAGAATATTATGTCATTTCTGGCTTCCTCTTCCTCAGGCTAATTCATTAATCACTGAGAGTTATGTCTACCTCTTCCAACATTCCACACAACCAGGTCCTCTAAGGCTCCTAATGACTTCTTAATCATAAAGCCATTTCCTTTACCACTATCTTGCTTAACATCTTGTTTGATGAAGTAAAAAGAGCACAGGTATTTCAATCCAAATTTTGTCCCTGTATTATTTTCCATGTCTTTTTTGCCCATGTACACAGAATTTAGGTAATTTGTAAGGTTGTTATTTGACCAAAAATAACTTATGAGAAAAACCCAAAATACTCAACACAATTTGATGTTCAGTATTTACAGACTGCATTTGTCTTACCAATCTATGTTTTATTCAATTATAAATTACATGAGAATAAACTAATTTAACCTATGTATTTTAATATATTCACAGTAACATAAATAGTAGTACAACTTTCTGTAGGATATTCATCTTGAAAGAGTCAGCTAGTCCCATGATTTCAGAAATCTCCTGTATGGTCCCTAAATCTGCATTCCTGGCCTTGAAATCTTGAGTTCAAGTCCTACATGTTTGGTTCATTGATAGTCTACGTGTGCTGCAAACTGAAAATAAGCACTTTTTGTTGATGTTTCACGATACTTTGGGAAAGGGGCATGATATAAAAATTATCAGCAATATTATCCTCCTGTTCACTGATATTATATCACCACTCATTTAAACGGTGCTTCCATTCTCTCAGGCACTATTTGCTTGGAAATACATAGCCTGTGACTAAGTTCAGATAATTAAATTGCAAATTGATCTCTTAAAATATATGCTTCTGTAATTCTTTTCTTGGCCAACATTCTACCTTGTTTTCTTTTACCTCAGAATTTTGAAAAAGAATAGTGATTACCCATTTTCTTTTGTTGTTGTTGTAATGTATTTCTTCTGTTTATCTTTTTCTTCTCTTTTATTGTGGTAAGAACATTTAACATGATCCATCCTCTTAACAAATTTTTAAGTGTGTAACACATCACTGTTGACAGTAGGTTACAGTGCTCTATAGCAGATCCCTGGAACTTATTCATGTTGCTTAACTGAAACTTCATGTACATTGATTAGTGACTCTCCATTTCCCCTCCCTGCAGACCTTGGCAACCACCACTGCACTCTTTGATTCAATGACTTTGACTATTTTAGATACCTCATATACGTGGAATCATGTAGTATTTGTCTTTCAATAACTGGCTTATTTCACTTAGCATAATGTCAACCTCTCAAAGTTAACCTCTGTTTCCACATAATGCAGAATTTTCTTCTCTTTTTCAGGTTGACTGGTATTCTATTATATGTGTATACTACATTTTCTTTATCCATTTGTTTCCAGACATGTTGTTTCCACATTTTGACTATTGTGACTAATGTTGCAATGAATATAGGATTGCTAATATCTCATTGAGATCCTGATTTCAATTAGTTTGAATAAATACCCAGAAGCAGGTTTACTGGATTATATAGTAGCTTTATTTTTAAGTTTTTTTTGAGGAACCTATGTACAGTTTCTGTAGAAATGGCAACATTTTGCATTCCCACCAAAAGTGAGCAAGGGTTCTAATTTCTCCACATTCTCACCAACACTTGCCTTTTTTTAAAAAATTGAAGTATAGTTGACACGCAATGTTATATTAGCTTCAGGTGTACAACACAGTGATTCAATAACCATATGTTATGCTACACTCATGGATGTTCCTCAAAAAATTAAAAATAGAAACAACATATGATCCAGTAATTCCATTTTTGGGTATTTACCCAAAGAAAATGAAAACACAAAGTCAAAAAAGATAGATGTATCCTTATGTTTACTGTATTTTTTTAAATAATAGGCATGCTTAAAGTATGAGGTGATACCTTATTTTCTTGTTTGTTTCAAATTTTTATTTAAAATCTTATTAACATCTTGTGCAGTCTTGGGTTTAGGAGTAGAATTTAGTGATTCACCGCTTACATATAACACCCAGTACTCATAACAAGTGCTCTCCTTCATATCCATCACCCATTTAACCCATCCTCCATTCACCTCCCCTGCAACAACCCTCAGTTTGTTCTCTATGGTTAAAAGTGTCTTATGGTTTGCTTCCCTCTATCATTTTTTTTCCCATTCTCCTGTCTTGATCTGTTTTGTTTCTTAAATTCCACATATGAGTGAAATCATATGGTATATGTCTTTCTCTGACTGACTTATTTCACTTAGCATAATACACTCTCGCTCCATCAACAAGATGCCATATGCTATATGCATGACATATGCCACTGCATATGGCAAGATTTCATTCTTTTGATGGCTAACTAATATTCCATTGTGTATATATACCACATCTTCTTTAACTATTCATCAGTCGATGGACACTTGGGCTCTTTCCATAATTTGGCTATTATTGATAATGCTGCTATAAACCTAGGGGTGCATGTGCCCCTTTGAATCTGTATTTTTGTATCTTTTGGATAAATACCTAGTAGGGGAAATGCCAGTCATAGGGTAGTTCTATTTTTAACTTTTTGAGGAAACTCCATACTGCTTTCCAGAGTGGCTGCACCAGTTTGCATTCCTACCAACAGTGTAAGAGGGATCCCCTTTCTCTGCATCCTCCACATCATCTGTTGTTTCCTGTGTTAATTTTAAATATTCTGAGTGGTGTGAGGTGGCACCTCATTATGGTTTTGATTTGTGTTTCCCTGATGAGGAGTGATGTTGAGCATCTTTTCATGTGTCTGTTGGCCACCTGAATGTCTTCTTTGGAAAAATATCTATTCACGTCTTCTGCCCATTTCTTCACTGGATTATCGGTTTTTTGATTGTTGGTTTGATAAGTTCTTTATAGATTCTGGATACTAACCCTCTATCAAATATGTCACTTGCAAATATCTTCTCCCGTTCCATAGGTTACCTTTTTAGTTTTGTTGATTGTTTCCTTCACCATGCAGAAGCTTTTTATCTTGAGGGGGTCCCAATAGTTCATTTTGGTTTTTTTGTTTCCCTTGCCTCCAGAGACATGTGATGAACATGGATGCAAAAAAATCTCAACAAGATACCAGCAAATCAAATCCAACAGTGCATTAAAAGAATTATTCCCCACAGTCAAGTGGGATTTATTCTTGGGCTGTAACGGGGATTCAGTATTTGCAGTATTTGCAAATCAATCAACGCGATACACCACATTAATAAAAGAAAGGATAAGGACCATATGATTCTTTCTATAGATGCAGGAATACCGAATCCATTCTTGATAAAAACCCTCAACAAAGCAGGAATAGAGGTAACATACTTCAACATCATAAAACCATATACAAAAGACCCACAGCTAATATCATCCTCAAGGGGGAAAAACTGAGAGCTTTTCCCCTACAGTCAGGAGCAAGACAGGGATGTCTGTTCTCACCATTGCTATTTTAACATAGTACTGGAAGTCCTAGCCTCAGCAATCAGACAACATGAACAAATAAAAGGCATCCAAATCAGCAAGAAAGAAGTCACTTTCACTATTCACAGATGGCATGATACTCTACGTATAAAACCTGAAAGACTACACCAAAAAATTGCTAATCCTGATACACAAATTCAGCAAAGTTGCAAGATATAAAATCAACACACAGAAATCTGTTGGATTTCTATTCACCAATAATGAAGCAGCAGAAAAAGGAAACCAAAGAATCAATCCCATTTAGAACTGCACCAAAAACATACAATACCTAGGAATCAACCTAACCAAAGAGATAAAAGATCTGTACCCTGAAAACTCTACAAAACTTGTGGAGGTAACTGAAGAGGACTCAAAGAAATGAAAAGACATTCCATATTCATGGACTGGAAGAACAAATACTGTTAAAATGTCTATACTACCCAAAGCAATCTATACATTTAACACAATCCCTATCAAAATACCACCAGCATTTTTCAAAGAGCTAGAACAAACAATCCTAAAATTTGTATGGAACCACAAAGGACCACAAATAGCCAAAGCAATCTCTAAAAAGAAAAGGAAAGCTGGAGGCATCATAATTCCAGACTTCAAGCTACATTTAAAGCTGTAATCATCAAGAAAGTATGGTACTGGTACAAAAGCAGACACATAGATAAAGAGAGCAGGATAGAAAACACAGAATTGGACCCACAACTATATGGTCAACTAGTATTCAACAAAGCAAGAAAGAGTATCCAAAGAAAAAAAAGACAGTCTCTTCAACAAATCGTGTTGGGAATACTGGACAGCCACATGCAGAAGAATGGACGTGGACCACTTTCTTACACCATAAATAAAACTAAATTCAAAATGGATGCAATACCTAAATGTAATACAGGAAACCATCAAAATCCTCGAGGAGAACACAGGCAGCAACCTCTTTGACGTCAGTCAGAACAACTTCTTACTAAACACATCTCCAGAGGTGATATTTTATTAATGTTACCCCAAAAAACAAATCTACAGGTAAATATTCTTGATGAATTCAGATGCAAAAATTATCAATGAAATACAAATAAACTGAATCCAATAGCACATTAAAGGGTTATACATCATAGCCAAGTGGATTTTATCTCTGTGATACAGATAGTTCAACATAAAAATTAATTATGACATGTCACGTTAACAGAATAAAGAATAAAAATTATACGAGCATTTAAATAAATGCAGCAATATAACTTGACCAAATTTAATATACTTTCAAGATGAAAATTTCCAGCAAACTAGGAATAGCAGGAAAGAAACTAACATAATAAAGCAATGTATGAAAAGCCTGTAGCTAACATCACAGTCATGGTGAAAAACTGAAAGCTCTTCCACTAATATCAGAAATAAGATAAGGATGCCCACTCCCACCACTTTTATTCCACATACCATTTATTGAAAGTCCTAGCCAGAAAATTAGGCAAGAAAAATAAATAACAGTTATCTAAACTGGAAAAGAAGTAAAGTCATCTGTGTGCATATGGCATGATCTTTTACATAGAAAACCTAACTCCAAAGACTCCACAAATAAAACTGTTAGAACTTATTTAAAATTTCAGTAAAAGTTGCAGAATAGAGAATTAACACATAAATATACCTGTATACTAACAACAATCTATCAGAAATTTAAAAAAATAACCTTGTATAACAGCATCAAAAAGATTAAAATAAACTTAACTAAATAGATAAAAGACTTGTACACTGAAAACTATAAAACGTTGCTAAAAGAAATTAAACACTGACAAAACATCATCCATGTTCATGGATTAGAAGACTTAATATTGTTGGGGGTGCCTGGGTGGCTCAGTCAGTTAAGTGTCTGACTCTTGATTTGGGCTCAGGTCATGATCTCATGTTTCATGGGTTCGAGCCCCGCATCTGGCTTTAAGCTGACAGCTTGGGATCTTTCCCGCCCTCTCTCTCTCTGCCCCTCACCTGCTTGTACTCTCTCTGTCTCTACCTCTCTCTCCCTCAAAATAAATAAACATTAAAAAAAGACTTAACACTGTTAAAATGTCCATACTACCCAAAGTGATCCACAGATTCAATGTAATCTCTATGAAAAAGAACCAATTCTAAAATGTGTAAGGAACTACAAAAGAAAACAAATAGTCAAATCAATCCAGAGAAAGAACAAAACAGGAGATTTCACACTTTCTGATTTCATAATATACTACAAAACTACAGTACTTAAAAACAGTTATAATGGGTGGCTCAGTCGGTTAAGTGCCTGACTCTTGATATAAGGCTCAGGTCATCACCTCACAGTTTGTGATACTGAGCCCTGCAGCAGACTCCACACTCAGCATGGAGCCTGCGTGGAATTCTCTCTCCCCCCTCTTTCTGTCCCTCCCCTCATCATGCTCTCCCTCTCTCACAAAATAAATAAACATTAAAATAAATAAATAAAAAAGCAGTGGTGGCACTGGCAGAAAGACAGACATATAGACAGGTAGAAGAAAAGAGAGACTAGAAATAAATCCACTCATATATGGTCAACTGACAAGGGCACCAAGAAAAGGGCAGTCTCTTCAAAAAATGGTGCCAGAAAAATTGGATATCCACATGCTAAAAAAATGTTATCAGACCCTTATCTTAGGGCATACACAGAAATCAACTCAAAATGGATTAAAGACTTAAATCTAACACTTGAAACTGTAAAACTCTTAAAAGAAAACAGGAAAAGGTTTGTCATAATAGTCTTTTCATGATTTTATGGATATGGCAACAAAAGCACAGGCAACAATAACAGCAAAAATAAACAAGTGTGACTACATCAAACTAAAAAGTTTCTGCACAGCCAACAATCAACAGAATAAAAAGACAACCTATAGACTGAGAACACATCCTTTTGAACTCTACATCTGACAAAGGGTTCATCTCCAAAACATATAAGAAACTCTTACAACTCAAAGGCAATAAAATGAACAACCCGATTTAAAAATGAATTAAGGACCTGAATAGGTATTTGTTCAAAACAGATGTATTAATACATGGCCAACAGGTACATGAAAAAACGCTCACTCTCACTAATAACCAGGGGGATCAAAACTACAGTGATTTCCCATTTTTGTACTAAATACAATGAAGGATGTCCATGATCTGACCCCGGCCTGTGCTCACACCATTCCAGTTCTGTATCTCACCGGTCCCTCTATGAACAGCATCCCTCAGCCACATTAGACTAATCAGTATTACCAATATAGCCTTGGTAACTTTCCACTGATGTCCATTTCCTTCACTGATGGAATGCTTCCCTCTTATTCATATTTTTCTTCGAAAGCTACTCATTCTACAAGGACTGGGCTGTGTTCTAATGCCCCAATTGCACTAAACCTTTTTAGAATATCAGCCTGAAGGAAATGTGGGCATACTTGGCCTTCTATAACACACAAATTCTTTTTTTGGTGAGGGAGTAGTGGTGAGAGAGCATTTATCACTATATTAGTCTGAACATTATATATATTTTATTTCCACTGCTCACTTTTTAATACTTGGAATCACGAACTCAGTCATAGATATGTTTGTATTTCTGAAACTTGTGAGGAATGATTCTTGTATATCCTTTTATTGTATCTGTATAGATCTTTATGTGACATAAATTATTTCTGCATATATTATACTTTTTTGTTTGCTATAAAAAGCTTCATGAGACAAAAAGAGATAAAAACGGGATAAAATACTGTATGACAGGGCAATTGCAGTGAACTCATAACACATTTTATTCTCATTTAATCAATACCAAAACTGTGGCTTTGAAATATTTAGGGGCTTGCAAAGTATTGCAGCCATAAGTAGAGGCTCAAACAGCACTTCACAATTTTTTGAACCCTAAGATTTGGGAACAGCTTGCATTTGGGTAGTGCAAAACAAATGTGTCACATTTCATGAAGATATATCTCTATTTTATATTACAGTGAGAGCATAATTGCCTACCTTGTTCTGGGGGATACAGAGGCCTGGGGTGGAGATGAGCAGTCTTCTCAGTCTGAGTCAGCCTGGGTCACTGAATCACAGCATGTATGACACACTATCGAGAGTTTCTTGTGCCAAGATCAGACATGGTGTGGGCAAGAGTAAATTCTGTGTGCATGAGTTAAACCAGAGTTTCTGTTTGCTTGTTAATTACTGCATCATATTCTGTGCCATCCTAAAATAGTTTGCAATCCTACAATTGTAATTGTTTGACTGTAGATTTTTCCAGGTTTTCCATGTAAATAAACATCCTCACTGTGCAAAATCTTTTTTTTTCCAATTATGATGGCTTGAAATTTTAGGTTTGTTTACTTCAATTATTTGTTTATTTGATAAATGTTAAATATAAGAAATGCAGTGGACTACTTTACTTGCTCTTGATTTTGAAGGGAAATCTTTTAAAGAATTACGATTACATGATATACTTGTAAGTTTTTATCAGTTATCAGGTTAAGAAACTTACTTTTGTCACTCTATTTACGGTTCTTTTATATTTAATCATGAGTGAGTGTGAATAATCTAATGACTCTCTAAATCCACTGAAATAAACATGATTGATTTTCTTTAATCTGCTAATCTAGTATATTGCATCAATGGATTTTAAATATTCATTCAAGTTTGAGTTATGGGGAAAGATTATATTTTTAAATCACTGCTAGATTCAATTTTCTAATATTGCTCATTTTTTAAAATTTATATTTATGAGTATAGTAGTCTGTAATTTCCTTTTCTCCTAAGGTTTATGTATGAAATCTATAAAAGATTCATAAGGTTATTTAAAGAGATTTGTTATTATTCTTGTTTAATACTCTAACTTTTTGAAAGCTAGACTATTTTGCCTCTTGAATATTTGGTAGAATACATCATTAAAATGATTTGGGTATGATGACGCTTTTTGGTTAATGTTTAAGTATTGATTTCATTATTTGAAAAAAAAAAAAACAATTCTGAGTAGAGCTGACACACGGTGTTACATTAGTTTCAAGTGCACCATATAGTGATTCAACTTCTTATACATTATGCTCTGCTCTCCACAAGTATAGCTACAATCTGTCAGCATACTATGCTATTCCAGTATTGTTGACCATATTCTCTATGCTGTGCCTTTTATTTGTGACTTATTCATTCCATAAATGGAAACCTGTATCCCCATTCCCTTTCATCCATTTTACCTATCCCTCCAAGCCTCTCCCCTGACAACTGTCAGTTTGTTCTGTTTTATACCTCTGATTTTGCTTTTTATTTATAGCCAAGATAGGAAAGCATCTTAAGTATCCATTAACAGAGGAATGGGGAAGGAGATGTGATTGTGTGTGTGTGTGTGTGTGTGTGTGTGTGTGTGTGTGTGTACATACACAAAGTAGAATATTATACTGCCATAAAAAAGATAAAATCTTGGGGTGCCTGGATGGCATCTGACTCTTCATTCCATTCGGGTCATAATCTCATAGTTCAGTGTGGGATTCTCTCTCTCCTTCTCTCTCTGCCCCTCCCTCACTTGCATTCTCCCTCTCTCCTTCTCAATATAAATAAATAAGCATTTTTTTAAAAAGGATAAAATCTTACATGATGAATAAATGAAAAAAAAAGGCCTAAAATCTTGCCATTTGCAACAACATGGATGAACCTAGAAGGTATTATGTTAAGTGAAATAAATTAGCCAGAGAAAGACAAACACCATATGAGTTCACTCATATGTGGAATCTAAAACAATTTACTATTTCATTATTTAACAATGTGGAACCACTTATATTATCTAATTTTTGTTAATTATGGAAATTTATTTTTCTAAACAATTTTCATTTAAAACAATTTTTTCTTACTTGCTGGCATATATTTTAATATATTTTCTAATTAACTTTTAGTTCTACTACATTTTTGTTTTGTGTCTTTTTAGTTCTTAATTAATATTTCTCCATCAGTGCTGTTGGAGGCTGGCCAATTTTATTAGACTCTGAATTACAATAATTTAAAATAGTTGATTTTCTGTATTTTTGAAAAATTCTTTTATGTTCTGCCTTTATTCTCTTATTCTTTTTTTAAAGTCTCAAGATGGAGATTTAAACTGGACTTTTCCAAATATTTAAGGACAAAACTGTCCTGTTAAGTATGCTTCCACATGCACATGTTTTTACACATGACATGTTTCTAACATTCCAATATAAATAAATTTTAATCCATTATGATTGTCCTCTTACCTGTGCTTGGCTTCAATATGCCATATTTTTTAAGTTATTTTTATAGTTTTTTTTATCAATTTCTAAATTGCATTACGGTTAGAGAGAGAGCTCTGTAATATCATATTTTTTAAAGTAAGTTTTTAAATGAGCTTTCTTTACTGATTATTATAAGGTTAATTTTTAAATGTGCCATGAATTCTAGAAAATAATGTGTGCTCTCCAGCTGTTGAATAAAATGTTCATATGTCCACACTAGATTAAGTTTCTTAATTGTGTTGTGCAAATCTTCAATTTTCTGACAGATTCTTTGGTTTCATTTATCAGTCGATTCCCAGGAAATATGTTTCCTCAATATGATTTTTTCACTTTTTTATAGTAACTCTGTCAATTTTGTTCCATCTACTTTCAAGCTGATGACAGACACATTCTCCATTAGAATGGTTATATCTTCTTGTGGAATCAAATATTTTAGCATTATTTAATATCTTTTGCATTAATGTATAATATGCCTAATTTTTCTCACATCAATTTAGCTATACCTATCTTACTTGGTTTAATATTTCTAACTATATCTCCTATGTATGATTCAAGTTGCAATATTTATAAAAAGAATGCTGTGACTTTCTTGTTACAAAAAAACTCAATAAAAAATAATTTGTAGATAAAACCCCAAGCAAAAGACCTATTTGTCTCTTAGAACATTACATGGATATCTGACAGATACAATATGTTATAGTTAAGTACTGTGTATTAAACAATATTCCCAAATTCTGTTATTTGAGCATAACACATCTATGTTGGCTAAGGGCAAATATTTCTCTGTTAAGCAACTTACAGTTGGGTTAGTTTTTAAATCCTAGAATTAGAAAAACTAAAATTTTGATTTTAATGTACAAAACTACCTTACTTCATATTATATTTGTGATAAATTCAGTATCTGCTGGCTTAGGGGATTCTTTAATGTTCCTGTTATCCCCTCGAATGGTGACTTCTTTCTGCACGTGTTTTGTGATTTATAATTTGAGTCCAAGCTTTATGAACACTTTTAAGGGATTTTTTAAGGTAAACTTTGCTTTTGTTTCTTCCAGGGAAGTAGAGGTACTATCTAAATGAGCTCTATTTATTTATTTATTTATTTATTTATTTATTTATTTATTTTTTCAATATATGAAATTTATTGTCAAATTGGTTTCCATACAACACCCAGTGCTCATCCCAAAAGGTGCCCTCCTCAGTACCCATCACCCACCCTCCCCTCCCTCCCACCCCCCATCAACCCTCAGTTTGTTCTCAGTTAAATGAGCTCTATTTAAACCGAATTATCCACTTAGTTTTTTCTGGAATCAGGTGTAGTGTAAATTCCAGTCTTAGGCCTCTTTGTGAACAGTCATGCAATTAAAAATTTTTTAGGGAGTACTTTTTTGCCTTCTTTATTCAGAGTCAAAGCTGAGATAGACATTTGTCTCCATCTCTACCCCTGCAGGATGGGTAATTCTATTTCTACTGAACAGCACCTCAGGTTTGTCTGCTGTGTCCAAGCCCTGAGTCATGAAGGAATGTGTAGGTCCTAAGAGCTGGCCTTTGGTATTGCTAAATTACCTCTCTGATCTCTATTTTCTCTTAATTTCTCTTAATTTTTTTTTTTTATTTTCTGAGGATTTTTCTCACTTTCTTGTCAACCTCTGGATGTGTGTATAAATACACTGATATGCATATGTTGTTATCTCTTATATTTGATCACAAAGAATAGATTTTCTAAAAAGTATTCTTCTTCTTGGACTGCATTTTCAGATGTACATATTTTAGTCATGGAACCTTTAAGGCAATTCTTCCTTGTTCTTATGCTACCGTATATCCCTTTCAGGTTATTATCTATTTTTTTGGAACAAGAAGTATGTAGTCACACAAGGCAATTACTTTCCCATTAGCCACTTGTTTGGTGCTAGTTTCTCCCCCTCAGATTTAATGCTAGGAGACAGAATCTTATTCACAACAGTCAGTTCAGATTCACATGGTTGGAATCCATCTAACATAGTTCTAGCATGTGAAGAGATACACAACTGCCCATACAGGCAATACAAAATATTTCCAGAATATCCTGGCCTCAAGCCTTTACGTTCAGTATTTACACCTTTCCTACTTCACCTGACTTTCTAGCAGGGGAGTGAGGTGTTGAAATTGCTTTTAACAGGCACCTGGGTGGCTCAGTCGGTTAAGTGTCTGACTTCGGCTCAGGTCATGATCTTGCGGTTTGTGGGTTTGAGTCCCGCATCAGGCTCTGTGCTGACAGCCTGGAGCCTGCTTCGGATTCTGTGTCTCCCTCTCTGCCCCTTCCTCGCTCATGCTCTGTCTCACTCAAAAATAAATAAAAATTAAAAAACAAATTAAAGAAAAAAAGAAATTGCTTTTAAAATGACTTTTACTCCAGTGTGGGGAGAGTAAATGGTTTTTGATTGGCATATAACCTTTGTCCTTGATGTTAAGTCTGGGGTTTTGTACAGGGATGCAGACTTTTACTACAGTTATCAGGATATAGTACCTGAACTCCAAATCTTTATTTTAGAAGCTTATCTGCATGACTGTTTAAATATTTTCCAGTTGATCTCGCAATACTATTGTGGTGGCAACGAACACTGTCACAAGCAGTTATGTTGAGTTTTTCCCATTGTCATGGAGAAACCATGGCCCCTTACATTTTCCTCAGCCATTCTTGCTTAGCTGAGCCCTACACATTAGAAAACCTGGTAAGGTGGTTCTATAATATTAATTCATGGGAGAATTATTTCTCCTAGTATTCTTTTACTTCTCATAGACAATAAATTTCCTGAACCAAAAAGAGATTAAAAAGTTAAATTTCAGCTCTAAATTATGCCCTGCAAGTCACAGAGCAGTAAAATATACTTAAAGCTGTGAAGGCACTAAGGGAATCATCATAATTTGATGTTGCTAAGAGCAACTAGGACATTTAAAGAGGAGAATTAAGGGCAGTATACCTAATGTGAATAAAAATTAAGATCACAGTAAAAGATAGAAAAATGTTTCAAAGAAATGATGAAGACATCTTGGTGGGCGTACCCTCTCTTCAACCAGTCAATATTTTAGTCTATTTATGGGTAGATCTGTTTTTACTTTTTCTGAAAATAAATAATGCTTTCTATACTTCTCATTCAACTCCTTTTGCTCAGGTCTCCAACTTGTATCCAAAAATGCAGCAGACTTAGTTGAAAAAACATATGTTTTAGACTCAGACATATCTAGAGTTATATGTTAATTCTTCAACTAACGTACCAAATGGTATTGTTTTGTTAACCTCACTAAACCTCACTTTATTGTTTCATTATTGTTCTGAAATGAAGCATGTAAGATGCCTAACACAGAGGTGTCCTAGACAGGTATGAGACTTAGTATGGCATTTTTATTCATTTCTTCTAAAGCTATGCACAGTACCCAAATTATCCACAAACTGCTTGTATGTGTATCATGCTTCAATAAACTGTATAATAATTAGATATGCTGTCGGGGAACGTCATCAAAAAGACATGACCTCCGACTGACCTGCGAGCTGGACCAGGTACTTGGGGTTTCCTTTCTGCTTGCCTTTCTGTTCCCACAGGCTGCTTCAAGGACATAGCCTTGAGATGGTGATGTGATGTTGAGAAATACCTGCACGGTATACAAGACTGAACCAGTTAAGGTATCTTTACAGACTTTTGAGATCTGGCTGGCGGGTGCAGGACCCATTTGTCTTGCTGCCATGGAAGACCAAGCTCTCTGTGTAAGTTCCCTTGCTTAGTAAAACTGCTACCTACCAAATTGGAATGGCCTGCCTCTGTCTTTGGTCCTTTCGTGACTCTGTGTGCTGGGCAATGGGTGGCCTGTGGTGTGTGTGGGAGAGTGGGGAGGTGGAGAATTGTTCCAGATTACTCCAGGAAATCTCCTAAGAGGGTTGTGAACCAACATATGCTTCCCATATCTTCAGCTGGAAGCCTGGTTCACCCACATACCTCATTAGGAATAACTTAAGTATTTATGAACTAATTAGATTATAACACAGAGGTAACAGGGCCTTAAGTTCAGTATTTCATTTTTATAATATAAATGCATTTTTCTTAATTACAAAAACATTATTTGGGTCTCTAGATAGATACTACGAATATAATTTTGAAATAAAAAAATTAACAACTAACTTTATTTGACTTCAAAAACAGAGTTACTAAATGTCATCATAAAGAGTGTGTAGTTTATTCTAAAGATATATGTGGGGCATTTAAGGATTCAAGGCTTGCTCACTAATTTATAAACAGTCATCATAGCATAGCCTTTTCCCATAAGAACAGGAACTGGCCCAAGATGGCCCTAGGGATCTCAGCTACAAGAAGTCACGGCCTCCACTGTAGGGCACTACAATTAATATGACATATTTTTTTCTAGTTTCAGCAATATTCACTTCTTTCTCTAAAACATTCCATATTTTTACAAAATACAGATTTGTTCTAAATATTCCAATTGTTTATACCTCACAAAAGATGGTTTTCTAGGGTGCCAGCGTAACTCAGACTCTGCCACTCACCAGCTGAATGAACTTAGGCAAAATTATTTGAACTCTGTGTGCCTTGATTTTTCTCACCACTATAATTAAGATAATAACAATATCTCCTCATAGAGATGTTGGGAGGATTAAATGAGTTATCGTACATAAGGTACTTATGGCACTAAATTAAGCAAAGCGAAAAATGGAAGGCAGATGGTAGAAGGATTTTGGGGGTAGTCTGCATTGTTAAAAAATTAATTCCAAGGACTAGAAATACTTCATCACTAGACTTCAAACACTTTTTGACAGCTACTCGAGGTAAGAAATACATTTTATATCACAATCCTGGGAAACCGTTCATGTATGTGTATACACATTAATAAGTGTCATAAAATATTTTTTATTATATATGATGCACATTCATATTTTTAATTATTCTGTTCTACTTTATTTTGTTTTGTTTCAAAAATATTCCAGGCCACCATTTATTACATAAATTTTACAACCCACCTATGTATTACAACATCTAGATTAAAAGGAATAGTCTATAGAATCCGTAGATATATTAACTGCTCCCAGGGCACTTTCTCCTTGCTTTTTCCCCACTTCTCCCCGATCTTTCTCTTTCTGTCTCTGATCTCCATATGGCAGAGTATATGCTGGCTGAGAACTTGGGAGTCCTATCTTTTAAGCTTTAGGGATCACATAAGAGTGACACTTCTCTACCAGCTTTAAAGAAAAAAACCTGATGGTTCTGGTCTGAATCGAGCAGTCAAATGCTATTTCTAACCTAATCCCTAGTGAAAAGTGTACTCCTCACCCAACACACAAATACACCTAAACAAAAAAATGCCACCAGTCTACCCCTTGAGAACCCAGAACTCACATATCTTTGATTATATAGGCAATGACCTTCACTTACATAAACACATCCAAGAATTTCTAATCCAATGCAACTGTCCCATGTGCCAATTTTGTAAATAAAGACGCTGTTATGCCTATGTTTGTATGTACTATCACATCTTATTCCAGAATATACACATGAGGTACACATGGAATTAAAATGTCCAGATGTTTCCCTGTAACCTTGGAGCTATCCGATCATTTAAACATGACTCCACATACAAAATATACCGGTGAATGCAAGAACAAGGCTATTGCAATAAACGTTTTAAGTTAGAAAAGGCTACAAGATGCAGAAATATACAGCGATCATTGGTACAGGTCCTCTGCCACATTCTACTGGATAGGAATTCTAAGTAAATTCATTATTGACATATTTCCAAGGATGACAATCTGCAGACTGCCCATTCATTGTTGATGTGACTATAAAAGCCCATGAAAGGGATATTCGTACATCCACATTCAGCTTAATGCCAGAGTTCTAATTTCCTTAAAACCTTAGATTACTGCCTAAAGATTTAATTGGGGCAGGAAACTATCTTATTAATGTCCAGCAGCAGAAATCTTTTAAATCATAAAGTTTTAATGTGAAGCTCACTCTTGGACTCTTTTTTTTTTTAAATTTTTTTAATGTTTATTTATTTTTGAGAGAGACAGAGATAGAATGTGAGTGGGTTGGGGCAGAGAGAGAGGGAGGCACAGAATCCGAAGCAGGCTCCAGGCTCTGAGCTTTCAGCACAAAGCCCAACACAGGGCTCGAACTCATGAGCTGTGAGACCATGACCTGAGCCAAAGTCGGAGGCTCAACTGACTGAGCCACCCAGGTGCCCCTTGGACTCTGTCTTTTAACCACAGATGTAGAGACCTCAGTCTGTGGCCTTGGTCTTGGTATTTAACTGTGACCAATGAGAAATACTAGGTAAAACTTCCTTGCCTGCCAGCTTATAAATTTTGTCTATGTGTAAGGATTTATTATTATCTTTGCCAAAAATAGCAGCCATTGGGGTTTTCTGGGAGGGAATAATGAATTAGGCTCCCTATTTTCTTTTTATTGTTGTTGTGTTAATTTCCCTTTGGATGCGAAGCTAAATCCTGATACTTCTTTTTCTTTTTTTTAAAGGTTTTATTTATTTTTGAAAGAGAGAGAGAGAGAGAGAGAGAGAGAGAGCGAGCACATGAGCAGGGGAAGGGCAGAGAGAGAGAGAGGGAGACACAGCATCTGAAGCAGACTCCAGGCCCTGAGCTGTGAGCACAGAGCCCAATGTGGGCTCGAACTCATAAACCACAAGATCATGACCTGAGCCGAAGTCGGACACTTAACCGACTGAGCCACCCAGGCACCCCTAAATCCTGATATTTCTGACCTTCATGTTTTGGCTTGCCAAACTACAGCATGTTGCACAGAAGTCGCTTTTGCCAGTTTCAAATTATGGACACTTAACAGTGTTGGATCTCTGGCAAAAAGCAGAAAGGTTTTCTTTTTTCACAACGGTATACATGCCTGTTCTTCTTTTAGACAGATTCAGTTAAATTGAAGCTTTTCTCTTTAGTAGCATTGACATTTGTCTCTTTTAGCACTTACTGAGTAAACATAAGTCATAGACATACACCAATAGCTTGATTTCTTTGAGAGAGCCTTAATTTTGAAAAATGTACCATATTCGCCAAAAGTCTTGACTGTGAATTTTAAGCCTAGAATGTAGGATGCCCAGATAATCTGAATTTTAGGTAAAACAAAAAATAATATTAGTATACATGTTCCATGAAACATTTGAAACATACTCATACTAAAATCTATTGTTTATCAGAAATTCAAGTTTAACTGGTTGGTATGTTACTTGCTATGCAAACAGAAAATGGAAGACTCCTCGTCCTCATCACACCAATTGTGATCCAAAAGTTCCATATTCAGGACTTATCATTTGCAATCCCTAATAAAATACTGCAGCATTGTCACAAAGATTGGATGGTCCGGTTTCACTGATATATTCAGAAACTCAAAGGACATACAATGCCCAATCCTTCCTATACTCAAGTACTAGATTTACTAATGCCTTACGGTTCTGGAAATTATTGATAAATATTTCTAACAATTTCTAAAAAAAGGTAAAAAGGAATCCTGTGATGGGAGCCTCACCTTCATTATATGTTACATCCAATTACTCGCCCTCCTCCCTAAAGAGGTTGAGGTGAATAAGGAAGTTGAAGGAAACCTGAATATGTCACCCCAAGATATGCCTCTTTGACATGAAAGTTATTTTGAGCTGAAGGCAATTAAGAAGTAGCAAACCTGAAAGAGAGCTCCCTTTTTGCTGTGTAAAGGCAGGATATAGTATCTCCATTTACTGGAGACAAATTCTCAGTCTAGAAAAGACAGCAGAGGAATCTGCAAACCTTAGTCCATTAGTTTCCTACCATTATATCTACCTTCCCAGTCCTCTGACCTTGGAAGCCTAGAACTTTCATTTAAGCCCGTTTTTCTGTCGTCTTGTCATTTCTCTACAAATTGATTGTTCTTTTTTGAAAATACAATATAAGCTTTGGCTCTAAACCACAGCTTTGATTTACTTTTTGTTTAGGTTCTTCTATGTAGTGTATATTGCATGTGTTAATAAACTGATTTTCTCTTGTTGATCTGTCTTTCTGGTAGAGTTCCAGCTGACAACCTAAGACAGGTAAAGTTATGCCTCCCCTACATAGTTTAAGGAAGGTGCTTTCTGTACCATACAACAGGTTAAGTACCGGCTTGTGACTTTTAGATTCAGACATAGTTTTTACAGCCATAATTCTTATATTTTCAACCTAATAATTTTCATTTGCATGCACACTGTCACCTGAACTAAATATATATAAAACCGAGGCCACGATGTTCTTACTAACTCTGGCCATGTAGTAACTTGACCCTAGCAATCATGAAGACTAGATGCTTCACGATTTTCAGATGACTTTTAATATTCTCTTTCAGGACATCACCAAATCATTCTAATTCTTTGTTCATGTATTTTGTTATGTGTAACACTTTCTTTTAATTATCCAACCACGATTTAGTTATTTTCAATAGCTATAAATGGTGCCATAGCCTCTTTACAAGGTTTCCTGACTAATAGTCTATTCAATGTGTATTAAATAAGAAGTAATAGTCAGCTAAGGCAAGTGTCCTTTTGATCCCATTATTCAGGTTCTTATAGCACTATCGTGTTGCCAAATGGCCACTTATATCAAATGAAAATTACGGACCATGTCTTTTAAAATATTACAGCAATTAACATGCAGAGACCCTGCAATACACAGATACACTTTCCTGGGATGAGCTCATTCCATTTCATCTCAGCCTATCTTCTACTGCAGTTCCAAATACCATTTTATGGCTCAATGTATGAACGATTAGCCTTCGTAAAACATACAAACAAATTTTTAAAATTCTCTTTGACGTAGATATAATATGGGCATTAAATTCAGAAGGATTTAAGATTCTAGTTTCACCACTTAATTTACAGCCTGGCAACACAAAAGGGCTTTTAAACTTTTGTTTCTTAGTTAACATATATGTTTAAAAACATAGATAATATTACCTATATCAAGTATATAAAGCTAATAACATGTGATATACTTTTCCTAAAAACAATACTGGAGAAAAAATTCACAGGAAAAGCAGCTCATAGAGCATGCATGGCGTAAAAGAAACAAAACAAAATGAAAGAAATAAAAATTCACCAAGGTGAACAAAGGACGAATTACGTCAATTCTAAAAACAAATGTAAATGAGTTCAGAACCTCTATTGCTAAGAATAGAATTTTCACGTTGGGTTACAAACAAACAACAAAAACAAGACCACAAAAAAAAGCGGGGGGAAAAAATCACTCCCTCAACTGTGAATTTTCTAAAGACTTAACTACAAAAGTAAAGCAAAGTGAACCAAATATCTTGACAGTACAATGATTCTCAGACTAACAACAACCATCAGAATAACCAGGGATTAATATGTTTACAACAAAATATAGGTATCAAGAAAAATATTATTAAATAAAGTTATTCAAAAAGACTGGCTTAATCATGAACTTTAATGCAAAGGAAGGAATAACAAATACATTTTTTAAATATCCTATGATTGCAACCACAAAATGCACTAGAATAGCAGTTTCAAAAACCCCTTAACCCTTGAGCAGTCAACGGGGCAAAAGTGGATGATATGAAAAAATACATGCATTACGATTAATGGTATAGAATAATTAAATAATTAAAACTGTATATCATACAGAAGACTAATGTCACTTTTTAATGTCTATGACTAGTTCCATTGTAGTGGCATTGGTTAGGAGTTAAAACATACCCACATATACGCATAAAAACCTTTTTAAAGTGTCAAAGGGAAAATTTTACAGTCTCCATTTTCTAATGATGTTTCAAAATTACAGAAATAGAAGAAAAACCCTCAACAAAGTCCTCACTCTATTCAGTTACTATATGATTTTATAAGGCCAAATCACAGGTTTACAAAGTTTTCAGAAATTTCAGAAACCCTTAGTGAGGGTATATATTGCAATATAGGGATTTTGGCCAAGAAAATTAAAACCCAAATGAAATGATACTGAATTAAATCAAATCAGGTCTACCAATTAGCAGAGTATTATCAAATAAGCCTCAAGAGTAAATAAAAATAGAGGGAGAAGTAATCATGAAGAGACACGTAGCACTGATTTTAACCCAAAGAACTGCTTCTTCAGGGAAAAAAAATACAAAAACGGTAACAGTTAAACTAATTCTAATAAAGAGAAAAAAACCCAGAAAGGATAGAGAAAAACACTTTCATGAAGGGGTGCTTGGATGGCTCAGTTGGTTAAGCATCAGACTTCAGCTCAGGTCATGATCTCACAGTTCCCAAGTTCAAGCCCTGAGTCAGGCTCTGTGAGCTGCTTTGGATTCTGTCTCCCTCTCTCTTGCCCCTCCCCCACTTGCACTATGTCCTCTCTCTCTCTCTCTCTCAAAAAAGTAAATAAATATTGGAAAGAAAATTTAATGACCTCCATTTTACCAACTTACCACATAAAACAATGCTTTCCAGTCCTTCTGTTAAACATATTTAACTTAAGTCTATGACTTGCTGAATGCTTTTGGCTCACATAACTTCTGTCTCCCACACTTATGTTCTCTTTGTTTCGTAGTATGTGTACCAAGTATCAGATGTGTTTATCCCCAAATCTGTTTGCACCAGTTGTTTTTGTTTTTTCACTTACATAATTTATTTAAATATCACTTAAACTTATGAAAATAGGAGTGTGAAAATAAAGAGTGTTGTTTCTATAAAAGCTGAGTTGTATGCCTTAAAAACAACTCCATAAAGGTGAGTTGCTTGAAATATGCTTTCAAGGTAAGTGTGGGTTTGATAAGTATAAAAAAAAATACTGGGGAAGAAATCACAGGCATCTAAAAGAATTTTGCACACAAATTGCTTACAAATGGTTGTAATTGCTTGATGTACTTTAAAGAGATGGAAATAGAAAATTGCATAGGATTTATTATGAGTATAGTTTATGTAAAAAAAAAAAAAAAGAAAAGAAAAAAGAAAGTGCATAGGACTGTCCATCATTTGACTTACAAGTGAAGCCATTGGCCTTAGATGATAACATTTTTAAATGAATTCACATTTAAATTTTCAAAGTTAAAATGAAATGTATAAAATCTATACTACCTTTATTGTAAGGTTTCCTGTCAAGTTAAATTATTTGGGTAAAAGGGCTTTTTCCATATTTTGAATGATGCTAATCACTATGGCTGACTGGTCCACCCCTTGTTTAATGGAAAATGCCTCAGCATAGCCACTAATGTCCCTCAGTGTTTAACATCTTGGTTTTCTCCCTCCCTTACCATCCTATGGACCTAGCTGATTAGAAAAAATGGTGGTAGGCCAATCTAAGAAAGTCAACAGACAGACGCCAATGACCACTGACCTGTTCTAAAAATGTGGAATGGAAAAGTCAGGTTCATTTTTTGGGTATTCAGATTTCAAAGGATATAAAGATCACAGCTATTAATAGTGGTTATGGATATTAATCAAGTTTCCTTGAGGCATATTCAGGGTCAAGGTACTTTGAAATTGTGTGTAAACTAAACTTAGGAGGGGAATGGACTAGGCATTCAAGTGGAATGAATTTGTGATCTTCATTAAACAGCAATAATGGGGGCGCCTGGGTGGCGCAGTCGGTTAAGCGTCCGACTTCAGCCAGGTCACGATCTCGCGGTCAGTGAGTTCGAGCCCGGCGTCAGGCTCTGGGCTGATGGCTCAGAGCCTGGAGCCTGTTTCCGATTCTGTGTCTCCTTCTCTCTCTCTGCCCCTCCCCCGTTCATGCTCTGTCTCTCTCTGTCCCAAAAATAAATAAACGTTGAAAAAAAAATTAAAAAAAAATTATTTAAAAAGCAATAATGTCATGAAATAGGATATATTTTAGTACTGTTAGCAGTACCCCCCCTCCCACACCCGCTTTTTAAATAAGGAGCACTGTATTTACATTTTGCACATTTTACCCAGCCCTGGGAGTGATGATGATGACAACTAATGACAGCTTCTTACGGAAGACTCAGCATGTATTAGGTCCTTTGGCAAGTGCTTTCTTATAAATCTCTTCATTTACTTCTTAAGTTAGCTCAATTAATTTTACCATTTCACAGATAAAGAAATTGAAAATTGGAATAAAATTTGCCAAAAATAAACTTACTTTGAAGTGACAGAAACTGAAAATAAGTCCAGGTCTATCAGAATCAAATGTTTACCCTTTTAATAATGATGTAGAGTGATGACCTCCTTTAACCTTGCCCCTTCCCACCATTAATTCATATGCTCCCCTGTACACAAGTGTATCAATGAACCTTTGGCTTTTGTAAGTGAAACTGTCTCACAATTATCAGAAGTCTGCAATATTGTAAAGAGATTCCATATTCAAGAAAAGGTATCTTTTGGCATTGTTTTAATTAACATTAGCAAAGTTATTAGCACAGAAAGTTAAGAATTTCATACACATATACTAGTTATAAATATGTACATATTTTGCATATTTATGTAATCATGCACAAAGGAGTATTATATAATACCATGAAGTGTTTTTGTGTTTTTTTTTTCTGTATTTCACTCATTATGAATGTCAATTTGTTGAAATTAATGTTGGGTCTCTAACTTTTTAAAAAATATTGATGTGTTTAATTTGCAATCAGGTGGCACTAATATGATGTACTCGATATGTGTATATATATATATATATATGCAATTTTAATAATGAATTTGATTACAGTATATGCCCCTTCCTCCTTAGAGATCAAAAATTTAATCATGGGTGTGGTCGTGTCAAGTACATATAAATATTATTAATATTTCTTCTTTTTATTTTTAATTTTTTTAAAGTTTTATTTATCTTGAGAGAGAGAGAGAGAGAGAGAGAGAGAGAGCATGAGCGCACATGCCTGGGGAGAAGGGGCAGAGAGAGGGAGAGACAGAATTCCAAATAGGCTCCAGGCACTGTCAGTGAAGAGCCCCATTTGGGGCTTGAACTCACCAACTGTGAGATAATAACCTGAGCTGAGATCAAGAATCAGATGCTTAACTGACTGAGCCACCCAGGTGCTCCTATTTCTTCTTTTTTAAATCATGACAACATATACTATGGTTTTACCTTCAGTGAAGCAAATTCTTACATTTGTGTGATATATGAACTATAGTACAGTATAGTATTATAGTATTTATAGTATTAGGTGACTCACTGTGTATATAAATTAAAAGTAGTTAAATATTAGCAGTTTCATATGATTCGACTTTATATATAGTGCATACTAAATATATATGTATTGCTGAATTCCTTAAGTTCCACTAAACTTTTTAAATAGAAAGGCATACTGTCCTATGAAATGTTCAGTATCTCAAGATCTAGTCATTCCCTATTTTGGATAGCAGCTTTTACACAAAAGTTGTATCTGTTTTTTGTGTCTTGTTGCTATTTCTTAGTCTTGAAATCTGGCTTAATAATAGCAATATACAGGGGTGCCTGGGTGGCTTGGTCAGTTGAGTGTCCGACTTTGGCTCAGGTCATGATCTCACAATTCATGAGTTTGCGTTCCGCATCAGGCTCTGTGCTGACAGCTCGGAGCCTGGAGCCTGTTTCTGATTCTGTGTCTCCCTCTCTCTGCCCCTCCCATGCTCATGCGCTCTCTCTCTCTCTTTCAAAAATAAATAAACATTAACAAAAACGAATAGCAATATATATTTTGCAGTCAATATTGCAAGCCTGTTTTATGTCAATTCCATTCCTGTTGTCATTTCTTTAACAGCCTTTATTAAAACAGGACATACAAAGGTGAATATGGAAGGAAGCAAGTATCATTTCAATTCTGAATTTTGATTTGAACTTTGCAAAGAGCAAGATATATGCACACACAAGTACAGACATATAGACACGCATTTCTTATATATAATTTTTGGTTTTATGTCATTTACATAAAATCAAGTATTTTAAGACTCTCTGAATAAGAACTAAGCTATGAATAAAAGCAGGAACTAATGTTCTAGTGAACCATAATTTTATTGCAGAGTGATTGCTAAGATATGCAAATGGTTTTCAACTATTATCAGATGCTTAACTCAGAAATTCCTATTCCTCTATGGATTTTTTTCAAGTTTTTGATTGCTATTTTCAGATGTCTATTTAGCTAAGATAAGTAAAATGTTATTCTTATGGTTCCATTTACTATTATGAGTGTGTTTCATCTTTATCTCATATAAATCGAATCAAATAGGTTTCTCTATTTGGACAATAACAAGTGAAAAATAGATGGCTCCAAATACCAAGAAATAAAGGAGGAATTCAAGCAGAAAACAACATATAAATATTGATAGCAAAAAGGAAGACATAACCAAACTCTTTGCAAAAATGGGTTCTGCCTCAACACTAAAACAGGTTATAATTATTTTTTAGGGTTTTCAGATACTGATGTTCAACCAATGTGCCTTCCTGAACATCTCATTTAACCAGATACTTGTCATTTACATATAGAGATGGGAGGATAATGTTATGCTTATATACTGAATTCAATTTTGTTTGTGTTTATTTTTTTAAGAAAGGAAATTTACAAAATCCAATTTCAAATGAAAACCCTAAAAAAGCTTGCCAACAGTGAAAATGTTGCTTTACATAAGATTGATTCCAAAAGCACCAACAGAGAAGACCAAGTCTGATGAAATGGCTTCAGAAGTGTGTATATATATATATATATATATGGATGAAATTATTATAATAGAAATAACTAAAATGTTACATCCAGTGAATGATATTATAATACACTAACTCATACAAACAGGTTTTAACTAACTCTAAACAGTGGTATTTCGAACAGATCTTGAGTTGATCTCTATTTTTGTGTCATCTGTGCCGAGCCTTAGGAAACACACACCACTGACTTGTTATGTCTACATGAAAAAAATTTCATATATTTTAATTCTTCATTTTGCATAATATCAATGCACCTGAAAAACTAGTCACAATAATTATTTATTATTATGGATATAAATGGGTTGGAAAGTATCCCTTTGCTCTCTAATGCTTTCTTTTGTTTTTCTTTTTACCTAAAGCTTTATTTTTCATTGTTGCTGATGACAAATAAAATATTTTCTTAAAGTGGGCTAGAATTTTTAGTATCTCAGTGTCTTTTGATGAGTACAATATTGGAGTTTATCAATCTCTGCCTCAGTTTCCTCTTACGTAAAATAATAATACAATGATGATGATAAAAATAGTATATCCTGGAGTGCCTGGGTGGCTCAGTCAGTTAAGCGTCCACTTTGGCTCAGGTCACCATCTCCCGGTTCATGAGTTTGAGCCTTGTGTTGAGGTCTGTGCTGACAGCTCAGAGTCCGGAGCCTGCTTCAGATTCTGTGTCTCCTTCTCTCTCTGCCCCTCCCCCTGCTTATGCTCTACCTCTCAAAAATGAATAAACATAAAAAAAATTTTTTAAAATAGTATGTCCTTTTTTTAGAGTTATCTTAAGTATTTAAAACCAATTATATAAGTAGATAATTGAGCACAATACATATAATAAGCACTCAATAAATACTGGCTTAAATATATATTCATAAACACTGAATAACATTGGAAAACGACATTAATGGGATGCATGTTGTAGTACTTTATCACTGAAACAGGTTATAGAATAAGGCGAATGGATTCATGACTCCAACACATAGTTAGCTATGTGACTTTGGGAACGTTTTCAAAATGCCCATGCCTCTTTGTTCATTTGAGAAATTAATGATAAAACATTATCAACAGAGTTGTAAAAAGCCACAGAGCTTCAGCATGTGAAAGCCCCCTATTGTGAAGTGTTATATAACTCTAACTTTTCATATATTTGCTAATTTAACCAACATATATTTAGAACATTTAGTAAGCACCTAGTAGAACCAATGCTGTGCTGGCACACAGAATGGACTAAAACAAATATTCTCCCTATTTTGGTAGTGTTCAAAGTTTATCGAAACAAGCACCACTGTAGTACCAAACTTACTTCTTCTGAGTAACAACTCCTCATTACTTAAGAACGCAAATAATACCTAAAGATCGAATAGATTATTTTTTAAAAATGGTATGTGTCATTTGAGTTTAGGGGTTCAAACTATCAATATTTGACACTATTGAATGAAAAAGTGTATTTTAGGTGAAAAGTCTATTCAAGTCACTTCACTGAAATATAAAGAAAGGAAATTCTTTTTACTCTTCAAGAACTAAATGATTATCCAGCTTTTATTTACTTCTTTTATTGACTCGACCACCTCAATCATTTTTATTACTAACATGACACCGACTTGAAAAAAAAAATTAAAGAACCACATGTGGTCTTTGATTAACAAGACATAGATGTGAATGTTATTAGTGTTTTAAACAAATAGAGTTCTCGTAAAGCTTTAATGAGGGGATTGCCTACAGATGTGTATGGGAATTAAAAGATACTGAGGTACTTAGAAACTATCAAATAGAAAGAGTCATTTTCAGGGGTGCCTGGGCGGCTCAGTCAGCTTAGATCATGATCTCATGGTTCGTGAGATCAAGCCCCGCCTAGGGCTCTGTGCTGACAGCACGGAGCCTGCTTGGAATTCTCTCTCCTTCTCTCTCTGCCTCTTTCCTGCATGAATGCACATGCTCATGCTCTCTCTGTATATCTCACAAAATAAATAAAAAGAAAAATAAAATAGAGAAAGTCATTTTCAAACCTAGATCCAAAAGTGCAACAGGACTGTGAGGGGAAGGAAGTATGGATGACATGCTTCAGGGAGAGTGGAACACTAACTACCACAGAGGCCCTGAACCAGCATTCTAGAATCATGGATAAAGGAAGACAATCGGGGTTCTCCCTGAGCCTCCTATTGTTGTTTCCTATTTGCTGGGCCCAATGCGGAGCAAATGAGAGAATTACGCCATCTGATCCAGGCCAAAGGTTCAGGCTCCCAGAGCACAAAGTCAGAGACGGAAGGTATACCAATGAGTACGGATGTAAATGAAGAATAAACTGCACACATGTGATGTCATTACGATTATACTACGATTTAGGTGTTTGTTTTGTTGTCTATTAATTAATGGCCTTTAGTTTAGCAAATATTTAAATATGAACTCATAAGAACAAACCAATTTAGAATGGGTTAGATAATTTAATGATGCCTCCTCTAGTATTCTTTGTATTCAAGAGGTTACTTAGGAATGCCAATTTTCCCACGGACTCATGTTTGGTCTATTCAAAATTTAGACCATATATATTTTAGTGTACTTCTTCATAATAAGGACACTTACGTAACATTATAGCACCCTAAAATTTATAATACAGAAAGTGACGCCAACAAGATGGCAGGCTAGAGGTCCTAACGCAAAAACAAGAAACACTAAGAAA
This sequence comes from Leopardus geoffroyi, assembly GCF_018350155.1. Taxonomy (NCBI): domain Eukaryota; kingdom Metazoa; phylum Chordata; class Mammalia; order Carnivora; family Felidae; genus Leopardus; species Leopardus geoffroyi. The sequence continues at coordinate 23,971,145 of NC_059333.1, forward strand.
CAACCACAAATCAAAGAAAGTAGCTATGCAAAACCTCTGGACTACAACAAAGCAGCAGAAACTCCCTGGAGCACAAAAACCAACAACTGCCACACAGGAGAGCATAGGAAGCAACTTACCTGTGCCATTCCAGTCTCATCCTCTGGAGCCGTTCAATGCCTGGACGGATTCCCTCCGAGGGCTTCCACTCCACTAGGAAAAAAAACAAAAACAAAAACAGGATTTCAGCAATCCTCATCACTTCCATGGACATCTGTATCTTTTGCTACTGAGGATCCCAGTCTTTAGGGTCAGTCTTCACCAAGGCTGATCACAGATGATGTACCTGCCTGGAGTCCCTGAGCAATCCTGGTGGCGAAACTTACCCACCCCCCCCCCCAAAGGCTGTGACTCCCTCTCCTAGATGGGGTACCACAGTTCTTGCCACCAGTGGTTCTAAGTTGCTGCTGCACTGTGCCCACCCAACAGATGCTAAGTTTGCTTTGCCACCATTGGTGCCCTGCTGTTAGTGCTCTGCACCCAGCCCTCTCCGGTGGCTAAGGAAAGGCTTTGATCTGCCATCGCTAGGGCTGTGCATCTGCACAGAGCTCTGTCCCCTCAGTTCTGAGTCAGAGCTGTGACCAACTATTCCCAGGGCTATGTTGTCTCTGCTCTGAGCCCTGTCCCTGGGTCCTGAGTCAAAAAGACATGGAATCATAAGTGTTAGTGAGGATGTGCACTATTGCTAGGAATGCAAATTGGTACAATCACTATGATAAACTGTATGAAGCTTCTTCAAAAATTTAAAAATAGAACTACCATGTGATCCAGCAATCTCATTTCTGGGTGTATATCTAAAGGAAATAAAATCGGTATCTGAGAGATACCTGCACTCCTATGTTCACTGCAGCATTATTTAAAATAGCCAAGATATGAAACAACCTAAGCATCTATTAATGGATGAATAGATACAGAAAATGTGATATATGTACACATGCATATATGTGTGTGTGTATAGATATACATATAGTTAGTTCTGGTATTTTTTCTTGAGTCCATTTGCTAAAAACTACAAACCATTTTTAATGTAACTTAGAAAAGTAGCAAAAATTAAGAAATTTGAGCACATTGCATTGTATAATATTTAGATAAGGATCTATGACAATTATAAATATTTTCCTTTTCAACATAGTATATCACAAAAATACATTTTTCATTTTTTAAAATTATTTTTAATGTTTATTTATTTTTGAGAGAGACAGAGTGTGAGCAGGGGAGGGACAGAGAGAGGGAGACCTGAAACAGGCTCCAGGCTCTGAGCTGTCAGCACAGAGCCTGATGTGGGCTTGAACCCATGAACTGTGAGATCATGACCTGAGCCGAAGTCAGACGCTTAACCGACTGAGCCCCAAGTACATTTTTAATTTTTTCCATGTATGTTTACTATAAATTATAACCCTATTAAAGGAAAATGCCTGATCATGAAAAACATTCACACACTTCTGAAATTTTCTGTACAGTAACTACAAAAGTAAAACCAAGGCGCCTGCCAGCATTTTGACAGTTAAAATGATTTTAAATATTAGGAGGAATTCAGTTAGTACCAAATATATAGAGTAAAACCTTGGATTGAGAGTAACTTGTTCTAGGAGTGTTTCACAAAACTAGCGAACATTTCTAATAAATTTTAACTTGAGAAATGAGCGATATCTTTCGATAAGGGGTACGTGACACGAAATGTCACATGATCACAACTGACCCAGTGGTTCTCTCTCTCTCTCACTGCAGGGTTGTGGGCGATCGTCTCCCATGCTCAGATGCTCAGTCTCAGGCCGCGGTGTGTGGCAGAAATCAGTGATTTTTCAGAACGTTGGAAGGTGCCCACAACTGGCACTAGTGTATTTTTGTCTCTTCAAAACAACTATGGACAGTCCTTTGCTTTTCCAGACAAGAGTAAGCCTAGGAATGCTTTGCTTCATTCTAGGTCAGGCTGCCTGCAGATACAGACCCTCTCCTCTGCTGCCTTATTGCCAGTTACGCTAAATACAGTACCTGACAGAGTTTATTAATACTGTACTATAGTCAACATCCACCAGTGATAGTGAAAGTCATCCTACACAATAATCCTCCTCTCTCTTGTCTCCCTCACACGAGCCATGAAGGTTTTCAAAGGTACATGCAGGTTAATTTGCTGACTTTTCTTTATATTTTGTATTTTCTTCATTATTTTGTATTACAGTATTGTAATCATTTTTATAAGAATATTTTTGGATTGTGGAATGAATCATCTGAGTTTCCATTATTTCTTATGGGGAAATTTGCTTTGAGATACAAGTGCTTTGGATTACAAGCATGTTTACAGAACAAATTATGCTTGCTAACCAAGGTTTTACTGTACAATGGAACGACATTCAGGCAAAAAGACATGTAGAAAACTCTGCCATTCATGAAAACATGGAGGAACTTAGAGGGCATCATGCTACCTGACATAATCTGCCAGATAAAGACAAATACCATATGGCATCACTTATTTGTGGAACCTACAAAAAAAATTAAAAATATATATCACATAAACAGAGTAAAGTTGTGGCTGCTGGGAGTTGGGGGGGGGGGTAGGGGAAATGTAGAGCTATAGGTCAAAGGGTACAAATTTTTAGTTATAAAGTAAGTTCTGAGTAACTAATATAGAGCATGGTGACTATGGTTAATAATATGGTATTGCATACTTGAAATTTTGAGAGTAGATCTTAAATAGTCTCACCACACACACACACACACAATTATGTGAGGTAATAGATTACTTACTGTGATTACTGTGTTAATTACTGTGATTGTGGTAGTGATTGCACATTATATATGTATATTAAATCTTCATACTGCACATTTTAAATATGTATAATTTTATTCTCAATTAGTCTTCAATAAATATGGAGAAGAAATTTTAAAAAATGTTTATAATACAATGTACATCAAGTGGAAACTAAATCATAAAGACTAAGTTTTGTTTTTTGCTCTATTAGAAATTGCTTACCACAATGTTTGAAATATTTGTAAATCAGACTAGATTACACTGAGAATTTATTATTATTATTATTATTTCTATTATAATTTCAGTTATATTCTAATAAATGTTTTTTTTTTTTCTCCTCAAGCAATAACAGTGTTAATAGTATGAAGAGGAAGAAACATGGCTGGGCATAGATTGTGGAAGTCAAAGTTTATAAAGAAAATCACATTTTACAAAATGAATAAAATAAAAAGTTGTCAACTAAATTCTCCTTTTTATGTATTTAGAAGCATTTATATTTCATTGTCATGTATCTTTAAAGGAAGGAAACATGTTTATACTGTAATAATTAACACTTCTTTTTTCTGAATTATTATAACTATATTACATATTTAAACATTTGCATATAAAATACACCTAAAATGTATTTATTGTTTTGACTCTATGCCATTTTTTTTTACGCAATCATAACACCACTTCAAGGTAACATTCTCTGTATTAGTGAAAACAATGCTAGCTGTTATAGCACTGTAAGAGATCAATCACAGTATCAATAATTAAAAACAAAACAAAGAATGCCCGGCAGAGTAGAGACAGTCACCTATAAACTCCAGGATAATCTGTTTACATCTGTGTTCCATTTTAGCAGATGTTTTGATCCTCAGTGTTTATACTGCATACAAATAAATGTGTTCTGAATCTTTTAATCTTACTGATACATTTTGACAAATGTGTTTCCAAGGAATAAGTATTATTCATGCTTTTTTGAGGAAAAAAAGTTTATTTCTTAATTTTTTAAAAATGTTTTTATTTATTTTTGAGACAGAGAGAGAGCATGAGCAGGGGAGGGGCAGAGAGAGGGGGAGATACAGAATCTGAATTAGGCTCCAGGCTCTGAGCTGTCAGCACAGAGCCTGATGCGGGGCTCAAACTCACAGAGTATGAGATCATGACCTGAGCTGAAGTCGGAGGCTCAACCGACTGAGCCACCCAGGCGCCCCAAGAGAGTTTATTTCTTATACACAACACCACTGAGTTGAGAGCTAGTGAGTGGCTGTGCTTAACTGGTCGTTTCAGAGACCAAGGCACTTCAACATAGGAATTTGAATCTCTGAGTTTTCTCTATGCCACAGGATGATAAGAAAAAGAACATTGCTGTCCGATACATTTACCATTTTGATTAAAACAAAGTTAATTAATAAAAAAATGGTGAATTTTAACTGAGAATTAAATATGTGAATATGCAAGACAAATTAGGGAAATCAGTAATGGAGTCTTACTGAAAGGATAAAAAACTGTGGACTCCATTATGCAGATAAAGGTATTAACCTTAGGAAAGATGAGTGCACAGATGTGAATCTGTTTATATTTTGTAGTATTAAAATATTTGTAGCCTCATCTTATGATCTCCATTTTCTCTGACAAGTTGATAGTAAAGACATTTGTTAGAGTTAAGGATATGTATGGGTATCAAAATTTGAAGAAAGGGGAAAAGATCAAAACATTTTGTGGACAGATAGAAGGGAAGTCCCAAGGGCTGGCTTGTGAATGATGATACTGCATTTTAGGAGGCTAATATGACCTCATGTGTGAAATTATCTAGCACTGCTCAGCTGCTGGGGTAAGGGCATCCTATATTATGATGTCTAGGTTATCGAAGGTTGTTGTTTTGCTTGGTAGGCTCAATAAGAATAACAGAGGAACAAGAAAGTTTAGAGTATTTGCAAGAATGTCCTTGAAATCATGGACCATGAAACCCAAGCTGGATAATAATAAAGTGAGAAAAAGAGGTAGATGGGGAGAAATTTATAGAGGTCTCAGTTCCTGACCAAGAGTTTTTGAACAAGCAGATAGACAATAAAGGAGGCTGTGGTCACAGCTGGGAATCACTGTATTATTAGTCATATGGAGAGATAGAATAACTGCATTACAGGTAATGACAAGGTCAAAACTGAAATTGTCAAAGTGGATTGCTGAATGAGAGTCTAAAAGGTCACTGCTCATGAAAAATATTAAAAATCATCACACCAAGAATCTGGTTATCTTCTGGATTGTCTGTGTAGACATCTAAACTCAGGGTGGTATGAATAGCATCTAAAGGAGGACAAAATGATTGTCAACCAGGTACCAAAGTGTTCAAGGAAAGATAAAAGGAAGCAAAAAAGAGCAATAAACAGAATTTAAGGAGAAATAATAGTCTGAAAGAAGAGAATACCAAACTCCACCTCTGGATTCTTAGTTCAGAGGGAAGCAGATAATAAATGATCATCCAAGAGAGTTTTGAAATAGTCTAATATGTTCCACAGAGAGACAGAATCTGAGTTTAGTTTATGCAGTTATTACTGAAAATTAATAAAGTTGAGAGTACAGAGAATTCTGCAGTTACCATGTTTCACACTGGAGGACTTGGAGGAGAAAGAAGGTGAAGGCTGAGACCGTGACAATAAAGTATACGTCACTGTGGTAGAAAACAAGATGTTACAGAACTCTTGTGGGAATGGGGTGGTATTTTGTATATTGACAGATGGAAGCAAAAATGACACGCATAGAACCAGTGGATTTTATGTCAATCGTGTTCTTGATTTGGATGGATATTGTACCTTTCCATAAAACATGTGGTTCAATCTGCTGGGAGATCCTGGCTCAGAAGACGAGAGTATATACCTGCTTGGTTTGGACAGTTAACTCCTCTTCAAGAACATATTATCCCTGCCTCCAGGCTGTTCAGCCTATATGTAATTATGTTTACATATATATTTCTTTATATCCCTAATTTTATAGTAGCATGTACAATTGGAAAAATATAATGTATAATATAAAGTGACCTAAAATGGGAGACATTTTGTCTTGGTTTCAGTTGAGGCCCTAGAGGCCAAGAACAGTAGGACATTGTAATAAATATGTCAATATCTTTTTTTTTTTTCAACGTTTATTTACTTTTGGGACAGAGAGAGACAGAGCATGAACAGGGGAGGGGCAGAGAGAGAGGGAGACACAGAATTGGAAACAGGCTCCAGGCTCTGAGCCATCAGCCCAGAGCCTGACGTGGGGCTCGAACTCACGGACCGCGAGATCGTGACCTGGCTGAAGTCGGAAGCTTAACCGACTGCGCCACCCAGGCGCCCCTAAATATGTCAATATCTTAAAGAGGGGTTTGAAAACATATGAAGTACATCCTAAGATTTTAAGATTTTAGAACATTGTAATAGATTTTAAACCCAGAAAATTTAGCAATAATCCACTGCAAGTTTTTAGGTGTCTTCATTTCAACAGAGGCTTCAAAGGACAAGAATAATAGAACTTTTCAAAATATCTCCTACATACCAAAGAAATGAGAGACCACACATCTATAACACATCCAAAAATTTCAAAACTGGATCCAAGGCAATAATTAATCATTCACTTTGAGGAATTCTCATTCTGCTAAGTCTCCACAGGCTAGAAATGATATTATTATCAGGTCAAATGCCCCCATATACTACAGAGGTATTAGACCACATATGCAGGATATACTAAGAGATTTTAAAACGAGATCAGCTAGTAACAATCCAGCACCAACTTCAAAGAGATGGAGTAAATATTTGAAGAAAGTTGTTTATGTGCTACATGTTTCCACTACCTCAGATCTCCTGAGGGCAGGTGAAACCACTCTTCAAAGATGTGACACTTGGGGTTTGGCCTTAAAGTGGCAGGCCACAGAGAGTAAGCACTGTCCTAGAGCAGGCTTCAGTTATATCTGGGTTAGGGCAAAGATGCTAACTACAAAATGTATCTACAAAAGAGAGCCCGCCAAGGGGTGTATTTCAAAACACCTCTCTCCAGGAGAATGGGCTGCAGGAGTGAAAAGCCTCATCCAAGAGAATAGCTGTGAATGGACAGTCAGAATACCAGGGGCATAAGAGGATTCATAAGTGTGAGCAATGACCCCAAGAGGGGAATAGTGAACATACATGCACACAGAGTATACTTTAAAAACAAAACATTAAATGGGGCCTATACCTTGGGTGGGTAAATGGTGTCTATATGAGGCTCTATGTTTAAACTGGGGAAAGGAAATACAGAAAGCATTGCACATCACCTCCTTTTTCTGAATATTACTACACTTTAATTTAAAAGTTCAATGTTTAATGATCCTCCAAAATGTCTGACAAAAAAGCAATACCCTTTCAAGTTAAAAAAAATTGGGAGAATTCTCTAAACAAATAAAGTTGTTCAAAACTTAAGTGCCATTTGGAGATGTTCCAGTTTTATGTAGATTCCACATTTGATTCATCATCTCTCCTAATACATAATCTTTAGGGTGTTTCATTTTTTCTTGATCATACATTGTGTTTTTTAATTAAATTTAATTGCTCAAGTTAGATTTCTAGACATGGAATTTGTAGAATGGTTTAAACTAACTCCTGTTTGCGAGTGGAGTTCCAGAAATACTAATTTCCATTTCTAGCAACCCATCAATGCCGATTTCAGCCAGCTAGCATGGTGTGTTACCACATTTTAGAAATTTACCAGTTTGAAAGGTATAATGTTATTCTCCCATTTCTTTTCTCTTTAATTTTTTATGATTAGTAAACCTGAATATATCATAATATTTTCAGACATTTATAACTCATTCAATGTTAAAATTTTTTACGCATTATGTAAAATGTTTAAATTTTTATACCCAATATATTGTTTCCTTTAATATTAGAAACACATTACATTACATATTTAGGGATCTGTGTAACATCTTATCATCCTAAAAATTAAATATTGGAATGAAACAGACATTTATTAAAAAGTTAAAATACTTAGAAAAATGGATGTAGCAGCGGGTCTACAAATTAAATTTATATCTCCTAGTTCCAAATAGAGAAAAACGCACATTAAAATGAGTAAACAATTTGGAGTAATAAAATTACAAAGGATTTGAAAGTTCACTGGCTGTAAAGTGAGATACTTAGGTAGTACTGTCTTATGATTTAAGAAGGAAGGCTTTGATTCTTGGACCAGGGCTTTAGCGATCCCAGCCATGACTCACCCGTCCAAGGAGCCATTGTATTGAGGGGATACACTCACACAGAGCCTAGCCCCATCTTTCAAACCATGATCTGGGACCTTGGAATCCCCCACTCAGTCCCCCAAGCCTGTTCCTGACCCTGTCTTCTCTGAGAACCTCATTTGTGTTCATGCTCCTGGGCCTAAGAAATGACCAAAGAGGGTAGAGTAGGAAGACGGAAGGCTTTTCAGATGAAGCCTGGTTATACGGATGTTTATTGCCGGAATACATACATGTTCAGGTGGCTAGAGGGTAGGAACCAGGTGTGAGAAGTAAAGAATGGGCCATGTTGTGAACTGGAAAGCTTCCTTTGTACTTTTGTCAGGACAAAAGTAGGCCTGCACGTAAATTCTAGATTATCAATGTCATTAGCTCGATTCTGAATAGAAAAGTCTCTTATACCTCGTTTCCCCACTTGAAGAATAAAGGGGTTTAACTTGTGTTACTATCCTTCAGTTGGCTTTGTCCTTTTTTAGTGAATTAAGATTCTTTAAAAAAAATAGGGAAAATAAAATTTTAATATAATGTATACATAATAATTGATTTTTCTACCTTAAAGAAACTTTTATACTTTTTAATAAAGCATTGAGAAGACTTTTATACCAATTAATTTTCCTGTTATGCAAAAAGATTTTTTATAAACCTACAGAATGAAACATTGTGTATATGTGTATCAGCAAGGGCAGCCATTAAATTTCAGCTTTGTAGTTTTATACGTACACTCTAAAAATGGCATTTCTTGCAACAGGAATTATCTCTGGTTTATCCAGTTTCCTTGTATCAGTCCCTACCATACTTTTTGTCCACTTTCTACCATTTTCCCCTTTCACTCATCCCTTTTTATGGAATGGTTCCCATTATCTGCTTATCAAACCCTCATCCTTATTTTCCATGAATGTGGAGGATGAGTTTCACTTTTGCTTAAGATAATTCAGCTAACATTGCTAAGGGGTGATATATTATTTTACTTTTTTGTTGAATTAAAGACATTCTTTTCTACTTTTGCACTGAGACTTTGGAAGTATTTGTGTAACAGAAAAAGAGTTCAATGTTAATGAATCAACAATATATATTACATAAGGTGTCTTTAAATAAAAACAAATGTAAATACACTGCTGATATAGCATATCAATCCATAATTTAAAGTAAGATTTTTATTCTTAACCCTGCTCTTCTTACTATACATTACTTTAGGGAATGGTCCTAGCTCCAGCAGCTCGTAAAGTCATCACTCAATATAGCCCACATCATTCTATATCTGTTTTTTAAATTGTGAATTCCATGTGTCTAGCATGTTTTTAATGTATTCAACTTCTAACTGCCTGAGTCAGTAAATAATGCCTTTTTTCTTCAACTATTTTATGTACATTAGTCATGTCTACATAATTATATTGTAAAAACTGTATGTGAGAATACATCTTAAACTTTCCTGTATTCCACGGTAGTGGTAATGAATTTGTAGATGCTGAATAAACACCAGTTACTGTTTCAATTACTAAAGAAAATTAATAATCTATATATGCTCTTTAGATATTCAGATCATACAGAACCCTTTCAAATTGCCACACCATATGCCATATATATGTACATATACATACATCCATATAAAATATTTGAATGTCTGTATCTGTTTATATACAGTGATTAAGAGAGTTGCAAAACCTCCAGATATAATAATGGTTCACATTTTCGTAACTGATAATTATTTAATGAAGTTCATATCATGCCATTTGTTAGTTTAAATGCATTCACATATGCACAAATATATGTAGTATTCTTACTTTTTTGTAATTATAAGTATATATGTCATGAATTTTGGTAAAAATACTTTCCAAGTCCCTATTAATATTGGAGTCTATAAACCGTATAACATATAACTTCTCACATCAAAATCAACTGGTTATGATGATGTAAAATATGTACAGTTCAGATCTATTTAGTGACTAAAATAATTAACATACAAATCTATTTCTTCATCCTTTTTCCTATATTGTTTTTGTTCTCTTTTTGTCAGGTCACAGCATGGTGCTTCTTATCTTTGTATTCAAGTGGCAGATTCCTGCTAAGAAAGAGTGTCACTGCCTACGCATAGGCTTGATAGAGTTATGATTTTGTAGTGTATAAAAGCATGAAAGCATTTTTCATCAGTTTAGATTTTACTTCTCTCATCTGATTTCATTTCAGAACAAATAGGTAGTAAAGTGGGAAAAGCAGTGACTCAAATAAACCTAACTCACAATTATTCTGTACATATTTTTCATAGTGGAATCCAGGCCTTAATTATATTTATCACATGCACCCAGCTATATAATTTTGTCTTTCATAGTCACTCTGCATCTTTAATCAAGAATTTTAACTACAGTACTTTTTTATAATAAAATCACTTGTTCCTTGGCATGCTTGTTCAGGAGCCTAAGAGATCTTTTTTTTTTCCTTCATCATTGTCTAGCAAGTTGCATTATCTGCTCCTAAGGAATGCTTGGCATATGTAAGAAACATATGGCAGAGTTTTATAATTATGTCAAGTATGAGCAATGCAAATTTTCTTAGAAGGACAGTTATGTCTTGGGCTAGCTAAGATATTACACACAGATTCTTATGTAATTTTTTCTGATCAGGAAATAGTAACACTATTTATAAGTGCCAGCAGCATTTGTTATATTAAATTAGTTATTCACTTTTATCTTTCCTAAAAAAATAAACACATGATAGATGTAAGTATTTTCCTTTAATAAATGCTGATTTTCTAGCTTTAAAGAGTTTAATTTAAGTTTTATACCAATTGGGTTGAAAATTAGATATTCTCTATCTTGATTAAAACTTTTATTTTCACAGTATAACTGATTAAGACTATAACAATATTCCCCATCAGAAGAACTGTGTTCTAGTACATGTATATATGTCTACATCGGTAAACAAATGGTTCTCTTTAATAAACAGACCTATATAAGGAAATTTCATTTCTCTCCTAAATAAGTTAGTGGTTATTTCACATTACAGAAATGGAAATTATGGATACAGGAGGGAAAGAATGAAATCATGGCCATGCGGCAGTACTACATGTCTTCCTTCTTTAAGAAGCTTATGCATTTTTTGATGTTATAAAAAATAAATAATATAAAAAATAATTGAAAGAAGTGGTTGGTAATATAAAATTACTCTTCAAGGTCAATATGTTATTTATTCATTTTTTTAAGGTCAGTTTTTATTTAACCAAGTAACTTTTTTTTCCCTTGCTGTTGCCTAATTCAGGAATGATAAGGCAGTGGATAGAATTTTATATGTATATGTGTATGTATACATATACATGTATAGGTATATATATTAAGCATGAAGTATCTTTCATCAGTGCAAGTGTTGCTTGACTGACTTGCACAGCTTGTGATTAGGAAATAAGGAAGAGCTCCATGAGGTTTTCTTTGTTTTGGGTCTATTGAAGAAAATAAAGACAACTGCTTCTGAACTGTGATCAACAGTAATTCGTTAAATTTGGAAAAAGAGAATGTATCAGGCAAGATAGCTATGGGTTCTTCCTCTGCCATATACAACAGTGTCTGCTTCTTCACTGGCCCACATCCAGGTGGAGAATACCTATCTCATGCTACCCAAGTAGAGTCAGTCATTCTTCTGGATTCTCCTCACTTCTAACTGTCAAGAGAACATCTTCCTTTGTACATTTGTTTACCTCCTCATGTTTCAAACTTGCCCTTCATACTGTGCTTATCCATCTCCAAAACTAAAATCAATAATAAGTCAACAAGTGTCCAAACTTTCATTTAGCTCTTCTTTCAATCTCCATCTTTTCTTGTATACTGATTTACATGTCCTTCAGACTCAACAAAACTATGCTTACCAAAATTTTAAGAAAGGCAGCTTTCTGGGGCACCTGGGTGCTCAGTCAGCTGAGCATCAGCTCAGGTCATGATGTTGTGGTTCTTGAATTCGAGCCCCGCATAGGTCTGTGTGATGACAGCTCAGAGCCTGGAGCATGTTTTGGACTCTGTGTCTCCCTCTCTTTCTGTCCTCCCCCAATTCACTCTCTCTCTCTCTCTCAATCTAAAAATAAATAAACATTAAAAAATAAAAAAGGAAGTTCTCCTCTTGTATTTTGTATACTGATTAATTATAGCATCATTTGTCAAGCCAGAGAACTAAGGGTTTTCCTACTTATTCTTATGAATCATTTCCAAAGCCAATCAGGGTTATTGCTTATAATGTAATATAAACTCAAATATCTGGAATGTTTTTTGTTTTCAACCCCTAAAGTTTTCTGTCTTTGAATTACTTACTTTCCTGTATGAGATTTGAAAGTATAGAGAAAGATTGAAATATAACCTCTGAGAATAGAAAAGATAATAAGGGGGAAAACAGGAGGATTTGAATTTTACTAAAGCTGAAAGTCAGAAATATGTAGCAGTCCAACTTTTCCCCCAGAATATCTTAGTATGTCCATCACCAGAAAAATTTTGTCAACTGAGATAACATACAGTCATACTATACATCATGTGGCATATATACTCTTAAAAATCAGTATGCTATACAAAATCACACAATAAAAACACAGGAACTATGGGTAAAATGAAGAGTAAAATACTCTAAAACTGTGCCAGTAAGGCATGAAGAAGAAGGAAAAGGAGGAGGAGGAAGAGGAAGGGAAAACACTAATACAGGTGTATATATATATATATATATATATATATATATATATATATATCATATGGTAAAAAAAAATACATAAACGCTACAATAAATATGCCCCTTTAGCTTAGAAAATATCTGAAGTTTATTTGTAGAAGTGGACATTGAAATGGCTGCACATTATGAATTATTGTGAAATGGTGGATGGAGCATTATACAAAATGGAAAGTTATAAGCCAGAGCTAGAAAGGTGTGTCTCAGAGCACTCATGTTGAATCCAGGTGGTAGGCAGATGTTTGTGGTATGCGTGTAGCTATGTTTTATATTTTCCCACATGGCTTGTTCTGACTGGGTGGAGTTTTTTCCCTTTTACTCAGTGTTTTTTTTTTTTTTTTCCTACTGAAAACTGTAGAGTTATTTTGGACAAAGAGGAGAAGGAGTCAAAATTGATAACATCTTTAGATTCTCAGAAGCTTGGGGGCGCCTGGGTGGCTCAGTTGGTTGGGAGTCCGACTTCGGCTCAGGTCATGATCTCACTGTCCGTGAATCTGAGCCCCATGTCGGGCTCTGTGCTGACGGCTCAGAGCCTGGAGCCTGCTTCAGATTCTGTTTCTCCCTCTCTCTCTGCCCCTCCCCTGCTCATGCTCTGTCTATATCAAAAAATGAATAAACCTTAAAAAAAAAGATTCTCAGAAGCTTAAAGAAATCAGTAAAGATAAATATTGGTGAAGCAAGATATGAGCCTCAGAAGATGGTAGATTTTTTTTCAATAGAAATAAAATCAAAGAAGATAATAGTGCCATCTCCCATGCTGTATATGGGTTATTTTACAATTTGCATTTGAGCAAGCTGTAGTGGGAACTTAGGAGAAAGCCACATTTACTTGAGGCAAGAAGATGTACACATTTGATTAAAAATGAAAAAATCAGGATTATGGTTTCTGGTTTTGTATGTAAGGAGCTGGAAGGTTTTCACTCTGCCCTAACAGAAAGTAGACAGACTGAATAGACTGAAAACTCAGCAACTCTTCTGGGATCTATATGATAGAGGAGAATATAGGGAAAATCAGTACCCTCAAGAATGGAGACAAACAAGGCAACTACAGGGAGATGTTGTTTACCAGAGCAGGGACTCATGAGCAGAAACTGATGTGGGAAGCAGTGCTGGGATAGGAAAGCCTCAGCTGTAATTGGTGGATTGGTAGAGGTTTAGTATAGCCAACTCTGAGAGCTAAAAACACTAGGGGGATCCAGTCTTGGGGAAGAACCACGATATTGCGTGCTTTATCTCCAGAAGCTCGACATGGTTCTCACAGCAAGTATCAGAGAAAAATCCCCTCAGGCTTCTAGCAGAGGATGACATAAAAGGAGCCATATTGAGTATGCCAAAGCATCCTGCCTCTTGGGTAGTTAACCACAGTCTAACATTCTGGGGTATTATCAGATCCTAAGTGATCTCAAGAAGGGAAATACCCAACTCCAGCCCACTCTAGCAATCCACTTCCCACATAAGTGGGGAGAAAAAAAAAAAAACTAGGCAACTTTTGTGAAGATAATAGTCCAGAGATATAGGCTTACTAAAAGAGATGGATCTAATCATAGGGCTGAAGAATGCTTCCTCTATCTGCACACCTAAACACCATATTACTAAAAGCCTATTTTTACCAGTTCCTTTTACCTGGTACATCATGTACTACTATCAAGAAAAAAATTATAAGACATACTAAAAGACCAAAAAACACAGTTAAAACAACTATAATTACTATGTTAAAGGCTTTAAAGGAGAAAGCAGACGACATGAAAAAACAGATGGGAAAATGTAAGCAGAGAGATAAAAATCCTAAGAGGGAAACAAAAAGGAATACTAGAAATAAAAACCACTATAATAGAAATAAAAAATTCCTTTGGTGAATTTATTCACCAGGACGTGCTGAGGAAAGAATCTCTGAACTAAAGATAATATCAATAAAATATTTGAAAACAGGAAAACAAATATAACAAAGACAAAAAAAAAAGGCAGAACAGAATATTCAAGAACTGTAGGACAATGATAAAAGGCATAACATACCTATAAAGAAAATATAAGAAGGGGAAGAAAGAAAAAGGAACAAAGAAATGTTTGAAACAATGATGACTGAGAGCTCCCCCAAATCAATGTCAGACATCAAACCACTAATCCAGGAACCTCAGAGAACACCAAGTGAAATACATGACAAAAAACAAACAAGCAAAAAACCTTATATCTAGACGTAATATATTCAAATTACAAAAATCAAAGGTAAGAAAAAAATGAAAAAAAAAGCCAAAGCAGAGAAAAATACCTTAATTATAGAGGAACAAAGATAAGAATTACACCCAACTTCTTAGAAACCATGCATGCAAAGAGAGTGGAAAAGAATATTTAAAGGATTGAGAGAGAAAACACCTCCAACCTAGAATTCTGTATCTCATGAAATTATCCTTCAAAAATAAAAAAGAAATAAAGACTGTCTTAGAAAAAAATTGAGAAAATTTGTTACCAGTAAACCTGCCTCACAAGAAATGCTAGAAATTCTTTAGAGAGAAGGAAAATGATATAGGTCAGAATCTTGCATCTATATAAAGAAAGGAAGAGCATGAAAGAAGGAATAAATGAAAGAAAAATAAAGCTTTTTTTCCTTTTCCTTAATTGGTCTGATAGGTAAAATTTCAAAATAATAAATGCAACAATGTATTTGACTATACACACACACACACACACACACACACACACACACTACAATATATGTGTACAAAATATACACAATATTATATGTGCTTATATATAAATTAAATGAATGACAACAATGACTTAAAGAGATTTAGGGAAGTAGGATTATTCTGTTATTGTGAGATATTCACATTATTCTTCTTAAGTGGTAAAGTGCTATCTGAAAGGGGATTTGGATTAGTTGCAAGCATATTTTACAGTCTAGGGAAACCACTAAAAAGGATAAAAAGTATAAATGATATGCTAAGAATGGTATCATATAAAATGTTCAATTAAAACCACAAAAGGTAGAAGACTAAATAGGAGCAAAGAATAAGCACAGCAAAGAGAAAACAGCAAAAAGCATGGCAGATATTAATTTACACTATATCAATAACCATTTTGAAGACTATGGTGTAAATGTACCAATTAAAAGACAGAGATTGTCAGAATGGATCAAAACACAAGACCCAACTATAGGTGTCTACAAGAAAACCACTGTAAACATAAATACACATATAGATTTAAAATAAATTAATGGAAAAAATATGCCATACCAATACTAATCATAAGAAAGCCAGAGGAGCTATATTAATTTCAGACAGAGTAGATATCACTGTAAAGAAAGTTATAAAAGATGAAGAAGGGAATTACATAATGATAAAGGGTCAAGTTCTCCAAGAAGACAGAGTAACTCTTAATGCATATATGCCTAATGACAGAAAGTGAAACTATATGAAGCAAAAACAGATAGAACTCCTAGGAGAAATAGATGCATCCACTATCATAGTTGGAGACTTCAACACCCTTCTCTCAGAAATGCTCAGATCCAGCATGCAGAAAATTAGGACATAGTTAAACTCAACACTACCACTGATTAATAGGATATAGCTGACATCTATAGACTACTTCATTCAACAAAAGCAGATCGCACATATTTCTCAAGCTCATAAGGAACATTCCACCAAGAGAGACCACTTTCTGGACCATAAAACTCGCCTTAACAAATTTGAAAGAATACAAATTATAGAATGTCTGCTCTCAGACCACAGCGGAATTAAACTAAAAATCAATAATGGAAAAACTGAAAATCTCAAAATAAATGCAGGTTAGACAACACACTTCTAACATTTAAGTCAAAGAAGAAATCACAAGACAAATTAAAAACATTTTGAATTAAATGAAAATGAAAACATGAAAATTTGTCAAATATAGTACAGACAGTAATTACAGGGAAATTTATGGCACTGAATGCAAACAGCAGAAATCAATAATCTTTGTTTCCTCCTTAGGAAAGTAGAAAAAGGAAAGCAAATTAAATCCAGAGTAAGCAGAACTGAAGAAATAATAAAAATTAAAGCAGAAATCAATGAATTTGAAACAGGAAATCAATAGAGAAAAAATTAATGAAACCAAAAGTTGGTTCATGAAAAAGATCAGCAAAATTGATAAGCTTCTCTCAGGACAACTGGGAATAAAAGAAAGAAGATACAAATTACTGATTTCAGAAGTGAAAGAGGGGGCATGACTGAAAATTCTATGGACACTAAAATAAAAAAATACTATGAAAAACTATATGCACACAAATTTGATAACCTGGATGAAATGGATAAATTCCTTGAAAAACAATTAGCCAAAACTCACACAAGAATAAATCAACAATCTGATAGGTTTATATCTGTTAAGTTGAATCAATTACTCATAATCTTCCAAAAAAGAAAGCACCAGGCCCAGCTGGGTTCACCAGCGAATTTAACCAAAGACTTAGGAAATAAACTGTACAATCTGTACAATTATCATTGATAATTATACAATAATACTAGGGGACTTTAGTATCCCACGTATAGCAATGGATAAGTCATTTAAGCAGAAAATCAACAAGGAAACAATGGCTTTGAATGACACCCTTGATTAGATGGACTTAATAGATATATTCAGAACATTTCATCCTAAAGCAGCAGGATACACATCCTTTTCGAGTGCACATGGAATGTTCTCCAGAATAGATCACACAGTGGGTCACAAATCAGGTCTCAATGAGTAGAAAAAGATTGAGATCATCCATGCATATTTTCAGAACACAATGGTATGAAACCCCAAGAAAATATTAGGAAAGACCACACATACATGGAGGTTAAAGAACATCCTACTCAAGAATGAATGGATTACTCAGAATATTAAAGAAGAAATTAAGAGGTACGTGAAAGTAAATATAAGTGAAAACATGACAGTCCAAAACCTATGGGATGCAGCAAAAGCAGTCCTAAGAGGGGGGTTATATTAAAATATAGGTCCACCTCAAGAAACAAGAAAAGTCTCAAATACACAATCTGACCTTATACCTAATGGAGGTAGAAAAGGAACAGCAAATAAAGCTTAAAGACAGCAGAAGAGGGTAAATAATAAAGATTAGACAGAAATAAATGATATAGAAACAAACTAATAAAAACAAAAAACAGTAAAACAGATCAATTCTTTGAAAGAATTAAGAAAATGGATACACTCTTAGCTGGCCTTATTAAAAAGAGAGAGAGAGAGAGAGAGAGAGAGAGAGGGAGAGAGAGAGAGAGAAAGGGCCCAAATAGAATCATGAATGAAAGAGGAGAGATCACAACCAAGACCACAGATACACAAATAATTATAAGAAAATATTATAAAAAAATATATGCCAACAAACTGGGCAATCTGAAGAAATTGACAAGTTCCTAAAAATATACAAACTACCAAAACTGAAACAAAAAAAAAGATAAGAAATTTTGACCAGATCCATAACCAGCAAAAAGATTGAATCAAAATTAAAAAATCTCCCAACAAACAAAAATCCAGGACCAGATGGCTTCCCAGGGGAATTCTCCCAGACATATAAAGAAATGTTAATACCTATTCTTCTCAAACTGTTCCAAAATATAGAAATGGAAGGAAAACTTCCAAACTCCTACAATCAGGAAATCCTGATTTCCTTCATTCTAAAACCAAAGACATCACTGAAAAGGAGAATTACAGGCCAACATCCCTGATGAACATGGATGCAAAACTTCTCAACAAGATACTAACAAATAGAATCCAACAGTACATTTAAAGAATTATTCACCATGATCAAGTGGGATACATTACAGGGCTGCAGAGATGGTTCAATATTCACAAATAATGTGATACACCACATTAACAAAAGAAAGGATAAGAACCATATGATCCTGTTAATAGATGCAGAAAAAGCATCTGGCAGAATACAACATTTTTTCTTGATAAAAAACCTCAACAAGGTAGGGACAAAAGGAACATACCTCAAAATCATAAAGGCCATATATGAAAGACCCATAGCTAATATCATCCTCAATGGGGAAAAACTGAGACCACAGCTAATGTCATCCTCAATGGGGAAAAACTGAGAGCTTTTCCTCCATCATCAGGAAGAGACAGGGATGTACACTTCACCATTACTATTTAACAAGGTATTGGAAGTCTTAGCCTCAGTAATCAAACAACAAAAAGAAATAAATGACATCCAAATCAGAAATGAAGAAGTCAAACTTTCACTATTTGCTGAGGAGATGATACTCTGTGTAGAAAACCCAAAAGACTCCACCAGAAAGTAGCTAGAACTAATCACATGAATTCATGAAAGTATCAGGATATATAATCAATGTACAGAAATTTGTTGCATTTCCATACACCAATAATGAAGCAGCAGTAAAAGATATCAAGGAATCAATCTCACCTACAATTGCACCAAAACCTATGAAATACCTAGGGATAAGCCTAACCAAAGAGGTAAAAGAAAACTATAGAAAACTTATGAAGGAAATTGAAGAGTACACAAAGAAATGGGAAGACATTCCATGCTCAAAGATTGGAAAAACAAACATTGTTAAAATGTCTCTACTACCCAAAGCAATCTGCACATTTAATGCAATCCCTATAAAAACACCACCAGCATTTTTGGGGCACCTGGGTGGCTCAGCCAATTAAACATCCGACTTTGGCTGGTCATGAATTTGTGGTCCGTCGATTCGAGCCCCATGTCGAGCTCAGTGCTGACAACTCAGAGCGTGGAGCCTGCTTCGGATTCTGTGTCTCCCTCTTTCTATGCCCCTCCCCGGCTCATGCTCTGTCTCTCTCTGTCTCTTAAAAATAAATAAATGTTAAAAAAATTAAATGAAAACACCACCAGCATTTTTCACAGAGCTAGAGCAAATAATCCTAAAATCTGTATGGAACAAAAAAGGAACCCTGAATAGCCAAAGCAATCCTGACAAAGAGAAGCAAAGCTGGAGGCATCGTGATTCCAGATTTCAAACTGTTCTACAAAGCTGTTGTCATCAAGACAGTTTGGTACTAGCACAGAACACACTGATCAATGGAACAGAACAGAAAACCCAGAAATGGACCTACAACTATCAATGATATGGTCACCTAATCTTTGACAAAATAAGAAAGAATATCCAATGGAAAAAAAGACAGTCTTGATTCAACAAATGGTGTTGGAAAAATTGGACAGTCACATGCAGAAGAATGAAAATGGACCACTTTCTTACACCATACATAAAAATAAATTCAAAATGGATGAAAGACCTAAATGTGAGACAGAAAACCATCAAAATCCTAGAGGAGAACACAGGTAGCAACCTCTTTGACCTCACCCTTAGCAAGTTCTTACCAGACACTTCTCTGGAGGCAAGGGAAACAAAAGCAAAAATGAACAATTGGGACCTCACCAAGGTAAAAAGCTTCTGCAAAGCAAAGGAAATAATCAACAAAACCAAAAGGCAGCCTACAGAATAGGAGAAGATATTTGCAAATGACATATCTGATAAAAGGTTACTTTCCAAAATCTATAAAGAACTTATCACACTCAACATAAAAAAAATCCAAACAAACATATAATCCAGTTAAGAAATTGGCAGAAGACATGAATAGACACTTTCCCTAAGAAGACACCAGATGGCTAACAGACACATGAAAAGATGCTCAACATCACTTATCATCAGGGAAATACAAATCAAAACCATGACGAGATATCACCTCACACCTGTCAGAATAGCTAAAATAAAAAACAGGTGTTAGCCAGGATGTGGAGAAAAGGGAATGTCCACGCACTGTTGGTGGGAATGAAAACTGGTGCTGTCACTGTGGAAACCAGTATAGAGTTTCCTTAAAAATAGAACTACCCTATGATCCAGCGATTGCACTAGTAGGTATTTACCCAAAGGATACAAAAATACACATTTGAAGGGGTACATGTGCTCCAATGTTGAAAGCAGTATTATCAGCAATAAACAAACTATGGAAAGAACCCAAATATGCACCGACTGATGAATGGATAAAGGAGATGTGTGGTATGTGTGTGTGTAACTGTGTGCATGTGTGTGTGTGTGTGTGTGTTACATGTATACACTGTAAAACCTTGGATTGCATGTAACTTGTTCTGAGTGTTCTGCAAGACGAGCAAACATTTCCATTAACTCTTTTTATTTATAACTAAAAACATTTTTTATTTGTAACTAAAAACATTTTCCCTTGATAAATGAATGATGTCTTGCAATACAAGTAGTATGTGATGCTGAACATCACATGATCACAAATGAGCCAAAGGTTCTTGAAATTCACTTTGATAAACAAGTGCTTTGGATTACAAGTGTGTTTCCAGAACACGATTCTCGCAAACCAAGACTTTGCTATGCATGTGTGTATATATATATATATATATATATATGATATACATATATATATATATATATATAATGGAATTATTACTCAGCCATCTAAAAGAATGAAATCTTGCCATTTGCAAAGACGTGGATGGAGGTAGAGTATATTATGCTAAATGAAATAAGTCCATCAGAAAAAGACAAATACCATATGATTCACTCATAGGTGGAATTTAAGAAACAGAACCAATAAACATATGGGAGTGGGAAAAAAAAGGAAAGAAGAGAAGGAAACAAACCATAAAAAACTCTTAAAGATAGAGAATAAACAAGGTTGATGGAAGGAGGTAGGGGGGCAAAGGGCTAGATGGGTGATGGGCATTAGGATGGCTCATTAGTGATGAGCACTTGGTGTTGCATCGAAGTGATGAATCACTGAATTCTACTCCTGAAACCAATATTCCACTGTATATTAACTAAATAGAATTTAAATAAAATTTTGAAACAAAAAAATTAAAAATTAAAGACAAAATAAATATTGGCCAAATCCTTAACAGGCATCTCACCAAAAAAGATATAGACATGTTAAATAAGCATATTACAAGATGCTCCATAATAGGGCAATGAAAATTCAAACAATAATGAGATAAAATATTTCCCTATTAGAATAATCAAATTGTGGACTACTCACAACATCTGGTGAAGATGTAAAACAGCAAGAACTCTCATTCATTGCTGGGAGGAAATGCAAAATGTTACGGCCACTTTGGAAGACAGTTTGGTGGTTTCTAACAGAACTAAATATCCTCTTAGTATATGATCAAGCAATTGTGCTTCTTGGTATTTACCCAAAGGAGATGAAAACTATGCTCACACAAAAACCTGAACACAGATGTTTAGCAGCTTTATTCATAATTGCCAACACTTGGGAGCAATCAAGATATCCTTCAGTAGGCAAATGGATAAAGAAACTAGTACATCCAGACAATGGAATAGTATTCAGTGTTAAAAAAGAATCAAGCTGTCAAGCCATGAAAAGACATGGAGGAAACTTCAATTGCATATTATTAAGTAACAGAGGGCCCATCTGAAAAGCTACATGCTGTATGATTCCAGCTACATGATATTTACTGAAAGGCAATACTATGGAGAGAATAAAAAGATCAGTGGTTGCCAGGGGTGAGGGAGAGATGAATGTGTAGAGCACAGAGAATCTTTAGGGCAGTGAAAATACTCTCTGTAATATTATAATGATAGATATATGTCATTATACTTTTGTCCAAACTCATAAAATGTACAACACCAAGAGTAAATCCTAAGGTAACTACGAACTTCAGATGGATATGATATGCCAACGTAGGTTCATCCATTGTAAAAGTATACCATTCTTGTGAGTGATGTTGATAATAGGGTAGGGGGAGGGCTATCCATGTGTTGGGACAGGAAACTATACTTTCCTCAATTTTGAGGAAAATTAAGGAAATATAAAACTACTCTAAATAAAATCTTATAAAAATGTTAAAGAATATTAATGTGACTTTTAAAAATAGGATGGGTTTATGGAAGGAAAAGCAGTAATCAGTCATGAAGATGAGAATATAGGAAGAGAATAAATAAACGGACAGACTTATTTCTTGAGTGATGACCCGGTTCAAAAGACATACACAGCATGGCAGGTTTATCTGTTAACTGGGATTCTGATAGAATCAATCCCAACTATCTCCTTCTGTAATGGGTATTGAGGACTATTACCTGAAATCTATAGAAATCTGCATCTGAGGAATATGTGTGTGTCTGCACTGGCACTCAGTGGAATTAGTTCTCACGTCATTTTAGAAACTTTACATGTGTGGTTGTGTTTGTGTGTCATGTGAGTGTGTGTTTAAGGAGTCCTGGACTAGTGTGCTTGGGAGAAATCAACCTATTCCATTAACCATGCTACCTAAACACAGTCATCATTTACTTAATGAGGAATTAGTAACTGGAATAGAAGCTCCCAAATTAAAGATTCACTTTACACTTTGTAAGAAGACTGTTTATTTATTCTCAATATTTTCTTCTTTTATCTTCATGAGAACTTGGGTAATGTGCCCGACATCTCATGGAGTTCAAGTACTGGTTCCATATAGTAGCAATTATTTGACTCCCTCATAATCAAGTTAGCAATTACTTGACTTCCCAATCCATAGTATTTGCAACTCCCGAGGGCAGGGGGTCACATTAAAATTTTTATAACTCTGGGGCGCCTGGGTGGCGCAGTCGGTTAAGCGTCCGACTTCAGCCAGGTCACGATCTCGCGGTCCGTGAGTTCGAGCCCCGCGTCAGGCTCTGGGCTGATGGCTCAGAGCCTGGAGCCTGTTTCCGATTCTGTGTCTCCCTCTCTCTGCCCCTCCCCCGTTCATGCTCTGTCTCTCTCTGTCCCAAAAATAAATAAACGTTGAAAAAAAAATTAAAAAAAAAATAAATAAAATTTTTATAACTCTGAAACTTAAAATGGTAACATAGCTAACAGAAGTTCTTAGAAAAGATTTATTGAATTAACAAATAAATCTAGAAATAAAATACTGAAAACTACCGATGACATATTTTAGCCACGTATCAGATAACATTTTCAAGAGCATGGTGTTGGAAGTCCCAGTTTACCATTTCTGTCCAAGATCTGAAAGGCCAGGTACTGTGCCCTGCATAATAGAAAATACTAGAACACAATTAATCCAAGGGGAATCTACTTCATGACAACTCCCACACCTGGAAGTATATTGCAGTTAGGAACTACTTGAACATGAAAAGTGGAATGACCTTAATTAGTAAGATATAAGAACTTAAAAAAATGTAAAGTAATTGTACATAAATGCAATAGGAAACCATAGATAAGGGTGTTACTACTCAAAGAAGGAACTGCATTAAGACAATAAATGTTGAAAAGTCAATTCACTATCCATCTTTTTTCATTCCAGGGCCCACGAGAATATAAAAAGAAAGGTTTCAAATTCAGAACACTTTCAAGAAACAGAAAGAACCACTTAGGACCCTGTTCTTTGACATTTATGGTTAAAAACATAGCTAAGTGCTCTTTCCAAGCACTGATTTCCCATCACCTCTCCAAACACTTCAGTTATATTTACCTTTCCATGAGATTAGAGTTTGGTCAGTACACTCTGGAGAATAAACTGAAAAATGCTTAACACCGTCCTGACTCACACAAATGGTGTTAAATAAAGGCTGTACAAGTACATGTAGTTAGTTCATTGACTTCTTTAAAAACTCAAGCCTCTCCTTATTACTGCTATCACAGAGAACCCAAGTCTATCTTGAAAAATATTCTTGTAGTGAAAGCTTTTACAAATCCTGTAATATAATTTAAAAAGTAACAACATCAATGGTATAAAAGCTTTGCATTCTTAAAATATGCAATTATTTTATTTAGAACTAAGAATTGAGTGATAGCATTTTTGTTTTGTTTTGGCTTTGATGGGAGGGGGAAATCAGCTGAGAGGAACCTACTCAAGATTAGTAACTCCCTTGCATAACTGGCAATATATGTAAACCAAAAGGAATTGGGGATTATTTAAATTTCCTTGTTTCAGGTGGTCACTGAAGTTCTTCCCTCATACTCAGCCAAAGTATGCAGTTAAAACGACAATTTTATTCTAGCACTGCATGGAATACTGACTGAGAGCTGATTGTCAGTTTTAAAAAAATGAAAACCTTTTGTGCAATTTTGCAACACAAGTTTAGTTATGGGTGTTTTGATGCACGCTGGAGAACAGTGTTGAATTGTTAACATAGTGTTAAATCTGTAACTGTACATTTGATCACGTGAATGTAATTTAGATATTAGATGTCTGTGCATTTCAGTAAGAAATACATTAATGGAATTAAGAAAATGGACCGTCCCTTATGAGAGCTTTATCAGAAGCCTTGTGACACTAACAAATTAGCTCACTGTTACAGTGGCTTAAACAAAAGATACCTTCACTGTTGTTTTGGGTGTTCGTTCTGTGGTATATGACTCAGAGCTGAGAGAACTGCTTCCAGCTCAAGGTCCAAAGAAGTCATAACAGTTTCCAATATCTCTCAGACAGAAAGGGACAAAAAGCTAAGAGAGTATATGTGTTACTTTTAAGAGCATGAACCAAATGGCATATATCAGTACTTTCCAAGGACCTTTGGCCAGCACTGAGTTACATGGCCACAAGTAACAAGGGTGATATGAGAATGCAATGTCAGGCTAAAAGTCATGTGCCCGAGACAGAGAGAAAGGAGTATTTACGGATAATCAACAGCTGCAGCCAAAGAATTACTTCCAAATTGTTAAGTCAAAATTCATTAACTTTTTTCCATATCCTCCCTTTATGTGTCTCAGGAACAGATTCTAAAGCATCACTGAAAAAATAAGAACTATTTAACTCTTATGACTACGTTTGTGTTTTACCCTCTGTAACTTTGCCCTTCAAATGCAACTATCCTATAAATCCTTAAACCTGTATCAAACCTAGCATTGTCTTCTCATACCATGTTGTTTCGACATTTTTCAATTTACCTTTTTTCTGCTATAAATTCAATATTCTCAAAATCACAATCTACAAAATTTTTTGAAACTTTTCATGATCTATTTCCTCAGCAATCCATCACAAGATTCTATCTCTATAACTCCAATGATTCCTCTTTCACTAAATTTATTAAAAACCTCCTTATCCCTCAGATATCATTAGTCTCCTATTTCTCTGTAGGTCATTGTTTGTCTCCATTATTGATTCTTTTTCTTTTGTCAATCCTTTAAGCAATAGTGTTCTCCATTTTCACACTGAACCACTGATTTTTTAAACATAGCTCTGTTGGGTACTGTCATTATTTCCATGATCTGTATGACATCAACTCCCCCAAATCTGCAAATTTATTCAACTGCCCTGTTCCATACATAAGTGAGTTTTGAAAAACATAAGAATTTTTTTGTCTTGTATTCTGCAAAATATGTAGCTAAACCACTTGTTCATAAATGTGGAGTTGTTAAAAAGCAAATTTAGCACCAATCATTAAGCCTAAATAGTCACCTACTTTTCATGGGTGGCCTGATGAGGCAGATCTTTTCCCTGCATAAATGCAAAATCAGTTCCTAGTTGCTTATCTTTAAAATTTACATAGCATTTAGCTGGAGGACCACCTTTGTCCAGTAACGGTCACATAAAATGGTCATGTTACCCAGCCTTAAAAAAGAACAGGCACTTTGGCAAGTGTCTGTTGTGCGTATAGGTGATGGTGAGGGAGGAGATAAAGCTTCCGCTTTGTTAAGTAGAAACCAGAAGCCTTCTGTGAGGGAACGGACAAAAACTCCTGTCCACTGAGTGTCAAATTTAAGGAACCTGGCTAAGATGGAATTGCATGAAACCGGATGAAGACCCTGAAGGAAAAAAAGAGCCCCTGGAATAAAATTCAGGGAAACATAAGTGGGATGAGTGGGAAGAATAGATTTTGTGAGGTTTGTGAGGCAGAGATCCTAACCAATTAATGACCTGAACCAGTTTTTCTGGGAACAAATTTGTGCCAAGAGAAAGGGGATATGTAAGTGAATCAAAAAATTACAAACTTCAGAACCTTGGCCAGTTCAGCATAGCACTATCCCAACTACATCCTTGGGAAATGGGATGTTTCCTACAGATGTAGGAGCAGTCACTACCATGAAGGTTACAGGAACACTGAGGTGGGGATTTCTATCCATTTCAGCGGTCAAGCTTGTGGTATTATTCTCTGAGATTCCTGGATGTGTGGTTTGGTGTCTGCCCTTAACTTTACAAAGTCCTTGGCCATTACTATTTTAAATATTTCTTCTGTTCCATTCTTTTTCTGGTATTTAAGTTATACATCTATTACATCTTTTGATAGTGGTCCACTAATGTGAACACTCTGATCAATTCTCTCTCTCTCTCTTTTTTTTTTTTCTCTTTGCATTCCAGATTGGAAAGTTTCTATTGACCTCTACTCAAAGCTCACTGATTCTTTCCTTAGTTTTGTTAGGTATACTGATGAACCTGTTGAAGGAATCTGTGGTTTGTCACAAGTTTTTATTTTTGTTTATAATTCTAGCCTTTGCTTTTCATGCTTTTTAGAGTTTGCATGTTATCTGCTTGCATTACTCATCTGTTCTTGCATGTGGTCCACTTTTTGTATGATGACCTTGAGGATACCAGTTATTTTAAATTCCCTTTCGAATAATTACAACATCTGCGTCATATCCAAGTCTGGTTCTGGGGCTGCTTATTTCTTCGTACCACACTTTTTCTTGCCTTTTGGCATGCCTCATAATTTCTCTTGTTGAAAACTGAATTTGTTATATATAAAAAGTGAGGTAAATAGGACTTCAGTGTATTTGTTATTAAGGCCGGGCACTGGCTATAGCTCTAGATGCCAGAGGCTTCCAAAAGCCTTAGAATTGTTTTTGCCTCTCTTTTTGGCCTTGGGGTTTCTCTATGTATTGCCCCTTCCCTACTTGGTGTGCTCACTCTCTCTTAAAACAAATAAATAAACTTAAAAAAACAAAAGTAAGTGCTGTACTTAATTTGGTAACATATTGTACTTAATTTGGTAGCACATTTCCTACTACTGAGTGCAGAGCCTAGGCCAAGAGTTCTCTGAGGCAGAGGGCTTCTGCCTCAAGTCAGTGCAGAGTCATGGGGGTGAACAGGTTTCTTGTCCCTCTTCCTCCAGCAGATGGCTTTTGTCTCATATCAGAGCAGTGTCTGGTACACAGACATGCTGTTTGTCTCTCTGTGATAGTCAACCACTACCTTAAACTTAACACAGTGTGCAGAGAGCTTCCTCTAAGTTCTGCTGCTTTTACCTGGGAAATTTCCTGCCTGTCTCCATCATGGAGGGACTTCTCCTTCAAGCCTCTTACCCAACCACTAACTTTCCTTGTGAATCATTGGTGGAGGAATATAGAAATGAGTTGTTGAGTGGTGAATGGCTTCCCCTGTTTGGGGAATTTCCTGGGATTCTAAACCCTCAAGCTAGCCCACATCTATAAGACTTTGAAATTTCAGTTGCTTGATTTCCTGTTTCTATGGTGGGCACCTCTTCTCCCTTCAGATATGCTTAAAGCAAGCCACCTCATTTATCTAGTCTGCCCACCCTACCTCTCTGAATTGGCTTCAACTGGATTCACCCATTCTTTGGATTTCATTTCACCAGGGGGCCTTGCAACCTTAGTCATCTGATGAGCTTAAAAAGAAAAAAAAAAGATTTTTTAGGCTACTGAATTTTTTGTTGTTTCTGTTAAAGATGATATGGTATTCTCCTATTTTCTACATAATAGGAAGTAGAAGGCCAAGCAAACCAAGCATGCTTAGATTTTTATTCTAAGCATTTCCAGACATAATGACTGGTATTTACATAGAAAATATGATTAACCATCTCCACAGGATAGTAAACCATTCTTTTTAAAAATTAAGTATGCGCATATGTATATGAATATATATATTCATTTTTATATGTTCAGCTTATTGGACAAGGTAGGCCCCTTCATGGTCACCTCACCACCTGCTAAGTACCAGATTCAGTGTCAATTCCATAACTTTACGCTGAGTGCAGTAGGGAATAGACTCCACTGAGGAGAGTGAAAGCTCACAAAAACAAGGTCAGCAAGAGATCATCCCACTGTTCCCCAGAAATGTCTTGTGGCTAAGAAGAAGCTCTACTATGTGTGCAATATGGGGTCAAGTTCATGAGGGAGTACAGTCCCCCTCAATTGTACTTCTTTCATAGGAAACGATGAGAAAGTATCAATTCGATGAAAGAATACCCAGGCACTTTGGTTCCAAGCAAGTCTGGGTTCTGTTATCTTACCCAAATTTACTAATCACAAACACATTTCTGCTAAGTAACTTTGACAACTCTTCTTCTTCCAGTACTACTGAGTGTTCCCTGACCAATGATGCCCCGTCAATAAGAAGCATTGTATCCTACATAAAATTAACTGCTGCCAAACATGCACACAGGTTTGTAGCAGAAGCCCATGAATGAATCTTAGTTAAAGGATAGTAGCACATGCACCCAAGTACACATATCTGGAAGGCAAATAGGTTAGAGTCTCATTTAGATATTATGGAAACATGAGAGCTTTGGGGAACAATTTTAAATTTAATAATATAATTAGCTATAGCAGAAAGCTACAAATGAGATCTTCCTGTAAAGGAACTCGGTAAATTGCATCAAGATAACCCTAGTTGTTATTTAGATGCTTAAATAGAATTCTTTGAGAGAATTTCTTACGTTTTATTCTGTACCCCTGCTTTATTTCTCCATTACGATGATTTTATAGTGAACATGCCTGCTTGTAAAGTAATTTTAGCAAATGTTTAAAAGTGTCTTCCGGGCTGAGTGTATTAAGTTTTATATAAGCTGTGTTTTCGATGTTCTGCTTTATTGCGACTATGTCCATGGACCCTATAGTGTTTATGTAAGCTGCAGGCTACTGCCATCATCTTTAGAACATCTAGCCAACTGCTTTTATGTCTTTAAGATACTCTAACAGCCAAAATAACATTGGCAATAAGCACATCAGGAAATAAAGATACATTTCAGGAATGGACTTCCCTAAAATTCTGCCTCTCTGATGGTTGAATAGGCCCATAAGTGCTTTTGTAGCTTTTGCAGATAATCAAGAATGGGATTTCTGTTCAGATTTTTATTCTCAGAAGGAGCTTATTTTCACTTAGGAAAGAGAATATGTTCTGATAAAACCATATGTGTGATGGTTTCACTGTGTCAATGTTTATGGCAGTATTTGGACTTCTTTGATTGTTTTTGGAGGTAGGGGAAAATGACTGGTTAATTTGAACAGCTTCTAATTTACCTAAAAATTTGGGCTCGTTCTATACATTATCCCTCCTAGAATTCACAGGAAACCAAAGAAGTATTTAAGTTCCATCTATTTATTTCCCTTCTCCCCCTAAAATTTCAATCAACAGTATTATGCAATGAGAAAATTAAAATAATTAAAAATGCTCTGATTTATAAAATAAAATGTTTTAGAATTTTATTTTTTTAATTTTTAAAAAGGTTTTTATTTAGTTATTTTGAGAAAGAGAGAGAAGGGCAGAGAGAGAGAAAGAGATAGAAGGAGGGAGAGAGAGAGAGATAGAGAGAGAGAAGCCCAAGAAGGCTCTGCACTATTAGCACAGAGCCCGACGTGGGGCTCGAACTCACGAACCGTGCAATCATGACCTGAGTCAAACCAAGTCGGACACTTAACCGACTGGGCCACCACACAGGCGCCCCTTAGAATTTTAAAACAGGTGTGCATAACAGAGTTTTGGCAGAAACCTAGGCATCTAAGATTTAGAAGACTGGAATAGGAGGATATTGTAACTTCTTTTTCATTTTCTAATCCTCTACATTTTCTGTGCATTTTATTTTTATATATGTGTATTTAATTTTGTAACCTGGATAGAATTAGATAGTAAGAATTCGAATTCTTTAACTTTCCATTATTTATTTGTTAGATTTCATCTAAAGCAACAAAAATTCAGAAGTACACTTTTGTATTCGAGTAATATAGCAGATGCAAACTATAACAACTGCAACTACAATAACTTTCATGGTGATGGGCACTAACAAGGACAATGAAATAAATGACTTAGCCTGAGAAAAGAAGTGTATTATGCTGTTCCCAATTATATAGCAGTCTTTGGTTATTATGCTTATAAATATTTATAAATTTTAAAATGGAATATTCTAGTTTTCAATTCTGCATTACTATAAATATGAATTTTATTATTTTGAGGGGCCAAAAGTGGGGTTACATATATTACATTTTTTAAGAAGACTTGATAAATATAAATCTTGACTTATGGTTAATAATATAAATCAATATTTCTGACATGAATGTTATATACTAGAATATAATTCTTATTGAATAATTTCAATAGAATTATTTAATAGTAAATGTATATTAGGTCAAATATGTATCTTAAAATTACTGCTATCATGATCTAAGGGAAGGTTAAACTATCTTCTAGAACTATATACTTTTATTTAGCATTGTATACATCATGGCCTCTCATGATATTTAGTGATGACACACAAAAAAAGAGGCTTTCTAACCACTCATTGTATTCTAAAAGATAATTTTTAAACCTTTCAAATCAGATGCACAAAAGAATAGCACAGCGTACAAAATAAGGAAAGAAAATGATGACATGAGCAAAATAGAGGGGAAACATTTAGTTTTTCACTTATACTTGATAAGAGAAGAAAGCAGAAGTATTTCAACATGGCACTTTCCTTTACTCATAAATATTATTGCATATTTGGGACTGCACTGGTTCAAATTTAGCAAAATAAATTTTTCTCTCAATATCAGTTTTCTATAGTCTTTGAAAAGTGAAAACAATGAAATACAGTGACATAAATGGTTAATTCTTGGAGAAATATATATTGAAAACTCAGTCTTTACCATACACTATAGTAGGCATTTTAGATGTAGCTATGGTTGAAGTCCAGGAAATGAAAAAGTTCACAGTCTAGAACTATAAAAATGACACCAACAATATAAGCTAGTATTTTTCAATACTAGCTAATATTTTTAAATAATAGGTATCTTACATAAATTATAATAGTGAACTCTCAAAGTAACCCTGTGAGAAGACATCACCAATATATCCACTTTACAGCCAAGAATGCTTCGTTGCTCAAAGTTAGACATTTTCAGAGCTGGAATGTATAACTAGAAGGCCTTAGCCTCTTTAAAATACCTCCCTACTAAATTAGGATAATTCACACAACAGCCTTATGTTCTGAGCTAGGATTTTTGTGTATATTCTGCTTTTCTTCAAGTTTTTATTTAAATTCCAGTTAGTTACACACTGTGTAATATTAATTTCAGGTATAGACTTTAGTGATTCAGCACTTACGTACAACCACCAGTGCTCATGGATTTTTGTGTACATTCTTACTTCCATTTCTCCTTTAATAAATCTCAGTGACTGCTGTTTTCCTATTTGAAAATGTGGAGTCAGGTTGTTCAAATCTCAAGATTCCTATTTAATGACTGCAATCAAATTTAGAGAGTCGAAATACTAAATGCAAACTAGAAATCTTGGGGGCAAGAATAGAGATTAAAATTAGCATATACACAGGAAAGTTAAAAACATGTGCAAAAAAGCGTAAGAGATACACGAAAGATGGCTTACTGGGAAGAGCCTTAAAATAAAGGAATTAGTAGAGTGAACACAACCACATTATCATACAGTTTGGATTAGGCATGGTTGGTCTGACTTTACCATGGCCAATATTTTATTAGAACAAAGCTCCATCTCCATAATGCTCAAAGTGTTTTTAGAGTTAGGAGTATTGCAAATATCGTTGTAGCTTCATTTATGCAGACTTCAGTTTTTGTTTGTTTTTTAATTGAGCTACTTTGGACCTTCTAAGTCTGCTGCTAAGCTAATAATATAAAGATTGAGGAAATGAGCATCCAGGTAGGTCAGAATGGTCTCCTCTCAGCTCCATGAGCTACCTGCACTTTCTCAAGCCAGACAGTCTAGGGAAGAACAGATATGTATATAAAGGTCAGTTCTATCTTTCTAAGCTTTTTCTTAACCTTAATTGCATTTGATGCCATGATTATTTCCTCAGTTGCCCAAACACAGCTCTGAATCATTTCAATATTTTTATTTCCCTTATAGAATGGCTGTTTTCTAAATATGTCAAAGTCTATTCTTCTCATTTACTATTATTTCCACCTTAGTTCACATTCTTATGACTTTCTTCTAATAATTGCAGTAATCCTTGATGTGATTTTTCCATCCCATTACACTTTTTTGTTCACAGCTGTTTTTAAACCACTACCAATATTACATTTCTAAGGACAAAAGAAAAAAAAAAACACAAATACTTGGAATACTTGACTAAACTTCCTTCCCCCACTGCCCATTAGAGAAGGGTTGAAATAAAGCCTTGCAAACATCATGAAGTGAACATATTCTGGGATACTAGATGAGAATAAGGAAGTGGGTATGGCTTGAGAAATGTGAGCAGACATGTGAGGGGAGTAGTAAGAGCACCTGTCAAAGAGGTAATGGGGCCAGTTTTTTTTTTTTTTTTTTTAATTTTTTTCAACGTTTATTTATTTTGGGGACAGAGAGAGACAGAGCATGAACGGGGGAGGGGCAGAGAGAGAGGGAGACACAGAATCGGAAACAGGCTCCAGGCTCCGAGCCATCAGCCCAGACCCGACGCGGGGCTCGAACTCACGGACCGCGAGATCGTGACCTGGCTGAAGTCGGACGCTTAACCGACTGCGCCACCCAGGCGCCCCTTGGGGCCAGTTTTTAACAGAACTTTGGTGACGGTGAGGACTTCAGTTTTACTGTGGATCTTTAGAAAGAGAGGGGTGGCATAAGAAAATTTATGTGTCATCGGGATCATTTTGGAGGCTCTATTTTGTAAACAGACAATATGAAGGGTTCAGGAGAAGAAAAACAATTATGACACAATTATAATAATCCATGTGCAAGATGACGGTGGCTTGGCCAAATGGTAGTGGTGAGGGTAGGGAAAAAGAGAGGATTCTCTGGTGGTTCTAAATAAATATCCAAGAAAATAAGAGCACAAATTTATATCTGTCTTAAAATCATGCAAACTATGGAATGTTATATATGTGTGAGACAAGTAAATAAGAAAACTGACCAGGCTCCTTCTTGTGATCAGTAATGGTGAGAATGCTGAGTCAGAGTGATCAAGTTTGTATTATCTTTGTGTTTACCAGCATCATTCTACAAGTTGTGCATCAATTAAAATTTCTTCAGACAAATAAGACTACTTTACCATCAGATGTTACTGAGTGAAATAAAATGTCACCTCCTTCAGTATCTCTTATTAATAATGGTCTGATGGTTTTCCTTCCTCTTGATTCTCTTTCTCAGTAACAATGAATGCACTGATTGATAATAGGGATAGAAGAGGCAAAGTTGTGAAGAGAAATTGATCACTCCCATAAATTTATTCCATAATACATTTTAATTCAGACATAGTGAAATAGGTTGGAATATCCCACTTCACATGACACTTTTCTCCCTTAATGGAATGTGTATGTGGGGGTGGTGGGGTGTAATGCATAAATTCTTACCACCGTTTTTTGATATCTTGAATAAAAGAGTGTTCACAATATTAATATTTTGAATTGCCCCTTTGCTTGATGTGATGGTTGATTTCATGTGTTAACTTTATTTGCCATCGGGTGTCCAAATAAACATTGTTTCAGGGTGTGTCTGCGAAAGTGTTTCTGGAAGAGATTAGCATTTGAATTGGTGGACTCAGTATAAATGGCCCTCCCTAATGTAGGCGGGTATCATTCATTCTGTTGAGAGCCTGAAGAGCACTAAAGGTAGAAAGAAGAAGGAATTTATCCATTCACCCCCTTTTGTTTCCTGTATCACAGTTTGAGCTGGGACATCTCATCACATCTTCTGTCCCAAGACTGGGATTTACACACTGACTCAGTTTTCAGGTCTTTGGACTTGGAATGAACTACATTTCTGGCTTCATGGATCTCTAGCTTGCAAATGACAGACTGGATTGTGGGACTTTTCAGTCTCCATAATCACATGAGCCAATTCTTCATAATGTCCCATTATATATATACTGTATGTATATTTGTGTTACTTATATATTCATGTTATATATGTGTTATATACATATATCTGCTACATATCTATATATATTCATTTATTCTTTTGGTTCTGTTTCTCTGGAGAACTCGCATTAATGCACTTGGCATCCTTGAGGCTTTTTATCCCAAAGGAAAGTAACTGTGAGGTATCACGATGGGTAAAGGATAGGCATGAATAGCTTTTGGGAATGGAGAATGATTGTTATGAAGGAAGGGATCAGAAGAAAGACTGGCATCATGCTTTGAGACAGGTGCATTCTCAGGTATAGCTTGAGAACAAGTAAATATGAACTTTAAAAACTTGGAGCTGTTCTTTTTTTTCCTCTCCTAATATTCTACATGCCTTGCCTACTCTATGAAAATATTTAGAGACTCAATACAATACTTGCATATTTGTATGCTGCTGCCCTGGAAATTATGAGAGATAGTGTTTTGCTCAAAAACATGTACTTTCTCAAGGAGGCAGCAGAGAGAAGCATATTTAACAATTCAAAATAATGAATTCTTAGGGGATTATAATAAATTCATCTGCAATAGAAAACCTAGATGCATTTCTGGATAAGCAGATTGAGGAGTGGGAAACCTATTTCTAGCTCTCCTATCACAAACTTTGATAGTTATCAATTTCAGGAACCAATCTATCTGGAAAATACAGCCAAATCTTGAAGAAAGCACCATGATGCTAAAAAAATATTTCTACAATTTAACTTAGGAAAACTTTGTTCATTCCCTCACCCAGTGTTGCCTTTAATGAGACACAGACTTAGAAAAAATAGGTACTGCTGGATATAATTAAATTGTAGGAAAAATATTTTTTTGCACTGAAACTAAGTGTTACCTTTTCATAGACTGACTTAGAAAAAATATGCAATTCGCTGTAATGAAATATATTTTAGTCTATTTGTATTGATTGATATTTATTTCTCTGTGGGCTTTCATCTGAAATCTGTTCAACAGCCCATGTGAACTGAAATCAAATGCATCGTTAATAGCATCTATAATATATTTGGCAGCAATTGGCTACCTGTTTCTTTCACTAAAGTTTATCCGTGGAAGTAAGTTGCTTTTAAAATGGATATCTAAAGTACATTTAATTGAACAAAACAAATGCAGAAATAGGGATTCCTTTGTCACATTAATTAAAAAAATAGTTACTTTCAATAGTATTGTAAAGGTGTCAAATCCCTGGGTTATAGTTGTAACCTGCTAATTAATCTGTTATTCAGTTTTATTATCATTCTCTATGACTACTTCTTCTTAATTTACTGAATCTGTGTTTGCATCATCATGACTTCCCTTACCAAGTTGATATATATTTCTAGAATGAAGCAGATCATCTTAACTCTCAAGGTCTTATTAATCGGTTGTTTTTTGTTTTGTTTTCTATTTTTGCATTGTCATGGCAAAATGACAACTGTGGAGAAAATTTATACACATTATACATTGAATCTTTTTACAGTAATATGTCACATAACAGTAGTAGCCTATCAACTCCAACTCACTAATGTGCAGTTAAAAGGAATATCAGATCACTTTGCATTCTTCAGGATGTCAGCACCATATGTTACCACTAAATAATTATGGGTGGTGTCAGTTCTGTTAACTGGGACAGAGTAGGACTCTGGACTCTAGGAGTCAATGGAGGA
Organism: Leopardus geoffroyi; assembly: GCF_018350155.1. Classification (NCBI taxonomy): domain Eukaryota; kingdom Metazoa; phylum Chordata; class Mammalia; order Carnivora; family Felidae; genus Leopardus; species Leopardus geoffroyi. Next base: position 24,007,497 of record NC_059333.1, read on the forward strand.
TGGTGAGTTATGGCACATAACCATCACAAGAGAAATGAAAAATCAATTGACTTGGATAGAGTGTTCAAATTTCCAAAGTTGGCAAAAAGACAAATCTATGCACATTATGGAAGAGTTCACTTACAGAAGGCCAAACTGATTTTGGTCAAAGAGAATGTCGTAATGAAAATCCAATGACTTGGATCTAAGCATGTAAAGAGAACTAAATTCTCAGAGGGGGACCCATACAATTAAAGAGGCAAAGTGGAACATGAAATCTAAAGCCTATTAAGAAACATGAAATAAAAACATGTTTCCAGATTAGGTGTCAAAGACACAAGTTTGTTGCACATATGATAACAACCATGCTCAGAGTCCGCTCTCAAGAAAAGAGAGGAAAATTTTTCATATAATTACAAGATCCATTATGTAATCTTTGGTAATAGGTACTAGGGTCAGGTGTAGAGGACTGAAGAAAAAGAATCCTATCTCATTTACAGGCAATGGCTTTCAAGGACCTCCAGGCTTACTTCCCCAATCTCACCTTCTACAGTCTCCTCTCTCTGTATCAAGAACTCGTGTGTCCTTGCCATTCTTCATGTTCCAAGAACAGTTTCAATATGGACCTTTGAACTTTCTTTCTCTCTCCTCCCCCAACTAATGCTTTCCCAAATGATATGCCGAGCTCACACCCTTATTTCTCTAAAGTCTCTGCTTGAATGTTACCCTTACATGATACCTTTAATGGATACCATATGTGCAAACTATAACCCAAAATAAAGGAGGGATATTGATTCACATTAGATTTTATGTAAATGAAAACTAGATCTTTATTTAGTTCAGCCATTGAAATTTCCAGGTTGCACCAATGTCCTAAATGTCTTAATATTGTCTGTCCCTTCCTTCTTTCAAGCAATAAGATAAAATCAAATATGGCTGAGTCCAACCACTACAAGAACTGATTCTGAATCCGGTTTCATTAGAATGTATGTACATGTAAAGTCAAGATATTTAATTCACTTGAAAGACATTTACCTTCTGTAGGAAATGCAGAATAATATAACATTTGAAATGTGCTTATACAGGCATGTAGATTAAGATTGGATTTGTAAATCATATTTATACTACCTTCTTCTCCTTGAGTAAGTCTTAAGGTCTTTTGATTGCTCACTTTCCACTTTTTGTAGATGAACTAATAACACTGCATCAAAAGCTTTTGGCAGAAATGAAGTAAGACGATATTTGCAAAACTTTTAAAATAGTATACAGTCACTAAATTACATGTTTTCATGATGTCTTGTAGGATTATAAAGTAGTAGCAGTACTAAAATGACAATAATTACATATGCTGTACGTATAGGAGTACTGTGAATAGTAAATTATATATTTAAAATGCTCTTAAATGTATATGAGGTGTTATGCATTTTTAAAGATATTCTTTGGGAGTTTTGCCTGAAGATTGTGATTAAACTTAGTTAATTGTTCTGGCCATATATGTGAACACATTCTTTACGGTATAGGCTTCTTCCTTCTGTATTCATTATTTGGCATTGTTATTTTTGAACAGTCTATGGACATATAGAATTTGGGGGGAGTGCTACCTGAATAATTTTGTGTTGTATGTGCTCATTGTATTGAGACAGGGCAAGATTTTGTCCCCATTTCTTTATTCAATCAAAGCAGTTCCACTTTTATGGATTGTGTTAGTATTAACTTTAATTTAAAAAAAAATCTTCAAACTTAAAAATAAATTACCTTTCATTAATAAACAGAAACCTGTATAGTTAAACTCTCCCATAGATAATACCTATAAAAGCTATATAGAGTATTAACAATATTGTAGGGGAATGTGGGTGGCTCAGTTGGTTGAGCATCTGATTCTTGATTTCAGCTCAGGTCATGATCCCAGAGTTGTGAGATCAAGTCCTGCATTGGACTCTGTGCTGAGCATGGAGCTTAAGATTCTCTCTCTCTCTTGGGGTGCCTGGGTGGCTCAGTTGGTTAAGCCTCCAACTTCGGCTTAGGCCCCTTGCAGTCTGTGAGTTCAAGCCTGCATCAGGCTCTGTGCTGACAGCTCAGAGCCTGGAGCCTGCTTCGGATTCTGTGTCTCCCTCTCTCTCTGTCTCTCATGCTCTGTCTCTCTTGCTCTCCAAAATAAATAAACATAACAAAATTAAAAAAAAAATCTCTCTCTCCTCTCCCGCCCCTCTCCCCTACTAGCACCCCCGCCAAATAAAATAAGAAATATTTTAATTAGGTATTGATCTAAAACAGGAAGAATCTTGAGAAGGATGACCCATAAAAGACAGGAAATGCACCATGTGGGATTTACACATTTTCAGGATTTTGCTGGAGGGCACTCCCTGATTTCTGTGGTACAGGGGGTAGGAGGTCAGCATACAGACTTTGAAACTGGTATATTAGCTGGTAAATTAAGGGGAAAGATCCCTTTAAAAAAGCGGTTGCACATGGAATAAGTGCCAAAGTCTACATATAAAATATGCAAAATTCATGATTAAAAACTGATTTAGTTAAGCATTAATGAAATAAAGAAAGCAGTGAGAAGCTGGAAAAAATGCAGAGTTTCAGTTGCTGCCCATCATAAAAGAAACAGAGCTTGAAGTTTGAGTCCAACTAATTTAAACTCACTGCTTGAACAAATATCAGTACACTTAAAGAGAATATAAGTAAATAGAACCAGAACCACACAACATATTTACATTGCCCAACATGCAATAAAAAATATTAGTAGTCATGTGAAGAATCAATAAAATAGGACTCATACTCAGAAAACAAAGAAGTCAACAGAAATGATTCCCAAGAAGACATACATGCTAAAATTATCAGAGAAGGGATTTAAAGCAGGTATTATAAATATACTTAAAGTCCTAAAACAAAATTTATTTACAATGAATAAATATTTGGGGGACTATGAGCAATAAAGCTAAAAAACAAAGGAAACTCTATAAAAAAACTAAATTAAACAACATAAATAAAATTAAAAATTCCTTGAGGGGCTAAACAGCAGGGAAAAAAGTCCATGAACTCAAAGATAGATCAATAGAACTCCTACAATATAAAAAATAGAAAATAAATATATTACATTAACAAAAATTCAATGATCTGTAAGGCAATTAAAAAAATCAATAGAATTATATTATTATTATATGTAGAAGGGGAAGAAAATGAATATGAAGAAAAATTCAATAGTCAAGTGTTCTAAGATAGGTGTATTTATACTCCCAAAAGAAAAAAGAGAGGATATAGAAAAGTAACTTTGAAAAAAATAACGGCTAAATGTTTTTCAAATCTGATGAAAAGTCTAAACATATGGATTAAAAAATAGTGCACTACAAACTGGGTAAATACAATCATAGCAAAGCATATCAGAGTTGAAATGACAATATCCAAAAATAAAGAGAAAATCTTTAAAGAAGCCACAGGAAACTGTCACATTATATAAGGGGGTATAAGGATATAAATGACAGCTAACATCATCAGAAGCAATAGAGGCCATTCTCCATTCAAAGCTACCAAAGCTTTTGGACAAATGGCTGATGCCAGGACCGCCACATATAAAATACTAGATGATATTATTACATCTTGTTTGGGTCAGGAACATGAAAAAAGTTCAAGGAAGAAACTAGGGGAATTCTCAGAAGGATCCAAAAGTGAGCTAGAAGAGCTCCTACTAACCATATTAAGGTCAGTTTGATGTCCCACTGAATGGAATGCAAACGTATGAGTTGATATAAATATATATACACACACATATACATATATAGAATGAAAATCTCTTCCTTACAGAATTTCAACTAAACTATATTTACAAATATAGTATAAAAATAGTTGTAATTTCAGTAACAAATAAATTAGAAATCAATGGTTACCAAAACAGTTGAGTGATACTTTGACAATGAACAAGACATCTGCATAGTTGCTAAAGATATTCAAACATTATTTAATAATTACAGAGAGAAAAATAGTAACTTTACGGTGGAGAACATGGCAGATACCACCTTAATCTGGTCACCAATCTGGACCTAACTAATTCCACTAAGAGGAACAAAGCAAAATCATATTTCCTATACAGTACCCTGAAAAAAGATACATTACTTCATGGTATTCCTGCTATCACTCACACACACACACACACACACACACACACACACACACACACACGTCAACTACAAGGAAAGAGCAGGCAAACACAAACTGATGGATATTTTACAAAATAACTAATTTCTGTTCAAAATATCAAGGTTAAGATACAAAAAAAAGGTTGAGAAACAACTCTGGAATAAAGAGACATACATAAGTGAGTCACATGATGATCCTATGAGATTCTGGATGGGAGAAGATAGCTACTAAGGATAATATTGGGAGAACTGGTAAGATTCCATTACGGGCTATGGGTTAAAATTGGAATACTATGAAATGATGGAACCATTTTTCTTGGGGACAAAATTTATATTGGCAAAAAACCCTCAAGCAATCAAAACAATATTTGAATGTATATTTTAAAGAGCTTAATGGGAAAATCTATGATGAACAAAGTATCCATTTTAAATAAGTATAAGATATTTATGATTTTTCCTTTTTGCTTTAGGCTCCAGTATGACTTGGTAAACATTGGTTGTATCAACATTAAATTATCTAATTTCGTCAACCGTTCTAAGTTTATTGAAGAGAATATACTTCCTAGGAAATATATAATGAAGAAAACTGGGATAAAGGGTCAGGCTATCTCTTACTGCAGAGAATAAAAAATGGCCCCCAAAGATATATTAAATTCCTAGTCCCCAGAGCATGTGAATATTACTTTATATTGTAAAACATGTGATTAAGTTATGGATCTAGGAAGGAAGAAGATACCCTGTATTAACAGAGTGGGCCCTAAATGCAATCATATCTCTCTTTACAGGAAAGGGATCCAGATGGAGTTTTGGGACGGAAGCAGCCGCAGTGTAAGAAAGCAAGACTGAAGGGATATGGCCACAAGCCAAAGAATGCAGACAACTACCAGAAGCTAGAAAAGACAAGGAATGGATTGTCCTCTAGAGTCTCTAGAGGTAACACAACACTGCTGAAATCTTTTTTTTATTTTTTTAAATATTTATTTATTTTTGAGAGAGAGACAGAGAGCGAGTGGGGGAGAAACAGAGAGGGAGACACAGAATCTGAAGCAGGCTCCAGGCTCCAAGCTGTCAGTACAGAGCCCGATGTGGGGCTCAAACTCACAAACCACGAGATCATGGCCTGAGCCAAAGTCAGACACCTAACCAACTGAGCCACCCAGGCACCCCACTACTGCTGAAGTCTTGATTTTAGACTTGTAAATGCCAGAAGTGTGAAATAATAAATTTCTGTAATTTCAAACCATCAACTTGGGTTTTAAATCACTAAATGGTAACTTGCTATGGCAATCACAAGAAATGAAATAATTTACCCTTAAATGGTATTGGTGATAGGATGACTGATGATACAGAAGAAGGAGGGGGTGGAGAGAGTAGGAAGGAAGAGAGAAAATATAACTAAAATGGGGTGCAAGGCAAACAACTGCTAAATCTGGGTAGAGTGTATATGAAAGTTCTTTGAACTATCTGTAACATCTGCATGTTTGATAAATCAGAGCCAACTTAAAAAGTTCAATTGGAAAATCTGACATATGTTATTTTCTCTGTTTAAATAACCATGGCATACGAACTTCTTCTCTATATGTATCTTTAAGTCTTATATTTGTCATTTAGCTATAATATTCTTAGTGGTGTTTATAAGCATATTATTATAGTACTCAAAGGATGAATTAATTTACCAAGGGAGAATTCTTCTCCCAGGGAGACCAGCTGACTGGCTGCTTACCAATAATGTCTTCTCCAATAGACTTCAAACTTCATAAACATTAAGGAAAAAGAAAACTATGACTATTTTTTTCATCAAGCATGATTCCAGGCACAAATAAGAATCCCATTACATATTTGTTGAAAATAATCAATGAATGGATATTATATATAAATAACCAAAGCAATATTGTTTATTTATTTCAGAGAAGTTGGTAATGTTTTCTGTCATATTTCTGTTAGGTAGAAATATATTCTAACTAGATCTTTTCATCTTTTCCCTATGTGTTTGCCTGTGGATTTATTTTTGTAACCTTTCATAATATTCACATCAAGGTAATGAAGAGACAGGATTTTTATGAAATGCCACAATAATAAGGCTCTATGGGAATACTGGTTTCTAGAACATAGAAGAGAACCCCAGGGCTCAATCATTTAATGTAAAAGGACTAATGGGACCAAGGATTAAGCATCAAGAAGCTCTGTCATTTTCTATTTGTGACTCTCATTAGTGCCTTAATCTATAATATACCAAATATTATAGTATTTTATTTCATTTAATCATTTTAGTCAACTCTTTAAGGTAAATATGATGATACATAATTTTAAGATGATAAAACTGATATTCAAAAGTTTTAACAGTCACCTTCTGTGACACACAGGTCATGTGTGGCAAAAAGACTAGACTTCTGGCTGCCTTTTCTGAAAAGTTAGGCACCTATATGCTGTATTATTTCCGACTTCCAAAAAAAAAATGAATTATGAGTAGATACTTTCTCAGGTCCCCTTTCAACATAAATTTGAATGACTATGAGGCTTGCCAAAGGTTAAATTAATAGTAGAGAAGAGTAGTACCCAAAGTCTTTGATAGGTTTTAGTCTGAACACACACAAAAGTAGTCCAGGTCCTAATTCCATTACCTGTGAATGTGATCTTATTTGAAAATAGTGTCTTTGCAGATGTCATCAAGAATATCAAGAAGAGCTCATACTGGATTTAGGCAGGGCCCAAATGATTGATGGCTCATGTCCTTAAACCTAGATGACACCAGTGGGGAGAACGTGTGAAGACAGAGGCAGAGACGAAGATGACACAAGCCGAGGAATACCAAGCATCACCTGTAGCACCCGAAGGAGCAGGTGATCGCTCAGGGCCTCTAGAAGTAACAACTCTGCTAATACCTTGATTTCAAACTTCTGGACTCCACAACTGTAAGAGAATACATTTCCGTTCCTTTAGCCACATGATTTCTAGAACTTTGCTATGGCAGTCCTAGGAAACCAATCACTTGTTTACAGCAGAAAAATTTCAACTCTTAATATTGGGTTTATTTATTTTCAGATATCCCTAAGTATTTTCTTCACGTATCAGAGCAATATTATTTTATGGTATCAATTACGCTGATTGTAAAAAAGATAATTAACTGATAAAATCTTGATTAAAGATATTTGTATTTGTAGAATACAAGTTAAATAGAAAATAATCAAATAAAAGTAAAGCACTGAATTCTAGAACATGCTGTCACTATTATCAATTAAATTAATTAGATTCTAATTTAATTAATGATTTCCTATATTTTAATATATTGGAGTTACTAGTTGTATAAACAAGGGTCTACATAAAGGGATTATTCTGAGGATATTTTTAAAATAAATTTAAACATTTTAGTATATGTATCAATTACTCACTGCCACATAAAGTTACACAAAACCACAGAATCTTAGTAGCAAACAATAATCCACGTATGTTTTTCATATATATGGGGTCATCTGGGTTCTCTTCTATGTTCTAGAAACCAGGATTCCCATAGAGCCTTATTATTATGACATTTCATAAAAATCTTGTCTTTTTCGTTATCTTTATGTGAATATTATGAAAGGTTACGAAAATAAATCCACATGCAAACACATAGGGCATCTCTATTTTGGCTGGGCTCACTCAAATGTCTAGACATGTCTGGGGATCAGCTAGCTTCATCTGTCATTCCACAGATCTCTTATCCTCCAATAGGTTACCATGCGCCTCTGTCATATTTTCACGGCAATCGCAAAAGCTAAAGAGCAAGCATAGGCACTGAAGGAGGCCTCTTAAGGTTTAGATTTAGAAAAGACATGCTGTCATGTCTTCCTCGTTGTACTGACCAAGCAAGTTGCATGATCAAACCCAAAGTCAGAAAGAAAGGGCACTACAAAGAAATAGAGCAAAGGAACACGGCATGAGGAGGGGTGAAGAACTGGGATATTCAATAAAACTTATTATGTTTGTTAAGAAGAGATCCCAATCTCAATTTGATTGTCTCTTGTTGTGATCAAATGAACATCCTTCCTGCCTACAGATCTCCAAAATACACCCCATGTCTTAAACAGCAGAAAATTTCTATCAATGTTGTTAATACTTCTCAAACTTCAGGTGTACACAAACTATTTAAAATTGATTTTCTTCCTATGTCCACTTCCTTTTCTTTTATCTCTAGGTTTCTGAATATCAAAATGAGTCACCACAGGAACAATAAATGTGGTTATTAAGAATAATTTAGAAGATTTAGTCAAGCACCTTGGTCACCAGAGAAAGGAAATAATTAAAATATTATTGTTTCAAACCTTTCTTCCAACACTTCCCCTCTTTTAGTTTACCTGGCAATTAAGGATTAGATCACAGGCATTTACAACTGGCACAGCTGTGAAGTTAGAACATTGCACCCCTCAGAAAATGACAAAACTGTAACAATAACTGCATTAAATCTCAAGAGTCCATGGCAGAAACTGAACACTAGAGTTAGGACACAGGAAAGAATCCTATAAAGTGATGAGCCTTACAAGAGGCAATGCACATTCTGCTTTTCAACAAAAGGTAAAGAGTAAAATCAATTACAGACGTGCTCCTATTTGTATCAAAATTTTGGATTATATAATGAAAATCTAATGCTTCTTAAAGACTTGTAACAAAAAAAGCAACCCCTGGGCCACTGCAGTGGAAAAATTCTTTATCCACAGTTCCAGGAAGCAACCAATTCAAGTCTCAATTCAATTCAACCATCTTTTCGGCCCCTCCAATTTGCCTTCTTAATTTTTCATTATTTCACATTATCTGCTTCCTAAAATAAACACTGATATTTTCTTACATCCCCCAAACCCTCACCTTCACATGCATTTCTCTATCCTCCAGTATGGCTCTTGTTACTGCTTTAGCTAAAGCAGTTAATGTTCAAGGTTTACATCATTATGAATACACTTTTATAAGGAGGAAGCTCAGTGTTTGTTTGTTTTCAGTTATGATATTTTCTTTCCTGGAGTAAACATATATTTATTATTTTCCTGGAGTAAACAAATTCCTCAGTTAAGTTTTCTATGTAGTTTTCACAAATCCATTCCCAGATTCTGATGGACAGATCTCTTGCTTACACATGACAGAGAATGAGTCAGTTTAGTTTCCTTTTGTTCTTCCTTTCGGAAGTGATTTTCCTCAGAATTTTAAACACATTGTTTTATGATCTTGAAACTTTGGTTTCCCTGTTGAGAACCTTGATGCTGTTCTACTTATGATTCCTTTGCCTGTAATCTCCCACAGTTTTGTATTCTCTCTATAAAAGAAAAGAATCTCCCTTTTACTACTGTTTTGAGATTTCACAATGAAATGCCTTGGTTTATCTTTGACAAATTTTCTTGAATTATTTGTTTGATAATATTCCCCTGTCATTTTCACCATAGGACTTTAAGGTCTAAACTACTATTATTAGGGTATTGGACTTTGTGAATTGAATCATTAAATTCTTAGTTGTTTTATATTGTGTATCAAATTCTCCATCTTTTATCTAAGATTTCTCTAATAGAGAGTTCCTTGATCTTCTAATTCTTCTACTGAATTATTCCTTATTATGTCCTTTAATTTCCATGCATTCTTTTTATCCTCTAAATATTTCTTTTATCTTTCTTTGTTCCATGAATGACATTCTCTCCTAAACTTTAGAAGGAAAATACTTTGAAGTTTTCATAGCCCTAATTTTTCTTACATTTCTTCATTTTCCCCCCATTTTTCACTGTCTTTCAAATTCAAGCTTTTCCTCAAATATATAGTGAATCCTGAGTGACTAATTTTATTTTTGAATGAGCTAACACTACCTTGTAAGCTTCAAGAGCATGCAAGAAATTGACCAAGTAATTAGTCTTAGCAGAGGTTAATTAGGCTGGGAATTTTCTTTTTTTTTTTTTTTTTAATTTTTTAACATTTATTTATTTTTGAGAGACAGAGACAGAGAACCAGTGGGGAAGGGGCAGAGAGAGAAGAAGACACAGAATCCAAAGCAGGCTCCAGGTTCTGAGCTGTCAGCACAGAGCCCAACGTGGGGCTTGAACTCACAGACTGTGAGATCATGACCTGAGCCAAAGTCAGATGCTCAACTGACTGAGCCACCCAGGTGCACTTAGGCTGGGCACTTTCAACCTTTAATAGGAAACTACAACTATTAGTAGATATAAGTTTTATCCCTTTAGTTGGATGGTCTCACCAGAGAAATCTTTCAATTTCTTAATGTAGAATATACTGTTCTGCAAACTTCAGAAATCTGTGTGGTCGTGCTTGGTTATATTTCATAGAAGAGTCTAATTATATTTTCAAAATATCGTCATGTTTTCATTACCTTTCATATGGACACATTTCAAAATACCATCAATCTCTAAATATTTCTGGGGTTCTTCAGAGATAATATGAATGCATAAAGTTCAGACATTAATTTAACCAGTCACTAGAGTTCAGGAAAAACTCACCTACTTGTTTCCCAGACTCTAAACTCTTGGTACAAATGTCTATTTTGGCCTTCTCTCCATTCTGAGGGTCCAAATTCTTTTTTATTATCACTATATTTTTAATTTTAATTCCAGTGTAGTTAACATACAGGGTCATATTAGTTTCAGGTTAATAACACAATGAGTCAACTCAGTGCTCTTCATGAGTTACCTATTTCACCCATTACCATTTCAACCATTACCATTACCTATTTCACCCATCCCTCCACCCACCTCCCCTCTGGTAAACATCAGTTTGTTCTCTATAAGAGTCTGTTTTTGGTTTCTCTCCTTTTTTTGTTAATTTGTTTTGTTTCTTAAATTCCACACATGAGTGAAGTCATATGGTAATTGTCTTCCTCTGACTGCTTTGTTTCACTTAGCATTATACTCTTTAGCTGCAAATAGCAAGATTTCATCTGTTTATGGCTGAATAATATTCCATTGTGTGTGTGTGTGTGTGTGTGTGTGTGTGTGTGTGTGTGTATAATGGCATATCATCTTTATCCATTAATGTTATCAATGGACACTTGGTCTGTTTACATAGTTTGGCTATTGTAAATAATTCTGCAATAAAATCAATCTTTTCAAATCAGTGTTTTTTATATTCTTTGGGTGATTCCTAGATCATAGGGTAGTGCTAGTTTTAATTTTTTGAGGAACCTCCTTACTGTCTTCCACAGTGGCTGTGCCAGTTTGCGTTACACATGCACGAGGGTTCCTTTTTCTCCACATCCTCATCAATGCTTGTTGTTTCTTGTGTTTTTCATTTTAGCCACTCTGACAGGTATGAAATGATATCTCATTGTTGCTTTGGTTTGCATTTCCCTGAAGATTGGTGATACTGAACATCCTTTCATGTGTCTGGTGACCATCTGGATGTCTTTGTTGAAGAAATGTCTGTTCATGTCTTCTGCCCACTTTTTTAAATGGATTATTTGTTTTTTGGGTGTTGAGTTATCTAAGTTCCTTATATGTTTTAGATACTAGCCTTTTGTTGGATATGTCATTTGTAAATATCTTCTCCCATTCAGTAGGTTCTTTTAGTTTTGTTACTTCTTTTACTGTGCAGAAGCTTTTTGTCTTGATGAAGTCCCAATAATTTATTTTTGCTTTTGTTTCCTTGCTTCTGGAGATGTATCTAGTAAAAACTTGCTAAGGCTAAGGCCAAAGAGGTTGTTGCCTGTGTCCTCTAGGATTTTGATGGTTTTCTGTCTGACATTTAGGTCTTTCATCCATTTTCATTTTATTTTTGTGTATGGTAAAAGAAAGTGGTTCAGTGTCATTTTTCTGTATGTGGCTGTCTGGTTTTCCCAACACCATTTGTTGAAGATATGGTCTTTTTTCCACTGGATATTCTTTCTTGTTTTGTTGTTTAATTGGCCATATAGTTGTGGGTTGATTTCTGGGTTTCTATTCTGTTTCATTGATCTATATATCTATTTTTGTGTCAGTACCATACCATTTTGATTACTATAGCTTTGTAATAGAACTTAAAGTCTGCAATTATGATATCTCCAGGTTTGTTTTTCTTTTTCAAGATTGTTCTGGCTATTCATGTCTTTCTTTGCCTCCATACAAATTTTAAGATAGTTTGTTTTTGTTCTGTGAAAAATGCTGTTGGTATTTTGATAGGGATTGCATTAAATCTGTAGATTGCTTTGGGTAATATGGACATTTTAACAATATTTGTTTTTCCAACTCATGTTAGAAGAAATATATTTCCATTTGTTTATATTATCTTCAATTTCTTTCATTAATGTTTTATAGTTTTCAGAGTATAAGTCTTTCACTTCCTTAAGTTTATACTTAGGTATTTTATTATATTTGGTGAAATTGTAAATGGGATTGTTTTCTCAATTTCTCTGTGGCTTCATATTAGTGTACAGAAATGGAACATATTTCTATACATTGATTTTATCCTGCAATGTTACTGAATCCATTGATCAGTGTTAGTAGTTTTTCAGTGGAGTATTCAGGGTTTTCTATATATAGCTTCATGTCATGTGCAAATAGTGAAAATTTTATTTTTTCCTTACCAATTTGGATTCCCTTTATTCCTTTTTCTTGTCTGATTACAGTGGCTAATAGTTCCAGTAATATGTTGAATAAAAGTGGTGAGAGTGGACATCCTTGTTTTCTTCTTGACCTTAGGGTCAAGAATGGATACTGTACTTATCAAATGCTTTTTCTGTATCTATTGAAGTGATAATTTTGTTTTTATCCTTTTTCTTATTGATATGATGTATCACACTGATTGATTTGCAAATATTAAACCATCCTTGCATCCCAGTAGTAAATCCCATTTGATTACAATGAATGATTTAACATATTTTTGGATTAGGTTTGCTAATATATTCTTGAGGATTTTTGCATTTATGCTCATCAGAGATACTGACTGTAGTTCTCCTCTTCCTCCTCCTCCTTCTTCTTTGTAGTGTCTTTATCTGGTTTTGGTATCAGGGTAATGCAGGCTTCATAGAATGAATTTGGAAATTTCCTTTCCTCTTCTACTTGTCAGAATAGTTTGAGAAGAATGGATATTAACTCTTCTTTAGATATTCCGTAGAATTCACTTGTGAAACCATCTGGTTCTGGACTTTTGTTTTTTGTTTTTGTTTTTGTTTTTTTTTTATTACACATTCAATTTCATTGCTAGTAATCAATCAGTTCAAATTTTCTATTTCTTCCTGATTTGTTTTGGTAGGTTATATGTTTCTAGGAATTTATCCATGTATTCTAGGTTTTCCAACTTGTTGGCATATAATTTTCATAATCATCTACAATTTTTTCTGTGGTATCTGTTATTTACTTTCTTTCCTTTGTGATTTTTCTCATGAGTCTGGTTAGAGGTTTATCAATTTTGTTGATCTTTTCAAAGAACCAGCTCCTGGTTTCATTCATTTATCCTACTGGTTTTTTGTTGTTGTTTAGTTTCTGTTTCATTTATTTATGCTCTAATCTTTTTTATTTCTTTCCTTCTCCTGGTTTTGGGCTTTCTTTTTTCTTTTTCTAGCTCGAGGTTGGGTTATTTGAGAGTTTTCTTGCTTCTTGATGTAGGCCTGGATTGCTATAAACTTCCTCTTCGAATAGCTTTTGTTGTTGGACTGTTGTATTTTCATTTTGTCTGTTTGTATTTATTATTTCCTCTTTGATATCTTCATTGACCCATTCATTGTTCAGTAGCATGTCAGTTATCCTCCATGTATCTGTGCTCTTCCCAGATTTTTTTTTTTCCTGTGGTTGATTTCTTATTTCATAATGTTGTGGTCAGAAAACAAGCATGGAATGACTTCCATCTGTTTGAATTTGTTAACAGACTTGTTTTGTGGCCTAATATGTGATCTATTCTGGAGAATGTCCCATGTGCACTTGAAAACAAAGTGTATTCTATTTTAGGATGAAATATTCTGAGTATATCTGTTAAATCCATCTGGTCGAATATGTCATTCAAGGTCATTGTTTCCTTATTGATTTTGTGCTTGGATTATCTGTTGTCTATCGATGTATGTGGGCATTTGTATAAAATATCTTCTGCTCTGGGATTTCAAACAACTTTACAATGATAAGATTATTACCTATTTGGGTTTTTTTAATTTATTTTTTTGATGTTTATTTAGTTTTGAAGGACAGAGAGACAGAGTATGAGGGAGGAGGGGCAGAGAGAGAGGGAGACACAGAATCTGAAGCAGGCTCCAGGCTCTGAACTGTCAGCACAGAGCCTGATGTGGGGCTCGAACCTGTAAACCGTGAGATCATGACCTGAGCTCGGAGGCACAACCAACTGAGCCACCCAGGTGCCCCAAGAGTATTATCTATTTGTATCCATGGGTCAAGGTGAGCCTAGGATCCTGCTATTCAGCCATCTTTCCCATAAGTCCCCCATATTCCTTCTTTTAAATTCTACTCTCTCATTAGCTTTGCTGGAGCAGGTAAGAGTCGGATTAAAACGTATTTAATGTATTAACTGAAATAGAGAAGGTTAATAAATAAAATATATTTTCTTAAATTTGTCAATGTATTTTTCAATAAACTTACTCAACAGTATTTATTAAGATATTAAGTTATAGGCACTCATCTAGGCAATTGGAGTATATTAGAAACAAAAGTTCTCAATCATATACAGTTTATATTTTAGTGGGGGGCTAGAGCAGTGTAAGACAGAAAATAGAGAATAAACATTATAAATTACATATTATGATAGAATAGGTATTAAATATAAAAAATAGGGTAAGAGCAGTTAGGAATATTAGGAATAGACAGTTAACTGGCAGTTATGGTATCAAGTAGGATTATTACATCTGGCGCCATTAAGTAAATATCTTGAGCAGTGATTTAGTTGGAAAAAAAACAATCCAGAAGAATCAGCCAATGGAAAAGTCATAAGGTAGGAATATACTTAGAATTCTTGAGATAAAAACAAAGGGCCCAGAGGAGTAGAAACACCAATTAAAGGATAATAATAAAATATGAAGCCAGAAATGAGATTATATATAATAGGTTTATTCTCTGAGAAACTGGAAACCACTTTAGAGTTTTGATCATAGTTACATAATACTCTGACAACAGGATGACTCTAGATGCTGATATTACAATGGTGTAGGTAAGAAATGTTTATGACTCAGATCAGGGAGACAATCATGGAAGGTGAGAAGTGTTTGGATTCTAGATTATACCTACATAATAAGATTTGCTAAGAAACTGGAGGTAGTGTTGTGGGGGAGATGTACAGGGGGGTCTTAGTTTTTTTTTTTTCTAGAAAGAGGAGTAGAGTTATCATTGAAGTATAATACATTTTTTTAATTAAAACATTTTAATGTTTATTTACTTTTGAATTTTTTTTAACGTTTTTATTTATTGAGAGACAGAGCATGAATGGGGGAGGGTCAGAGAGAGAGGGAGACACAGAATCGGACGCAGGCTCCAGGCTCTGAGCCATCAGCCCAGAGCCTGACACGGGGCTCGAACTCACGGACCGCGAGATCGTGACCTGGCTGAAGTCAGACGCTTAACCAACTGTGCCACCCAGGCGCCCCAATGTTTATTTACTTTTGAAAGAGACAGGACATGAGCCGGGGAAGGGCAGGGAGAAAGAGAGAGAGAGAGAGAGAGAGAGAGAGAGAGAGACAGTTTCTGCACCAGGCTCCAGGCTCTGAGCTGTCAGAACAGAGCTGGATGCGGGGCTCAAACTCACCGACTTTGAGATCATGACCTAAGCCAAAGTTGGACGCTTAATCGACTGTGCCACCCAGGTGCCCCCAATACATTTTTTTTAAATCAATAAAATAAGTAGTTTTGCTGGAGAAGAGCAGAGTTCAGTTTTGGAAGCTGAAATGGAGAGGTCTATAAGACATAAACTGGCAGCCAGATATAGGAATCCAGAGTTTGTAAGAGAGCTCAACTGGAGATTTACACAGGGGATTACCAGATTCCATATGATACTAAAAGGTGTGAATGGGAAAAAGTGGTAACTCTCATTTTGATAGAGAAGATTTCAAAACTCTGAGTCCTGGAGAACTCCAATGTTAAGGGGAAAGGGGAAGAATTAACAAAAGAGCCTGATGAGGAACACCTAGTTAGGTGTGAGAAAAGGCAAGAGTATGCTTCCCTGCAAGCCTTATGAAAACCTATAGAGAAGGAAGAATTCATGTGTGTTAAGTAAAACGAGGACTGAATTTTGAATTGAGAAGGTCATTTTTGACTCTGAAAAAGATCATGGTAAGTGAATACTTAGGAACAAAGCCTACATGGAGTAGGTTTAAGAAAGGGTGATTGTACAGGCACTGCTTATCGGTGAGTAGAGAAAATTTTCAAAGACTTTTGTTTACTCTGAGATAACTGTAGACTCACACTCATTTTTATGAAATTCAGAAAGATTCCAGGTATGCACTCTGTCCAATCTCCCCCAAATGATATGTTTTATACCTATATTACAATATCACAAAAATATTGATATTGATATAGTTAAGATATGGCACAATTCTATAAGGATCCACACTAATCTCTGTACAGTTCTGTTTTCTCAGACAATTGCAATATATTTCTATAATAGTTGCTATGATTGGTACCTTGTATTTTGATCTACATATTTATATCTTGTAGAAATAATTTGATACATTAAATGTCCTAAAATATTAAAGTTGGGTAAAATTAAGAAGGGAAAATTAAGTATTACACCTCATATTGGTTACTTTTGCTACAAATACTAAGTTTAAAACATTCTTTAAGAAACAAGTCTAAAAGTTGTTCAAAATAATTATAAACTGAAATTTTCACTTATGAAGTACTGAACTGATAAATATGTATTAAATTTGAGTTCTTAAATATTAAAAAACTATACCATGTTATGATGCTTAGTTTTTGATAAAAATGAAGTTAGACTTTGTAGGTTATTTTCAAAAGGTCTAAAAAGTATTTCATCCTAGTTCATAGAAAATATTCTATATATTATAAATATATACAAGGAACATTCTTTTTGATTCATATATTGGAAAATCTGATGAATGGACCATTCAGCAATGTGGCTGTTAAGCAAATTGTGTTTTTGCAAATCAGCCTAAACCCATGATGCACAATTGCAAATAGTTTGTTTGTGATTGTAATAGTAATCCTGTATTTACTTATCCATATGAACATTTATGAAGTACTTGATATGTTTGCTACAGAGCAAATGTTGAAATAGGAAGGAGACTAATATATATCCTTTGTTCTTGAAAGTTATAGTCTAGCAAGAGAAAGAAGCATATTAACATTACTCACAATAAATGTGATAAATACTACAAAACGCAGAAACAAAAGTCCAGAAGAATACAGAACCAGGGTAAGTTAATAGTTCTGCCAAAGGTCACTGTTGGAAGACTCACAGTGATGTCTTTTTGTCTGGACCTTGTAATGGGGGATTTGGTAGGTACAGAATCATGGAAAAGACAAGCTGGAATTATAAGAGGGTCTGACATTTTAGAAGCACATTATTTTAAAAGTGTGTATGTGATCTTGTGCTTTAAATACCTGAAAAGGGGTTTTCTTTGGCAGAGGAGTATTTTCAGGCAAGAAATAAGGGGATAACTCTAGGCAGGATGAGAAAGATAACAAGGAGGGATTCAACAGATGCTGTTTAAGGTAGGAGCCAATTATGTACTCACAAAAGCCATGATGGGGAATGGAGCATGGTTGCTTAAAGGAAAAGGACAAGGATGAATCCAGGTATGTTATTCAGTTGGTTGATTCTGGATTTCTAAGTTGGGTGAATGCTTTGTTTGATATCATTAACTGCAGATGGCATTCAAAGGGAAAAAAAAAAAAAGGTAAAGATGGACTTTGAGAAATAATATATGTGTAGGAGTGGGATTTGTGTTGGAGATGTCTACAACCATCTGGAAAGCTCTATGAGAAGTTCAAGGGCTTTAGCTCTGGAAATGTGAATTCACTGGTTGTTTTTATTGCTTCATAACAAGTTTACCACCAACTCTGTAACATAAAGCAACACCAATTTATTATCTCAGCCTCTGTAGATCAGAGGACTGGGCAGGATCTGGCTGAGTTCTCTGCTCAAGGCCTCACTAGGATGAAAACAAGGTTTCAACCAACCTGCATTCTCACTTAGAGGCTTAACTAGGGAAAGACTCATTTCTAAACTTCTCAAGTTTGCAGATTTTAATTCCTTGTAGTTGTAGGTTTCCGCAAGTTTGCTTCTTCAAAGCCAGCAATAATGAGAGTTTCTGCTGTTCTGAAGCTCCACTTGAAAAAAGCCTGGCCCTTCTTTTAAACCTAGCCCTCTTTTCACCTGGTAAATTCAGGATACCCTGGAAGATATATCTTTTGATTAACTCAAAGATAACCAATTTGGGACCTTAATTACAGCTGCAAAATCTCTTCAACGGTGTCATATTCTTTTGTTTAGAATCAAATCACAGGTTTTGCCTATACTCAAAAGAAGATAAACTCTTTATTCATTGAGATCCTCTTAGCATATGACCTTTACAACTATCATCTATGGTAATTTATCAGTGGAAATGAGATAATCCAGGGAAAATATGTAAAGCAAGAGTAGCTGAATGACATAAAGGAAAAAAATTGTTCTTTATAAGTGAGCACCATAAATATACGACATTCAGATGCAATTTTACAGGGGTATGTGTTAATGATATATTAATAGAATTATATATTATAGACCTTAAGCCACATTAATCTCATTTTAAAGTGAGTTTGGAAATTACCTTGGAGTCTGGTAGTATAATTTTACCATTTCATCAGGTAGGTAAATATCAAGAAATAAGCAAATTGCCATGTTGTGTGCAATTATTTAAAATACAAATATATGACACATGTTCACTCTGTTGACTATATTCCAGTCTTATTTCTACTAAAACATGTACACATTTTAGGAAAAAAATACAATTTTTCAATTTTATGGCAACTTAATCATCTAGTAAATGGTCTAGGATGAGGAAAGGAAATGTGGTTATTTGGTCTTTAATACTGAGTATTGCTTTAACTCATTATCAAAACTCTAGAAATGTGGGAGTATATCATTCTTATTCTGATAGCAAAGGCTCACAAGGCATTGAATGCAATTCATTCTACTTTCATGATAGAAATCAAAATACATTTATATTTGAGATGTGTATGGAATACTCACACTCAATAAAAGTATGTAAAATGAGTTTATAAACTGTATTTGAGCAGAAAATATCTATATCTGAACTTGATTACTTTTTCAACAGATATAAAAATACCACAGTCACTACAGCTATAGTCAGAATAATTCACTGAGTGGATTTCCAGTGAAGCAATTCAAAGTCAAGAAGTTAAAGATTTAATAATAAAGGACAGGTGATACAAACACTCTAAAGTAGTAAGTCCAAGAGACAGTAAGGAATAAGATCAATCCACCTTATTAATACAGATTTAGAATTCTGTCTAGAGTAGTAGTATCTGGTCTAAAACTATTTCTTGAGTTCACAATGATCTCTTTCCTCGTAACTTGCTTTTTCTATTTATATATAAATTGTACTAGTTTTCATTTGCTACAGGTAACACAAACTTAGAGACTTAAAACAACCTACCTTCATTTTCTCACACTTGCATGGGTCAGGAGTCTACGTATGGCTTAACTTGGCTCTCTGACCTGGGCCTCACAAGGCTGCAGTTAAGATTTTGGCATCCTGCAGTTTCTCTGTAGTTTGGAGCTGTCTTCTGAACTCACATGGTTGCTGGCAGAATTCAGTTCCCTGTGGCTGTAGGCCGAGATCCCTATTTTTCAAATGACTGTCAGGCAATGCCCCTCTGAGTTTCACAGGCTGCTCCCAGTTCTTTACTCCAAGGCCTCTGCACTGGCCCTTTGACAACATGGCAGCTTATGTCTTACACCCAACAAGATCCTCTCCCTGCTCTCTGGAGTCTCTCACTCAGGGAAGCCCTGAACCCTTCTTTAAAGGGCTCACCTGATAAATCAGTCCCACAAAGAATAATCTCCCTGTGGGTGATAATCACCAGTAGGTGATTTAAGAAGCCACCTTCTCCCTACACTCCATTCTAACGCATTCTCAATGTTCTTCTTCCTTAAATTCAAACTAAACAATATAAAACTACTACATACAATCAGAAATTCCTCATTGACTTAAACAACAAGTCAAAATATGGAAAGCTTCTTGATCTACCACCTGCATACATCTGAAGTCTCTTTCTGTCCACTCCCTTCCCTGATGACCAAACTACCTATACCTGTTGAAGTCCTTGGATTAAGGCATATGAACATTCAGGTTTCTTTGTTCAGGCAGTATATACTCACACATTACATATATATATATATATATATATATATATATATATATATATACACACTACTTTGTGGATAGATGTGCAATTTAAGATGGTGAAAATATTCTCTTTATTATTTGAGAACTTCACATCTTTATCTTTCATATTATACTATGATACATCTGGAATTGATTTTTGTATATTATTTAAAGTAGAAGTCAATATTTCTTTTTTTCCATATGCAATTATTCTAGCATACTTCATTGAAAACGTTTTTCCCATTTTATGAAAGTAATAACTGTAGTAAATTGCATGGTAAAATATGTAAAGATATTTTTGTACACTCCATTTCCTCTGTTTTCATACTTGTCTATTCTTGTACCAATACCACGTTTACTGTAACTTACAATAAATCTTTATATCTGGCATGTATATCCTTCAACTTTGTTCTTCTTATTCAGTAATAATTTTCCTTATAATTGTCAGTGAATATTTCTGTATAAGTTTTGGAGTATGTTTGTTAATTCAATTTAAAAATGCTGGAATTTCTACTGGAATTTCATTGAATGTGTAGATGAATCTGGTGAGAAATGTCAAGTATTTCGTTTATGTAATTTGGTTCAGTTACTCTCAGAATAGCTTGTACTTCTCTGTGAAGATGGCTTAAACAGTTTTTCTATATCTCTTGCTCTATTATGTTACTCTGTGCTATCTTAGGAGGTATCATAAAAAAAAAAAAAAAAACAGCTAAAAGCAGACAAATGGTTTTAAAATCCACTTCAAGAATATGTACCAAATTGACCAATACACATATGAGAGTGCTCAGCATTATTATTATTATTCAGTAAATTCCTATTAAAGCTCTGGTTAGTATACAAGTACTTGATCCAGCCATGGCTGGAATGAAGGGGAAAAAAACCCAACGCTACCTTTGTAATATGGCATTTGTGGTGTGTGTGTGTGTGTGTGTGCGTGCGTGTGTGTGTGTGTGTGTGTGTGTGTGAGCGCATGCATGCATGCGTGTCTGTGTGTGTGCTATTTTAATCCAGTTTTGAGGCTAGAAATTGGTTAGTTCTGCTTCTTGAGCTGCTGATTAAGTCCACATACCCAGCCACTTCCCCTACTGGATTCTTACACTCTGGGTCAATATACCTCCACCTTGATCATTCAGGGACAGATATCAGACATCAGAGACAGCTGCTTCTTCTCCATGCATATAAGAATACTCAGTCTTATACACATACCTGGAGGTGTTTATGAAACTGCATCTTAATTTAACTACATAATATCCTAAAATTTCTGTGGGTATTTCCTCACTAATATTCACTCTGAAATAGATTCCCACATGCCCCAAAGAGGGCATAAGTGTGCATGACAAGGCAATGCATGAATGACTTTTTTTAAAAAGTCATTTTTTTAATGTGTATCAATTCATTCAGATAGTGATAAAAATATTTCAAGTGGATTTTTTTTAGCCTTTTGTATAGTTATCCTATACATAGAGCAGCAATAATTATGGTTCCAACCAGTTTTTGGTTCTTTCTTCTCACCTTGTGATGAAGTTAATTCCATTTGACCAGTAAGTAGATTGTTGGTGTCAGCTTTAGATGCCCCAATTTCCTTCATAAAAGAAAAAATGTATTTAAAATAATTCTTGCTAGAATATCCAACAATATGTGTTAGGAAGATGCAGTTATATAACTATGATTTTGGTTGCTACTGAAATAGTGTTACATTGATCTGATATGGCTAAACCTTTTCTTGTTAACCATTATCAGTTTAATAAAAATCAGGTTTAAGAATTCAAACTTTGAGAATTTAGTTCTTTTGGAATTTATTCTCCATTCTACTTCCCAAGTTCTACTTTTATTCACTACCTTTTCCATAACTATTCATTATCTCTTCCTAAGTTTACTGTGACTCATGTCTGTGGCTCTTAACATTTGGGGTTGTGACAACTTTCATAATAGCAAGTTCACTTTTATTAGGTATTATCCAAATATTCTCATTTGAAATTCTATCTCAATTGAAAATGTCAAATGGACTCTTGATTATCAGAATTAATGAAATATGTCCATCTTACTGATTTCTTCTACAGAATTAAGGAGAAAACCCAAAGGTCATCTTGGCAGTCCATTTGACAAAAAGCTACCCCTGTCAGTCTTCTTGCAAACCAGACAAAATTTATTGACAACGCTCAAGTGAACAGATTGCCAAATAAGCACTTGTAGTTTTGAGTCAGGTCATTTGATCTCCATTATATAATTAAGAAATAGCAGTTTTAGCACTGTACCTTTAGAATTATATAATAGTTTTCAAATCTGGCTTTTTCTTGAAGACCCTTTTTAGATGATGTGACAGTGCGAAAATAGTTTTTCATCATTAAATGCAGTGAATAAATCAAACATGTAACTCATAGCAAATTATTATCAACTACTGATTTGTTCACAATTAAATAAAAATTTACTATGAAGAAAAATAATAAAATGTATAAGCTGAATACATCTTTACCTGCATCTTATATAGTATAGTACAGAATATAAAATGTTCAATGTGATTGAATTTCAATCTTCAAAAAAATTTTTTAAAGATTTTTTATTTTTGAGAGAGAAAGCATGAGTAGGGAAGGGGCAGAGAGAGGGGGACAGAAGATCTGAAACAGGCTCTGTGCTGACAGCAGTGAGCTCCATGCGGGGCTAGAACTCAGGAGCTGTGAGATCATGACCTGTCTGAGCCAAATTCAAATGTTCAACTGACTGAGCCACCCAGGTGTCCCTGTTCAAAATCTTTTTTAATTTACTCATGCATACAGTATGTGTGCTTCCCCCAAGATCCTTTTATATTTGATAGAAGTTATATTTGATCTATAAATTACTTATTAGATATTTAAAATATTCATATTATTGAAAATTTCTTTAAATAATTTTACATAAATATAATTTAATTAACTATAAGACTGTAAAAAGCCAAGAAAGGAACACTTGTATGTACATTTAAAGTACAGAGGCTAATCCAATCCAAAAAATGGTAGAACCACAAAAGTTTAAAAAATGTTGGTTTTAATCTTTTGAATATAGAAATATAATTGTTTAACAATTATTTTGTGATTCCATGAATAGACAATGGCTATACATGTATCTTTGTACATATTTAAAGGAACTAACAGCTCACTTCTAAGAAAACATGCATGATATGACATGTCAATATCTGCTTTAAGTAGTCCTTAGCCTATTAATATTTAGTCCTTAGTAAATAGTAAGATGTTGTAAAATACTGCACAACTCATGGAAGTAAAATAATTTATTTTGTAAAAAATAATCTTCAATTTCCTAATATTATGAAAGAGAATACTCTTTAAAAATAAGTACTATAACTGACAAGTGATATTTGACACTATATAGTAGATTTCAAGATAATTTCTCCTGTTCATGAAGACATATAAACGAACATTTTATGTTATATATCAAGAGTCTACACTCTCAGTAGAGAAACTAAGGATCAAAATCAGACAGATATAGAACTGCTCTCTGAATTCAAAACTGTTCCTTCCAGGTTAAGTTTCATATACTGTATAGACTGTATAGGGAAGGTCAAGAAAGTATGATTAATAGTAATCACAGGTAACATTTACTGAGCAATGATAATAATCGCTGTGCTGTTCTATTACCAGGAATATGTAATAGAATTCTCATTCCAATCTGAGGAAATAGTTAGTATTATTAAATCAACTTTAGACATGAAGATACTAAGGTTCAGAGCATTGACTTTCATTTGTTAATGTGAATTGGAGTCACTAGGGGAACTTATTAACAGAGTGCTGGGCTTTGACCCCAAAGTTATAGACCCAAGAGTTTACCTTTCTAACAATTTCTAGGTAATGGCGATGCTGCTAGTTCAAGGACCATACTTTGAGCATGAAGAATTTAGAAAGTAACAAACTTCCCAAAGCGAATGAGTGGGGAACTGGTAAAGTTGAGATCCTACCCTTGGCTATCTGACTCCAAAGTGTTTTTGATTTATAGAAAAGTCTCCGGTCTAACAGCAAAGCAAACAGCCACCTCAGTATCTCAACTGGTATCCTAATAAAAGAGAGATTACAATACAGTGTAATTATTTTGTAATTATCATTTTATACTAATTATTTGTAATTATTTTGAATTATTTACATATAAAACATACTAACAGATTATACGAATTTTAATTTGGAGTGTTAGAAGAGAGCTCTGTGGTTAATGACCTCAATGCCATCACCTCTTTCACGTGCTATGGCCCAATGTAGGCATCTTTTGAAAACATTAGCGTACACAGTTCATCCGATATCTGTTTGAGGATATTTTAAACGTAGGATCTATGCCTTCTTTATCTGAAACATTTACCATCTGACTTCTCTCATTTAGTAGCGCCAGTTCTGCCATCTGGGATTTCATAAATAGCAAAGAAGAATGACTTCTAATTCAATATATCTTGGATGATATAAGCCTCAAAGATACTGAAGTGGCATTAAAAATTTAATTTCACCATTCAAATAAGTGTCCTTCAACCACCACCATGTCCATGCTTTGATTAAAATTCTTTGATACTTGATTCTCACTGCTCTCCAGCAAGCAGTGTAACCAGGTACTGTGGTCCATGAGTATTAAATACTGTTTCTAATCTCCCTCTTCAGACACATGGAAAAGACCACGTGAGGTTGTAATATGTGCCAACATCAGGTTTTCATGTGTGCCAAGCATTTTACCCTCATGAAATCTTTACGCCTGAATTTTTTTTTATTTGCCACTTTTATCTTGATACTTTTTTTTTTTTAATTTTTTTTTTTCAACATTTATTTATTTTTGGGACAGAGAGAGACAGAGTATGAACGGGGGAGGGGCAGAGAGAGAGGGAGACACAGAATCGGAATATCTTGATACTTTTGAGCCATCCTTTCCATTTCAGCTCAGCAACATTGTCTCTAGGAATTTTGCTTCAATTTCCTTTTTTTCTAGCATCATGTGTCTCTTTTTGCCAGCATCCTTCCATTTGAAGTTATATACATCAGATTTTATTAAATACCTGATATTAAAAATATACTGTGTTAGGGGCGCCTGGGTGGCTCAGTCGGTTAAGCGTCCGACTTCGGCCCGGGTCACGATCTCGCGGTCCGTGAGTTCGAGCCCCGTGTCGGGCTCTGGGCTGATGGCTCAGAGCCTGGAGCCTGCTTCTGATTCTGTCTCCCTCTCTCTCTGCCCCTCCCCCATTCATGCTCTGTCTCTCTCTGTCTCAAAAATAAATAAACGTTAAAACACAAAAAACTAAAAAAAATACTGTGTTACTAGTTTCAGAGACATATTATATCTCTAAACAATAAATTATGAAGTCAAGGATTCTGTTTAATTTTGATTAACACTATGCCTACAAATTTTATCATGGGGATTATTATGAATGATTGAATTTATGCAAAATGATGATTTTGGAAATGATGGTATACTATTCTTAAATTTACTTCTCTTTTAAAATACTTCTTTCCAAAATTTATTATCAGCTAATTCCTACAGCTGAGAGCAGGTGACTAGAAGAATAAGAAAAATGCCTTTTTAATACGGCCTTCCTGACAAACAAAATATATAACAGTATATAACACTGCAGGGTTAGGGGTCAGACTACTTGGATTAATTTCTGACTATTAACTTAAAACTAGTGAGACCCTGGACAAATTACATCACCTTCTAAACTTTAGCTTCTTTATCTTCAAAATTGGGGTTATAACAAGATGTCACACAAGTTTTATGAGGACTATGTGGCATAATAGGCTCAAAGTGCTTAACATGGGCTTAAATCTATTGTAATTACTGAATAACTGCTGCCTACATAATTATACAATTAAATTATTAAAATACATGCATATCACACACATATCTTCTACCATCACTGCAATGTCCTGAAACTGAAATTTAAGTCAGTCTTCCCAATCCCTGTGAGGGTGGTGGGTTGCTTTATTCATCTAGGTATCACTTTTTATAAAATAAACTCTCACAAAAAATGTGTCTCAACCATCTCTTGGATGGAAAAATTAATGTGATGATTAAACATCAAGTGAGAGACTTAAAATCGAGCACCTCTATATGAAAATTGTTAAGTACAAAATAGATTAACAAAGTAGAAATTTCCTTGTAGGGCATGTATAAAACACATGTTTTCTCTTCACATTTCAGAAAGTAACTTTAAAGATAGAGTCCTCCAAACAGATGTAATAACTAATTACCAAATTACCTTCTAATTAATAAAGGTGTCAACTCATCAAGAAAATAAAGTAGATTATTAAACATATTTTTGTATCCTTTTCCCTAAAAGTCTATGGTTGACCCACAGAAAATAGAAGTAAATATTTTGAGTAGCTATCCAATTGAAATATGTTCTATTGCTTTAAAAATATTGCATAATTAACATATGAGTAGTTTATTATAATAGCTCTGAGTATTCTCCAATACTCTAAAAGCATTTTTATTTTTTTCTAACATAAGCACAAGTAATAACCCACAGTATTTAAAGATTTCTATGTAAACCTGTGGGTTCTTATGTTATTAATCTTCCCATGCTCCAAGTGATTCAGTTTATTATTTGTATTTGAAATCCATAAATCTAATTCTTTGCCAGTGCCAAACTCAAGACATCACTTTTACTATTATTCATGAAGTTTCTAAAAAGTGAGATTATAAACTACCAGAAAGAGTTTCCAAGTTATCTATTACAAGTTTTGTGTGTCATAGTGGGATCACTGTACCATAATTCAATTTGATGTATGAGCTTTAAACTATACTCAAAAAAAGTTATTTAACTGTTGAATTTATAGTTTTGAAATCATTGTAATAGTATCTGATTCATATTTAAAGATATTTGATATGTGCATTATTTTAAGTGCTTATACACAATTTGATTATTTTTGGTCCATTATTCTGATGGTATTTTGATGTAGGATTTTCATTAGCACTCACTTGGCACTTCATACTATTTTAAAAATTATATTCAATGGCTGGGAATCCTGGGTGGCTCAGTCAGTTTAGTGTCCGATTCCGGCTCAGGTCATGATCTTGTGTTTCATGGGGTTCAAGCCCCGCATCAGGTTCTGTGCTGACAGCTGAGTCAGGAGTCTGCTTCAGATTCTGTGTCTCCTCTCTCTGTCCCTCCCCCACTCGAGCTCTGTCTCTCTCTGGCTCAAAAATAAATAAACATTAAAAACATTATATTCAATTGCTTATGACTACTCAGGAGGTTTTAAACTTTTATACTCATTTTGAATTTGTAATTTGTCTGAAATGTGTGAAGAAAATTAAATTAAAATACATCCAGGGAATTCCTCGCTGATCTAAAATTATTAGTTGGGTGTATATATGAGGAACAATGACAAGCTCTCGATAACTTACATTTTCATTGTTAATTATTTTAGTTTATACTGTCATCTTTGATGTCTGTAATAAGAACCTTCATCTTTACCAATAACTTTCTTTTGAATTTGAATAACATTGATTACTTTCATTCTTTTCAACGAAGTTGAACATATCCCTCCCCTTTCATTGCTTTTCCTTTTATGTTTGTTCACTTATATTTACAATATTCTTATCTAGTTTGCTCACACCAAATGCCTGGGTACAAAGCCTGCCAGTTATTTCTCTGTTGTGTATCAGGAAACACACACACACACACACACACACACTGCTGGTATTCTTAGATAATTTTAAATTTATTCAAAGATAAATGCATATATTGACCTCTATGCTGGAAATTAGTGACTTTAAAAATAACAATATCAATATCAAGTACATAAGTACTTACTTCTAGTTTTCTTCTCTCCCACAGTATGAACTGAATTTTGGAGGAAATAAAACTTATATTTGGTATTTTCAAATACAGTGATTATTAATCAAGATTATCATCATCATCATTTATGAAAATAAATTGCCAAAATAAAATCCTGAGCATCAAGAAAAATCACATATTATATGATACAGAAAGCTGGATTAATTAATATAATTTGTATGAATTCTTTTAAAGCTAAGTGATAAGTTTTGATTTCCTATAGAAAATGTTATTGGACCAAGAATCTGGGAAAGATGGCCCAGTAGAAGGATCCTAAGATCACCTCATCCCTTGGATACAACTAGATTACACTCACATCAGTATATAAATAAAGCCAAAAATGCCCAAGACTTTCAGAACTCCACAACTAAGTGTAAATAAGACGTCACACCAAAGAGGGTAGAAAGGCAGAGACAGTGATATTGTATTCATTCAGAATGAATGAAATAAATGCAAAATTTATTTGAATAAATGATAGCTAAAAATGTCCCAAATAGGGGGAAAGAAACAAAAATCCAGATCCAGGAAGAAAGAGAGATTCCCCCTACAAAATCAAACCAAGGCAGTCCACACCAAGACAAAAAGTAATTCAGATGGGAAAAGTAGCGATGAAAGGAGAATTTTTAAAGTGGCAAGAGAAAACAAAGCAGTTATGTACAAGGGAAACCCCATATGGTATCAGCTGAGATTTCAGAATAAACTTTACAGGCCAGAAGGGAGTGGTATGATGTATTCAAAGTGCTGACAGAAAAAAAAAAAAAAAAATCTGCAGCCAAGGCCATCATTCAGAATAGAAGGAGAGATAAAGACTTTCCCAGACAAACAAAAGTTAAAGGAGTTCGTGAGACTAAATCAGACCTACAAGAAATGTTAAAGAGGATTCTTTGAGTGGAAACGAAAGACCATAAGTAAGAGTAAGAAGAGTAGGCAGCATGAAATCAGTAAAAATAATATATTGATAGAAATCAACCATGAGACTCACGAAATAAAGATGGAAAGTATGACATCATATACCTAAAACATGCAGAGGAGAGGAATAAATAATGAGTTCAAACTTAAGCGACCATCAACTTAATATAGAGTGCTATATGTAGAAGATGATTTATATAAATCTAATGGTAACCACAAATCAAGAAGCAGTGATAGATATGCAAAGAATAAAGAGAAAGCAATTCAAGCATATCATTAAATAAAGCTAATTTATGTGAGAGGAGAGAGTAAGAGATAAAGTAACAGAGAATATCCATAAAATCAAACACAAAACAAGTAACAAAATGGCAATAAATACATACCGATGAATAATTACTTTGAATTTAAATGGAGTAAATGCTCCAATCAAAAGACATAGGGTGACAGAATGTATTAAAAAATAACCCAGACTCAATTGTATGCTGTCTCCAAGAAACTACCTTAGACCTAAAGATACAGATTGAAAGTGAGGGGATGGAGAACATTTATCAAGATGACAAATAGATGTCAAAAGAAAGCCAGAGTTGCAATACTCACATCAGAAAATAGACTTTAAAACAAAGATGTAACAAGAGACAAAGAAGGGCACTATATAATCATTAAGAAGACAATCCAACATAAAGATATAACAATTGTAAATATTTGTGTACCCAACATGAAACCACCCAAATACATAAAACAGTCAATAACAAATCTAAAGAAACTAATTAATATTACTACAGTAACAACAGGGGAATTTAACACTCTGCTTACATCAATGGACAGATCATCTAAACATAAAATCAACAAGGAAACAGTACCTTTATATGCAAGAGGGATTCGATAGATATATTCAGAACACTGCATCCTACAACAGAATACACATTCTTTTCAAGTGCACATTGAACATTTTCCAGAATAGATCACAGATTAGGTCACAAAACAAGTCTCAACAATTTCAAAAGATCAAAGTCATATCATGCATCTTTTCTGACCACAATGCTATGAAACTAGAAATTAATCACAAGAAAACATCTGGAAAGAACACATAATACATGCAGGTTAAATAGCGTGCTACTAAACAATGAATAGGTGAAAGAAATCCAAGAGGAAATTAAAAAATACATGGATACAAATAAAAAGGAAAAAACATAGTCTAAAATATTGGGATGCAGCAAAGCTATTCTAAGAGGGAAGTTTATAGCAACACAGGCTTACTTCAAGAAGCAAGAAAAATATTAAATAAATAACATAAGCTTATACCTAAAGGAGTTAGAAAAAGAAGAACAACACAACCCAAAACCAGCAGAAGGAAAAAAATAATAAAGATTAGAGCAGAAACAAATGATACAGAAACTTAAAAAAAATAAAATAGATCAATGAAATCAAGAGCTGGTTCTTTCAAAAGATCAACAAAATTGATACACCTCTAGCCAGATTCATCTAAAAACAAAACAAAATAAAACAAAACAAAAAACACAGAGAGGACTCAAATAAAATCATAAATGAAAGAGGAGAAATAACAACTAACAAACACTACAGAGAGATAAAGGATTATAAGAGAATATTATGAAAAATAAGACAACAAACTTAACAATCTAAAAGAAATGGATACATTCTCAGAAACATATAAACTACCAAAACTGCAGCATTAAGAAATGGAAAATCTGAACTGACTGATTATTGGCAATGAAATTGAATCAATAATCAAAAATTCCCAATGAACAAAAGTCCAGGACCAGATGGCTTCACAGGTGAATTCTAGAAAATACCTCAAGA
This sequence comes from Leopardus geoffroyi, assembly GCF_018350155.1. Classification (NCBI taxonomy): domain Eukaryota; kingdom Metazoa; phylum Chordata; class Mammalia; order Carnivora; family Felidae; genus Leopardus; species Leopardus geoffroyi. The sequence goes on from NC_059333.1 coordinate 24,038,419, forward strand.
GGAATTAATACCTGTTCTTCTCAAACATGTCCACAAAAATAGAAGTAGAAGGAAAATTTCCAAATTCATTCTACAAGGCCAGTATTAACCTGACTCCAAAACCAGGTAAAGACACAACAAAAAAGGAGAACTACAGGCTAATATATCTGATGAACACAGATGCAAAAATCCTCAACAAAATATTCGCAAACTGAATCTAACAACACATTAAAAAAATCATTCACCATGATCAAGTGGGATTTATTCCTCAGATGTAAGCATGGTTCAATATTTGCAAATCAATCAATCAATGCAATACATCACATCAATAGGAAAAAGGATAAAAACAAAATCATCATTTCAATAGATGCAGAAAAAGCATTTGACTAAGTACAACATCCATTCATGATAAAAACCCTCAATAAAACAGGTTTAGAGGGAATATACCTCAACATAATAAAGGCCTTATATAGAAAAACACCCACACCTAATATCACACTCAATGGGGAAAAACTGAGAGCTTTACCTCTAAAATAAATTAAAAGACAAGGATGTCCACTCTCACCATTTTTATTCAACATATTACTGGAAGTCTTAGCCACCACAATCAGAAAAGAGAAAGGAATAAAAGGAATCCAAATTGGTAAGAAAAAAAAATCAAACTTTAACTGTTTGCAGACGAAATGATATTATATACAGACTCCACCAAAAAATTACAAGAAGTGATCAATGGATTCAGCAACACTGCAGGATACAAAATCAATGCACAGAAATATGTCCCATTTATATACACTAATAATAAGGCAAGAGAAAAAGAAATTAAGAAAATCCCATTTACAGTTATACCCAAAATAATAAAATACCTAGGAATAAACTTAACCAAAGAGGTGAAAGACTTGAACTCCAAAGCCAAAAGAAACATGAAAGGATGCTCAATGTCACTTATCATCAGAAAAATGCAAATCAAAACCACAAGGAGCTATCACTTCACATCTGTCAAAATGGCTAAAATCAAAAACACAAAGAATAGCATGGAGAAAAAGGAACCCTCATGCACCGTTGGTGGGAATGCAAACTGGTGCAGCCACTGTGGAAGACAGTATGAAGGTTCCTCAAAAAATTAAAGATAGAACTTCCCTATCAAGAATCGCATCCCTGGGTATTTACCCAAAGAATACACACACACTCATTTGATGGGATATATGCACCCTATGTTTATTGCAGCATTATTTATAATAACCAAATTATGGAAGTGACCTAAGTGTCCATACATAGATGAATGAATAAAGAGGTGGTATATATATGGAATAGAATATTACTTAACCATAAAAAAGAATGAATTCTTGCCATTTGCAATGACCTGGATGGATCTACAGAGTTTAATGCCTAGTGAAATAAGCTAGTCACAGAAAGACAAGTACCATATAATTTTACTCATACGTGGAATTTAAGAAACAAAACAAACGAACAAAGGAAAAAAAGAAAGAGACAAAACAAAAACAGATTCTTAGATGCATAGAACAAACTGATGGTTACTAAGAGGAGAGATTGGGGATGGATAAACAGGTGAAGCGGATTAAGAGTACACTTATCATGATGAGCACTAATACACGGAATTGTTAAATCACTATATTGTACACCTGAAGTGAATATGACACTATATGTCAACTACACTCGAATTAAAAAAAGTTATGTGGCCAAGAAAATTATAAAATTTCTCGTAACTTAAATGTTTTAAAAGCTTTGTGGAAATCATAAGTTGGGTGACATACTGTTTTTTATATTCCTGAAAGACAAAAAAATAGTTACGGATTTTGAAGAGAAAAGTTCTAGTCATATCAAGATTTTGCTACACCAGAATAGTCCTTCTCTCTTTCTTTCCGTCATTTAAATGTTATTTCTGTGGCCATTGACATGTTAAGGCCATCTAACTCTCTCTTCCTTAACTGCTGAAAGTAATCATTTCAATACTGCTTCCAAATGCTCATAAGCCAAAATTATGTTCTAGACATTTTTTGCAAGCATCATTGTAAATTAAATTTCTACAACTAAAATCATTCAAAGAAATTGAAATCTATGCAGGCTAATTTTCACACATCAGAATAAGAGGAAAAAAAATACAAAGCAAAACAAAGAGCAAAAATAAAATAATGAAAGCATAAAATGGCTTCAAATGGAGGGCATTTGAAATTAAGAACATTATACAGAAAAAAAGAATTCACTAAAAATATTTATTCATTTTATTCAGTATATTTTTATACAATCCAAAGAGTGATACCTTTAAAAAACCTGTTTAAAAAACCCAATTATCAAGTAAATGAAACATTTTGAGACATTATTAGTATTATCACCATCATAATCATATTATAGATACTACCTCGAAAATAAATTACCCAACAAAATTAATTACCACTGAAAGAATAGAAAATTGTGAGCAAGCTGCACTCCTGAAAGTCTCCAGACTACCATACTGAACAATGTTTTATTTAAGCTAGTAAAGAGCATAGTAAAGATGGAAACTTTAGCTAATATTGCTTTGATACAAATACCTAAAAATTTCACCAAATAACAGTAAACATATAAAACATTGCTGGAGGAAGAACAAAATTACTTCTGTTCCCTCTCCACATTCTAAATTTTGAGTGAATGCATGCTGACTATATAAATCTGATTCAGAATCCCAAAGACAAGGGAGGCTTGGAACTATAGTTAAGTAGCATCCTGCTCAAATACATAGAAGGAGCCAAGGCTGAGAAAAAATGCTAAGTGTTTACGTATAAAAAAAGTGTGCACCATAGGCCACAGCCATTTGTATTTTTTAGTCCCTTTTCTCTAGCAAGTCATTTTTTCCAGGATAGACTCTTCCAAAGCTTTGCCTCATGATGTAGTCTGGGTAGCGAAAGCATGTTTCCCAGATTCAGCATGGTAGAAGAGACTAGAATTTTCCTTAGTGCACTCCTTTTTATGAGGAAGCTGATCCTCAGGGGGCCGGTGTTCCTACAAACCATAATACTTCTCAGTTTTTCAATAGATTAAACATCCACAATTTGATTAGGGTTTGGAGAAACAATATACCTTCTTTTTATAAGTTAGTTTTGATTTGATGTTCTCACATGAGAAAAAAATAGGAAGAAAATAGCTCCCAAATACAGACTTCAGAGAGAAAACCAGGATTTACTTCAGAAGGGATTTTAAAATTGGTTACTTTTAAGAATTCCACCACCACCAATACTAAGTATCAGAGAGCATCACTGTATTCCAATTCTGCCAGGGGGTATGTACATTCTATGAAAAAGGCTTAGTATAGAAAATTACTGTGATGTAGGCTTAGCTCGATAGAGTTTATATAATAATTTTTAAATGAACAGTTTTGCTACATTGGCTGGCACCATTTCTAAGCCTCTAAAAAGTTCACTGTACTTGTAGGTTTAGAATCATATTAGCAGTTCTTCCGGTTTATCTATCTTTAGAGTACAAAAAATTCTCTCATAGAGAAAACACATACCTATGTGTAGATTTTAATCTAAAAGAGGCATTTAAAATTTGTTTAAATATAGAAATACTTCCCCATCTTATTAACAATTATTAGATAAGCAAGTGGTTTTCAAAGTTAAAAATCATTAGACAAGCAGACATTGATATTGATCAATTTTTTAATCTGACTAAATGTAAAATATGTGCATCAGGGTTACTTGAATTATTTTGAAGTTATTTTGAATTACTAAATATCTTCAAACTATTATCCAAATTGCAGTGATCTTTAGTATTCAACATATATTCAAAAATTAATTGGAGAGCTGTTTGATTTCAAAATGACAGCCACATGCATTGAATGAAATGCATTTAATAGAAATTAGATAACCTTGTTGTATCATGACAATTAATTTTTTAAAGTATGGTCAAAATTTCTAATAATTCTACTTTGAAGAGACAGTTCTACTCTATAGTAAATATGGTAATTACAAGAACACTGAATATAATCTGATACAGTTATGAAAATAAATAAAAGTATATTTTATACTACTATATAGTACTTGTTTTAATTAATCTTGGCCTGATATTTCAGTTTAATTATTTTTTAAAATACATCTTGAGAAATCCAGCTTTAAAATCTTCTCTGTGAATGAGTTAATACAGGTTGATGATCTTGGTCAAAAATTTTAGCTTTCATCTTTAAACTCTAACATTTATCTTTAATTTTCTTTGTACAAAAATTGTTTTGCTGAACCCATGCAATCTGGGTTACTTATTATAATAACCCATGCTTATTTAATTAGAGTACTTAATGCAATTAAAGTATAGTTAATATTAAATAGAAATCATCTTTTCATTCTGTACATTCCACTACAAAGATATTGCACAGAACAATAGAAAATGGGATCTACATGGTAAGGGTATATAAAAAAATAATGTAACTAATAATTACTATTTTTAAGGAAGTGGCAGTAAAAAGAAATTAGAACTATATTCACCATTTAAAACAATTTGGCTTTTATCGTTTTGTTACTACTGTTCCTGCCTTTACTGTTGTACCTGGGGAGAAATATCCCAAACCAGAAATTAAGAGCTCTCAAATGTGCTCTCATGAAACAAAGAAAAATGTTTAAATTTGGCTTCTTATATGTCACAAACATTTTATTACTTGACTTTCCAAGTTTCTTAAGAAGGAGAGAAAATTGGGGAAATCTCAAATTAATTATTATTTAATAAGAATAGCTTGTACTCTATTATTTATTCAGCAGCTTTCACTCATAAAACTTATTACACATTGCAAATATTGCCTCATCCATCATCACTCAATGAGGATAGAAAACATGACAAGTTTTAAATAATTTCCAAGAGATCCAATATTAATATCATAGTCTATTTATACAAAATAAGGTATAATCCTTGCTGAGTGATCATGCTGACTTTCATAGAGGATAAAAGCATCAATTTGTGTCCTGGAGGAAACTGACAAAAAACTACTTTAGTGACTGAATATAACAAGAGCAATGGATTTCAAAATGTGGCTCTTGCCTATAAGATCAAATTCAGGGAAAGTAATCAAACTTCTTATAAATTCAGCACTTACAAATATAACATAAATTGCAACCTCTGTGTTATCCATATTACAATGAAAATGATAGGCCTGATTCTTAGTCAAAGCTTAAGATGCACAAACTATCTCAGATCAATAGCAACTGTTTGGAAGTTTTTGCTGAATTATTCAGTTTACTGAGACTACCAAAGACTGATGGTAGTACTTGAAAAGACCGCAATGTTTTTTGAACTTCTGTTTTAATTCAAAAATCACTATCACTAGAAAAATATGTGCCTTAGATGTAAGCTGACATACTCATTATTTTAGAGTCAAGTTTTCCAGTTTCCTAGACTTATGGATGAATACCTCATTCAATAAGTCAATAAAGTCCTGTGTATTATCAAAAAAGACAAGAAATAACAGGTATTGGCAAGGATGTGGAGAAAGGAATGTTTGTGCACTATTGGTAGGAATGTAAATTGGTGCAACTACTTTGGAAAACAGTACTGGGGGATTCTCAAAAAATTATAAATAGAACTACCATAGGATCCAGCAATTCCACTTCTGGGGTATATACCTGAAGGAAATGAAATCACTGTCTCAAAGAGATATCTACACCCCTATGTTCACTGCAGCATTACGGACAATAGCCAACATGGAAACAACCGAAGTGTCCACACACAGATGAATGAATAAGGAAAATGTGGTGTACACACACACACACACACACACACACACACGCGCGCGCGCGCGCGCGCGCGCGCGCGCGCGCGCGCGGGAATATTATTCAGCCATAAAACGTTAATGACATCTTGCCACTTGTAACAACACGAATGGATCTTTGGCCCTTGAGGGCATTATGCTAAGTGAAATAAGTCAGACAGAGGAAGACAAACACTGTATGATTTCACTCCTATGTGCAATCTAAAAAATTTAAAATAAAATGAAAGAAGATCATAGATACAGAGAACAGATTGGTGGTTGCTACAGGTGAGGAGTGAAGGTGGGTAAAATGGGTTAAAGAGGTCAAAATGTACAAATTTCCAATTATCAAATAAGCAAGTCATGGGATATAATGCACATAATGGTGACTATTGTTAGTAATACCGCATTGTACATTTGAAAGTTGCTAAGAGAGTAGACCTTAAAAGCTCTCATCACAAGAAAAAAAAATTTGTAACTATTTAAGGTGATGGATATTTACTAGACTTATTGTGGTGATCATTTTGCAGTACACATATACATCAAATTGTTATGTGGTACACATAATATTGTACAAAATAATATAATGTTACATATCAATTTTACCTCCGTAAAAAATCTTTAGTGATCTAAAAAATTAGTAAATAAGTGACTATGAAGCTACTGATAATCTTTTCATAGTACTGAGAAACTGATATATAGGTTACATTTAAAAATGGCATTAATACAATATTAGACTCTGGATCAACTAACCAGATATTTTGCCATTATTTTGAAACAGTGGTTGCCATGAAGGGTCAAAGAAATGTGGATGAATGCAGGTATTGACATTTCACAACCTAAGAAATGGTATATAATTATTAAATAATTAGATCTTATAACAATTTTCGATATTATATAATTGAAATCATCTTGACGTTAGAAGTACTGGCTAGAAAATGAAGTATGTGCACATAGTCATAGAGCTCTGGAAGTTCTTTGTTTCAGATGACAGTGCCTTGTACAATTATTCAGAGTTCTACAAAACTTGTACAGGGATATACTTTCCTACATCAATGAATAAAAATAACATCCTGAAATTTTCAAGTCCTTCACTCTATTGTCTTTATATTATATTCTGTCACTGAACAAAGATTTAGTTGGTCTGAGTTTTCATGTAGTTGAGAGACAAGGCAGAATGACAGACTCATTGCTAGGAGATGTTTAATCAATAGTGATTTAATTTTACCTTCTTTCTCAATTGACTTAGAAAAACAGCTAAAGGAAAGAAATGCCATTGGTATGGGACTGTGCATTCAAAGTAGCTATGGATTTTGTTTTAAGCAAATTATGATCTAATTTTAAATTTCCACAGCATCTCACATGTTTAATAAAAAACACACAGAATAAAATAATATGGGTAAGTTATAAAGTTGTTTTTGTATATTTAAATTTTTTAAAAGTAGCACTGTCCTACAGAACTTTTGAGACAACGAAATGGTCCCTCTGCTGTCTGATATGATAGCAAATACTACCTCAGACTACTACTCCTAGCTACCATATCAGACAGTTCTAGAACTGAATTTCAATAGCACACCATGTTAATTAAATTTTTTAAAGAAATGTTTTAGAAGGTGCTGATGTCCAAGAAATTAACATATTTGATACTGTGATATTATATTTTTACAACACATCATGCTGTTACCATTTAAAATGTTTTTGAAATACTAAATTCGTATTTTTAAACTATAAAACTCCATTCTATTGCATTTGTAGGAAGAGGTATTGATTTCTCCATCATTCTTATGGTTATAGTCAGTTATGATGCTTTATGTTCAGTAGTGAAAACACTTGGGAATTCAAATATGCTTTTATGTGACCATTTCAAAAATAAACCAGTAGTTATCAAAAACACATACCTTTAAGTCTTCAACCTTTTATAAATGTAAATGTAAAATGTGACAAATTAGTTTTTTGCATTTCTAACCTCTAAATATAATTATTTATTATTCTTAAATTGTGTTTCCTCATACTGCATGGCTTTATATTAACTATTTTATTCTCTCTATATTTTATGCTTATACAAGCCTAATGAGAATATCAATGTTAGAAAAGCAGAATTAACTACATCCACCCTGGTGTTAGTAATCATTCATCTAGAAAATGAAGGCGTATTTTCCATAATCTACCAGCTCAGAAAAACATATTCTGATGAAGAATTTTGGAAGGGAGTTTGTTCCCACATTCATAAATTAGCACCTTGGATGTGCTACTGATTTCCTATCATAAACATTTATTTTGAACAGACTGAATTACTGAAACCAGCTGCTTAGAGTGATCAATTTCACCCATCTCTCCACTCCTCTTTGCTTCTATTGGCACAACTTTAAAATTTCATAATTTCCTTTTCACAGTAGAATAACAACATTGCTCTTTCTCTTAATGCCTTTCTGTGGAAGGCAGATATATATTAGATAACACTGAGACTGGTTCATCTGTTCTTATCTCTTTTACATCCATAGCCTGCTCACCCTTGATAACATAAATATAATTATCATACACCTTAGTCAGTAATAGACACAGATTAGCTTTTTATACCAACAGTCTTTTCAGCTTTACAATGGCTTTTGCAAAGCCGTAATTGACTATCTTTTTTTATGACCATATTTAATGTGTTTTGGTTCAGGTTTTCAATAATATATTTTTCATGACTTTCCTACGTGATATGTTCTGTGTCAGAACTAGAACTATATTTAAGTTTCAGCACATGCTATCATAACCCAGCCCTTCTACATTGTCGGAGTACATTAGGGAAAAAGAAAAAAAAAAAAAAAACGGCAAGTTAAGGACAATTTTCCCACTGAGGTAACAGCAGAAATGCATGTGCAGAAATGCAGGCAGTATCATCCTGGAAAGTCTGGCTCAAAATAGGGATTTAATTAGTGTCAAATATGGTAAATCAAGGAATCAAATGTTAGTTCATTTATAACTTCACAATCATTTCCAGAAACCTGGCTTCTAGTTTGGAAAACTCATTAATTTATAGGCAGCTATAATGGCAAGTAGGTAACACTGAGAATTGCCTTCTATTTGAAATGGTAAAACTAGTCAATAAATATTTTTGATTGCAGACTATGCTTAATGATGCTGTATTTAAGCTAAGCTATTCTTCTTGTTATTAATGATGTGGCATATGGTTAATCAAGACAGATAAAAACATTTTATTTAAAATAACCGGAAATTTGGAAAAGAATAACAGTAATATCAGAATCAAAATAATATATTGGAAAAGAGACAAAAATAATGAGATAAAGACAAAAATTAGAAAACTGAATTTGATTAAACTGATAGACATAAGATTTGATCATTTGTAAAAAAGAAAAAATCCAACTAGTATGAAATAAGAAAAATATTATAGAGGAAAAACAAAATGAAAGCACAAAAGCATTTTTTTATTTGTGAAGTTGTTTTTATACTCTTTTCACACCCATAATGCAATGCATCAACAAATCCTGTTGGCTCTATCCTCAGAGTGTATATACTCTGTATTCAACTCCTTCTCATTGACCCAAAACTACCATCCTACTTTAAGCAACAGCTCCCTCTTTACCTTTTATAATAGTTCCCAAAGTGATTTTCCCTACTCCCCACTTAACCTCTAATGTTCACTCCATGCAAGAGTCAAATATTCTTTTAAAATACAAGTCATATACACTTAATTTTTCAAAATTCTCCAATGTCTTTCCATTGTACTGAGAAGAAAATGGAAAGTTACTCTCATGGCTTACACATTTCTAGATAATCTTGTTTTGGCTACTGTTCTGACCTTAACTGTTACCATTCACTCTATCATTCACTTTACCCCACACCTACCATATTTATATAACCAGTTTTCCATAGGAGTCCTTATGGTTTATTACATCCTTTCATTGAGGACTCTACTCCAGTGTCTTATTAGAAAAGACACTCTGGCTAATCTTTTAAACAACATCCTTTTCAATGACTCTTTATTCTAATGTTGATTAGTTCTTTATTATTTTAATAGCCCTTTGCATCATTTCATTTACATGTCAATTTCTTCTTCTTCCATAATAATGTACCTCCATGAAATCAGTGGCATTCTTTTTTTTTTTTTTTAATTTTAACTCAATCTTTGTCCAGAGCCTAGAAGAGTAACAAAAACACAATACCCCTGGACTCACTATATGCTGAATAAATAAGGATTATGTTCATTTCAACAGCTATTTAAAAGGAATTTAAATCAGAACATAAAGATAACTATAACAAGTTCAGAAAACCTTCTAAGACTGACTGCATCTAACACCAGGCACAAAGGAATAGACTAAAACTTCAGTGCATTCTGATATTTGTATGTCCAACAGCAAATTATACACTCCTTCAGCAACTTCTATTTATGTACATTGGGGAAATCCACCTCCCAGTGTGTCACATGGCCAGAGAAAGTGAGAGACTGGTTGAGGTGTACTATTTTCAAGAATATGAAGGGCTGTCGGGAAAACTTGTGGGTATGTTATGTAAAACAGTGATAATCTTAAAAAGTAATTTGTGTTCAATGATTCATTCATTCATCAGGTATTCATTAACTGAAAAAGTGTTTATCAAAGTACCAGTGATATGTGAGGCACTGATCCTGGCATGGGGAAATTATGGTAAAGCAAGAGCAGACAGGATCCATTGCCTTTATTTTATTACTGGTACAGTTGCAAAAGATAGTTACAAATCTTAAAATCAATTGAAGGAAATTAGCATTTAAATAGCAACAAGTGTTCCAAATAATGGCCCCATAATAGAGATATTTAATGCAGTCAGGAAAGTCAGAAATGGTTCTTTGACAAAAGTAAAATTTGATTTGAGATGTGAACAATAAGTAGACATTAATTAGGCAGTGGAGAGAAGAAACTGTCAAAGGCCCTGGATGGGACTGTCAAAGGCCCTGGATGGATGGAGATATCATGTGAGTGAGAAATTAAGAACAACTTCATGGCAGGAGTGTGAGAGAAGCAGGAAAGACACCAGGCAATATAGAGCTTTTCTGGCCATATTAGAAGTTCCATATTTATCCAAAACACAATAGGAATACATTAGAGGGATTTATGCAGAGGATCACCTTGAACAGTTTCATACTTTGGGAAGAGAACCCTGGCCACAATATGAAAATACATTGGGCAAGGACTATTTTACATGCCAGTTGGCTAATTAGATCCTATGGCAGTATTCAGGCAAGAGACATAACAAGAACTAAGACTAAAGTGGGCAGGTGAAGAGTCCAAAGGTCAGAGATATTTAGCAGGTAAAACTGACATGACTCAGTGATCAGAATGGAGGAGACAAACAAAGGCATGATGGCAAGGGTGATGTTTCACTTCTGGCATGTGAAACTGTTTGTAAAGGCATGCTATCCAATGGAACAGAGAGCAGACTGGTTTATGTGAAGATCATTAATTCCCAGCTGAGTATGTTGAGCTTGCTTAAATTAACTCCAAGACATTAAAAAAAAATATATGCCAAACAGGTAGTTGGGATATGAAGGTTTGGTGAACAGACAGTTGATTAAGGTATACATTTGTGATTCATTTGCAGAATTGGAAAATATAGGGGTAGGTATGGATCTCTGTGTGTCTGAGTGTGCATAAATTCCCTAGGCAAAGGTTATAAACTCAGGAGAGCACAGAGTCTGTAATAAACCTTGAGGATTTCCACATTGTATATCTAGATAGCATAGCATTAGCCAGCAAAAGAGTCAGAAAAGGAAAACCAAGAGAAAACCGGGCTCAGCTACTAAGGAATTACCAAAAGGATAGAGTATTACCAAAAGGATAGAGTATTTAATTAGTAAGTACAAAATCTGCTGGGAAGTAACATGGAAGTGAAAAATCTTTATAAAATTACAGGAGTTCCAGAGAACTGATACAGAAGTTGGTAGAGAGTGAGGAAAGAAGATGGTAGTTAAATAAAATATTTTGATAAATGTGAATTTTAAGAAGAAAGAAATATATTGTATTTGGAGAGGTAGATATAACTTTTGAGATTTTTTTATCTTTAAAAACAAGTGAGAAAATACGTTTGCAAGAGAGATATTGAATGTCCTTGAGATGTATGGAAATGGGGTACAGAGATATACATTAGCTAGCAAGAAAGAGAGATTTTATGTTTAAAGAAGAACGATGATCAAGAAATATTTTTCTATATTTTTTCAGTGATAAATTGGTATGAGATACTAGAATAAATATGTATCTTCATCTATACAATCTGTACATCCCTATCTGTGTCAGTCCCTATATAGGTATAAATAGATCTTTTTCTTTTAAATTCACAGGGACTGTGATAAAGCAAATAATCACTACTTAAATAGGTTCATAGTAACTGGTGCCCTTGGGGTAAAACCATGTTAGTTATGATATGTAACAGGAAAAGAAAATTCAGAGAGATTGAGGATGGGGAATTTTATTGGATATAAGGAGGTAATTTCAAAAGTCACAGTAAAATACTTTAGAATGTAGAGACAGTAAAAAATACTAAGGAAAACAAAGAAATTATACAGAAACTTTGGGCTTGAGACACCAAAGAACACTGGCTAAACTTTGAGACAAAATGCATTGTGAATAGTCTCAAGAATCACTTTAAAGTGAGTAGGTTCTAGTGTAATGTGTAATGACCGATGCCAAATCTTTGGATTCTATACATAATGTTAAAGCAAGCCCTGATGTAAATTAGATAAAATTTTGGCAAAGAAAAGTCACCTAATAAATCTGATTCCTGAAAAATTATCAGAGGCACAGTCAGTGAAACCAGAAGAAACTCATTTTTTTTTGGAGTTACTCCAAGTTAATGTTTTAGGAAATAGGATTCAAACCTCGGCCAACTTTCAACTGTTTTGTGATGGTCCTGGGGCCACTAACTCTTTGGGTAAATACCTGCCCTGGCCAGATTGTTACTCATTCAGAAAAAGAATAACTAGGAAAGAAAACAAATAAACAGCAGAGTACCTATCAAAAATATGCAAAATACAGCAGTATCAGCAAGAACTTGAATCACTGGAGGAATACTTCTGAATATGATTTATTACAGAGTTTGCAGGATCCTTTAGGAAAACAATGGCTCTACAGACTCCAAAATACAAGAAAACCACAACTCTGTAACATGATTTCAAAGATAACATAGGAAGCTAATAAGAAGAAAAATTGGCTAAGAAAAAGAGAAATTTGGAAAAAAATTTAAACAAATGATCTAGTAAAAAATTATAATATTACTTAAACTGTTATGACCACTGCAAAGAGGTCTATTCTCTATTATGAATCTACTCCAAAACACTAAAATAGGGGATGTTTTTCAGTAACTTTATGAAATCTCATTAATAGTAATGGGTATTTTAATAAATTATATATTCATAATTATTTAGAAATTTTTATGGAGTTAAAAGGAGTAGGGCTTCTACTAATGTACTCTGAGTATAGAAATTAAGTAATATTTAGAAATAAATTTGATTTAGAAAAATCACAGAAAGATATTTTATAAGAGGTCATAACCAAGTTTTAAGTACCCATATTTAATATATTAATTATTCTCCTAAATCTGTCTTTGGACCATAAAGACATAAATATTAATTGGTTGGTTTTTATTTTTTTAATGTTCCTTTCTTAAAAATTCCACTCTGATTAGAGAAATTTACATTAAAATAAGGAATCAAAAATGTTTTGAGTGGGAATTTTTTTTCTCAAAGCAATTGTCATATGTTGTATATATGACAACATATTTTCATGTGCTATGTATGTAATTCATAGGTTCAGAACTACAAGGTGCTTTTCCTCTTTGAATCATGGATGTCGAAATTAGTATATTGAAAATACACCATGAAATTTATTTGATTTAGTTACTGACATCTTTTATTTATTTATTTTTTTAACATTTATTTTTGAGAGACAGAAACAAAGTGTGAGCAGGGGAGGGGCTGAGAGAGGAGACACAGAATTGTAAGCAGGCTCCAGGCTCTGAGCTGTCAGCACAGAGCCCAATGTGGGGCTTGAACCAAGAGATCATGACCTGAGCCAAAGTCAGATGCTCAAATGAGTGAGCCACCAGGTACCCCTAAGTTACTGCCATCTTTTAAAAAAGCAGTTTATTCTCATTTATATTCCCTGATATTTAAGTTCTATTCTAATTTAAGTAATTTTCTACCAATGTATTCAACTACTGTCCTCTTATGTAAAATTAAACTTGGTTAAATCAGTATAATGACTTAAAGTAGACAATATTTTATTTTGTTCCAGTTGAATACTAAGATAAATTAGGAGATTATTTGAACTCACAGTTTTGCTCATTGCTCTCCATTTCAAACCTACAACAAAACAAAACTGTACCATGTCCTTTTTTAATCAGTACTCTAATCAGTTTCAGAGATTCATTTTGTAGCTGGAAACTGTTTCGTTAACACAAGGAAATGAGAACAAATTAATATGCTGAATATTTCCTCAAGTTGTGAATCATCAAGTTGTGGGTTAATTGGACATCAGAATCAATTTTAATTTCTACAGCCTAAGAATTGTTGATCTTTTATTCTGCGTATGTGCTGGGTACCTTGTTTTCCACTTCAACTTTGCATTTTGTATTAACGACAGTATATATCAATTTAAAGTATATTCTAAGTGATGGAAAAGCCGGGGTATAATATTCTGTAAATTTACATTAACTTTAGTTGTTACTGATATTACTTTAATCAACTTGGATGTATTAAGACCTATTTCTCTTGTAGGTGACTTATTTGTAAAATTTACTTTATTCTAATATAGTTTGAACATTTTGCCCTAATGTTATGTGGCATTAACTATAAAATGGTCTTAATGTCACAAAATTTTTTTCTACTAGTCCATTGCTCCAATAATATTTAAATGCATTCCTTTTTTACTGCAGTTAATTTCCAACATGATTAAAAGAAAAGATCTGGAAAATATGTGAGAAAATGCAGGTATATTATAATAAATATTAACATGGGTTATTTATAAATTATTATCAGAAAAATATTTTTTAAAGTTTATTTACTTATTTTGAGTGAGACAGAGACAACATTAGCTGGGGAGGGGCAGAGAGAGGGAGAGAGAGATAATCCCAAGCAGGCTCTGTGCTGCCAGAGCAGACCTGGGGCCCAAACTCATGAAACCGTGAAATCATGACCTGAGCAAAAACCAAGAGTGAGATGCTTAACTGACTGAGCCACCTAGGTGCCCCTGTAAGATAAATACTAACATTTCCACTCATTGATGGAAAAAAATCAGAATAACGTTCTACCTTGATTTTATTTCTGTATCATGAATATGTCAAGTTGAGGCTATACTTATTAGCTAAATAAAAAGAAACTGAATATTTACAGATGTACCAGACTAGAATAATTAACACTGTTCTGTGTTCCTCTACTTCTAATGGTTAGATTAGTGTTCTGTTGAACATTTAAAATGCATACACTGCTTTGCAATATATCATTTAAGTATTCAGTTGCTAAATTAATTTTGAAAAAATTTTATGATATTATGATATTAATAAAGTTTCTAGTTACAACAAAGTGAAATTCTATATTAATTCCTCCTAAGGTATACAAACAACCTAGTTTTTATATTTAAAAGACTGATACATAGATTTGTTTGATCATATGATTATAGTTAAACAAAAGACAGACCTAAATAATTAAAATTCAAAAACTGT
Organism: Leopardus geoffroyi; assembly: GCF_018350155.1. Taxonomy (NCBI): domain Eukaryota; kingdom Metazoa; phylum Chordata; class Mammalia; order Carnivora; family Felidae; genus Leopardus; species Leopardus geoffroyi. Next base: position 24,053,816 of record NC_059333.1, read on the forward strand.
TGTTCAATTAAGGAGGGATAGCTAAAACATCACATTTGTATCAACTGTTTTCAGTATTATTTATCTAAAGTTAGAAAAAACATTATAAGCTTTTCCCAAAGGGGTGATGATAATCAAATTTAAAAATTTTCATCAAAGTTACTCTTTGAAACAGTAACAGAATTATTAATATCAGTTTTGTGTCTGTCATTACTAGCTATGAGATGTACCTGCCTTTTACAGAGTTAAAAAGGCTTCCTGTATTCACTTTTATTGACACACTACACACACACACACACACACACACACACACGCACACACACACACACACACACACACACACATTGAATAACATTCAATCAAAAATATTTCTATGGATCTCTGGGGTAATAATTAAGATCTGGTAAAGTTTATAAAACAAAAAGTATCTATAACATTTCCATGAAACATAATTGGTCTACACACACGTTATATTTCTATATATACACACACATCTCAAAACTTTATAAATTTATAAAATTTACAGTAAAAACATTCTTGATTTACCATGAAATTGGGAAATAAAATTCTCTACATCATTCAATATTCAAGTCATCAATGTAACAAACACCTATCAAGGTGCCCAAGTGTTTCTTTGTCAATGTCCAGGATAAAAAGATGATTAAAACAAGTGAGTGAAGATGCCAGAAAGAATACAATCATTCACTTCAAAAAAAAAGTATCTGACAGAAAGAGAATAAAACTTTTAGCTATTTCTCATTATTTTGATTCTGAATCATGGCTTATACTGAAAGAACCAAACCTTAAGATTTATATAAGTACTCTACTTTGGTCATTTGGAGTCTACCTGGATAACAGCAGATTGGCATTATAATGTGGGTCATATTTTTCTATCACATTTATAACATTTATGTTACAAATACTTTGTATTATTTTCTAAAATTTTTACAAAAGTTTTGTAATATTTGTAATGAATTTCTTAATCTTGAAAGAAATTCTGCAATTTGTATGTATGTGACTGGCAGTTAGCAATGAACAACTGCATCATCCTAATGATGTGTACTACAATGAGCTCCTGGGATAAAAGTAAACACAACAGTATGTCTACTTTTCTGTTGTGACTACACCAAACCTGAGTGTGGATAGAACATTATGTAAAGAGAAGTTTTTATAATCAGAGGGAGGATACTAACATGATCTCAAATCACTAATGATTCATACATACAAAGATGAATATAAGAGGGCTTGCGTCACACTCATAAAGAACAGCACTTAGCAGTTGAATATGTTGAACCTTAAATATCCAGACTAATTTTGGATGCACCTACAACTTTCTTGAATTGCACCCATATCACAGGTACCCAGTGACAATAGCCTTTGTGGGGATAAAAACTGAACAGGTCCCAATTTGATGGCCTCACAATGAAAAAAAGGCACTTTGGGCCTATGGAACTGTTGGTTTCCCTGAAGCCTCACCCTGCATGAGAAAACGTTTTAACCTAGTGTGGGACACTAGAGGGAGTATTTGTTCTTTCAGAGCACTGACCACATGAGAAACTGGCACAGAAGATGATGAAACAATGTGTAAACGGAGTATATTACTAAACTGATAGAACATCCTGCTTCCAGTAACTACAGGAGATGAAGGAGAACTCAGGAGGAATCCATTGGTATACTGCTTGCAACAGAAATTGATATATTTCAATGGTCAGTAACTACATGTGTTGGAGATATATAACTATGGGAACATTATGGCCAATCTAAACTATGATAGGTGTGATCTTACAGCAACTGACTCACAAAGTGCCACAAGTTAAAATTAACATGTATACCATACAGTTATATTAGGATGAGAGAAATTAGGGATCATCAATCTGTGTGCTCATGGGAGAGAAATAAGCTGTGATCCAACATGACACTAGAAAGTCTACATTGGTGAAATCTTGTTCGTTCTTTAGTCGCTGGGTATAGTTAGGCCTATGGGATTCAGTGGGGTGTGTGTGTGTGTGCGTGTTTGTGCACGTGTGCATTGGGCTATAGTCTCCTACTCGGCAATTGAAAATGTATGTATGTAAGGAAATAATATTTTTGTTGGGAAAGTTGCAGAAATAATCTGATACTTTTTTTTTTAATACATCTACATTTTTGTGCATCAAATAATAGGACAGACATGGTTTTAAAAAAAGAAACATCCAAGAAATGAATGCCAAAAAATATTGTCAATGGTTGGACATGTGTTTGATGAAATGGGTGAATAACTGGACAGGAATCATTCCCTACTTCAAGAATATATGAGGATTTGACTCATTGACCTACTCTTTTTATAACTAAACCAAGAAATGTATAGTTATTCAAGCTAAATAAGGTTTCTGTTCAGTTTGCTAAATATGTATAGCTATTGCTAAATGAGTATAGTTACCAAGCATATTGAACTTGGTTCTAGAAAGATTATACTGTGCAAACTGTGATTAATATAATCAATGATACAGATTGATATTTGTGTCACAAACTCATGTGTGTTTTCAGTGAATATTGGTTGAATATATTTCAGAGATATTGTAAAATGCATGCTTTCATTAAGTGGGTGATAAACGAGGTACTATTTAAGGCTTTCAAAAAAGAAAGGAAGGATTCAGATGGAGTTGGGGGTAATTATTTTTATTTATAGAAGGAACTATGCAATACATGAAATCCTAATATAGTTAGGATTAGGTTAGGAATTAAAATATATTTATTAACTTTGGCATAATAATGGCAGTTACATTTGCATGATTCCATTGTGTAGGAATTTACTCTTGAAGAAAATACTGAAATTACCTCTGGATAATGGTAACACATCTCATTGCTAAATGCTCATTAGAGTCCTATTGAGCTTACCATCACTTCTCTATTAAATAAGCAATGGCCACTTGATATTAAATGAACAAAAGAGAAGATGATATTTATTGTCACTAAATATGTCCCAGAAATTTTAAGCCATTTTCAAAGTTTCATGATATCTACCCCAACTCCAACTACCTGTAAAGAAAGCAGATAAACTTTGAAGAATGATCATATTTTAAGCTGTTGTTCCAAATATGGTATAAATACTGAAGCAAATCAACAAAACCCTGTGGTCAGATATGTGACTGCTGATGTAGCAAATGCATTTAACTCCACAGTGATTTGGGAAAAAGACCAGAAGCAGTTCACTTTTACCTAGCAGACAACAGTATTCGTTCAGTTTCACACCTCAGCTCTATGTCAACTCTGCAATCTGCCATAGACCTAAGCTGCTAAAATTTTTATCTTCTTGATGTCCCGCAGGGTAGCACACTGTTTCACTATTTTGTTGACAATAGACCTGACAAAAGGAAAAGTAACACAGATGCTTTGGTAGCATAAGTTACATTACAGACTGAGAGAGAAACACAAAAGGAATTCAGGGACCCACACTCTTAGTAGTTTGGGTCTTGTGGTCAAGAGTATGTCAGGATATCCCTTTTAAAGGGAAGAAAAAAATGTTGCACTTTGCAATGCCTGTCATTAATACAGATGCAGAGAGCTCAGTGGGCCTGCTTGGGTTTTGGAGGCAACATACTATGTTTAAGTGAGCTATTCTGGCACATTTACTGGGTAACCATGAAGACTGCCATCTTGGTGTAGGGCCTAGAACAAGAGAAGCTCTGTAGCTGATCCAGAAATTATAGACACTACTCTGAACCTGTAACTTATAAAACAACAATGAACTAAAAGGATCTGTGGCAAAAGGGAGTGCTTTAATGAGGTCTAGAGAATCATCAGTAACTCTGAACAGAAACCCTAGCGCTTAGGAGTAAACTCAAACTCTTCTATAGATAACCATTATTCTTTTAAGAAACAGCACCTAGGATGATACCGGGATCTGGAAGAAAATGAAAATCAGATTATTGGTTATCAAGTGAGTATACAACTTGAGTTGTTCATTATGGACTAGGAATTACCTTGCCCACAAAGTTGTTATTGAACTGATATTGGCAGAAATAGTTGAGCTTACGGAAAGCATTTTTCTTGGAAGACAGAGGAGAGAGCCTAATAGAGTTGTTTATGGTGGTGCAGTATGACGAACAACAGGTTGAGTTAAATCAGGGAATATGTGTAAAAGTGCTTGTTGTATGATGTGCATAGTAAAATACCTATCAAAGAGAATTTAATTGATTTCACACTCCAACAATTGTAGCCTATAACTATTTTCTGATTAAAATATATATTTGTCAAATATATAGAGACTATTCATTATCATTGGCTATTTCACTATGTGTTTATTATAATGGGTAGTTAATAATGTTTTACTATAAAATTGAATAAAATTAAGATAAGCGCTCATCAACATATTAGACTATAATATATTATTTCTTATTTTGCATTTAGTTTTCATTGCAAAACACGATTACAGTGGTGCTGATTGCATAGGAAGAGTAAAATATGTCTTGGAATTTTTATTTTGCACTTCTGAAATACAAATAAAGTCTCTTGTTATATTGTTTAGGAGAACAATAAATGTGTGGCTTTATGCCTTAAGCAAAGTGCATCCTTTTTTTCCCAAAAAGATAAGATTCTACTAGCTCTTTAGTTATAGATTATATATATATATATATATGAGACAAAAGTAACTCTAATGTAATTTAGTTTCTTCATTATCATTATATCAATGAAGAAACTAAAATAAGAACATTAAAGACCTCACCTGTTCATACAGTTAAATTAGGCAGAACTGAGTCAAATACATATTTCTGAGCCTATTTTATTTTATTTTTTTTAATGTTTATTTTTGAGAGAGAGAGAGAGAGAGAGCAAGCAGGGGAGAGACAGAGCGAGACACAGAATTGGAAGTACGCTCCAGGCTCTGAGCTGTCAGCACAAAGCCCAATGTGGGGCTCGAACTCACAAGCCATGAGATCATGACCTGAGCTAAAGTCGGAAACTTAACTGACTGAGCCACCCAGGGGCCCCTCTGAGCCTATTTTAATAAACCTTCATCAACCCATTATACATCTATGAAAAATAATTTTAATCTTTTAATTTTTCTAAAAAATTCAAACAATTTATATCAAAAGTTGTTATAAAAATTGAGCAGTTTTGAGAATAGTATTTATTTTCCCTTCATTATGACTTATCAGTGTTTTCAGCTAACCAAAGTATTAAATTATTTTTGTGTTAATGCAAGGTATACAATATTAACAACTGGATAGATATTTATAGAATATCTATTACCTATTTTATGTTCCCGGCTGAATGGAACCATGATCTTTCCTTCAATATATATGATATCTACTTGCTGTGAACACATGGAACACACACACACATACACCACACATGCGCGCGCGCGCGCACACACACACACACACACACACACACACACACACATGAGTTACATAACAATATGAGTAATTATGGCAATTCAGTATAGTGTGGAAAACAGAGAAGCTCAAAAGACATACCTGCTCTTAGAGAAAGTACGAAGTTTAGATAGACTAAAGGGTGAAAGAGTTCTAGAGTTTATAGAACAATTTTGCGTATGAACATATGGTTTCCCATAGAATATCATTTATTTCTCATCAGAATTTATTCTTCCCGAGAAAAAGAATTTTTTTGAGAGAGAGAGAATGAGGGCACAAGTGAGCAAGGGGCAGAGAGAAACAGCAAGAGAGAGAGAATCCCACAGGGCACAGAGAAAGAGAGAAAGAGGAAGAGAACATGAGCGGGGCTCGTGCTCACCAGAAGCAGGGTTCAAGCTCATGAACCCTGAGATCATGACCTGAGCCAAAGTCAGATGCTTAACCAACTGAGCCACCCAGGCACCCAGGAATCATTGTTTATACATGAAAACAAGTAAAGGCAATTCACTCAATGAGTAAAAAAACTCAAGGTGAATATATTGCTATCAATAATTTATTTAATAATGGTATCATAAGACATATTTTGTGCCATTTTCTTTATTCCAGCTTTCCCTTCCACCCTCTGCACAAAAAGATGATGGACAATTTCTAATAACATTTAGGTTTGTTTTTCTGATCTTAAGAGAAAGAAGAACGTGACTGCCTGTGCATGTTAGGACAGACACTATCATTAAATAGTTACATTATTGGACATGTTTCTTGTATTCCTGGCTTATTTCCTTATTTGTACACTAAGTAGTATAAAGTAAAATAATTGCTAAAGTACTGCGTTAGATATGATATTGTCTCCAAATATTCCGATTCCTTCCTTTCCTGGTCCACTCGGTGGGAGGATTGCTTATGTCCATCGTGTTGAACTTAAAGACCCATATGGCTTGCATTAGCTTTGATACCAGTGTGTGACTCTCCATCCTTCTTTTCCCTTTTTTTTTTTTTTTTAAAAAAAGTTTATTTATTTATTTTGAGAGGGGAGGGAAGGGCACGGGGCAGGGGGGGATCCCAAGCAGGCTCCGTGCTATCAGCACAGAGCCCAATGCGTGGCTCAATCTCATGAACCCTGAGATCATGACCTGGGCAGAAAGCAAGAGTCAGAGGCTTAACCAACTGAGCCCTCAGGTGCCCTTCTCTTTTCCCATTTAAAGATGTCCAGAGAGAGACTACCTTATCATCTGCATCCTGGAATGTAGATCATATGAAGCATATCTATGGCCAATTTTCAGCTGACAGGATCATGAGCAAGAAATAAAACTTCATTGTGGTGACCAAAGATTTTAAGAACATTTTTTAATTGCAACAAAACTTACATCTCAACTGATACAGCTACCATTAGTTAATAAATGTGTAATGATGCCTCCTATTCAAATTTACATCTTTACCTGTAAATATGCCAATGATGTTTTATATATTGATACATAAGTATAAGCCATAGTATAAGTCATAAGTATAGTCATAATAATAAGTAGTTTTACCTGGTTATTATGAGTCTGGGAAGGCCATCGATTAAAATAAACAAATAATAAAGATGACCCCTCAGACACTTAGATTCTTGGAAATTACCAAGTCTCTCTTATTCTCCATTATTTATCAAGTCACCTTAAGGGGATGGGAGGGGGGAAGGTGTTTCATTTTAAATAATACATAGATTGATATTTGTGAATTTATCACATCCTTTTTGGAATATTATTTTTCTACTTCATGCTTTTGCCTTGATTCTCCTGAATAATACACATTTTTGCTTCTGAATATAAAAAATAAAGATAAGACTATTCTTGTTATAAGGAGAGAAGCATTTTGAATATTGTTTAACTCACATACACATTAAACTTTAAGAGCTTTTATAAAAGGAAGCCAGGTAATCACTTCTGTATTGTTAAAAGTCCTTATTCATGTAATATTTGCAACTTACAAGAATAACAAAAATATTTTGAGTTTGTTTTTCAAGCTATCTAAAGGAAGATGTTATGGATCCCACATAATTTTTTCAACATAACTGAAACAGTAAACTTTCATTTTTTTAACAATTACCTAAGGACTTTTTCGAATTATTTCAATTTGCATTATCTCACTTCCTTTGCCTGGAGATTAACATTAAACAAATATGGAGATAGTTTCTAACCTGAAAAACTGTGCTTATTTTTCTCATTTTGCATCTTAAATGGGAAAGGACTTAATACATTTTTCTTTAATTATTCTTTAAATTTTGTTACAGAGTATCTGTTTATATATTGGATAGCCCAAACTCCCCGAGGAGTGTAATTTTCCATGGAAAATAATGAAATGTTAGGGGTGCATTGATTCTTTTTACTTTTAGATTCCCTTAGTTGATAGAGACTACATACCGTATGCTCCATCTTGACAAAGAGAACTCAAACTCCGTCATTTTGAGTGACATGAAAAACACTGAGGGATTGGAAATTTGATGAGGGTGAAATAAAATATGGGTCTTGGCAGCTTTTCATTATTCTAAAATTGACTTCAAGAAGATTAATGTTTTCAGGTATTATTTTAAGTTGTGTCAATTATATTTGTGATTATGATTCTATGCTAATCTTATCTCTTTGTTTTTAGGAGAATTTACTCCATTAGAATATCTCAAATAATTTTAAATAATAATTATTAGATGTTTAAGGGAATACAGTTTTCAGCCATGTCTTATTTTCTCATCTTAAATCTGAAGGCAAAGATAGCAACTAGACTTCATCTACGTCATCTATTCAAATATCACAACAACCCTATGAGGTGGGATATTTCATTATTCTTATATTATAGGTAGTAAAAAATAGCTCAGATAGATTAATAATCTTTCTCAAAACCACACGAGAAGCATGTGGCAGAACTAGGTCTCAAACAGATCTGAACAAAACAAAACAAAACAAAACAAAACAAAACAAAACAAAACACTTGTGCCGCTGAAAGTTATGTTTATGCTATATCCCAGTTCACTGATGAGTACATTTTGCGAAAGTAACTCGATCACAGTTTCTGTTGTAGTTGTTATTTAGTTTATACTTACATATTATTTTATTATTAATGAGGTATAAAAATCAATACAATTCACAAACTAGTCTTTAGCTTGATAGATTTTACAAATACATTCACTTATATTACTATAACTACCATCCAGATGAAGATCTAGAATACTGCCATCATTCAATAAGGTATATCATGTCAATTGCCAATCAATATCATGTTTTGACTTGTTTTCACATAAGTCACACATATCAACCTCAAAATAGTTTATTTTCTACAAGACACCAATTTACAAGCTATTAGATCAACATATTCAAAGAAGTATTGCCCATACCAACAATAAATAGAAAAATTTGTAGCTTGGGTTTTATGAGAAGGAGTAGTTTACTATGATGACTGATGGGGAAAACAAAGTCAAATGAATAATTAAACTTCCTAACTGCCTATAGCCCATTGACAAGTCCTTAAAACAGGCAGAGTGACCTTCCTGTGGAAGTTCACTTGCCTCGATGTTGACACTTTGCTAAGGGCAAAAGACAATCTTAGCCCAATCCCCCAGGATCCTATAAGTCTACTTCAACATACAAAAATTCCTTTGGAAACTTCCTTTATCTCTATCCCCCCCTCCAAGATATATGTTGGCAATTATACTCCAAGCTTATGGCCCACTGATATACATCTGGAGTGTCTCATTATTGAGGTTTTACTAGACAGTAACAAATGACCTTTTCCTAATAACAGCTAGCATCCTCAAGATCCTGGACACCTTGTTTCCAAAATGCTTAGAGACTTATGCTATCCCTAACCCCCTCCAAACTTGAAGGTATATAATCAGTCACCCATCACAACCCCAGTACAGCTCTCTCTGTCCACAGGTCCTGTCCCCATGCTTTAATAAAACCACCTTTTTGTGCTGAAACGTCACAAGAATTCTTTCTTGGCCATTAGCTCCCAACCCTAACACTTCAACCACATCAATGACCACCAGAAAAATATTACAACATTAACATAAGGGGAAGAAATTCCATTTCCAGAACATAATCAGGAAATTCTGGGGTCATATTAATATCCGAATTTGTTTCTTAATTCATTTGAAATGATTTATTGGGTAAGAACCAACACAAGTAATGATGTTTAAAAGATGTGGTTCGAGTATGAAATGCATAGTCCCTGGTACTTACTGACTTACTGTTTAATAAATGAGGCAAGTTCAATGGATGCACAACTTTTAATACAAATGTCCTTTGAATCAGGTGGCAGAACTAATGCTATTGCGAATTCAGAGAAGAAATGAAGTGTGTGTATATGTGTGTGATTAACAGAAATATTTAGAGTTTTTTTAAATATTTATTTTTAGAGAAAAAGAGCATGAGCAGGGAAGGGGCAGAGAGAGAGAATCCCAAGCAGGCTCTTTGCTGTCAGCATGGAGCCCAATACAGGGCTCGAACCCAAGAAATGTGATGTCATGACCTGAGCCAAAAATCAAGAGTCAGACGTTTAACCGGCTGAGCCACTCAGGTGTCCTAGAGATTTTAAATTCTATCCTAATTTCCCTGTTATATAAATTTTTAAAGTATCTTTTATGATTTATATGTCAAATGAGCCATGAAATTATAATTTTATAGAAAAAGTACAAAATTTTAATATACATTTATTAAAAAATATTTCCAATAACAATATTTAGGTAAAATGCTATCCAGAAAATACCATACAGTGAGCTTAAAAAAGATAGGCTTCCAACAGAGATATGAAAAGATGTCCAACATCACTAATCATCAGGGAAATGCAAATCAAAACCACAATATAATATCATCTCGCACCTGTCAGAATGGCTAAAATAAAAAACACAAGAAGTAACAGGGGTTGGTGAGGATGAGGAGAAAAAGAAATCCTCATGAACTGTTGGTGGGAATGAAAACTGGCGGAGCCACTCTGGAGGTTTCTCAAAAAATTAAAAATAGAATTACCATATGACCCAGTAATTGCACTACTGGGTATTTACCCAAAGAATACAAGAACACTAATTTGAAAGGATATGTGCACCCCTATGTTTGCTGCAACATTAGTTACAATAGCCAAGGCATGGAAGCAGTCCAAGTGTCCATCAATAGATGACATGGGTGAATGGATAAAGAAGATACGGTTTACACACACACACACACACACACACACACACACACACACACAATGGATTATTACTCAACCATAAAAAATGAAATTTTGCCAATTGCAACAACATGGATGGACCAGAGTATAATACTATGTGAAGTAAGCCAGTCAGTGAAGACTAATCCCATATGATTTCACTCATATGTGGAATTTAAGGAAAACAAATGAACACAGAAAGAAAAAGAGACACACCTGAAAACAAAAACAAAACCAAAAATGGATTCTTATCTATAGAGAACAAACTGATGGTTACTAGATGGAGTTAGGTGGGAGGATGGGTGAGAGGTCATTGTGATTAAGAGTACACTTATATTGATGAGCACTGAGTAACATACAGAATTGTTGAATCACTATATCGTATATTTGAAACTAATATAACATTGTATATCAAATATACTGAAATTAAATTTAAAAATAGTAGAAAAAAGTGAGTAAGAAAAAAAAAATACAGGCTTTATATATGAAAGGAAACAGGTAAATTTTACTGGCATTACTCTTATTAAAAAAAAAAAAACTTTTACAATAAATACTTGAGCAGAACATTTTGTTTTAGTACTAAAAACAAAGCATAAGAAAACAAAATTAAATCTTTCTTCCATCCCTATTTAATATAAGTTATGAATTGTTTACAAAAATCTTTTCCTCAAGTATTTAAGAAAACGATGCAGTTTTTTTTTGTTAGTAAGAGCTAAGCAGTTATTTATTCATATATGTCTTGTTTTGTTTTGTTCTTAGCCTTGGCTGGGGACATGGTAACCTTAAAAAAAAAGATAAACTTTATTTATTTATCTTTATATTAGGGTACACCATATCAGAAATAAAATGAGATGAAAAAATATTCCCTTGAAAAAGAAAATGAGACAATCCAGACCTGAGAAGCAATTTCAGCATTAATTTGAATGAGAAGGAGAAAGTTGCATTTGGATAGTGGTGGTGGCACTGCTGAGCAAAAACGATGAAATAAGAGCATGCAAAGAGTATATGGAACACAGCTGGAAACAAGTGTCTTTTGCATATACCTTTCCACACTATCATTTATTCATGTTTTCTCACCAATACCACAGCCCTGTACAAGCCCAACTTTCTATTACTTCGGTAATGTAGTTTCACTTTAAAGCCATGATCAAATAATTCATATAGGCACTTGATCCATACACTTTCTTAATTTTCTCATCAAGTCCCGTAGCTCTAACTTTTAGCCACATACAATAACTCTGTAAATTACATCTTCCTCCCAAACCTTTCTAAACGTCAAACTTCTACATCTAAGTGATTACTGGGTCTCTCCACTTAGATATATCTGATTTCCCAACTTTAAAGTGGAATTGTCTTTATTTCACCCTTGAAAGAAAAATCAATCCCTCCAGAATTCCCTAATCTAAATTAATGACAGCCAAAATATAATAAATACAAATAATACATAGCACAATATTAATATCTTTCTTTCCTGCCCCTACAATCAACACATCAGGAAACATTACTGTCTGTATCTTCAAGATATATTCTTAGTCTGACCAGTTATTATCACATCCACAGCCACTACCTTGGAGGTAACCAACAACTCACCTCTCCTTGATTATTTAAATACCATCTGTATCTCAGAAGGTATTTGTCTAGTTGTCTAATTTCTCATTCTGCTAAAAATGTTATCTTGATACAGCAGCCAGAGACATTCTTTAACATGTTTAGTAATTTCACTGTCTCCTCAAAATGTTATGATGACTACCCACTTTTCCAGAGCCCCTACAATAGCCTCAAGGGACATGTAGTGTTAATGACCTCCCTGTGTGCACTCTGACCTCACCTCCTATTATTCTCCCCATTTTCTTACGCTTCAGGCACCTTCCTTTGACTGTGGTTAAAATTCTAGGCTTTTAGTCCATTGCCTTTTTTCCTGCTTAATATCTCTGCCTAATTTAAGCTTCCCCCTGATGGCTACATGGTTAATTTCTTGACTTCATATAATCCTATTCTCAAATGTCATCTACATAAGAAGTCTCATCCTGACAATCCTCTTTATTCTGTCATTTCCCTTCTCCACCAGATATTTCTATTCCCTTACTAGATTTTACCTTTACACCTACCCTCAGGCATTTTTCACTTTCTCACTTATTGTGAAATTTTCTTAGTAAACATGTTACTTTCCTTCTGTGTTTGCTTATTCTCTCTCTCTTCTTACTAGAATAAAAGAGATTCTCGTATGTTTTATTACTGATGTAGAAAATTGCCCAATATTTGGTGGATGATCAATACACATTTGTAGAATGAATGAACAAATAGATAAGCGTTTTATTAAAAAACGGCATGACTGATGAATAAAGTGATTTCTTAGCACAACATCAGGGATGCACTGCCTTTCACATATTGGAGATCCTAAATTTATCTTCAATCTGTCTACTTTTTTCATCTCTGTTAATTTAATCTTTGTCCAAGGCACCATCATTTTTCATCTGGACTACTTGCAGTAGTTCTAATGGTCCCCATTCTTTCAGTTCTGCAGCTAAAATAAACATACTTCAAATTATGGCACTTCTTTGGCTTAAAGTCTTTTAATAACATCTCCGTTCCAAATTGAAAAATATTCAAGTTCCTAAATATAATGGCCAACATAATTTGGCCCCTTCCTATTTAATCCATCTCCTGTCAATAACATCTCCTTCCCATTCCACTTTTCATTATGATTCAAGTGCATCAGCATCCTTGGGGTTTACACACCAGACATTCTTCTCTCTCTTTTTAAAAAAAAAAAAAAATTACGTTTATTTATTTTTGAGAGACAGAGTGTGGCTGGGGGAGGGGCAGAGAGAGAAGGAGACACAGAATCTGAATCAGGCTCCAGGCTCTGAGCTGTCAGCACAGAGCCCGACGCGGGGCTTGAACTCACCGACTGCGAGATCATGACCTGAGCTGAAGTTGTATGCTTAACAGACTGAGCCACCGGGCACCAAACATTCTTCTCTCTTAAGCCCACTGTACTTTCTGTTCTTGCTGTATGTAGTCCTCTCTCCCAAGTTTTCCCCTTGAATGCCTTTACATTTTTAATTTCTCTATTTATACTATAGACTTCATCTCTGGTAAACTTGGCAGCACTGATCCAGTATCTCAGCCAATAATCTGGCTTAGCACGTAGATCCTTTATGCATGGGGTAGATGCATGGCAATATTTAAATGAGTAACAGATATGTAACATGGTTAGGCCTCCTAATAATTTCAAGAACCCCATTCTCCTTCTCTTCTCCCCTCATAATTACGGTCTACTAAAAAATAATTTATTCAATTCTAGTTCTGTTATCCCAGGTATGTTGACTAAATAATTTATGACTTTTTCATTCAAAAATCATGTCTAACTTGAGTTTTTAATTTTCTAAGTATAAATATTCATATCTGATGACATTTTTTCAAATACTTTGAAATGATTCTATAAAGATGCTCACAATGACCATATCAGGATTCAAAAAGCTCTACGTAATTTTTAGCAACAGATTTCCAAAAAGTAATTTTTTGAGAAGTTTCTTCACTGCCCATCTGAAAATTGCCTATATAATAAATTTATGTTTCTAGATTTGAATATATTTTACAAATACACTAGCATTTCTCACATATCTTGAGGTTTTCCTACCTTTATCTTTCTAATTTGATTTTTAAAGGATAAGATAGTAAAATATTATAGAAAAGTGACAAAAATATGAGATACCTGTGTAGTCACTATTTCATGTTTTGTCATTTATTCATCTGGTCAGTTGTTTTGGCCTTTTGTTTTGGTTTTGTTTATGTTTTTTGAAATAAAACATGTTTTACAACTAAAGCTCCAACTATCATTTCTTCTAAGTCCCACATTCTATAGGAGTAATTTGCAAATCTGTGTTTCCCTTCCATGAACATTTTATATTCTCGTCAAATATTATATACTAATAAAATTTTTGTACACTCATATTTTTTAGTTTTCCTTTTTTTTCTATTCAAAATGGAAAAAAAGTGAAGAAAATTATAATACACCTCAAACCAATTTTGCCTATATGTTAACTAGAATTTAAATTAAAATTTGAAATTAAAAAAATAATAATATTTTATCTTTTATCTGACCTCTCTTTGCTTTGTATTTCATTTCCCAAGGTAAATGTGTACATTTTCATTCTTTGCATGCAATTTGTTTTGAAAATTCTTTTTCCATTAGGTAAAAAGGTCAGTATTGAAAAGAACGTTTGGACTTTAAAATAAAAGCATGTGCTGAATATGCATGAATGTAGTCAACAAATATTGATTAAGCACCAAATAGTGCTAGGATATGATTTGGAGTCCATCGGCATATATTGAAATGTGAGTGTATGTATATCCTTTTCACCATACTTTTGTAAATATAATTTTTATCACTGAAATATATTAATTGCTACATTTTACAATCTCATGAACAAAATATGATTAGGCAGTAATACTGAATTTTTATATTTAGCTCAGCTGGCAAAAAAAAATACACTTTGTTGACAGTTAAACAATATTGTGACATGTTTATGGCTCAACAATGAGAACCAATTTGAGGCTGATAGAAATGCAAACTAGTCTGCAAGGACGCATCATTCATATTGCATGTTGATATTTTCAGACTCAGTGTAGTTTATTTTACATCCCAGGAAAACCAAGAGTTCATCTATCACCTGCTTAATTGTCTGTGGCAAACATTCAGGCCTAAGGAGTACTGAAGGCACACCATCAGCAGAGGAAGAGCAAACACGCTGTTTCCATGCAATGCCTTTCATACCTCCTCTCCTGTTCATGGACATAAAGATGAAAAAGAATTGCAAAGGAAAAGGAGTAAAGACAAGAAATGCAAATGGTGATGATGAAGATGATGAAGATGGAGAAAACCAACAGACATTGTGTAGAGGGGTACTCGGGCTCTTGGTTTTTGACACATGGATTAGAATCTCATCCTTGTCACTTAGTAATTATATTCCTTTAGACAGACAATTTACCTTCATGTGCCTCAGCTTACTTAAAATACAGATATTAATCAGATCAACCCAGGGCTTTCTTAAAGAGAGTTAGGACATATAACACATCTAGTACACTGCCTGGATTCACTTTTCCTGTTAACCGTGTCAAAATGAGATTCTTTCTTCTACAAACTCAAAGAAGAATAATGAGTATGTTTATAAATATCAGACACATAAAATGTCCTGTTTCTGAAAAATAAGAGCCTAAGGGGCTAAATTTCTTGATATGACTCTCTCCTTCAGGGGCACACATAAAGCTCTATTTGATTCTTCTATGCTTGTTTCTATTTTCTGCTTGCTAAATTGAGAAAGTTTCCTTTCCATTTGAACATATAGTTGCTATTCTAGAGTTTTCCCTCTTCAACATAAACTAGTTTTATTTACCATCTGAGGGTAAAAAACCCAAAACCTTTCTTTATATACATTTTAATACTTTCTGGTGTTGAGGCCTTAACAGTTCACTCCAAATTTGTACTCTTGATTTTGTTTTTTATAGCGGTAGCTGAAAAACTGCAGATATTAATGGAACCCTCTCTTTCTCAAAGACATATATCATCTCTCGCCCTCCGCTCACAGATTGGGAAGATTTAAAGTTGCATTCTCAAGACTCACAGGAATAGAAAAATAATTGCAATTACTTTATTTTTCAACTCCACCCAAGGACCTCTGAACTCTCTAGGTTTCAAGTGGGGAAGGTATACTTCACTTGAAAGTCATTTGCTTCCCTAAGCTCTCATGCCATCATGAAAATTTTCGAGTACTAATGGGATCCACCTGGATTTGCATCATAAATTTCTAGAAAAAACTGCAACTTTCACCAGGGACACAAACTACTGATACCTGTGATGTCTCCAGCAACTCGGACCCTGGTATTGAACAATGATATGATGGGCGCTTTTCCTTGTTTCAAAACCAGTGGAAGGCTCTTTATCACCTCGTTTGCTTTTCAAATTCCTTAAAATCTCCAGATTACTGTTGTTCTGGAATGCACATCTGTTATCTAACTCCCCAAACTTTTGAAATAGCTTGAAACTAAAGCCTAATTTTCCAATTCTTAAATAAAAGGGAAAAAAGAAAAATAAAAGCTATATATATATATATATATATATGTATATATATACACATATATACATACACATATATATATATGTACACACACACCTATATACATTCATATATATATATTTGCGTACATATATACATATATATGCACACATATATATATATATGTCTGTGATTGTCCAGTTGACAGGCAGAACCAGAATATTCAATTCCAGTGCAACTTTTATGGTACAAAAGCATTAGAGACAATACAAAAGCACTGTGCCTGGTGAAAGTTTATGGGCAAAAATTATAATCTTAACTCTAACCTTTATCTGACTTAGTAGCATCCTTTAAGGAATACAAAGAGGAATTCCCTAACAATATCTTTCCCAATAGCTTCTACTATTTATTGTTCAGTATGTGTACAGTTTACAAAATGAAAGCAAAAACCAATGTGTTAACCTTTCCCAGGCACCATCTCAATACCAACAAGGGAAAAGAAGCAAGTTTAGATGACACAGAATGAAGTTATTGATTTTGATATGGCTTTTTATAAAACATGAATATTAAAGCATTGAATTGCCAAGATAATAAAAGTAGTTAGTGAATATCCTTCCAGCCATCTTCCTATGGATCTGTACAGCAAAAAGACAGATATTTAATATAACTACAGTAATGTTATCTTATATATGCTAACTGAATATGCAGTATTAAATTTCACTTTACGTAAATAGAAGTGACATTGAAGAATTTGAAGAAAGTAAATAAAAATTTACTTTTATAATATGTTTACCATACAGATAAACTTATGATAGGGCTACATGCCAACGGACTCAACATAAGTTGAAAATATTTTAAGTTGAAAATGCATTGAATTCATATAACTTACTGATGAATGTTTGCAACCGTTGTATCATTGTTAAATACTATGGTCTGAGTTGCTGCAGACATTGCAAACTTCTCAGTAGTTCATACATCATAGCTTAGCCTAGACTACCTTAACTGTGCTCAGAACACTTAGCCAATAGTTGGGTGAAATCATGCAATACAGGGACACCTGGCTGCCTCAGCAGTTGAGCATCGGACTCTTAATTTTGGCATAGGTCATGACCTCAGTGTTCATAAGTACAAGGCCTGTGTGGTGTTCTACACTGATGGTGATGGTGCGGAGCCTGCTTGGGATTCTCTGTCTCTGTCTCTCTTTGTCCCCTTTGCCCCTCCTCCCCTCGTGCATGTGCTCTCTTTCTCTCTCTCTCTCAAAAATAAATAAATAAACATTTAAAAAAACACTTAAAAAATCATCCAACACAAAGGTGATTTTATAACAAAGTGTTGAATGTATAATGTAATTTATTAAATACTGTACCAAAAGTCAAAAACAAACTGGCTGAATGCATCCAAATGGATAGAAGCGTATCTGTTACCCTCCTGATGCTGTGGCTGACTGGGGGCTGCAGCATGGACCACAGCCCAGCGTCATGAGATCCTACTGCAAATTGCTAATGTGGGAAAATATTCAAACTCAAAATTCAAAGTTTGGTTTCTACTAAACGTTGCTTTTGTACTCTCTTGAAGTTGAAAATCCTTAAGTCAAACCATCGTTAAGTTGAGGACTATATGTATATAGGTTTTTCTCTTTTTCATAGGTTATGATTCTCACTTAGGGACAAGGATTATATTTATCTCCCCTTCATATTCATCATCTTCTCTGTAAACAGATCAACCCTCAGTGTTTATTCACATCCATTTTATTCCATGTAATTTTTAAATTTTATATAATATTTTGGTCCTTAATATCTTTAGCTCGGAATAGTTGCTCAAAAAATTTATTCTGAATTTAAAAAAAGTCTTATTCAGGATAACTTATTTTATTGAATCATTTTCATTACATAAGTCTACATTGCAAATTATATGAGGCCGCATTCTTCTATTATTTTGAGGACTTTTAGTTCTTTTACATAAATGTTCATTAATTTTCTTTAATCTCTTCATTCTTACCTTTCTCTCTTTCATTATGGAGTGTCATGCCATTTCTTTTCATTTTCCATGTGAATAATTCTTCCTACAGCTTTTGATTCTCTCTCAATCTGTTACCATTTTATCTGGATCTAGATTGTCTTTCCCCTTTTGAGGTGAAATTTGAAAACTACCTTGTATTCACTTCCATGTAGCTTAATTTGAAGACAGAATAGAATTTGTTTTGTGCTACATGGAAATCCTGTAGGAAACGTAGGCTTAGGTTTTTGTAGGAAATCCCGCTAATTACTCAGTACCTCAGCCCAGAATAAATTTGTATCCAGCTCTGGCAAGCTTTGTATTGTTCTCTCATTCAGCGCAGTGCTTTAAAAGATGTAACCCAATAAGCTCCCCCCAGTCTCTGATGGACTTATGAGATACATATATGGTGTTTTCTTAGGTCATTTTCTTAGACTTTTATTGGGACTGCTTACAAACCCAGTCTCTCTTTTTTTGGGTGGAGGGTAAATTTATGTGATTTTGGCCACTCATTTTATTTTTTTTTTTTTATTTTATTTTATTTTTTTTTTTTTTATAATATATGAAATTTATTGTCCAAATTGGTTTCCATAAAACACCCAGTGCTCATCCCAAAAGGTGCCCTCCTCAATACCCATCACCCACCCTCTCCTCCCTCCCACCCCCCATCAACCCTCAGTTTGTTCTCAGTTTTTAACAGTCTCTTATGCTTTGGCTCTCTCCCACTCTAACCTCTTTTTTTTTTTTTTTTTTTTCTTTTTTCCTCCCCCTCCCCCATGGGTTCCTGTTACGTTTCTCAGGATCCACATAAGAGTGAAACCATATGGTATCTGTCTTTCTCTGTATGGCTTATTTCACTTAGCATCACACTCTCCAGTTCCATCCACGTTGCTACAAAAGGCCATATTTCATTTTTTCTCATTGCCACGTAGTATTCCATTGTGTATATAAACCACAATTTCTTTATCCATTCATCAGTTGATGGACATTTAGGCTCTTTCCATAATTTGGCTATTGTTGAGAGTGCTGCTATGAACATTGGGGTACAAGTGCCCCTATGCATCAGTACTCCTGTATCCCTTGGATAAATTCCCAGCAGTGCTATTGCTGGGTCATAGGGTAGGTCTATTTTTAATTTTCTGAGGAACCTCCACACTGTTTTCCAGAGCGGCTGCACCAATTTGCATTCCCACCAACAGTGCAAGAGGGTTCCCGTTTCTCCACATCCTCGCCAGCATCTATAGTCTCCTGATTTGTTCATTTTGGCCACTCTGACTGGCGTGAGGTGATATCTGAGTGTGGTTTTGATTTGTATTTCCCTGATAAGGAGCGACGCTGAACATCTTTTCATGTTTGGCCACTCATTTTATATTGTGTTGGGCATGGCAGGGTTTTGTACACTGCCGTCCTCATCCGTATCTTGTTTTTTTCCCTTCTGTCTTCCCTGAGGTTTATGGAAATGAGGCTAAATGCATCTCCTTATTTAATGGCTCTAAGTGATATTCTGACAGTTCCCTATCCCCTTATCTTTTAATCACATTGTGGGATGCTGATGAGAATTAAGTAACCAATATGGCACCTCTTCCTAGAAGTTCCTCATCCATATATGTGAAAATCAATAATTTATTCCTAATTTTGAGATGAACTACTAAAAAGCAGGGCATTTATGTACCCTGAAGTGTATTCCAAAGTGTAGAATGAGTAGTGACTATTACAGCTTGAAAGAATTTTTTTTTTTAATTTAAGATTTGAGGTGCTTGGGTGGCTCCGTCAGTTAAGCATCTGACTTTGGCTCAGGTCATGATCTCATGGTTTGTGAATTCGAGCCCCACGTCTGTCAGTGCAGAGCCTGCTTGGGATTCTCTCTCTCCTCCTCTCTCTCTGCCCCTCCACCCTCAAAATAAATAAACTTAAAAAAATTAAGATTTCACATTTTTAAAAGAAGGATTTATCAATTATGAATATCTGCAGTTGAAGAGCTAAACTCAACACTTAAAGAAAGGTTGATTTTACTTTTATTCAAATAGTTGGATGAAAGAAAAATAAATCATGTGTGTTCCACTTTAAAACATGCTTCAGGGCAATGTTAATGTCTGCTCATTAGCACAGAGATGTGGATAGTTTCTTCTTTTAATTTTTTAATGTTTATTTATTTTTGAGAAAGAGAGAGACAGAGTGTGAGCAGGGGAGTGGCAGAGAGAGAGGGAGACAGAATCTGAAGCAGGCTCCAGGCTCTGAGCTGTCAGCACAGAGCCTGACATGGGGCTCAGGCTCATGAACCATGAGATGATGAACTGAGCTGAAAGCAAGAGTCAGATGCTTAACTGAGTGAACCACCAAGGTGCCCCATTAAAAAAATTTTTTTTTGATGTTTAAATTATTTATGATATATAATGTTTGTTTGTCAACCAAAACACTACATATTAGACTCATCAAATTCCAAGAAACCTTAGAGGAAACCTGTCTCTAAGCACTCATTTCAAAAATGACATAAACACATTTAGAGAGCTAAGAGACTTCTGGACACTTGCTCAGA
This sequence comes from Leopardus geoffroyi, assembly GCF_018350155.1. Taxonomy (NCBI): domain Eukaryota; kingdom Metazoa; phylum Chordata; class Mammalia; order Carnivora; family Felidae; genus Leopardus; species Leopardus geoffroyi. The sequence continues at coordinate 24,074,917 of NC_059333.1, forward strand.
GATTGTCAGAAATAGAATATACATGTTAACTTCTTTTTGGTCATTGTTTCTAGCTGATATTGGCCCAGATTATCTGTCTCTGCTATAAGGGCAGAAAGTGCAGGAATGTTTTTCACCCGTAAGGAGAAAAGAAGTATTATCTGATCACCAAGAGAAGATTTTCTCTGATATTAACTAGTCTCGAAACAGAAGTTTAAACGGGAGAGCTAAAATAGGAAAAAAATAAGTATCTAACATGCACAGATATGTCAGCACTATTATAAAAAGCCCTTTCTAACATTAAATAGGTAATTTATACAACTTAACAACTAGATCATGTCAACGATTCATTTTTCTTTTAAAAGTTTTTAATTGGTTTCTTTCCTTTGTAAAAATAACTAATAATTTGAGCAAACTATAATTTTCTTCATATTTCTTACCACACTGAATAATGGAGATAGAAGAAAATTTAGAGTAACAATTGTCCCAAGTCTCATTTTTCTAAGTTGTTACCCATGGTGGGATAAGCTTAAGATTTCTGAACTCTGTTTCCCTTAACTCTTGTTTTACTGGACTGGACTACTTACTGATGGAAGCATTTATTCAATATCACAGTCCTTAAATTCTCTCACCCCTAACTTTACTCACTATCAGCCAGGGAAGGAGGAGTGACTCAACTATTTGATGAAGGAAGTGGGTCTCAGCCAGGAAAGACCTGGCTTTCCATAAAGAAGCGTTAATCAGATCTGGGCTTTGCCCCTTTGTTGGAGGCCTGCACTTGTCTGTTGCCACTGGTTGAATAAGATAACAAGTTGTGGTAATTTGGAGAGAAGTGTTGGAGAAACTTTGGGGCGATAAAATACATACGTGATTACTACAATGGGCTAAAACTATAATAATTCTGACATTTGATCTTCTGCATGATTTGTATGTTTAAATCTCAACCTGTGAATAAAAGGTGGCATTTCTTTTTTTTTTTTTAATCATTATTATTTTTAATGTTATTCTTGAGAGAGAGACAGAGCATGAGCAGGGGAGGGGCAGCGAGAGAGAGGTAGACACAGAATCTGAAGCAGGCTCCAGGCTCCACGCTGTCAGCACAGAGCCTGACACCGGGCTGGAATTCACAAACCCCAAGATCCTGACCTGAGCCTACGTAGGACAATTAATCAAACTGAGCCACCCAGGCGCCCCAAAAGGTGGCCTTTCTGGCCGAATTACCTTCAAAACTCAATGATGATCAACAGGCTGATGTATCTAGCATAAACGTGTAGCTCTAGATTATTTTTAAAAATTAAGCAACACTGTCAAGTTAAAGAAAAGTGTAAATCAGTTATTCAATTAGGAGTTGGCACATTACCCTCATTTTTACCTATTTTTTTAGGATTAAAATATTTATCCTATGAAAAAAATTAATTGAATATACTTATCATTCCTATAATAAAATTAGGAAAATTCATAATACTTTTAGGTTTGTATTATTGTAGAGAATGTTTTATTATGCTGTCAATCTGCCATCGGATCTAAAATGAAAAAATACCTTTTGTAAACAAGGATGTTAAATCAAGATAAATATTTTGTTTCTATTAATTTTTTTCCAGGAAGATAAATTTCTCAATGATGTTCTCATGTCATAGGATGGCTTAGTAGATGAGAATCCAAGGGCATACAGCAAGATAAAATACTCCTTTATTGGTCAAGTAAGGAAAAGTTATTTATTTTTAGCGTCCTTCTATTTTCATTTGGTTTTTATTGCATTGCTATATAGTATGAGGATTTAAATAAACATCAGATATAGTTTGGAGGTTCATTTATTTATTTATTTATTTATTTATTTATGTTTAAATGTTCATTTTTGAGAGAGAAAGAGAGCACAGCAGAAAAGGGGCAGAAAGAGAGAGAGGGAAAACACAGCATCTGAAATGGGCTCTAGGGTCTGAGCTGTCAGCACAGAGCCTGGCGTGGGGCTCAAACCCACAAACTGTTAGACCATGACCTGAGCTGAAGTTGGACGCTTAAGCGACTAAGCCACTCAGGCACCCTTGAAGGTTTTTAAATAAATCATATTAAAATAGCAGGTTTACACTAAAACAAATTCATGGCATTGTAATTCTTAATTATTTATCGGTTCAGTTTTGTCACTAACCATTTTTTTTTTCTTGACTTATGTTAAAGTACAAAATCACATGATAAAGATGTATTTTAAGAAGTGCATTTAATTGATTTCCATTATGAATATTTTACATTTGCTTCATTTTCAGTACTTTAAATATTTTATATACTACCAAAATAAAAAAATTTAAATATTTGTAATTAAAATTTAAAAAAATATTTCAAATATAATTTACTCCAAGATACGTAAAGCATTAATGGAAACGGTAGCATTGTCTCTTTTTCTATAAATTAAATTAACATTTTTTCTTTACATAAAAAAACGACAAACTCCTCATGCCTCATGGAAAGTGATCATAGACCTAAATGTACAACTTAAAACTACATAATGTCTAGAATAATATATACAATAAAAAATACAGAAAAAAGATTTTAAGCTGCACTTCATTAAAATTAAGCAACTCCGCTCTTTGAAAAATACTATTCAGATAATTAAAATACATGGAGGGGCGCCTGTCCTCTCTATCTGCCCCTCCCCCACTTGCACTCCCCCGCGCGCACTGGCTGTCTCTCTCAAAATAAATAAATAAACTTATAAATAAACTATAACTTAAACACATGGAGAGCCTGCTATAAAAGTGTTAATCTGGTGGTAACATTTCAGGTAAACTGGCAAAAGGCAAACTAAAAATGGCTGATGATAATCATCACGGCACCTCATGATTTCAAATTTCTAAATTCATGAAAGTATGCTTGTTCTCAGTTTTCCCATTACAATCTAAACAATTTTTATTAAAAGGATGCGATGTGTAAGGAACCAATTTGCAGTTACCATGTAGGAATGTGATGGAAATGTTGTCAACATCTGCAAAAAAATGAGTAAATAAATATAGCATATTTATTCCTATAATATATTTCAGTTATTTTCAAGAATTTTTTCTACTCTCAAAACTGAATTCCTGGCTTTACATAAGTATAATTCCTTTCCTGAGACTAGATTAAAATATTTAAAACATTCTATTCTAATATATATGGAGAGGAGGGAATGCTACACTAAACATAAATCATTTGGAAATCAATTACTCAACCAAAAAGAAATACTACCACTACTACTGCTAATTATGTGCTCAGCTTATAAAATATTCCAAGTTTTTTTTTCTCCCCAGAAAATGTTACAGAGTTCCACCTTCAAAATCTATTGCAGTATTTTTAAAAGTTTATTGCTAATTCACATTTTTGATATGAAAAGACCACATCTCTCTGTATATACCTCCTTGAAAGTGGTCCCTGAATAAAAACATTAGTGCTATAATCACTTTCTTATGTTCATTAGATTTTAATATGTAGGATAAATATTATAAAATATACAATTACACTGCTGAGAGAATTATCTATAAAACCTTGTCTTTCATGTATGTTTATTCAATTTAACATTAAAATAATATGTCAGAATTACATATTTTAATGCAGCATTTACTTTATTTTGCTTTTGAAATACTAGTGTTGATGTGCCATGTTGAATTGTTTCTGATAATAACCCTTCCAGGACAACGGATGTGTTAGAAAAGACCAGTATCTTTATTAAATTCTCATTTGCCCAATTCACTAATCATATCAGATCCATTTCCATTGTGTTTTTGTAGGACAGTGAAACTAAAGAACACTCATGGTTTTCTTTTTTTTTCATAGGTACCCAAAATATTATAAATTAATTTCTTTTAATGTTTGTTTATTTTTGGGATACAGAGCAAGAGCAGGGGAGGGGAAGAGAGAGAGAGGGAGACACAGAATTCGAAGCAGGCTCCAGGCTCTGAGCTGTCAGCACAGAGCCTGTTGCCGGGCTCGAACCCATGAATGAGAGATCATGACCTGAGCTGAAATTGGATACTTAACCGACTGAGCCACCCAGGCACCCCGATTATAAATTACTTTAAAATAGAAAGCATTTATAAATTATTTTATTGAAGAAAGGATTTTTATAAAAGAAATTATTGCTATTTTGTCTTTCCTAATGGATTTGAGTAATAAAATTGCTACACGTAAATATATTTAGAGTAAAATATCAAACCACACCCCTCAAAACAATCATAACACATATTTCTATAAATATTATAGTAAGATGTCTTATTCAATAGAATATACATAAATACTATTATAAACATGCAAGGGATTCATTCTCTAATTCAAACCTTCCTGAGAAAAACTATCAGAGAGAGTCCACGAACAAGGAAACACATTGACATTAGCATTCTAAAATATAGTCATTAATGACACATATAAAATTATGAGTCGTTCATACTATTTCAATATTAAAGCAGATACAAATATAAGTGATAGATAATATATATATAGATGTTTCTATCATGTTACCGTTTGTTTATTCTAAGAATGGAAGAGAAAAAATAAAATAGATGTTCTTAACTTACACAAGAAAATATGGTATTTAATTTAATTTATAATCCACTTACACGCAACAAAGAGACAGATACTATTGTTTCTTATCCCTATTTCTTTTTTTTTTTTTAATTTTTTTTTCAACGTTTATTTATTTTTGGGACAGAGAGAGGCAGAGCATGAACGGGGGAGGGGCAGAGAGAGAGGGAGACACAGAATCGGAAACAGGCTCCAGGCTCTGAGCCATCAGCCCAGAGCCTGACGCGGGGCTCGAACTCATGGACCGCGAGATCGTGACCTGGCTGAAGTCAGACGCTTAACCGACTGCGCCACCCAGGCGCCCCTCTTATCCCTATTTCAGGTATACAATGAAGTGAAATAGTATATATATTACATATAGTAGTAAAATGATGAATGTCCATCTACCAAGCTCTATCTCAAATTTGAAAGGTGCACCCATAGTATAGATTACTGATAGAAGCTAAGTTCCTCAGAATGTTGACATTTTGCCTTAATGAATTTCCATGTATTCATGTGTTTTTAAAGATGAACACAGGAGAAAATTATTCTACAACACATAAAGTATCTGATGCATGAATATATTTGTCAAACATTTTCCTTATGAATCAAAATATTTTAGAAAATGATTAATTTCTTTTACAGTAAAGACTAAATAAAATATCAATTAAAATCACGTTTGAAACAAATATTAATGTGGAAACCAAAATAGTTAGAAGAAATAAACACGAGAAACTTCTCAAAATAAACAAAGTGATTATATGTAAAATAATGAGAATGTGAAATACATGAAAATAAGAAAAATTTATTCTATATAATTGCCATAGAAATTCCTTAAGAAAAATTCAGAAAAATGAAACAAAGAATAATAAAAGGAGTAACAAAGAAAAGTCATCTAAGTACTATACACAATAAGTATGAAAATATTTCTCATGCAAACAATGGTTTTAATGGAATATTCTTTAAATTCTTCCTAAAACATGTTTTGGGAAGATTTAACAAAGAAAAATACAATACAAAGCTAGAATTCAATAAAGTTCAAGCTTGTATTCAAAGAATACAAACAAGAATCAATCTGTATTAGTTAGGATTCTTTCTCTGAAAAAGATATAAGATTTATTTATTTATTTATTTATTTATTTATTTATTTATTTAGATATAAGCTTTATTTAAATGAAAAAGAGAGGGGTGCCTGGGTGGCTCAGTCTGACTTTGCTCAAGTCATGATCTTGCGGTTCCTGAGTTCAAGTCCCACACTCGGCTCCTCACTGACAGTGGGGTGGCCTGCTTGGGATTCTCTCTCTTGCCCTCTCACTCTGCCCCTCGCCCACTTGTGTGCGCTCTCTATCTCAAAATAAAAGAATAACCTTTATACAATAAATAAACAAATGAAAGAGAAAGAGATTCCTTATGGTCTTATAATCAAAAATTCCTGGGAAAAGGTAAGGCATTTTATTTATTTATTTATTTATTTTTCAACGTTTATTTATTTTTGGGACAGAGAGAGACAGAGCATGAACGGGGGAGGGGCAGAGAGAGAGGGAGACACAGAATCGGAAACAGGCTCCAGGCTCTGAGCCATCAGCCCAGAGCCCGACGCGGGGCTTGAACTCACGGACCGCGAGATCATGACCTGGCTGAAGTCGGACGCTTAACCGACTGCGCCACCCAGGCGCCCCAAGGTAAGGCATTTTAAATTGTTGCTGCATCCGAACTACGTTCACAGAGGCAGATATGCACGTGCTCCCTGCCCACACACATGACTTAATTTTCCTACTTTTCTTTCTTTTGTGGTGGTTCCATTCTCAGTAATTTCATTTGCATTTCATCTTGCAATTTCAGTATCTGTAAGAGAAAGCTTGGGAAGTCCTGGACCTTTTTCTTACAACTTGCAGGGACCTGGACTGGAACATTTTTCTAAATTTTTTTTTTTTTTCAACGTTTATTTATTTTTGGGACAGAGAGAGAGCATGAACGGGGGAGGGTCAGAGAGAGAGGGAGACACAGAATCAGAAACAGGCTCCAGGCTCTGAGCCATCAGCCCAGAGCCCGACGCGGGGCTCGAACTCACGGACCGCGAGATCGTGACCTGGCTGAAGTCGGACGCTTAACCGACTGCGCCACCCAGGCGCCCCATTTTTCAATCCATGAACCAAAAACACTTGGTGTGATGGCATACTACTATTAGATTGAGTTGGCCTAGGGCACATAGTTAATTACTGGAATCTGAGAGTGGAATTAAATCTATCCATAGCAACTGAAAGAGAATCAGCAAGGAACATTTGCTCAAGGAAAACCCAGGGGCCTATGCCAGAGGAATAGTGAAAGGATGCTGAGCAGTTAAAACAATGGAAGTCTAAATAAATCATGTAGTAAGAATAGACAGGAAATGTAATTCAAAACTGGGATGTTCAGCCAAGTTATGGTATTTGTATGATGACAAAATTCAGACATGCTTAGATATACACCACTCAGTTACTAGTCTCGAATTTTTCTTGACAAAGGAAACGTTCACCACATACTCTAACCTACTGGTTCAGTTCAATCTGCAGCAACATTATTGGATGGATTCTTAGAATTGCAAATATTTAGGTTCCATCAGAAACTTGGGGGGTGTGATGCAGCAATCTTTGCTAATGCACAGGAAATTTTTAGAAACACTGCTTTAGTCAATCAATAGGAGATTAAAAGGACCACTCCTCTATAGCTTTATATCATCATCAATGTATATCAGAACAAGCTAAAATCATTAGAATTTTTTCAATATTGAAATATCTCTTATTAGTATAACAGTGATAACTTTCTTAAAAATAAGCAAATACCCAAATATGTACAGTTAAATAAAAAACTAATGCCTTACCTTGTCCCAGTAATATTTTTAATACTCTATTACATAGCCTTATCAAACTTTCCAATAATTATCTATAAAATAGTTTTATTGTACTAATTGTATTGGATAGGATATATCTAAAACAACTTAAAATCTCCATCAGTCACTGTTTTTATGCATTTCATTTCTTCCTTGTCGCTCAACTAAATTTCAGAGAAATTTAATAAATTTTTGACATTCATGAAGAAGGAGAGTAGTCCAGAAGTTTCAGAAGTGGGGACAGATGAAAAGCAGGAAAGGTCTTACTTGACAGATAAAGACATGATATTTTGTTTTCTGGGGCTGGTGGATGGTCAAAGATGAATCTTTCTCTCATAAGGCAATTTTGGGGGGTTTCTCAATAATGCATTGTCATTATTTTTGCTTTAAATATTCGATGATCTTTTAAAGATATAAAAGTAAGATAAAATAGTTCATATATACTTACATGGTTTTTGGGTTTTCATTTAGTATTGTTTTCCTGCCTGAAGCTTTTCCATTAGCATTTCTTGTACTGTTGCTCTTCAGGTGATGAATTCATTTACACCATTATATATGTGATAACACTTAAATATTTAAGTCTTAGGTCTAATACTCAAGGCATTAAGGCTTTAAAAAGTCTTCACATAACTTTAAATTTGAAAGACTTTTTCCGGGTAAAAAATTTTAAACTGACATTTTTATTTCCCAGAAAAAAAAGTGGGGGCTCCGGGAGGGAGAATAAGAACCAGATGACACAAATAGAAAACAAGAATTAGCAAGGTGATAGGAATGCACATTATCAACCAAAACAACAGCAAGATAATACATTATATTCAAAAAAAGCTTACTGAACATATACCAATAGACAGCATTGTAAATCATAAAAAAATCTCAATAAAGAGAATCACTCTGTCCATCATCTATCAATTTATCTACCTACTGGGATGCAGTGAAGAAGTGTTTTGAGGTAAATTAATAACAATGAAGATTAATATGAAAAAAGAACAAAAAGGTGCAAATCACTTATATCAGTTTACTCCCAAATAAGTTAGAAAAAGAAGAGCAAATTAAACCCCAAATCAGAGAAGATAGGAAATACTATCAAGGCAAAGTTAATGAAATAAAAATAGAAAAATATAGCTAAAAATCAATAAAATCAAAGCTAGTTCAGAGGATGAATAGATAAACATTTAGCCAGACTGATCAAGAAAACCGAAAGACCCAAATTACTAATATTAGGAATGAGAGAGATGACATAATTACAGATCCTACAGAAATTAAAAGGATGATAATGAAATATAAATAATAATAAGCTAATGAATTTTACAGTTTGGGGAAATGCACAAATGCCTTGAAAGATATAATCTTCCCAAGTTCTTTCAAGAAGAATTTCACAGGATAGCTTTCTTTCTATTAAAAAAATTGATTGGTAGTTATGAACCTTACAACAAAGAAAACTCTGGTTTTACTTACTGAAGTCTTTTTAAACTTTTAAGAAAAAAGTGATACCAATTATGTTTAAATTCTTCCAGAAAATTTAAGAGAAAAGATCAACTGATTCTGATATCAAAACCAGACAAAGATACTAAAAAAATAAAATTAAATATACATGCAAAAATTAACTATAAGATTATATTAAAGCAGGATAATATTTTATAACCCAGTGAGTTTTACACCAGGAATACAAGGTTTGTTTAACATTCAAATATAAAAAATGAGGCGCACATGGGTGGCTCAGTCAGTTAAGCATACAACTTTGGCTCAGATCATGATTTCGCAGTTCATGGGTTAGAGCCCCACATCAGGCTCTGTACTAACAGCTAAGGGCCTGGAGCCTGCTTCAGCTTCTGTGTCTCACTCTCTCTTTGCCCCTCCCCTGCTTGTGCTCTGTTCTCTCTCTGTCTCAAAAATAAACATTAAAAATATTTTAATTAAAAAATAAAAATAAAATAAATGATACAATTCATAATACTCACAAATTAAAAGTCAAAAACGATATTATCACTTTAGTAGATGAAAAAAATTCATGTGACAATCTCGAACACTCAACTCTGATTAAAAACACTTATTAAAGGGCGCCTGGGTGGCTTAGTCGGTTAAGCGGCCGACTTCGGTTCGGGTCATGATCTCACGATCCGTGAGTTCGAGCCCTGCGTCGGGCTCTGTGCTGACAGCTCAGAGCCTGGAGCCTGTTTCAGATTCTGTGTCTCCCTCTCTCTGACCCTCCCCCGTTCATGCTCTGTCTCTCTCTGTCTCAAAAATAAATAAACGTTAAAAAAATAAAAATAAATTAAAAAAAAACACTTATTAAAATAGTCATAGGGAAATTATACAACTTGATTGAATGTATCTATGAAAGAAACAAACAAAAAAGTCTACAGCTAACATACCTAATGGTAAAAAACTAAACATTCTGCTCCTAAGATCAAGTTATATCAGTGAAAATAAGAAAAGATAAAGGGGACAAAAACATCCTACATGGAGAGAAGGAAAATGGTTTTAGATGCAGGCAGTAAAATTGTTTGAGTAGAAAATTCTACAGTATATATCAAAGGCTACTAGACTAAAAGTCCATAAAATGAGTTAGCAAGTTTGAGGATCTAAGGTCAATATGCAAAAATTGGTTGTATTTCTATATGTTATCTACAATCGGGAACTGAAATTTTAAAAATCAGTATTCAAAAGAGCATAAATTTGAATTAGGGATATATCTGAGATAAAATGTACAATATCTGTACATGGCAAACTATTTCTGAAAGTAGTTAAGAAACCTACATAAATGAAGTAATACATTGTATTCATAGATTGGATGTTTTAATATTGTTAAGATGTCAGTTCTCCTCAAATTCATCTACAGATTCAATGCAATCTCAACCCAAATAACATTTTTTTAGAAGCAGACTATTTCTTTTATTTTTTTTAAGTTTATTTATCTTGAGAGAGAGAGAGAGAGAGAGAGAGCAGGGGAGGGGCAGAGGGAGAGTGAGAGCAAGAGAATCCCAAGCAGGCTCTGCACCATCATCACAGAGCCTAATGTGGAGCTCGAACCTGTGAACTAAGACATGACCTAAGCCAAAATCAAGAGTCAGACACTCAACCAACTAAGCCACCCAGCCACCCCTAGCAGCAGACTATTTTTAAAATTTGCATGGAAATGCAAAATACATCATGCAAAAAAAGCAGCCCTAGAAGATGAACCAAGTTGGGGGGCTCACAACATTGGATTCCAATATTTGGTATAAAAATGCAGTAGTAAAGACAGCACAGTAGTGGTGGAGAGACAGTCAAAAAGATCAACAGGACAGAGAGAAAAAGTCCAGAAGTATACCCACACATATTAAGACAACTGAGTTTTGACACACACCCCCACCAAAAAAGAAAAACTGAACATACTAAGTATAGGTAAGAATGTGATGAGAATGGAACTCTCATGGTGTGAGTGTAAAATGGTACAATCAATTTGGAAAGAGTTTGGCCATTTCTTTAAAAAAAAAAAAGTAAATATTCACCTATCCTATGATACAGTTGTTGTATTCACAGGAGTAAAAGCATATGTTTGCATGAAAAATGGACAAGTATACTCACAGCAGCTTTATTGGGAATAGCTAGAAGAAAACTCAAATGTCCATTGAGTGACTAGATAAACAGATTGTGGTACATCCATACAATGGAATAGTATTCAACAATGCAAAGCAGCAAGCTATTGATACATACAAATACATGTGTGGAAGTCAAAATAATTAGGCTGAGTGAAAGAAGTCAGAAAAAAGAATCCTTACATGATACTTAGAAAATATAAACATTATAACCATAATGACAGAAAGCAGACCACTGGTTGCCTGGGGTTGGAAAGTGGGCTGGTAAAAAGAGGCAAGAGGTAGTCACGAGTAATTTTTTTGGTTGCCAGATATACAACATTTTCATTATCTTTGTTAGTTATACTGGATATACATGTATCAAAATGTATCAATTTGTGTATCATATTTTAAATATTTATAGCCTACTCTATGTCAAGTATATTTCGACACAATTCTAAAATGGAAGAATGGGAAGAGGCAATGTGAAAATAAAGAAAATTCAGATCTTTCTTCAGCATCTCTCTTAGTCTCTTTTACACCTCCCTTCACTCAATAAACATGTAACATGGACATCAGTGTTCCTGGCATCAGGGAGAACTGGATGTGATTCACATTTATTCCTCTCATTAATTTTATACTTTTGAAATTGGTTTAATCTCCCTGAATCTGCTTTTCCAACTTTACATAAATAGAATCTGCTACTCCAACTAATATGTGAAAACATACCCACCAGAAAGAACTGTTAAGAAGCCATAACAAAATAATTTACATAGAGCCTCCCACTCAACAGTATCCTGAGTAAGTTTTATTCCAGTGATGATAAGCAAATTTAATTATTTGTTGGGGATACTTTCATGACTTGCTTCCTTTCCAAACACTGTTCTGTTCTGTAATCCAAGAAAAATGTCTGTCTAATTGCATATTTCAGTTATATACCATCATCTAACAAAAAAAGATTAATGAAAAGCCTCCTCTACTCCCCCAAGGAAATGTTAAGCTCTAGGATGGAAATTTAAGTTATAAAGTACAATGCATTTTAAATGTGAAAGTCATTTATCTTTATTCAGTTCAAATTTCTTTTAATCATATTGAAAATGATTGTTCCCTTTCTCTATCTCCATACTCAAATCAATTTATGTACAGTTAGCTTTATAGTTCAGGAAGACAGTGGAATAACTGTTACATGAATAACACTTAGCAATTTGAGATCTTACCAATTAACATGCTAAACTTATTAAAGTACCACTCTGGACCTTTACGCATTATTACTACCAAACATAACTGTTGTATGTCAGTGTGTAAAATGTAAATGAGCTAAATAAAAGTAATCACAAAAGATAAATTCCAAATAAGCACAGTTAGTTAGAATACATTCTGTTTAGTTCAGAATTATTTTGCATTGAAAGGGCACAAATAAGATTTCTTTCTTCTAGTCAAATTGATAGGAAGTCCTGTCTACTTAATTCTCAAAGGAAATATGCCCTTGTTAGTGAATAATTTGCATTCCCGTTTTTGATTTACCTAAATAAACTGCAAGCCTAACGGACTGCTATCAACAGAAGAAACTCATCTAAAGCAGGAATATAAAGTAGATCTAAGGAATCCTTGAACTTGAAATGCTTAAAAATGTGAGTGTGTGTAAATTAAGGACTATAAGGTGAGTGATAGTCCCAAACAAGTTCTGAAATATTTAACTGTCACTGGTAATAATTTATAAAGTAGGTATATAGACATTTGCCTGATAGATCTGAGGGGCATGTTAATGGAGTACAATGAAGACAGATAGCTCTATTCTGGTCCCACTGAGCAGACAGCCACCTCCTGAAACACTTCTCAGCCAAAGCACATCAATCTCGCCATGATGGCTGCTCAGATTAGACAGGGGGGCATACTCCTGTGAATCTTAAAAGGCCATTTCTGTCTCTTGTGAAGTTGTTTAACTTTGTTTTCATTTTATGGAGCCTGGCTGAGCTCTAACACACACAGGACTTGACAGATCGACTTTTTATAAAATACCTGGGAAAGAGTGATTTTTACTGAAACATAAATTACAAATTTCGCAGAATAAACTGAACTTGGCATTAACTTGAGAGACTATAAGATGGCATTTATTATTTATTACCTTTTTCATAGATTATTTATAGGTAGATTCATATTTTTGTGATATTATTTGATTTGTTATAATTCAGAATGTGAAACCTGACGGGAGGAAGGCCAACTTTGCACAGTAAATGTTTAATTATTTTGAAACCTAATTCATATGGTTTATGAACCACTTGGAATTATTAGGCCACCCCGAGGAAAACATCAAATAACTGTTCCTGGACAGTCGATAAGATGATGATTTGATATGCTGGAGGCAACTCTCAAACGCATTGCTGTCATTCTTTATTCAGTATCATGCCCAACAGTGACATAACACAAAATGTGGTTTCCTTGTATTTTCCTGAAATGATTGGTTTCTAGGATTTGTAAACCTGCAGCAGTGTAAAGTCAAAGTAAACAATACCAATGTTCAAACTATGTCCATAAATTTGTATCTAAAAACAAGTACAATCTATTATTAAAGATACCATCAACAGGATACCAGACGGTGCCGCTCAGAAATCAAAATGTTTTTTGTTTGATTGTTTTGACTACTAAACACAATTGTTCAGACTCAATCACTTTTTTTTTAAATACTGCTACAAAATTTCTACATTCCTAGGAGACTGAAGGCTTTTGCCATAAATTTTGCGAGTCTCTCAAATAAGGGATGGGTTCCCGGCTCAATGCTGATCGCTGGAGAATGAGAATGACCTTCAGAGAATGATTTTGTGTTCCACAACATCTTATCACGTATCAGTACCTAGTGTCACTTTTTTAGCCTCTGTCTTCATGACTCCCCCTCTGTGTGCACTAGCTTCTTTGTCTGTCAAGCTCAGGCCTGTCTTGTTTCTAGTCCATTCGAGAGCAGTAAGGGCTCAAACTGCCCATATTTCACCTTCTCAGGCAGGTCATTACTGCATCTTGCCTTCTATTATCATGACGTAGGACACAAGGCACCAAGGATAACCAGTACCTCTGAGGTGAGACACAACAGTGGAAACGCAGATGCTGAGTACTCTGTCCCAACAGCCTCAGTCCAGCCCTACTTCTACTCTCACCCTTGGATTCCTTAATCCCCAACTCAGACCCAACTATTGTTTTCTCACCTCCCCTTGAGTGTCTGCACCAGTAACTAAACTCATGCTTTGGTTTCTTGTGAATGTGAGAGCCTGCCAGGATCTTCTCTTTGCCCAATGGCTAGAATTCTACCTCCCTACTACCTTAGCATGGCACTTTGCAGTGTCTTCCCAGGACAAACTCCAAATTTCAAATACTGTCTGACAAGACTGCACACATGACCCAAGATAACTTCTCCCCATATGACAGAATGCTCTTTGAACCTCTAGTGTTGATCATTAGCACCCTGAACTGAACATATTTGCCTCCTCTCCCACCAACATCCACCTGAGTGTGTCATTTTATATGATTCCTGAGATCATTTGTTTGATGGCTGTCTGCTCCATGAGCCCAAGGACTTGTATTTTTCTGCTCCCTATTTTTTTCCCAGAACTTAGCACAGAACATGGCATATGGTAGGTGTTCCCTAAAAGTGTGGAAAATAATGATAATATTAACTCTGGGGAAACATGAAACCTTTTCTCTCTACCCACCCCAATTGTTCAGAAGGATTAAGCAATATATGGAGATCAGATTGATTCCCAAGGAAGACCAAGGGTAGGTACATGTTCAAACATACTAAATGGGCCATATGTTCTAGAAGTTGGGTTTCAAACGGAATAAAAGAAAACCAATAAAAGTCCCATTTACATTTAGAGGTAGAAAGTTAGAAGGCAAAATTGTCTTCTTTCTAACAAGAAGAAAAATCTGGATTATATACAAATTCATATCTTCTTGAACATATTAGAGATGATTACAGAGACTTATCATTCTTTGTAGTCTGTTCCATTATGTCTGATATTTTTTGAGAATTCATATCTTATAGCTATACTTTGTTAGAAAGGTCACTAAATATGTAAATCTATTCATTCGACTGAGTATCTCCCTCAGTATATGAAAACATGACTCTTCCATACAAAAAAAAAGCATACTTTTAAAGACTCTACTCATCTGACTTAACATTACAAAAATGTAAATACATTTGCCAACGAGAGTGATACAATTATTAACTATATATTATGTATGCTATATACAGTATAGTATATAAAACATAAAATAATGCATAAATGATATATAGCATATAATATGCAATGTATAATAAATCCATGTCATGCCATCTCAGCATAAAACTATGTCCTATATAATTTACTTATATAATTTAAAAGACAGATTTACTTCTTTCATTAATGGGCATTTTTATTGGCTGGTGAACTCAGGACTTGGGTAGAAAATAGACTACACTTCCATAAAGTCAACTGAAGAGAATTTAAAGAAGGAACAATTTAAATAAGGTCTAAAACTAAGAGAAACCAACAGAAGACAGTGGACTCCATTGACTTTCGTAAACCTAAAGTGAACTGGTCCAATAAGGACAGAGTCTGTGGGAGAGAAGGGCTGCCAAAAATTAGCTATGCCTTTGGTATTCAACCACTACCAAAATACAGTCTACACGGAGGAAGAATCGAGGGAAGTCGGAAACAAACAAACAAACAAAACAGTCCTTTTTGCCCTTTGTATTAGTCTGCTAGAGCCTCCATAATGAAATACCCCAGACTGCATAGCTTAACAACAGGAATTTATTCTCTTACAATTCCGGAGACTAGAAGTCTGAGATCAAGGTGTTGGCAGAATTGCTTTCCTCTGAAACCTGCCCTGGCCTTTTTATCTGTGTACGTACATTCCTGGTGTCTCTCCCTATATATTCTTATTTCTTTTTCTTAGAAGGATACCAGTCATTTTAGATTAGGGGCCAGTCTAAGAGCCTCACTTTAAGTTAATAACTTCTTTAAAGCGTGGATCTCTTAAATACAGTCACATTCTGAGGCACAGAATGTGATGACTTCAACATATAAATTTTGTGGGGATGCAAATTCAGTCCATGACACCCTCTAATCCTTGAGTATCACTGACTGGCCAAGGCCACCTAGAGTCCAGAAGGTATAAAAATTCTGCATGCAACTCATAGAGGTCAGCCTCCTAGATAAACTCCTAGAGGTCAGCAGGTTTACATGGAGGTGGGAAATGCAAAATATTCAGCACACCTAGGTCATAACATCTGTTTCTGCAAAATTTAAAACAAACCATTTACTTTTATCATAAAAAATAAAAATATTTCATTAGTTAGTTTACTAAATATATGTTATTTCCATGTCAAACATTCTGATATCTCCATTCCCTCACAAACTATAGAGTTCTATAATTTTTCTGTTCTACTGTAAATTTCTGACAGCCAAGTTCAGTTACTTGTTCTCAATCTGTATTCTCTTTGCACCCCTGTAAAACTTGATGTAGGATATTATCTCTTCTTTAAATATTCTTTTTTTTGGGGCACCTAGGTGGCTCAGTGAGTCGAGCATCCAACTTCAGATCAGGTCACAATCTCATGGTTTGTGAGTTCAAGCCCCAGGTCAGGCTCTCTGCTGTCAGCACAGAGCCCGCTTCAGATCCTCTGTCCCCCTCACTCTCTGCCCCTCCCCCATCATGTGCTCCCTTTCTCTCTCTCTCTCTCTCTCTCTCTCTCTCTCTCTCAAAAATAGACATTTTATCAATCAATCAATACATGAATTTTTTTTTCTTTCTGACATTGCCATACTATTCAATTCTTTCCTTAAATTCTTCAAGCACAAGAGTGGTTCACCATTGTCTTCCCAATAGGCAGCTGCTATTCTGCTGAATATAAAACATAAATTTTATTCTATACAAAATATAAATTTTATCCTGGAACCTTCATAAAAAAATCAGTCTATTGGGACATTAGCTGTCAAATTCCAACACAACTGGGTAGACCCAAATTTCACATTTAAATTGTTATCTCTGATCACTAGATTTTTTGCAAAGAGCAATTTTTGAGGTTATTTAGAGTGAGTGGGGAACATATTCTTCTTAATCTTTCCCCTTTAAGCTGCTTTGAAGATTTAGTTAAGAGTGAAAAGAGATATCCTGCTGCAGTAAGGAAGAAGACAGATTTTTGTAGTCCTGTGCCATTAGTATAGGTTGACCATGCCTCAGTGAATAAAGTAGCTGAGAAGTAAGATATTGGTGGGCATATATGCTGTCCAGCTTCTGAGCAAAAAGGGACAGGAAGTGGCTACTGCAGCAGCTCAGAATACATTTTGGAAGTTTACCAAGTCTTGGACAGGAACACATGGCAGCAAAGCAAATCTGTTAATAGACTGAATAAATTTTAACTTCACAGTTCTAGAGAATGATTTTGGATTCACTGTCATCCTAAAAAAAATAGAGACTAGAAGGTTAGTTCTATTTTTTGTTGTTTTGTTTTTTAAATCTGTGCCAAGAACTGTCTTGAGAAGCAATTAACATTCCTCTAGCCAGAGCTGGACCTGAAAGACGGGAGGTAATTTTTCTAAGTTTACACAGCTAAAATATTTAGTGTCAATTTTGACTGTAAAGCTCAATGTATTTTCCCTCATCTTCTGCTTTCTTACAGAAATACATAGGATTATTTCAAAGCTATTACATTTTCTCTTTCTTTTGTTTTAATAATTCATCTTTCAAATGGCAACACTATCTTCTTTGTATGATTTTCATGCAGCGATAGGGGAGCTATATAATGGAGCCATTCTTAAATGCTAGTCATTTTTTAAATTAAAAATCAGACAAGACTCTCCCTCTTAGCAAGATCTTAGCAAGATAAGCGTGTGGGCACACATTAGAGACGGCAGTCATAAGAACAAAAGGAAAGGAAAGAAAAGTGATTGTTCATAGGACCAGCAGACCAACTCTCTGAGGAATTAGTGAAGAAAAGCATGAGCTGGTAGAGGACATTCAGGGTATACTAAGAAGTCAAAAGCCACAAAAGAGACAGTAGTTAGAAGTCTCAAAAACATTATGTCAGGAACAGTGTATGACAGACAACTTGTCCCCTTTAATGCTTGTATAATCCTAACATTTTATCATTTAACAGGGCATTGAAATTGATTTTTTTTAACTAATCTCATTGTTTTTCTTTGTAAAATGGATTAGTAGGGAGATGGAACATTTTAAGATGTTTAATTTCCATTTGCATTCTGGCTCTATATATCATTAAAGATATAACATAAAAAAAAGACATGATGTATGCAATATACTATTCTGTGATATTAAACCACAATTCTTATGTTTGGTAGTTGTTTGTGGAAATGCAAAAAATAATATATGTGCACAGATATACTGGTCTTATGCTAAAGAGCAAATCATTTCTTGGTGGCTGGAGCTTTCTTCAGAAATATTAAATCTCTAAAAAAGATATAATATTCCCACTTTTGCATTTACTTCCTTCCACTGGAATTCCTCAAAATAGTAACAATCACTAACCTTAATTCAATGTTTAATGTTGAGTTACAAACTGTTCTAAGTGCTCTATGTGTATTATTTCATTTAATTCTGACAACTCAATGAGGTCGGTCTTATATTCCCTTTAGAGATGAAGGAACTGAGTCAAAAGAAGGGACTTTCCCAAAGTTATGTAGATAGTAAGTGAGAAAACTGTACCCAAGCCTACACAGTCTAATCCCAGAAACCACATTTTTATTTACTGCTCTGCCTCTATCATGCAGAATATAAAAGTACTGGAAAGAACAGTGCTCTAAAGAACTGAGAGACAAAAAAATTTTATGCATATGAAAAACTGAACATTTTATGCAAATCAAAAATTGCTGAAACATTTAAAAATAAATTGTCTCATGCATAATCATTAAGAAGATAAACAATAAAGTAGAGGGGCGCCTAGGTGGCTCAGTCAGTTAAGAGTC
This sequence comes from Leopardus geoffroyi, assembly GCF_018350155.1. Taxonomy (NCBI): domain Eukaryota; kingdom Metazoa; phylum Chordata; class Mammalia; order Carnivora; family Felidae; genus Leopardus; species Leopardus geoffroyi. The sequence continues at coordinate 24,093,804 of NC_059333.1, forward strand.
CAACTGTATTTCAGCTCAGGTCATGATCTCACAGTCGGTGAGTCTGAAACCCACATTGGGTTCTCCACTAACAGCACAGAGCCTGCTTGTGATTCTCTCTTCACTCTTCCTCTCTCTCTGCCCCTCCCCTGCTGGCATGTGCACACACACACTCTCTCTCTCTCTCCCAAAATAAATAAACTTAAAAAAAAAAGATAAACAATAAAGTAGAAAGCATACTTCCTGATTCCTGAAAAATCTCTTCCTGATTCTCAGAACAGAAACTATCAATGGTGTTATGAGGTGAAATGTATTCCCCGAAAATTCTTATGCTGAAACTCCAAGCCCCAGTACCTCACAATGTAACTGTATTTGGAGATGGGACCTTTTAACCTGAAGTGAGTTTAAGTGAGGTCAATGGGGCGGACGGACCCTATTCCAACCCGACTGATGTCCTTATAACAAGAGGAAATTAGGACACACAAGAGAGAGAGCAAAGACTTGTGCACACAGAGAAAATGTCATGCAAGGACACAAGAAGGTGGGCATTGCAAAGCCAAGGAGAGAGGCCTAAGAAGAAACCAATCTTACCTACACCTTGAATTCAAACTCCTAGCCTCCAGAACTGTGAGAAAATTAATTTCTGTTGTGGTATGGCAGCCCCAGAAAAGTAATACAAATAGCTTACCAGAAATAAAATTATTTCCAGATTTTCTAATTGTTAGGTAGGTGCAAACATAGACAGTGATAGAATAAAACTTACAAGTCTTAAAATGACAAGTATTAGAATATGATGAAATTGTTACATAAAGCACTGGTGGTGCTAATTACTTGCCAATTTCTATTCTAATCTAGGTCACCCTCATAATTAGGGTTAGCATTATATTAAATGCAAATGTATATCTTTGTTTTTAATTTAGCAAAAGAAAATAAGTAATTTTGCAAGTGATTAAATGTTACTGTAAATACAGTTTCAATTGCTGCCTGATGTTCATATTAATGGACTTAATGTAATTACTTAAACAATCAGGTATATTTTAAATCTAGACCACATTCTCTTTTTTTTATGATTATTGATAACACTGCAGTGAACATTTTTCTATAAAAAACTTTGCATATGTAGACTTACTTCCTTTAGTTAGATTGCTAGAAGTAGAAATGGCGGATTTATGGACATGAACATTTTAAAGCATCTTGAGATATACTGTCAAAGGATTTCTGAAGACTGATACCAACTCATAATCTTTTCCTATGTGGTGGGATTATTTCATTTCTCCTAACCAAAACTAGCCTTGCGTCTGCTTCTGATAAGACGAAGTCTATATTCTGTCTTGGCAAAATAAAACAATCTTCGTAAAAATTATGCCTGTGGATATTTAAAATAAACTGTCATGTACATGTGAAACAAAATAAAATAAAATGCCCATTATATATTAAATATATTGAAAGTCTAAATATTGGGATAATTTTATTATCAAATTTCACTTAAAAATCAAGCTCTTGTATTTTCAATCTGAGGTTAGACATTAAATCTATAAAATTTGTATTTTATATATATTATATATAATACATATTTAATATATATTTATGCATATAATGTATACTTACATATAAATATATATGGTATATATTTATATATATTTTATTAAATATATATATATAATCTTTTTCAGGCAAAGCTACTTATAAATTTTTCAAAATATTTTGGGAAATAAAAAAGATGTAATTATTTGTCTAGTCACAGCAGCTTTGCACTTCTGTAAAGACTAACACCGCATCTTACTTTTGAAACTGTAACCTCTCTGAGAACTTCAACTTTTTGAACATAAAATTCTCATCTGCATGTTTATCTGACTGGGATAGCCTACTACAATTACCTCTTTGATATGCATTCAAGTGTTCCCTATCTCCATTCTATACTTGCCATTAAATTCACAGAATTTTACTTAAATTATCACAAACATGTCACCAAGTATCCTATACTGCAGGGACAGTTAGGGTCTTTTGCTGACTTTTAAATTACTTTGGCCCGATCATGGACTTCAAGACTATGATTCTGAAAACTTGTCTGTCAACACCTAAAGTAGGTCTGAAAGTGATCTGATTGTATCTGTAACAAATAGATACGTTTCCAAATAATTACTTGATTTATAATCAGTTAATTAAAAATGTTATAAAGCATTTCATTCCTTGTTTCTCATAGTTTTCATTTTGCTTTACAAGCGTATGTACTTTCTCTCAAATTCCAGACATTTAATTAAAGTCCTCCTTTAAACTGTCCATACACATACTTAACATAAAACATTACATTTTAATCACAATGAGTAAAGTCTCTGTGGTGCAATTCTTTTATTGAAGATACAACGGAAACTATTTTCCTAGGCATAACTAATTCTCTATAGAGCTTATTTTTGGTATGCTTTATTACAGTTGTCAAAGAGTATGAGCCACCTGAATTGGTTTGCTATTGTTACCTAGCTTGATATTACCTCTGGGGTTGTAATTAATTCAGATCTGTGTAAGCTATTCCCACACTTGATTAAAAAAACCACACAAACATATTGTTCTCTCTTTTTAATCTTCCTAGTCATATGTCAAAATAAGGAAAAGTAAATTTTGCTTGTTTTTCAGTTTGTATATCTATTAATGTACTATATATATATATACATATATATATATATAACTATATAATGCAAAAAAAAACCTTTACTGAATTATTAACATACTGTAACAATTAAAATGGTATATTTTAAGCACATCATATGGCATATTTCTTGATATTTACGTTACATATACTCTTAAGAACTATTAATTAAGAATATCACAATAATAAAGTTTTTGTGAAATTTTACTTATGGAATGAATTACATCAGTCTTTCGTGTACTGCATACTATAAACTCATATTTATAATTTCATGCTTGCCAAAATTTCCAGGCCTCTAAATGTATAAGGATATATTCCTCAACCTGGGAAATCTATGGTACAATAAAAACACTACACATACCCATTCTGTCAAAATAAAACTATCTGCCATATTAAAACTCTTAAAAACTGGGGAGCCTTGGGGCGCCTGGGTGGCGCAGTCGGTTAAGCGTCCGACTTCAGCCAGGTCACGATCTCGCGGTCCGTGAGTTCGAGCCCCGCGTCAGGCTCTGGGCTGATGGCTCAGAGCCTGGAGCCTGCTTCCGATTCTGTGTCTCCCTCTCTCTCTGCCCCTCCCCCGTTCATGCTCTGTCTCTCTCTGTCCCAAAAATAAATAAACGTTGAAAAAAAAAATTAAAAAAAAAAAAAACTGGGGAGCCTATGTGGCTCAGTTGGTTAAGCATTCAACGTCAAATCAGGCCATGATCTTGTGGTTTGTGATTCAAGCCCCACATGGAGCTGTCTGCTGTCAGCACAGAGCCCACTTTGGATCCTCTGTCCACCCCCCTCTGCTCCTCCCCCGCGAAAATAAATAAATACTAAAAAAAAAACCACCTTAAAAATACTAAATTCTAAGGAGTGCTACCATTCATGTTTAAATAGGACAAGAGCAAAATTAAAACCATTTAGAATATATCTATGACATATTTGATATTATGAAGTATGGTTCTTTTTATCTCCAATAAGAATTAAGGTCTGTGAAACAGCTATTATCTTTAGATTTTTAAAACATTGAAGAAGAAATATAACAAATGATAACCTTTCATAACTGTAAAAGAATATTTACCAATGTTTACACTAGATTTTTTAATTCTTACCTTCCTGAGTAACTCCAGTATTATGAAGATAAAACCATGGCCTTTTAGGGGTATGTGGGTGGCTTACTCACTTGAGCTTTTGACTCTTGATTTTGGCTCAGGTCATGATCCCCTGGTCAGGACCCCAGGCTCATGGGATGGAACCATGCATCGGGCTCCACACTAAGCATGGAGCTTGCTTGAGATTCTCTCTCTCTCTCTCTCTCTCTCTCTCTCTTTCTCTCTTTCTCTCCCTCCCTCCCTCTGCCCTTCTCCCCACACACTCTCTCTCTAAAATAAAAAAAAATAATAAATTAAAAAAAAATAATGGCCTCTTATACCTAAGGGATGTTTAAAAACACATGTTGGAAATGGGAATTTTTTTTGTATTAAAGCCACAGAGTTTGATCCTATTCTTCCCTTGGATACTGATCCCTTAGGATCAAATTATAGAAGTGTATAATCACTAAAAGCAAAAGATGCAGTTTTCATATGAATAGAGCACTAATGTTAAGCTAAAAGAAAAAATAAATGCCATTTATTGTCCATAAGACATTTGGCACACTTTGGATCAGCTTGAAAATGTAATCTGTCATGGTCTTAGTTTGGGTGGCTATCATTGAATCCCACGGACTGGGTATCTTAAACAATAGAAACTAATTTTTCCCAGTTCTGGAGGCTGGAAAGTCCAAGATCAAGGTGACTGTTAAATGTTAGTATTTTCTTTATGTCTACCATGACTATATTCTGATTTTAATAAGCCAGTTCCTAACTCCATGCTTTCAGATTTTAATTGATTTCGTAGAAGGGATCCTGCATCAAATCTGAAGAAGTAAACTGTTAACTATTTGATGAACACAGAATGCTTTAGAAGCAGATTTAATTTGTGCCAGTAAAGCTGTCCTAAACATTTATATTGGGCTTACAGTTAGCTACTGCTTAAATTAAATAGTATTTGTATACACACCTGGCCCATTGTCTAACACATAGTGAGAACTGAAGAAATAACAGGTTTGACTCTTACTTTTCTCTTCATGTTATAGTTGAGACTTTTCTATTCCAGATGAATAAACTTCGTAGCTGGTAATACTGTACTTAGAAATATCACCTGAGGAGCACCTGGGTGACTCAGTCGGTTAAGCCTCTAACTGTTGATTTTTGTGGGATCGGGCCCTGTGTCCAGCTCTGCAATGGTGGTGTAAGACTGCTTAGGATTTGCTTTCTCTCTCTCTCTCTCTGCCCCTCCTCTGCTTGCACAATCACACTCTCACTTTTAAGTAAATGTAAAAAACTAAATGTCATCTGAGATGTTATTAAAATGTGTGTTGTTGCTCTTGGGAAAGACGTGATATGGAAAAGTGATTACCTATTGGATTTGGAGTTAGATCTGGATTCAGTTTTGGGGTCTGTATATATTAGTTCTAAGATCCTAGATGAATTATTTAATATTTTAGAACTCAGGTTCTGCGTCTCTAAATTATAATAATAGTAATGCTTGCTAACACTGTTCTGACAATAAAACCCTTGGGAGCTAGACAAGAGCAGTGAAAGGAGTGCCCTGAGGCAGAGTCCCAAGTCCTTCAAGGGAAATGATAGAGACATAAACTAGAGGTGAGGATGGTGACAAATAAGCTACATATTAAAACCTGGAGAGTACAACATCCTGATGTTGTGGCTTCCAAGACCTTGGGGCTGACAGACCAAAGTGCCACAGGTGCGGAACCAGCACTTGCCTCCCCCATCCCTGCCCCTGGGTAACCCCCAGACTCATTACAATGTATTTGCATTGAGGAACCACCTTGCCCAATGGAGAAAGGCTGCTGTGACTATTCCTACAAACCTTCCCAACCTGTGGGAGGAGTTTCCCAAATGATTGGAAGCAGCCTCCATTTGAGACCACCCCACTGGACGTTAACAGCTCCTCCCAGCCCAGAGAGACCCAATAGCATCCAACCTCAAAATGACCTAGGGGCTGGCTCCACCTTGCAGAACCTGCCTGCTCTCCCATCTTGAGAATACCTTCCCTTTAATGAACTGCTGTGTGCCTGCTACTTTCCTCCTCACTGTTTTTATTTTGAGAGCAGGTCCCCTCCTAAATGTTTTGTTGGGGAATCCAAGGACCAAGACCTCCATTCACACGCAACGCAGATTCTCTCACCCATAACAAAAATATCAATCTGTACACATTTCTTACCACAATGCCTGTATATTGTAAATGCATTAGTAAATCTATTTTTATTAGAAAGATTTAAACCACTCCTCATCATATCCCACAATTTTATTCTTTTCTACCATAGTCATAATTTGGGCTGTATTGTAGCACTTCTTAAACTCTCTGCACTAAAGGACCTTTAAAAAATATATCTGATACTCTTGCAATATACACACACAAAAAAGTGTCACTGCAACAAACTTACTTGTTTTTAAATACTGACTTTTCATTTTTTGTACTTACCCTGCAGCTGACTTTAACTAGCAGTTTGCAGATACACAGTGCTGCTCTATGGGCTACACTTTGAGTAGCATACACTATATTATCTCATCACAGATACTGTATACCGTAAACTTTAAATTATTTATTAAATTAAAAAATGAAATTATACACCCTTATGTCTTCTATAGTTATACATGTTAGTTTCATTTAATTTGCTTTAGAACACAAGTTCATGACCGAACTTTCTGAATCCTTCCTAATGAGTTGATACTGTTTCCCATGTCCTATATAGTTCATGGTTAGGTAAAATGTGACTTAGCTATAATGACATGAATTATTTTACTTGTTTATATTACAATACTTTAATTACTTTCACACTCTGAGTTATTAAATGTGGCTTTTTATGTCCTGGCAATTTCATTAAGTACCTTCAAACTATACCACAAGACTAAGAGAATAATTATGGCCCTCTTTGCAAATGTAAGTAGTCCTTGTAAAATATTTGTTAGGGGAGATCTTTATTGGATAAATGATTGTTGGCATGGCTGGTGGAGTATTTTTTTGGATGAACTTCCAGTTCCACATGCTTAGAGATAATCAATAGCTGAAAATAAAATTTAACAATAAATGCTATTTCATATTCTCAGCTGGTTTTCCTAGCTTTTCTGTGTCATTTATTATTTTGAATGGTTACTCTGGATTTTACTTGTCTAAGCATTTATGAACATAATGTTTATGTCGGCATTAGATATTTGGTATGATTTTTCTATTCCTTGTGTCAACATAATTATATTTAAAACTTCATTTCACTATGATTGTAATATAAAAATTGAGTTTATAATAGAGTATACTGCAATACTTACACAATGTTTGAACTATGTTTCAAAGTATATATATATATATATATATATATATATATTTTTTTTTTTTTTTTTAAGCAAAAAGGCACATTAACTTTTCTCTGAATGGTGCCAACTTTCTGCTTTTCTTGTTGTTTCCCATTACTTCCTCTGAAAAGCAATTTGAATTATAGCTAAGGTATGAGAATAATAAAGTGAACCTTACAGTGTTCACTCTTCATAAATTCCTATTAAAAAACATCATTTGGGAGGAGGAGGGAAGATGGCGGCATAGGAGGACGCTGGGCTCACCGCGCATCCTGCTGATCACTTAGATTCCACCTACACCTGCCTAAATAACCCAGAAAACCGCCAGAGGATTAGCAGAACGGAGTCGCTGGAGCCAAGCGCAGACTGAGGCCCACAGAAGAGGGTAGGAAGGGCGGCAAGGCGGTGCGCGCTCCACGGACTGGCGGGAGGGAGCTGGGGCGGAGGGGCGGCTCGCCGGCCAAGCAGAGCCCCCGAGTCTGGCGGGCAAAAGCGGAGGGGCCTAACGGACTGTGTTCCGACAGCAAGCGCGACTTAGCGTCTGGAGGGTCATAAGTTAACAGCTCTGCTCGGAAAGCGGGAAGGCTGGAGGACAAAGGGAGGGAGAGCTGCTGAGCCCCCGGACGACAGAGCTCAGTTTGGTGGGGAACAAAGGCGCTCGCCAGCGCCATCTCCCCCGCCCATCCCCCAGCCAAAATCCCAAAGAGAACCAGTTCCTACCAGGGAACTTCCTTGCTCGCGCAAACACCCAACTCTGTGCTTCTGCGGAGGAGCCAAACCTCCGGCAGCGGATCTGACTCCCTCCCGCTGCCACGGGGCCCCTCCTGAAGTGGATCACCTAAGGAGAAGCGAGCTAAGCCTGCCCCTCCTGCCCCTGTGCACCTTGCCTACCCACCCCAGCTAATACGCCAGATCCCCAGCATCACAAGCCTGGCAGTGTGCAAGTAACCCAGACGGGCCACGCCACCCCACAGTGAATCCCGCCCCTAGAAGAGGGGAAGAAAAAGCACACACCAGTCTGACTGTGGCCCCAGCGGTGGGCCGGGGGCAGACATCAGGTCTGACTGCTACTCCGCCCACCAACTCCAGTTATACACCACAGCACAGGGGAAGTGCCCTGCAGGTCCTCACCACGCCAGGGACTATCCAAAATGACCAAGCGGAAGAATTCCCCTCAGAAGAATCTCCAGGAAATAACAACAGCTAATGAGCTGATCAAAAAGGATTTAAATAATATAACAGAAAGTGAATTTAGAATAATAGTCATAAAATTAATCGCTGGGCTTGAAAACAGTATAGAGGACAGCAGAGAATCTCCTGCTACAGAGATCAAGGGACTAAGGAACAGTCACGAGGAGCTGAAAAACGCTTTAAATGAAATGCAAAACAAAATGGAAACCACCATGGCTCGGATTGAAGAGGCAGAGGAGAGAATAGGTGAACTAGAAGATAAAGTTATGGAAAAAGAGGAAGCTGAGAAAAAGAGAGATAAAAAAATCCAGGAGTATGAGGGGAAAATTAGAGAACAAAGTGATACACCGAAAAGAAATAATATACGCATAATTGGTATCCCACAGGAGGAAGAGAGAGGGAAAGGTGCTGAAGGGGTACTTGAAGAAATAATAGCTGAGAACTTCCCTGAACTGGGGAAGGAAAAAGGCATTGAAATCCAAGAGGCACAGAGAACTCCCTTCAGACGGAACTTGAATCGATCTTCTGCACGACATATCATAGTGAAACTGGCAAAATACAAGGATAAAGAGAAAATTCTGAAAGCAGCAAGGGGTAAACGTGCCCTCACATATAAAGGGAGACCTATAAGACTCGTGACTGATCTCTCTTTTGAAACTTGGCAGGCCAGAAAGAATTGGCACGAGATTTTCAGTGTGCTAGACAGAAAAAATATGCAGCCGAGAATCCTTTATCCAGCAAGTCTGTCATTTAGAATAGAAGGAGAGATAGAGGTCTTCCCAAACAAACAAAAACTGAAGGAATTTGTCACCACTAAACCAGCCCTACAAGAGATCCTAAGGGGGACCCTGTGAGACAAAGTACCAGAGACAACACTACAAGCATAAAACATACAGACATCACAATGACTCTAAACCCGTATCTTTCTATAATAACACTGAATGTAAATGGATTAAGTGCGCCAACCAAAAGATATAGGGTATCAGAATGGATAAAAAAAACAAGACCCATCTATTTGCTGTCTACAAGAGACTCATTTTAGACCTGAGGACACCTTTAGATTGAGAGTGAGGGGATGGAGAACTATTTATCATGCTACTGGAAGCCAAAAGAAAGCTGGAGTAGCCATTCTTATATCAGACAAACTAGACTTTAAATTAAAGGCTGTAACAAGAGATGAAGAAGGACATTATATAATAGTTACAGGGTCTATTCATCAGAAAGAGCTAACAATTATAAATGTCTATGCGCCGAATACCGGAGCCCCCAAATATATAAAACAACTACTCATAAACATAAGCAACCTTATTGATAAGAATGTGGTAATTGCAGGGGACTTTAACACCCCACTTACAGAAATGGATAGATCATCTAGACACACGGTCAATAAAGAAACGAGGGCCCTGAATGAGACATTGGATCAGATGGACTTGACAGATATATTTAGAACTCTGCATCCCAAAGCAACAGAATATACTTTCTTCTCGAGTGCACATGGAACATTCTCCAAGATAGATCATATACTGGGTCACAAAACAGCCCTTCATAAGTTCACAAGAATTGAAATTATACCATGCATACTTTCAGACCACAATGCTATGAAGCTTGAAATCAACCACAGGAAAAAGTCTGGAAAACCTCCAAAGCATGGAGGTTAAAGAACACCCTACTAACGAATGAGTGGGTCAACCAGGCAATTAAAGAAGAAATTAAAAAATATATGGAAACAAACGAAAATGAAAATACAACAATCCAAACGCTTTGGGACACAGCGAAGGCAGTCCAGAGAGGAAAATACATTGCAATCCAGGCCTATCTCCAGAAACAAGAAAAATCCCAAATACAAAATCTAACAGCACACCTAAAGGAAATAGAAGCAGAACAGCAAAGACACCCCAAACCCAGCAGAAGAAGAGAAATAATAAAGATCAGAGCAGAAATAAACAATATAGAGTCTAAAAAAACTGTAGAGCAGATCAACGAAACCAAGAGTTGGTTTTTTGAAAAAATAAACAAAATTGACAAACCTCTAGCCAGGCTTCTCAAAAAGAAAAGGGAGATGACCCAAATAGATAAAATCATGAATGAAAATGGAATTATTACAACCAATTCCTCAGAGATACAAACAATTATCAGGGAATACTATGAAAAATTATATGCCAACAAATTGGACAACCTGGAAGAAATGGACAAATTCCTGAACACCCACACTCTTCCAAAACTCAATCAGGAGGAAATAGAAAGCTTGAACAGACCCATAACCAGCGAAGAAATTGAATCGGTTATCAAAAATCTCCCAACAAATAAGAGTCCAGGACCAGATGGCTTCCCAGGGGAGTTCTACCAGACGCTTAAAGCAGAGATAATACCTATCCTTCTCAAGCTATTCCAAGAAATAGAAAGGGAAGGAAAACTTCCAGACTCATTCTATGAAGCCAGTATTACTTTGATTCCTAAACCACACAGAGACCCAGTGAAAAAAAGAACTACCGGCCAATATCCCTGATGAATATGGATGCAAAAATTCTCAATAAGATACTAGCAAATCGAATTCAACGGCATATAAAAAGAATTATTCACCATGATCAAGTGGGATTCATTCCTGGGATGCAGGGCTGGTTCAACATTCGCAAATCAATCAACGTGATACATCACATTAACAAAAAAAAAAGAGAAGAACCATATGATCCTGTCAATCGATGCAGAAAAGGCCTTTGACAAAATCCAGCACCCTTTCTTAATAAAAACCCTTGAGAAAGTCGGGATAGAAGGAACATACTTAAAGATCATAAAAGCCATTTATGAAAAGCCCACAGCTAACATCACCCTCAGCGGGGAAACACTGAGAGCTTTTTCCCTGAGATCAGGAACACGACACAACCGCTGTTGTTTAACATAGTGCTGGAAGTTCTAGCATCAGCAATCAGACAAAAGGAAATCAAAGGCATCAAAATTGGCAAAGATGAAATCAAGCTTTCGCTTTTTGCAGATGACATGATATTATACATGAAAAATCCGATAGACTCCGCCAAAAGTCTGCTAGAATTGATACATGAATTCAGCAAAGTTGCAGGATACAAAATCAAGGTACAGAAATCAGTTGCATTCTTATACACTAACAATGAAGCAACAGAAAGACAAATAAAGAAACTGATCCCATTCACAATTGCACCAAGAAGCATAAAATACCTAGGAATAAATCTAACCAAAGATGTAAAGGATCTGTATGCTGAAAACTATAGAAAGCTTATGAAGGTAATTGAAGAAGATATAAAGAAATTGAAAGACATTCCCTGCTCATGGATTGGAAAAATAAATATTGTCAAAATGTCAATACTACCCAAAGCTATCTACACATTCAATGCAATCCCAATCAAAATTGCACCAGCATTCTTCTCGAAACTAGAACAAGCAATCCTAAAATTCATATGGAACCACAAAAGGCCCCGAATAGCCAAAGGAATTTTGAAGAAGAAGACCAAAGCAGGAGGCATCCCAATCCCAGACTTTAGCCTCTACTACAAAGCTGTCATCATCAAGACAGCATGGTATTGGCACAAAAACAGACACATAGACCAATGGAATAGAATAGAAACCCCAGAACTAGACCCACAAACGTATGGCCAACTCATCTTTGACAAAGCAGGAAAGAACATCCAATGGAAAAAAGACAGTCTCTTTAACAAATGGTGCTGGGAGAACTGGACAGCAACATGCAGAAGGTGGAAACTAGACCACTTTCTCACACCATTCACAAAAATAAACTCAAAATGGATAAAGGACCTGAATGTGAGACAGGAAACCATCAAAACCTTAGAGGAGAAAGCAGGAAAAGACCTCTCTGACCTCAGCCGTAGCAATCTCTTACTCGACACATCCCCAAAGGCAAGGGAATTAAAAGCAAACGTGAATTACTGGGACCTTATGAAGATAAAAAGCTTCTGCACAGCAAAGGAAACAACCAACAAAACTAAAAGGCAACCAACGGAATGGGAAAAGATATTTGCAAATGACATATCGGACAAAGGGCTAGTATCCAAAATCTATAAAGAGCTCACCAAACTCCACACCCGAAAAACAAATAACCCAGTGAAGAAATGGGCAGAAAACATGAATAGACACTTCTCTAAAGAAGACATCCGGATGGCCAACAGGCACATGAAAAGATGTTCAGCGTCGCTCCTTATCAGGGAAATACAAATCAAAACCACACTCAGCTATCACCTCACGCCAGTCAGAGTGGCCAAAATGAACAAATCAGGAGACTCTAGATGCTGGAGAGGATGTGGAGAAACGGGAACCCTCTTGCACTGTTGGTGGGAATGCAAATTGGTGCAGCCGCTCTGGAAAGCAGTGTGGAGGTTCCTCAGAAAATTAAAAATAGACCTACCCTATGACCCAGCAATAGCACTGCTAGGAATTTATCCAAGGGATACAGGAGTACTGATGCATAGGGGCACTTGTACCCCAATGTTCATAGCAGCACTCTCAACAATAGCCAAATTATGGAAACAGCCTAAATGTCCATCGACTGATGAATGGATAAAGAAATTGTGGTTTATATACACAATGGAATACTACGTGGCAATGAGAAAAAATGAAATATGGCCTTTTGTAGCAACGTGGATGGAACTGGAGAGTGTGATGCTAAGTGAAATAGCCATACAGAGAAATACAGATACCATATGGTTTCACTCTTATGTGGATCCTGAGAAACTTAACAGGAACCCATGGGGGAGGGGGAGGAAAAAAGAAAAAAAAAAAAAAAGGTTAGAGTGGGAGAGAGCCAAAGCATAAGAGACTGTTAAAAACTGAGAACAAACTGAGGGTTGATGGGGGGTGGGAGGGAGGAGAGGGTGGGTGATGGGTATTGAGGAGGGCACCTTTTGGGATGAGCACTGGGTGTTGTATGGAAACCAATTTGACAATAAATTTCATATAATAAAAAAAAAACATCATTTTATTATACAGTTAATTAGGTTCATGCATATTTTATAATTATTATCATAGATAAAATTATTGACCCAAGTTATTCCAGATTGTTCTATAACCACAGGTATCAACTAATTAAAAATCATCCCTAGAAGCTAAGCTTCTTGAGACTTTTTGAGTCTGGAATTTTTACCAGTGCTCCTTCAACTTTTGAGTTTTGAGTTAAAACCTTAGTCTCTCCTTAAAAGAGGTATTACTGAAATGACTGTCAGCTTATTAGCCACCCAGTTTGTTTGTTTACCTCTTGCTTTGGGTCTGGGCATCTCAAGCTGAGCATCGAGAGTTTAGGATTTCACTTGAATGAATACTGCACACAGAATTTTAGGCTTACTTAATGAACTTCAATTCTCAATCTTGTAAACAGCCAAAATTCTAACTCCTCTCCCCCATCTCAGCAAGACCTTTACCAGTCACTAGCCTCAGGTTTATCCTCAGCCTTTATTCCCTGCACTGTGAACTAACAAATAAGCTGAGGGATACAACAGAGGCAAATCTGAGGATCAGTTTCTTATCCTTTGTCCATAGGGTTTTTCATTTATTGCCCCTAAACTTCCTTAGTCTGTCTCCAATACCTTTCATCATTTGTTTTTACCCAACTTTTACACTTATTTTCTGTTGGGGTCATATACTCTTCTCAGACAGAAAACCTTTACACATTTTGGACTCTGTACCCGAAACACTCCGTCTCTCATACCCCTCTACCATTAGTTAGTTGATTGCTACTCTTCTCTTTATTTCAGCTTAAGGACATCTCCATGACAAGCTTCTTTGACCTTCTTAATTACATCCAGTGCACTTACTTTTAAAGACTGATCCCTTTCCTTCTTATTCCTGCTTTTGGTAGCTCTCTAGGTTGGTAAAATCTAACTAGATAAATAAATCTAACTTGATAAATAATGTGTTGGAAATAGTATTGTAGTGGTTGCGGGAATCATCAGCAAATGACCCAACTCATTTTCTGAGTTGGGTGGCATTTATGTTAAGCAGGATTTAACCAATCCAAGAAGGTGGTAGAAGATAAAAGTGAAAGTTGGGTCTGGGCAGAGGAAACAATAGAGGTAACCATGTCAGAGACATATGTTTTGAAAAAAAACTTACAGAATTCAGGCAAATGCAGAGGTTTTTGTTAACTTATTTTCATTTTTTATTTTTTTAAATTTCAGTATAATTAACATACAGTGTTACATTAGGTTAAGGTTACAACACAGTAATCAGCAATTCCATACATGACTCAGTGCTTGTCACAATAAGTGTACTCTTAATCTCCTCCACCAATCTCACACATGCCCCCACTGACCCCCCCTCTGGTAAGGACCAGTTGGGTCTCTATAGTTGAGTATTTTTTTTTATTTCCTCCCATTTTCCTTTCTTCGTTCATTTTGGTTCTTAATTTCAACATATAAATGAAATCATATTGTATTTATCTTTCTCTTACTGACTTATTTTATATACCATCATACCCTCAGGATCCAACTATGCTGCTGCAAGTGGCATGATTTTGTTCTTTACTTATGGCTGTTTTTCCATCATGCACACACATGCACACACATACCACCTCTTCTTTATCTATTCATCTATTGATGGACACTTGGGCTGCTTCCATATTTTGGTTATTATAAATACAGCAGCAATAAAAATAGAGTTGTATATATCTTTTCAAATTAGTGTTTCTGTATTCTTTGGGTAAATACACAGTGGTGAAATTACTGGATAATATGGTCGTTCCATTTTTAATTTTTTGCGTATCCTCTGTTTTGTTTTCCACAGTGGCTGTACCAATTAGCACTACTACCCACGCTACCTCAGAGTTCGTTTTTCTCTACATCCTCACCAACAATTGTTGTTTCTTGTGCTTTTGATTTTAGTCATTCTAACAGGAGTGAGGTGATATCTCATTGTGGTTTTGATTTGCATTTCCCTGATGATGTGTGATATTGAGCATCCTTTCAGGTACCTGTTGGCCATCCAGATGTGTTCTTTGGAGAAATGTCTGCTCATGTCTTCTGCTCATTTTTAATTAGATTATTTGCTTCTTTTGATGTTGAATTATATAAGTTCTTTATATATTTTGGGTACTATCCCTTTATTAGATATGTCATTTGCACATATCTTCTTCCATTCAGTAGGCTGTCTTTTAGTT
Source organism: Leopardus geoffroyi (assembly GCF_018350155.1). Classification (NCBI taxonomy): domain Eukaryota; kingdom Metazoa; phylum Chordata; class Mammalia; order Carnivora; family Felidae; genus Leopardus; species Leopardus geoffroyi. Next base: position 24,109,147 of record NC_059333.1, read on the forward strand.
TTGCTGGTTGTTTCCTTTGCTTTGCAGAAGCTTTTTATTTTGCTATAGTCCCAATATTTACTTTTGATTTTATTTCCCTCACCTCAGGAGACATAGCTAGAAAAATGTTGCTACAGCTGATGTCAAAGAAATTACTGCCTGTGCTCTCTTCTAGTATTTTTATGGTTTCAGGTTTCACATTTAGATCATAATCCATTTTGAGTTTGTTTTTTGTGTACGGTGTAAGAAAGTGGCCTGTTTTCATTCTTCTGCATGTAGCTGCCCAGTTTTCCTAACACCGTTTGTTGAAGAGATGGCCTTTCACATTACATATTCTTGCCTCATTTGTCATTGATTAATTGACCATATAATCATGGGTTTATTTCTGGGCTCACTACTCTATTAGTCTAATTTATGCCAGTACCATACTGTTTTAATTAATACAGCTTTGTATGTTACAAAGGAATTATGAGGACTCAAGAAGTATGAGGCCTCCAGCTTTATTCTCTTTCACAAGATTGCTTTGGCTGTTCAATGTCTGTTGTAGTTCCACACAACTTATAGGATTATTTGTTCTAGTTCTGTGAAAAATGCTGTTGGCATTTTGATAAGGATTGCATTAAATCCATAGATTGCTTTGGGTACTATGGACATTTTAACAGTATTTGTTCTCCCAGTCCATGAGTATGGAATATCTTTCCACTTGTGTCATTTTCAAATTATTTCATCTACATTTTGTAGTTTTCAGAGCATAGGTCTTTTATTCCTTGTTAAACTTATTCCTAGGTATTTTATTATTTTTGTTTTATAATACAATATTTATAATATGTATAATATTTTTGTTTTAATAATTTTATGATTAATTGGTTGTTTTCTTAATTTTTCTTTCTGCTGCTTCATTATTAGTGTATACAAATGCAACAGCTTTCTGTATATTTATTTTGTATCCTGTGACCTTACTGAATCCATTATCTGTTTTAGTAGTTTTTGGTGGAGTCTTCAGAGTTTTCCATCTATAGTATCATATCTTCAAATAGTGAACGTGCTACTTCTTTCCTATTGATTTGGATGCTTTTTACTATACTGTCTTATCTGATTATGTGGTTAGGACTTCCGCTGCTATGTTGAATAAAAGTAGTGAGAATGGGCATTTGTTCCTGATCTTAGGAGAAAAGCTCTCAGTTTTTCATCATTCAGGTATGTTCCCTCTAAAGCTACTTTGTAGAGTGTCTTTATCAAGAATGGATGTTGTACTTTGTCAAATGTTTTCTCTGCATCTATTAAAATGATCATATAGCTCTTATGCTTTCTTTTATTAATGTTATGTATCACATTGATTGATTTGTAAATACTGAACTATCCTGGCAACCCAGAAATAAATCCCACTTGATTGCGGCGAATGATTTAAGTATTTTAATGTATTTTTGGATTTAGTTTGCTAGTACTTTGTTAAAGATTTTTACATTTGTGTTTAGCAGAGATATTGGCCTATAATTTTTTTTTTTTTTTTTTTTTGGTGATGTCTTTATCTGGTTTCAGTATCAAAGAAATGCTGGCCTCATAGAATGAATTTGGAAGCTTTACTTCCTATCTTTATTTTTGGGAATAGTTTGAGAAGGATAGGTATTTATTCTACTTTAAATATTGATAGGATTCACTCATGAAGCCATCTGGTACTGGACTTTTGTTTGTTGGAAGTTTTTTGATTACTGATTCAATTCCATTGCTGGTAATTGGTCTCTTCAAATCTTCTATTTCTTTCTGATTCAGTTTTGAAAGGTTATATATTTCTAGGAAGTTATCCTTTTCTTCTAGTTTCACCAATTTGTTGTCATATAATTTTTCATAATATTCTCTTATTGTCCTTTGTATCTCTATGGTGTTGGTTGTCGTTTTTCCTCTTTCATTTATGATTTTATTTGAGTCTTCTCGCTCTGCTTTATTCCTTTTTTTTTTTTTTTTCTTTTTCACTTTTGATGAGTCTGGCTAAAGGTTTGTCAATTCTGTTGATTTTTACAAAGAATCAGATCATGGTTTCATTGATCGTTTCTACTTTTATTATTATTATTTTTTTAGTTTCTATCTCATTTACATCTGCTCTAATCTTTACTATTTCTTTCTTTCCACTCGTTATAGGTTTTATTTGTCTTTCTTTTTCTAGTTCCTTTAGGTGTAAGGATAGGTTGTTTATTTGATGTTTTTCTTGTCTCTTGAAATAGACCTGTATTGCTATAAACTTCCTTCTAGAATACATATCAGAGTATTTGGACTGCTATGTTTTCATTTGCATTTATCTGCATGTATTTTTTTTTAATTTCTCCTTTCATTTCTTGGTTTACTCATTGTTTAGTGGTATGTTATTTATCCTCCATGTACTTATGTTCTTTCTAGATATTTTCTTGTGGTTGATTTCTAGTTTCATAGGGTTATCAGAAAAGATGCATGGTATGACATTATCTTTTTGAATTTGTTGAGACTTGTTTCATGGCCTAATAATATATGATCTTTTCTGGAGAATGTTCCACATGCACTTGAAAAGAATGTGTATTCTACTTTTGTAGGATAGAGTGTTCTGCATATATCTGTTAGATCGATCTGGTCCACAATGTCATTCAAGGCCACCGTTTCCTTGCTGATTGTCTATTTGGATGACATTGATGTAATTGGGGTGTTAAAGTTCCCTATTTTTTTATTACTATTGATTACTTTCTTTGTGTTTGTTAATAGCTGCTTTTATGTATAGGGGTGCCCCCATGTTGGGTGAATAAATATTTAGAGTTGTTATATCTTCCTGTTGGATTTGTCCTTTGTTACAATCTTTGCTTTAAAGTCTATTTTGTCTGATATAAGTATTGCTATCCTTGCTTTGTTTCCACTTCCATTTGCATGATAAATGCCTTTCTGTTCCTTCCCTTTCAGTCTGCATGGTCTTCAGGTCTGAAATGACTCTCTTGTAGGCAGCATATAGATGGGTCTTTCTTTTTATCCATTCTATCACTCTATATCTTTTGATTGAAGCTTTTAGCCCATTTACATTTGAAGTAATTATTGATAGGTATGTATTTATTGCCATTTTGTTACTTGTTTTATGGTTGTTTTTGTAGCCATCTGTTCATTTATTCTCTTGCTCTCTTTTCTCAGATTGCTGACTTTCTTAAGCGATGTATTTGTATTTCTTTCTCTTTATATTTTCATATCTGTTACTGGGTTTTGACTTTTTGTTACCATCAGGTTTATATAAACCTCTTATGCATATAGCATCTATATTGATACTAGGTTAAGTGTCAACCCATGGTTTACTCCTCACCCTTCCATGTTTTATATATATGCTGCCAAACTTCACATCTTTTTGTGTGTCCCTTGACTGATTTATATATAAAGTGCTTCCTACCTTTCTTACTCCTGCTTTTGACCTTTCCTTTCTATACAAAATCCCCTTTAGCATTTCTTGTAAGGCTGGTTTAGTGGTAATGAATTCCTTTAACTTGTTTGCCTGGGAAACTCTATCTCTTCTTCTTTATCAAGGCTTCTAAATGATAGCCTTGTTGGATAGAGTATTCTTGGTTGCAGGTTTCTTTTCTTTCAGCACTTTGAATATATCATGCTGCTCCCTTCTGGCCTGCAAAATTTCTGCTGAAAAATCTGCTGATAACCTTATGGGGTTTCCCTTGTACGTAACTTTTTTTTTTCTCTTGCATTTTTTAAAATTCTCTCTTTATTACTAGTTTTTGCCATTTTAATTACTATGGGTCTTGGTATGGACTTCGTTGGGTTGATTTGGTTAGAGGCTCTCTGTGCCTCCTCAATCTGGATTTGTGTTTTCTTACCTGCATTTGAGGAGTTTTCAGTTATTACTTCCTCAAATAAATTTTCTGCCCCCCTTTTCTCACTCTTCTTCTTCTGGGATCCCTATAGTGCAAATGTTATCATGCTTGATGGTTGACTTAGTTCCTTTAATCTATTCTCATTTTTAATTATTATTTTTTTCTTTCTTTTGTTCAGCTTGATTGTTTTCCATTATTCTGTCCTCCATTCTTCTGCTTTGTCTAGTCTACCTACTTATTCCATCTAGTGTATTACTAACTTCAGTTATTGAGCTCTTCATATCTGATTGGTTCTTTTCTATGTTTTCAATCTCTTTTTTGAGGGTCTCACTGACACTCAAAGTGGTCCTCCACTTTTTCCTCAAGTCTAGTGAGTATCTTTAAGGCAATTACTTTAAATTTTCTATCAGACATACTATTTAACTCCATTTCATTTAGCTCTCTTGCAATGATTTTGTCTTGTTCTTTGATTTGGGATATATTCCTCTGTCTCTTCATTGTCTAACATTCTGTTTTCTGTGTTAGGAAAGGCAGCTCCATCTCCTGCTCTTTATTGTAGTGGTCTTATGAAGAAGAGGTCCTGTGGCACCCTCCAGGGCAGTGTCCCTTGTTGGAACCTGAAGTTTCAGAGGTGTCACCTTCAGAGGTGTTTTCATGTGCCCTATTATTATGACTTAGTCATGTCTGCCTTTAATACAGCTGTCTACAATGGCTCTCTATGCCTGTCACGGGCAGGGTTTGGTCTCTGTGTTGTTAATGGGCCAGTTTGGGGCTACCTTGTGTTTGAGTTGGGTCAAACAAGGTGTTGGGCAGAGCTGCTACCGAACCGAACTACAAGCCATTCTCCTTGTGTTGTCTCTGAGAAGCTTTCATCGGTGGGCAGAGTCTGCCATCAGACCAGATGTCTGCCCCCTGCCCGCTGCTGGGCAACAGTCAAACTGCTGTGTGTGCTTATCTTCCCCTCTCCCCAGGGCAGGAGTCACTTTGGAGTGATGCTGGTCCCAATCAGGGATGCTTGCACACTGTCAGGTTTATGGCACCACTTTAGATCGACTCCTACAGAGGGTGTGTTGGAGGGGGCTGGTCCACAGAAGAATGTAGTGGTGTGTGGCATACTGTGCTAACAAGGTTGTGCCAGTCCACTGTGGGAAGAGACATGAGTCACTTAGAACTCCTGCCCATGGTAGTTGGAGGGGCAAGTCCACAAGAGAACACAGGGCAGAGCACACTGTTAGAAAGCTAGGTATAAGGTGTTTGGGCTGCATAGTTTCCAAGGGCGCTGGGTAGAGAAATGGCACCTTCCAGCTCCTTTGTTCCTGGAGAAATCTCTTAAAGATCCCTGCCCCTCCAGTGCATAGCAAATCAATTTCATTCCCATATACCCTAAGTGCTTTCCAAACTACTGCTTCTATGCTGTATCTGAGCAGAGTTATTTTTATGGTATCTCTTTGAAGAGGTGGACTGTTTCCTATTGCCCTCCAGCTCTTCCAGAATCAAGCCCACTGATTTTTAAAGTTCCAGGTGTTAAGCACTGCTGACTACGTTCTCATGAAGGTAAGCACCTCTGTTTTTTCAAAGCCAATTATTATTGGGATTCATTTTCCACATGCAGCTCCCCCACACCTACGGTGCCTGGTGTTGGGTCCACTCCTCCATGATCCCCAGGCCTGTGGCATCCTTCCCTCCTAAAGACAGTCCAGAGGATCAGCTTGGTCCTCAACCATGTCTCTGCCCTTTCTACTGTGCTCAGTGTGGACTCTCCTCTAAGTTTATCTTTGAAAAGTCTGTTCGGCTAGTCCTTGGGTCATTTACGTGGGTGTGCCTAGATATACACATGGGACAAGTTGAGTCTAGGATCATCCTAGTCCACCACGTTTCCTAGAAGTTCCAAGAACTTTTTATTTACTTTTAACATTGCTCCCATTCCTCCAAAACAATCTTATTTTTTGCCAAGTTTGACTGTGATGGGGCTGGTATTCGCCAGACCCAACAGCGTTTACTCCCCTGGTTTACAGATAATTTTCAAGTCACTCTAATTCCATCAGACTATCTCCAGGAAATAGGAAATTTTTAAAAACCCCAGGGACTTAGCTTAGCCATCAATGGCAGAATCCTGAAGAACTGGTGCACAAATTTCTCCTACCAAGATCTTTGTCTCTGCTCCAGTTCTGTTTCCAACAAACTGGTTATTCATCATCTTTCTTTTTTCTAAGAGTTATGCATTATCGTCACAAAGACAAATGGCATAATCAATCAAAAAAAAAACTGTTTTAGCTTGTAATGAAAAAATAAATTTCAAAAGGCATGGTAGTATTTACTGGAAGCGTCAGGCAATGATAAGATTATGAAGGGGACTTCTTTGCCACCACTACGTATTTAGATTTTAACTTGTAGAACTAGGGATTATACATTCCTCTTTTTACAGCTATAGGCAGGAAACTTAAATGTTTTACAAATAAAATGAAGAAGGAGCAACTTGAGATATAAGTCCACACCTCAAGTTATTAAACTGCATTATTTAACACTGTCAGATAAAATGCATTCTTATCTTGAATTCATTTATTGATCAGCTTTTTTTCAAATTTATTTTTTAATTAACGTCCAAGTTAGTTAGCAAATCAGCTTTTTTTTTAAATAACCATTGTATAGATATTCTGTGTAAGCATTAAATGGTATTAATAAAAGTATTTTAAACATATTTATTATGGTTAATTAAGCATTGCCACAAATCCCTGGAAGCTTTTTTTTTTTTTTTCAATTAAAGGGTGGATTGGGGATTTCCCTTCCATTTTAATCTGGGCTAGCTCTACTGATGAATAGATTTGTGGCAAAAATTATATTGTGTGAGATCTAGAGTCCAGGCGTTTAAAAAAGCCTTGCAGCTTCTACTTTTACTTCTTGAAATGCTCCCACCCCCATGTAAAGCAGCCTGGGCTAGAGTGCTAAATAATAAAAGATCACAAAGGGAAATGCTCAGCCATAAGCTAGTACCAAAACAACTGACATGTGAATGAACACCTTAATAAACCTCTAATCCCAGAATGCAACAGCATAAGGGACCACAGGAGAAACCCAGCAAAAGAAGCAACTAGATGAACGCAACTAAACTGCAGAATCATGAGAAATAACAAACTGTGGTTGTTTTAAGCAACTGAGTGTTAAAGTGGTTTGATATACAGCAATCAGAATTTTTTTTTTTACTTTTAGAATGAATTAAAGAGATTGAAAGTAAATGAGGAAAGAAAAGTATACAATTCAACCATTTAAAGTACATAATTTAATGCTTTTAGTATATTCACAGAGTTGTGGAACTATGACCACAACCAAGTTTAGAATGTTTTCATTACTCCAAAAAACAAAAACAAAACCCAAACATTCCCCTATATCCCTGAGTAGCCAAACTGTCAGTCTCCATTTCTCCCTCAACCATTCCCACCCTAGACAACTGCAAATCTACTTTGTATTTCTGTAAGTTTCCCTATTCTATGTGTTTCATGTAAGTTTAATAATACAACATGTGGTCTTCAGTAACTGGCTTCTTTCGCTTAGCTCACGTTTTCAAGAATCACCATATTGCTGGGGCACCTGGGTGGCTCAGTCGGTTAAGCATCCGACTTCAGTTCGGGTCATGATCACATGGTTCATGAGTTCAAGCCCCACATCGGGCTCTGTGCTGACAGCTCAGAGCCTGGAGCCTGCTTCGGATTCCGTGTCTCCCTTTCTCTCTGCCCCTCCCCAGCTTGCACTCTCTCTCTCTTCCAAAAATGAATAGACATTAAAAAAAAAAAAAAAAAAAACATTCACCATATTGTAGTATATATTTATCAGTACTTTATTCCTTACAACTGCTGACTAATATTGCACTGTATGGATATACAACATTTTTTACTTGTCCATCTTTTCATGGTTATTTGGATTATTTCCACTTTGGACTATCACTAATAATTCTCCTATGGGTATTCATGGGCAAGTTTTTGTGTGGACACATGTTTTAGTTTCTCTCGGATATACTTCTAGGAATGGGATTGCTTGCTGTACGGCAACTCTCTGTTTAGCCTTTTGAGAAACTACCAGTTTGCTTTCCAAAGTGTCTTTACCATTTTGCTTTGCCACCAGCAGCACAGGAGGATTAAAATTTCTCCAGTCCTTGTTAACACCTGTCTTCTCTCTTTTATAAATCTTTTTTTAATATTATAGTCATACATGAGTATGAGGTAATATCTAACTGTGGTTTTGATTTGCATTTACATAATAGCAAATATGCTGAGCATTTTTCCTTGTGCTGGTCAGTCATTTGTATGTATTCTTTGGAAAAAAATGTATATTCCAATCATGTACCTATTTTTAAATTGCATTATATACTTTTTTATTACTGATGCAAGTAATTATTTATTCAGGATGCAAGTCCATTATAAAATACATGATATGCAAACATTTTCTCAAATTCTGTGTTATTTTTGCACTGTCTTAATGGCATCTTTTGAAAAACAAATGTTTTCAATTTTGATGAAGTTAAATTTTCTTTTATTCCCCCTCTTGTCATTTGTCCTCTTGGCATGATACATAAAAAGACTTTGCCTGATTCAAGGCCATAAGTTATTTCTCTTATGTATTTTTCTAAGTTTTATACTTTCAGTTCCCACATTTAGAAAGTTAGTGTAAAAATTAATATATGAACACTCACTCCTATTCCCTTTCCCTTTATATATATGTAGGCATATACATATATATGTGTATACATATATTATACATACACATATATACACATATTTAAGCTTATTCCAGTACTAAACAGTGTTGATTACTATACCTTTTTTTTTCTGTTTGATTTACTCATTTATTTATTTAATACTACCTTTTTGTGCAATATGCTATCTTTGTAGTAGCACTGAAATAGAAAGTGTGACTCTTCCTAACTTTGTTTATCTATTTTAATATTGTTTTGTCAATTGGAATCCTTTGAAATTTCATATAAATTTGAGGATGTACATTTACATTTCTGAAAAGCAGCTATTAGAATATTTATAGGAATTTCCTTAAATCAGTAGATCACTTTGAATAGTACTATCACCTTAACAGTATTAACTTTCCCAATCCATGAACACAGATTAACTTTCATTTAATTCGGTATTTTTAGAATTCTTTCATCAGTGCTTCACAGTTACAAGTGTACAAGTCTTTCACCCTCTTGGTTAAATTTATTCCAAAGTATTTGACTCCTTTTGATGTTATTGTAAAGGGAATTACTTTGTTAATTTCATTTTTTTAATCTCTCATTGACAATATAATTTATTTTTGCATATGCACATTTTGTCCTAAAATCTTGACAAATATGTTTATTAGTTTACTAGTGAGAGGTTGTACATGTTTGTATGCCTTAAGATTTCTTATATAGCCCTGTGTTCTTCCAATAGTGATACTTTTATTTCTTCTATTTCAATCCGGATGCTTTTTATTTTATTCTCTTGCCCAACAGTCCTGACTAGTACTTACTATATAATAGCAAATAGTAGTGGTGAGAGAAGACATACTCATTTTTTTCTTGATCTTATGAGGAAAGCTTTCAATATTTTACCATTAAATATTATGTTAGCGGTTGCTATTTTGTAAACGCCCTTCACTAGATTAATGAACTTCCTTTCCTCCCTAGTTTGTTAAGTATTTTTATTCAAAAGACCTATTAGAAGTTGTCAGAGGTCTGACAACCTCTGCCTTTGCATTTAATTTTCTTCTCGATGTACACTTAATGTCATTATTCATATAATTGGCTTTATATCTACTGATTAAATATTCCCAATATGTCCAATAGCTTTTTTCCCCCATATTTCTCTTCACTGTTTTCCTTAGTGAGTATTTTCTAGTGTAACATCACAATGTTTTAATGATTTTTTTTCATTATATTCTCTGAGTTATTTTCTCAGTTGTTTGTCTAGGGTTTACCATATAAATCTTAATAGTATACTTCAGATTTTTGCTGACTTAATTCCAGTGAAAAATCAACATTTAAAACATTACTCATATGTAGCTCTATTCTTTCCTCCTCCCTTTTGTGCTAGCATTGCTCTGCATATAACATCTAAATATGTTACAAATCCAACAATGCATTCATATAATCATTAATGTATAAAATTTAATACTTTATTAAAAACTGAAATAAGAAAGAAAAGCAAGTTTTTATTTATTGAGTTTGTTACATTGACCTTCTTATTTACAATTTCTGACTCTCTTCATTGTTCCCTTTTTATTCTTGGATGACAATGGTTTAGCAGTACTTTCTTCGACTTTCTCTTTCCCTGACTTCCTGTTACACTGTCCGTGTCATACCTAGCTGTTAGGCTCCATTAATTGCAGGCTATTTTCTCTACTGTTTTCAAAATGTCCTGGTGTATAAATGACTCCACATTCTGAACCAAATAAATCTTGGTTCCTTTGTTAGTGTAGATTTTGAGGCCAGACTTAAGGTTTGTTTTAACTTCATGGCTACTTATTTTCCTAATTCTCTCTAGAAAAGTCATTGGCCTGAAAAGGTGGTTGCTTTCACGGAGCTAACAGGTCCCTCATAATTGTTTACTACCCAAATCTCCACTGTTCCAAGAACTCCTTTAAACTTTCTCACACTGTATTCCAACGAATTAATTAAAAATTAATTAATTTTGGGACAGCTCTAGAGCTCTTTGTTCTTATGGACTGTCTTTGCTCCTGAGCAACATCTCTGAGCTCTTCTCCAGAGATGGAGGTGGGAAAAATGGCTGGCTTCTCTCAGTGTGACCTCTCAGCTTTATAAGCATGGTGTTTGGCAATGGTATAGCCTCTTGTCATCCTGGTATGAAGTCACCTCCTCGTGAGTGAGGTGGGTGGGGAGCATTTGGGCCCCAGTATACAGTCTGCCATACTTGAGGTTGAGACTCTATCCTAATCCAGGGACTGAGTAGAGGAATGAAGCCCCAGACTTCTCAGTTGTCCTTGCCTAGAATTCAGCTTCCTTATGAAAAGCTGAGGGATGAGAAATGTTGGCTTTCTGCTCCTCTTGAGTAGCAGCTGTGGAAAGAGAGAGCCTCATTTTCATGACTACAAGCACCCAGAATGAAGCACCCATCATGCTAGCCTGAGGAATGGGGGAAGGGAGGGAGTCCTGCATTACTGCTCAAGTGTCACAAACTTCCCTCTTTCTTACCAACACTTCATATGTTTTTACTCAAAATGTCTATTACTTGGTTTTATTCCCTCAAGAACATTTCCAGAAACTTTAAAATTATTTTTTTCTTTTAATTTTTACTAGGTAAGGTTTCTTTCACTAGAGTGTATGTCCATGGAGCTCTTCATACTCACAAATCTTTCCAAGGTCCATTCTCATAGTCTCACAGTGTGGTTTCAAAGATTAATACAATAATTATAATATATTATATGTATATATAATATACATCTTGATTGTTTACATTATGAACAAGTATATACCTGGTGGTATGATGCTACTAACTACATTACTGTTGTAATGCCTGTAGTATAGCTGCTTGCATTCAAGGCAAAAAAACTTGACTGAAAGTAAAAACATGGGAGTTTAGTCATGAAAGCAATCAGATCACCCAAAAAGTCTGCAGTGATAAGGTAGCCACAGAGAAGTCTTGTTCCAAAATTATAACAAGAATTTTTTTTTAATTATGCTTGCCTACTCTTTTTTTTTTCTCTTTTCCAACATTCTTTCTATATAGTCAGCAAGGTATCCTATCTTGCACTACACATGAGAGCTAAATGATTTTCATAATATCCTCAGAGGATCTCTATTGTCGATGGCAGCCAACCAGGAAAGCAACCACTCATCAGAACTTATAATCTTTCTTGCCAAATTACAAAGTGAACACTACTAAGACTACTGTTATTTTATACAAAAATAAAATAATACCAGAAAGCAAACTATCATATGGGTACATGAATGGATGCAGTTATCTTCTTATGTTTGGGTCTGGTTTCATAGAAAATAGTCATAGAAACTATAGTATGTATGTTTTAAAGGTGGTGTTCGCATCACGTCAGTCAGTCCTGGAGTTGAAGTAACAGCTCTAGGCAGTGAAAGTTATAGCTCAAAACCTGTGATCCAGCTGCAGACCTTCTTGTAATGGACTCCGCAATAATATGACTTTCATAAATATTATAGCAACAGCTTCACCTTGAAGCAGTTGAATTTTACAACATAAGTTAATGGAGAAATGAAAAAAAAAAAAAAGCAGTCATATCTGTATTGTGTTGTGCCTACAGGGTTCAAATAAAATGAGATTAAAACACTGCAAGTTCAGGATATTTTGGCCAATTACTGCTAAGGTATTCCATAAATACTGTCAACCCCAAATAGGATATTGGGAGCAATAAGACAGCTTTCCAAGTGTGTGTATAGAATAACAAATTAAGAATATGGAAGACATACAAGAAAATCAACTATTTTTGCATATTAAAAAAAAAAACACTTCACTCCTGCCATGCGATTAAAAATGCATTTTCACTGTAATGGATAAGAAGCCCCTATTAGATTAACCAGTTCCTCCTCTAAATAACTATAAATTATGAAACAAAAATCATAACTAACTGACAGCATTAAAGAATGAACAAAAGCAGGCAGGTACTGAAGAATGTTGTCTCGTCAGAAGGAAAGTTACTGATTTGCATGCTATCTGTTGCTCAGGCTCCCACTATACCTTTTGGGCTAGTCAAATCCAAAGCAGAAACCCTAGTCTTTAAAGAACTAGAGGACTGAGTGTGGGAGGTCCACAGAAAGGGCGAATCCTGAAAATGAGAAACATATGGAGGGAACCCACTTCTTTGTACAGACTCAGCCCAGATCTCTGGCTGTCCTCTGAAGAATGCATGCACAGACAAAATCCAAGCAGCTGGGTAAGGCTAACACAACCGAACTGAAGAGTTTAGTTTAGGGTCTGAGTGCAGCCTAATCGCCGCCTGATTAAAAACAGGAAAAAAAATTATCTTTGGGAAACATAACAGAATCCAAAATCTCCAAACTGTACTATTCATAATATCTGTGATAGAATCCAAAGTCATCAGACATATAAAGAAAACAGTAAATGTTACCCAAACCAAAAAAAAGGGCAATAAATGGAGACCAACCCAGAAGTAATTTAGATGTTGGGATTAATACATCAGAAACTATTATATCTGCGCTCAAGGACATAAAGCAAAATATGTTTGTTATAAAAGGGAAATAATTAAATAACTGAAAAATATAATCTAGGAAATTACAAAAAAAAATCACTGAGTGAGCCTAACATAAGATTGGAGATGACAGAAAATTCAGAGTGAAAATAGATAAATAAATAGTTATGCAATCTGAAGTTTAAAAAAAGATAAGATTGGGGAAAATATAATGCACAAAATACCAAGGACTTTTGAGGCAATAAAAATAATTCTAATTAAATATTTGATTGTTCAAATGAAGACAAGAAGAAAAAAAGAAACTAAAAGCAAAGAGGACAGAAAAAAGAAAATGGTAGACATAATACAGCCAAATGAATAACTGTAAATGGTATTGGACTAAACACTCTTACTAAAAGACAAAGAATGAAAACATGCTATCTGCAAGGACACATTTTAAACATAAAACAAAGATAGTGTGAAAATAAAAGGAGAGAATGACATCATGCAGTGGGTAAACATGAAAACAATGAAATGGCTACATTATTCTGGGATACAGAAGACTTGTAGGCAAAAAATGCTATCAGAAATCAAGATAAACAGGGGCGCCTGGGTGGCGCAGTCGGTTAAGCGTCCCGACTTCAGCCAGGTCACGATCTCTCAGTCCGGGAGTTCGAGCCCCGCGTCGGGCTCTGGGCTGATGGCTCAGAGCCTGGGGCCTGTTTCCGATTCTGTGTCTCCCTCTCTCTCTGCCCCTCCCCCGTTCATGCTCTGTCTCTCTCTGTCCCCAAAATAAATAAACGTTGAAAAAAGAAAAAAAAAAATTTAAAAAAAAAAAAAAAAAAAAAAAAAAGAAATCAAGATAAACATTTTTAAAAGGATCAAGACATCACGAAGACATAACAATCATAAACATGTGCCTAACAGCAGAGATTAATAATAAATACAGCAAAATTTACCAAATTAAAAATAACAAAGTCATTATCCTAGTTGAAGATTTTAATAGCATTCTATAAGCCCTTGATACAATTAGACCAAAAAAAAAAAAAAATCTGAAAACCCACAGATGATTTGGAGTACAGTATCAATTACTTTGACCAAACTGACATTTACAGAACACAGCCAACTGAGAACACAATTTTTTTTTCCAAAAGCACAAGTAACTCTCACCCAAACTGACCATTAACTTAGTCATAGAACAAATCAATAAATCCAAAAGATTGAAACAATGTAGAGTATACTGTCTGACCAAAAGGGAATAAAAATAAAAAGTAACAAAGTAACACAGGCTATCTAGGACAACCTCAAATAATTGGAAATTTAAAAAATCCATGCATCGAAGATAAATTACAAAGAAAATGAAAAAAATTTAACTGGGAAAGACGATAAAAACCGCATTACTAAAAATAATCAGGAAGCATAAGTGCATGCACAGCTTTTCTTTAAATTTGAAATACGTGTTGTAGATATGAAGTGTACATCACTCTTAATAAAATCTAAGATGTTTGAATTATACTTGAGAGGTCACATGTGATGTCTGTCTTGCACACATGCACATAGTTGGTATGTATTGTAAGGGTTGTAGGGTATAGTTTCTGTGATCTGAATTCATCATTTCTCACAAATCTCAAACTATTCTTTGCTTTCTTATTCAGATAGTAAGAAACTCTAAGAATTGTTTTAAGTAGCCCATTATTCATATACCCTTCAGATTTACATTTTTCAATTGTTTGAGGTATTTGATTTTATTTTACTGAAAACAGAAGCTCAGCTGGCGATACATTACCTTTATTTCCTTGCAATATGTACGCAAAAATGGTTAAGGATGAAAATTTGGGGGGGAAATTATCATTATAGAAATTAGTAGAACAAATGGAGAAGCCAATACAACAGTATTTGTATTTTATACAAATATAAAGTCTGTGTGGCTCAGTTGCTTAAGCATCCAACTTCCGCTCAGGTCATGATCTCACAGTTTGTGAGTTTGAGCCCCGCATTGGGCTCTGTGCTGAGACCTCAGAGCCTGGATCCTGCTTCAGATTCTCTGTCTCCCTCTCTCTCTGCTCCTCCCCTCCTGCTTGTACTGTCTCTTTCTCTCTCTCAAAAATAAATAAGCATTTAGAAAAAGAATAGTATTTTATAGAAGTTAAAGGATAAAATTATATTTAAATTAGAGCCTGGATATTTTATTACCTCATCTGTTCAAATATTCTCCCATATGAAAGACTGCTTTAACTTTCCATTTCATAGTTCCAATATGATCTATCAGAAAGACTACAGCTTTGCCACGAAGTTCCCCAAATCTATTCTGCGTATGTCTTGAAATCTATTTTCTTGTGCACCCAGTTGCTATGCTGAGAGTAATTACAGTGGTAAATGATGATATCTTTATGATACGTAATTTCATTTGATACTTGGTCACTCTTAACAAGAACAGTATGACATATCTCAGACAAAAGGCTTCTCAACCTCATTTCATGTGTTATTCACAGGAATTTTAAGGAACATTTAAAAAATCATTCCAATTAATTGCACATTAAAAAATACAGTTTGCTGTTAAAACATAAATTATAAGGAACATATTAATCTTAGTTACATATATTATCTATAATTTTTTTTTATAATCAGCATAGCAGACAAGTAAGTAGACAATTGTAAACATGCTGTGACATTGTCAATACAGGTTGGGAGAAACGACCAGAAAATGTCTTTTAGAAGAAGTAATAAATGATGTGTGCATGGAAATCTGAAAAGTGAAGGCATTTACCGAGTTATATAAAGAGAACTGGATAAGCCAGAAGTAGTAAAAAAAATGCCAACAAAAGTAACAAAATTTGCAAAGAACCAGAAGTCAATGGAAGCATAGACTTTTAGAGGAGAAAAACTAACCCAGAATGAATAGCATCTTTTCCCACATGTCATATAAATGGAATGATATAGCTTATAGCCTTTATTTCAAACTTCTTGCACGTAGCATAATGCATGTGAGATTCATCTATGTTGTTGCACGTGTCATTAGTCCATTTATTTTAATGCCTAAATAGTCCAGGTCTATGGTGTGGATATAGCATAGGTTTCACCTATTTATTAACTAATGGACATTTGTTTTCAGTTTTCAGCATTTATGAATTACCAAATGAACACTGGCCTCTATAAACATTGGCATACAAGCTTTTGGATAAAAATGTTTTTCTTTCTCCTGGGTAAACACTTGGATGTGGGACTTTGGATCATATGGTAAGTGTATTTTTAAATTTATTAAGAAAGTTCTAGGGGCGCCTGGGTGGCGCAGTCGGTTAAGCGTCCGACTTCAGCCAGGTCACGATCTCGCGGTCCGGGAGTTCGAGCCCCGCGTCGGGCTCTGGGCTGATGGCTCAGAGCCTGGAGCCTGTTTCCGATTCTGTGTCTCCCTCTCTCTCTGCCCCTCCCCCGTTCATGCTCTGTCTCGCTCTGTCCCAAAAATAAATAAACGTTGAAAAAAAAAATTTTTTTAAATAAATAAATAAATAAATTTATTAAGAAAGTTCCAGACCATTTTCCAAGGTGGCTAGAATTTTTGCATTTCCACCGGCTATATATGAGTTACCACATCCTTGTTAGCACTTTACATGGTAAGTTTTTTTTTTCTCTTTTCCTCTGCTATTTTAATAGAAATAGAAATTCACTGTGCCTTGAATTCCTCTCATGGTAACTGGAACAATCTTAGGCAAATACAGTCAACCATAGGTGGAAGCATGGCCAAGGTTGTTTGTTATGCCCTTGTGGGAAGGCAGGGAAATAGTTTAAGAGGAGTTTATGATCCTGACAGAAAGAATATATGATTTATGGACAGATGTAAATTTAAACCTGCATGCTTGAGGAAAAAGAGAGAACTGCTTGGAAATACTGGCCTGTACTTCATATCTGCTAATCGGTCAGGCTCAGTGTACTAATCAATTCCTACACCCTTATCCAATGGACTAGGTTATTGTTCCTATGGCTCTACTGGATTCTTAAACTGTACCAGCGTTCAGAGAAACCTATTTAGTTATTTGAATTGTTCTTTCTGAAGTTTGGTTCTTACTTGGTATAGGGAAAAAGTGAGTAGATAAAGCCAAGGATTCAATAAACTTCACCAATAGTTTTGAAACAAATTTCTTGGCAATAGGAAATTTCTTTAACAATTTGAAATAAATTCTCATTAGTCTCCTGTTGGTTTGTATCAACATAGCTAAATAAGGAGACTAGTATTCAAGAGTCTATTCATTCAAATAAAAGACACTGTAGGGAGGACTTCCAATGTGCTCTATGGCAGTAATTAGGCTAAATAACACTTAAAAACACTCAAGGGGCTTAAAGTCTAGTGATATGTAGAAACAGAAACAGGTAATTGTAATGACATGTAGAAAATCTTAACACTGAGGTACTCACAAAGTGCTTTGAAAGCATATTGAGGACCAATTGATTCGTCTTGAGATTCAAGAAAGAATTTTCTCAAGGACATTGCCCCTGAAATTGGTCTAGGAGATGACTGAGAGAGTATTAGCAAGACAATGAGTCCTAAGAAATGGTGAAAAAATTTAAAAATGCGAGCACAGTCACAGAGTTGTAGAAGCGTTCCAGGATAAGCTAATGGTATTTGGGAGCATGAGTTCCTAGAGGTCCTTCTATGAAAACTAAAGACTCATACTTCGATGATTAAGATCAGTGATTTTTACATTTTTGTTCTTTTTTCTTGGGAATCTCATTAAAGTTTTTGTATTCCTTCCTAGAAATCTATACCTTTTTACTTTTCAATTGTACTTTTCAATTGTAAACATTTCTAATGCTCAGTTCTGCCCTGAGACTCCAGCTCCTTATCCAGATTGCTTTATCACTGTTCTGAATTCAGCTGTTGGATTGCTTCTTTCTATTCTGAATTATATTCTTCCTGTCCAAGAGAATGTGACATGTTATCAGATTCTGTCTGTTTCTCGTGCTTGGCCCTAATGCCATGTCCTTAGGTCATTCCTAACAAAAGTATGATCTAGGACAGGAGGAGAAGTGATAAAGTGAGTAAATAACTTCTATTTGTTTAAAAAATAAAATCTGCAATCCTAATAGCTCTTGTTTGAAAAATTACACAGGATCATTTACTGCGGAGTGGATAAAGGAGGATAAACAAGTTTTGATGGTTTTCACTTTGGGAATTGTGAGTGTGCAGTTCTCTGATATAACATGTATTAATATTTTCATATGGGTATCTGAGGTACCTTGACATTGGACATTTTGAATTTTGAGGCATTACTTGATTGTAGATATATTTTGTAGTGTTTTGGGTTTGCAGTTCTGTGTTTGAGACTAGTTGGAAAGGTAAGGTTTGAGCACATGTACAAACTGAACCACAGGTGAGCTCCATGTGATGGGCTAACGGCAAGGAGATTGATATGCTCCAAGGATGTACCACTGGACAGCAGTAAGGTTTAAAAGGAAATATCTAGAAATCTATGAAACAGACATGGAAGAATCACAGAGACTAGGATAATTCCATGGGATAACTATTGAGCTGGAGGTAAGTTAAATATCTCTGTGACTAAGAGAAGGTCTAGAGGATAAGCACAAGTCTTTACTATGGCAATGGTTTATAGACAAGCAAGCACCTCTGTACACAGAGATGCCCATGTTTAAGTGCGCCATTTTCTTGCGATCGGAGTGGGATTTAGAGCTGTTAGTAGGAGGTAATGTACGCATGTCAGCAAATCCAATATTATTCTTTTTATTAAATAAAATCACAGTAAAACCCTAAACCAGAGAATTCTGAATCCTTATTGGATCATACTGGCAAATTATGACTTGATATCCTGTTTTCATCTCGGGCTGATGAAAATTTAAGAAGCAGTTTTAAGAGTACGGACTCTGGGCATGATGCAAAAATAACTAAAGTTATAATTCTTTATATTACTTAATACAATATATAGAATTCGATTCCAGGAAAGAATTTACATCATCTGCTTTCTAAACATCCTTCCGTTTAATAAACAATAATAATAATGTAGCTCATGATATTCATTTTTTGCCCTGGCTACTAGAAACCTTGGAACTAAGTTTGCTTCCTGTTTCTGCAGTTCTATGCAGGCAGTATTTTCTGCTACAACTTTGCTCTTCTTTTTATTATATGAAATCGTGTCCCTTTGTTATGATCCTTAGTGTATTAGACATGTGCTTTAATATTACCCTTTTATGTGTTTAAATAAAGCTTCTATAAACAATCTTGTACAAATATTCTACTGAAATTTCTCTTGGGAAAATACCTAAAAGTGAAATTACCAGGTCATAGGTAGGTAAACACTAAACTTTAAAAAACAAAAGAAAAAAGATAAAATGTTTGCACTAATCTGCCCTAGCTCCCAGCAGCGTAGGAATGAGAGTACTAGTTCTTACACACTGTCACCAAAATTCAATGTTGCCAGTCTTTTTAAAGTTTAGCTACTCTAGTGAATGTGGAGCTAAATCTGTTGTGTCCCCTGCTGACTGATGATGAATCATGACGCTGAATACACTTCATACACTTTTGAGACCTTTGTATATCTTCCTTTGTGAGGTACCTGTTCAGGTCTTTTGTTAACATTTTATTACCTTAAGCGTCTTGTTATTGATTTCAAGGGTTTTTTTTTTAAATATATGTTGAATACAGACCCTATCCAAGGTTATAAACATATTTAATGTTTCCTCCCAGTACCTTATAGCTTTTGCCCACATTTAGACTACCTAAACTAATTTAGACTATATATTTGGCATAAATCCTTATGCATTAATTTGTGTATGATATGAAATACGGTTTGCAGCTTTTGTCTCGAATCCATCCTGGTTTGATCCCTCCAACTTTGCACTTTTCCTCATGATTGTTTTTGCTTCGTTTTATTTAATTTTCTCTGTAAGTTGTAGAATCAACGTTTTAATTGGTATGAAATAGTGTGCTGGGATTTTGATGGGAATTGCATTATGCCTATAGATCAATTTAAGGACAACTATCTTAAATTCAATTAATAATGATGGCATTTTGCTTTAATGATTTATTTTTAAATTTTTATCTCCAACGTTTTATAATTTTCAGTGGAATATTTGTAAATATCATTCATCCTTGTTGTTAAGTATTTGATCTTTTCACAAATTGAATTTTTATTTTCTAATTTGGGACTGCAACTAACTATTCAGGAATAAAACAGGTTTTTCTATGTTGAACTTGTACCCTATGACCTTTTTAACCTATCTGTAAATTTCACTCATTTAAAATTCCTTGAAACATTTTCTATGGCCCAAGATATTACCTATTTTGTTGACGTTTCTACAGGTGTTGGGTATAGTGTTTAATAAATGTTGATTAATAAATGTGACAGATAATTTTCATTTAAATCCTTTTATATCCTTAGAGATTATCTGGTTTACTTATTCTACTAATCACTGGGACACTGGTGGCAAATCTGTGATTGCAGGTTTGGTTTTTTTCTTCCTTTAATATCATGTGATTTTGCTTCACATATTTTAAAGTTTTATCACTAGAAAAGCCTATGTTAGGATTCTTGTATGTTTTATAAGTTTTTCATTTGGCATTATGAAATTCCACTTTTTAAATCTTAATTAGTAATACTTAACTTGACATCTATATGTTCAATATTAACAGTCATTCAAAACTTATTCATTTTTAATGATTGCATGGTGTAATCTTTTCCCACTTTTTTACTTTCAGTCTTTCTGTGTCTCCATACTTAAAGTGCACTTCTTATAGACAGCATATATAGGCAGTGTTTATATTTAAGGTAATTATTGAGCTATTTGGGTTTTGCTCTTTGTTTTCCATTTGCCTCATCTTCTTCCTTTCCTCTCCTCCCTTGACTTTTTAGAAATTCCTTTCTGATATTTGAAAAGATAGATTGATAGAGAGATAGATATAGATACACTATTCTATTTATTTCAATAAATAGGCTTTTTACTGATATGTTTTTTGATTGCTTTTAATGGTTAGTTTAATAATTATATGTTTGTTTTTTAAATCTCAATTTACAGAAAGAGACAATATATAACTTTATCTGGACCATTCAACAAAACATGAAAAAGGGTTACAAAAAGTTGAGAGATGGAGAGATAAAAGTGTTCTATTTGCAAATTACATAATTATTAATATGGAAAATCATAAGAACCTAAATAAAAATTACAAAATTTAGTGATCAACATCTGTTTTTTTGTTTTTTAATATTTTTAAAAATGTTTTCTTATCCATTTTTGAGAGAGAGGGAGACAGAGCTTGAACAGGGGAGGGGCAGAGAGAGGGAGACCCAGAATTCGAAGCAGGTGCCAGGCTCCAGCTGTCAGCAGAGCCTGACGCGGGGCTCAAACTCACAGAACAAGCGATCATGACCCGGGCCGAAGTTGGACACTTAACTAACTGAGTTACCCAGGTGCCCCCAACATCTGTTTTTTTCTGCATTTCTTGTTTGCATATGAACATGGTGATTTATACACTGTATATATCTGTCTTCCTTTAAAGCGTGTTGAGATGTGTTCTGCCAGACAGTGAAATTACTACAGAACTTTTGTATCCTATAAGGTTTGATTTTATTTTTAAAGCAGTATTTATTTCCTTTGTAACATCATTCCTAATGTGTAATTATTTATGTATCATCCTTTCTCCTAAAGCATGGGCTTTCTAGAGGCTCAACCGAATTTCTTAGATATTTTGTGAGGTCTCTCCATTCTGGATGGCCTAGAGTTACAGCATTTTTCTGAAATACCTGACTGATCACCTCTGAATCTCACAGCAACTGCTCTCTGTTATGTGTGGTGAAGTCTTGCACTAAGCGTGCACAAGGACCAGCAGGGAAACCAATACAGAATGCCGTCCCCCAAACTGAGTCAGTTCAATCCTCGCCAGCATCCTGACCTAGAATTCTAGCAAAGTAAGCAGCCCCAAACTGTAATTTTGGCCTTCCCAACTCAGTGAGAACACTGAACTCTGCTTAGACTCTGTTTTACCCTGACAGAGAGTCAGGTGAGCATAGCATCTCACTTTATGTTTTCTGTTCTCTGAGGAGTACAGGCTGATGGTGGATTCCCCACACTCTCCAAATGAATTAACTTAAAAATTTTGCTTTTATTTTACCTAGTCCATGAGGGCGGGATATATCTGTGTTTACATTCCTCAACCATTTTTATTTATAATTTATAAAAATGTATCCTATGCAATATATTCTGAGTATTTCTTAAATGTGTTGAAATAATAAGATCACCCAAAAGGTTCCTAGGAATTTATATATATATATATATATATATATATATATATATATATATGTATTCATTAATACATATATTCATTAATATATATTTTAAATTAATATAATACTGATAAGACTTCCATTAATTCCAATATTTTTCTCTATTTTAACACAAAATGTAATGAAAGCACAGAGAAACAAGGAGTATTTAGCTAAGGTAAGCTAAAGTAATTTGATCAGTAGATATCCAAGTGATCTAATTAGGGATACAAAATTTATAAGACTAGAAGCTGAGAAAATCAGCAGATCAAAGTGTAAGATATTTAAAGATATATGGTATTATACAGAAAAATATTGAGGATCTGATCCAATAACTTCATGTGATAAATACTTCTAATGAAATATATGACATCTCTTTTTCTGGACAAGTCAGATTTTAGGGGTTTCTTTCAGTGAATGGAACCATATGCGTCATACAGAAGTGTGGAACACTGAGATAAAAAACAAAGGCTAAAAAAGAAAACTTTGATAATACCAAAATTATTTGTATTAGGTCTCTCCAGAGAAACAGAATGAAGAAAAAATATGTAAGGAATTGGCTCACGTAATTATGGAGGCTAAGAGGTTCCACTATCTGGCTTCTGCAAACATAACACCCAAGAAAGTTTGTGATATACTAAGAAAGCCTGAGAGCCACTGAGCCTATCAGATAGATTCCAGTCTGAGTCTGAAGGCCTGAGAGAACCAGGAGTAGTAGGGGCAGGAGAACATCTATGGTCCAACTCACTCAGAGTGAATTCAACCTATCTCTGCACTTTTGCCTTTTTATTCTCTTCAGGCCCTCAGTGGTTTGGATGATACTCAGTCACATTGGGGAGGGCCACTTTCTTTTATTCTGTTCACCAATTCTAATGCTAACCCCTTCTGGAAACATCCTCACATACACCCAAAGATATAAGATTCAACCAAGTGGTTGGGCATCTTGTAGCCCAGTCAAGTTGACACATAAAATTAATTACCACATTACTTCTGTTTCTTCACATTTTGCTTCAAGAATTATTTTATATTTCTAATCTTGTTTATTACCTTCTATAATCATTCAAATGAATTGTCTATTATTATATCTTAGCCAGTAACCAAGATGCTAGAGATATTGACATTAAGGTAATGAGCCTGATGTGGGAACCATCACCTAATTATATTTTAACTTATGAATGAATACCTCAATAAGCTGTCTTAGCTTTTCCATATTCCAGTGTCTAATATGAAAGCTGGATATGCACCTGTAACACTGCCACCTACTAATAGATACCCACATTAATTACATTACAACATCCTTAGGATAAAGGGGTGTGTCTGTAAGGAGTGTTCTCCCTAGGGCTGTCTCTTCAAGATGGTCAAGCAATTTGCAGCATTTCCCTAACCAGTGACTAAGAGGAATTTGATTTTAAGGGAAATTGTGTGTTCTGGGAGAAGGTTCTAAAATGATGTCAGGGTCCCAGTTGAGGTAGATTTCTGGGACTATTTCCAGTCCCGGTGGGGAACTGGATTATTCATTTGTAAGTCCCTAGGATAATATAATTTTTTGTATTGGATCCACAGAGATGTATTAAGGTGAAGTCATAAGGTTAGTACATAAAAGTCAGCCTTGGACATAGCTAAATATTATAGTTGACTGTGAACAGTAGAACTGATTCTAGGATCCTTTGGCTAATGGAAATAAAATTCTTAATATCCTGCCAAATTTTAGTCAAAAGAAATGTAATGTTGGGATTTGAATATAATAAACTTATATTGAAGATGGAAGAAAAGAACATTCATTGGCTGAATCATTTTAAAAGATACTTATATCTTTTAAAAGACATAAAAGATTTGTATCTTTTTAAAAGATGTAAGTATCTTTTTAAAAGATATAAATATCTTTTAAAGTGCCAGATTAGAAAATGTAGATTACATGCCATAATTTAACATATGTATTTAGATTTATATTTTAAAATAGTTTTTTAAAATCTAAATTATGGATGCAATATTTATATGTACTTCTCAAGTTTAGATTCTAAATATTACGTTTAGCACAAAAATAATCCCTGTGATTTATTAGTATTATTTCATAGTTTTAGACAAAATATGTCAATGGATGCTATCTTTTCAGGGTTGAAATGGCTTTGCATGTAAATCATTTTTCAATCTTAAAATATTCTATTTCTACACAAATGATTGTTAGAAATATGTTTTAACATATATATTGATATATTTACTCCATGAGGTAAAAGACTATATAGGGACCAAAGTTGGTAACAAAAAAATCATTAATTTTTTCAAAAGTGTGATTAACAGCTACATCTAATATATAAATATACCTTGAACACAGCATTTGTTACTTTGAGGATTTTATAATGTTCATTTCAAAAGATATCACAACTTGGAGTCAATTTAAAATACACAATTTTTCTTCCTATTTTGCTCTCTTACAAAATGTTCTCTCAATTTATGGAACATATGGTTCATCTTTCTTTTCCTATCAACCTGCTGACTAAACAATGAAACATCCAAAAACATTTAAAAATGCATAGTCCAAAGGCTATAAAAGAACAATGGTCTTAGTAGAAAGCTGGGTTTGTAGACAGACGCAGAATGGGTTAACCATCCAGAGCATTAGGAACAGTACACGGAGAGAGCAGAGCACGCTGTGGGCAACTAAAGAGGAGGCAAATGGAAAGAAATGACGTGTTGCTATGTACAAAAAGGCAAAGAACTTCCTGCTCTTACACTTGTAGGTCTGGTTTCAAAGAATGTTTTCAGATTTACAAATTATACATATCTTCTCACCCCTTTCTATCACGCTTTAATAGGTCATTCTTCAATATACCACCATGAAACAGAATCAAGTTAGAAAGAAAAACAACAATGTGGCTTATCCTTAGGATGATATATTCCTTCTAAGTAAACATTCACTAGAAAAACTTTAATCATATGACTTAAATCTATAGCATAAACTCTACGTCGCATGTTTTTCATTCATTAGTTGATGCTGCTTCTCCACTCAATATCAAAAAAGTTCAGGTGTAGTTTAGCTTGTACTCATAACTTTACAAGGGAGTTATAAGGATATGGTCTTCACCTTCTAATGTAAAACTTACAATGATTCATTACCCCCCAAATTAATTTTTTCCATAGTCATTTATCGTCATCAAGTTTCTATCCTGTGTCAGGTTAGTCGTGTCACAGCAATTGCTGTATCCTCCGTAGATTGACTTCTCAATGACAAGACATGCATTTTCTCAAGGTCGCATTATCCTCCAGATATTTAAAACACTGCCACTCTACCCAGCATGTATCTATATGCATATAAATGACCTGGCTTGTTTTAAAACGTATTTATAGAGCTGGGTGGGGAGACAATAAAGTCTTTATACTTAAAAGTGTCTGGCCTAGTGTAGAACTCTGAGTCCCATTTATATGCCCCCAAATGACAAGTTCATGTCCGTGGGGCAGGATGATGGTGGAAACCATCCAGACCTTGAGTGCCCTGGCAGCAAACAGTTCTTTATACTTCAGGGATGCAGACTGCGGAGGTGTTGGCCCCAAAGTACAGCCCTAATGGTGATCTCTTTTGGCTTCCTTATTCCCTCTGACACGTATCTTCCCTACCAATGCCAAAAAGCAAATTATTTTCTCTTTCATGAGTCACCTTGTACCAGAAGCTTGGTCAAAAGAAAGAGCAATGGTTATGAATGTAAATTGTGAAGTAAACATGGAACATAAGAGTATCACTTAAGCTAGAGGGAAAGGAGTTAATGATGCTACAACTAGTTAAAATCACTGAATAGATCTCAGCTAATAATGAAGAGAAGAAACAATAACTGGAAGACACCATTACTCTAAAATGAGAAAGAGCCACGATTCTTAAAGAGATGTTTTCCTTTTTTAGTGTGAGACTCACCATTTTGTTTGTTTAAAGTGGTCCAGTCAGCTCAATTAATTAAACATGCATTAAAAACAAACACTGTATATAGTTTGTTAGGTTGGTGGACTAGTTTGGCTCAAGCTGTAATGCTAGTCAGTCATTTCCTAAGGGAGACACTCCATAACAAGAGAAAACAAACAGAAATAGGTCATCAATATTCAGTCTGTAATTTACAGTTTGCAAAGCACTGTTGCTAGGGACTGAATCGTGCCTCTTCCCAAATTCGTATGCTGATGCCCTCACCACAAATATGACTGTATTTGGAAATAGGACCTAAAAGAAGGTGATAAAGGGTGAATGAGGTCATAGGGATGGTGTCTTAATCTCTTAAGATTGGATTGGTATCCTTATAAGAAGCAGAAGAGGGGCGCCTGGGTGGCGCAGTCGGTTAAGCGTCCGACTTCAGCCAGGTCACGATCTCGCGGTCCGTGAGTTTGAGCCCCGCGTCAGGCTCTGGGCTGATGGCTCAGAGCCTGGAGCCTGTTTCCGATTCTGTGTCTCCCTCTCTCTCTGCCCCTCCCCCGTTCATGCTCTCTCTCTGTCCCAAAAATAAATAAACGTTGAAAAAAAAAATTAAAAAAAAAAAAAAGAAGCAGAAGATCTCTAGAGATCTCTCTCCATATACACACAGAAGAAAGGACATGTGAGGACACAGCCAGAAGGTGGCTGTTTGCAAGCTACAGTGAGAGGTCTTACCAGACACCAAAGCCTGACAGCACCTTGATCTTGGACTTGTAGCGTCCAGAACTAAGAGAAAATAAATTTCTGTTGTTTAAGCCATTCATCATGAAAACCTGTTATAGCAGCCCAGGCTAATACCACTGTCATATTTATTTTTGTTTGGCATAATAATAAAGCAAAGTGGTTAACTATTATTGTTATATCAATACTGGAGGTAAGGAAATTAAGTGTCAGAAAGTTTGAGTGATCTGCCTCAAATCACCTAGGTAGTAAGTGATGGATTTATGATTCAAAATCCATTCCTTTTCATATACAAAAGCTTTATATTCTACCGACTGGCACAGTAAAATGCCAAAAGTGGAAAATAGTCATATCTAGGTGGCCCAACAACAGCACTTTCATATGTGAGAGAAAACCCACCTGAAAGAAACTTTTCTTTGACATTAGAGAAAAATAAAAATATCAAAATGCAAAGTTGCAATATAGT
The DNA here is from genome assembly GCF_018350155.1 of Leopardus geoffroyi. Classification (NCBI taxonomy): domain Eukaryota; kingdom Metazoa; phylum Chordata; class Mammalia; order Carnivora; family Felidae; genus Leopardus; species Leopardus geoffroyi. Next base: position 24,136,450 of record NC_059333.1, read on the forward strand.
TAATCTGTCAATATCTTAAAAATTTGGAGGGTAATGAAATGACGTGAAAGTGATCACCTTGAAGATGATACAGATTTGAACCTTATTTACTTCAATATGTTGAAACACTGTAAAAGGAAAAACACTGCTTGATGTCTTTTTGAAGCACTTTGCTAAACATGCTGCACCCATTATGACCTGCAAAAATCAAACATATAAAACAAATTTCTCTATCGTCTTCACACTTTCTGAAAGATATTTCTGTATTGATTCATAAATCTACAAGATGTCTGTATCAGTTCCAGTGTCATCTGAGTTCTCTTTTTTGGATACTTCATTTTACATTTCCCCACACTTGGCTACTTACTGGGGGAACACTGTGGTTTTAAAATTCATGTTGGCAACATTTATATCTAATTAACCTCCATATGCTGGAGTTACTCCCAACAAATTATATGGATATGTACCCTTATAGAGAAGACAATTTCTCATAACTACACCCCCACGAGTCCTATTTTTGAAGAAATCACTCAGTATAAGTAGCAGAGCAGTTAGGATAGAAACTGTTTAAAGAGCACACTCCTGTTACCATAGCAACTATAACTTCACTAGGCTCAATCCGGAGTTTATATGGAAGCAATATAATTCTGACATTGATTTTTTCCAGTTTGATTTCCTTTAAAAATAAAGAAAACTGCAAAAGAACAAATTAATGAGAAGATATAACTCTTCTTTGTATTAGCCTGTTGTGGCCTAAGCCAAAAAATTAGAGGTTATCTCACATGCCACACCAACAAAACGAGTGGTATCTAATGTTAATGGCTACCCCGTCTCTCTCCAATGGTACAGACCTTGTACTGCTTATATTTTGAAACTGTAAATTAATGTAAGTTAATTTCATTAGTAATACAGAAAAAAATATTAACCATGCTATAAGGAAATTACCCATTTTTCCCATACATAATCTCTTACATCTTAAAATAACACACAATACTAAACGCAAATAAGTTAATTCTTAAAACACTGTTTTCAGTGCTATGTTTCAAAATATCTGATGCTTAGTAAATTCAAGCTTGAATTGGAAGTATGTATTTGACAATTTCCAACAAACCAATAATACAGATTAATGAAATAAAATGTAATGGGTAACTTCTGGGACCAAAGTCCTCTTTTCTTGAAGGAGATGGATAATTAAGTAACAGAAGAGTAGATATAAATATTTTGAGCAATTCTGAGGAAATGTTTAATGTTAAGGTGTATTTGTAACACAAGGTACAAAAATTCTAAACAGGATTTTTCATTATTAACTGCATTTGCGTAGGGGAAGAAAACAATTTAGAAGATGTTTCATTTCTTGGCATACCACATTTTATTAGGTTTTTAAATAATAGGTTTTTTTTTATCTGAATTACAATTACATAATCTCACATAGCTGATCAGAATTGTGAAAATGCATCCACCCATTTTCACATTCAGAAATCATGGTAATTGCATGCAAGTTCATGCAGTTAATCTGTGATAAATACTTTGGCATATGTTAGGAACTCTAAAAGAATAATTTATATCAGGCACAACATCTGTTTAAAAAAGAAGACTTGCTAATCAAATTCCATTTACTCTTTCTGTGTTCGTTTTTCAGGACGGCAATGAGAGGAACACCAGGCTACTACACAGGTGTGCCGTCTGCAATACAAATTCACGTCTTGGCCAAAATTCATACACACAGCTTTGATTTTATTCTCAGAGACGTTCTGGCACAAAACCATAAATGGCAGGTGGATTTAACTTGTGTTAAATTGAAGGGAAAAAGTTCTTTCTTTAGCACTATTAGAGTATTAGGTGTGAATGTCCATTAGACTTTTCTTGTTAAGCAGGTTAACTCTACCCTACTATACTCCTATAGCCCCCAATGTATATTTCTGTACAAAGCATACACTGAAATAATCTTTGTCCTACCAGTTTCAAGCTTCCTGAGGGCAGTAACTCTTAAAATATTTAAAACCTGTCACAGTCTTCAGCATACAGTAAGCACTCGATTTGTATGCATGGCTGGAACACACATGACTGAATCATGGGACAGAAATATCCCCTGAAGGGGAGATGTGGCTATTCATCTTTTACATCTCATGTATTTACCCTGCAAGCACATACTACACTTGACCTATGCATCTCAGAAATAATTCTGAGTCAAACTCAGGAACAGCAAGATCATGACCTAAGCTAAAGTCAGAAGCTTAATCAACTGAGCCACCGAGGTGCCCTTATTTGCTGTAGCTCTGTAAAACCAAACATCGGGAATTTTAAACTATCCCTTATGGGAAAACGGTGTGAAGAAAAGGCAGGTAGAATTTAGGTATCACAGTCTCTATTATTTCAAAATATTTGTTTGATTTTAGGAGAAAGAAATAAAAAAAAAATATTTGCATATCTTGAAAGAAAAGATATTCAATGAGCCAACATACTCATCACTTTACAAAAAAATTTAAAAAAAACAAAAAACAGGGAACTGGAATGTACACCCAATAAATGAAGAACTCATTGGGCATAGATTTTTAAATTGCTTCAAAACTGCCTAAGGACATGTAAAGAAGATATAAACTGCACTGCTCTGTAGTACCATATAATTGTTAGAGTTTTTGTCTTATTTTCCTCCTGAAGCTGTTGACATGTAAATGCACTGATTTTTTTAGAAACATGTTTAATATTAGCAGATTCTAGGAATCATGAAAAGAATTTTTTCACAATAAGTTATTTTTTGAAGTATTTACTTACTTAAATAGCTTCTAAAAAATTAATTAGGGAAACATCAAAGTCATAAAAATAGCAAAGCAAAACAAAACCAAGGAATGAGAAACTTCCAGAGTCAAGAACAGCCTAAGGAAACAAGACAAGTAAATGTAATATGGTAATCTTGATGGGATTTGGGAACAGAAAAAGGACAGTAGGTAAAAAATAAGGAAATCAAAATGAACTGTGGACTTCAGTAAAAAATGAAGTATTAAATTTGGCTCATTAATTATAACAAATATACCATATTAACGTAAAATGTTAATAATAGTAGAAACTGGTTATGTAGAAATGGAAACATTTTGTGCTATCTTCTCAAGTTTTGTAAATATAAGGCTGTTTTTAAGAGTGAAGTTTAATAAATATTAATGAAAACATGCATATCAGGGCACACATTTTCTCTTTCTCCTTGAGCTTCAATGTAACTCCACCTGGCATTGGCCATGTCCTTAACTAATTCCACTGGAAGGTCCCAGTATTTTGTATCTCTGTTTCTTGATTGTGTAGTGTCTCCCTTTTCTCTTAATTTGTCAAGAAAATTCTTCTGAGACACAATCTTTAATCTGTAAAAATACTACATCATGCTGTGATTATAAGTCATCAATCCCCTCCAGAGATGAAACTTCTGCAAATAATAATTGGATAAAGAAGTCTTACAAACCACTAATGGAAATGAGATACAAAAAGTTTCCAGAGTAATAAAAAGCCTAGTTACCGAACACACACACATAAATGAATGCTTAAAAATTTTATTAAGAGAAAGGATATCATCTTAAGTCAACTTGCATAATTAAAGATGATTTCTTGACAAGTTAAGAAGAGCTTAAAAGAAAAATATGAGCAAATATGATAATCTGTGATTCTAAGGAAATATTGGATGAGTACTCATCAGAAAACAAGTTATAAATCCCATATGGGAGAATAAGCTTATAGAAGAAGGTATTTTTTTTTTTTTCAACGTTTATTTATTTTTGGGACAGAGAGAGACAGAGCATGAACGGGGGAGGGGCAGAGAGAGAGGGAGACACAGAATCGGAAACAGGCTCCAGGCCCTGAGCCATCAGCCCAGAGCCCGACGTGGGGCTCGAACTCACGGACCGCGAGATCGTGACCTGGCTGAAGTCGGACGCTTAACCGACTGCGCCACCCAGGCGCCCCGAGAAGAAGGTATTTTAAAAGCAGCAGGAGCACTTAAGGGAGGAGTTCTGAAATTAAGGAGTTAGTGTGATTCTGTGTTATACTGAATGACAGTTTGCTTATTTCTCTTCCAAATGAGTAAATTAATGCACAAAAAGTGACAAGGGAGGGTCAGGATGAAAGCGAGGGACAAATGGTAATCCTCACTCATTAAATTTCTCAGGGTAAGGCAGTAAGTGTGGATGTTGGTAAGTGGGGAAGAAGAAACTATACAGAGTTGATAAAATCAATATATTAATTTCAGTGGGGTAAATGATTCTTGGTGAAAAGTGGACTATACAGAAAGATGGTAATTGAAAAGGGATTACTAAAAATATGTATTTGAACTTGAAAATGAGTGCCCAGATTTCTGACTTAGGAGAATTAAAAAATGGCTTTGCCATTAATTAGTATGATCAATACAGTAGGGCGAGCAACTCTGGAGCTTTGGATAATGAAGAGTTTAAGTTATTTGTGTAATAGAGTTTCCTAGTAGGTAAATGAATATTTACAGGTAAATGAAAATATACAGGTGACTAGTTAAGTTTGGGATGGAGACATATTTTTATCGGCAATTATTCTTGGCAGGGTTATTTTAGGTAAGACTGAGAATCTCCTGGGAGACTACATTCTCTGAAAACTAAGGACAAAATACCTGTGGGTATCAACACAATAAGTGTGTGAGGAGCAGTAGTCAACACTGTGGGAGAAGGGGTGTTCTGAAAACTGGGAGAAAAACTAGAATTAAGCAGTATCATTAAAGATCATCAAGTGACAAGTGTCAAAAAAAAAAAAAAAAAAAGGAAGGATACAAGAGGATCTTGTGCAAAAAACAAAAAACAAACAAACAACAACAACGAAGAAACCCCAAACAACCAAAAAAGGCCAAAGCAGAGGAAAAATAATAAGACATGGTCATGATTTTTGCCTATGGAGGAAACTTGTTTCAGTAGCATGACGGCACCACCTACAATTCCTCCAGGTTCTGCTCTATGCACTGTTGTGTGGAGATGAAAAGCAAAGTGTGAAAATATAAGGACAAACAGCCATTCAACTGAACGTAGCCTAGAGGCAGGAGATCCTAAAATTTCCTGAGTCAGAGAAGCCTCTACAAGAAGGTAATGTCTGTGGTAAATCTTGGAAGGAGAACATATATTTACCTGGCAAAAAGAACTGAAAGACAGTATTCCAGATGGAAGCAACATGTGTAAATTATAAGTTTGTGTCAGTAAAAGCAGAAGGTGCTCTTTATGGCACCTGTGTAGTAGATACTTTACGTACTTGTCAAAATTCATAACACTGTACATCATAAAGAGCGAACTTCAATACAAGCAGAAACAAACCAACCAACGACCCAGTCAGGATGTTGGAGAATCTTGGGCTGGAATGGAATGTAGACTGTGCTAAAAAAAATCTGGTTTATAAATATATGATATAACCTCATTAAAGGGGTTGAGCAAAAAGAGAGAGAGAGAGAGAGATGACCTAAGTAACTGTGGATGACAGTGTTTGGACTGGTAACTATAAGACAACTGCACTATAGTCTGTAAATTGGAGTCTCACAAGAGAAAAATTCTGAAAGAACTTTTAGAGTTGAACATAAAAGGTAAATAAATGTTAGGTAAGTGAAGCCAAATTTCTTATGGACAGAGAAAAAGGTTACAAATAAGCAAAGAGAGGCTAGAATAAACCACTGGACCAGAGTTGGCAACATCAGTTTGAACTCTTGTTTGATTGGTAGAAAGGCAGAAGAAAGAACAGAAAGACAGATGGATAAATAGATAATTATAGCTACGTGGACACACATGGGCTAAGCTACAAACACACATTTCCTATAACTGGGGTTGCTGATTGGGTCTAGAAGTGGTAACATTCCAAGAGATCTTAATTTCTAAGTACTATTTTCCAACAAATCGAACTATGCCTTCTTGGGGAAATTACTGATTATGGTGCAGGGGCAGGAATGTACAAGATGAGCCTTGTATCAGAGAATAAGGAAGTGTTCAAAAACCTAAAGGAAGGACACATGTCAAAGGGACACAGGAGCTAATCTGAAAAAGCTCCTGATGAGTAGATTTAGAACAAGTTGATCAAAATAAGTGATGTAGTATTGGACTTAACCAAAACTACAAAATAAGTAAGAACACACTGATATAAATGACTAAAAACAAACAAATATATAAGAGAGACAGTTTCTTTAGAGTATAATATGTAGATACTGCCCCCTTCAGGAGGTGGATTTTAATCCTCCTACCCATCTTGAGTATGGAATAGTCTTAGTATAGAAAGGGGAAAAAATAGAAATTTCAGAATGGACAGACCTGACAAACATTGCTCAATTAAGTGATCAAGTTAAACACCAGCAGTGATGAGTCATGTTGACATCATGTGCCCCAATCTATCACTGATGCGTCCCTTCATGTGACTGGATGAGAAAGGCATTTCACCTCTGTGGCATTCTGCCTAACATCCAATCACCCCAGACTAAATATGAAGAAGACATGAGATACACCCCAGCTGAAGAGCACTTATCCAAAAACCTTACTGTTTCCCTTCAAAACTGTGAAGGTCATGAAAGGCAAGGAAAGACTGACAGACTGTCATAGTCCAGGGAGACTAAGGAGACGCAGATAGCTAAATGCAATGTGGTAACCTTAACTGGATCCTAGAGCAGAAAATGCATATAGTGAAAAAACTGATGATGCCAAAGTAAAACCTCAGTGTAGTTAAAAGTAAGGTGCTAGTGTTAATCTCTCAGTTTGACATGCACTCCATAGATATATGTTACTATTAAGAGAAACTAGGTCAAGGGTATATGAAAACTCTCATATTTTGGGGAAGTTCTATAAATAAGAAAGTATTGCAAAATAAAAAATTCAAACACAGTAACTCTCACATCTCTTCAAAACTCATTTTCCATGCATTCCATATCTTGCATATTATAAAGATATAGGTATACATGAGGGAAGAAAAGATTTTTTTAAAAGAATTTATCTTTGAAATAAACTGAAATAATTTGGTACTAAGGTAATGTATCAACTTTGCTTTTAGGTTTCAGGTGGTTTTGCTACCACAGGTATTGTAGCTGTGGTTCTTATCTTTTCTAAGTATACACTTACCTATATATGGATGAGCTTTTTTAGTTGCTAATGTTTGACTTGTGTTCATGTCACATCTAACCAGGAATTCTGCTATGATCTAGATTTGTTTGAACCCCATCACATTTTTTAGTAGTCCAGAGTTCTTCAGAAACTGCTTTCTGTTTCTTACCCATACGATTCTTGACATGTTTTTTTTTTTTTTTAAGGACGTGTGGAAAATTCTCCTTAATTCTTCAGCCAAAATATCCCTATCCCAAAGCATGCCTTTTGTGTGTATTTATTGACCTCAGATAATGGGACTTCACCACAGAGCACATAGAGTCTTTTGCCACGTAGAAAAAAGGCAGAAATTGTGTACAATGTTCCACTGCAATAAAAGGTGGTCTGAAAAGAAAAAAAAATGAGTGGCTGCGATGCAGAACACATAGAAATGCGGATTAACAGCAGCCCCGGGAGATTTCTTCACAGAGATAAAGAGTAGGCAGTGACAGCACTGGCAGCCTCGTTTTCGAACCTGTTCAATCAGAGTTCAAGTTCCTCAGACAGCGCATAAAAGTCTGGTCAGCAACTAGCAGGAAAGTACAACTTTACTGAAAATTTTGTGGGTTTTTAAAAAAATGCACTTTAAGGATTTTTAGCAACTACTTGAATTCACTTTCAATATTCATAATGCAACGAATCAACATTCACATGTTCTCTGAAGTCCATAGAGTTGCAAATGGAATTTCTATGATGATTTAAAACTTCATTTTGTTTAGTTTTATCAAGCATCCTTGCTTTATCGTTCTAAAAAGAAATCACCATCACCATTTATCTTTTCTGTTGATAAAGTATTTCTAGCTGGATGACTGTTGTACTTTCCATCATAGCTATGTAGTTAAAAACAGCTCTCATCAATAAGTATGAGTCACACTGGCCAATTGGCTACATACCCATAGCAAAGCTAAAGTTTCCTTAGATTCCCAATGAACTGGGGATTTTTCTAAATTCTATTTCTTAAAAATTGTTATCCACATGCACATCTTTTCTCTTAAGCATAATAGGACATTTATAAAAGAACTGTGAATAAAAACATAAACTTTTATTTTCTTGTATCCTTTCAGGTATAAAGAGATGTGATTTTAAGACAGATTTCAATAATTTAGAATGATCTTTCTTCATGAAATAAACAGGAAAAAAATCAATCTGGTAGACTGCCATTTATTTTGACTACATATAGTTCTGAGTTCCATCAAAGCATTAAATAATTAGCTCTGAAAATAATACATTAATTGAGGAAAAAAACATAGCAATTAATGACTCTTCCTATGGATTTCTAAGTAGGCAGGCAAGATGTTCTTGCTATTTAGATCAGGATGAACCTTTGAGTCAGATATTTTAGTTGATTGTGGCAGAATTTTTGTACTTCCTAAAATGTTATTCAGTATTTTTCTTAAATAACTTAATATGTTTAAATGTTTGTTTTGCATTTCAGAAACTTCAGAAAGAATTTTAGGGGAGAAATGTCCAAACCAATCATTTTATTATGAAAGTGATCCCATGGTCCAAAAAATACTTTCATAGCTATATACCCTGGAAACTCTTACATATGTCCACTGGGAGAGTAATATATTTAAAAGAAAATGAACTATGGTTTCATGAATATTCTAACTGGAAAAATAAAAGCCAGCCCTAGAATTTTCATAGAGTATGAATCATTTTTATAATGAGTAAATATAAGCAAAACTAAATAATATATTACTTACTAGATCCTCAAATCAATAAAATTATTAGGGAGAAAAGAAACTGGTAAAATTCGTATCAGTTGTTTTCTGTGTGGGATGTCTCAGGGATAGTGACAACAAGGGACATGGAAGAAATACAGAGATTACCTCAATGATATTAATAGTGTTGGTTCGGTTTTGTGTTCTGTAAGTGTTCAATTCTCTATAACGCTTTGTGGCTTAGATATATATCCCACATTTACTATTGTATATTTCAAATTATTTGTCAAAAAAGGTATTTTTACAAAGCCCTTATTGATTGGATTTTTTTATCCTAAATACTGAGCTATTAAACCAAAGGGCACTTGACCCCCAAATCATACACACATACTTCATGTGATCTCCAAGTTAAAAAAAAAAAAAAACAATTCCTACCATCTTTTCTACTTAGGAAGGATAAAATACTCAAGAGTGTGCTTGTTCCCTCACAGGAAATGAGCTTCTTATTGCTAACACCATTGTTCTTTTTGTTGATGCTAATGTTGTCATCTCTCTACCCTGGGACCAAGTTCTAACTTGTTCTAACATTCCTCTGAGAAAAAGATATACCTGTGCAATTTGTAATGGTTTAGGCATGCCAAACACCTAGGATTGGCTACCTTTCTCTATTTCCAGTGGGACATTCCCCCAACAGTCATTTAACTTTAAGGAATTGTTATTTATTGATTTTCAATTCCATGTTATACTATTCCTATGTTCCCTTTAGCAGTATTCCTACTACATTATATCTGAGTCCGTCTAGGCAGGAAAAAAAATGAGTATTTATAAGGGGAAATATCATTCCTAAATGATCTCTTAACTAATTACATTAAAAAAAGAATTACAATGTGAAGTAGACCAGATAGCCAACATTAGTGTAAAATATTAAATAAGAAGGGTAATTGACAACTTTAAACTTGATACTGTACTTTTGTATTGTCATTTGTTGCTTGTTCCACATTTCAAGTGAGGTGTTAGGTATTCATATATGAAGAATTTAATTATCATATCATTGTTCACAGTATACTTATCTCTTTAACAGCTATGTGTGACAAAGCCCGAATTAATTTCACACATGTGAGATATCAGATACAGATAAAGTGAGCTGACAATACCAATTTTCTCTTGCAGGATTTTTGAAGCTTTACTTGTCTATTTTGGCTTTAAACATATAAAAGACCACTTTAGTTACCTAGCAGCTGTCATCATATAAGAGACACTATTCATCTAACCTTATATTTCAAAATATTTAAAAAGAATTAAAAGGACCTGAAAAGATTGGAGGCCTCAAATGTATGATGAATCTTTATAAAAAAATGTTATTCTGGGTTATTATAAAGATTAAATAAATCCAGAAATGTCACTAAATATCCAAAAACTCCAAATCAATATAGTTCTCTGTCATTCATTTAGTAATACAGAATTATCCATTTTGTTACCATGATGATCTTCATTACTAGATTTTATGCAGGAATACAAATAATGTTTTCTTATTTTTTATATTTTTGATTATTTTTCTATAACCAGTTGCTATAACCTCTGTGCAATTAAGCTCAGGTTGGGTTTTCCAGAACATTGAGGATCTGGCTTTTTAAAGTATAATATGTGGATGCAGTGATTAAAGAAAAATATATAAAACTAAGGCTTAGGGCCAGAAATGGTTCTAAATATCAGGGGCTTTAGATGAACAAATTATGAATATGGTCAATATGTTTAAAACACAAACACCACCAAGGATATCTAAAAAGAGTTTATTTTTCTCACATACCGTGAAATTGCAGAGTAAGAAGTTATTGGCATTGATTCAGTTACTTCAAAATGTTAGCAAAGACTCCAGCTATTAATACATTCTATGCTGTCTTTAAGCATATTGGTTTTTTCTTCAAGATTGTTGCCTTTGGAATCAAGATGGCTGCTGCAATTCTACCCACTGTATTCCTACAATCAAGTAGAAGTGTGGAAGGGTGACATCAGCTACATCACTCCCATTTCATCAGGAAATTTAAAACTTTCTCACAAATTCCAACTAGACTTATGATTCTATCTCATTCACCAAAGCTGTCACGGAGCTCACATTACTGAATGGTTGTCCCTAAATGAATATGTATCAAAGTACATAATCACCCAAATATAATTTATGACCTATTTTCAGTTAAAGGCTCTTGTATGTGATGGAGTTTGCGTAGGTAAATCGTAATGATTGTCAGGAACTCAAGAAAGTATTTAAAATGCAGATGAGAATCAAATCTAGAACTAAGAATGAGAAATATTAATCAGACAGCAGAATGGTTACTTTTGTTTTGTTGTTTTGTTTTGATGGCAATGATAACTTGCTGAGAAAATGGATGTAGAAATGGAAACTACAAGAAGCAGGAAGTGATAGTTAATAGCTCTTAATGTAAATGATATAGGGGACTAAGAGAAGTAAATATTAAAACCTACATCTAAAGTTTGAGATACACTGATTTGGAGCTTTATTTAAGTACTGTTAAGAAAAATACAAAAGCTACAAAGGAAAGGTTAATGGGAAATGGTGATAATGATGAAATGAAAAACTTAGCTGATAAGAGTTACTAGTTTATATTCAGTCACCCTGAAATATAGAATTGGATCTTGGGACTAGAGATGCAGTCATATCAGCCAGTTGAACATTAATAGTAAGTGAAAATGTGGCAGGCAGCTTCACCCAGATATGTACTCATTAGAGATTAAAAGATTGTTTACTTAAAGACATGTTATCTTAGCTAAAACAAAATAATAAATCCTTGAAGGTTTCAAGGTTAAAAATGAGTTGTATATGTATACCACAATCTATTTACCACTTTATCCATTAAAAGACACTTTGGTTATTTCCATATCTTGGCTACTATTAATAATACTGCAATGAACACTAGAGTGTAGATATGTCTTTGAGATTCTGATTTTAATACTTTTGGATATATACCCAGAAGTTAAATTTTTGTATCATATGGTAGTTCTGTTTTTAGGGTTTTTTTTTTTAGGAACCTCCATACCGGCTTCCACAGTGGCTGCACCATTTTACATTCCCATCAACAGCACACAGGAGTTTGAGTTTCTCCACATCATGGCCAATACTTATGTCTTGATTTTTTTATTTTGTTCATATTGAATACATGAAAACACTATTTGAATAAACAAAGAAAATTATGAAAAAAGAGTAATGTTAAAAAGAATCTGTCCATTGACAGAGATGCCGAGAAAATGAGGAACTTAATAACATACTTACAGCTATCTGTGAACCTAGGAGCTCACCAATGTTCCTCAAAGGAACATTTATGATTTGGTGCAGGGAGAACAAGGGTAGAAGGCAGAGTATTCTTAGTGTTCTGTGGAGAGCTGGGACACTGAGAGAGCAAATACAGGATATACTTTTAAGAAACCTGTTGCTGAAGAAAAAGGAAAAAGATAAAGACATAAATAAGTATGAGAATGAAAACTAATATTAGTTTTATTTTTAGTCCTATTTTTAGGTACAAGTGAATATTGCCTTAGATATTTAATATATTTCTACTATATATATGTAAGCTTATATTCCCAGCTTCTTCTTTACAAAATTTAAACTCTCAAATAACCAAAGCAATATCTATTTATTTTTTAACTTTATGAAAGGTCGAAATCAGCTGCATTTAACAAAATCACACACACTGCAGAAACACTGTTTAAAGTAACTAAGCCTGACAGTGTGTCTGTGGATAGTGTGATATCCCATCAGTATACAAGTTAAGTAATTGGTGATTGTCCACAGAGTCCTATGCGATGACCCTCTCAAATGGCGTTAAGTAGAAATGGTATAAAGCAGAGCCTGGGTTTGGCTAAACTAGACACCAAAACCCCGCAGTTCCCCCAGTAGCTTGGAGGTAACCTACGTGTACGCATTATTACATTTACTATACACAATATATAAAAATTACATAGTTGAAGTTTATTGCTTTTAAAATTCTGGTAGTGTGACTCGGCTTACTTTTAGAAAGCCTGAAACGTGTCTGTGTGTGTGCTTGTCTATATGTGTGTGTGCGTGTGTCTGTGGGAAAGGATGTGGACAGTAGTGCGTGAGTTGGTGCCACACGTCCCAAGGCCACTTGGCACATGCTTTTTTTTGTAGTGTCTGCCACAGGTAGGAGGTGAGTACATGGCTCACAGTATATACTTTGAGTTGTGCAAAGCTACTGAATGACAATGAAGTGCAGAAGTTATCAAATAAATTAAAAAACTAATTTTAAAATACTTCTTACTTTCATTAATTTGCCACTTCTAGAAAAATGTTACCTGCAATATGTGAAGTTTCTGTCTGATCCCCCCCCCCCACAGACTCCATTAACTTAATCAAATCATTGTAAGTCGGTGCTTGCCAACCTCATTATCATGTAGTATGTAGTTGTCTTTTAAATTCATTAGACAGAGACCTTCCATTTAAAGCACATTAGTTCCTCCACTCTTCTGAAACCTTTAGCCAGAGGTGGAAATTTATAAGGTTTAATGCAGTATCCAAAAAGAAAGACACTTGATTTGGGATTTTGTATTGGAGTAACAGCTGAAGCAGTTTTACCTACGAACTTAAAGAAGTTTATCCTTCTGAGTCCCTCACTTACTCCTGTGTCTAAGTTTAGATTTTAAATTTTCATTATTTCATTAATATAAAGCAGCATTTCTCAATAGAAGCACTATAGGCAATTTTGGGTAGAGAAGTCCATGCTGTGGGGGGCTGTTCTGTGCACTGCAGGTTACCCAGCAATACCCATACGCTCCGCCCACTAGATTCCAGTAACTATGACAACAAAAAATGTCCAGATAGCTCCAAAATCCCCAGTCAGGGGACTGGGGATGGTCCCCATTTGAGAATCACATACTTAAAGACACCCCTCCTCTCAGATTGCATGTGTAAGCTCCAGCCACACAAAATCTGCATCTGGTTTGGACAGCAGTTATCAAAAGAAGCATCCAAGAAGGCATAATACTACTTTAGTTATAACCCAGATATGTGTGATTGAGTTTTTAAAATTCATACATTGTTGGAACTTTTAACTAGCAAAATATCTTGGAAGCTTGTGGAGTTGTCTTGTCTAACTTGTAAATGACAGGCTTGATAACTTGTCAGTGATGCAGACTGAAACTCCATTTAACCATATAGTACCCATTACAGAGAAAACAGCATTAAAATGACTGCGGGCTGAATTAAAATGACTGCATACACCATTTATGTGTTAAGTGCAATGAAGAGTAAAGCTCTTGTATAACTGATGAAGTTAAATGTAAAACACTGGGGCACCTGGGTGGCTCAGTCGGTTGAGCGTCCAACTTCAGCTAGGATCATGATCTCACAGTTTGTGAGTTCAAGCCCCACATCAGGCTCTGTGCTGACAGCTCGGAGCCTGGAGCCTGCTTCAGATTCTGTGTCTCCCTCTCTCTGCCCCTTCCCTGCTCATGCTCTGTCTCTCTCTATCTCTTAAAAATGAATAAACGTTAAAAACTTTTTTTTTAATGTAAAACACTAGTCTCTGTGTTATGTAATAAACTCTTTCTTCCACAAACTGAAAACTTGAGAAAAAAAATGTAAATCCTTGAACCTAATAGTACATTGTTATCAATGCATTCAGTAGCAGCATAAGAAGGTTATTTTTCCCTTCTTGGAGAATTCATTGATACCTAGAGTTCATAAAACAACAGTATATATGGAAATACTACTTCCAAGAAAAAAAAAATTGTTCATAAAAAGGTCTTTCTATGCATAAAGACTACTTGATTTTAAAAAATTTGATGTTTGTAGTATTTTTTTTCTAAAAAAATGGCCATTTGGAAACAGGATGAATGCCATGAGGTAAAAATGTAAACCATGGAAGGATAAAATAGCCAAATTATTGGCTTGTGAAATCAATGAAAACTCCATGTAAACTTAAGTCAGAGCTCCTAATTTTTGTTACTGTCTCTAAAAACAGTCAATAAAGTATCATTGTTAAACAGGTGTATGAATTTAAATATATTTGGTTTTTAATTAAATAATATAACTGTAACAGCAACTATAAATAAGTACATCTGGTAAATATACATCATTTCTTTGAGATTTTCTGATTTCTCTTTCAATATTACCTAGAATCTTCTTAACCTAAAGTATCTATAAGGCTTCCTAAATATCTACTTTTGGTATAATACATTGAATCTTAATGTCATTGGTTAAGAAAGGAAATGTCATCACAAAGTCTGATTAATGCTATTATGTTAATTAACTAATATCATCAGGTACAGCAAACTATTCCCTATATGTCTCTCAATAAATACATTTCATGAGGTCAAATAAGGTATTAAGGGTGGCCATTAGCAATACTCAGAGGTGAAAAGAAAGAGTTTTCCACCACAGAAGAGATACTAATTAGGAACACTGCAATTAGGACAAAGGTTTTGTGTGTGTGTGTGTGTGTGTGTCTTTGTCTCTGTTGTGAGAAAGAGAGACAAAGAGAAGGACAGAGACAGAGAAAGAGAAAACCAAAGAGGGGCACGGAGAAGAAAAAGCATTGGGTTTTATGGGTGAAACATAAAACTGACCCCTCCAGAATCCTGGAAAAGTTATGACATTCTAGAGAAAACTGTTTAAGTAGTCATGAGTACTTTTCTAAGAGAAGGAATTATCCGGGTTTTATTCCCTAGTGTCCTGAAATATAAAGATTTAATGGTCTAGAGATGTAAATACAGCTTGTAATTAACTACTTTAGCAAAATTAGCTTTCTGGGAAATAGTGTTTAGTGAAATAGAGAAGAAAAAATTCTACCTAATTATTGTAGTCCACAGTGCTTAACTAGTATACAATTGACTAATTGGTACATCTCTGAACCCGATGTAACTCCGCTCCAAATAATCTAGATAATGATTCCTCAAAACTTACTTCCACATGCTCTACAACACCATATAGATGAAAAGCATTCACTTTCAGCAATACTTAATAAAGGCTCATACTTATTGGTAAGTATGCTCAACGCTAGCCTGAGCGTTTTCCATGAGATCTCATGTGTCCTGCAATCTTTCCAACAAAGTAGCAAAGTAGGAACTGTTATTATATGCATTGTATTGATTAGAAAACTTCAGTTAAAGAGATTGATTTACTAAAGTTCAAAATACTAGTAGAGGAAAAGCAGAATGTTTCAAGTATGGGGTACTTGCCAGTCTTGTGGTGCGGTGACTGACCTCTCCATCACTACTGTGTGTTAATGTGGTATTGAATGAAATTAATCAAAGGGAACCATCAAAAAAGTGTATCCAAGCTTAGATTAGCCATTGTATCAACACCTTTTTCCAGACACTCAAACATGCCAATAATTTCTTCCTTTCAGACTTTGCAGCCCAAAGCAGGAGTATCTAAAAACATATGTAAAAAGGTTTTCTACAAACCTGAACCAGAGGATTTCCCAAGTTATTGTATAGGATTCTGAGGAAGACTGGTGCAGAAATACTAATCATTGAGCAACTGGCCCAACTGACCTTTAACATATGGGAAGCAGACAGGAAACACTGGAAAGGTAACACTGTAAGGTAATCCTCCCAATGGAGACATTGGTTTCAAAGCACACCAATCAAATACTGGCTCTTCACACTAAAATGCCTTAAATAATCCACCTTTTGTGGAGAACACGAGCAACACATAGAGACAAATGGCCCAGGATCACCAAAATCTCAAAACGTAAAGCAATACCTGAACCACTACAAAAACACTCCAAAGTGGCGAAGCGACTAGACCTTATAACAAAAAAGAAATGGTAACCATGTGACATGACAGAGGTGTTAGCTAAGGCTATGGTGATAATAAATATATCAAATCAACATGCTGTACACCTTACACTTAACACAATGTTATATGTCTATTCTACCTTTAATAATATTAATAATAATAATAAATAAATACATAAATAAAACACTTCCAGACAAGTAGCTTCTCTTTCAGAAGACTGCCTTGACTCAGCTTATTTTTTCTACGCACATCACTCATTGCATACTTCATCTCAATTCAAACTTGCTTAACGTAAGTAAAATCTGAGTAAAGTAAATATTATCTTTATTTCATATGCATAAAAGCCAAAGTTTAGAGGTGCCTGGGGGGCTCAGTTGGTTGAACATCTGACTCTTGATTTTGGCTCTGCCAGGATCTCATGGTTTGTAGGTTTGAGCCCCGCATCAGGCTCTGTGCTGACGGTGCACAGCCTGCTTGGGATTTCTCTCTCCCTCTCTCTCTGCCCCTTCCACAGTTCACACACTCTGTCTTAAAATAAACAAATAAACATTAGAAAAAAAAGTTTAAGGCTAGCAAAACACCTGCTCAAAACTTGTTCTCTTGATGCCATCTTCTGTTTTTATTATCTTCTCTAATCTATCCTAAATTCTAACATAGCCATCCAGACAATGGATATTAATATACTCTATTGTTTGATAATGTAAATTGAATCATGTAATTTCACAGTTGAATGTGACTTAGAGGACATATAAACTGGATGGATAATAAAGGGATGAGATCACCTGAATGCTAAATTAAGACCTCTAAAATACACAAGGTGTCTCTTTTTTTTTAAGGTCTTTATTTATTTATTTTGAAAGAGACAGAGCATGCACGGGTGAGGGGCAGAGGAAGGGAGCAAGAGAGAATCCCAAGCAGGCTCGCCCTGTCAGCACAGCCCAATGCAAGGCTCAAACTCATGAACTGTGAGATGAATTCATGAACCATGAGATCATAACCTGAGTCTATGTTAGAAGCTTAACTGACTGAGCCACCCAGGAGCCCCCATAAATTATCCCTTAAAAAAATACACAATGTGTCAAAATGGACATACAGAATAGAAGATTGACTTTATACTGTTTCAAGACGCTAAACATGGAACAACGCATGGACACAATGGGGAAACGTGGTTTGGAAGACTTCTAGCAGCCAAAATGAAATTACTTTTCTTATGAGACGTTTAGCTTTCTAGACCGCAGGTGTTCAAGCAAATGGACAATGCCTTGGAAGAGAAGATGTGCAGTCAACTTTAGTGTTGTCTTCTACTACATAATGTTTTCACTTATATTCAACTCAGATGTTCTTTGAATTGCCTTATCATTATTCTAAGTCAGTGAAATTTAAGTAAAGGTAATGCTCTCATTCTAGAAAAGCCACTAAAAGGATGCCCAGATACATGGGTATTAGAATACAAATTATCTCTGATATCAAGCAATCCAGTTAGCAATTTTAATGTTTCCACGCAAACAACACCAGAAAATAATAAAACAAATTTTTCTTTAGCACGGAATACTTTTGATCCCTGGTTCTTCACCTGAATTAATGTTTTTAAATTTCCAAATCAGGTGTTATTTTACGAAGACTTCTCTACCCTCTCTACTCTCTTATTAATCCTGGTTGAGGTAATCACTCCCTCGGCTAAGCAACTTCTCCATTGTCATTATTTGCTTCCATGTTCTACCTTATCTACAAAATAATGTGCTACATGGAGAAGAAAATAAAAAGCCATTTTTCTTGATCTTTATTCTTAGCTGCCTAGTACAATATTTTGAAAGTAGTAGGGTTCAAAAAAGTATTTATTTTAAAGATGAATAAATTAATGATTGCATGAATAAAAACTATTGATATTATGTAATATCACATAAATATACATATAGATATAATAAGGGGTTAATATTTTATAAAGATACCTAACAAATTAATAATCTATTAAAATATATGAAGAAATTACCCATTTTTGAAAAATATGCAGAAAGAAATTCGATCAGGAGGCAGAAAATTTGGACTTGCATCCTTTTTTAATCACTTAGGAACACTGGATCCTTGTTTTCTTCAGCTTTAAAGTGAACTTATGTTATGCCTACATGTTACGCACAAAAATCCTTTAAATTGTACATTGCCCTTAGGCATTGAAAATACCTGATTAAAATTTTAACAAACAGATAAGGTCTCTCTGATTACAAGGGAGCATGACATTTGTAGAATGAAGATGCTATTTTAAAAGGTCCCACATGCTAGAAAATATTTTTAAAGTGTGTTAGGATCCAGAGAATAAGGTACGTTTATTAATTCACTTTCATAATACTAAAAATAGTATTGGTATTGGCAAACTCAGGACATTAAAATGAATTCACCTAAAAGATTATAGATTTTTTTCTTTTTCACCTGTAAACATTAATTCAAAATATATGTGTCATGTGTATACCTAATTGCCACTGTAGAACCAAACTAAAATGGAGTCACTTATGCCAAGGACAAAATGGAGACAGTCAACACAGGTGAATAAAAGAAACTTAACAACCTTACAGGAATTTACCGCTCATCTCAGAATTTATCAGAGGACACCAGCCAACTGCCAAATACCAAGTTTGTTCATGCTATCTTTGGAGTCACCATTCTCTTGACTGAGCTACCCTGATCCAAATAACAACACCACTAGGCAACCAGTCAGCCGAAAAAGCCCAATTACTTCTGTATTTATCCCATCAAAAGTGAGGAACTCAGAGCTCCTTCCTCCTACATCCTTCAGTTTTCCAGCTTGCAGGCTGAAAACCATGCAATGAAATCATCTTTCTGCCTTGTTTTATTCAATATGCAAAGTTTAATTTTTGACATCACATATGCATAGGTTTAAAGATCTCAAAAGACCTTATTGATGAAATGGATCATAAGAGGTTCAAGCAAGCTCTTATAGCCTAGTGGGCTAACGCCTTCCTTAATATTGATTTATAGGACTGGAAGTGCTGTTAAAGAACAAAACATGGTAATATTTTTAAAATTATGTATTGGTTTACCTATCAGTGCAATAGTGAATAACAAGCATCTTTAACAGTGTATACCTGTGTGAAAAGTTTATATCTTTATACATTACTGAGCAAATATAACCATTCGGCACAGGGGAGGGTAATTTTTATAGCAAAGGAGAAAGGATTACAGTTGGAGTCAGTATCAGTAACCTTAGCTTAGTAGATCTCACAATACATTTACTTTAGTTCAAATCTTTAACTTTGTGGCTCACTAAAGCTAAAGGAAAAATATCTTCTATGGAGAAGAAATAAATTTTCATTTACCAAATTCTAAATTTATAGGTAAGTTCAAAAATGGAGCTCAAAAATCCACATATGGTTTTAGTTTAGGAACATAATTTCAAAATGTCTTTAAATGTCCTAAACAAATTTCCTACTTCAAACCATCCAAAGGTAAACCAAATTTTCCAAAGGCTAAAATTAAAGTGCACGATATTTCTAAGTACGACTGTGTATTTAGATTGACTCACAGATATTTAACAATTATATAAAGTGATAATTGAGTGAACTGATTCTGTACTTAGATCCAAATCCTCATTTTCTCACTATATTTATATACAAGAAATGATGAATTCCTTCTTCAAGGACCTTAAAATGGTAGTAATAATATTCAAATATAATTTGAACTGCAAATACAAGAGCATACAATAAGATTCTTAGAAACTTGGTATTTTAGAAACTGCTATGGTTAACCTACATAGGTGGCATGGATTCCCACACCCCAAATTGGTTCAGATGTTAAAATTGATAACACCACACAAATGAGGAGGGTAAGGAAAAGGGTATGACTCACCTAACGAAACTTTCTGGAGAGAGGACAGAAGGCTTCCAAGAAGGTCTCAAAGTGGTTTAAGAACAGGAAAAGGAAATGAAGTTGGGAGTTTTATTGTGGTTACAGGGTAGGTATGAAATGAGTATTCCTTCATGCTGGCCAACTATAACACCCTCCCACATACCTTCTCTGTTTCCACCCATCCACTCCTTTACAGATTTTATAAGTTTCTATTATTTTTCCTTTATTTAAAAAAATTACTTAAAATCATGCATGCTAGGATTCTGGTGCTTTGTTTTTTGGTGTGTTTTTTTTTTCTTCATTTTTTTCACTCAATATATCCTAAAATCACTCCACATTGGTTGAGTTTATTCAACCACAATTTACTGAATCAGTTTCAAATATAATCAAGTAAGTTATTTTTATTAATTTTATTTTGCAATAGTAAATACTGGTCCAATTAACGTCAACATATTTTTGTAATTTTAGAGGTATATTATCTGGGTAACTTTCCAGAAGTAATATTGGCTGGGTCAAACTAAGTAGGTAGATACTAATGATGTAGTTCTAATCACCCAATCAGAGAAGACTGTATCATTCTGCACTAACACAAGCAATGTATCAGATTGCCTGTTTTCTCACAGCATTACCAACCAAGGGTATTGTCAAGCTTTGGATCTGTTGCTAAACTAGTAAGCTAAAAATGTATATTTGCAATTAATCTATATAATCTATATAATGCAATAGTTTTTAGCATTTATATGAATCCTGTGAATATTAAAAAAATTAAACTGAAAAATAAACTCATCCTAGAGAAATATGCATATATACATACTGCTCACATAGAACAAAGGTTGTATTTGTGGGTCCATTTCTAGGTTCTCTGTCCTGTTCCATTGATCTATGTGTCTGTTTTTGTGCCAGTCCCCTACTATCTTGATGATTACAGCTTTGTAATACAGCTTGAAGTCTGGAATTTTGATACCTCCAGCTTTGGTTTTCATAACATTACGTTGGCTATTTGGTGTCTTTCTGTTTCCGTACAAATTTTAGAACTGTTTGTTCCACCTCTGTGAAGAATGCTGGTGTTATTTTGATAGGGATTGAACTGAAGATACACACACACACACACACACACACACACACACACACACACACACTATGGAATACTACTTGGCAATCAAAAAGAATGAAATCTTGCCATTTGCAACAATGTGGATGGAACTAGAGTGTATTATGCTAAGCAAAATAAGACAATCAGAGAAAGACAAGTATCGTATGATTTCACTCATGTGGAATTTAAGAAACATAACAAATGAACATAGGAGAAGGGAAGGAAAAAGAAGATAAAAACAAAGAGGGAGGCAAACCATAAGAGATACTTAAAGAGAACAAGATGAGGGTTGCTTGAGGGGAGGTAGGAGGGGTTGGGCTAAATGGGTGATGGGCATTAAAGAGGGCATTTGTTGGGATGAGCACTGGGTATTATATGTAAGTGATGAATCACTGGGTTCTATGCCTGAAACAAACACTACATTGTATGTTAACTGACTTGAATTTAAATTTAAAAAGTTTAAAAAAAAAGTACAAAGGTTATATAAAAACTTCAGGCTGCCTGGTATTTAATTAGTCATGGAAATTTTACTTTTAACATGATCTATTTCTTCAGAAGTCTTTCAAGCAATATAGCTAATATTCCACGGAAAATTGGTATATGATGGCCAATAACTGAGTATTGTGGTTTTTTGGAGAATGCAGCTATATGTGACAGAATGGAGAAAATATATATACCTGTGTGCAATAAAGGGAAATTCGCCCCTTTTTTCTTCCTGCCTGATTACTTCAGCTGCAACAATGATCTGTCTTTGTGATCCCAGTTCTCAGTCCTTTGGATTTGGACTGGATTATACCACCATTTCTCGTGGGTCTTCAGTTCACTGACGGCAAATTGTAGGACTTCTCACTCTCCACAACTGTGTGAGCCGACTCCTTATAATAAATCTTCTCTTATACATATGTCCTATTGGCCTATTTCTCTGAAGAACCTCATACACCCTCCTAAGACTGTGGCCACCAAGAAATTCTCATTTTCAAGCTAACCCCACAGTTCATTTTCCATAAATTCATCAAAAGTACCACCTAAGTGTTCCTATCACATTATGGTCCCAGCGTCTTCTGCTCCAGGCAATCAGAGCTTGTAAGTGTCTCTCTGAAAGCTCCAAATCCAGAAGGTCAGATTTGGGGATAGTGCCTTGCCCTGCAATCTCAATTCCCTGAAGGGTCCAGGAAAAAAATATTTTTTTCATTGTATTCAGTTTTTTCTTCTTTTAAGGATGAGAGTGGTGACTTCCAAGATCTTTACCTATCAGAGGTGAACCTGGAAGTCCCATTATTTTTCCTAATACATTCTTTAATTATAGCTCCATACATAATCTAAGACATAAATGGATTATGAATATATATCTCAATGATTATTACAAAGTAGTTACACTTGTGTAAACATGACTTAAATAAAGTTACAGGATTTGAACAGTACCCTATAGGTACCCCTATATGCCCCTTCTCAACCCATCCTTTTTCTTCCAAGTAACTATTACACTGACTACATTACACTATTACAACCTTGCTGAGTGTTGCTTATTTTTGTAATGTATATTACTGGCATCATTCACCATTCATTATGTCTAGTTCGTTCATTCAATCATTTCTTTTGAGATTTATGCATGAGATACCACAATCAAATACTTTTTACTCAATGGCAATTCAGCCCCTCCTCAGTTTTTAATCATATATATTTGGGCATTACTTAGGACTATGATGATGAGGTTAGTTACATGAGTATTTTCTTTTAGGGGGGAGTGTCAATCAGCTTTCCAAAGTAGTTACACAGATTTACACATTTTAATACATTTCATTGCATGTGTTATATAAATTTAAAACAATAAACTTCTTTCAGTATAGAAGGAAAAAAAAGTTCCATTGTAAGATAAGTTCATTCATTATAATTATCCTAATTTAAATTCATTAAAAATCATAATTTTCTAAGTTTTAGCAAATCAAGTTTTACATTTCTTACTAGAGATCTGTTATGTAAGACTAGACAGCTGTCTACTATTATGCCTACATGAATTTGCTGGGATGTTCTGGAAATGACCTAATGATTTTTAAGTCATTTACACATTCCCTATAATTCGACCTCAATTATTCATCCTTGGCTTGGAATCATTATTTCCCCACTAATGAAATTAACTATGATGCAAACATCTTTTATTATAGCAAATTTATTTTTTTATTTTTTTATTTTTTTATTTTTTTAATGTTTATTTTTGAGAGACAGAGAGAGACAGCGCATGAGTTGGGAAGGGGCAGAGAGAGAGGGAGACACAGAATCTGAAGCAGGCTCCAGGCACAGAGCCCAATGCGGGGCTCAAACTCGTGAACTGTGAGATCATGACCTGAGCCGAACCCGGATATTACTAACTGAGCCACCCAGGCGCTCCTATCATAGCAAATTTATTTTTTAAAGTTTCCTATTTGGTTTATTGGATTTAACTACCATTATAAGCACTGTCACAGGTGCTGTACTTACTCTGACATGCCTGTAGGTTGAGGTTAACCTTTTACATTTGAATAGTTACACAACAGTAGATTCATATATTTAAGTGTGTGCATGCACACGTGATACAGGCAAGCAAGCTGGGCCCATGGATGTGAGGGCTGTAGGCCCCTGGGCTGGGCTCTGTCACTGCTGCTATGTTCCCTATATTTAGCGGGGGTTGGGGGGGGGGCACCAGGAAGGGCCATGCTGCCTGCACACCACCAGCTGGAGGCCTGGGGAATGTGGAGGCTGCACCAAAGACCTCTGGTCTTGTCCTTCTCAGTCCCTGGCACAGGGCTCTCTGTTTAGTCTGCAGCTGACAGTGCGGGGCTTATGCAGCAGGGACCTGCTCTAGACAAATATCAAACGCAAATACAGCTGGGGGCAGCCTCTGCTGGCATCTGCTAGACTCAGAGGACCCAGGGTTCCTCAGTTGACCCAGCCCACCTCAGACCTACATTCCAGGGACTTTTGGTTTTAGTCCTGGGGGCAGGTAGGCTCTGCAATGGGCACAACATCAGAAGCCACCGCTGTCCCCTTTCCTCAGACCTGGCCAGGGCTACATTTGGTGTTCAATACCCAGAAGGCTACCACACATCCTTTTATAAAGGTGACTTCAGTATCCCTGGTCCACTTCTGCATGAGGCCATGTGGATATTTTTGTGGCAGGCTGGCAGGTGCTGACCATGGGTTTTTGTCCCTTACATAGGGGAGGGGTCTTGAAAGTCCAGTCCCTTCCTAGTGGGGGCCTCAATGCTGGTGCTTCAAGCTGGCTCTGCACCTTTCTCCCAGCCCTCCATGGAGATGAAATAGGTATGAGTGTGTTGGTATCTGAACTCTTGTAAGAAATAAAGAAATTGTATCTTTGATTGCAGAAGGCAATATACTTCACAGAGACCACTGATTCAAATGCTAATCTCTTTCAGAAACACCATCATAGACATCCATAACTAATGCTTAATTGAGTGCCCTGCAGCTGGTCAAGGTGACACATAAAACTAACCATAACCTAGGCCCCCACATTTGATGAGCTTTATCTCCAAGGAACCCTACCAGGTTCTTAAGGTGAAGATCTCAGAAAGATTCGCCTCTTGGCTCTGATAGAGGGAGGGGATGAATAATAATTTTAAAATTCTTTCAGAAATTTCTGTATTAACAAAGACATATTCTTCAGTGGAAAAGACTTTCCCAGAGTCTCAGCCCACTGAAGAGCATTCCACGAACTATAGCTTCCTTTTACCCTCCTACATCAACTAAAGTTTGAAAAATGATACAGCATTGCAGAAAGACTTGTGAAGGTCATACCCCAGAGACACACGCTGGTCAAAAGACTGAAATTTAATCATAAGATTCTCTGCCCACACGTCTTACTATGACAAGAGCAGGACAAAGTATAGTTGTATGTCTGGTAACTCAAGTGTGTTTAGTTCATGACAATTTATTGGCTAACATTTAGCATGTGTGTACGTTATGTAAAAAAAAATTAGGAGTACCTGGATGACTCTGTAAATAGAGCAAACATTAAATACAACCTAGATCCTTGCCAGGTTAACGTAAATCCTTACACTAACAGATGGACAGTGTCAGTAGTCTAATATGTAAGTGAGAAGGAGAAAAAGAAGTGGAGAAAAAATATGTTTGAAAAATAGCTAAAATTTTTCAAATTTTGAGGGAAAATATCAAACCTCACACCTTAAAAAACTTAACACCTTGGCAAATGTGAAATTAAGACAAATGAAAAAACACCCAAGTATAACATAAACATATTCTTGAAAAACAGTGATAAGGAGAAAAATCTTAAATCTTATTACATATCCAAAATCTCAGCGATCCCCCAGCAAAAGAAATATGAATAGAACAAACTACAAGAAACATGATAATCTGGTTTCTGAAAAAAGTGATAAAAAGTATTAACAGCAGCCACAGAAAAATGACACTTCACATACTGGAGAAATTAAAAAAAAAATGTAAAGCCGATATCTTGTCAAACACTTTGCATGCCAGAAGATAATGAAGTGACTCTTAAAGTCATGGAAATAACCACAAACACTAAAATTCTATATCAGATAAACTATTTTTTTAAGAATGGAGGCAAAATAAAATCTTTTACAAACAAAAAGAAAAAAAAGTGTAAAGAAAAATCATCACCAGTAGACTTGCAATATAAGACATGCTAAAGGAAGTTCCTCACGTAGAAATTCAATTTTAGAAAGAATTTTATAAGCTCGTAGAGAGTCCATGATTCTAAAATAGAAAAACAAGCCTACTAATGAAACTGTGAACTGGACACCCCAAAGCAACTAACTAATATTATCCTCAGAAGCAAAATACTCCAAAATGTAGTGATTAAAAAAGCTGCTTTTTTTCCTGATGTTTTTGGATTCTGTGGGCAAGGAATTTGGATAGGGTCTAGAAGAGGCTGATCGTCTTTGCTCCGCAATGTCTGGGACATCATCTTGGAGGACTTGGAACACCAGCGGTACCAGAGTGGCTGGAGGTTGATATTAAGTAAAAGCTCCTTCACTCATAAGTCTGGCCCCTGAGCTGGAATGACTTGAAGACAAAGACTGCCTCCCAGGATACCTATAGTTGATTAACTGATTTGTTCTGGTTCCTCACAGCATGGTGGTCTTAGGATACTCAAACTGACTATCTTGAGGCTCAGGGCTCCCAGTCTAAATATTTCAGTGGCCAAGGAGGAACTTTCACTGGATTTGTTATATATCCTCAAAAGACACACAGCATCACTTCTGCCATACCCTATTACAGTCATAGCAGTTAAAAGTCTACCCATGTTCATTAGGAGGGGGCAATGATCCTATTTCTCAATGTCAAGAGTGTTAAAGATTTTACTGCCATTATTTTGAGCATACACACCTACCTATACCTTCTGATTCTCCATCAATCTCTATCACTACCTTTCCATTTTCTGAAGCCACAAGGTATGTAGTTTGCTGCTTCTCTCTGAATATCTGCTCCAACTTTCTACCCATCTCCTCAACCAGCTTCTATTTCTTCTTGAATGTAACTCAAATGACTACCAATGGTCATTCTGCATCTTAGCATAGGGGATACTACCTACAATAAGAGAAATTATCCCTTTATGAATTTTGAGAGAGTATATGACTGGTGATGCATCATTTTAAAATAAGACCACTTAAAATTCATGAGTCAAGGACCGGCACTGGATTAGATGGGACCAGGAATGGACAGCAGAAAATAAAGTGGGAAAACTTAATGGTTTCCGCTGCCAGGGGGATTTGTCTCATGTTTCTGTGAAAGTCTTCCTGGAATGTGCATTACTATACATGACAGTAGGTGTTTTACCAATGTCACCAATGTCATTGGTTTGTGAGAGCATATCACCAGAAAATAGAATCCTGCAATAACAAAACTTTAACCAGCACAAGTTAAAGACCATCTGTTTAAAAGAGCATTAAATATACAGAGTCAAAACTATCAATACAATTTTCTCTTTGTGAAATGTCAAAGCTGTAACACATTTGGATACTCTATGAACAAGGCAATATATCTGAGGC
Source organism: Leopardus geoffroyi (assembly GCF_018350155.1). Classification (NCBI taxonomy): domain Eukaryota; kingdom Metazoa; phylum Chordata; class Mammalia; order Carnivora; family Felidae; genus Leopardus; species Leopardus geoffroyi. The sequence goes on from NC_059333.1 coordinate 24,163,944, forward strand.
AATGTTAATGCAGAACTATTTTTCTGATCTTTGAAAGAAAAATGAAAGATCTAATATCATGCTTTTATATTACAATAAAACCAATCTCTTAACAAAGAGAAAAGAAGGTTTTATCTTAAAAAGGATTTTAAGTTATTTTTTTTCAAAACTTCAAGTTGAGAATAAATTAGAAGAAATACTCCTTTCTTGTTAAAATGATATAACAAAAACCTAACTCCCTAAAAATTTAATTAAGATATATCAAACATTTACCATATAATAGATAGTATATAAGCAATCCATTTCTACTTTTTATATTAAAAGTCACAAAAATCCTAGGAGGCAGCTAGTATTATCTCCATTTTTCTAGATAATATCACTGAGACTTAAGGGTGTAAGTATCTTAGCTAGTATAGCATATCAATAAAAACAGAAGAAAAAATTAAAATTTGTCTTCTTCCAAGTGAGGGAATAAAAAAAAATGCCTGATAGTAGACATTCTACCAAACTGGCAGATGAGGCTTAAATCTTCATCATAATTTTATTTGGAAAAATTCATAGATGTAAACTTTTCTTATATTGAGGTATTATGGAAATCAACTAGATTGCATAAAAATAAGAAAGGCAAACTCAAGCAGTTTAAGTAACATATTGAGTACACATATCAGACCACAGCTCAAACCCAAATCTCATTTCTCCCATGATGCAACACTCTCATCTTCTTACTTTATCATAATATTTCATTCATCTGGAATTCCTGCTACAACTCCTTTAACAATTACATTAACTTAGTTAGGCCCTACCTAAATCTCCCCTACTCAACAGATCTTTTTTATATTACTCCACATAAAAATGACTTCCTAGAGCACTAATTTATGATAATACCCAAAAGAGTATTTACAGTAACTTGCCATGGATTATCCTAATTAATTATCATAGTAGCATTGTTTTTATGAGTTTGGTAAATTTAAGAAGATGTGGGTCAATGTTACTAATCTTTTCCTTCCTATCACACTTTTCCCAGTCTCATATATGGAAGCTTATCAATGCAAAATAACACTTTGGATACAGGAAGCAATCTTAAGTTTCCGGTTTAAACTTGCAAAAATTGTCTCAAATACACTAAGCATTAGTTTCTAGAAACAAAACAATTAGTGCAAGCACAAAATATTATTTGCTCAATTATATTGTTTGGATGTTTTTCTTTAAAATTCTTATTTAACAAGCAATTATCAGGGAATACTATGCAAAATTATATGTCAACAAACTGGACAATCTGGAAGAAATGGATAAATTCCTAAATACCCACATACTTCCAAAACTCAAACGGGAAGAAATAGAAAATTTGAACAGACAATAACTACTGAAGAAATTGAATCAATCATCAAAAATCTCCCAACAAATAACAGTCCTGGACCAGATGTCTTCCCTGGGGAATTCTATCAGACATTTAAAGCAGAGTTAATACCTATCCTTCTCAAGCTGTTCCAAAAAATAGAAATGGAAGGAAAACTTCTGGACTCATTCTATGAAGCCAGCATTACTTTGATTCCCAAACCAGACAGAGACCCAACAAAAAAAGAGAACTACAGGCCAATATCCCTGATGAATCTGGATGCAAAAATTCTTAACAAGATACTAGTGAATCGAATTCAACAGCATATAAAAGGTATTATTCACCATGATCAAGTAGGATTCATTCCTGGGATGCAGGACTGGTTCAATATTTACAAACCAATGTATACATCACATTAATAAAATCAAATAACCTTATGATCCTGTCAATAGATGCAGAAAAATCATATGACAAAATACAGCATCCTTTCTTGATGAAAACCCACAAGAAAGTCGGGATAGAAGGAACGTACTTAAACATCATAAAAGCCATTTATGAAAAGCCCACAGCTAATTTCGTCCTCAATGGGGAAAAACTAAGAGCTTTTCCCCTGAGATCAAGAACACGACAGGGATGTCCAGTCTCACCACTGTTGTTTAGCATAGTGTTGGAAGTCCTAGCAACAGCAATCAGACAACAAAATGAAATGAAAGGCATCAAAATTGGCAAAGATGAAGTCAAACTTTCACTTTTCGCAGATGACATAATACTCTACATGGAAAACTCAACAGACTCCACTAAAAGTCTCCTAGAACTGACACACGAATTCAGCAAAGTCGCAGATACAAAATTAATGTATAGAAATCGGTTGCATTCTTATACACCAATAATGAAGCAACAGGAAGAGAAATAAAGAAACTGATCCCATTCACAATTGCATCAAGAACCATAAAATACCTAGGAATAAACCTAACCAAAGATGTAAAAGATCTGTATGCTGAAAACTATAGAAAGCTTAGGAAGGAAATTGAAGAAGATAACAAAGAAATGGAAAAACATTCCATACTCATGGATTGGAAGAATAAATATTGTTCAACAGTCAAAACTACTCAAAGCAATCTATACGTTCAATGAAATACCAATTAAAATTGCACCAGCATTCTTCTCAAAACTAGAACAAACAATCCTAAAATTTGTATGGAACCACAAAAGACCCCAAATAGCCAAAGTAATATTGAAGAAGAAAACTAAGTGGGAGGCATCACAATCCCAGACTTTAGCCTCCACTACAAAGCTGTAATCAAGACAGTATGGTATTGGCACAAAAACAGACACATAGACCAATGGAATAGAATAGAGACCCCAGAATTGGACCCACAAATGTACGGCCAACTAATCTTTGACAAAGCAGGAAAGAACATCCAATGGAAAAAAGGCAGTCTTTTTAACAAATGGTGCTGGAATAGCTGGACAGCAACATGCAGAAGAATGAAACTGACCACTTTCTTACACCATTCACAAAAATAAACTCAAAATGGATAAAGGACCTGAATGTGAGACAGGAAACCATCAAAACCCTACAGGAGAAAGCAGGAAAAAACCTCCCTGACCTCAGCTGCAGCAATTTCTTACTCGACACATCTCCAAAGGCAAGGGAATTAAAAGCAAAAATGCACTATTGGGACCTCATCAAGATATAAAGCTTCTGCACTGCAAAGAAAACAATCAACAAAACTAAAAGGCAACCGACGGAATGGGAAAAGATATTTTCAAATGACATATCACATAAAGGACTAGTATCTAAAATCTATAAAGAACTCACCAAAGTCCACACCCGAAAAACAAATAATCTAGTGAAGAAATGGGTAGAAGACATGAATAGGCACTTTTGCCAAGAAGACATCCAGATGGCTGACAGACACATGGAAAGATGCTCAATGTTACTCCTCATCAGGGAAATATAAATCAAAACTACAATGAGATATCACCTCACGCCAGTCAGAGTGGCTAAAATGAACAAATCAAGAGACTATAGATGCTGGGGAGGATGTGGGGAAACAGGAACCCTCTTGCACTGCTGGTGGGAATGCAAACTGGTGCAGCCACTCTGGAAAACAGTGTGGAGGTTCCCCCCAAAATTAAAAATAGAACTACCCTATGACCCAGCAATAGCACTGCTAGGAATCTACCCAAAGGATATGAGTGCCAATGCATAGGAGCACATGTACCCCAATGTCTATAGCAGCACTTTCAACAATAGCCAAATTATGGAAAGAGCCTAAATGTCCATCAACTGATGAATGGATAAAGAAGATGTGGTTTATGTATACAATGGAATACTACTTGGCAATGAGAAAGAATACAATCTGGCCATTTGCAGCAACATGGATGGAACTGGAGGGTATTATGCTAAGTGAAATAAGCCAGGCAAAGAAAGACAGATACCTCATGTTTTCACTCATATGTGGACCTTGAGAAACATAACAGAAGACCATGGGGGAGGGGAGGGGGGAAAAAAAGTTACAGAGAGGGAGGGAGGCAAACCATAAGAGACTCTTAAGGACTGAGAACAAACTAAGGGGAGGGGGGAGAGGGGAAAGTGGGTGATGGGCATTGAGGAGGCACTTGTTGGGATGAGCACTGGGTGTTGTATGGAAACCAATTTGACAATAAATTATATTAGAAAGAAAGAAAGAAAGAAAGAAAGAAAGAAAGAAAGAAAGAAAGAAAGAAAGAAAGAAAGAAAATTCTTATTTAAATAACATATGCTTTAATGTGTTTTTTGTTCTCTTTAAAATGTATTCAATATATTTAGTTCAATCATTGTAATAATATTATTAGTTATAAAAAATTAGGAATAATAATTTAATAGATATTATTTTACCAGTGTTTTTCCTTTAAAGATTGTACTGAGCACATGTTGTGAGCTACTGTCCTCTAGTGCCAACAATATATCACATCGGCTATTAAAATTCTTGTCAACAAATCACAGGCTTTAGAAAGACTTGCCTATGAATAGATTTTGACCAAGATAATTTTGAAATTATTCAGCCTGTTTCACCAAGGTCTCACCAAACAATTCACTCTAAATTGCTACATACCTGCTTCTAGACCCTACCAAAAAATTACTTAAACATATTAGAAATTGAAATATGTTGCATCTTTTCATCATCTCCCTCAATTAGGGAAAACAATGTAAACCTTTTAAAATTCTTTTCTTTTTTAATTTAAATCCAGTTAGTTAAAATATAGTGTAATAATGGTTTTAGGAGAATTTAGTGATTCATCACTTACATGTAACATCCACTGCTCATCCCAATGAGTCCCCCCTTAGTGTCCCTTGCCCATTTAGCCCATCCCCCTCACTGACCTTCCCTCCAGCAACCCTCATTTTATTCTCTGTATTTAAAAGTTTGTTTTGGTTTGCCCTCCCTCTCTGTTTTCATCTTATTTTTCCTCCCCTCCTTTATTCATCTGTTGTGTTTCTTAAATTCCACATATGAGTGAAATCATATGATATTTGTCCTCTTATTTTCTAACTAAAGAAAAAAATACTTGGAAATTATTAAGAAACATGAAAAGTTTAAATATGGTTGGATTAGTAAAGTCTATTATTCCTTAAAAATATCCATTTATTTTGAGAGAGAGTGCACGCACACACATGTGAGCAGGGAGGGGCAGAGAAAGAGAGGATAGAGAGAATCCCAAGCAGCCTTCCCACTCTCAGTGTAGACCCAACATAAGGCTGGATCCCACGACAGCAAGATCAAGACCTGAGACGAAATCAAGAGTCAGACACTTAAGTGACTAAGCCACCCAGGTGTTCCTGATGTCTATTATTTTTTTTTTTTTAAATGTATCTTTTGGACTAATCAAACCTATGCCAAAGTTCAAGATTCTCTACTTATACACACACACACACACACACACACACACACACACACACACACGTGTGTGTGTGTGCACACAGACTGTGAGAGTATCTTCACTAGGGGATGTTTTTCTATCCTGAATAACAATACTTCCTTTGAAATGCACAGGAGTCAAGAACTAATGTTTCATGTAAGTACCACATCCCTGGTAATCAATGAGAGACTTGGCAACTCTGATAACTTCATACCTGTTTAAATCATCCCCACTCTTTGTTCTGCTCAATTTGATTGGTATCTTGTTCCTTGCTTTGTTTATTTACTTTGAGAGACAGAGAGAGAGAGAGAGAGAGAGAGAGAGAGAGAGCGAGCGCATGACTGCACTAGCTGGGGAGAGGGGCAGAGAGAGACAGAGTGAGAATCCCAAGCAGGCTCCTTGCTCAGCACAGAGCCCAATGCAGGGTTCGATCCCACAACTCTGGGATCATGACTGGAGCCGAAATCAAGAGTGGGATGCTTAACTGACTGAGCCACCCGAGCACCCCATCTTGTTCCTTGCTTCTGTTTGCATATGGACTCAGTCACTTTGCTCGGATTCTTCAAAACTAAATATGTTTTGAATATGTGAAAGGTGACTCCACTCTGGAACATATCATACATAGTCAAGGTTTTGTTCTGTGGAAACATTATTAAAATCACGGGTTATGGGAATTTGAATTCCAACACGGCAGAAAAAATAAATTAAAATAAAATGTTTTGACAGCCCACAGTTCTTTCCATTCTACTCTTTCCATCCTCCTACTACATGATAACTCCTGTCCATAAAACATACCACCTCCTTCCAAGTCAGTAACACCATCCCAACATCTCCACTTTCACCATCACAAGTGCCATTTCCCCTAAGGAAATTTCTAAAAAAAAATAAAAATAAAAATAAAAAAACTAAATAGAAATGAAGAGAAAGTTTCCTATTTTTGAAAGCAAAGTACTTCAGCTCTCGCAGAAATGCTCTGCCTCTACCCTCGCCTTTCATACATTGCCAAAGTCCAACCCTTTCAACACCTAAACAGACTAGCAGGTATCTTCCTAACTCAATAATGGTCTTGCCACTAATACATGCCAACTTTTAAGATACTTCAATAATAGTTTTCTCAATTGTATGTATTGAAGACTACATCTTATGTGACCATATTGATAAGTTACATCTATTGCTCCTATGGGGATTTATAAAGAAAGTATTAATCATATAACTCATTTCTTTAAACTAGAACAGAATTTAATCCCAGCTACTAGAGATTACACAGGATGCTTACTTTTAGTAGATTCTCTTGGGTTTATTGAATCTTCAAACATTTTAATTAAATTTTTCACGTATACAGAAATATACCCATACATACTTAGGTGAAAGACAATGTTTTTTCATTCACCAAAGAGTATTTCAAAGAAGAAAGAAATGACTTAAAGTGCTGTTCATGGGACAGAAAAGGGACATGTACAATTTATCAGTGAAATCAAAAGGCTATTCTCTGTTGGATAAGAAAGGGTGTGTAAGAGATACTCTTTCTTGCATTTTAGCACAGCATCCTTCTTACAAAACATCTTGACTACCTGTGATTTATGCAGCACAATAGCTTTTTTATGACACTTATGTTAATCTTTTTCCCCTTTCCATTACCTGAACATATCATGATGTTTTCTTGTTGAAATAATTTGGACTAGTAATTTGCAAATTTCCTCTGACAGCCCTTAAGGTACAATAAATTTCTTAAATCAGTAGGAGCACTTGAAATGTGTTTTCAATATCCCTGCTGCATATGAAACTAACGAGCTACAAATGTGCAAGTGCACAGCAAATAAGAAAGAATGAACTTTTCACTTACACAGAATTGGATATTTCCTTAATTATTTGTAACCCAGGGCCATAAGGAAGATTCTCATTTTAGAATTAGATCTTGAAACCAGGATTTTTTATTTGTATGCCTGCACTATATTTAATGAACTTAGATGAGGAAAAAAACAAAACAACAAACATGACCAAAATATACATCATTCCTTTTAAATAAGTTTTAAGATAGTTCCCATAAACAGTATTGCATTAACATATAAAACTTAAGTTTACTGAGCACTCATGGAATAGAATAACAAATTAGTCTAGTCTAAGTTCTGAAGTATATTGAAGATTTCCTTTTGTGACTAATAATGACCATAGCAGGGAATCCAACATAGTGCTGAATTTCTCCTCAAGATGGTTTTCCATATCCTATATATTTTTAGAATTCTATGTTTCTGATATATTTACAATTTTTTTTTTTAAATTTTTTTTTTCAACGTTTATTTATTTTTGGGACAGAGAGAGACAGAGCATGAACGGGGGAGGGGCAGAGAGAGAGGGAGACACAGAATCGGAAACAGGCTCCAGGCTCTGAGCCATCAGCCCAGAGCCCGACGCGGGGCTCGAACTCACAGACCGCGAGATCGTGACCTGGCTGAAGTCGGACGCTCAACCGACTGCGCCACCCAGGCGCCCCAACAATTTTTGATCTTTATAAAAATTTCATGTTCTTTCCCATTTTTGAAAAATTCACTTTTGCCCCTAGGGTAGTATGCTGCAATGATTAAAGTTTTAGGTCCTGAAATTAGACAACTGGGGTAAAAATCTTTTCTCTTTCACTTACTAACTCGGGTTAAGTGACTTACTCTCTTTAAGATACATGAACCAGGTCTAGGAAGGGTAACACATACAAGAAAAACCATTATGATAAAGTTCTAAAGTTCTATGATAAAGTATAAATAGCTCTTTTTCTTGCATATAGTTTAATTACAAAGTCCAGAGGTCTTGAATTGCTAGGATGACTTCATTAAGTCATCAGGAAACCAGGTACCTTCTATCTCTCTATCTCTATAGCCATCCTCAAGCTTCCATCTTCAAGGCTACATGATAGTTGCTGAAGCTCCAGCAATTACACCTCTATTTTAGGAAGCAGAAAGGTGGAAAAGGGGAAAGACAGATGGTACTACCTAGCCAAGCAGTTTGTTTCATTTAGGAACCTTTCTATGATCTCCACCTTTCACTTACATTTTATTGGCTCAAACATAATCACTTGGCCATAGTCATCTACTATTCCATTTACTATCACTGACTAACCACCTTCAAACTAAGGGGAATACAAGAACAACTACTGTATTATATTGATAGCTTTCATGAGTTAGGAATATAGAAAGAGCATAGGAAGAATGGTTTGTCTTAGCTCCACAATGTTTGCTGCCTAAGCTAGGTGGACTCAAAAACTACAAGTAACCTGGTAACTGTAGGCTGGTATAATCTGAAAGCATCTCACTGATATGTCTGGAAGCTAATAATCACTGATGACTGAGACTTTATATAGGACATCTACTTGTGTCACGTCCATGGGGTCCTTGAGCTTCCTTAGAAAATGGGCTGGATCCAAAGAGTACACATTCAACATAAAACAGAAAGAAGCTGCATGCTCTTTTCAAATCTAGATTTGCATATGACAGCATCATTTGAATGCAACCTTTTCCTGTATGCATACCAAAACCTTCCTTCCCATATTAAAGAGGAACAGAATTAGACTTCACTCTAAATGAGGTAGTGGCACATTTCTAGAAAACCATATATTGTGGGAGATAATGTTTAACTCATTTTTGGAAAATTAAATTTCCTGTCTTCATAACTGAGTCTCAGAAAAATCCAGTCCTCTATTTGGGTGCATTTTACCTCTATAAAAATTTTGGTTTATCCCAAAGAAAATGCAAATGCCAATTCAAAAAGATATATGCACTCCTATATTTGCTGCAGCATTATTTACAATAGCTAAGACATAGACGTAATCCAAGCGGTCCATGACAGATGATGAATGGATAAACAACATGTGATAGAGAACATGTATAGATGTACCTACACATACATACATACATAAATACACATCTACACATACATAAATACACACACACATGCACCCACACACATATACACACAATGGAATCTTAGCCATAAAAACCATTTGTGACACCATCGATGGACCGAGAGGGCACTATGCTAAGTGAAATCAGTCAGAGAAAGACAAATACTATATGATTTCACTTATATGTAGAATGTAAAAACCAACCAACCAAACAACAACAACAACAACAACAAAAACCCAAAACCCAAAACCCAAACATACTCTTAAATATAGAGAACAAAGTGGCGGTTGCCAGATGGGAGATAGGTGGAGGACAGACAAAATAGATAATGAGGATTAAAAGGTACAGACTCCCAGTTATAAAATAAATAAGTCACAATGATGAAAAGTACAGCATAGGGAATACAGCCAATAATATTATAGTGATGTTGTTCGGTGACAGGTGGTAACTACACTTACCATGGTGAGCACTGAGTAAAGTACAGAATTGCTAAAGCAGTACATTGTACACCTGAAGCTAATATAACATTATGTGTCCATTAGACTTCATTACTAAATTTTAAAAATTGTGGTTTGGTTGCTTCTAAGAATGAAGGGGAAAAAGGGTATTCAGCAGTCTCTGAATAACTTCTGTCTACCTGTCTGTAACGTAAGCAATATAATAGTATCTATTTCCAAAAGTTACTATCAGAGATAAGTGAAATAATGCTAACTGTCATTTTGGGGGTATTGCAGAGTAAGATGGTAACTACAAGGGTCCCTCACAGCCTAATACTTTATTACACATCGATATTATGGGCCCTTTTGTTCTATATTAGGCTCTTATTTCCATGGATATCATCCAATAGATTATCACAATCCAGTGATTCTCAACATCTTCATATCACAGTTCACATAGAAAATGATAATATTTTTTTTTAAATATTTTTTATTTATTTTTGAGACAGAGAGAGACAGAGCATGAACAGGGTAGGGGCAGAGAGAGAGGGAGACACAGAATCGGAAGCAGGCTCCAGGCTCTGAGCCATCAGCCCAGAGCCCGACGCGGGGCTCGAACTCACGGACCGCGAGATCGTGACCTGGCTGAAGTCGGATGCTTAACCGACTGCGCCACCCAGGCGCCCCGAAAATGATAATATTTTACAGAAACTTGTGTATCTAAGTTGTTCATAGACTGAGATGCTCGAACGAAGAGTTCTAGTCACTCGGTCCCAACCCAGTTCACTTGTCTGCTGAGGAAATCAATACTTCTACACATCTGTAACACAATCTCTACCATTATCAACGCTTCTCGGGCCAAGAACCTCTATTCTACAAACTACTTGAGATACTTTTTCCTTTTACCTCCAAGTAAGTGGGACACTTCATCCAAGATATAAAGTTTAGCTAGGTGTTATGGTATCTGTTACAAACTTATTTCCTGATAACAACAAGGTTAAAAGAATCAAAGTTGAGGTTTGAGCAAGAAGACTCAGCAGGAAGAAGACAGCTGGAGCCAAGTACACTTGTTCTGTTGTGGAGATGGCGGACAAGTACGCCCCACCGACAACTACAGTTTTTCTATGTCTGGTTGAGCAGCTGTGCTTACTGATGGTATCTTGGGTAGAGCACACATTGAGTCCCAAATGGAGCCACATTGACTGTCACCAGTGGGTATCTAATGGAGGAATGGCTGACCATCAAATTGAAGATGACAGAATTTGTTCTTATTAATATTTCATATTTACGTGTTCCTTTAATCCCCTATCTATTGCACTCTTCTTCATGCTTTTATACAGACCCTTTATTCTATCTTTTACTTTGAATTACTTTCTATTCATAACACAATTATGAATTCTTCCTTTGTCTTATAAGCTACTTGATTACTCACTCTCTATGCCTAATACATTTTACACATTTTAACCATTCTATTTTTTCATCATCTTTAGCAGAACTGAATATTCTTCAATAGTAGAGCAAACAAACATTTCACTTTAGCAATATAATTGTTTGAGACTATGGCTACATTTAAGGAAGGAGACTGTAGGCATCACAAGGATTCTGAACTTCAGACTCTCCACACCCCATCCCGAAAATAAACAATATTGATTCTTACCACTGAAATCCCGTGTTTCATTTGCCATTGAAGTTCCACGAAAATACTTTTCAGTAACCAGTGATAAGGATAATCTGTGTGCTTACTATAAGGATACTCCCTGGTTCTTTAGCAAATAGTGCCTTTAAAAATTTTTACATTACCTTTTGTAAAGTTTGGATGAGGCTTCAGTCATCCTCCTGGGTAATTAGTCTCTAGATCTGAATTGCCAGTAGATTTGGGCAGAACACTAATGTGCAGGAAGACATTTCAAAAGACATAAATTTTTTTTTTCAGGGAAAATTCATTTACTCTACACATTCATTGACTGCTATTATAACCCAGGCACTGTTTTAGGTGATGGGGATAGAACAGTATACAAAAGTCCTTTGCCTGAATATGAGAGGCACCCTGAAATGTGCCTTTCATATCTCTCATTCAGAATTCCACTAGTGGAGAGTGTAAGTGACCGTCAGCTGCATCTGGTGCGCTCTGAAATGTGTCACTGTTTTTATGATACTTGAGGCCATGCTTCTTGTGAGAATGTCCCTGCCAATAACTGAGTGAGGCTAGGATACTCAGGTGGGCCCATTCCCAGGAGCTGCGGTGCTGCTCTAATGGAACATTTTGGTCAAGGACTCTACCACAGACTTTTCCAACTCTTTTAGGTCCCCACAGCAGCCTGAGATGTTTCACCCCTCCTTCCTTTCCTTCCCTCTGTCATTTATTCGGAGTCAAGTGGCATCAAGCTCTGACAACTTTTCAGACTCCCTCAGCTCCTTTCTGTTTTTCCTCACAGGCGTTGTCTCTTGTAGATCTCTTGCATGACTAATTCCGTCCCGCTGTCTGTATCTCAGAGGAAGCAGCCTAATCCAAAGAACATCAGAACAGAAACAAATTGAACTATGTACTATGACAGATTTTGATAAGTGCTGTGGAGGGAAAAGTTGAGCAGGAAAACAGGGAGAGGCAGTACAAGGTAAGGGGAATGGCTGCTTTACAGTATCTGGGCAGTGGAGGTCACAGACTTCAGGACAGGGAGCACCAATATGTGAGCATTTCAGGAGGACTGCATCCCTGGCCTGAGATTTTAAACTTGGAAGCAATGCTGTGCCAGGGCAAACTGGGAGTCACATCTCAAGGAGTGGCAACAATTTTTTTCCCTATTCACGAGAAATTTATCTTGTTCATATTATCACATGGTGAAGTAGTGTCATGGAGTAATATGGATCAAATCTAAACAAAAACATCAGGTTCACATGGCCTCAGACAAAATAAAGAGAAATCTAGCAGAAGGTCATGGAATTCTATAAAATAATACTGTAAATTTGCATCTATGTGCTGCGATTAGAATTAGAGAACTCTGGGGCATCTGGGTGGCTCAGCCGGTCAAGCATCTGACTTCAGCTCAGGTCATAATCTCAGGGTTCATGAGTTCAAGCCCCACTTTGGGCTCTGTGCTGACAGCTCAGAGCCTGGAGCCTGCTTCAGATTCTGTGTCTCCCTCTCTCTGTCCCTCCCTGCTCACACTCTATCTCTTTCTCTCAAAAATAAACATTAAATTTTTTTTAAAAAAAGAAATTAGAGAACTTCACTGAGAGGCCATAGTAATTTATGGTAAATAAAGTTTCTCTAAATGGTTTAGTGTATGCATAACAGAGAGGACAGCTGGCTCTCAAATGGGGGAGTGGGTTCACTGTTACTAAACTAAGCAAACAAAAGATTTCCCCTTTATGCCAGAGGCAGAATATCGTGATACCAAAGCCTAGATCTACCAAGCTAAGAGTTATTTAATCCCTTCTATTCTCATGTTTCTCATTGTAATAAAAATAGGGCTTATTTTATTCATTTATCTTGAAAGAGAGAGGGAGAGAGCATGTGCACACAAGCCGGGGAGGGGCAAAGGAAAAGAGAGAGAGAATCTCAAGCAGACTCTGTGCCCAGCACAGAGCTGGATGCGGGGCTCAATCTCACAATCATGATTTCATGACCTCAGCTGAAACCAAGAGTCAGACGCTTAACCAACTGACCCACCCAGGCATCCCAAAATAGGATTTATTTTATATGATTACATACTATATATAATTTAGAACTATACCTGGCATGTTACAAAAGCAAACATATATTAGCCATTATTACCTATACAAGTGAATTTTAACAATCATAGACAAGCTATATATCAGCGTTTCTGAAAGTAGTAAAAACTAGTTTGTTGAAGAGTTATGGTAAGAGAATGCAACAGTTGAACTTAATCACAAAACTTGCTTCAAACACTGACAAATAGTTGTAATTTTACACGTTAACTTACAGTTAGCAGAAACTCTCAGTAGTATTTTATTGTATATTTATTTTCCTTTGCTTGAACTTATTTTTTTAAGATAATACTTTGAAATCATATTGACCTAAGTATTGCATGGATGACATTAGGTATACTAGACAGTTCAGTAAGATATTTTTTACTACATATTGAGTCATGGGTGACAGTAAAAGAAAGAGATCCAGCATTTTAATTTACCATAATTCATTTCTTGGAAAATTACTTCCGTGAAGTCATCGAGTAAAACAACTTTTAAAAATACATATAAATAAGAAAGGGACTTTTAAAATGGAAAAACTATAACTTACAGAGGTATCTTTTGACTGCACATTTACTTGGAGTATATATTTATAACTTAAAAAGCAAAGATAAATTGAATCATATGAATATTTCCACTATTAATTTGAAGGCTTAAAGAAAGAAATAAAATGTAGCTTTATTCTATATTTTACGATATCCATGCCACATGATTGAACAAGTTTTAAGAAAAAAAGCCATCACAATATGACACAACTTAGTCTTTACTTTTAAGACTTCAGATCAACCCAATTACATGTATAACTGACCTGCCTGTTTTGCCAATTATATGTATAATTGTCTTGAATTTTGTCATTCAGTTGTAAAATATAGTAACATAAACTGTTAAGCCATTTGGTTATTTCAAGCACTCTGAAAACCAAAAACTTCTAATGATGCATATTACAAAAAAGAAAGGAATACAATACAATGACTCTTAAATGTTTTTTATACCTTCTTTCATATCACACACCTTACATGCTATAGCTAAGTCACAGATCAAAAAATATTTTACATTATGTGCTTTAAAAAAGACATTATGATCTATTCCCATGTCATTAAAATTTTCTTAAACTAAGACTCCAACCAGATATTTTTATGAATCAAATAAAAGTCTGTGTATTTAGAGAGTACACTCTCCATACAAAGTTTATTTGTGGAGGTTTTTGAGTTAATAACGGTAGATATAGATGTCCAGTAACAATGATCTAAATTACTCTGAACCTTTTTTTTTTTTTTTTTTTTTTTTTTTTAGAAATTGGCATTATTTTAGGGGCATCTGAGTGGTTCAGTTGGTTAAGTGTCCAACTTTTGATTTTGACTCAGGTCATAGTCTCACAGTTTGTGACTTAGAGTCCTACATCAGGCTCTGTGCTGACAGCATGGAGCCTGCTTGGGATTCTCTTTTTCCCTCTCTCTCTCTGCTCCCCTCCCATTCTGTCTCTCTCAAAACTAAATAAACATCTTAAACAATTGGCACCATATTTTAAATACTATGAAAATTTATAAACATTAGTTTAAAATGGACGTGGTAAGGCATGAAACTGTACAATTCCTAGAATATAGGGATAATAAAGCTCCTTGACATAGGTCTTGGCAAAGATTTTTTGGACATAACACCAAAAACACAAGCAACAAAGACAAAAGTAAGTAAATGGGTCTACATCAAACTAAACAAATTCTGCACAGCTGTAAGAAGTAAGGGAGATGATTCATTTTCAGAAATACCAAATAAAAGCTGTGCTGTCTAGTTAACATTTGGTTTACAACCTATTGTAAATATGTACTAATGTGCCCCCCTCCCCCACAATGGAGTCCCAAACACTTCGACACTTCACTTACCTGTTCTTCTTCCCCTCTCTGTTTTGCAGGGCTTATTTTTGTCGGCTTTGCAATGAGCATGCACCAAAGAACAAAGGGAGAAGGGACTAAAAGTCTCTGTGTCACCTCAGGGAATGTATATTTGTTCCCATCACACTACTTTTTGTCTTACATGGGGACAGGTGACGTTCAGGTAAGGCTGTAATCTCTGTAGTACTCAGCCAATGAGGAACCAGGGAGGGACTTGCATGCTAGGAAATAAATTGCCTGCTGTAACTGCCCCAAGTGTGCCTGTCTATCAGACACCTGTTCTTGCAAGAACATTGATTAAAGCCTCGCTTCACTGTGCTCTAAGTCTCTGCATCCCTCCTTTGATTGGGTTGATGGGCTTATTTCTGACAAATGCAAAAGAAGCAATCAATAAATGAAAGGGCATGTGTCATCTGCGTGGCTCAGTCAGTTAAGCGTCTGACTCCTGATTTCAGCTCAGGGTCATGAGCTCATGGTCAAGAGAGGTCATGAGATCCAGCCCTGCAGTGGGCTTAAGATCCTCTCCCTCCCTCTCCCTTTGCCCCTCCCCTGCTTGCACATGTGCACACACACTCTCTCTCTTTCAAAAATTAAAAAATAAAAATAAATAAATAAATAAATAAATAAAGTTTTTAAAAAAGAACAAAAGGAAAAGGTAACCCATGGAATAGGAGAAAATATTTGCAAATTTGACATCTGATAAAAGGTTACTATCTAAACTATATAAAGAAGTCATACAAATCACTAACAACAACAATACCCTTAAATAATCCAATTAAAAATTGTTACAGAAACTGAATACACATTTTTCCAAAGACATCCAAATGGCCAACATGAAAATATATGCTGAACATCATTAATCCTGAGGGGAATGCAAATTAAAATCACAAAGAGGTATCAACTCACATCTCTTGGAATGGTTATAATTAAAAAGACAATAGATAACAAATGTTTGCAAGGATGTGGAGAAAATGGAACCCCTGTGCACTACTGGTGGGAATATAAATAGGTACGGCCATCATGGAAAATAGTATGGAGGTTCTTCAGAGAGTTAAAAATAAAACTGCCGTTTGGTCTAGCAATCATACCTCTGGGTGTACATCCAAAAGAAATGAAAACTGGATATTGAAGAGGTATCTGCATGCTTATGTTTATTACAACATTATTCATAATGGCCAAGATGGACTACTCATTAATAGCCAACCTAAGTGACTGTCAGTGGATGAATGAATAAAGATGTTTATCCATAGTAGTTCTCACTATCCACTTTCTGTTTCACTTTCTGAAGTTTCAGTTCCCTGCAGTCAACTGCAGGTCAAAAGCAGATGGTTTTCCTCCTAGTGTATCATCAGAAGGTCAATAGCAGCCTAACATCAACCACATCACTTCGTCTAATCACATCATCTCACATCACCACAAAGGGAAGGGTGAATATGGCACAATAAGATATTTGGCAGAGAGAGAGAGAGACAGACAGACCACACCCACATAACTATTACTATGGTACATTAGTATAATTGTTTTATTATACTGTAGTTACTGTTGTTAACCTCTTACTATGACTAACTTCTAAATAAAACTTTAGCATAGGTACTTATGTATAGAAATGGTATAGTATATATAGAGTTTGATACTATCTGTGGTTTCAGGCATCCACTGGACGTTCTGGAGCACATCCCCCACAGATGATGGGAGGAAACCACTGAATACAATGGACTATTAGTCGGTGGTGAGAAAAAAATAAAATCCTGACATTTGTGACAACATGGATGGACCTTGAGGACATCGTGTAAGTGAAATAAGTCAGCCAGAAAAAGACAAATACTGTAAGATATCACTTATATGTGGAATCTAAAAAAAGAAAACATACTCCTAGAAAAAGAGAATAGGATTGTTGGGGGAGGTGAGGGAAATTGGGAGTGCTGGTCTGAAGACAAACTTCCAGTTAGAAGATGAATAAATTCTGGGTAGCGCCTAGATGGCTCAGTTGGCTAAGCTCGTGACTTCGGCTCAGGTCATGATCTCATGCCTCGTGAGTTCGAGCCTGACGTTGGGCTCTGTGCTGACAGCTCAGAGTCTGAAGTCTGCTTCTGATTCTGTGTCTCCCTCTCTTTGCCTCTCCCCAGCTTGCACTGTTTCTCTCTCTCAAAAATAAATTAACATCAAACAAAATTTTTTTATTGAAGATGAATAAATTCTGGGGATCTAGTGTACGGCATTGTGATTATAGGTAATGATACCATACTACATACTTGAAAGTTGCTAAGAGATCAGATCTTAAATAGTCTCACCACAAAAAAAAAAAAAAAAAAAAAGATGATTATTTGACCTGATGGATGTATTAGTGTTGCCATGAAGGTGGTAAAATATTGCAATATAAAAGTGTATCAAATCAATTATCAAATCAATTAACCTTAAATTTATACAATGTTATATGTCAATTTTATCTCAAAACAGTTGTGGGGAAAATTATTTAAATAGCAAAAGACTCAGAAGGGCCAACTCAACATTGGAGGAGAAAAATTAAATTTGGAGGAATGATACTAACTGACTTCTGCAATCATTTACTATAAAGCTAAGTAACTAAGAAAGTATAGTACTGGTAAAAGAATACATAAAAATACATCACTGCAACAGAACAGAGAACCCAGAAACAGACCCTCATGCATATACAGAGTCATCTACTCCTTGCAAAGCAGCAAGAGTCATACAATGGAGAAAAGACAGACACTTCAAAAATTGGTGCTATAACAACTGGACATCCAGAAGCAAAAAAAAAAAAAAAAAAATGATTCTAGACACAGACCTTGCACCTTCTACAAATATTATATCAGAAATAGATCAGAGTTGTAAATGTAAAACACAAAACTCGAAAACTCCTCAAGATAACATAGAAAATTAAATGACCTTGAGCCTGATGATGACTTTCTTCATATGATACCAAAGGCATGATCCATGACAGAAATAATTGATAAGCTAGACTTCCTTAAAGTAAAAAAAACTCCTGCTCTGTGAGACACTGTAAGAGAAAGTGAAAACAAGCCATACACTAGGCAAAAGACACATTCGATAAAGGACTATTAGGCAAAATATTTAAGAAAATCTTAAAACTCAACAGTAGGGGAAAAAAAAAACTCAACAGTAGGAAAATGAACAGCCTGATTTATTTATTTTTTTTTTTAATTTTTTTTTTTTCAACGTTTATTTATTTTCGGGACAGAGAGAGACAGAGCATGAACGGGGGAGGGTCAGAGAGAGAGGGAAGCACAGAATCGGAAACAGGCTCCAGACTCTGAGCCATCAGCCCAGAGCCTGACGCGGGGCTCGAACTCACGGACCGCGAGATCGTGACCTGGCTGAAGTCGGACGCTTAACCGACTGCGCCACCCAGGCGCCCCGAACAGCCTGATTTAAAAACTGCTAAAAAACCTGAAGAGACACCCCATAAAAGAAGATTTAGAGAAGGCAGGCAAATCAGCATAAGAAAAGATGTTCTATACCATTTGTCATCAGATAAATGCAAATTAATGCAACAGTGAGATACTGCCATATCTCTATTAGAATAACCAAAATCTGTAACACTCACAATACCAAATTCTGGAGAGGATGTGGAACAACAGCAACTCTTTTTCATTACCAGTGGGAAGGCAAAATGGTACAGCCTCAATGGAAAACAGTTTGTGGTGTCTTATAAAACCAAACATAACCTTACCATATAATTCAGCAATCACACTCCTTAATATTTATCCAAAGGAGTTGAAAACTCATGTCCACACAAAAACCTGCAAGCACATGTTTACATAGTTGCTGAAACTGGAAAGCAACAATATGTCCTTTAGTAGATAAATACACAAAGATAAATAACCCTGTATATCCAAACAACAGATACCATCCAGTGCTCAAAAGAAATGAACTACCAAGCCAGGAAAAGACAGAGGAAACTTAAAATCATATTACTAAGTGAAAGAAGCCAATCTGAACATGCTACCTACTATATAATTTCAACTATAGGACATTCTGGAAAAGACAAAACTATGGGTACAGTAAAAAGATCAGTGCTTGTCAGACAGGTCAGGGCAGGGAACACAATGAATTTCTGGGACAGTGAAACTATTCTTTAGGATACTATAATACGAGATAAATGTCAGTATACACTTACCAAAGTCCATAGAATATACAGCACCAAGAGTGAAACATAATGCAAACTACGGACTTTCAGTGATAATGTGTTAATTCAGGCTCATCAGTTGTAACAACTTTACTACCGTAGTTAAGATGTTGATGGGGGGAGTTTGTGCATATGTAGAGTCAGGGCATATACAGAAACTTTTTGTACTTACTGCTCGATTTTGCTGTGAACCTAAAACTGCCGTAATTCTATCGAAAAATTATCTGAACTTTCATATCTGTTTATAAGTTCCAAAAGAAACTGAAATTTGCACAGGAGTAGAAGTATGCACTTTCATCATTATGTTCCAGTTTACTTGTAAAAATTTCCATATCAACTAAGGCAAAAATCTATGACTTGGAAACTCTTAAGGGGCACCTGAGTGGCTCAGTCAGTTAAGCTTCCGACTTCAGCTCAGGTCATGATCTTGCGGTTTGCAGGTTCGAGCCCCACTATAGGCTCCGTGCTGACAGCTCAGAGCCTGGAGCCCACTTCAGATTTTGTGTCTCCATCTCTCTCTGTCCCTTTCCTGTTCATGCTCTATCTGTCTCTCTCTCTCTCTCTCTCTCTTAAACAAATGAATAAACATTTAAAAAAAATTTTAAATAAATATACTAGCCAGTAGAGAGACTGATGAAAAACAAAGAGAAAGAAGAATTAAATAATATTAGGAAGATAAAAACAGTGCACTTCTAGACATATCCTAGAAAATAATTTTTATAAGGGCATATTTTGTGCCCTAAGGTGACTTACAATAAACCACATGCTTGTATAGTCCCCTCCCCTTAAGTATAAGCACAACCAGTAACTTGCTTATAACCAGCAAAATACAGAAAAAGTAAAAGGATGTTGCAGATGTAATTAGAGTCCCAAATCTGTTGGTTTTGAGTTAATCAAAGATTATATTGGATAGACCTAATTTAAAACAAGTTAAAGTTCTTAAAAAAAGGGACTGGGACCCTGAGGTGAGAGACTTTCTCTCCAACTGGCATTGAAGAAGCAGGCTGCCGTAAGTTCCTTGTTAACAAGGAAATGGATTTTGTCAATGAGCCACAGAAGCTTAAAAACTAAGCTATTCCCAGTTCAGCCCCTAGTGAGAATGCACCCATGCATGCGCCTTGACTGCAGCCTTTGGATGCCTTGAGCAGAGTACCCAGGTCAACTATGCCCTGATTCTTCTCCAATGGAAGCAGATAAAAATGTCTGATGTGTTAGCCGAGTAAATTTGTGGCAACTTGCTAGCCAGAAACAGAAAAGTAATACAATTACCTAAGAGTACAGGAGTGATTTAAGAATAGGAAACTCTTAATAAAGATGTAGTCTTAAAAAAAAATGTTTATTTATGTATTTATTTAGAGAGGGGCAGCGCACACACACGGGAGAGGGGCAGAGAGAGAGGAAGAGAGAGAGTCCCAAACAAGCTGTGTCCTGTCAGCACAGAGACCAAAGCAGCACTGGATCCCACCAACCGTGAAAGTATGACCTGAGCCAAAATCAAGAGCCAGAGGCTTAACCAATCGAGCCACCCAGGTGACCCAAAGACGGAGTCTTTTACAAAGCAAATCAACAGTAAAAACTTTCCCTCTGAAAACAAAGGTGTTCCACAAATTATTAAATTTTAACTTTAGGAAAATATCTGGGACAGAGATAATACTATGTATTACACAAACAATTTGGAAAAAGTAAAAATTGAAAGCTGTTAAACTCATTACCTAGGATAATCTGCCTTAGGGATGTAAGAATGGGTTGGTATTTAAAAACTATCATTGTAAATCACCACATTAACTAATTAAAGATAAAAAGAAAAGCTCTCAGTAGATGCAGAAAAGACATCTGATAAAAATGTGCCAATTATGATAAATCCTAGCAACTTGATAAACCTCTCTGCCAAGAATCAAAGTCACATCATACTCAATGAGGAAAAATGTACTCATTTCCTTTACTGTAAACAAAATGCCAGCTTGCTCACTATTATAGCTTATAATCAGCAAAGTACTAAGAGTCCTAGCCAAAGAAATATAACCAGTTAGCAGAGTAACTGTATCAAATATAGTTAGCATTCAAATAAGTCAACATTAACAAAGAATTTATATATACCCCAAATCCTCAAGTAAATAAAAGAAACATGATTTTCCTTTCAAAAAACAAATCAACATTCAAATCAATCTACAAAGTATATGTTATTACAGAAGAGGAAGTAATATGTGACAATAGCATGAGAACACAAAGAAAGAAAATGTAAGTTAGACTCGTTTAGGAAGTTTGAAGAAAGGAAAACTCAAGCTGAACTTTAAAAAACACTAATAAAATCCTATCACTCAAGACCAATGACTGGAATGAGAAGAACAAAGCTCTAAATGAAACCTGTAGGAAAATCTAATTCTAAGGTGTACAAAAATAGAAGCAGACACTTCAAAGAAGTAAAAGTACTCATTTATCATGTGCCTGGCCATCTAATAGGCCCTTCACAAAACTTTCTTTCCTAAAAAAGTCTTGTACGAAGATACTATCTCATATCAAGATAAAGAAATTACGCTTAGATAAGTTAATACAGTCGAATAAGAAACTCCTGATGGATAGAAATATAAGCCTTTCCTCATTCTAAAATTCCTCTCTTAATAAGTAAACCTCAGAAACATTTTAAGAGCATGGTTTCACAGAAGGCAATAAAGAAAGATTCTCAAAAGGATTATAGGTACAACAGAGAAGTGAAATGAAAATTACACAAGTGGAGAAATGATGGATGACGTTTGTAGTGTCACCCAAATAGGATAAAGTCAGTTATGGGTGTGGTGGTAAAATGGTGGAGAATTAAGAAACAAGGAATACTAACTGTGCAATTTTGAGTAACTCCCCTGTGAGGAAAGAAAATGAGAGGATGCGTATTTAAAAAGAGTTACATGGATTTTTCATCAGAGAACATTTTATGGCTATTTAAAAAATGATATTGAGGTCTACCAACATCATACTGGAGGTATCGCCAGTACAAAAAGACAAATGTTTTAATGTGGAATAAAGATTGAAGGGAAATAAATAAAACTATTTCCTTTACAAATAATATGATTATGTATGTATATATAAATGTGATTTTATATATATATGTGTGTGTATATATATGTATATACATGTATATATATGTATATACACATATATATAATGTATATATATACACACATATATAATATATATAATATATATATAACAATATATATAATAATAATGTAAATGTATATATTTATATATATATGTGTGTATATATATGTATATACATATATATGCACACATAAATGAACAAATTATAGACAAACCATAACAATGGAACTTAACAATGGCAATATAAAAAATCAAGTTCTATATACGAGGAAAAACAATTAGGGAATAAAATATAAAAGGTAATATTTCATGCATAAGAAACAAACCGCATAGTAATAAATCTAACAGAGGAGGAGTATCAGTCCTCCCCTCAGATCTACAAAACGTGAATAACATTAATTAAAGAAGACCTCAATAAATACGCTATTCCAGGTTCAAGGTTTGGGAAAATCAATATGGTAAACATATAAACTTTCTCCTAATTAATATATCGATTCAAAGCAATCCCAATAAATATCCTAGCAGGCACCTTAGCAAAACTTCATTAGCTATTTCTAAAATTTATATGAAAAACAAAGATTTATGAAGGGCTTGTGCAATCCTGCAGAAATATTAAAAAGTTGATGAACTTTTATTCTCAGTTATAAAGATGAATGATAAATATATAATCAAATTTGACACGATACGATTAGTTCAGAAGTAGACAAGTAAGCAAGGGAATACAATAAAGTTCCCAATAATCTGACATTAAAAAGTTTACACGCAGGGAAGCGGGGAAGAATTTGGTCTGGGGAGAGGGCCAACTGGATATCCACTTACAAAATACGAGTCTTGAGGCTGCGGCACTGAAGGCTGGGGGCCCATGCAGGTGCCTTCCAGCATTCCCGCACTGCGCTCCACTCTCCTGCATGCCCTTCCGGCCTCCATCACATCCGGCCTCCATCCCCTCCAGCCTAGGCGAGGCAGCGGCCCACGCACCAAAACCCAGAGAGGCTATCAAAACAGCAATCAGAAAGCTCTACCAACAGCGATGCAGAGATGAAACAGGGCTGCCTTCAAATTACGAGAGACCTGGTGCCTGACATGTGCGCTGAGCGACCCACCATCCCGTGGCGCCCGAGGCCCTGGGATGACGGACTCCTCACCAAGGTGGCTATTATCGCAGACAACTGATCTTTCCCAGACAATATCCTTTTAAACCTCCTAGAATTTACATAACACCCGATGGAAGATCACGTGCAACATGAGCTGTGTCTCTCCAGGTTTCCGCCCACAGGGACACGTGGAAGCCGGGCCCCGGTCCGTCTCCACCAGCCTCACCCCCTTAGCTTCACAGTGGAGAAGGGCCCCACCCCGGGCGGTAGAGGAAGTTCGAACTTTACAACTGGCAATGCGAAGTTTAACTCAAAAGCCAAAATGTTCTGTGACTGATTTCCTGAAGAGGAAATGAAAGAAAAACAAAAAGCACGAGATGCACTCAGAAGCGACCCCAGACTCTGGGCTTACCAGACATGGCTCCAGACGGGAGCCCCTCCACGGAAGGAGCGGTCTCGTCTCCTCCACCCGACCGGGTGCTCCGGCGGGCCGGCCCGCACCATGGGCGACGCCCTGGCCAACCTGTGCGTTACACCTGGCTGTGCAGCCTTCACCTGCAAGGTCAAGTGCAAGTAGTACAAGTACGAGGTGAGCTGGGCCCCACCGGAGCGAGCACGGGAGCGAGCCCAGGGCGTTGCGCGCTGCGGAGGTGGCTGGAAACAAAGGACGTTCTTCGAGCCGGAAGTGGCAGTGAGTGGGTTCCACCGCCCAAATCGGCGGCTAGCATTTAAAAAACCCTTAAAATTAAGGAAAGAAAACCCAAAGCGTATAAGTAGTTCGGAATCTCAGTCCCTGGGTTCTGCCAGGGCTGTGGGGCTCTGGTGTTGACGATGAGGAGCCTCATACTTTGGATGTGTAGCATATCTCCTTGTTTTGTCTTTTGGACCTGTTTCAGTAAACCTGTTTTTCATTTTATTAGATTTGGTTGCTTAAAAATATAAAACCCGACAAAGCCTAGCAAGAATGTTTTTTTTTTTTTTTTTTTTAGTATTAAAAAAGTCACATGTAAAAATTTCTGAGTATCACATGAAAATAACATTGGCTAAAGTACCTGACAGACAGAAGGCACCTATTAAGTGTTTGTTGATTTTTATTTATTTATTTATTTATTTATTTTTATTTTTTTTTTCCAACGTTTATTTTATTTTTTTGGGACAGAGAGAGACAGAGCATGAACGGGGGAGGGGCAGAGAGAGAGGGAGACACAGAATCGGAAACAGGCTCCAGGCTCTGAGCCATCAGCCCAGAGCCCGACGCGGGGCTCGAACTCACGGACCGCGAGATCGTGACCTGGCTGAAGTCGGACGCTTAACCGACTGCACCACCCAGGCGCCCCGTTTGTTGATTTTTAAACTGATTGACTTTGCAAAATAAAAATCACAAATGCATCCCTATGTAACTATTTTATAACAATCAAGTGTAAATTATTTCACAGATCCTTTTATTTTTTTAAGTTTATTTGTTTACTTTGAGAGGGGAGAGCATGTACAAGCAGCGAGCGGCAGAGTCGGAGAGAATCTCAAACAGCCTCACTCACACAGCATCTTGATCTCACAAACCCTGAGATCATGACTTGAGCCGAAAGGAAGAGTCAGAGGTTTAACAACTGAGCCATTCAGGAGCCTCTCACAGTTCCTTTTAATGAATAATATTTCATCCCTAAAACATTTCGTTAACCATTAGCAAAATACTGCTTTCAAAATACTTTAAGGCACCTTCCGCAGATGCATTCATTCTGTATTTTCAGTGCAATGAAATGTAATGGAAAAGTATTCTGAATGAGTGTAAGATAAATAAAATCACTTTAATAAACTGAATAATGTGTAACTAATCTTATCACAGCATTCACAAAATTCAATTCTAGATGTATTATACACTTAAAGATGAAAGATATAACAATATTATCTAGAAGAAAATATATCTTGATATGCATGATCTTCATGATATTGAGGCAAGCAAATATTTTTTAAACAGGACATGAAGGAAAAAAAGATAATTTGACCTGCATTGATTTAAACAAACTGCATTCGGGGCGCCTGGGTGGCGCAGTCGGTTAAGCGTCCGACTTCAGCTCAGGTCACGATCTCGCGGTCCGTGAGTTCGAGCCCCGCGTGGGGCTCTGGGCTGATGGCTCAGAGCCTGGAGCCTGCTTCTGATTCTGTGTCTCCTTCTCTCTCTGCCCCTCCCCCGTTCATGCTCTGTCTCTCTCTGTCTCAAAAATAAATAAACGTTAAAAAAAATTAAAATAAAAATAAACAAACTGCATTCATCAAAAGATACCATTAAGAGAATGCATAGGTAAGTCACAGACTAATTTACAGTTCATATTACTGCCAAAGAACTCCTAGCCAGCATGTATCCAGTACAATAAGAA
This sequence comes from Leopardus geoffroyi, assembly GCF_018350155.1. Taxonomy (NCBI): domain Eukaryota; kingdom Metazoa; phylum Chordata; class Mammalia; order Carnivora; family Felidae; genus Leopardus; species Leopardus geoffroyi. The sequence continues at coordinate 24,189,822 of NC_059333.1, forward strand.
AGAGAGTGTATTAGTTTGGTTGGGCTTATGAAGCAAAGTACCACAAACTGAGTGTCCTACACAACCAAAATGCATTGTCTCACAGTTTTGGAGGCTAGAAATTCTAGATCAAGGTTATCAGCAGGGTTGATTCCTTCTGAGGGTTGTGAGGGAGAAATCTGTTCCCCTATTTCTAGAGTCTGGTAGTTTGCTAGCAATGTTTGGTATTACTTGGCTTCTGCCATATCAAATTGATATCTGTTTTCACCTTCACATGGCATTCTCCTTGTGTGTGTATGCATCTCTGTCCAACTGTCCCTTTCATAAGGGCCAGGCATAATGGGCCCTAAGCCAGTAGGACCTCATGTTACCTAATTACATATATAAGAACTATATTTCCAAACAAGAACACATTCTTAGCAGTAAGGATTAAGACTTCAACATATGAATTTTTGTGGGACACAATTCGACCCATAACAGATAGACAACCCAATAGATTGAAACACGTAAAACATGTAAACACTGGAAGAAACTCTTATGAATCAGCTGATACACATGAATCAGCTTATACACATGAATCAACAGAAACTTGTGAGAAACAGTTAAATTTCAGAACCACTAGAACAGATAAAATGAAAAAGACTGACAATAGCATGTGTTACCCAAGATGTAGAGCAACTGGGACTCTTAGTAAAGATGATAGTGCAAGTCAGTACAAATGGCTTAGAAAACTCCTTGGCTTCCTTTACTAGAATTCAGCATTCAGTAGTTCTATTCTCAAGTATATGTTATAGCAGCACTGCCTGAAATAGATGAAAGCTGAAAACAACCGATTAACATTTTTACATGTCAATATATATTAAGTATTGGGAAACTAACATACATTCATTTTACTAAAGGTACGTTACTGAACTCAGAATGTATACTCCATATAAATACTCATTGAAAACTTCCCTCCAACTCTTTTTTTTCCAAATGTTTATTTATTTATTTATTTTTTTTTTTATTTTGAGAGAGAGAGAGAGCAAGTGGAGGAAGGGCAGAAAGAGAGGGAGAGAGAGAATCCAAAGAAGGCTCCACACTCAGCACAGAGCCTAACAAGGGGCTCTACGTGAGGCTCAATCCTACAACCGCAAGATCATGACATGAGCCGATATCAAGAGTCAGAGGCTCAACCAACTAAGCCACCACGCGCTACATCTCTGACTCTTAATTGATAGGAAATAATGCTCAGGTTTCAAGTGCAACTTCTGGACTTATTGATGAAGCTATTTGTTGTTTATTTATTTATTTATTTATTTATTTATTCATCTGTTCATTTATTTATTACCTTTTAACCACCTATTGTATTTTTAACATGGTTTATTTGAAAGTTATTCAAACATTTTATAAAGTAATATATATATATATATATATATATATATATATATATATATATCATTGAGGTTAGCAAGTAGAATATCCAGAAATATCTTTTCTTGTATATTTTCATAACCATCAGTAGTACTATCACTTTAAATTGTGGTCTGACTCATAGCAACTTTTAAAATATAATTGTGTTATTATAAATATATTTCCTGAACAATGGAATCTCAGCTTTAAGAAAATTCTGTCTTATTTATTAATCCATTGGAATGGAATCCAAAATTCCAATGCACTTATTACATCTTACATATACTCTGTACAATTATTTTTATTATTATTAAAGTCTTAACTTTAATCAGAGTCTCCAACTATTTAAGGTAATAAAAAGTATACTCAGGTCTAGTTGTAAATTATTTCTATTTAGCATCAGTTAACTTATCCTTGTGAAGTTGACTCAATTTTTTCAGGTTCTGAACTGCTTCTCAATCTTTGGGCCTAGTGGTTGGGAAAAGGAAAGAACAAAAAATTAACTTAAAACATAGCTAATATTTTAAACTCTTCCATTCCCCTGAGCCACTACATATCTATAACTTATCCTGACTTAATCTGAGAACTACAGCTTTCATTTTTCCATGTTCTTTTTATCTTTTGCTGGAAACCTGAAAAAATGGGTTACTTCCTGGGGCAAGAGTGACCTAAAGCTATGTTTTTTTGAATTATATGGGTCTAATTCTATTCTGTCTTAATACATATAATTTTCCATTGGCCGCATCTATTGAGCAAAGTAGTATAAACAGAACCAGTGAGAGGTGCCTGGGTGGCTCAGTCAGTTGAGTGTCCGACTTCTGCTCAGGTCATGATCTCACAGACCATGAGTTTGAGCCCCGCGTCAGGCTCTGTGCTGACAGCTCGGAGCCTGGAGCCTGTTTCGGTTCTGTGTCTCCCTCTCTGTCTTCCCCTCCACGGCTAGTGTTTTGTCTCTCTCTCAAAAATAAAGCAAAAACATAAGAAAAAAAAGACAGAGAGAGAGAGAACCAGTGAGCTCTTTGGGGTCGTATTTGCTCTGATTCTGTACCAACATTACAATTCATACTTAGTAATTGGAATTATTCACGTTGGCCAGTAAGTACAATTACCCTTTTTTCTTCCTGTTGGTTCAGTGGTATGAGATATCAAAAATGTTGGTAAGTATGTGAGGAGTCAGTCTCCAAACCATCGGAGATATGAATCTTTTTTGGGGAAAGTATTTCTCCATTGAGCGGCAAAACTTCCTACTATTCCAAAAAAATTGATTCAGGATTTGGATGAAAAAGTATCTTACCTAGATAATCACTTATAATACTGACACATCCCTGTCTTCTGCCTGGTTCTTGGATCCCTGTAGTCTGGCTAAAGAGTAGACGTCATCACATCTAATCTATTAGACCATCGGTCCTATAACTAAGTCTTTAGTGTATCATCCCATTATTCTATTAAGCCTGTTTTTTCTAATCATGTTCAGCTAATGAGTCCTGTGCATGTGGCTTTATTGTTATACTACATTTTTACCATAGGTAAACAGAGATATTCTATGGGATTACATGTCGATCGATAAGGCATTCTGTCAGATCATCAACAGTGATGATAGCAGAAGCATTACAGACAGGAAGGAAATTTTAATATTCAGAATATATCTAAACCCTTGAGAACAAACTTTTGCCCCCTCTATGAAAAGTAGTGTAATTTAGTTAACTTGCTTTCAAGTGACTGGCTATTACCCCTGAGGAAAGAGGTTCTATTATGGTTGAATGTTGGCACTTAGCAATGACAGTAAACAGATCATTCCCATAAAGGGAAAATCCATGTTTTAGTGCCCATGAATAGCCTCTGTCTTTGCCATCATGGTAAAAGTATACATGGACCCACAGCCTAAAAATTAAGGTGGTTGGGGAAAAGGGCACACAGATGTCTACAGATTATTCTTAACAGACTGCATGTCTCCCTGAGTCCTTGGATTTCTTCCTCTTCAATATCCCAGGGATATTCTGGAATTTCTCTCATTGACTAAATATCATGTCTGAGTTCAGGATGTAATTAACCAATAAAATCGACACAATTCCCAGGTACTTACACCAATCCCTAATCCTGAGTTGGTGTATCCATATAAATACCTTTGGCTTCACTAATTTCATGTTTTGTCCTCTTTGGTCAAACATCTTTCAGTCCATCCCCTATATTTTGCCTCAACTCCTGCTGGTACAAATTGGCATTCTCTTACTGTATAGTCTACTTTGTTCCACACTACGTCTTGTACTTTTTTCTGTTGGGGCTATGCTACCCTCTAATTTTTAAATGCTAGAGGCAGAATGAGAAGTTATGGTTGTGAATTTTGAGTAGAATAAGCATTTCTTCATGAAGAAACTTTCCCAGTGAAGTCATTGGAAAGAATTTATGAAGGAAAGATTGGGCACCTGGGCGGCTCAGTCAGTTAAACTTCCTTCCAACTCTTAATTTTGGCTCAGGTCATAAACCCAGAGACATGGGATCAAGCCCCATGTAGGACTCCACACTGAGCATGGAACCTGCCTAAGTCTCTCTCTCTCCCTCTGCTTCTCTCCCGCTCAGTCTTGTTTTCTATCAAAAAAGAAAAAAAAAAAAAAAAAAAAAGAAAAAGAAAAAGATTGATTCTTGCAGATAGAAAGGGTGAGCAATTACCAAGTTTTCTGGTTTTTCATATGTATTTTAAGTTTGGTATTCAAGACCTAAATACTTACTCCCTTTTACTCCTTATAGGAAAGTTAAAAAGAATCAAAATCATGTAGTGTTTATAATTGCCACCACACTTAACCTTTCACTCCTTGCCTCCACCTGTCAATTTGATGCCAACAGCAGCTATGAGCTTAGCGTGAATGATGCCACTATCTGTTTGCCCCTGGCTCAGAGGTTATCAACCTGTGCTAGTCAAGTATCTGGTAAGAAACAGGAAGTACTCTCCAGAAGGAGTAATTTAAATGACTTAATAAAGAGACAGTATACAAGAGTTTAGGAAGGACAGTGAGGTACCCTGGGGCTATCTTTGGAGAAAAGCCATTATCAAAAATATCTGGGATCCACTATCTGGTATTGACCAAGAATGTTTCAGCTAAGAGGCATTATTGCCTATTGTTATAAGTGTTACATGCATTTGTATAAAATAGAAACAGAGATTAACATTATATTTGTTAGATGTAAAAATATATTTGCATTACACAGTACACTTTAAACAGAGATTGTATTACTACAAATTTATAGCAATTAATATTAAGTTCTTTCTTAATTGCACATATGCAGGATATGTGACTTCAATAAGATAGAGTTATTTTCCCTCATAGTAGTTAAGACCTAGGAAGCCTAATAATGATGAAGTGTCTTAGTCCATGAAGCCCTTAGAGATTGAGATTCCTTTGATCTCAAAATTTCATCCCTCATCAAAGATGATGCGCACGGCTCCAGGAATATGGAGAAAGAGCAACAAAAGTCTTCATTAGAAATTTCTTTCAGTGAGTGTTCCTAGAAGTTTCCTGTGACATTTTCCATCACTTCTCCTTTGCTAGAACTTAGACTTTGCAGACTTCATGAGAGAGAGACTGAATGCTATATTTTTTTCTTTGTTAATTATGTTTAAGGCTAAAGGGTTCTCATACCATACAGAGGGGAACATTTTTATCAGAGTTCACCTGGTTGTCTCTAACCCACAACACGGACAAATTCTAACTTAGGGCAACATAAACATGGGTAAGGAAATATCTGGGTAAATATTTTTGAGTTTTGTATTAGACTCAACCAAGATCAAGTCACTGAAATGTTGTTTAGGAACAATAAGAATAAGGAAAATGTTTTCCATGCAAAAAATCTATTACATATATTCTTTTTTTTTTTTTTTTAACGTTTACTTATTTTTGAGACAGAGGGAGACAGAGCATGAACGGGGGAGGGGCAGAGAGAGACGGAGACACAGAATCTGAAGCAGGCTCCAGGCTCTGAGCCGTCAGCCCAGAGCCCGACGCAGGGCTCGAACTCACGGACCGCGAGATCGTGACCTGAGCTGAAGTCGGACGCTTAACCGACTGAGACACCCAGGCGCCCCTACCTATATTCTTATACTTGAAAGAGAGCCTTAGAGTCATGATATTGTGAAACATGTTGTGAAACATAAAGTAAAATGTTTGAATTCTCATTAGGATACTTCTTTTCTTGAGACTACCATTATATTTTTCATAATAAGATATTTTTCTAATTCATTAACATTCCACATTTTTGTGCAAGTAAAAACCTAACTTTGTCTATAAAAATTAATATTTAATATAGCATATATACAAAATTTAATTATTTAAAAATCATTTCTAAATAATTTAGTATAATAGCATCATTTTGACTATTCAGGGGTATAATTTATATATTGAGAATAATAAGGATTAAAATAAAAATAGTAATGGCATCATAATTTAAGAAAACATATAGTATATAATGGACGAAATCCTTATGATTAGAAATAACTTCAAAATTATTAAGAATATGGATACACGTTCCCTTAATTTTTCTAATGTCAGATAATGAAATTTAGCAATTTGATGTTTGTCTGCTATTATTTCTTCTTTTACTCACTGATATTTTCCAATTGAATTTTATTTCCCAGAGTAAAAAATAATTGCAAAAAGTATCACATGATAAAACTTAAACATATTTTTGTTGAGCTTCCTCTCAAAAAACAGGTTAATTTCTTTAAAGGGAAATAAATACTTAAATAAATACTGCAAAATGCAGTTAAGATATTAAAACGGCACCCTAATTCACACATAATAAAACCATAACTATAGGTAAAACTGTTAATATGAACTTAAAAAAAAAAAGTGGCCATCATCTCACAGTGAACACTATGAAATTTGTTTGTAAACATCATTTCACATAGGACAATGAAGAAACTATATTTCAGGGGCGCCTGGGTGGCGCAGTCGGTTAAGCGTCCGACTTCAGCCAGGTCATGATCTCGCGGTCCGTGAGTTCGAGCCCCGCGTCGGGCTCTGGGCTGATGGCTCGGAGCCTGGAGCCTGTTTCCGATTCTGTGTCTCCCTCTCTCTCTGCCCCTCCCCCGTTCATGCTCTGTCTCTCTCTGTCCCAAAAATAAATAAACGTTGAAAAAAAAAAATTAAAAAAAAAAAAAAGGAACTATATTTCATTTACTGAGTTGGGAATAAAACATGATTTTTTTTCCAAGTAAGTTTTCAGGTGAGTTATCACAATAAAATTTGAAAAAACATGAAAAAGCAAAGCAGAAATAAAAATAAAAGGCATTTGCTCAAGGATTAAACTAGAAATCATCCACAATATAATAATAAGTTATATCAGACTAACAAAACAGGGCCATATAATTTTAACAGAAATGTGCATCAGACAGCATTGAAGTATGTAAATCTCTACGAATGCATCTCTGAAGTTATTTAGGAAAGATGATTCTATCAGGCTATAAACAATTTGAATTACTATATATTTTATAATATATGTCTACTTGTAGAAAATTTTTCAAAACTAAGTATTAGAAATGTTACTCCAAAAAGATGCAGAAATTATTTTAAGCAAGAATCAAACATTTGTGTAAGCATGATTCAAAAACTATTTAATTAAATAGATACCTGTTTTATCTTTTAAATAAAATAAACTCACTCCTGTATAATTTTCTTTTTTATATTTTGAAATGAGGGTAGTACATAATGATCTCTGAGTTTTCACAGTTGGAGGTGGTCTTCCTCTCTTCATAATATCCTTATGTTAATTTCTTCAAGGGCAATATTTTGAGTAATTAAGCAAACTTATTAATAATCACTTCATTAGGTGGGGCACTTGGGTGGCTCAGTCGATTAAGGTCTGAACCTTCGGTTTTGGTTCAGGTCATGATCTCACTGTTGGTGAGTTTGAGCCCCATATTGGGCTCTGTGCTGGCAGTGCAGAGCCTGCTTGGGATTCTCTCTCTCAGATCTCTCTCTGCCAATCTCTCTCTCTCTCTCTCCCTCTCTCTCTCTCTCTCAAAGTAAATAAATAAACATTTAACAATCATTTCATTAGTATAAATGGTACTAATATCCAATTGATAAAAACTGGCAAGTCTACAGGAGGAAAATATTATTTATAATTTGTGGTTAGCATGTTGCCTTGTGTGTGTCATAAAATTGTTGCTACATTCATTCTGTCATTTGTTCTCTTATTTCTTAATTCTTAATTCCATAGCATTCATTTATTTTAAAAACTTCTTGAGCAATTACTCTGCATGTAACCCTATAGTCACAGGCATTAAATATTTTGCTTATGTGCAAAAATTAAAAAAAAAAGAGTTTTGAAGGAGATGGTAACCAATTCCACCTACATCCACCAAAAAGAATTGGACATTAGACTCAGGGCACCTGGGTTGCTCGTCAGTTAGGCGTTGGGACTTTAGCTCAGGTCATGAGCTCAGGTTCATGGGTTCGAGTCTGTCAGTGAGCCCAATTCTGATCCCTTGTCTCCTCTCTCTCTGCCCCTCCCCATTCTCTCTGTCTCTCTCTTTCTCTCCCTCTCTCTCTCTCTCTCAAAAATAAATAAATACTAAAAAGAAAAAAAAAAAGAATTAGACTCAGGGGCACCTGGGCGCCTCAGTCAGTTGAACATCTGACTTCCCCTCAGGTCATGAATTTCTGATTCATGAGTTCAAGCCCCACATCCAGAGGATCTGTCAGCACAGAACTTGCTTTGGATCTTCTGTCCCCCTCTCTCTGCCCTTCCCTTGCTTGCACTCTCTTTAAAACAAACAAACAAACAAACAAAACAGAAAAATAAATGAACATTCAAAAAAAGAATTGGACTAAATGTTAATTTTGGAAGCTGTTGGCTTGAGATATGATAACCATTGCAGACAATGCAGGAAATAGCATATAAATAAATATGAATGAACAATAATGGTGAGTGAATAGACTAATAAAATGGACCTATTTTTCACCAACGTTTTTATTTTCATGGAAATAGTATTTTAGGTTTGAATATATTTGATATGAGAGACTATAGATCAATCATTTATCTAGAAATTACAAATACAAATGAAATAAACAATAAAGCATTTATATGATGTGTTTTATATTTTGAAATATTACTCTGAAAGTATACTCTAAAATCATTTTGAAATTATTTTAGATTGTCTTACAAGTAATGAATTCAGGAAAACTAAGAAAACGTATGTTACTACATTTTACTGAAAATTCAAATTTGTTTAATATTGAACTTAAATGTGATAATAATTTCTTACTTCATATTCATTACATTAACTGTGAAGAATCTGAAGACATTAAGTCTCCCTTTCCAATTCTTCTTTTACCTTTATATTAAGTTCTGTCCCAGTAGCCACTTTTGATAACTTTTTTTTTTTAATAATTTGTGCTCTTTCTCTCTAAAAACTGAGACATCATTTAGCAGTAGATATCTGTGATAAAATGTCATTTTTGTTCAACTAGGAGTTTCTCCCTTCAGCTTGAAGTTGAAGTGTTTTCCTGGTACAGTTGTACGTCATTTTATTATGCGTCACTTTATTGCACTTTGCAGATACTACATTTTGCCTTGAGCAAGCCCATCGGAGCTATTTTCCAACAGCATTTCCTCACTTCCTGTCTTTGTGTCACGTTTTATTAATTCTTGAACTATTGCAAGCATTTTCAAGTTGTGAATGCAAAGGAAAAGTTCTTGAAAGAAACTAAAAGTTCTACTCCAGTGAATACACAAATATTAAGAAAGTGAAACAGCCTTATTGCTGACATGGAGAAAGTTTTAGGGCTACAACATTCTCTTAAACCAAAACCTATTGCAGAAGAAGGCCGTAACTCTCTTCAGTGCCAGAAAGACTGAGGGGGGGTGAGCCAGCTGTGGAAGAAAAGTTTGAGGATTGCAGGGACTGGGTCATGAGGTTTAAGGAAAGATGCCATCTCTATAACATTCAAATGTGAGGTAAATTAGCAAGTGCTGATATAGAAGCTATAGCAAGTTATCCAGAAGATCTAGTTAAGATAATTAATGAAGGTGGCTACACTAAACAACAGATTTTCAATGGAGATAAAACAACATTCTTAGGTTGGAAGAAGTTGCCATTTAGACTTTCATATCTAGAGAAGAGAAGTCAATGCCTGCCTTCAAATCTTCAGAGGACAGGCTAATTCTGTTACAGGCTAATGCAGCAGATGACTTTAAGCAAAACCAATACTCCGTTACTATTCAGAACCCTTAAGAATTATGCTAAATCTACTCTGCCTGTGCCCTAAATGGAACATCAAAGCCTGGATGACAGCACATCTGTTTACAATACGGTTTATTGAATATTATGAGCCCACTGTTGAGACCTACTGCTGAAGAAAAAAAAAATCCTTTTAAAATATGGCTCAATGGAAATATACCTGGTCACCCAAGAGCTCTGATGGAGATAAACAATGAGATTAATGTCGTTTTCATGTATGCTGGCACAACATCCATTCTGCAGAACATAGATCAAGGAGTAATTTTTAATTTCAAGTCTTTTTTTAAAATGTTTTATTTATTTTTGAGAGAGAGAGAGACAAAGCATGAGCAGGGGAGGGGTAGACACACACACACACACACACACACACACACACACAGAATCCAAAGCAGGCTCCAGGCTCTGAGCTGTCAGCACAGAGCCATATGTAGGGCTCAAACCCACTAACCGCGGGATCATGACCTGAGCTGAAGTTGGATGTTTAACCTACTGAGCCACCCAGGAGCCCCTAATTTCAAGTCTTATGATTTACAAATATATTTCATAAGGCTATAGCTGCTATAGATGATTCTTCTGATGGATCTGGGCAAAGTAAATTGAAAACCTTTTGGAAAGGATTCACTACTCTAGGTACAATTAAGGACATTCATGATTCATGGAAAGAGGTCGAAATACCAACATTATTAATAGACGTTTACAAGAAGCTAATTCCCACCCTCATGAATGACTTTCAGGGCCTAAAGTTTTCGGTGCAAGAACTAACTGCAGATGTGGTGGAAGAGCAAGAGAACTAGAATGAGAAGTGGAACCTGAAGATGTGATTGAATGGCTGCCATCTCATGATCAAACTTGAATGGATGAGGAGTTAATTCTTATGCATGAACAAAGAACGTGGTTTCTTGAAATAGAATCTGTACCTGGTGAAGATGATGTGAAGGTTTGGAAATGACAACAAAGGATTTAGGATATTACATAAACTTAGTTGATGTAGCAGCAGCAGGATCTGAGAGGGCTGATTCCCAATTTTGAAAGAAGTTCTACTGTGGGCACAATTCTATCCAACAGGATCACGTGCTTCCTTTGTGAAAGAAGGACTCAATGGATGTGGCAAGCTATATTGTTGTCTTAATGAAAAATTGCCACAGCCACCTCAACCTTCAGCAACCACCACCTTTATCAGTCAGCAGCCATCAACATTGAGGCAAGACCCTCCACCAGCAAAAAGATTATGACTTACTGAAAGCTCAGATGATGGTTAGCATTTTTTAACAATAAAGTATTTCAAATTAAGGTGTATAAATAGTTTTTTGGGCATAATGCTATTGCATACTTAATAGACCACAGCATAGTGTAAACATAATTTTTATATGCCCTGGGAAAGTGAAAAATTCATTTGACACACTTTGTTGCCATATTTGCTTTTTTGCTGTGGTCTGGAACCCAATGCACAGTATCTCTGAGATATGCTTACAGTCATTCTTAATTCAACTCTATGTCTACAGAAATCCTCTGCATTATTCCTATTTCTCTTCTAGCACAAAGCATTTTGTTCCCCTATATTGCTGTTTCAATATTTATCATCATCATCTGTATCAGTAAGAAATACAAACATTTTAATACCCCTCAGTCTTTTTTTTAATACCCCTCAGTCTTAAGATGATACATTGGCACAATATATTTTAATTTTTTTTTTTTTCCAACGTTTATTTATTTTTGGGACAGAGAGAGACAGAGCATGAACGGGGGAGGGGCAGAGAGAGAGGGAGACACAGAATCGGAAACAGGCTCCAGGCTCTGAGCCGTCAGCCCAGAGCCTGACGCGGGGCTCGAACTCACGGGCCGCGAGATCGTGACCTGGCTGAAGTCGGACGCTTAACCGACTGCGCCACCCAGGCGCCCCTATATTTTAAATACATTATTAATTTTATAGCAAACATATTCAATTGAATGAAACAAAGTACTTCACATTTTCTGCCCTTTGATGCCTCAACATCTTTATTTTCTTCTTGAAGAATTAATGTGATGAGCCCTAGGCCTTTTCATTTTATTACGCTCAAAAGATGTTCTGCTCATTTCATATTCTATTCACAATTTTATACAGGGATTGTGGGGAAAGAATTTTGGGAAAAGTGTTATTTATTGCTGCAATGAATTGAATTGTGTCCTTCAAAAATACAGATGTTGAAATCTTAATCCCTTGTACTTCAGAATGTGACCTCATTTGGGAATAAGGTTGCTACAAATATGATTAGTTAAGACAAGGCCACATAGGAGCAGGATGGGATTCCAATATGCCTGGTGTCCTTATAAGGGGGTAAATTAGGTATCACACAATGCCATGTGAAGACAAAGGCCAAGATCCATTCGATAGGAGCCAAGGAACGCCGAAGAATGTCAGTATACCAACAGATGCTAGGAGCGAGGCATGGGACCGATTCTCCCTCATAGCCTTCATCAGGAACCAAACGCGCCAACAACTTGATTTTGGATTTCTAGCCTCCCAAATGGTGAGGCAATACATTTCTGTTGCTTAAGTCACACATTTTGTGATACTTTGTAACACAATCACTATGCCTTCAAATCACTTGAAAATTCTTTCTATTTAGTCATTTATAAAACGTCATTTCAAAATATTAGAATTTAATCAACTAACATCATCCTTTGACAGTGTGTCTGTTTATTAAACATATATCCCAAATGCTTATTTTCAATAGCACAGAAAATTCTATGTAAACATAACAAGAAGAGTTGAACTAAGATTTTATTTATTTTTCTCTTCCAGCCAACTAATGTGCCAGGACTTTACTTGACTAAAATCTTCTTTTTTCCCCTAAATTAAGCAGTTAATGTCTTAAAATACATTTAAAATCTATTCATATATTTCTTTTCAATAGAGAAATGGTCAATAGATACCAATGGTTAGAATTAAAATGCTTTTAACAGAATTTTTTTTTCTCCCAAATGACAGTGTTTGTGAGAATAGATTTCTCCAAAGTGTATTCCCTAAAGCTCTAGATTCTCCAATGATTCTGGTGGAATTAGTACGCAGAATATGAACCTTGAACATTTGGTTACTTCTAATTAAGGTTTTCATTTATTTGCCCTGCTTTGAATAATCTCTGGCTTATTCATTTATGGAAGGAGTCTGTCTGATTATTGATATTTGTCAGGATTCATATTAAAATGCTAGTTCTTTTATTTTCTCTAGCTGTGAGTCCCTTGAAAACCATTTGAAGGATTTATCTCAAGAGTCTAAATATTTTCTAACACTGGATGCAATAGCTGACTTCTAGAAAATTATTTCTCTTTGCATAAAGAAGTATCCTCTTTTTTTAATCCAACTTTTACATCTCACATCCTTAAATATTCTTCTTCTTACTAGACTTCCTACAACAATAGTTGTGCCTCTCTCTCTCTCTCTCTCTCTCTCTCTTATTCCTATAGTTCTATTCCTGTGCTGCCTAGCCCTGGCTGAAAATGCAAATATGCACTTGGAAGTGAAAGACCAAATGATAACAGAATTTATGTGACTACTCAATGTTGTAATGCTGTAGTCTTTTGTAAGACTTTATATATTAATATGCTTATTAATTTATATGCAAATCTAGTACACTTAACCATTTAGTATAGAATTTTGGCTTTCAAATTCAAGATAGTATTCTAATCCCAAATAATTAACACCTTTTTTTCATCAATGTCCTAGTGAAATGACCAAACTGATGTAATAAATCAAATGTTATTGTCTGTGACACTGCTAGAAATCAGGGTTCCCACCCACATACTGAAATTTCCACAAATTTGACAAATAGTGGGTGGTGATGACAGCAAAATGAGGGATGGGGACTCCTAGACACTACCGGAGGGATTGGGAGCCCCTAAACTTTGGCAGAAATCCTTTTGGGAGTTATTATTATTTTTTAAAGTGTCATCCTATCAGAGCTACAGACATGAGGATAAAACTGAACTCAGACAGAAATATATGAAAGATGGGAAAGAGAAAGAAAACAAAGGATCCTGTAGGGACCCAGATTCTGAGGGAAAGAAGAATCATATGAAGGAATGTACCCTTCCCAAGTGTCAGGATAAAAGAATGAGCATAGTGAAGTGGGCTTCTAGGAAGACAAGCAATTAAAAATGAGTATGATATTGCACTGGTCTTTGACATCCTGAGGAGATACAAATGAAAAAAATTATGCCTAAGCAAATAATTGAAAGAATACCAAAAAATAATTTTAGAGTCTAAATCAGCCCCCCAAATTGGAAACAGTGGTCACAATTAACAAATTAAAAGAAAAAAATTAATGTTTTTATTTATTTTTGAGACAGAGAGAGACAGAGCATGAGCAGGGGAGGGCAGAGAGAGAGGGAGACACAAAATCTGAAACAAAATCTGAAAATCTGAAGGGAGACACAAAACTCTGAGCTGTCAGCACAGAGCCTGACACGGGGCTCAAACTCATGGAGTGTGAGATCATGACCTGAGCTGAAGTCCGATGCTCAACCGACTGAGCCACCCAGGCGCCCCCACAAGTAACAAATTTTTTAAGAAAATTCACAAATTTGCTCATGATCAATGGTTCCAAACTTGTATTCAGAACAAACAACTTGATTTTTTGGAGAGGGGAGAGGTGCTAATAGCTATAACAAATAGACCCAGAATATTTAATAGTTCAGCACACAAACACACAAATGTATTTATTTATTATGTAACAGTATAGGGTATACGTGTATGTTTAAATTTTTTTTAACATTTATTTATTTTTTAAAAGACAGAGAGACAGAGCATGAGTGGGGGAGGGGTGAGAGAGGGGGACACAGAATCTGAAGCAGGCTCCAGGCTCTGAGCCATCAGCACAGAGCTTGATGGGGGCTGGAACCCACAAACCAGGAGATCATGACCGGAGCCAAAGTCAGATACTTAACCAACTGAGTCACCCAAGCACCCCAGTGTATGTGTATATTGTGAGGACATGCATTCTCCATTCTTCCACGTCCATACAGGGACCCAGACTGCCAGAGACCTTTGTACTTTCCATATATGGTTTCCGAGTTTTCCTTACGAGTTGTGCCCCTTCCAACCAGCCAAGGGGAAAAGAATATGGAGGACTTGTATCAGTGATTTTAATGGGCCAGAATTTTCATAGGCACACATCACTTGTACTCTAATTCCATTGACTTAGACACATTGCCATACTTAAAAACAGAGGCTGGGAACTGTACTCAATCTGTCCACTCAGAGCGGAAGATTTTGATGTTCAGCTAGCAGGAGACGCCACATAATATCTGGGAAACAATTCTTACAAGAAGCCATAGAAAAAATTTTAAAACCTCAACTTTTGAGAAAATGTTACACATAACAAAAGCAAAATTAAACACAAACCAGAAAACAAGTAATTATGGAAGTTAATAATGTTAACTATTAAGATGAAAACATGATTTCCAAATTTAAACAGTACCATTACGACTCAATAAAGGCTGTCAATGTGATATAGAATGATTTAGAAAGAAACCTGTGTATTAAAAAATTATCTTGATGAGTTATACCAAAAATCAAAGGAAAACATGATAGGTAAAATTTTGAAAATATTTTTTGTATATGCAGAAATATTAAAAATAAAAGGGGCTATTGATAAGTTACACATTTTCAGTTGATTATAAGTTTGTATTACCTAAAACAAATATTAACTGGACATACAGTATTAGATATTAGATATAATAAATATTAGACACTAGATACAATATCTAATATTGCATATCCAGTTTGTATTATCTAACTAATAAAAAGAATTAAGTCTGTATATATCTATTTGTGGTCTGTGGACACACATATTACCATTCTAGAGGGATGATGTTTCATTGCTGAAGTAACCAACATCTTATTATATGGAATAATAAAAAAAATAATTGCATTGGTTTTAATTATACCTGGATATAAATCTCTTTTGACCAGTTACCTAGCTTTTGTGATTGTTGTTAAGGACTTTGAGCTTAAGTTTCACCACGTATATTGTGGTTAATAATAACCAACTTAGGGGGTGCATGGGTGGCTCAGGTCATCATCTCATGGTTCATGGGTTCGAGCCCCATGTCGGGCTCTGTGCTGACAGCTCAAAGCCTGGAGCCTGCTTCAGATTCTGTGTCTCCCTCTCTCTCTGCCCCTTCCCCACTCATGCTCTGTTTCTCTCTGTCTCAAAAATAGAATAAACATAAAAAATGTTTAATAAAAAAATAAAAAATAATAACCAACTTAGGACTATTGTGATATTTAAATGAAGTAGTAGACAGGTAAATGTCTGACCAATGTCTTTCCTTCAATAAATATTTGTCAATGCTAACATGTTTCTAAATGAAAATACATCAATTTCTGTAACAATCATGTGATTTCAACCTACAAAACACAGATTAAAACTGACTAGCATTAAATTCTAAGGCAGCTTACATTATCCAATGTTTAATACCAATGTTTTGCTAGTTTTGGTATATAAAATTATGAGAAAACTGTCGACAGGCACTCTGAATTTATTTTAGGAGTTACATTAATGAAAGTGTGTTTTTGAGATCTGGCTTCTTAGTTTATAGAAATAAACGATAAATACACTTTGGTGTTGTGTTTTGATATAGTTTAATATTTGATTGTTTGAATGACTATACTTGACTTTATCATTTAGTCATTAATTTTTTGCTCGTATATTACCACATAGCTTATTTACATGAAAGTTCAATAGTGGTTTTCTTTTTTTTTTTTTTTTTTGTTTTTGTTTTTTTTACTTCTTATAGCTATAACCGTATCATAACACCTGAAAATATTTTATTAATTCATCCAATTGATTCCAATCCTACTCCAAAAAAGACTGTAGCAATTATGCTCTTGCATAATATTAGAGAAATGTGATGATATGTTTAATGTAAAATTTTGTAATTATGAGTAATCGTGTAACTGGTAATTGGCTGCGGCAGCAGTGTGTAGAGCAACTGGATGATTAGGCAGAGAGAGTAATTATGTAAGCTTGGTGAACTGAGCTTGTGATAATTTTTTACATAACAATAGAAAACTGATAAGTCTTTTGGTACTCGAAAGTGGAGTGACACTAAAGGATCTACCTAAAAGGCAGGAGTAGCTTTGGAATTGGACGGGGTGTGAAGGTTGGAAGAATTACGAGGAGCATTGCTCTGAACAAACTGTCAGTAAAAACATAGGTGTTGAAAACATTGCTCGTGGGAGCTCAAAAACAAGTGAGGAACATTATAGAGAGATTCTAAATTGCCTTAGAGAAAGTCTAAGTGGACATGAACAGACTGCTGGCAGAAATCTTGAAGAAGACTTGAAGAGGAACAATGCCATGGAGGTCTCTGAAGTAATGAGGAACGTGTTCTTCCACACTGGAGGAAGAATCCTTTCTGCATGGTGGAGAAAACTTAGTGAAAATGTGTCCTACAGTTACTGGGAAAGCAGAACTTGTAAGTGACAAATTTGAATATAATAGCCTAGGAGATTTAAAAAAAAATTTAATGTTTATTTTTGAGAGAGAGAGATAGAGCACGAGCAGGGGAGGGGCAGAGAGAGAGAGGGAGACACAGAATCCAAAGCAGGCTCCAGGCTCTGAGCTGTCAGCACACAGCTAATGCAAGGCTTGAACCCACAAACCACGAGATCATGACCTGAGCTGAAGTCAGATGCTTAACTGACTGAACCACCCAGGTGCCCGCCAAGGAGATTTTTAAGCACAGTGTTGAAAACACTGCTTGGTGTCTTCTCGCCACTTATGGCAAATTATAAAAGGAGAGAGATAAATTAAAGCAATAGCTATTGGGCTGCCTGGGTGGCTCAGTTGGTTAAGTGTTGGACTCTTGATTTTGGCTCAGGTTATTGTCTCACAGTTTCGGGTTCGAGCCCCACATCAGGCTCTGAGATGATAGTGCAGAGCCTGCTTGGGGTTCTCTCTCTCTCTCTCTCTCTCTCTCTCTCTCTCTCTTTCTCTCATTCCCCATGCCCCTCCCCTGCACATTCTCTCTCTCTCAAAACAAAAATAAATAAATAAATTTAAAAAAATAGAACAATAGCTATTAAGCACAAAGGAAGCAGGTTGATGAATTTGGAAATTTTAACCTCCCCAGATGACACAATACTATAAGTCCAAATGCCATTGAAAGCATGACATAGAGTGGAGGGAGTATGTGACTATATAATCCTTGGCTCAAATGTTAGAAAAATCACAAGGTCAGAATATTAATTCATAATAAATTAAGAGTGTGCCCTTAATCTCTATCGAATCAGAGGGACTCTGTAAAGTTTAAAAGTATTGTTACACAACTATCTTGATAGAGCCCAAAAAGAAAGAAAATACTATCTCAGTAATACCTGTGGGAATGCTTTTATTAATGGAGTAAAACTCAGTCCAATTTATACATAACCCAAGTTTCTTGATAAATTAATATCATCAGAAACACTGTCATTTTATACTAAATGGGACAAGAGAGTATCAAATGCAGGTTTTTGAACCCAAGTTTTACTGGCCAAAATAGTTGCAATTATGCTATTTTTCATAAAAAACTAATGACTCAAATGGCAAAAGTATAACTCAGGGTTTTAGTCCAGAGTCCAGAGAGAGGAAGAGAAATGAAGAGGAATAATCCTAAGCCTTGAAACCTGATTTAGTTGAATTAGAAAATGAAATCTTGAAATTTTTGAGCTGATGAGTTAGATGGTATTTTTGACTTGGAACTAATGCTGTAGTGGCATGAGAAATCTAGGAAGTCTGGTAAGAACATGAACACATTTTGCATATTGAACAGATACCAATTGTAGTAACCAGAGCATGGGTTGTGCTAGGTAAAATCTTAACGTATCCCCCATTATATCTGCCTCTTGGTGTTACTCTTGTGATTATGTTTCATTATATGGGAAAGGGATTTTTCAGATATAATTAAGGCTACTTTTTAGGAATATTATGTCTAAACTAATCCCATGGGTCCTTTAAATAAAGCAGAGTTTCCTTTAACTGGTAGCAGAAAAGTCAAAGAGATTTGACACAGAAGAACTCCACATTCCTTTGCTGACTTGACAGTGAATGTCACCCCCTAGCAGACAACCAGCAAAGCAAGTGGTTCATCCCTACTACAACCACAAGAAGCTAAATTCTTGCTAGAACTTAAATGAACTTGGAAATAGATTGTTCCCCACCTTCAGATACGAGCCCAGTATATCCGACCTCTTGATTTCAGCTTTGTGACACCCTCAGCAAAGTGAATAGTTGCTTTTTTAAGCTTCTTAGACTGTAGTAATTTGTTATACAGCAGAACAAAATTGGGACAAATACCTTCCCATTAGTGGATGCTTGTAAAATACCTCCTCGTAAAGAAAGATCTAATTTGCAGGATTCACTGACCTCCATGATGGTAATACTGTCAACCAGGGCCAACTTCACTTAGCTTGGAGTTGGAAAAGGCGTGCATAATTGACCCTCTGGAGCTTATAGGAGGCAGCAGAAGCAGGATACAGCACATTGCTGCTTCCCACCACTTCACCACCTATGTAGTGAGGTTCATGGAAACATGTAGGCAGTTGGTTTGGGCTTAGATGTTGTCCATGTGTTTTCTGTTATGTTTTACATTATTTCTCTTTTCCGAGGGGAAGGTTCATTGTGGGTAGCTCAGGAGACCTTCAAACTACTCTATTGCCACTCCCATATTGCCTTTGCCCCCCCCCCTTTTAATACTAACCAGACTAAAGGAGTATTAATTCATTATTTCAATCTGTCATTAATAAAACAACCAAATGAAATATTTTGGGAGGTAAAATCATGGACAATTTAAGGAAACATTTACCACAATAAATGTGGTAACTTATTCATCCATAATCAATAGAAAGTTTTCTATATTTCTATATGAAATCTTTTTGTTGTTGTTGATTTTAGGTTTACATATAAAATCCCAGAAAAGGTTATGTATTTATCGTTTAGTATATTTGCAATTACAATGCATAAAACATAGGAAATTGTATAACCTCCTAATTAATGGGAAGTGATAATTTAATAACTTTATAAAGATGCAATAATAATAGGAATGAGTAATTTAAAATAAGTATATTGATAAACACATAATAAATACTTTAAATACTATAAGTATTATAGATATACTTTATAAATAATAAAAATAAGTAACTTTTCATAGAATAACAGAGTCCTCTGAAGTAATGTGTGTGCCCATGCAAGTGTGGTGTGTGCATATATGTGTTTGTGTGTCTTCAGAACATAATTTTTCTTTTAACAAACACACAAAATATTGAAAGTTATTTTGTATAAATTTATATGTGTTATGTTTAGCAAAATTTTAGGGAGTATCACACTCTCAAAATAGTTGGAGATTTTTTTCTTTTTTGAGAGAGAGGAAGAGAACCCCCACATGTGTACACACACACACACACACACACACACACACACACACACACACATCTTAGGCTATCTCCATGCCCAGCACGGACCCAACATAGGGTTTGATCTCATGACCGTGAGATCATGACCTGAGCCAAAATCAAAGTCGGGTGCTTAACCGTCTGAGCCATCTAAGTGCCCCAATAATAAGAGATTTTTAATAATTAAATTATTTTCATAATTGAGTTCTTTCTTCTTACAACTATCCCTTTATTTTAATCATTTATTCTTGTACACACACAAGTATGCACACAGAAGAAATATGACACGGACAAGTAGACAAAGACATATATACAAAGAAAGCTTCAGCATAAACATCCTCCACAAATACCAGGTACAAATATGTTCACTTTTTTTTCCTCCCAGTTTTTTTTCACTCTCAAACAAATTTATATTTTTCTAAGGTTAATTATTAAATAGTTGATTTAAAGTTATTAGTTGTTATTTAGTTTTTAGTCAGATTGATTCTTGTGGAGTTACCTCAACACTCATTTATAAGAATCTTCAAGCTTCTCCACAGCTTGATTCTTTGATATTTCAATATACCAGTAGGAAAAATATGAGAATGAAGCTCTTCTTTCTCAGGTTTATGTTCCACTTAATTTCCTTTCTGGTACTGAATAAATAAGGAGTGAGTAGAAACCCACACCTTGGGTGCGGTCTAATCTCGGTATTGGTTAAGAAGACATAAGGCTGAGGTACTGAAACAGATTTTCAAAGATACCTTGTTAAAATAAGATAAACATCTTTTTATCCCTCACATAACATTCTGGAAACAAATGAGTTTTCTGGGGTAGGTAAGAAATTCTACTCCATTATTCCTTCTGTTTTTTACTCCACCATCCTAGAATATTGTGTCTTTTGCATAGCCAAAGCTTAGGCATGGATCCCCATGCCTAAATTCCACTTGGTAGAAAGCAGGGTAGAGATGAATGAGTAGCTAACAAGTGGTTTAGAAATTGCACACGTCACATCCACTCTCATTCTACTGGTAAGCAATTTGTCATATGGTTAACATTATTTGCAAGGCCAATTGTGAAATCTTCACAAAGCCACATGCACAGATAAATGGGAAGTGTGGAAGATGGAAAGAACAGATTTGAAAAGGGAAGAGGGAGAGATCAGCCAGAATTCTGGTAGTCTCCATGACAAAGCAAAGTAATCATAATATTTCACTATATATTTTCCAAAGCCTGAAAAACTCTGTCTGTAATGGCACCATATGTGAGTTTTGACACAGTGTCGGTCTCTGTTGGAGCCACTGACAGCACAAACTAAAGATATGCTTGTGGAAAATTCTTTATTTCTCCTTCAATTCTTAATGATGACCTTCCCAGGTAGAATACTCTTGGTTGAGTTTTTTTCCTTTCATCATTTTGAATATTTCATACCACTCCCTTCTTGTCTACAAAGGTTCTTCTGCTAAGAAATCAGCTGATAACTCTTACAGAGGTTTTCTTGCAGGTAAGAAGCTGTTTTCCTCTTACTGCTTTTAATATTTTCTCTTTAACTTTTGGCATTTTAATTGTATTGTGTCATCGAGTAGATCTCTTTGGGTTTATCTCATTTGGAACGTTCTGTATTTCCTGGGTAGATGCTGTTTCCTTCCCCAGGATAGGGAGTTTTCAGCCATTATTTCTTCAAGTAAGTTTTCTTCCTCTTTATCTCTCTCTTCTCCTTCTGGGACTTCTAAAATGCAAATGCTATTCCACTTGATGTTGATCTGTGGTTTCTTAAGCCATATTCATTATTTTTTTTTCTTTTTGTTGCTCTGTTTGGGTGAGTTCCACTGCCCTGTCTTCCATGTTAATGGTCTGTTCTTCTGTGTCATCTAGTCTGCTGTTGACCCCCACTGGTGTTATTTTTAGTTAAATTACTGTATTCTTCAGCTCTGTGACTTGTATCTTGGACTTATATTTTCTCTTTGTTGAAGTTCTCACTAGGTTTTGTCCCAAGTTGTTTTGTCCCAAAAACATCTTTATGACTGTCACTTGAAACTCTTTATCATGATTACTTATCTCTGTTTCATTAAGGTCTTTTTCTGAGATTTTGTCTTGTTTGAAAGTATTCCTCTGTTTCTTCATTTTGCTTGGCTATCTCTGTTTTTGTTTCTAGGTATTACATAAAAAGGCTGCCTCTCCCTGTCTTGAAGGTTGTGTCCTTTTGTAGGAGGCAATCCCTACTGGTCAACCTTGCCCTAGCTCTAGGTTGTGTATAGAACTTTTGCAATTGTCTTATATACTCTTAGTAGATCCCAGTTGTGGAGGGCGTGCTAGGACCTGTCAGTGTTCCAAAGGGAGTGATCTCAGTCAGCACCTGGACTAGGCTGATTAGAAGCCAGACCTCAAACAGCAGCTTAGAAAGTATGCAAATATATGCAGTCCTGTGGGACCATAACTGTAGATGCTCCTGACTTCCATACCAGGAAATCTGGAGGTATCCCCTGGAAAACAGTTGGCAAGATTTAGGGCTTCGGATGAGTATACTCTTTCTGGGAGGTACCAGTGAGCTGTGGTAAGGCCAAGGGAAGGTGTGAAGATGGTTTCTCCCTGCCTACATTCCATGAGAGCACCTCTGTAGCCATTAGATGTGTGAAAACCTGAAGCCTGTATCTTGGTTTGAAGCTCCAGGACAATGATTATGGACCTTTTTCATGAATAGACTGGGGTTGTGTTTCAGTCTGTTGTCTGCATACTGACCTAGTTGTGGTATGTTGCTTAAAACCATCTTTCCAATAGTTACAGTCTTCGGGGGGCCCAGAAGTATAAGTCCTCTGGCCACCAGAGTCAGGCAATCAAGACACATTCCCTACATGGATGGCACTTGCCCACCAGTGTTATTGAGGCCTGGCATAAGTGCTAGGCACAGTACACACCTGTGGCTTCGGCAAGGTCATGTCTGCCCATGCATACTTGTGCTAGCAAGATCAGAGTGCATCAAATGGTTCTCTGCAGCACCTATGTCCCCAAGGAAAACCTCAACTAGTCTTTGCCTCTCCAACAATGCTTTAAGATTAGAAACTAAATCACCTTTACATATAATCCAGTCACCTCTCAAATTGCCACCTTTTTGCTGGTTCCCAAGAAGAGTGATCTTGTCCATAAGCCTCTTGAAAGGAGGGTTTCAGATCCCTACTGCCTGCAGGCTTCCCTAGATATTAGCCTTATTGGGTTCCAAAGCTAGACATTTTTGGAACCTCATCTATCTGGGTAGGTGCCAATGATTGAGGTTCCCAGTGTAGGGCACAAACCTCTTGCTCCTCAGGGAGAGGCTCTAGCACCATGAAATATCTCCTTATTGTGTGTTACCACCCAAGGGTGGGGATTTTCATAAGATCATATCTCTGCCTCTCCCACATGTCTTGATGTGACCCTTATGACCTTGTACAGGAAGCTGTTTAGTTAGTTTTCAGTTCTTTGTCAACAGAAATTATTGTATACATAGTTGTAGACTTAGTGTGTCCATTGACATGGGACCTTCCTATGCCACCATCTTAGGCCACCTCCTCCTAGATTATCTTTTCTGATGCTATATGTTAATCTTTACTTCAAATTTTCTGAATGGATTCTTGGTTATATGGCAAAACTGGGATAAAAAATTCTATTCGGCAAAACTGGGATAAAAAATTCTATTCATTTTTTTCTCTTATTTCAAACACAAAACTGAAAAACAGAGGCAAGTTAAGAAGTGTTTTAAGGAGCGCCTGGGTGGCGCAGTCGGTTAAGCGTCCGACTTCAGCCAGGTCACGATCTCGCGGTCCGTGAGTTCGAGCCCCGCGTCAGGCTCTGGGCTGATGGCTCAGAGCCTGGAGCCTGTTTCCGATTCTGTGTCTCCCTCTCTCTCTGCCCCTCCCCCGTTCATGCTCTGTCTCTCTCTGTCCCAAAAATAAATAAACGTTGAAAAAAAGAATTAAAAAAAAAAGTGTTTTAAATATTTATTTTAATAATTTAATATTATAATGGAAGCTATATGTAAGACATCAGCATTTTATAAGACTTATTTTCATAAGATCACAAAAGGTGTATTATAGATGATGAACCAAAAAATATTATTGGCATAAAGGACTTGCATGTGAAGATAAAAATGAGATTACTTTGGAGAAAAATAAAAATAATTTTTGTACTATTACTTCTGTACTACTCATTCTTGAGAAACTACTACAAAAATAGGTAATGTGTATGCACATATTCCAAATCAAAACACCAATAAAGCGTAAAATTTTATTTTTATGCCTTGCTATAAATTACTGACACTCTACAGGTAAGATATAATTTATCTTTTATTCAATGTTTGATCTACTCAGTTTTACAAAATTAAAAACTATTCTTCTTCACTATGGACCACACTGATATTCTCACATAAGCCAAAATTATGATGCAATATTGCTTCTGTTGTAACATTTTGGTGTAATGTGGGTGCAATTTCTTGCACATATTGAGACTTAATGAGTTCAAGGGTGCATGGTCTTTTTAGCTCAAATTAGGAAAGGCATGGCTATCCCTCTCATATGGCTATGAAACAGTCCCTCAGTTATATCACAAATGTATACACTCAAAGGCCTGATGAGCAGTGCTAGGAAGAAGGATAAAAGGACTGTGTGAAGAGGCACTGAGTCTTAAAATCTGATCCTTGTGTAGTTATTGTATCCTTGCCAAGATTAATTCTTGCCAAGATGTTGGACACCGTCATTAGGTGGCATGTGGACAGCCAATTGTAAACAATTTGTGAGGAGATTACAGATTGTTTAGCACCTAATCTAAGAATATATTGTCATATGGGCAGCGGAGTTTACATAGAGGGGACACTTGGTAGGATTTAAATGAGCTCCCTTCAGTGTTTCTTCGTGGTTAGGAAATAATATAGTGCTTTCAATGAAAATAGATATGATGGCTCAATTAATATGTTATTGATTAATAACTGAATAAATATGCTGAATAAATATTACTGTTATATGGAAAAGTAAAGCTTCAGCTCTAATCGAAGGGTCAGCAGGGTTGCCTGTGTGGCTCAGTCGGTTGGGCATCTGATTTCGGCTCAGGTCATGATCTCGCAGCTCACGAGTTTGAGCCTCACGTGGGGTTCTGTGCTGACAGCTCAGAGCCTGGAGCCTGCTTCAGGTTCTGTGTCTCTCTCTCTGACCCTCCTCCACTTGCACTCTGTCTCTTCCTGTCTGTCAAAGTGAATAAACATTAAAAAAAAAAAAAAAGAAAAAGAAAAAGAAAGGCCAGCAAAAATTAGGTCTTCATTTAAATTCATTCAAACAAGACGCCATGTAATATGCAGGTTAAGAGATCTATTGATTAAATGAGTTTGTAACTGCAAATTATTTCTATAATGTTTACTATGTTCCAGGCACTGTCTTGTTTAGGTTATATACATATTTAAAGCTAACACTTAAAAAATGCTTTAAGAATACATTTCTCAAATCTATACAAAGGCATTCTCAATGCACAGAGAAACAACTGAATACTATTTATCAAAGATATTTTATAGTCAATTTATTACATTTTTAGATAAAATCTTATGAAATTATGTCTGTGATTCACATCAGTGTGGAAGCATTCACTTATGATCAGCTACTATGTAGCCACAAGCAAAAGAGCAAATTCAAAATTACTATGAAGACTTCTAGATAAAATGGACTTCGTAAGTATGTTACATGATTTTTATTTCAATATTCAACTAATTTTCCAGTTCAGGTATTGATTTCCCACTCACTTTTTCATGACTGGCTCTTCCAAGAGGAAAAAAAAAACATTTTTATGACATCCAGTGATTAGTATGATTTTAAATTGAGTAGACAACTTCTGTTAACTATAACGGAAGCTTTATTAGAGCTCATGTGGATTATATTAGCTTATATTATTCTTTTTCAGTAAAATAGATTGTTTGAGAAATACCCTGGTGGTTCACAACAAAAATGTCCATTTTGAAAAAAAATAGATAATTTAAAATCTTCACAGATTTAATATCCATAAAAAAAGTATAGAGTTTACATGTAAACCCCCTCATTAAATAACCTTGCCTTTGAGTATGAAAGCACTAGAATACCAGGACCATGGAAAACATAATGTGTAACACAAATAAAAATGTCAGTTTTAAAGGGTCAATAAGTTGAAAACATTTTATAGGGTGTATTAGATCACCTCAATTTTTCTGCAGCAACATTATTCATTTTCAATCATTTATTTTGGCTACCTTAATGAAAGTTTGATAAGTGAAATAGCTTTAGAAAATTGGGAATCAAGTATTTTCTGATTCTTTTCTAAATTCTTTTTTTTTTTTTTTTTTTAATTTTTTTTTTTTCAACGTTTATTTATTTTTGGGACAGAGAGAGACAGAGCATGAACGGGGGAGGGGCAAAGAGAGAGGGAGACACAGAATCGGAAACAGGCTCCAGGCTCTGAGCCATCAGCCCAGAGCCCGACGCGGGGCTCGAACTCACAGACCGCGAGATCGTGACCTGGCTGAAGTCGGACGCTTAACCGACTGCGCCACCCAGGCGCCCCCTCTTTTCTAAATTCTTAATAGTATTACCATCCTATTATATATCAGAATTAATACATATAATAAATTACTAAAATCCAAACTTTTATGAAGCAAAAGTTAATTTTTATACAGCCCTTACTGAGCCCTACTCTTATCCTCCAACACCATGCATATACAGAATAAACAATTTAGTAAGCCTGGTGAGCATAAATTCATATCTTTCTCCAGGCTTACAAATGTACTTATATATACCCACACACATATGTGTTCACAATTATGCATGTGTCCATGCATATGCATATAAACTTATACATGCATATATATATATGTATATATCCATATTATATAGTAGATATCACTACAGCTAAATATTTTTAATTGTTGAATCATAATACATAATATGCGTGGAGTATAACATATGTAATCATTCCTTATTAAAACATTTTTTTCAATATTTATTTTTTTGAGAGAGGCAGAGCACTGTGGGGTGGGACAGAGAGAGGGAGACGGAATCCGAAGCAGGCTCCAGGCTCTGAACTGTCAGCACAGAGCCCGACGTGGGGCTTGAACTCATGAACTGCGAGATCATGACCTGAGCTGAAGTGTGATGGATGTTTAACTGACTGAACCACCCAGGCACCACTGTAATCATTCCCTATTAATAGAATTTCTTATTTTCATCATTTCTTTCCAAAGACTGTTACAATAAATGCAACCTTGCAGGTATTCTACGTACAATTTTATGTTACACACACACACACACACACACACACACACACACACACGTATATGAAGGCATAAGATATTCTGAGAGAGGAAAGGTTTCTTCCTTGTGGGGCAGGGTCCTTAAGCATCAGTCCACAGACCTGTGAGGGCAGCTGTGCCTGAGGGGAAAAGATTTGAATCAATTGAGAGAGGAAGTGTAGCATATTGGTTAAGAGCATTGTCTCAGGTGTTAATAGCCTGTGGGTTGAAAGGAAAATAAATTTTGTGATTTTAATATCAAAAGGCAATAAATAGCTTTTGGAATACTGCTGTGTGAGTTTCAGCCTCAAGATGGACTCTAACAGTCCATCTAAATGTCTTGTAGAATGGTTGCCATTCTGTTCCTGGTCCAGTTCCTACACTTCTAATTTCAGAGAAGTATTTGAAAGAAGCAAGTTCACTTGATGCTGATAAAGGTACACATAGGTTTACATGCCTGAGGAAACTGATCTCATCAACTCCTCTGTAGTCATGCTGCATCCTGAGTACACTGAGCTTGATAGGATACTCCTAGTTCAGATGTGAAAAATCAAAGACATATCCAATGTGGCAAGTATGCAAGTAAACCAAGTTTAAATTTTGGTTTGGAGAGGAGCTGAATGTCCATTATGTTTGACGTGACCGTCACTCATTCAGGAGTTATCATCTTTTAACTATGTATCTACCCTCTGGAATGGATTACTGATCTAGAAGTGTGACTGCTTTACATCCTAGGAAATATTATCAATCCCATTGTTTTGGTTTTTGACCGTGTGGGACTTCTTTTCATACCTTTAGTATTTTTAGATAAGGAAAGCTAATTTTATTTTTCCATGAGAGGTCTCTATCTAGTCTTTTCATAACCATAGATCAACATTTGATATTTGTATGGTGTATAGTTCATTAAATGAACACATTCAAGGGCATATGAAGATAACCAGAAATAATTTTTATAATAACTATATGACATATTTCCCATTGGATTCTTCTAAGACAAGTTTTTTTCTCCTCTAACCATGTGACTTGCTTTTTCTGTCACCATTTTCACGATTTTAGGTATCCTTTATACTTGTAGATCCTCAATCTTCCCTAGGTAAGTCTAATGATAGCGTAGTATGTTCTCAGTAGTTAAAGATAAATTGGGATTAAATCATATAACTGTGGTGGTGGGTCCTTTGTTTCCAATATTATGGAATCCCCATTTTCTTGGTTTGAGGATGAAGGTTAGGTTGTCACAAATACCAACTTGAAGGAGTTCACTGCACACCTGAAAGCAACTTGCACAATCAGATTTCCGTCCTCTGGTCCCTGGTCATCTCTGGTGGTAGCTTCGCACTCTTCTTGACCTTCCACCTCATCTTCTCTCTTGCATTTGTTAAGGTTTTTCCATTTTCATTCTACTCTTCTATAAGACTAGTCTCACCTGGTTTCCTACAAGAGGACATTCAGCCTTATGTATCTCTTTATCTTTGTTTCTTACTGATGGTGAATTAAAGGAAAGGAAAAAGAAAAAGCCCTTGAGGTATATAAGTGAGAGAA
Organism: Leopardus geoffroyi; assembly: GCF_018350155.1. NCBI lineage: Eukaryota > Metazoa > Chordata > Mammalia > Carnivora > Felidae > Leopardus > Leopardus geoffroyi. The sequence goes on from NC_059333.1 coordinate 24,218,631, forward strand.
AAAAGTGAAAGAAAAAAACAGAAAAACAGCTTAATATTTTGAAGTAAGTGCTGCCGCAAATGTAACACACAGGAACAATCACTTACCAAGTATGTATAGACCTCCTACCATCTACCAGGCAGTGTTCTCAGCAGTTGGGATACATAAGTGAACAAAACAAAGGCTCCTGCCTCTTGGAGTTTCCCCATATGGTGGAGAGACAGTTAATGACAAATAAACAAAACAAGCAAAATAATTATTATAGGGGAGAAAAGCCAAAAAGGGAAGGCATTAGGAGTGTAGTGAAGGAGTTTGACATTAAAAAGAGTCTTCAGGGCAAACCTCAATAAAAAGTAAATTTAAACAAAAATTGAATAAAGATGCACAAGTCATCCAAGTAGTTATATGGTGAAAAAGCATTTTGGACAAAGATCTTAAGGAAGGAGCATGTTGGAATTTTGAGGAAACAAGAAGGCTAGTATGGCTGGAGCAGAGAGAAAGATGAGCGGGGTGGAATAGAGAGTTAACAGGAATCCTGATCACTTAGGGCCATGTAGAGATTTATATTAGGGTTTTCCTCTGTGTGAAATGGAAGCCATTGGAAGGTTTAGGACAAAGGAGCATTTTATTTTATTTTATTTTATTTTATTATTTTATTTTATTTTATTTTATTTTATTTTATTTTATTATTTTATTAAAAAAATTTTAATGTTTATTTATTTTTGACACAGAGAGAGACAGAGCATGAGTTGGGGAGGGCCAGAGAGAGAGGGAGACACAGAATCTGAAGCAGGCTCCAGGTTCTGAGCCGTCAGCACAGAGCCCGACACGGGGCTCGAACTCATGGATGGTGAGACCATGACCTGAGCTGAAGTCAGATGCTTAACCGAATGAGCCTCCCAGGCGCCCCAAAGGAGCATTTTAAAGGGATAGTTATTTTGAGACTGTACAGAAATAAGGGAAGAATTAGGGAGAACATTCATATGATTATCTCTAAACATGTGCAAGGTGATGGTCACTCAAACCAAGGTCATGGCCATGAAGATAGTGAGGAGTGGTTGGATTCTGAATATATTGTTTCAAATGCATATGCATTGATTTCAGAGTATATTCAACTGTAGAAAAAAACTAAATTGAAATACCAATTATTGTTTTTAGTAATATAACTTATTCATATCTTTAGTGAATTGCTGACATCTTAATGACCCCAGGGTATATGAATATGTATATGTATATGTGTATGTATATGTATATGTATATGATGTATATGTATATAGGGAGACTTTACACACATTTTTACAGGTTTGTCAGTTCAAAACAAAATTTCCCCACAAGTCTATCATTAAAATTCATTCTTACTCCCTCAAGATGCGATATAGAGAACACTTCAGACATAAGAAATTTAAAACATAGTTAAACTGTGGTTCAACAAAAAAGGTTCAATGAATTTTAACAAACTTATACTAATGTTTCCTTTGCTTGCTAATAAAAGTGTTTCAAAATCCTCATTCTCCCAACTTACAAAATGTAAAATAAATTAAAACATGAAATAGATAGCTAGATAGATAGTAAAGATAAAAAATCCCAACAGTCCCAGTTCACAGAGGCTGATAGTAGAAGTCTATTAGAAGTGCCTCCCTGACACTGAAAAGATTTGTCCATCCAAGTATTCTCACAATATATATGTTTGTAAATTCTTGGCCATGGACAGTAGTGCCCTGAGACGCTGGCATACTGAACTTTTCAGTCTGGAAGTTTCATGCCATCCTTCCAGAGCAGTAATAAATAAGGTTGTGTGCAAGTGAAAGATTTGGGAATGTTTTAACAAGTTAGCATTTTAACAACAACAACAACAAATCTGAGCAGCTAAATTTTCTCAGGATTTTCTCAGGATTCCGTATTAGAAGGTAACAAAGAATTTCATGCAATGCACGCCTCAGTGAAATTGGAGCCACTGAAATAAAATGTAATTCGGAGTTTACTAAATAGAAGCTCCAGAAATATTTTTTTCCCTTTGTTTAAAATTAAAAAAAAAAAGTTCTATGCGAAACGGTTCTGTTCCTGACAGTGATTTTTAGACCAACATGGACATTAGAAAGAAAAGAAAGGAAAAAAAGAAATAATTGGAAGGGAAATATAGAAGTTATTGGCTTTAAATACTATCAAGTTATCTCTAGTAGAAACAAGATGTGTCACAGATGGTAAGAAAGTCAGTGAATAGACCTCATGCAGGAAATGAGAATGGAAAAGGAAAGAAGCTCAGTGTAAAGACAAATGAAGGGCGGGGGGAGTTGTCTATTTCAGCAATGCAGCAACATTTTCATCTCACTCGAGGCCCAGGAGACATAAGTGCTCTTCTTTTGAATTTAAGAGTATGACAGAGGTGATAAGTAGAAAATACAGACAAAAGCCACAGCACTGGTCAAGACAGTTCCCCTTGTAAGCTCCCAGGAGGACACCAGGTTTATCAAACATTACACCTTGTGGTGACAAGGTGCAGAGAACAACCACAGTTTGTTAGGTTTCGAGGTGCAGTGTGCATGCTAATTACAATGATCTGCTGTACTTTACAACACTAGGTGTATACAATACAGCATAAATAAACATGCAAAAATGGAAACACACTTTATGTATTAAGTTACCTATTAGGCTGGGTCACCATTAATTTTCAACCTCTTTCTAGACATTTTTTTTAGCAACAACAATATGTTGTTTTCTTTATACATTCCTAATGTGAATATAGATCAAAAATATCTTTTATTCATTTGGGGGAAAATAATTGTTTCAGATGTATAGATTAATAAAAAATCATTCCCCTTTCTCAGGGAAGGCTTTTGCAATTACGGTTGCATAGGATTCAAACATTGTGGACAACATTGCTAGGACAGCTCCATCTGTTTTTTTTTTTTTTTTTTTAATTTTCTTATTTTTATATTCAAAGATTCTCATATTGGCAGATGTAACTCCAACAACAAATAAGAAAACATGTTTGTTACTTAGTCGCCATTCAGAAAATGGGGCCATTCCCCCCCTGCCTTTTAAAAAGTTTTTTTTTGAATATTTTACTTATTTATTTTTGATAAATAAAAATGTATATACTTAAGGTGCACAACCTGTTATTTTTATATATTGTCTACATTGTGTAACGATTACCACAATCCAGCTAGCTAACACCCACCCTCCCATAATTACCTTTTTTTGGTGTGTGTGAGAACACTTAAGAGTTACTGTCCTACCAAATTTCATTTACATTATTATTAACTATAGTTACCATGCTGTACTTTAGGTTTCCAGAATGTTTTTATCTTAATACTGAAAGTTTGTACCTTTAAAAAATTTTTCTTAACGTTTATTTATTTTTGAGACAGAGAGAGACAGAGCATGAACGGGGGAGGGGCAGAGAGAGAGGGAGACACAGAATCGGAAACAGGCTCCAGGCTCTGAGCCATCAGCCCAGAGCCCCACGCGGGGCTCAAACTCAGGGACCATAAGATCGTGACCTGAGCTGAAGTCGGACACTTAACCGACTGAGCCACCCAGGCGCCCCTGAAAGTTTATACCTTTGATCAATAGCTTCTCCTACTCTTTTATTTTCCCAAATCCCATCCCCACCTCCAGACTCTGGTAACCACCATTTTACTTTCTGTTTCATATATATATATATATATGAATGAATTTATATATATAAATATAAATATTGTATGTATTTATACATAAATATATACATTATATGTTTATATATATAAATAATATATCAATATAATATATATTATAGAAAATATAAATACATATAAATATGTAATTATATAATTATAATTAATTATAATAAAACTTTCTGTTTTATATATACACATATAAATTATATTTAATTATATTTAATATATTACTATAATTATATATTTATGTTTTGTTATACATTCATATTATATATTATTTTATTATATTTTAATTTATATCTATACATATATATATACACACACATTTAATTTACCATGTTTTCTTTATTCATTCATCTGTCTCGCATCCTCTGCTTTCTTCATCTGTCTTGATCTTCAGGAGGATTAGATGCTAATAATTTTGCAATTATAGTTGTGTCTCATTTGTTGTAAGTTAAAGGATTCATCCCAGGAGTCAGTCCCACATTCTGCCCAAATTCTCCATTTGCTTGTTTATACCCCATACACGATGACATTCTAATGTAGAATGTAGGAACTCCTCCCTTGCCAAGTTCCAATTATATGACAAGCATCATTTGTACTTAAGACACATCTCTGTAAACCAATTTGCAGGAACCAAAAGGAACATAATTGTGACAGGGCATTATGAACAAAACTGACTGAGACTAGCAAATATAAAAAAAAATCTAAGTTTCAATTTCACCTTTAAATGCATTTAAACATCTGTTAACATAAAATTTGCATTTAGACCACAACAAATTAATTATTTAAAATTTCTTTGTACTCGGGTATTATACAATGCCTATGAAGTCATGCAACGTCAGATCTTGAGCTAAAAACAAACAAAAAATTAAAAAATTACCTTCTACCTCTAATAAGAATTTGTGGCTGCTAATACATTATGCTTTTCAATCAACTTGTACTAATCTCTCTCTCCCTCTCTGTCTCTCTCTCTTACACACACACTCATACACACACACACGCACATGCACAAAACTCATAATTGTGTTCCAGTAATTTTCCTATGACTGGTATCTGATACTGAGATTACAGATACTTAATAGAGTCTTCAAATATTTCAGCTATTTAATCTGAGCATTACATGATGAAAATGACTCTGGGTATTTCCTCTCCTAAATAGACTATAGTCATTTAGTGCAGTAGGTAGGTGCTTAGGGAGATACAAAAAGTAATCAAGCTGCAATCAAATATAAATTGATTTAGTAATATGGGTAATTTATATGCATACAAACAAAGAATAAACTAGCCTAAGTAGTCTGGGGGACATTCAAGGGAGATAGAGATTACTTGTGCTTTCCTGGATCTGATATGATGTGATATGTTGTGATAAAAGAATTTGAGCCTGATTTGAGGGACAGGATTTGAAGGTTTCCTTTAATCCTTAAGGACTAAGGTGGAATAATATCATGTTACAATGTTTTTTGTGGTTTCTCCAAAATAGAGACAATTTTAAACTCCACCTCAAACAGCACATAATGAATAAACCTATTACATTGCTTCCTATTGAATTTTGACTATTTGCTTACACTTTTATCTTTAATTTATATTAGCTCCATGAGAACAAATATTATATCGTTTTCATGATTTTTCCTTGTTTTCCAAGCATTCAATTACTTTATTCTTCTGATCAGGTTTTTCCATATTCATGGATTTTCTTTAGCTTCCTAAATATATGTAGTAAAGTCTAAACTTTTAGCCTGTATCACACATGCCCTACATCTGAATACATCCTACGTTTTTAAAATGATCTTCAACAGCTCCCATTCACGTGCTTTGGGGGTGCTGAAACTGATGCATGAACTAAGTAATTATTTCAATTCATCTTTTAAACATTTACACCCTAAAACACTAAACATTTTAATGTATAATTAATAAAACATATCCCCAAATCATAGTGTACTGTGTAATTATGACAAACTGCATGCATGTGCCCCATTATTAATAGCTAAATTCTGCTATCATTTGCAAAACACTCTTTGGTTAATTGGGGGGCCATTTGGCATTCATTGAGAATTCATGTTACCAGTGATAAAGCTTCAAACTTTGGTAAATAATGTGCAGCATATTATTGACCTTTCCTTTATTCTTGATTTTTGTTTTATTTAATAATTTTCACTATTAGATGATTCAAGTATTTCTTTCTCTAGGCCACATTTTCTCTGAAAATTTTGTTAAGTATATTCTAAATCATTTAATTTGGTACATGAGATATGGAGGTAGTAAGAGATATTCAGTGCCCTGTGGTCAGATTTCAGCATCACAAGAGTTGTGAATATGTGAACAATTAAATTGCTGCAAAGTTAAGCCTTCTTAGACTCTTCACTTTGTTTTAAAAAAATTTAGCCTTACATGACTTTTATGTAGCCTGAAACAGAATTACTGGACAGAACCATATTTAAAAATGGCACTATCTATAACCAATGGCACATATCTATAACCAAGATACAGGTCCAAAGACCAGACAAATCTGACAATTCTTTCACTGACTGACAACAGTCTTTCTTTTATTTCAAGGAGTTTGTGTTGAATTTCTGGGCTTTATTCCTAGAACGTGGTGATCGAAATTGATTTTTATCTTTGATAACTCAGGACTCTGTGTGTGTGTGTGTGTGTGTGTGTGTGTGTGTGTTTAACTTTACTTTCCAGGATACTCATGTTGACAATTGTGTTTTACTGTACATATCTGCAAGATGAAAGGATAGTATTTGGGGTTAAATTTATGCTTTTCTCAGGCAAACTCTGGAGTCTTTATTTCTTGCTTCCTCAATAAAATCCATAGTGTCACCTTGTTTTCTTCTTATTTTTGTCTTTCTTATTAGAGTAGATTACTGAAAGGAAAAAATAAAATATGTATATAGTAGAATTCTAAGTTCCAGTTATAAGTTATCTGTTAAACTACAGCAATAGGAAGAAAAGGTGAGGCAATGGCTTCTCCAAAACTATTGTGAAATGCATGGCTACATGAATATTGTTGAATGAATATTCCTCAAAAATGACATCTAATCATTTTGACAAGGCTGTCATAGGGGGAATAATAAAATATTACAAAGATTTTTCCTGAAGCAAAAATATCCAGGCAGATCTTAAACTATGTATGAAGAGAAAATTGCAATTTCTTATTCAAGGGGACATCAAATCCTGTTCAAACCTTTCCAGCATTTAAGTTAAAACTTTAGTAAACTTTATCATTATTGTTTTTTTCAAAAAAAAATGAATTACCAACAAAATTGCAAGGGAAAAATGATAATACCAAGCTTTTACACAGGAAAACTCTCTGACATATTTTATTTTGGCAATCTACGAAAGAAAAATAAAGTATGCTATTTTGCAAAATGTGAACAGGAAAAAAAGCCGTATGCATTAACATGATGGCATTTTCACAAATTGCTAACAATTTTTTTTTAGCAATCCTCAGCAAGATATTAGAAGTGGCTAAAATAATACCGGCAAGCAAGTGCTGAAATAAAGTTAAACATTTTTGAAGACTGTTAGTGTTCTTCCACTAAGTATTCTGAGTCAATCCCTCTGCATCCATCTATTTACTGTTATTAACAGAGTTGGATGACATTTGAAACAAAGCAGAAACATGTAACAGCAAGGCACTAAAAATATATGTACCTTTTCATTTCAAAAGAAGTTATGTTAGATTTGTATGATGGTATTTGCAAAGTGGGTTATGGGCATTGAGGCACCTGTTGCTATGAACACTGGGTGTTGTATGGAAACCAATTTGACAATAAATTTCATATTAAAAAAATGGAAAAAATAGTTTTATTTATACATTTTATCAAACAACTCCATAATCCAAACAAAATCTGGATACACATTAGGTTTGATATATCCTACATCAAGTTTTTATATTTTCATTTTTTGTTTTTACCCACAAAGGACTTTGAGTTTTCTGAACCAATAGAATCAAACATTTTAATAATTTGTTATACTTAATGATTTCTTGGTCTCCTATTATAATCTCTAAATAACTTCGTACTATCCTCCCTAAGAGCCATAATAACGTATTCATTTTTTTTCAAATTGGTAATGTATTGTGTAAAATATACAAAAATTACTAGAATTAGTGGTGTTTCTCCTAAATGTTTTCTTGGCAACCTTGAAATGCCAAGAAGCCATTATTAAAGCTAAAATCACATAAGACAAAAGTTTTATATATATATATATATATATATATATATATATATATATATATATATATGTATATATTATGTATATATGTATATATTATATATATTATATGTATATATGTATTGTATGTATATATACATACATATACATATATATGTATATATATTATATATGTATATATTATATATATACACACAGACACACACATTTATATATTTAAGATCCATTTTAACATCAACAAAATTTTTACATATTATAAGTTGAGTAACTAATATTTATTACATTATATCTACTGATTAACAATATTTTATGGGATAAATACCAAGATACATTTTTTTTCTTTAAAAATAATCCTTATCAGATCACTTAGGATATATCATTTGGTATTATTTTTAGAATTTCAAGTGACTGTAATTGTGGTTTCAACACTATAAAAATCTTGAATGTCTATGAGGTTTATAGTGAATTTAAAAAGGATTAAAAGAAAATGTAATTATATACTGAAAGGTTACAAAATTGTATCAATTTTAATGAGGAGTATGTTGCTAAATGTTCTTGTGTTCCTTTAATAATACAAAGTTTAAGAAGGATCTAGACTGGAATTACAGAAACAGTTTTCCATATCCATATGTAAGAAACATAAGAGATAAGGACTGTGCTAGTTATCTGTCATTTGCCTCTCCAAATCCACTTTTCATTCTTCTCCATCCTGTGTGCCCTGGCAGGCTTCCCTGCACCAAAGGTGTCTTGTGCTCTCTGGAATTGAGATGTGTTTGGCCAGTGGGGAGCAAAAGCAGAAAATCAGAGGTTGGAAGAGAGTAAGGATGGCATATTTATTTCTTCATTCTTTATGATTGAAAACACTGCCTTCTTTTAGACCTCAGAGAGTAAGAAGTAGGATTTATTAATGTTTTCAGTGACAAATGAAAATAAAACCTCTCAGCTCAATACAGTGGCTCAAGGGAAACACAAGATTAAAAGAGTGGCCCTTCCTTCTTTTTTCTGGATGGCTTCAAAATATTAACCAGTGACTTGAGAGAAGGACTGGGTGGAGAAAACATGTTAAGCCAGGTTTGAGAGTAATGTCTTGGAAATAATTTTGGATATTTTGGCACATGAAATTGTTTGAAAGTAGAAAGAACCCTACTGAAATGGTGAGAGAAATCTATGGCCAAGATATCTCCAGCTTGGACTCAAAAAGCCTTAACTGAATGTGACAGAACCCAAATTTATTTCTTCCTTACATATTCAGGAAGGGATTTGCAAATGATTATGAACTCCAAGTGCAAATTTCACAACACCTAATTTAGAAATGACCATGAGGGGTAAATGAAGAACTTCTCATAATATAGTCAAAAATCCAAAAGATTACCCTTACTACCACAGCAGATGTATAAATTAATAATCATGCCCCTTTCTCAGGGAAGGCCTTTGCAATGATGGTTGCATAGGATTCAAACATTGTATGTACAACATTGTTAGGACAGCTGCATATTATATCTTCTCATTCTGTTATTGAAAATTTTAAAAACCTTATTGATGTTATTTCATTTGAGCTCCATCATTGTGTGTAGGGAACTAATAAGACTCCTCTCTCTGTCTTCTCTTTCACTCATCTCTGTCAGTCTAAGAGTAGCTAAATCTAAGCATGATAAAAAGATCAAACAGGAATCTTGAATTTTAAGCTGAATTCAGGAATTGGATGGGACTTTGGTTTAACTCCCTTGAAAAGGAAATGATTGTGCTTTAGCCCAAAATTGCCTGTCACAGTGGACAGGAAAATAGCCCACTCCAACCTACTCTAGCCATCCTGTGTCACCAACATACAGGGGAAAAGACTTAGAAGAACTTTTTTTTTAAGTTTTATTCTTTATTTTGAAAGAGAGATCAAGGAAGTAGCAGAGACAGAGGGAGAGAGAGAGAATCCCAAGCAGGCTGTGCACTGTCAGCACAGACCTTGATGCAGGTTGTGAATTCACAAACTGTGAGGTCATGACCTGAGCTGAAGTCAGACAATCACCTACTGAGCATCCCTCAGAAGAACTTTTGAAGTTCCTAGTCCAGAGGCCCAGGCTCATGAAAAGACAAAGAGATAATCATAGGACTATAGAAGATTTCCCTCCTCTCATATTTTAACATGTTATTACAAATGGCTTTTTTTATAGCACTTCCTTCTACCCAGTACATCATGCCCAGCTGTCAAGAAAATATTACAAGGCATACCAAAAGACAATAAACATAATTTGAAGGGACAGAGTAAACATCAGAAATAGACATGGCTGGTATATTGGAGGGATCAGACTGGGAACTAAAAACAACAATAGTTACTATACTAACAGCTCTAATGCAGAAGTAGATAGCATGCAAAATAACATGGGCAATGTAAGTAGGGAGATACAAATCCTAAGAAAGAGCCAAGAGAAACCCTAGAGATCAAAAACTGTAGCAGAAAAAAGAATGCTTTTGATGGGCTTATTATTAGAATGGACATGGGTGAGGAGACAGTATCTGAACTTGAGAATATCTCAATAGAATCCCTGACGACTAAAAAACAAAGAGAACAGAGACTGAAAAAAAAATTAGAACAGAATATCCAAGGACTGTGGAACACGACAAAAGGCATAAGATGCACATAATGGGAATATTAGAAGAGAGTGAGAAAGAAAAAGAAGAATATTTGAAATACTAATCTCAGTATTTCCCCCACTTACCATCAGACACCAAACCACTGATCCAGGAAGTTCAGAATTTACAAAGCAAAATAAATGCCAAGAAAACGATACCTAGGGGCAACTGGGTGGTTCAGTCGGTTAAGCATCTGACTCTTGATTTGGATCAGGTCATAATCTCATGAATTGTGAGTTCAAGCCCTGTATAGAGGCTCTACACTCCAAGCAGTGGTGCCTGCTTGGGATTCTCTCTCTCTCTCTCTCTCTCTCTCTCTCTCCCTCTCTCTGTCCCTCTCTCCTTCCTCAAAATAAAGAAATAAACATTAAATAAATAAATAAATAAATAAATAAATAAATAAATAAAATTATACTTAGGTGGAACATTTTAAAACTACAGAAAATTAAAAATAAAGGAAAAATCCTTAAAGAAGCCATAGGAAAAAATAAACATCTTAACTATCCAGGAAAAATGGTAAGAATCACATCTGATTTCTCAGAAACCATGCAAATAAGAGAGCAAATAAATATTTAAAAGTTTGAGAGAGGGGCGCCTGGGTGGCTCAGTCGGTTAAGCGTCCGACTTCAGCTCAGGTCACCATCTCGCAGTCCGTGAGTTCGAGCCCCGCGTCGGGCTCTGGGCTGATGGCTCAGAGCCTGGAGCCTGCTTCCGATTCTGTGTCTCCGTCTCTCTCTGCCCCTCCCCATTCATGCTCTGTCTCTCTCTGCCTCAAAAATAAATAAAATGTTAAAAAAAAATTTAAAAAAAGTTTGAGAGAAAAAGCCCACCAACCAAGAATTTTGTAATCTGCAAATTTACCCTTCATAAATGAAGAAATAAAGACTTTCTTAGACAAACAAAAATTAAGAGAGTTTGTTTCAGGTAAACTCTCCTTGAAAGAAATGTTAAAAGAAGTTCTTTAGAGAGAAGGACAACAATGTAGGTTGGAAGTTCAAGCTACAAAGGAAAGGCAGATCCTTGAAGAATGAATAAGAAAGGTAAAATAAAATCTATTTTTCTTATTCTTCTTTGATGTAATGGGTAGCAGTTTTCTAAAATAATAATAGAACTAATATTTGATTATATATGTTTATCTATATATATGTATATTATACATACATATTAGTACACACACAAGATGTATACACATACACACATACACACACAAGATGTATACATAAGCTACATAATACATGTGTATATATATATATATAACGTACAATTCTATGTGTAATTATATATAAGTGAAATGAATAACAGCAATGATACAAGACAGGAGAAATAGGATTAATTTGTTATTTATAAGGTACTCACACCACCTATAAAGTTGGATAATGTTATTTCAAAGTGAACTTCGTAGTTGTAAATATATATGTATAGATAATGCAAACTCTGGGGCAACACTAAAAAAGTAAAGAAAAAGTACAAGTGACATGTTAAGAATGGGCAAAAAATGGAATCATATAAAGTGTTAACTTAAAACCACAAAAGTTAAACAAAGAGTGGAAGACAAAAGTAGGAACATTGAACAAGGGCAACAAACAGAAAACAGTAGTAAATACAGTGGATATTTGAAAAAATTTAATAGCTCATTCCATTTGATTCCATTTTATCTATCTTAACAAAGTGCAGTGACTTACTATTGAGTTACAACTACACATTCATAATCATGCTTTCTACATGCTTTCTGGTATTCAAGTATACCAGTAATTACTTTGAGTGTTAATGGCCTAAGTGTACTAATTAAAAGTGAGAGATTGTCAGAATGGATCAAAACCAAAATTCAACTATGCGTTGTCTACAAGAAACCCACTTTGACTATAAAGACACGTATAGATTAAAAAGTAAATGGATGGAGAAAAATATCCCATTCTAACACAATCAAAGGAAAGCAGGAATAGCTGTATTATTTCAGACACAGCAAACTACAAAGCAAGGAAAAGTTACCAGGAATAAATTACATTACATAATGATAAAGAGATCAATTACTAAAGAAGATATAAAAATCTTTAACATGAGTGTACCTAACAACAAGCATCAAACTACATGAGCCAAAACTAACAGAAGTGCAAGGAGAAAAAGGTGAATCCACTATCATAGTTGGAGACCACAATGCCTCTCTCTCAGAAATGGACAGGTACAGAAGAGAGAAAATCATTGAGGATATAGTTGAGCTCAACAACACCATCAATCAACAGGAAAAAACTGACATCAATAGACCACTTCATCCAACGACAGCAAAAACACAAAAATGTAAGAAACAAAAAGTGTTGGTGAAGATGTGGAGAAAAAGGATCCCTTGTGTGCTATTGATGGGAATGCAAATGGTGCAGCCACTGTGGAAGACAGTATGGTTGTCCCTCAAAAAATTAAAAATAGAACTATCATATAATTCAGTAATTGCACTACTGAGTATTTACAATCTTTTAATTTATCTTAATAGTAAAAGCCCAGTTTCTAGAGTATTTCTAGGAGCAAGTGAGAAGAGGGTGTAAATGTGATAAGCCTGCACTGCCTTTGGTAAAGACTAAATTTGGAATCCCATCGTATCCCTCATGTTATTCTTTCTAAATTTTGAGTTTTTTTTTTAAACTAAATGTCTTTAAAATAAAAAAAATATTTAAAAATGTTATGTAATGAAATTGAAAAAAAATTGATCAAAATTTGAAAAAAAAAGATCAATGGACCTTAATTAAAAATAAATTTAATATCTGTTTTATTCTGTCTTGATAAATGCAGTTAGACAAATGGAGACACTGGGAACTTGGTTGTATATACTACAAAACTTGATATGATACATAACTTGGTATATTTAGTTGATTAAAGAGATCTTATAGACTGTGGTTCATAAGACCATCTTGTGCAGTTTACTGGAAATTGTTACGAGGAGGCTCAAGAAAATTCTAATACCCTGAAAACAGTTTTTTGTTTTTTTTTGTTTTTTGTTTTTTTTTTTTTTTTTGTCAGATACTCACTTACATTCTAAGTTTCCTTTTTAGTTTAAGTGTGTCCATACAGGGTTTAATATCAACAGACCTATTCTAGCTGCAAGATTGGTACTATGGAAAGGGATTATGTAGAAAGCCCTGATAATTAGCCAGTGCCTTGTGGAAATTTCTGGGCCATCTTCATGCAGATACATGCATTCCATTGCAAATTGTTCTACCAACCAGTAGAGGTTAATAGACAAATCACAACCACACCAAAATAAAGTGAATCTCAATTTTCTACAAATCACAGATTCTATTTCTGATCAAAAGTCTAGAGAAGCACCTCTATATTTTTATCACTCTGTGGTATTTTGGCCTGGAAGTTTCAAAAGGATTTAGGTTGTATATTCTAGGGTAATTGAACACCAAAACAAAGTCATGGAAAAAATTAAAAAATTAAAAAAAAAAAAAACTGTGAGGAGACCACAGGACACATAGTTTGAAGGTCATCTGGCACGAATTGGAAACTACTAGCCTAACCCTGACCATAGAATTAATCGAGGTTTACCTGGCTTACATCTATGGTTCAGATGTTCTGCTTACCTGCCTTTCATCCCTTCTACTTCCCTCAAGTGTCTCTAATGGTGAAGGTAAAAAAAAATTGCAATATTTGGTTTAAAAAGTTGCAATACTTAGAAAGGTATAATAAATTCAACATCATGAACATGCAAGTATAAAAACATAGATCTATATACCTACAAAAGGAGAACTGATAAATCAGCCCTCTGTAATCCAATGAACTTTACATAATGCATTGCATAATTAAAAAATTTAACTAGTCCAAAAAAAAGTCCTTAACAATTTACTCCCTCAGTGTCATAGTGCAATTTGTTCTGTTAAATGAATACCATGACTCCTTTTCTTTTCAAATGTTTACATGAATTTCCTTTTAAATTTATATCTTACCTTGTCACTAACTCTTCTGGTTTTAAAATATGTAATAAGTACAGGTTATTAGTTTTTTCACATGTTTTCATGTGAGAACAACTTCTGCTTGAGGAGGATATCCTGAGTTGTACACACGTATAAATAGAATCTATGAAATAGATGTGTTAAGAACTGAAGTTGGCTAGTTGCTGGATTCTGGCCAGTATTTGCTTCTATCTTTTCTTTCTACATGCAGACATTTTAGAAATCAGAAAAAAAATTATATTTTAATTAACCAAACAAATAAAAAAATATATCTTTGTGGTCTAAAAATAGGGCAGAAATGCAAACAGGTGAATTAGGCTGAAGTTCAGACCTACTTTGAGTCCAGGAGCAGGCTGAAGTGGCCCGGAATTTGGGTCCTGTTGGGTAATGGGAGAATAAAATAGTCTATATTGGTGGGAATCAGAGCCAGGTTCATTACATGGAAGAAAGTGTTGGGATGGAACTCAGTGAATGAGAAGAAACTGAAAAATCCTTCTGAGGATCACTGCCTGGGATTTCATTTTATATGAAGCTTTAGATTTAGAAATAGCTGAGGATTTCTTAAAAGCCAGGTGGCAAAGGCTCTCAGAGAGGCCACCTTTGAGCTAGTGACTCATCTTGCAATATATATAGTTTAATGGTGGGACATTTCTGTCCCAATATTAGGTTAGGTACTGGATTAGGATAACTTTTGATTGGGAGATTTGGTTTCTGATTTATGCCTCAACTAAACATATCCCTTAATGCAAAACATGAGTATTGTAACACTTGTCATGTAATACTGTTAAATGTATGAGATATATGGCTACCAAATATTGGATCATTTTACTTTCCTGTGATTATGTTTCCTACTAAATTATTTATCATGCATCTCAGTGTACAGCATTTTATGATTTTGAATTAATTACTAATATTTCAGAATTTAGAATTCACAGAAATCTTTTCTAATATTTCAAGACTTGCTGTGTACTTTTTACACTCAACTCTTCCTTAATATCAGGCTGCAAATGCCAAGAAATGCCTATACAATGAGTAAACACTTGGCAGAGATGAATATATTTCTTAGTATTACATGCAAAATAATCCTTGGTGTCTATTAAGGGGAAAAATCCGCAACACTCTTTGAAAAAGTTATTAAGAGAAGGAACATGAAATGGCATTTTGTATCACTTTGATAAAGTAAGGCAAGTTTATCTTATATGCCAGTGAAATACGTTAATCATCTATGTAGTTTTCAAATTTACTAAGTAAAATATTAAGGATTATTTTGAAGCTGCCACAAAAATTTACTTATGATAGAAGGTATTGGCTTTTATTTTATCAAATACACTACGTTTTCTTTGATACTTCAAAACTTTGTCATTGCTAGGTTGATATTTTGCCAATAAATTTCTTGTATAAAGTGAATTAAATTATTTAAAGGGAAAATTAATTGGGATACAGGTAGGTGTAATTTTTAAATAAAATTGTTAGTTAAATTTCAATTTTTGAAAATTGAATGTTGAAAATGTTGCATTAGACATTAAATTATTAATAATTAAATTATTCTCACTTGAAAAAAGTTAAAAACCAAAGAAATCACTAATGGAGTCCTCTTGTGCTACATAAAATAAATGTGAAATATTAGTAAAATACAGAGTTTCTCTTTATTGTTTAAAACAACAAGTAACCCAAAGGAAAATTTGACAAAATACATATTGGGCTTCATAAATGAAACAAAATGCAGTTTACTCAAATTGTAATAATGGAATGGTTTTCTAAAATTAATGGTAATTAGAACAATACTGACATAGGCTTTTGAACTGCATTTGGCAAAAAGTTAATGAACATTATAATGTGGAAAAAAATCAGTAAAATCCAGAACTAGCCAGAATGAAAAGATTGGATACTTTCATGTGCTGTTGTTTGAATCTTAAAGTAGTATAAACTTTTGGATATTAATTTGGCAGCTTCCACATTTAAAATGTGTATGTCCTGGGGGTGCCTGGGTGGCCCAGTCACTTAAGCTTCCGACTCTTGGTTTCAGCTCAGGTCATGATCTCACAGTTTGTGAATTCGAGCCCCACATCACACTCCCCACTGACAAGTGCCTGCGACTTTCTCTCCCTTTCTTTCTGCCCCTCCCCTGCTCATGAGCTTTCTCTCTTTCTCAAAATAAATAAACTTAAAAAAAAAGTAAATAAAAAATAAAATGTGTATGTTCTTTGTTCCAACAATTTTACTTTTAAGAATTCTGTCCCGGGGCGCCTGGGTGGCGCAGTCGGTTAAGCGTCCGACTTCAGCCAGGTCACGATCTCGCGGTCCGTGAGTTCGAGCCCCGCGTCGGGCTCTGGGCTGATGGCTCGGAGCCTGGAGCCTGTTTCCGATTCTGTGTCTCCCTCTCTCTCTGCCCCTCCCCCGTTCATGCTCTGTCTCTCTCTGTTCCAAAAATAAAATAAAAAAACGTGAAAAAAAAAATTTAAAAAAAAAAAAAAAAAAAAAAGAATTCTGTCCCACAGAAATACAGTTATTGCTTTTATTTATTACATTATATAATTTAAACAAAACATTTAGCTATGGTGGCTTTGCTGTAAGTGTGCTTTAGCATTTCCAAACTGAAATGTGTATTGTGTGTTGTATGTTATAACGTAGTGGTATATAATACCGAGAGAAAGTCAAGTCTCTTCGCAAAATTGTTCCAGGACCTTACTAAACTACTAGAAATGCGCTGGTAAGGACCCATGGCAGAGATACAATTTAAATGTCTCTGTCTGACATTTTAATATGTATTAAAGTTATGCTTTTATATGAAATATGGGACTTATATAGCATTTTAAAAGAATGTCTGAGGAAACTGAAAAATGACACACAGAAGAATGGGCTTTGTAGCACATGAAGAGGTTTTTTGCTTTCTTGAAGAGCAGAGAACCCCAGGGTTTTAATGTACATGGTATCTATCCCTGGGAAGTATAACAGTTTTTCAGGCTTCAATGTTTCTTTCAATCCAATTAAAGCTTTCTAGAAATCTGGAAAGAAAATGAAAGGTTTAAATGGCTTATCATGGATAAAAAGATTAATGATTTTAAAATCCTAATGCATTCTATATATTAAGGAATAGGTTTTTGAGAATTTTGAATGTGACTATCTCTTAGTGCTTATTACATTTGTGCCTGAATTATATTGTAACACAGACTGAAATTCTGAATTCTTTGAAAGAGAGTCACAGTGCAGGTCTTCATGACTTCTGTCACTATCTCCTCATTAACAATCTTAAGCACCATTTTACCAAGTTTTCTATACATGGGGAAGAATGTGCAAAAGTCCTGCCTTTTTTTGGGGGGGGGGTGGTTAGGATCGATTTTCCCTTCAATGATGTGGTAAAGGTTTGTTATTTTTTAACAGTTAGGCAGAACACATTTAGTTTTGTTGAAAATCTGTTGGATTCATTTGGTTAGGCTCAAACATAGAATGTGACCTGTACCCCTTTGCTACCACCCAATCTAATATTGAAGCTTTCACAGTTTCTTTATGCTGTTTACCACTACAGCTATTTATGACAGTTCGAGCAAAGGCAAGAAGGAGGCACACTATTTAAGCTCAGGCACCAACTGTTCTCATTCTGAAAACACTAACGGCGAAATTCTTTTAGCTGAGAACCCATACAGGTTTCTAACCTTGATCTTATTTATTATGACACCAATATACTCTTGTCAGAAGAAAAATAACCTATATTTTATATATTCAAGAAGATCTGTTTCAGATGTTTTTGGCTTCATGCTGGGCTCTTTATCATAGATTTCTTTTATAATCCTCATAGCTTTTCTTTCTTTTTTTTTTTTTTTAATTTTTTTTTTCCAACGTTTATTTATTTTTGGGACAGAGAGAGACAGAGCATGAACGGGGGAGGGGCAGAGAGAGAGGGAGACACAGAATCGGAAACAGGCTCCAGGCTCTGAGCCATCAGCCCAGAGCCCGACGCGGGGCTCGAACTCACGGACCGCGAGATCGTGACCTGGCTGAAGTCGGACGCTTAACCGACTGCGCCACCCAGGTGCCCCTCTTTCTTGAGATTATTACCCAAATAAAAATATAAGGGTTATTTATAGTACAATCTGAAAACTGATATGTATGAT
Organism: Leopardus geoffroyi; assembly: GCF_018350155.1. NCBI lineage: Eukaryota > Metazoa > Chordata > Mammalia > Carnivora > Felidae > Leopardus > Leopardus geoffroyi. The sequence goes on from NC_059333.1 coordinate 24,237,129, forward strand.
TTCTACTTTATAGTCTCGTATTTGCAATTTTGTACATGCTCATGCTGATAATTATATAACAATTTCAGTATAGTTCCTAATCAAAACCATAAAGATTAGCTTTCTCATATACTTAAAATTTCACATACACTCTCTCACCCACATACACTATTTTCTTACTCTAAATATTATATTGTGCACATATCTTGTGCATATGAATACTGCACTTTCATAAACCTTCTACATATGTCACTAAACATATCTCCAAAGACCCTACTTTCTAGAGATAAGCAATTACTCAAAATTTATTGTGAGAAGGTTATGATTTTGCTTTATTGCACTGTGCTTTTAGTATTTTGCAAGGATATTTTCATTTCACTAAGGAAAACAATTCCAGATTACTGTTTTCTACCTAATCAGTTTTTCTTTAGCTATCATTTAATCTTTTCACACCTAACCAGATTATATCAACAGAGTACGTTAAGATTTTGACCTTCCTTTTGGTTATGTAACACTGTACCATGTCTCTTTATTCTCTTAAAAAGAACAGCATGAAATGAATTACCTTGGAGGTGATATCTACATAAGATGATATAAAATAACTTCTGTTATTATTATTCTGACCCTGAGGGCTACAAAGAAGGAAAATATGTTATCACATACTTGTTACTTTGGTTACAACTTCAAATGTTCTGTTTTAGAAGAATTGTCTACCCTTTGGCCATCAAAGTTTTAAATCTCCATTGCAGTGAATTTGACATAAAACATAATATCCTTCATTTTCCTCCTATCACTGTCACATAGGTAGCTATAACATTTGAATGAAATCTCCAAACAACTAAAACATGAAAAATAATTCTTTCAGTTAGACTAACTAAACATTTCATAATTACATCATCTGGGTGACAGATATAAAAGAAAGTTATTATAAAATAGGTCATATCACAAAAACTGGTTTGTTTAAAATATTAAATATTTTGTTACATTACCTATCATGCCAAAAATAAATTAGTTTTAGTTTCAGTCTTATTTATTTATAAATTACATTAACAATCATAATGATTTTATTTAGTTTAAACATTAAAATTTAAAAACTGTTTTGAAAACAAACAGAATCAGAGAATTCTGTGTTTTGGGTAAGGCACAAGATTTCCACTTTTTCATCTATAAAATGGGACTACTATGCACTTAATTGGGATTGTGTGAACGTTAATGAAATCAGTATATGTAAAGCACATAGTGGGTATACAGATACAGTTCTCTCTTCTCTCACATGTTAAGCACATAAAGATTATTTACTTTGGAAAAACCCTTTAGTTCATGAATCTCTGTGACCTACTGATTCCCTTAACAGACAATGATTTTCCCCATGTAAAAAACAATATGCAGAAACAAAATAAAAGTACAAATGTGGCCATTATATGTGTTTATGGAGTTCACAATTTTTGGGAGAACATTCTTCTAAAAAGACAAAATACAATCCAACCTGTGTTATTAACAAACAGATGTGAAATTAAATGGAAGTCGAATGTAACTTCTCAGAAGAGTTGGCATGAAATCTATACTTTAAGATTGATGAGAAGTTTTTAGGTTGAGAATAGGGCTTTTATCTTATTTTATTTTATTTTTTTAGGTATTCCAAATAGAAGGAATAGCATGTGAAAAATACAGAGTTTTAAAGGATATGATAAATCTGGGGAACCATAAGAAACTTAGTCTGGATTTCACCAAGGGAAAGTGGAATAAGTGATAAGAGATGAATTAATATTGGAATATTGAGGCCATTTGGAGGATATCTTTTCCCAAGGGAAGGTGCTTGGATTGCATCGTGGAAAGTCAATGGAAGTTTAATTGGAAAGACCAAGAACATATTTGATTTATAGGAAAATAACTGCATTGCTTATATGGACACATTGAAACACAAATTCTCACACCTCTTTATTCCCTTTTATATTGGCTATACTGACTTCCTGTTATACAGGAAGAAACTGTTATACAGTTACTAACCGTATGAATCATTTAACAATTTAACAAAAATGCTGCAAAATAACATAATTCTAAAATACCTATTACTGATCATTGTCCTGGTATCTTTACATGTATTAGTACATGCTCCTCACAACAAATCTGTGAAGTAGGAATTACAATTATACTTGTTTTATAGTTGGCAAAACTGAGGCACAGAGTTTAGGTAACCTTTTTAGGGTTTCACAGGTAGGAACATTAATTATTTAACTATTTCAGATGTTTACATAATGTTTACCTAAGGATACCATCTCTTTGGAAATGTTACACAATCTAAGTGTATTTTTAAACATCTGTATTCAACAAAAATTCTGAAAAACGTTAAGATTAAATATCCATGAGGGTAAACACCATACATTTTCTTGAACAAGTAACTAGATGAAATTTGCATGGAAATCAGTGCTTAATATTTATACTTTTAGCTATGATCCACACCTCTATCATATTCTAAGAACAGAGTTTAGATTTTACTGAAAATTAAATTTATTATTTTGATTTTTTTGTTCTATTTAATTCACTGATAGTTTATTACATAGAAAAGTATCCATGTCTATGTTTCTGTACTTTTGTTAACGTTTATTTATTTAGAAAGAGAAACAGAGATTTACATATCATATTTATTTCCTGGATGCATTTGACAGTTTACTTTTCCTCCAGAAGAAAATGACATTCTATTTCTGTAATAGCTGTATTATCACTTTTTAAAAAGTTTATTTATTTATTTTGAAAAGAGAAAGAGAGAAACAGAGACAGAGACAGCATGAGTGGGGAGGGGGCAGAAAGAAGAGGGAGAGAATCCCAACTTCTGATGCAGGGCTCAACCCATGAACTGTGAGATCATGACCTGAACCAAAATCAAGAGTTGGGCACTCAACCAACTGAGACATTCAGGCCCCCTTACCCATATTATCACTTAAAGTAATATTTGAGGGGTGCCTGGGTGGCTCAGTCAGTTAAGTTTCTGACTTCTACTCGGGTTGTGATCTTACAGTTCATGAATTCAAGCCCCACATTGGGCTGTCTGCTGTCAGCACAGAGCCCGCTTTAGATCCTCTGCTCCTCTCTCTGCCCCTCCCCTGTTCTCTCTCCCTCTCTCTCAAAAATAAATAAACTTTGAAAAACAAACAAAGTAAAATAATCTTTGACAATTTGTTGGACAGAATAATGGACAGTATTACTTAAAATTAATTCAAATAACAATTAAAAATATTATTCAATATTTATTGTGAACAATACCTTGTGTGGTACCCCCATATTTCTTTTGTAAATTTCCTCTTGGTAGATTTTGACTATTTTTTCGTTATTATATTGGCTCTGATTTTTTATTATATTTTATATTTTATTTTATATATTTCATTGATTTACTATTTTTAATTTAGGTACAAATATATTACCCCTTTGTCAGATATGCTGCCAGTATTTTTTTCAATTTATCATTTGCTCTCTACAATACTTACAGTTTACTTTAATACACATAAGTTTTAATATTTGAAAATGTAGTCAGAGAGATTAACCTTTATGATTTGATTTTTGGCTTTTCTTTTATGTTTTAAAAATACCATTCCAATCCAAAATTATGTAAGTATTGATCTTTATCTCAGGAGCAATTATGCATACAATATTTTGTCTTCTCCTTATGCCATCTTGAATAATCTGTTTTCCACTGAAATGCCTCATCTTCTTTTTAACTACATATAGCTCATAATATAAACCCTACTCAGCAATACCTCCCCTTCTTCTCTGAAACTCAATGGCCAACCTGCGGTCTTCTGCTGACTAAAGTCCATCTCATCCAGGCGGATCATCCTCTTTCTGAAAGCCTCACCACATTTAATGTTGGTGTTATTCATTACAAAATCATATTAAGGCCATTTAATTTGTAAAATATATATCTTAACATCATAACTAAACTATAAAATATTAGATGTCATGACTTTTTACTACATAATTGTATAGCTTCATAGTTAAGCACAAAGACTTTCTGGATTCCATGATGTTACAACCTGGCTCTATGACATAGTGGCTGTGAAACCTTTAGCAACTTATTAAACCTCTTCCTATTTCAGGTTACCTATTTGGCAACTAAGAATAATAATCAAGACTAAATGAGTTAAGGGGCCCCTGGGTGGCTCAATCAGTTAAGCATCTGACTTTGTTTGGCTCAGGTCATGATCTCACAGTTGGTGGGTTTGAGCCCACCCTGCCCCTCCGTCCTTCCCTTCCTTGTGCTTTTCTCTCACTCTCTCTCTCAACATAAATTAATTAATTAATTAATTAATTTTTAAAAAAGACTAAATGAGTTAATAAGTGTAAGTCTTTAAGAACATTCCTTGACATAAAGTAAACAAAAGATTAGCCATTATTAGATTAGACAGTAAGTGCATACTTTTAGTACAATATTTCACTTATAGCAGTGCATAATACAACTTTAGTCAGTGACTAAAACCTATGTTGAGGTTTCATTTTTTTTTCTTTAAAAATCCATGTACAAAAAGTATTGATAAATACATACAACTTTCGCACTAAGACAAGGATATTTCCACCCATTATCCTTTACAGCATCATATTGGAATCCTAGCTAATTCAATAAGACAAGAAGGAAATGAAAAAACCTGAGATTAGGAAAAAAAAAAAATTGTCTTTGTTTTCAAATGACATAATTGCCGATGAAGAAAACCTAAAATTGGAGTGCCTGCATGGCTCAGTCAGTAAGGCCTCTGACTTCGGCCAAGTCATGATCTCGTGATTTGTGAGTTCAACCCCATGTCAGGCTCAGTGCTGACAGCTCAGAACCTGGAGCCTGCTTCCAGATTCTGTGTCTCACTCTCTCTCTTTGCCCCTCCCCTGCTCATGCTCTGTCTCTGTCTCTCAAAAATAAATAAATGTTAAAAAAAAATTTTTTAAGAAAACCTGAAAGAATCAACAAAAAAACTCCTCAAGCTAATAAGCAATTGTAACAAGGTTGCAGGATACAGGTTAATATAAAAAAGTCAACTACTTTCCTACATAGCAACAATTAATGAGTGGGACTTGATATTAGAAACCCAATGCCATTTACATCGAACTCCCTTCTCCAAAGAAAAATAAATACTTACCCATATATCTAACAGAATTTTGGAGGAGATAATCAAGAAAGAATTTGGAGGAGATAATCAAGAAAATGTGACAACCAGTTGATCCTCAACTTGGACTCTGGCAATTAGAGACTCTTTACCCCTTCTCTTGTTATTGAAATATGCTTTCTGTTTGCCTTCTCCATACACAGAAGCTGTTCCAAGGGCACAACTTTGAGATAGAAATGTGGTGTTGAGGCTATCTGGACTGTATACATGACTGAACCTAGTTAAGTGTTTTTACAAACTTTAATGATGCTGGTGGGTAGGTGGGAAGATCTACTCATCTCGCAGCCATCCAAGACAAGCCTTACAAGTAACTTCCCTTGTTTATTAAGACTGCCACCTACCAATATGGCGTGGGTTTTCTATTTCTTTGGTCTCTCCCTACCCTCAATGAATGGGGGCCAATTTCAGATTACACCAAGGAAATTCTCAAGGAGTTGGCAAACCAATAGTACAAGATAAATAATAAAAATCTACAAAACTCTGATGAAAGAAACTTTTTAAAAAATCAAATGAAGAGAGATTCTATGTTCATGGATAGGAACATTCAGCATTGTTAAGGTGTCAATTATTTTCAACTTGATGTATGGATTCACCACTATCCCAACCAAAATACTGGTAATTTATTTTGTGGATATCATCAAATCAATTCTAAAATTTATATGGAGAAGCAAAACACCAAGAAAGGTAACCAATTTTGAAGGATATAACAAAATTGGAGGACTAATACTACCCGACTTCAAGACTTACTATAAAGCTACAGTAACTAAGGCAGTGTGGTACCGGCAAAAGAACAGACAAAGAGATCAATAAAACGGAATACAGATCCCAAACAGACCACATAAATACAGTCAATTGATTTCTGGCAAAGAAGCAAAGGCAAAAACTAAAAGTCTTTTCAACAACAGGTGCTGGAACCCTGGATATCCACATACAAAACAGTCAAACAAACAAAATCTAAACACAGACTTCACATTCTTCACAGAAATTAAAAATGGATCACAGACCTTAACTTACAAAACTCCTAGGAGATAACATAGGAGAAAGTCTAGATGACTTTGGTCATGATGATAACTTTTTAGTTACAAACTCAAAGGCATGATCCATGACAGAAACAATTGATAAGTTGAACTGTATTAAAATTATTTTTTCTGCTCTGTGAAAGGGAATGAGATTACAAGCCACAGACTACAAGAAAATATATGTAAGAGATATATGTATTAAAGGACTGTTATCAACAATATATAAAGAACTATCTTTTTTTTTTGGTTTTAAGTTTTTGTTTAAATTCCAGTTGGTTAATATACAGAATAACATTATTTTAATTGTTTCAGGTACAAAGAACTCTTAAAACTCAATCATAAGAGGGGCACCTGGGTGGTTCAGTCAGTTAAGCATCCAACTCTTGACCTCAGCTCAGGTCTTGATCCCAGGGATGTGAACTCAAGACCTGCATTGGGCTCAATCATAAGAAAAGGACAAACCTTACTTAAAAAATAGGCAAAAGACATGAATGGACACCTCACTCCAGAAGATAAACATATACATATGGCAAGTAAGCATATGAAAAGGTGCTTCACATCTTGTTATTAAGAAATGCAAATTGAAACAACAATGAGATACCAATACATACCTATTAGAATGATAAAAATCTGGAACACTGACATCAAATTCTGATGAAGGTGTGGAGCAACAAGAACTCTCATTCATTGCTGGTGAGGATGTAAAATAGTGCAGCCGCTTTGGAAGGCAGTTCATCAGTCCTACAAAATTAAACATACTCTTACCATGTGATCCAGCAATTGCACTCCTAGGGTCTTACACAAAGGAATTAAAACATACTACACCAAAATCTACACGCATATGTGTGTGGCAGCTTAATGCCTAAATGCCAAAACTTGGAAGCAACTAAGATATCCTTCAGTAGGTGAATAGATAAACAAACTGTGGTATATCCAGATACTAAAATATTATTTAGTGCTGGAAGGAGTTAATAAATCATCAAAAATTATGGTGTAAACTTGAATGCATATTACTAAGCGAAAGAAGCAAATATGAAAAGCCTACATATTATGTGACTGAAACTATATGGCATTCTGAAAAGGCAAAACTATGAGACAACAAAAAGATCAGGGATCACTGATAAAAGATTAGTGGGGAGGGAAGTATGAATAGATGAAGCCGAGGGTTTAGGGCAGTGAAACTATTCTGTATCATGGTATAATGGTGGATGTATGTCAACACACAATTGTCAAGACCCATAAAAGGTACAGTGCCCAAGAGTGAACCCTGAAGTAAACTATTAACTTTGTGGAATAGTTATGTGTTAACATAGATTCATGAATTGTAACAAATGTACCACTCCGGTGTAGGATATTGATAGTGGAGTCAACTATGTATATACAGAGAAGGGGAGCAGGGAATAGAAGGGAATTCTCTGTATTTTCTGCTTAATTTTGCTATGAATTAGTCTATTTAAAAGGAAAAGAATACACACATACATGTGTGCATGCGCAAACACACATGAAAGTATATTAAAAATAAAATAAAAACTTTGAAATATATAGGCATCATTATGACAGTTATTTTTCTTATACTTGGTTGTATAGCTAATGACTATTTTGCTAACTTTATAACTAACACAGTTATTAAAAACGGATATATTTCTAGTCAGTCTGATTATAAGAGTTTTCATTTTATTTTGTATTTTTAAATAATCATTGTTGTGGAAGTTCCAAATTCTAAGTTGGTTCTGTGGCCACAGTTTCTGAAATATGCAGTAAAATAGTCATTTGTCTTTCTTCAGTATCTTTTCTTCATGCTGTTCTCCTTGAGATAAATTACAGATTCTCCCAGTTTTGTAGGTAAAACAGATTTTGAAAACAAATTTTTTAGAACCATGTACTTCAAGCTGGTTTAGTAATAGAGTCCCTATATTCTTATAACATTAATTACAGTTTTTACTTTTTAAATTAGTAATAAGTGTATGTAAGAATTAAATGTGGACCACTTCATTAACCACTAAATGGTTGATTTAACACTTGTTGATGTAACACTGTTGATTTCTGTTTAGAAGAGATTTAAATATCGAGATTATCAGAACAAGTCATAACATTAAATGACTGCAAGTGAAAAACCCTGGGATATGTTGAAGAATGCAGGTCTACTGTGCAAATTACCCCTTTTAACAACAAACTATTGAAGCTATATAGTTTGCAACTATCTAATAATTTTTGAAAAAAAATTACAAATATACTCTGTGTCCACCATGGTTGTAGCCAATATGTTTACATCAGATACCAGTAAAGACAGAGATTCTTACACTAATAGAGCTTAAATTATTGCAGAAGGATGTAAAAATAGTGATAAAGATAATGACTGACCAAATTTTATAGTATACTAGAAGGTGATAGGTATGATGTCTATGAAGTTTTTTGTGTTTATTTCTCTGCATTTTACTCCTAGAGATGGAAGAATGTAAAACTATGTATCAGCATGTAATGCCTACATTCCTTTCCTCACTGGAAGTTCTTATTCTAGTAAACTGTTTTGAATTATAAGAACAACAAAATAAATCATCTGCCAATATAACTCAATTATTTTTTGTTACTTTTAAAAGGCAGTTTTTATTTTTTCAGTCTCAAGAACACTATTTTAATATATTATAGAAGATGATAGGCTATGAAGTATGACAATTTTGCTTTTATACTACATGACCTTTCTATACTTAATAGCGGATAAACTTTATTAAAACACTAGTGCTACCTTATTAAAATATAGGTAATACCAGGGAATATTTCATTGCAATGTGGTTATTCTTTACCTATTTCCTTGTCCCAAACCATATTGAGCACCTTTCTATATGTCAGCAACATGGATGGGTTTAAATGGTGTTTGTGGAAGGTAAGAGAGACTAGAGTTAAAAAGAAATAGTATATCCTGATAGTATTTGATTTCTCTTCTTGGTGCTGGGAAGCTTTAAGATACTTCAGTTTACCTTCATTATTAATACCTAGGGACAATAAGACTCTTATACAAGGTGGAAACACCCAACACTGGATCATTTCATCAGAAGCATTCCAAAATGACAGTCTGAGGCTGTACAAATAATACCACTCTATAATTATTGAACTAAAATCCGTGCTGTAATATAAACAGTAGTATTACATTTTCAGTAAAAATATATGAAGTAGATTAGCAGTCATAAAAAATTCCCAACATTCACTGATATTAATCCTCTGAAAATATGTATTTTAATTTTATTACACAAAATATATATAATTATGAACACAAATAATGAATTAGTCAACAGAAGTGAATTTCATTATTGTCATAGTGTTGTATCACACAATAAAGAAAGATTGTTTTTATTAGGGCTTAGTCTTCAGAAGGTTCTTGTTGTTTGGGATTCCCTTGAAAATGCAATATAGTATCTAGGGATTTTCCCTTACTAATTTAGAAATACCTCCAACCATATTTCCTTATCTTCCTTGGGTATTTTGTGCTTTATCCAGATGAAATGTTTTTCTTTTTTTCCTTCTTAATACTTGATTTTTTTCTTTTGTGGTGTACTGAACCTAAGGTTATTCCATATGTTTCTTACCTCTTGATGTTCAAATCTTTGTGTAAGCCCCTCTTCTAGTGTGGTCTTGATCTGTCACTTGTTTTTAATCAATAAAATATGGCAAAGGTGATAGAATGCCACTCCGTGATTGCATTATATTACATAAGACTGTTCTGCCAGCTCTCACTCTCTTCCTGGAATTTAAGAGCAAACTGCCATGTTTTTGTTTTGTTTCGTTTTGTTTTTCATTTTGTTTGTGTGCTATTTTTTATTTGAGAGAGAGAGAGAGAGAGAGAGAGAGAGAGCATTGAGAACAGGGGAGAGGGGAAGAGGGAAAGAGAAAGAATCCCAAGCAGTTTCCACACTCAGTGCAGAACCTGACATGGCACTTGGTCCCATGACCCTGGGATCAGGACCTGAGCTGAAATCAAGAGTTGGACACTCCACTGACTGAGCCTCCCAGGTGCCCCCAAACTGCCTTGTTTTAAATGGCTTATGGAGAGGGTCATATGGCAAGGAATTGCAAAAGACAGCAATTTCTTACGATCATCCTCCATTTGACAGCCTTCATGAATTCAGAGTCCACAATCATAGGGCCTTTAAAAAACTATTTGCCTATGTGAGCTTAGAATTGGATTACTCCCCAGTTGAGCCCCTAGATGAGGACACAGCCTGGCTGACTACAGCCTGTCAGACCCTGAACGGAGGACCCAGCTAATGCCATGCCCAAACTCCTAAAGCACAGAAAATGAGATAATAAATTAATGTTCTTTCAAGCCACCCAGCAAATATGAATTATTTGTCATAAAACATAGAAAAGTAATACACTTCCCCACCACTATATTTTCATGCAGATTCCACGGTCTATGTTAACTTTCTGTCCTATATATACAAATCAAAAACGTAAATTAAACACCATGGTCTACATTAAGTCTTTGTTGATTTCTATTAATGTTAAAAAACTCTATTTTCTTAAAAGCTCCATAATATTTTACTAATTATGAATATTAAACGTTTTATTGAGTAAATATAAAATTTCAAAGATGGTGCCAGATCTTGGAAATACAATCACACTCCCTAGCATTAAAGATCTCAAAAAGTGCTACAAATACAGTAATAATTAACTACTTGCTAATGATTATATTTGTGATATAACTTTATTTTATATATTTAAAATTAAATATCAATATTTTAATATTCATTTTAGTTCTTTAAAAGTGTTTCTTAATTTTGCCTGGGTTGGGTTTGTTTTTATATAATGCATACCCCTAAAAGAAAACACGTGCTTAAAATAATAAGCATATAATTTTTAGAGGGATCAGGTAATCCATTTCCTGATTTGATGTTAAGAAGTATAACTATCTTACAAAAAGAATGTACATAAAATATTACTCTTGCGGTTAGCATGATTATACCATGTACATTACAGTGAGAAAGATAAAAACTACAGTTTCAATTAGTTCATTAAAAATAATTTTTTTAATGTTTATTCATTCTTGAGAGACAGAGAGAAACAGAGCGTGAGTAGGGGAGGGTTAGAGAGAGAGGGCGACACACAATCTGAAGCAGGCTCCAGGTTCTGAGCTGTCAGCATTGAGCACGGCGCAGGGCTCAAATTCAGGAACCGCGAGATCATGACCTGAGCTGAAGTCGGACACTTAACCCACTGAGCCACCCAGGTGCCCCTAGATTTACTTCATTTTCATACTCCATAAATTAAATATTAAAAAGACAAAGTGTCTTTGCCATATGATAAATTGTAAAAAGACCGCCCATTTCACATGATTTTACAAACACACAGAAAACTTCAAGTCTATAATGATTGAAGCAGTGAAAGCTCAAGCCAGGGTATTGAAGTTTTTAAAAATGTTTAAAGAAATCTTCTCCCTAAAATAAAAGGTTCATAGAATTATTCAGAAGTCATTTAGAGCTCTCAGCATTGAAGATAAAATTTGAAAGCATTATGTTTTTATAAGTATGGTTTATTTTGGAAGTAATTGGCTTTTCAAACTTTTATTTAATTTATTAAAAAATATTTCCAGTGTCATTTTAATTTTTTTATACCCTTAAATTTTTATTTGGAGATATAGATTTGTCCAAATACAATTTTCTAATACATATGATCATATATATATAAGCACTTTTCGTTGATATATCCTTATGACTGGGAAAATCTTACTCTATAAATGTTTATAAATGTGTACATGTATATATATGTGTATATAAAAGTATACATTCTTAAAATATATTTGCAAAAACATGGTCATATTATGCACACTAATATGTCCATCTTGTTTTCATTTGCATATATATGTGTGTGTGTATAAAAGACAAATATATATGCAGAAATATATGTAAATACTATATATATATATGTACCCAATATATACACACACATATATATACAATATATATATGTATATATATATATATACATATGTACCCAATATATACACATATGTGTGTATATACATATATGAAAATTTACATATTCATATATAGGCTTATCTCATTCTTTAAACAACATAATAGTATCATATATTATAAATATACATAGTTATCAGCTGATCAAAACTTTTGATATCTTCAGAATTCTGCTAAATACATAAGCAAAAATCATTCTGATTTATGGCTAGTGAGCAAATATGTCTATTAATACAAACTAATAAATGTGAATTTGCTCGGTGAAAGGGTATGAGAGTGTGTAATTTGCATAAATATAATCAATTTTTTCTTTAAAGATGTGGCAACTAATTAACTCTTTTACCATTGCCCCAAAAATTGATGATCCAAGAAAGACTTAACCTCTACTACCTCAAGAACTCAGAGTCAGCACTGCTAACAGACACTGGACATTGGATGCTGCCACTAGATCCATTACCAAATTTATCTCTGCCAATGAGATTTAGCTTTTGACACACCATTCATCCATATAATGCAGGTTCCTTAATCACGCTGTTTCTATTCAAAGTCTACAGTGAGTATATTTGACTGACAAAATCATTGTCAAGTTGTAAGTGAAGTTAGTAAGGTGAATATCTACTGTGATTAACTCACTTATTAATTATATCATAGTGTTGCATATGCTCAAAATATAAAAAGGATTTTTTTAAAATATACAAATGTCCACATTATGTCTATTCATTGACCTATCTATATATCTATACCTACCAATACAATACGAGACTTTCTCCAGTACGGAAGATATGGGTATACATAAAGACATAGGCATGTACACAAAGTCTTAATTATTATATATGGAGAGAGCCACACATTACATCATTACATGTATATATCTACACATCACATATATGTATATATATCTGCACATTGCATAAATATATCTTATAATAATATTATATATATTACATATGCAATATTTTCGTGATGTTTTCACAACAGGTAAGAAATTTGTGCTACTTTTTGATACAGGAGAAGTAGGAAAATCAAACCAGGTATACAACAAGTTTATTTTGGGATACTTACACAATATACCTAAGTAAAAAATACCCATATGAGTTTGGATTAATTTAGCAAATATAAAATTAATAAAAATAAAAGGTCTAAAAATTGATTTCAGACACAAAACGATTATGTTGTACTCACCATTATGGAGTGCAGTAGAACTAGTATTGTGGGTTATTATTGACTCAGAATAAAACCTTAGAATAAAACCTGCAGCATTTGGGGGCGCCTGGGTGACTCAGGTAAGTGTCTGACTTTGGCTCAAGTCATGATCTCACAGTTCATGAGTTCAAGCCCCATGTTGGGCTCTGTGCTGACAGCTTGGATCCTGGAGTTTGCTTGGATTCTCTGTCTCCCTCTCTCTCTTCCCCTTCCCCACTTGTTCTTTCTCTCTCTCTCTCTCTCTCTCTTTCTCTCTCTCTCTCTCTCTCTTTCTCTCTCTCTCTCTCTCTGACTCTATCAAAAATAAATAAATAAACATAAAAAAAGAAACTGCAGCATTTGAAAAGCTGCAAAAGAGAATGATGTACTAAAAATATTAAGGGAGAAGAGCAGGAGGACTGGAAAGAAAATAGTCACTTTAAAGAAAGTAAAAACAAAAGAAACACAAAAATGGTTAATAGTGTTAAAAAATCTCAGGAGAATACAAATATATAAGGATAGGAAATTTTTCATTTTAATTTTGCTACTTGTATGATAAGGGATATATTTACAAAAGCAGTTTAATGGAACAGAAATCCGTGCCTTGAATAGTTACTGTATCTGAAGAAGTAGAGGAGGCAAGTATAAGGTAATCTTTCTAGAAGTATGTATGTAAGGGTAAGCAGGGTGGTAGACCAGTTGCCAGACTAAGGAGAGGGTAGCTTATCTATTTGTTGGTATGTATGTATTTTGAAAAGTAGTATTCCTGCATATATCTGCATAATTTCTATGTCTAAACTAAAATGTCCAGACAGAGAGTGAAGTTCAAGGCATAAGACCAATGTTGACTAACATTTTGAGAAATGTCCTGTTAGAAACGAGAAGAGAAAGTGCTTCAGGTGTATATAAAAGGGGAAAAAAATTCTGATTATTTTTGGGAAAAACTTTACAGAAAGAAAATAATCAAATATATTTATATTTTTAAAAGGTATATACTTTCTGAGTTGAGAATGGTGATAGAGAGAAAGGCATGCCTGCCTGGAGGAGATACAGGTAATATATCAAAATTTCATCTAGGTCTGTTTCATATTTTGATTTCTTTGGGCATAATTCCTCTGTCCACTTTCAGCTTTTCCTCCTAAAGAACTCCCACTTATTTTGTAAAAGAGGAATAAGACATCATTTCCTCCTAAAAACATTTCCCTCTATATCATCATCACCTTCTTCTTCTTCTTCTTTCTTCTTCTTCTTCTTCTTCTTCTTCTTCTTCTTCTTCTTCTTCTTCTCCTCCTCCTCCTCCTCCTCCTCCTCCTCCTTCTCCTCCTCCTTCTTCTCCATCTCCTCCTCCTCCTCCTCCTTCTCCTTCTTCTCCTTCTTCTTCTCCTTCTTCTTCTTCTTTTAAAGAGAGAGAGAATGCATGCACGAGCAGGGAGGGCCAGAGAGAGAGAGGGAGAGAGAATCTTAAGCAGCCTCCACACCCAGCACAATGTGGGGCTCAATCCCACAATGTGAGATCATGATCTGAGCTGAAATCAAGAGTCAGAGGCTTAACCAACTGCACCACCCAAGTGACCCTACCCCTCTGTATTCTTAACACTTCAAATGAAATAGATCTCACCCCTTATTTGTTCTGATTTCACTCCATTATACTCCATTGTATTTACCAACATTTTCATATATTTTTGTATATATTATATAATTGCCCAGGTTCTGAAATAATTTAGGGATAAAACAAAAATTGGTGGACTCTCTAATTCTCTGCAGCCCAAGTTTCAATAATAAGGTATTGCCCTTATTACTGATAGGTTTTTCTAATTTGTGTATGTAATTTACTATTAAAGACTTATTGTTCCTTAAGAATGACAACACTGGTCTTAGGCAGACTTCAGCCTCTCCATTCTTCAGTCATTCATCAACCCCTCAAATGGAGAATTTTCCTAAATGAGTCAGCAGAATGTATTTATTTTTTTATATGCAAAGAGTTTTTATATACAATAAAAGTACATCAAGAATGTGAGCTTCCTATTCTCCACATGGCATCATCTTCCCTCCAGTCACTGCTGAGGCTTCCATGACCTGGGGAGTAAGTACCCCTTCATAGCAGACCAAGGTCAAAATCCATTGTATGCTTAAACTTCAAGTTACCTCTCTATATGATACGAGTCCAAAGCAGGTCAAAGTATTCTGTACAAACAACCAAGGTCAAAATGTAATGTCTTTATGTTAAATCTTTATGTCTATGTGTAGATGCTACTAAGTGAAGAGTTGTGATTAAATGATTTCTGTACAATTTCTCCTCTTAAGTTTTCATCAGTAAATCAAAAAGAAGTTTGTCAACCAAGAGTGGGATAAGAGAGGAGTTCTTTATTGTTTGATGAGAACAATAAAATATTGAGAGGAAAAAGTAAGACACTAGCATCCACATTTCCTGTTTAATTTTTAATATTCCCCCTGCAGTGTGTTAAATGTTGGCATCTTCCCCAAAAAGGAAAGGGTCTTATCTCTTCATAAAACTTGTAGCATAGAGAAGTACAATTTTGAGCAATGCTCAGGCAGACCTATTATAAAAAAATATTAAAGTAGTGGTTTAGGCAGAAGGAATATGGTCCCAGAGGGAAATATAGGAAGAAATGAAGAACAATGGGTATGGTAACTATACAACTAAATCTAAATTAATATTTGCTTAAAACTAAAAAAGAAGTAATGTCCTCTATGATTTATATACAGAGAGAGAAATTGAATTAATTTAAAAAATTACATAGGGGCGCCTGGGTGGCTGTCGGTTGGGCATCCGACTTCGGCTCAGGTCATGATCTCGCGGTCTGTGAGTTCGAGCCCTGCGTTGGGCTCTGTGCTGACAGCTCAGATCCTGGAGCCTGTTTCAGATTCTGTGTCTCCCTCTATCTCTGACCTTCCCCCATTCATGCTCTGTCTCTATCTCAAAAATGAATAAACGTTAAAAAAATTAAAAAAAAATAAAATAAAATAAAAAAAATACATAAAAGTTGAGAGGGGCAATATGTTTTAAGGACCTAATAATATCTGAGATGTGGTAAAATTTCTCATTTAAATGAGAGTCTAATATGTCAAGGATTCATGTTGCGAGGGTAACATTCAAAGAGTAATTAAAGAGTGTATGTTTGTATTAACAGTAACCCCAAAGGAGCTAATAGGAGAGACAAAGAATATAAAATAGTTGAGACAAACTAAAGACAAAACATAAGACAGTAGACATAAAGCCAAATATGACAGATAACAATGTATGCTAAATGAATTAAACATTCTAATTGAGACAAAACTTGTCTGTCCCAATGTATCCTTGATTAAACCAGATCACAGAACTAATATAGATTTTCCATTGTTCTTTACAAACATCTTTTTTTTTTTGCTTATTTTTCTGTTTACTCTTTTCTCTGTGGAGATTCACCACCACATGATGATAAGTTTGATGGAAATTATCAAAAGAAATAGTTACATGACATAATGCCAAGTGATAGAGATATTCAAAGATTTTGACTCAAAGCAGACTGACTCCATAATCAAAATTCGATTGTTCAATGATACACAGATTCACCAGTTATCATTAGGAAAAAGATGTCAAAATAAAAACTGGACCATGCGTGGTGCATGTGGGTGGCTCAGTCAGTTAAGCGTTGACTCCATCTTGGCTCAGGTCATGATCTCACGGTTCGTAAGATCGAGTCCTCTGATGGGGCTCCACACTGACAGCATGGAGCCTGCTTGGGATTCTCTCTCTCTCCCTCTCTCCCTCCCCCCTCTCTCAGCTCCTCCTGCCCCCTGTGTGCACTCTTTCTCCCTCTCTCAAAAGTAAACAAACAAACAAACATGAAAATGATTGGACCATGCATGATATTCTAGTGGGGCCATTCTCTCAGTCACCCCAGATTTGATATTCTGGTCCCCTGTTACCCCCTTATAATACACAAATAAGTGGCACAAGATGATCGAACACATTCCTCAGAATCTACTACCAGCCAGGGAGAATCGACGGTCCATCCATCAGTAGGCCATCCCTTGGCAGATTTCAACCCTGAGTTATGGTTTAGCTCATCAAGCTACTCTACCTTTTTCTTAGCTTGTGTGCTGAATCATTGATAGACTTTTTAACTTCCTCTTTGTCTGATATACAAAGTTCCTTTATAAAAGCCTGATAATTTTATCCTTCAAACTGTATTATACCTACACTTCCATTTTGCGGAATAAACTTAGTTCTTTTTTAAACTCGTCCTACTTGCAGGTTTGCTCTTCCTCCGTTCTCTGTCATGTGCCGTCAGAGAAATCCTGCTTATACCTGTTCTGTTTGTCTCTGCTCATTCTATCGCATCTCATTGGATCTTGTTGCCTAGAAAATAAATTCAAAAATTCTTTTTTTCATGACCGTGATTCTATTTATACTCAGCTTTCAATCTGCTTTATCATTTTTGTAGTTTTACTTCTCACTATACTCCTCAATTTCACCAATGATCTGTGTAAGTTGGAAATAAAAAAGAGTATGTTTCCTTTACTAGTTGGACAACATTCTGATGCTGTAACAGACAAACTCTCAAACATCAGTGGCGTAATACATACACAGATTATTTCTCACTCATATACTGTCCATCATGGGTATTCACTAAAATGGTGTTTGCTAACCAGACGCATCACGCAATCAATCAGGATCATTCCGTTATGGGGCTCCATATTTTCTATGGCTTAGGAGTCTTTTGCTCCCAGTGAGAATATGGAACCTAGGAAGGGAGCTTTATGCAAGGGCCTGGAAATGCTCTCCAGGTTAAAACTCAGTAATACAGACACAGTCATCTGCCAAGGAGGCTGGCGTGTAGTTGACTCTTGCTGAGTACCAAGGAAGAATAAGACACCATTTCTATAAACACATGTCATTTTTGACACAAGGCAATGTTCTATTTTCTTTCCATAAAATATTCTTCTTTTTAAATCCCTCCCTAATATTCTCTTACTATGATTCAACATCCAACCTCATTACTTTCATCAAATTTATTTGATACCTCTAACAAAGTAATCTAAAATTTATCTTTATATACATATCTTTCCTAATAAATTTTATTTTTCCTTAGGTCAAATATTGTATTAGAGTTAGTATTCAAACCCATAAATTTTTTAGTTTTTGTGTTTATACATAGCAGATGTACAATAAAAATGCTTATTGAATTGATTAATTATTCATTATTCCTCCCTAAAACCAGAATTCTTCCAGGCGTATCAGAGAGATACCTGTTTCAACTAATTATTTTTAAATGTTTGTTAATGCCCAAATAATTAGTAAAAATTTAACAAAAATTCAACACATCCTGAACAAAAATAATCTCTTAATTATAATATATTTTTCTTCCCACAAATGAATTGGCCACTAAACATTTCATAAGGCACTTAAAAAATTCCCATTCATTCTTGTTCCAGTTTTTTAATTAGTTTCTGCCACTTTTGTTTTCTTCAGTTAATTTAACTCTCAGCATATTGCAGCAATTATTGCTGCCTACTCAAGCACATTTGTAAGATTGCTACATATTATGAATATTCATACTGATACATTAAAGTTAAAGTAAAATTGGCCAGGAAAGGACTTGTACCAGAACATTTACCATTAGACTGGTGTCTCATACATAAAACGTAATGATTGACTATTACACACACATACACACATACACACACACACAATTTATATATGCACAAATATAATTAAAGTGTATTAATACAAACTTGTAAATATTAACATTATCATTCAAAGAGAGTTTCCAGAAAATATACTTTAGTTAATGCCATGACATTAACTTTTAAATGAATGTTGTTAATTGTCCCCTTAGATGGCTCCATTTGCTATTGAATAATAGAATGCAAAGCACATTGAAATTGAGAACATTTTCATATAAATGAGTATTTAGCAAAACTAAAAACTTGATTCAGAATGTGAGCAGGTATTTTGAAGATGCTATTACAGATTTTAAATATGATTATTAGGAGGAAGCTCAATTAAATCTGTTTTTCAAAAGATATGTTATTGATAGAAGAAACATGACATCTAGTAAATAAAATCAAATATAGACTCATTTTTTGAAAGGTTAATTTCTAACAAAAGGTATAGCCGGTTAGAAGAATAAGGGAATTTGGTGTGTGTAAGAGAATTCACTAGGACAATTAATATCAAAAGCTTATAGTGTTAACAAACTAGAAACGACATGGTGTGGAGTTTCAGGAAAGGAAGTTTGGGAACAAAATATAGAGAGCCATATATCATATGTTAGGGTTGTTTTGTTTGCTTGCTTGCCTTTTGACCAATAATCATTTAAAAGTAGATACAATTATAAAATGTTAAGCATAAAGATATAACAATCACATTTGTGACAAGAGAACCAACTGTGGAAGAAATGAGAGTCAGAAAAAAACTGAAAGGCCTACAAATATAGCAATATTAATAAATGTTCAAAATAATAAATCCCTAACTGCTATTAATGGGAATTGTCAGGCAGAAAATGGCATTATAGATTGAAAAGAATAATTGTGAATTAATAACAGGTCTGAAATTGGATAATAGCTTCAGCATTAATATTTTTAACTAGATAAAAAATTGGGAATTAAAAACAGGTTTGGGTAAACTCTTGTTGGTCTTACTGAAGTTACTGCAGATCATCAAGACTGAACGTCTGGAAGGTTGTCAGTAATAGAGGATTTTTTGCCAATGGGATAAATAAGCTAAGATTAGAAGTGTAGTTGTAAGAGAGTTCAACATAACATTTAATTTACAAAATGTAGGTATGGTTGGAATTGAAGGGCTAAGTTTGTAAAAGAAAAAAAACTTAGAATGGAATTCTTGGGAAACTGACGTTTTAGAGAAAATTTAGAGGAAAATAAAAGGGTATAAATAAACCAATGCATCCACACAATGGGATCTTATTCAGTACTAAAAAAACATGACCTACCAAGCCATAAAAAGACATACAAGAACCTTAAATGCATATTACTAAGTGAAAGAAGCCAATCTGAAAAGTCTACATACTGTATGATCCCACCTAATTGACATTCTGGATAAGGCAAAACTATAGAGACAGTAAACAGATCAGTGGTTGTCTGGGGTAGGTGGGGAGAGATGAATAGGCCAGCACAGAGGGTTTTTAGAGCAGTGAAAATACTCGGTCTGATGTTCTTACACATTTGTCCAAAGCCATAGGATGTACAACACCAAGAGCAAACCCTAAGGTAAACTATGAACTTTGGTGATTATAATGTGTCACTGTAGGTCATTCTTAAAAAAAGAAAAAGGGGCGCCTGAGTGGCTCAGTTGGTTAGGCGTCTGACTTCAGCTTAGGTCACGATCTCATGGTTGGTGAGTTCGAGCCCCACATTGGGCTCTGTGCTGACAGCTCAGAGCCTGGAGCCTGCTTTGCATTCTGTGTCTCCCTCTTTCTCTGCCCCTTCCCCAATTGTGATCTGTCTCTCTCTGTCTCTCAAAATAAATGTTAAAAAAAGTTAAAAAAAAGATTATTTATAATAATATAAAATAATATAATATAATATTTATAATAATTTATAAAAAAATAGAAATATTTTTAAATATTTTAAAAGAGTATATACTGAATTGCTGAGTAGAGAAATGGAAGTGAAGTGTCTAAGGGAGACATTTCAAATGTGAAGAAACAAAAGTAAGAACAATGTTTCTGTTTTCCTTTGCAAATTCACCTGTTGCTTGTATAACACAAATGACATAAGTTCAAAAGGTTTTTAAAATGTTCCAAAACATACAAGGGCACTGAGTACAGTAGCTAATCATAGACTCATACTCTCTGGGCACAAATTTCAGTCTCAACTGTCTTAACTGTCTCTGCAGGCAAATGGTTAGCTTCTGTAAATTTTTGTTTCCTCATCTATAAAATGAAGATAATAATCACATTTATCTCATACAGATGACCTGAATATTAAATAAGTAAAATAAGTATTCAAAAATGTGATTTGTTTCTTATAATATATAAAATATTTTTGTATAAATAAGTATTCAAGATGTTAACATTACTGTAATGCATGAAGTGTAATTCTGAATATTTAAGCATTGCTTAACACTGCTCTGCCTCAAATTATCATTATCAATCTATCTATCCAGCTATCGATCAGTCTATCTATGTTTGCCTGTTATATATCTCAGCTAAATGTCACCTGCCTGGCTAAACAAAATAATTTATTTTCTAAAATCATAACATTCTTCTTATCTATTCATAATACTCATCATAAGCTATAAATTTCTTATGTTTTCCTTATTTATTGTTTAATTCTTGAACTCTGCCACTCAAACTATCTTTATAAGAAAATGAAGGAAGAATATCTTGTCACTACTCATATAAATTTTGCCCAGAGTGAACACTTGGCATATTTAGTTCCATAAATAAATACAAGTATACAAGAGGGAGGCAGAATTCTTCTTTTAGGGGATTGCATTATTGTCTTCACTTATTCACCTTCCTGTCTCCACTTCTTTTGTCATGAGACAACGTATACCTGCCTATGAAAAGAGTAGAGTATATTTTTCCACCTCATTACTTGGTATGCAGCTTGTGACTTGCTTGGGCCATTAAAATCAGACTGGTCTGACAGTATGCTAGTTCTCAGCCTAGTTCTTAAGACACCTTGTAATTTTACAATTTCAAGTGAAAAGTGTCTGCCATCACCTCGAATCTTTTTAAGGACATACATTTTGAAGTGAAGGTAGACGCCAGGATTTTGGCTTCAGCAACTGGAAATGTGGGGTAACCAACAACTGATTTGAGAAAGACTATCAGAAATGTAGGTTTCTGGAAGGAGCTATGGAGCTCCAATTTAAAGATGTTGGTGGGTATGCCTATCATATATCCAAATGGAAATGTTGAGGAGGCAGCAGGGTATTCATGAGTTTGAAGTACTTGAGAAAAAACCTGTCACCATGTATTTTCAACATCACCTCCTACAAGTTTTCCTGTTGCTTACTAATTGCTGTAACAGGACTCCGTAAATGATAGGCAGTTAGTCCTAATAGTGTGTAATCATTATAACTCCTATAAAATGACATTTCATATGGCATTGCTGCTAAGAAATGGAACAAGATTTTAGCTTAGGCTTTTTCATTTCAGTTTTGTGTTTTCTCTAAATCTCCAAGAATTTGTGTGATATGGATTACTTAATGTTCTTGTTCTTTCTCCCTCCCCTTCCCCCACCCTATACTAGTGCCCTTTAGTCTTCACAGAACATTTAGCTCCTTGGGAGACTTCAATGGCCACCAGGGCGTATCCACTTTATGTGACCCAAACTGATGCTGTACAAACTGCCTCACTGACTTCTGTCTAGTTTCTTCTATTTACTTCTCATGGTGATTTTACATGAAAATAGTTACTTATTCTTGAACCTCAGCTGATGAACTTGCGTGAACTGACTCAGTCAACAAGTGTTCCTGGTCCTATTTCCTGAGGCTGGGCTCTGTTTCAAAGTCGTCGTCCACATTTTCTCACTTACAAACAACTGTAATTAATGACCAGACTCATTTGAAAGTAGACACAACACACTTAGGGATCTGGACATTAGGCTTTCTCCACTCTATAGGTTGAGGCCCTCAGGACTGGACCTAGTTGAAAGTATATTTAAGTTTTTTTTTTTATATATTTATTTTATTTTTGAGAAAGCACCAGTGGGGTAGGGGCAGAAAGAAGGCGACAGAGGATCTGAAGTGAACTCTGTGCTGATAGGCTGAAAGCAGAGAGTCTGATGTGGGGCTCAAAGTCACAAACTGTGAGATCATGATCCAAGCTGAAGGTGGATTTTTGACTGAGCCACCCAGGTTCCCCAAAAGTATATTGAGGTTTTGAAGAATGATAATATACAAGAAAAAATAAACTACCCACCTGATAGGACTTTTGGAATTTAAAAGGAGAGGAGGTACACTGTTGATGAGAATATAAAATGTTACAGCTGCTGTGGAAGATAGTATGGAGGTCCTAAAAAAACAAAAAGAAAAAGTAAACTAGTACTATCATATGATTTAGCAATCCCAGTGATGGGTATTTGTCCAAAAGAGTTGAAATCAGAATCTTAAAGAGAGATCTGCACTCCCATGCTCATTGTAGCATTGTTCACAATAGCCAAGATGTGCAAGTAACCTAAATGCTCATCGATGCATGAATGATGAAAAGAATGTGCTATATACATACAATAGAACATTTAAAACCTTAATCAATAAATCATGTCATATGCAACAACATGGATGAACCTCGAGCACATTATATTAAGCAAAATAAGCCAGTCACAGAAGGACAAATACTACATGATTCTACTTCCATGAAATACCTGTAAGAGTCAAACTCATAGAATCAGAGAGTAGAAAGGTGGTTGTCAGAAGCTGGAGGAATAGAGAAAGGGGGGTTGTTAATGTTAATGCTGTGTAACATTTCAGTTATGCAAGACGTTTAAGTTCTAGAAATCTGTTGTACAACATTGTGTCTATTGTTAACAGTACAATATTGCGCACTTAAACATTGTTGAGAGGGTGCATCTCATTTTAAGTGTTCTTACAATAAGAAGAGGAGACTGTGTATGTAAATCAAGAAGCCTGCTTGTAGTTATAGCTCCTTTCACTCCTTTGTTTCTTGTGGGCTTAGTTTAGTACTGTCTCCTCAATTTGGAGAGAGAAGATGGTACCCTTGTTACCTTTTTCAAACTGACCAGCCCTGCCTTGGAAATCACCTGGTATTATGTCAGCTGGATAATGGGCAGGTAGTATGGTACAATGAAATTTACTGTACTTAAAAGGGAAATAACAAAAGTTCTTATGCGAACGGGTCAAATGATGCTTCACATTGTGGGTTGTACTCATAGCAGTATGTTTAAAACCATTTTAATGAATTATTTTTATATCATTATAAATACAGAAATAACTCACTCAGCCCTGTACTTGCCTCTTCCCATCTAGGGAATTTATTTATCTTTAGTTTCATTTCAAAGGTGTTGGTGAACTTGAAGATAGAAGTAGATATGTTAGTGGAAGATCTTTTATTTTAGTTGACACTATCTTTGGACTCAAAAAGCAGGCCTTCAGGCAATAAACGTATACTTTGACCTTTGAAGAAAACTCAGTCAAAGCCCAAACATAGTAAAAAAGGAAAAATCATAATGGAAGAAGTATAGCCTTAAGCACAGTTCTAGAATCCCTAGAGACTGTATAGTATCTGTAAACACCTCAGAGGGCTGCTATAGATGACTCTGTGTCCGTGTTTACTGACACTTGAAAATTGTCATCAATTCAACACCTAATAATAGAAGGATGATTGTGTTGGTTCCCACCATAAAAGATTTTTAAACTGAATCACTCTTTCTTGCTTCCACCTTTGATGTAATGTTATAGAGAGGCCACTCTTTCCTTACCCTGTCAATAGCAATCTTTGTTGAACTATTTTCAGCATATATTGAACTGTGAAAATATCATTTAAGGGAAAATACATTGATAAGTTGTTGTTTGGCTATCTTTTATTTTTAACATTTTTTAAAAAGTATACCAATCAATGAGGTTTTAAGATTAAGGAATTTCCTCTGTAGAGAATAAAATTGTTGTTTATAGATAGTGCTGCTTTATTTATTCATAATGTACTCCAGTTGTGCTTATACAACACTTGACTGAGACTTTCTATGATAAAACATATTTTACTTCTGGAAGAAATAACTTCTATAATATAGATTATTCACACAGTTTAGCCCTAGAGTTTTTTTCACTGATTTTTACAATATAATTCACTTATGGGTATTTTCTTTTACAGACCAAGTACATTTTTACATTTTGATTTTGGAAGAAGAAAAAAGTAGTATTAAATATTAGCTATGTACTTACATATATACTTATATATATGCATTTATATATGGATATTCAGTTTATAGAACAAGGTATAAATTAAATATTAGAATTTTTAATATCTTATACAAGATGAAGTAGAGAAAATTAGCTGATGCAAACTATGTACAGTTATTATTAAAGGAAATATATTTAAGTTAAAGTTACTTGACATGGATGTTTAGTAGTATGAGTATGTATATGTATATAATTAATATTTATGTACTATAAGGCATAGCTGTGACATATCTCACTTCTGCATGCACAGGTTTATTTTCTAGACTTAGTGTGATAGAGTTATTTAAGAATAGAGGCTAGCTACTCTCTCTATTTGCATGATTGTCACCCCTCAGAGCCCCATCTGGGGTACTCTCATTATTTTCAGCACATAATGTCTTATAGGGGGATGCTGCTGGCTCCATGATGTATTCTCATAGTATGAAATCTATCTGTGTGTGCACATCTCAGGCATTAGAACCTAATGGGTAGGGGGGCGCCTGGGTGGCGCAGTCGGTTAAGCGTCCGACTTCAGCCAGGTCACGATCTCGCGGTCCGTGAGTTCGAGCCCCGCGTCGGGCTCTGGGCTGATGGCTCAGAGCCTGGAGCCTGTTTCCGATTCTGTGTCTCCCTCTCTCTCTGCCCCTCCCCCGTTCATGCTCTGTCTCTCTCTGTCCCAAAAATAAATAAACGTTGAAAAAAAAAAAAAAAAAGAACCTAATGGATATTTGCTGCCATCACTTGCTCTCTATCCCAGTGCTGTCTTCAGCCCATCTTTGTATAGCAGCAGTGAGTTTCATTTAAATTTTGCTCAATAATTTCCTTCTTTTTCTCCAAGCAAGTTTTGTTTCACTGTTCATATTTATTTTTAACATTAATTGAATAAAAATTGGATATTTGTTTTCATATGCTTGCCCTAATTGCAGATCTTTACATGAATAAATATAATTTTATGACATGTATCAAAAATTTCCAGAATTTCCAGAAAGTATATGGTGTCTAGATTTTTACTAATTTCAATAATTTATAGGAGATGATGTAGTGAGAGTCTGTTATGTAAATATCATGCTCAGATTCCCATTTTAAACTAGAGGATCCCATGAATTTCATTTTTTGGTTAACAAAATTAATCAACTAAAGACCTTAAGTAATAAATATAAAATGTACTCTATATTAGAGAACAAAGTTGTTGACTATTATTAGGTTTATATAATAATATTTTTAAAGAACCTTTTCACCCATTATATCAACTGTATCAATTATATCAGTTACAATTCAGCCTTAAATTATGAACATAGAAGGATCCTGAATTGCATTAAGAATTATCTAATGGCTGAATATATTGATTTTCATGATAATTTCATAGGATAATATCTATGAGGTGAAATGCTAAAAATATTTTTCTAAATAATCAGAAATATTTATTCATAGGCTCTACTTTGAGCATTTTGGCCAAAATTTTTATATCAAAGCAATAAAATATTCCCAAATCATCTCATTAGAATTCAACTGTCCATATGTTAAAAGAACAAGTATACTTTATGTTATGGAAGGAATGGGGGTAGGAATGCTGTATTAGAATCCTAGGCAACCAAGATTGGGGTCAGGTTGAGAAGATAATTAAGTTTTATTCTAAAGGATTTAAATTTCAAGTTAAATGCTTTATAAAGCTAGGGTGATTTTTTTTGAGTAATGACATTGCACGATAGATCTCTTCATTAGATATGTAAATGTGGAGGCAATTTGCATAGAAAGTTGTAATACAGTCTAGCAACAGAGAACTGAATGATGCGCTAATAATGAAGGCATGTCCCAAAACAGTGGCATTAAAAATTCAAGGACTTACTCTTTAAAAATGACGCAATACCTGTTTTCTGTTGTATCACAGAACTTGCCCTTGACTGAAAGTAAAAGGAAAGCCTTAACATCTTCTTTTTAATGTTTACCAATGTGAGCAGCCATGTGAAATTAATATGCAAATAAAGAAAAGTATCCAAATAAAAGAAAACTATGCAAATAATAAAAGCTAATATATGTTGAACACCATGTAGCAGCCTAAATACATTTGTTATTTCATCTAAAAATCTTTGAATGATATATAACATCTTTCTTTTGTTTTAGAGTTAAACAAAATAAGTGGAAAGTTAAAAAAGCCAAGTTGCTTATTGAAGGTACTCCCACATATGAATTTCAGTGTCCATACCTGGTTCCATCTGCTTTCAAAGCTCAGTGTCTGTCACTCTCTGCTAAACTGTCTCCTTGTAATTCCTCAAGACTTTGAATGGCCCAGTAATAACAAAGACCAGGATTTCAGTCCGTGCCACTTCATCTTTGGGTACTTTAAAGAACAGTGAGAATTGATTCGGCCTAATTTATAAATTCAACACTTCCATGCTTCTACTTCAATACTGTTTTTTGTTTTTTGTTTTTTGTTTTTTTGCCAAATTAGCTTTTCTGTCTTGTGTTACCAATTATACAGGAACTGTTGAAAGATCAATGAATTCATTGGCTTTATCAACACTACACGTGGTGTAATTTTAACTAGGATAACCCGAAAAGAAACTCCAAATTTAGTATAAAGTAATTAAGTAAAGAAAATAACATTTTTTCTGTAAATCAAACCATGACAGTATATCCAAGCCTGATATGGGAAGAAAGACAAGAAGGTATCATATTGAATCAAAGAAATAGAGTTTGAAATAGCACATACATCATATCTAGGTTGCATAAACAACAGGATGTAAAGCTATAAAAGTCCTCTTTCCTGGTGGTAATAATGTAACTTAAAAGTTGGTTTAAAGCCTTGCATTCGTTCTCTGAAGAGTTCAGAATCACTTAACATCACTGAAAATCACCTCATTTATAGAAGACTAAATCTCATTAATACTAAAACTGCTTATGTCACTAAAACCTCCTTGATTAACTTTTCATTTTTCATACATATCCATCAGCTTCTTTCTCTCTGGAGTCTCAAGGGTTGTCAATTATCCGGAAATGTATTTTCTTCTGAGATGGCATCAAAGTTTAGAATAGTTTTTCAGGATGGGTTCCTAGCAGAGAGGCTCATGGGAGTCATATACATATGCCTAGGTCTTTAGTGCTTTTAAGATAATGACAATATTTTTATTATTCTTCAAGATTTTTTTGAATGTGGAATTGATTTTTCTAAGCAGAGATAAGTATCCCATACACATATAAAAATGAAATGACTTCCTTTAGCGCATGATTACACCAGCTTCTGGACAGGCTGCAGAGGGAGAGTTACATGCTATCCCACCTAAGATTAGACAGTATCTGCTTTGGCATCTAGCGTCTCATTTTTTTAAGTAGCCTCCTCACCCATGGTGTAGCCCAATGTGGGGTTTGAACTCATGACCCTGAGATGGAGACCTGAGCTGAGATCAAGAGTCAGACGCTGAACCAACTGAGCCACCCAGGCGCCCCTAGTGTCTCATTTTCTATGACTTCGCTGTAATTTTTATTATTTTTCACCTAGATAATTCTCTCAACTATATAATTCCAGTTCCTTCATCTATATGTCTAAAATCAAAATTTCAGAGCATTGTTACAGATTAGATGAGATGAATAAATTATATAGCAGAGTAACTAGTTTATCATAGTGTTTCGTATTAAATCCCAGATATGTTTTTAATATTTATGAATCAGAAATACCCTAACAAAAGTGAAATGGCTTCATTTTGGTTTGAAGAAATTGTGGATGTGCTCAACAAATGTTAGTTATCATTTCTATTTTGCATATGCTCTCAAAGAAATTTATGTGGTCAAAAATAGAGTCCAAAAAATATAGAGCAGAATAAGTGACAGAACTACAAAAGGAAATAAAAATATTATGTAAAGCAACAATGTATCATTATACAAATCAAAATTTAACAGAAGCAACAAAAAGATGAAAATTAACAAAATTATTAATCTACAAGAAAACTGTATGAGTGAAAATATACAAACATGTAAATAAATTGAAAAAATTGGTATGAAAGAAGGTAAAAGAAAAAGAAAAAAAAGAAAATGAGTGGTGTTCCTGAAAAAGACATAATTACAAATATAAGATAATTGACATTGAAAGGAATAATAAAAGAAAATGTAGGAACATTGTAGAAATGTAGAAAGACCTAAAGATTGGTAGGGAACATTTAATTCTATTTTTAAAAAGGTATACATATTAATAACTTAATTCTAAAGATGTATTATTGTTCATCTACGTAAAGGAAGAAAATAAAAACCTTCACAGGTAGATCACACATGAAATAAAATGCTAACTTCAGATTCTCCAAAATTATATATTCAATATTAGAATAAACTGAATAAGGCCTACAGATTATAATTTTCTGCATTTTATTTTATGACATCAAAGGACCAAACCCAGAACTTCTAGGGAGAGTAGAGTAGGTCAATTAAACATATCCTTATGTGCCATAAAGCAAGAGTAAAATAGTTTCCAGTTTGGGGCGCCTGGGTGTCTACTCAGTTGAGCATCTGACTTCAGCTCAGGTCATGATCTCACAGTTTGTGGGTTCGAGCCCTGTGTCGGGCTCTGTGCCACGAGCTTGCTCACAGCCTGGAGGCTGCTTCAGATTCTGTGTCTCCTTCTCTCTCTGCCCCTCCTCTGCTCACGCTCTGTCTCTCTCTGTCTCTCAAAAACAAATAAATGTTAAAAAAAAAGCTAAATAAAATAAAATAAAATAAAATAAAATAAAATAAAATAAGTTTCCAGTTAGAAACACTGATGGACTAACCAACCCAATATTGAAGGTGTGGAGAAAGGTGGCATATCACAGGGGAGTTTAATCATATGTTGGAGATAAATGTTCCAAACAAAATCTTGGAGGAAATAAAGTTAACTAAACAAAACATTTTGGTTTGCAAAGTCATGGACCAAATCAAGTCCCCTCAATAAATCTAAGACTGACAAGATCAATGCATTAAAATAACCCTGAGGATTTGCTAGGGGATTTTTTTATATAATAATTTTCATCCTAGTTCATATATTCATCAAATGAAAAATGTTCCTAAGAGTTAAAAAAATCAGGAATATTGTTTCCATGAATGTCTCTAATAAAACAAACCCATTCATAACAATACAAACAAACCAAGTAACAAAAAGAACCAATCAATTATGTTAGCTATACAAACAAAAAATGATTCAAAATAAAGACTCCAGAAACAACACCACCTCCAACACATTTGTTACTGATTTACTTAGTGGTAATGGATTAGTAGTTTAGATCCTCAATGTTTTTTGTTTTTGTTTTTGTTTTAGATATAACATTAGGAGATAGAAAAGGTGGCACATTAGAGCTTGTAGGTTAAATCTAGCTGTCCTCTTATTTTTATTCACCTGAGCTACTCAGTTCACGGTAGTAAAACTTAGATTGTTATAACTTGAAGGAATATAGGTTTGTGGAAAAGGAAAGAGCTTTATTTTGCCTACATCAAGTTAAGGATTCCTAATAAAATATCAACACAAGAATTCAAGTGGATAGTAGAATATATAAAACTGGAATTCAGGGAGAGGCAGTTGTTGTTAAACAACTAGTGTCTCTGTAATTAACATTTTTTATTTTTCAGAATGTGATCCCTCCATATAATATAATAATCCTTTTAGATTAAGCATTTTGCTTTCATGGAGGTTTCATTTAAAATAACAGCATTCCCTGATTTCACATAGTTAAAATTGTTTATGGACCCAACAATTTGGGTCCATAAATTTGACTCAGCATATTTAATAATAGTAATAGATAACTATTTCTTCCTGATTTTATCATTTATTTGTAGTGTGACTTGAACTAATTGGAAAACTTTTAAATAAAAAAGGAGAAAATATTGACCCAAACTATTACTAAACAGATCGCTTTATGAGATTATACACTGATGATACAGGCATTAATCAAATCACTTTTAAAATTTTTATTTCAAAATGGTTTTTCCAACTATTTATTTTTTTACAATAGAATTTTAATTGCTTCTCAAACTTTTTGGTCAAGACAAGACAACTTTAAATTATTAAACATAAGTGAAGATTTAGGATAACTTTTTTATATGGATTATATTTATCAATATTTACCATATTAAGAATTATGCTGGTTTTATAAAAATTTATATTTTAGTTTAACAAATAGCAGTAATACAGCCATTATATGTTAATATAAATAGCATGTATATAAAAGTTGCTGTATTTTCCAATACAAATATTAGTGAGGAGAGTAGCATCATTTTGCATTTCACATTGTCTGGTTTAATGGATAACAACTGGATTATTAAAACTATTCTACTTTAATTTTTTTGCAATGTCACAAGTCGTGTAGAGCCTCTAGAAAACCTTACATTTTTCTCTTGAGACAATGGGAGTGGATAATGTCTTAGAATCAAGCAAATAGTTTTGAACTTGAAAAACCCTATAAGTCCCTAGACTACTTTTGAGACCTCTGATTTATAATACTGTATCATTCTCCTTTTACAATTTTTTTCTTTATCCCTGTTTCTTTCCTCACTTTTTAAAACCTTATTGTCAGCTTTCAAGTTTCACACATGCTTGAAGTGATGCCACCACCTTTGAATTAACACTCTAAATCTTACCATGCACCTTGCTAGAACTGACTTGAAACTGGGGATTCATCATTTGTGGCTGTGGAACCCAAGGATTTTTTTTTTTTTTGATAACCCAGGAACTTGCCTAATGGAGAACACTTGTAGGAAGGATGTTGACTTTTACTTTGTGTGTGTGTTGTGCCTAAATTCTAAATAACGACCTATTGCCAAGTGAGAAATGCCCATACCATGCATTATATTAATTTAATGTTCTAAATCGTATTGAAGAGGGAGGGAAGATTTGCGACTGCATGCATTGGTATTCCATGAACAAACAGTGGAATGTTTGTAGTAATTATTCCTGAACCATATTGCTCTCATTCTGTCTTCTTTCCACTAGTTTCTTTCTCTCATAAAAGGGTTATGCGTACAAAATTTCAAAAAGCAAGTAAGAAAAGTACTATAGTGAGTGAGAATTGTTTTAGAAATGTACAGCCTTGAGGCCATATAGAAGGCATCAAGATACACAAATTTAGTCAGTTCTACAAAAATGCTTCTTCAAAACCATAAATTTGTTCCCACATGATTGATATATTAGTGAAAATTCTAAATGTAATGGGAATTCTTTGCTTGTGTATGCTATAATTTGTGAGAAATATTGAGTGAACACAGAAAACTGCACCCAGCTGAACCAAACACACTGTGTAGGAAAAGAAAAATGCACACCACTCAAACATCTACCAGTCGGTTCAGTTCACCATATGTGTTATCCTATAAGGTTTGTTTTGGTATGCTTTCACATTTATGAATATATATATGTTTTCAATGTCCCAAACATGCCTAAGTGTCCTGATTCAAAACTACTGGGAAGTGGGGAAGTGGTAAGCAACTGGAAATGCAATTTATTGTGCAAGGGCAAAAACGCAAAACAAAAATTCATCCTAACTAAAATACTTTGCTGTGCAACTTATATTAATCTGTATAGAGTCGTGGTGTGGGTGCGCATGTGTGTGGGTCTGCAGGCTGTTGTTATGTATATTTGTTTTTGTTCTATAAATGCTCTCAAATGTTTTTTTTAACCACATATAATAGAGGTTATTCTTTAATTTTTTTTTTTAAATGTTTATGTATTTTGAGAGAGAAAGTGCAAGCAGGGCAGAGACAGGGAGAAAGAGAGACAGAGAGAGAGAGAGAGAGAGACAGAGAGAGAGAGAGAGAGAGAGAGAGAGAGAGAATCCCAAGCAGGTTCCATACCAACAGCACAGAGCCTGATGTGAGGCTCAACCGCGAGATCATGACCTGAGCCAAAATCAAGAATCAGATGCTTAACCAACTGAACCACCCAGGCGCCTCTAATAGATGATAGGCAAGACAGATCATCTTATGAAAGGTGATACATGTCTTCTTATGCAAGACACGCTTTCATGTTTGTGTTCCATGATTTTTTCTAGTGGCTATTAAATAGAAAAACTGGGCTGCCAGCAATTCTAGTAGAGTAATAATGGCCCCACTCCTTCACTGTCAGCTGATGAACAGCTGAGTACTATCACATGATACTATTGTTAGGACCAGTGCTCTTACACATATGATGAGATAAAACCAAAATGTGTCATTATTCCCATTAGAAAAAAGTGAAAAATTTGTGCTTTCCCATAGTGTTTACTAATATTTCTAGCAGCTTCTTAAAAAATAAAAAAAAATGTAAAAAAAAAAAAAAAAAGGAAATCAGTAAGCTGTTAGCAAAGAGAGATGAGGACAGTGAGTGAATCTTGACTTATTCTGCTCACTGTTGCATCCACCCATTGCCCTCTCAGTTTGAGTATCTCAGAAATATTGGGTTGTCTGACACATAATAATTACCTCATTGACTTATGCTAATGTTTGTCATTTCTTATTCTGCAAATGTAAATGCCCCTTGTGCACTCTCAATGAAGAAAGAGGGTAAAAATGTTTTAGCAAATTGGGAAAACAAGAGTTAATTAATATGAAGGATCCTCAACACATTTCCATTCTTTTAGCATGATTCCACTCTGGATAAAAAAGAACACACAATAGTATTCCCTCTATAAAGGAATGTCCAGCATTCATGAATTCAATGCTGTAGAATTTAGCTTTTCTTTTCTTCCTTCTTTCTTTTTGTTAAAGTTTATTTATTTGAGGGGCGCCTCGGTGGCTCAGTTGGTTAAGCGTCCGACTTCAGCCAGGTCACGATCTCGCGGTCCGTGAGTTCGAGCCCTGTCGGGCTCTGGGCTGATGGCTCAGAGCCTGGAGCCTGCTTCCGATTCCGTGTCTCCGTCTCTCTCTGCCCCTCCCCCATTCATGTTCTGTCTCTCTCTGTCTCAAAAATAAAAAAAAACGTTAAAAAAAATTAAAGTTTATTTCTTTGAGAGAGCGAGCATGAGTGGGGGAGGGAGCGTGAGTGAGTGAGTGAGCAGGGAGGAGGGAGAGAGAGAATCCCAAGCAGGCTTCATGCTGTCAGCACAGAAATGGATGCAGGCTCAAACCCACGAACCTGAGCCAAAACCTAGAGTCAGATGCTTAACTGACTGAGCCACCCAGGCTCTTTGTTTATTTCTTCTTTATGTGCTTCATTTGACTTATTTCCTGCTGATCACGATTCTCTTTTTCCTACCCATTGCTGGATGCACAATAATTAAAAATACACATTTGTCAATGAAGTACCAGACATTTCAATTTCCCACTCCCTGCCCCTAGCATGGAAGCCTAATTATTACTATTATTTAAAAAATTATAACTTTTGACTTTCACATTTTATTTTCTGGCAGGGGATGCCACAGAATTTTCTGCAAGAAATGAAAGCTACAGTTAACAAGTATCAATACCTCCTGGCTTTAGCTCTTTTCTATCACCAAGATTCTTTGGTTGAACCCAATTAGTCTTGGTAGTGGCAAAGAATGAAAAAGTATGAAAAATCCCAACCCTATATTTACCTAAACCTGTGCTTATGCCCTTTGCAACATAAATATTAAACTTTCCTAGAAGTCATTTTAGTAGTTGCAGGTCATAAGTTAAACAGCTGCAAGTTAAAATTTATAAATGTCTAGAGGCATAATAGATAAAATAATAATATCAACTTGAACTTTGAGTAAATTTGAAAAGAGAATTCAGAAAATGTGGACACTACTGCTAATATAAAATTTCCATTTTGGGCTAAGTCTTGCAGTTAACCTTTGTCTCAGGGCAGGCTTTACTTTAGTCATGTTTTTCTCTCTATTTTGTTTATTTTATCACTCAATTAAGCTGAATTTGGGCTTTAATTCTTTGTCAATTTAGCCCGAGCCCTTATAGAAAAGGGTATTTGATGATGACAAAAGGTAAAAATAAAATGGTTTAGAAATTCCAAGCAAAAGAATATGCCTGTTTGATAACTTTTCACATGTGTTTCCAGTTTATAATTAGATGTGGCTAAGGACAGCTTGATAAGCAAACTTTTAGATAGCTGAAGATTATTCCATATAAAAATTGGAAGGATACAAAAATACTGATTCGAAGGGGCACATGCACCCTAATGTTTATAGCAGCTCCATCAACAATAGCCAAATTATGGAAAGAGCCTAAATGTCCATTGACAGATGAACGGATGAAGAAAATGTGGTATATATACATGTGTACACGTGTATATATATATATATATATATATATATATATATATACACATATGCACACACACACAATGTAATACTACGGAGATTAAAAAAAATGAAATCTTGCCATTTGCAGCAACGTGGATGGAACTAGAATGTATTATGCTAAGTGAAATAAGTCAGTCAGAGAAAGATAAATACTATATGATTTAACTCATATGTGGAACCTAAGAAATAAAACAGAGGAACACAGAGGAAGGGAGAGAAAAATACTATAAAAACAGAGAGGGAGGCAAACCATAGGAAACTCTTAAATACAGAAAACAAACTGACGGTTCCTGGAGGGGAGGTCAGTGGGGGGATGGGCTAAATGGGTGATGGGCGTTAAGGAGGGCGCTTTTTGGGATGAACCCTGGGTGTTATATATAAGTGATGAATCACTAAATTCTACTCCTGAAACCAGTATTACACTATATGTTAACTAACTTGGATTTAAATAAAATAAAAGAATAAAAGAATTGGAAACTCCAACACTTTCCTTAAAACAGACTACTTTTTCTTATTCTTACATTTTTCAGTAAGGTAGAACTTTCAATAACACAATGATGACCATGATGCCTAAATTGCATAATCTCAATCTCACTACATAAGAATAATCAGCATAATTATTTTGGAACCCAATTCAGAAACCAAATAGATACTCGGCAAAGATGTGCTAATATCCCCGTGCAGTTCATTTTCCTCCTCCTATTAAGAAAAGACACTTAAAGTTTGACTCAGCAAGTCAACACTGGCAATGCCTGGTTGGTATATTTCATTCTAATTGTTTTACCTTTACAGTAGA
This sequence comes from Leopardus geoffroyi, assembly GCF_018350155.1. Lineage (NCBI taxonomy): Eukaryota > Metazoa > Chordata > Mammalia > Carnivora > Felidae > Leopardus > Leopardus geoffroyi. The sequence continues at coordinate 24,273,286 of NC_059333.1, forward strand.
TACATTTCTTTCTCCCATTGCCCCTTTGGCAGGTCACTTGTCTCATCAATCACTTAGGCATAACTGAGCTTGTTAAGCAATCATCAGAGTAAAATCAATACTAAGCATTATGCTCCCTGTACTGTAAAAGGGAGAGTGTACGGAGCTAATCAACACAAAACTTGGTGATGTTTTGACCTTAACTCTAAAGGTTTGTCAGGGCAAGGCAAGTTGCTTAAGAGTTGTGTGGTACTAGATTTTCACTCTCCTTGTCTTTATTTATGTCTCTCAATGCTCCACTATTTGTCATCCACTCATATTTATTGTGCATTCCCAGGTGCCTGACATTGCAGTAAGTGGTTTGAGATTTAGAGTTTTTATTTGCTCCTTGCCCTTAAAAGGCAGTTTAATGGGACGCACAAACACAGGCAAATAGCTTATATTGCTAGGTTCATATGCTTAGAATAGCAAGTAAATAAACGAGAACAAAAGCAAAGAAAACATTTACAAACTAGGGATGAGGACAGGCTGAGACTTTTAGGTAAGTCTGAACCAGCTGGGGACAATATATAGGTAGGCTTTGACGTATTTGAAACTGCATAGATCTAAACATGTAAGATATATTTTAGGTAGGATAGACAATTCATTCACATTTAATCTAGCAGGAAAACAAACGCTAAACCAACTAAATTGCCAACCTTATAAACAGTTTTTTAAGTTAAATTGCATGTTATATAGTAAAAATCAGATATCCCAGACTCAAGAACTACATCGAACACCGCTACTCTCTTCTGTTTCAAATATCCATCTGCAAAATTAAAATACAATTCATTCACTTATAGAAAAATCTGAAGTGAAGTATACAGTTAGAAGAAAGGAGAACACTGGCACTCAATTTTTCTCTAGACAGCTTGACTGGATTAAACTCTTTTGATGATCTCCCCACTGTCTACTCTAATTTGCTGTTCCTTGATCTCTGCCATTTCCCTGTTAATGAAACTCAATCCAATATCATTATTATCATTATTTTGAATTCTGTGACATAGAACACATACCTATATTAAATATATATATGTAAAGATCTATAAAATTACATACAAATATATGTGTATATAAATATATATAGCTTCTGGATAATTATATAACAACTCAATTTGAATTATATTTAAAATCTGTGGTCTCAAAGCAAAGAGATTACAGTTACACAACCAACTAGTTGTATGTATGATTTTGGAAAAACTATCCAACTTTTCTAGACCTCCATTATATCATCTCTACAATAGTAATTTTCAGAATATCATTCCTCTATTGTGGTTTTGCGGACTGAAAGTATAAATTCCAACAAATGAAACCAGCACAGTGTCTGGCACATAGTAAACCCTCTCTTGGTCTGTTCAGGATACTTAAAAAATACCATTAACTAGATAACTTATAAACAACAGAAATACATTCTCACAGTTGTGGAGGCTGAACTTCCAAGATTAATGTGAGGGCATATTTGGTATCTGGTGAGGGCTCTCTTCCTAGACTTTTGTATTTTTCACTATAACCTCATGTAGTGGAAGGGGCAAGGAATCTCTATGGATCTCTTTTAGGTAAGGGCACTGATCCTATTCGTGAGCACTCTGTTCTCATGATCCAAAGGCCCCACCTTCTGATACCACCACATGAGTCATTATAATTCAACATACAAATTTTGGAGAGACACACAAATACTTAGTCTATGATAACTCTCAATGAATGTTAATAATTTGTGAAATTATCTGGCCATTGCTTTTGTATCATACTATCATATAATATGCTATCATTCATTAATGATAAAAATACATATGATATATCACTACAAATATTTGACACAAATAATATCATGATATACAGTAGGATTGGAAAAAGTAGCACTTTTGTAATGGCAGTTTGTGGGGTTAGAGAAAAATACTCGGCTGTCTAAAAATTGGCAATTATCTTACTTTGTCATTTGACACAAGGTTCCCTGACCACTCTTGTCATAGCTACATGCCTGATGCTTTCCTTAGTATCCAGGAAATTTACTCATGAAATGTTATGGGCTCTTCAACCTCTAAGATCATCCTACTTCCACTACCTACTTCCTAATCCATTTTAGTACATTGTGGGAATTATTCCTGTCCCTTCCAATAATCCTAAAGTCATCACTCTACATCATGTTTGCTTATACCTCTCTCTTAGTCCAGGCTGCTAAAATAAAATGACCATAGACTAGATGGCTTATAAACAGAAAAATATTTTTCACAACTCAGGATGCTAGAAGTCTGAAATTAGAATGCCAACATGGTCAGGATGTGATAAGAGCCCTCTTCTGAGCTTCAGTCAGCTGACTTCTTACCTTCACATGGTGGAAAGAGCTAGCTAGCTCTCTGGCCTTATAAGGCTACTAATACCATTTGGGAGAGCTCCACCTCATAGCATAATTACTTCCTTCAAACACTATCACATTAGGATTAGATTCAATTCAACATATGAATTGGCCTGGGTGGGGGGCATTCAACATATGAATGTCCTAAACTGCAACCCCTAAACAGTTCTCAATATAACTTGCATTACAGTCATTACACAGTGGTATCTACTCCTACTTGTAATTGTATGAATGTATCCATTTTATTTTTTTTCCTATGACAAACAATTCTCCAATGAACAGAATACACATCTTATTGTATTTCCATCGGGTGTATTCCTAAGAGTGCTTTAGGTGAAACATAGATACTCAGATTTTCAATTTTACTAAGCCTAGCCAAACTGCTTTCTAGAGTAGTTGTAATATTTCCATTCCTACCTTTAAAGTAAATTATGTCAGGCTTTAACAATCTCAGAGTAGTTTCTCAGTAAAGTCCAGTTAAAATCAAGCAGAAATAATTTTGTGAATAAAGGAGGGGTAAACTGGAGTGAATGAATTCAAACTTTTAATATCAGGATTATAAATTTAGATTTTTCTGCCGGGTTTCTGACTTAGATGGTTTAAAATTTTTGATATAAACTATATGAGAATATATTGTTTTGTAAAGTTGATGTACAATGAAAATGAAAAACACAGATCTAAGAGTTTATAAACAATATATAGCAATGATTAAACAGGAAATTAAAATAACTTGGACAAAACTGGATCTGTGCAGATGAGCGTGTGTTGAATATGAAGGTTCAGGAATACTTGGTGCTGGTGTTGGTGAAATCAATGTTGATATTGACGACTACCATTTATCAATATCTACCACATGCCAGTGAGTTTCGATGGTTTTTTATGGTGCTTTATTTCCATCTTATTATATATCTTATATCTTATATCTTCAGATAAGGAAACTGAAGCTCAGAAATGCAGAAATACAAAGAAGAATAAAGGAAGAAATGAAAAAGTTTTTCTTCAACAGTGTCTATATCGTATCAGATAAATGCTATTGCCATTGACAGGGATGAAGATTTGGAGAAAAGGTTCAAGTTTGGATATATGGAATTTAGTTTCTGAGAAGATATGTTTTGTTGGTTATCAGAATATCTATTCAATTTCACATTGAACGAGTTCCTCTAAAGGATTTAGATATGCCTATTCAGCTCTGAGCATTCTTATTGGAGCAGAAGTAAAATCATATTTACTTTAAGAAAGATTATGCTCAGTTCACTCTTTCTTATCAAAATATTAACAACTATCTAACTAGAAAGCTGAGTGAGGAAAAAATGAAGCAACAGCATAGGGATAAAAATCAAAAGAATACTCAATATTTAAATGTATAATGTTCTTAAAAAGAAATACTAATTAATGCATTTCAGATTCGCTTATATTTTATAATTCATATTCTTGATTTTAATGCAAAAAGCTTACTTTCAGAAAACAGATTCTCGCTCTATATGTCTATAATTGATACTACTCTCTCCATACTCTTAACTTTTTAAAGCCAAAATGTTATTTTCTAGGGTCATTAATAATCCAACATATCTGATTGCACTGTAAAGTTCAGTTAGCATGAAAAAGTCACTAAAAACTGCAAACTGGGGTAATCTGCTAGAGCTTATTTTCCCTTCTATACCTGATATATATAATCTCAAAGGTTCACATATTTATTCAGCCATCCATTGTATTACCATTAATCTTGGCACAGAAACTGTCACTTGAACAATACCTGTACTTTAAGGTGTTTGTATATATGCATATATACAAATTTTTTAGTTTTTGTTTGACTCAAATTTTTATGGATAATTTCCACACACAATTCATTCTCTAAGCATTCTGAAACTAAACACCATAACATCTGCTAATTCTTAAATGTGTGTTTCACTTTAGATGTGTCATTTAAGTTAATGATTTCTCACTCCACAACAATAAGCTTAATATATTTCATATTTTCTCGTACTTTGGTTCAACATATTTATTGGGCCTGTGCTTTATGCTAAACATCTTCCTGGACACAGAAAATACACAAATGAATGAAACTCTTTACTTAATGGGCTAAATGCTTAATAGATGTATAAGCCATGAGTTACGATACAGTATCATATTTTTTGAATCAGAAATAAACACCAAGTGTAATGGATACATAGTGGAGGAGAGACTTCACTTTGCTACAAAGGAATAAAAGGGAAGGCATGAAACAAGATGCCATCTGAGGCAGTAGTGACACAGTCTTTGCATGACCCCTCCTCTTCCAGTGTCCACGGCACTGCCTCAGACACGTAGTCTCAGAGCAGGTCCCAACACACTCTGACATGCAAAATACTTCCTCTTTGTCACGTGTAGAACGGGAGGCATGAGGAATGTGGATTGAAAGGACCTAAATGCCTTAATAGATTAAGGCTGATGGTACCAGCCATTGCACAAGATATTTAAGTTAAACGTGGGGGGAAACTTGTGAAAATTGCTTGGAAATCAGATTGTAAAATGTATAATTATTGGGAAATTAATATAAAAGAGAGAATAAATATCAATGTTAACGTCTTGTAAGCAATAAGACATGGGACAGGCTCCTTTGAATGCAGCAACGGGGTGAGGTGTGTTATCAGGAACCATGGTGCATCACCATGGAGGCGGAATGAATCTTAAGGCCAGTAGGATGTAAGAAAGGAAAAACAGCCTCTTCAAACTGCAAGAAATTTGATTTATTCTGAAGGCATTAGAGGATACTAAACACATAGATATTTGTTATATAATCTGTATTTTATTTTGGTCATATAAGATTAAGAAATAAATAGAAAATTGGGAGTGGAAAGAAGAGGAACTGAAATATATATGAAATTTTAAGCATAAGCATGTTTGCTGTTCCTTAGTAAATGAATGACAAATAGAGAATAACTTCATTATTTTTATTTTAAACTTTTTTTTAATAAATAAAGAATTATTTTATTTTTTGTTGGCATTTTTTGGAAGTAAATGTAAGATGGTAAAGAAGTCAAAGTGATGTTTGTGTGAGGCTTTTCCTTAATGTTATAAGAATATGTGGAAGAATGTAAAATACATTTAAAATTTCTTTTATTTCTACTATTTTATTTATATTTAAGGAGAATTTATTTGTGGATTTTAGAAAGACAATCATGTAACAGAGATATTCTTGTAGAAAAAAATGCATATAACTTTTGGATATCTGGTAGAAATTTATGTATTGTAAAACAAGATCTCCAGACTGAAAGTCAGGAGTCCTGGGTTTGAATCCAGATTCAATTCCTAATTAGTTATTTTGCTTACATTCAGTTCTCATAATTAAAAAAGCAAGAAGTCTGGATCAAATCAGTTTTTTTTTTTTTTTTTTTTTTTTCAGAAAGCTATGGTTTCAGAGTTCACAATTTGAGGGCTATTTGCATTCTGACAGTGTTTCAGAAGAGACTAAAAGGGTTTGAGAAAAGGAAAGGCTAAATCTCTAATAATTGAGTTCAGAAACCATAACAGGTTGCAGGGTATAAATTTTGGGCAGTTGGCCTTCCCGGTGCCCATAAAGTAGCATGATACAGATGGTTTCTGAGTCCTGCCTACTTATTAAGGTCATTCGTAATAATAAGATGAAGCACGGATCATAAGTTAACAAAAGCGGTTGCTGGCAGTTGGAAGTCATTTTCAGGGATGTATTTAATACAAATAACTCTTCAGTTAAATCTAGTTGTGCAATTATTATTGTCTAAAACCTCCTTATTAGTAAATAACCAAAAAATGTTCTCATTATGACATTAAGGAGAATGAATACTAAACTTTTATCACAAAGTCTTCCGGTGCAACTGGAAACACACATACACAGAGAAATGTTTACAGAATGTTTCAAATAACTGTGAAATAATCATCAGTACTAACTCATATTTCCATTATTTTCCTTCAGATATTAACAGAACATTTTTTACAGATAAAGTACATGCTCATTTTACTTGACTCTCCCAAACGATCATATCCTTTTCTTACCAGAGAAAATTCCTATCAGTAATATTGTGTATAGCAATTCAGGATTTGCTTTTATATTTAACTAAAAATGTCTATAAATAACTCAGGCACAAATGGAAATATGAAATAGTAGGTATTACAAATTAGAGGGAGAAAAATGGACTCTGGAATAAATCACATTAGATCAATGATCCTAGTGTTGAGATAATCATTGCTAGCCATTAACTCAAACTACATTATAATCATATTTTTGAAAAACAAAACTTTAAAACTATTTAAAGTAAAAAAATAAAAGGAAATGAAACAAACTTATTTCTGCATTTGTAGTTCAAAAGATTTGCTTAGACAGCTCATGGAAAGCAAAACAAGACAAATATTGATAAATGTGATCATGTGAAAATTTAAAACAATACAGTTTCCAACATTAGTTTTATAAAAAAAAATCACATATACTAAAAAGAAATGATAGGAAGAAAGTCATGTAAGACTGTATCTTTGAAAACTTAATAGTATGTTTACACAGTATAAAGCTTCTCCTTTTTCATTATGTAGCAGAAAGCACTATGGAGCTGGTGAAATTTCTTAATCTCTCAATTCTAGCTTTCTCATTAACAGAGTTGGTCTAATAACATCAATCTCACCAATTCTTACGAGAATTAAGTGAGATAACATGTGCAAGGTGCTAAATATATCTTAGCTCTCTCCCATGCAGATGGTGCGAAGTATTGTTAACAGATGTAACTTCTATCACTAAAAGTTTCTGTAACTATCAACACATACTTGCTGTTCCTTTAGGCTTGTGTCTACTCCTGAGTCTGGGCTCCTAGTTAAAAATCAATATGTAACTAACTCTTCAGATTTGGCCATAGGCAATTACAAACAGTCTTTCCATGGTGGGCCTGAGTCAGGGAAAGGTGTCCTCCCTGCAGTAACTTGGAGATAGTCAATGCCTTGGAGCCTTTGAAGGAAGCTGTAGTCTAGGAGGTGGACTCCCCTGCCAGTCAGTCATGCCCTTCACATATGTGCATTCTTAGTCTGATGGGCTTCACTCCTGGCTCTCTTTGTCTAGGCACAGTTCCTCTTTAGGTTTTTCTGCTGAAACCTCCTAGGGTGGGAGTGCAGGACAGAATGAGGGAAAACCCTTGAAGTCTTACTTTCCTTCACAGTGACTACTTTTCTACTTCTAATCTTACTCCCTCACCTTCTCCCACCTGAGTCCATAAAACTGACAGAGCCTTTTGTTTGGAGCTCTCTCAGTGGTAAGATGACCCCCATACGCACGCTGCTGTACCTGACCCTTCCCTGGAGCACGGTTCCTTGGGGGAAAATGGATCAGGGGTTGTCCATGCTTTCTTGGGTTTAGACTCTTGCTTATACTATCACAGTAAGTGATTAAAGGTTTAACTCTTTTAGAGTTTTGTAATGTTCTTTTTATTTTTTATTTTTCTGCCTCTCAAGTCAGGATTCTAATGTTATAAAAAATCTTCTAATTGTTCTTTCTTTTTTAAACATTTTATTTTAGAGATAGAGAAAGAGAGCCAGAGGAGAGGGGCAGAGGTAGAGAGAGAGAGAGAGAGAGAGAGAATTCCAAGCAGGCTCCACCCTCAGTGTGGATCCCATGATCTGAGCAGAAATCAAGAGTCAAATGCTCAACTGACCGAGCCACCAGTCACCCCTTAAGTGTTCTTTGTATAATACATTTCATAACTTCATTGTCAGGCTATGGAAAAATGCATTCCAAAATATTAATTTCATAGTAATATGAAAGAAGACATAATTCAGGAGCAGAAAGAAGTATCTCTTCCTCCTCATCTGTCTACCTACCTACCTACCTACCTACCTGTCATCATCATCTATTTATACTTATCCACAGATACATGTATAATTTTATAATTCTTTTTCTTTTGATTTATAAATTTATCTGTAATTTCTGAAATGTAATTTCTGACTAAATTTTTGTAATGAATTTAAATCATTAAATCTTAAACCTTATTGTTTACAACACTGACACACATAACACATAGTATACTTATATAAACTTGGAAAGAAATCCTATGCAATTTGGAATCAGGAAACTTTGGTGTGAATCCCATATTATCTATCCTACTTTGGGAAGTTTGCACAGCTTCCCTAATTCATAGTTTCTTATCTGAAAAACTGGAATAATTATATTGCCTACTTTGTATAATTAAAGAGTTAAATAAGAAGATGTTCACAAAGTACACCATCATAGAGGTTCATGGTGCTATTGCTATGTTATTGCATAAATCCAAGCGTGTCTGTTATAAAAACACAGAATTACATGAGTATAATGAACATTTTCTGTATCATTTTATTTCCTTGTAAAGCGACTTCACACCAACTCCAGATGTCCTAGTTGACTTGGCCATTGTTGTAGACCCAATCCTGTGTAAGGTTGAAACTCTAGAGAGATGGAAGGACAAGAGTTCAAAAAAGGCAAGCCACAGAATTGCTTCAAACCCTAGACAAACTGTCGAGGGCTATAATCAATTGTTTGCTTGTGACAGCAATACTAATGAGGAAAATAGGTAAGCTAACATGTAACCACACATACAGTTCTCAAATGGTGTGCTGAGGCACACTGGGGTATTATAGAAGAATCACAGGATTTTTAAAATTTTTGAGAGAATTACAGTGATTTGTCAAAAACTGTATATAACTATTATTAAGCTGTCTGTACCTAATTCATTTCAGTTATGAATTTCTTTTTTGCCAAGGAAAGCTGTGAAAAATTACTGAAATACTAAGGTGCTCTGAATCCAGAAAGTTTGATATGAAAAGGATCATAAGAAATACCGTATCTTCAAGGATGAAAAGCTTTGTGTAGCCTGGGTAAGGTTTTTATTTTATATAGAGCCTAATTTTTTTTCATATTTTCTCACCTTTTACTCTGACTCAGTTATTCAGATTTTCTGGTAGAACTAAATGTGTAGAACCAAACAGGCCACATATCATTCCACCTGTGATATAGGTCATACCAGCTGCCTGCAGTTTTTCAGCTTTAAATGCCATGACTATAGGTGTAATGATCAGGGTTTAATTGTTTTACAAAATGTAACCCCACTTGGTCTGATCATCCTGTGATGATGACCTTAGTCTTGGGATGTTTAAAAACATGAAGACCAGTCTACAACTATGCCTGTTTTCTCTTTGTTTTTTCTTTATCTTATCTTTTTAAAGTCTGATTTTCTCTCATCTAAATCAGGGTGTCCTATCCATTTTTTTTTAATGTTAACCTTCTGTGTCATTTCCTCCTCCTATATCACAGGTCAATGCCCCTATCCCAAACTCCAACTCCTATCAGTGGTTCCCCTCAATGAGTTCTACTTTTACATATGTTTTTCTAAGGAGTTATAAGTCATTTTGTAATATTTCCATCTGTTTTCCCTATTGCATTTATTTTTCCCATATGTTCTACTACTATATTATGATCATAAAGGAAAATGATACCCCTTATAATATTTCTTCATAATAAATTATAAAAAATATAAAATGATCCAATAACTTCTTCTCTAAGTTGAAATCCTTTTAATCAGGTCCAATTACTGCATCCAAAAGAAAGCTCTCTTAACTTCTGTAGATATTTTTAATCTGTTCGGTTCTTCAACAATTAACATATCCTCTAGCCATATACCTACTTTGTGATTTGCTTTCCCCTCAAGTAGTTTTAATGGATGATTACTGTGCAGTTTTGTATATGTCACAATCTAGTGTTTCTTCAAAAAAATGTCTAATAATTTGCAAAAGGTATTTAGATGAAGGATTTACCCTTTTAAGATTGTGTTCTATAAAACTCCCTAAACTATCTTGAGATCTTTGCCCTCTTGAATGATCCCAAATTTTCTATTTAGAGTTACTCTCACAATTTCTAAGGACACAAGTTATAGGTGCTGTCTTGCCCCCTTTCCAAAATCAAATTACAGCCACACATCCCTTGTTAGTTGACTCACATCTAATTATCATCTTGATCTGTCCTCAGCTTACTCTCAGTTCTATGTATGGCAGGGTTAGTCCCAGGCAGTTTAGTATTACAGATATATATGCTCATAATAACTTTCCTGTTTCTTATTTAAAATACATGACCAGAAATACTTATTTAGAAATATTTATGATATAGAGTTCATGAATCACCATGAAGTTACTTTGGACACGTTTTGAAGGACACTCAACTATCAACAATGTCAAGTTGTGCCACTAATAATGCTCCTAGTATTTTTCTATGCTGGGTAGACAAAGTCTAAGTTACCATAGCAGTCCAGCAATAAGAGCAAACAAATCCCCATAGAACAGGTAGAGTAAATACAATGGAGGACAAACATGATATTATTTTTTTTTATAAAAATGTGGTAGGTAGAGACAATTGGTCTCCCAATTTTTATCCTGTTCTTTCTTGTGTACACTGATTTTAATTTCTGGTCTAGTATTTTCAAGGGGATATCAAAACAACATTAATTCCAATTATGAGGAAAACTAGCAGTGTTTACTTTCATAATTTAATTTTCAATCAACTGAATTTCTTGCCCAAACTGTACTAAATGAAATCATGAATGTGGTAGGATTTTTTAAAAAACGTTTCTTTATTTTTGAGACAGAGAGAGAAAGAGACAGAGAGTGCAAGCAGGGGAGGAGCAGAGAGAGAGGGAGAGAGAGAATCCCAAGCAGGCTTCGCGCTGTCAGCACAGAGCCTGCCATGGGGCTCGAACCACAAACTGTGAGATCACGGCCTGAGCTGAAATCAAGAGTCAGGCACTTAACCAACTGAGCGTCCCAGGCACTCCTGTGGTAGGATTTTTAAAATGTATTGTGTTAAATATTAGCAATATTATTATAATTACTATTTTCATTTTGCCATTGAAGTAACTTCTTGTTAGTGTTTATTTCAGGAAAATCCTCATGAAAGGGACCCGGATTGCATTGACATTTTTGTGTTTAGTAACTAATGTTTTAAACATGTTGCAGAATTGCAACCTGTTTACATTATGCTGGCTTTACTCTCCATATTCAGACACAATAATCTAAGATGGAGATGCCACTTTTGCCTCTGTGAGCTGATGTTGACAGGATTACAGTTCAAGAAAATAAAATAGGTACGTAAACATGAAGAGTTACTACTAACACATCTAACACCCATAGTTAGTAATAACACTAATAACACTAATAACAATCCACAGAGGGCTGAAGATCAAAGAGAAGCATATTTTCCCATCAAGGAGAAGATACAGAGATCCTCAAAGTTCTAACTGATTTAACAGGAAAGTATCAATACCTGATATTTGGACTAATTTCTAGACACCCCAAAATTGGTTAGCAATGATTGGAATGGATAATATTAGGTATTTAAGAATATGCCAAGGGAAATCCTGCAGAGATTTCTACATTTAGTAGGAGTGGATAATATGCATGACTGTCTCATTATACAATCGTTTTGTAGTAAATCTCTCAGCTGTTTAAACAAGGAAATACAGATAAAAGAGTAACTCTAATAATATCCTTTTAAACATTGACAAAACATAATAAGTTATTTTCCTTTAGATCAAACTCACAGAATTTATAAAGTTTGCTTAAGACAACAGAATCAACTAACAGTACAATATGAACAGTAATACATAAAATAAACAAACCTTCTGCTATCTATAAAACCACTAACTCCTGTTTGATTTCTTAGAGCCTTATAAATTTCAAAGTCATGTTTTGTTTTAGAAGATATGATCAAATATATTTTCACAGGAACAGGAACAAGTTTGCACTACGGGTACTGGGAAGACATATAGAAATGCTTAATCATTTAAGGCAAATTACAACTCTATGCATTTAAAATCAACATATGGCTTTGCCTTGAATTGTGAAAATTCTATGTATTTCTACATCTCCTTTACTTTTCGGCTGGAATGTTAATGAATTCTAAGAAGCCAATGTGAGCCTACATAGCCACTGAAAATCTCTGGAAGCTTCATAACTAAAGGCTCTCTATCTCTCTACTAACTCTTCTCTATGGCCACTGGCAGTTGCTCAGAATGTTGACTGGAGTCAATCGGGAGTCTTGAGGATCCTTGTTTTGGCAGAGGCATATAGTGCAAGCCAGACTGTAAGGGAAGGGCAGGACAGGCTAAAGAAATCTGTCTGAAATCCAAACCCTGCATAATACAGGTCTTAGGGGGACATTCTAAGCATTTTCTTAAAATGGCAAGGAAGTATTCCTTATCTAACATGATAAAAAGATCTGGGCATTTCCAGTGATAGAGGAGTATGTTTATTACCTGAGATATCTATTCTTTCCATCCTAGAATGCTTTTTGAAGAAACGACCTGGATACCTGGACAGATAGTTCTCCAGAAACTGAATTATCCCAGGGAAAAAAAAAAAAAAAACGATGGAAGAGAGTAGTACTGGGAAAATAAAGAACATTCACATTCAGTTTCAAACTTTGTAATAGTAACAAATGTTACCACAAAGAGAAATAAAAGTAATATTCTCTTATCAAATTTGCACTCCTGCTATGATATTTGAATCTTTAGTCTGTCAGTGGAGTATGGGATAAGTTATATTAACTCTCTGATGTCACTAAGCAATCAGACTTTGGAAAACTGCTTCCCTTCTGTGAGATTCAAATTCTCATAAGCACAATATAAATAAATTACTTCAGAGGAATGTTAGATACAAATGTGAAAATATATGTATTTCTCATAGGATAAATTATAAATATATAGCTGTTGGATTTCTTTATGCCTGAATGGACTTTGCAAGTCCCTCTTGGCATGATTTTCTGAATCTGGAAACCTTACCATTAGTCTGAGAGAGATGCTGATTCACTACCATCTGTAGTTAAAATAAAATCACCAGATGACAGAAGCGCCTTGCTATACACACAACAGACCAAACAACTAAATTGCTAATAGTTTGTAATGCAGACTGCCATATGAGTAATGGGAGATACACCACATTTTAATTCATCAAGTGGTGATTCTTAATGCTTCTTGTGGCATACATTTCAATGTGAAAATCTGATGAAACTACAGACTTCCTATTTAAAAATTTGCTTTCCTATATTTATAGATAATTTGTTTTAAAATTCTGATTTCAAGACCCCTCTGAAGCCCACCTGCAAACATAACAAATAACCTTCCTGCAGAGGTGTGGTGGATACACAGCCTCATATCTCTTGTAGGTTCCATTATTAAAATGGAAATTAGGGTTAATCTTCTTTTCTAATTCTTTTAAATTGGTGACTTTGAAATGAGGCCCTGTTAATCATGTGCTATGCTCATAGGAGTACTATGAAAACGCTAATGACCATAAAATGTTCAAAGAACTGTAGAAAGTATCATTCTAACCTTTTATATAACTAATTAGACTTCTTCTTCTCTAGAGTCCACTATGAGTCTGCTGTTATGGTAATTAAATTATACTCTGGAAGCAGACAAACAAACAATCCCCAAAGCTTACAGTATCTTGCTTGATTCAATACAATTTAATAGGAGAATATACATATTTGAAATAGGAGTACTCGATTTCACTGCTTAATTTTCTTTTAATTTCACTTAAATAAGTTTTTACCCACTAGAATAAACTAATTCAACCACTTCCAACAACTTTACATTTCTCATAATTTCAATGTATTGCTGTTGTTGCTTTCTTAACTGGGAAAATTAAAATTTACATCAGAAGGGATATTGGCTTTGAATCCACATTATAGCACTATTAAGAAGAGAAGTACTTGGGGAACCTGAGAACACATTCTAAAGTGACTTTTCAATAAAGAAAACACTACTTGAAGTACATTGTCCTATTTAAAATGAAGGGATAGAGCTGCTAAAAGTTAAAGGATTCTGACTCCAAAGTTCAAACCTGTGTTCTTGTGTCTTGGGCGTTTTGAAACCTTCCTCGTGCCACAGTTTTTCAATGGGAAAAAAATGAGAATGTAATGTTATTAAACTCATAGAACTGTTGTAAAATGTAAATGAAAAAATGTATGTGTACACGTGTGCATGTTTCATTTAATAAGTTCAGCTAGTCTTGTTAAACATTCACAAAATAAGTGAGTTACTTTGAACTTTTGTACACTTACTACAAACGTGATTATTTCAATACTAAATGTATTAATCAGCAATTAATTTACCTAAACAATCTGTCAAATGTTAAACTAAAATATATGCTTCACCATCCTCCTGACACAAAGCCACATACCCATAAAAGTTTAAGAAGCATGCCTGTATAATTAAAGCAATCCTACACAATATGTGTTGAAATAACTTTCTAGGTCCAAGACGGAGCCACTCATGCCCAGAAAGCCATGTCAGCAAACTGAAAGTTAGATAACTTTTGTGTCCCTGTAAATGCTCTGCTTGGCCAGAAATAAAGTGCAACTACTTACACAATCCCCAAACACCAAGCTAATTCTGGGCCTTCTCACCCCAAACAAAGTTGACTATGTGGCCTGAGATAATCAGATGCTTTTTATTTTTCTATTTTTCTCTACATTGTTCTTTACTCTTTATTCCATAAAAGCTTCTTGACTTCTGCCCCATTTTGCAGTTTTCCAAAAGAAGAATTCCACTTCATGAAATGTTAAATAGAGTTTGCCTGTATCACCTAAATTGTCTTGTTTAATCCCTTTTTAACAGTTTCTGGTGATGAGGAAGGGATCCAAAACTGACTGCTAACAACAGCCTGCAGGACAAGACACATAGGCAGGATGCTTACTGAACACTTGGAGATTGCTGCTCCTCTGGTCATCACTGAGGGCCATGGGTAAGTCACTCCCGGATTTGAGCTCTACTCCCTTGTGTGCAACTTTCCAAACCAAAAAACTTTATAGAATATATATATTATGTTATGTTATGTTATGTTATGTTATGTTATGTTATGTTATATTATATTATGTGTGTGTGTATATATATACATATATACATATATACATATATATATACATATATATATATATATATATATATATATATATATATGTATAGTATATATAGTACATGTAGTTCCCAGAAAGTTTCTGGGATCGGGGCGCCTGGGTGGCTCAGTCGGTTGAGCAGCCGACTTCGGCTCAGGTCATGATCTCACGGTCCGTGAGTTCGAGCCCCGCGTCAGGCTCTGTGCTGCCAGCTCGGAGCCTGGAGCCTGTTTCAGATTCTGTGTCTCCCTCTCTCTGACCCTCCCCTGTTCATGCTCTGTCTCTCCCTGTCTCAAAAGAAAGTTTCTGGATCTGGAAAGGTTCCAAGAAGGCTATATTGGGAGTCCCCAGTGGATGGCCGCCATTAAGAGGTCTTTTAAGACCTCTTAAGAGATTCCAAAGTAGCTTCATTCAAAGTATCATTGAAAAGCGCTAATGAAAAATTAAAGACACAGGAGGTACCTAAAACAAAAGACGTGTAAGACTAATGTGACCACTACCTGTCTCCTCTATCTGCTAAGATGACTGTGTATGTAGCAAGGAGCAAGGAGTCTTATAGGCACTAAAATCCCTTATACTTAATTAAATGTTTACAAATATATTATTTAAGAAAGCTTAATAACCCCTCAGGTTATTGATCAGGACTGATATTTATACTGGATTGGATATATTCGCTCTTTTAATATTATTAGCAAGTTTTTGTATAAAGTTTTAAAACTCACATTGCTAATGCTTTTTTTTAATTAAAATTCACAATTACACAATAAAAATTCTCACTTTGCTAACATAAAAAATGAAATCAATTTATATTGGGTTTTTTGGTTTTTATTTTTCAATTTGTTTTGTTTTCCTTTGATCTATTATGGAAACCTCTTTATGTTGGTACATACATGATTTACAGAAAATTTTTAGTTTTCTGATCTTCATCCCACACCTAATCTTCTAAGGGAATAATTTATAGTGATTTCAAGCAGTTTATTTCCTACACCATATCCAATATCATCACACAAGAAGATGTATTCAGTGAATTGAAGGGTTTTTTTTTTCCTAGATTTTTTTTGCTCTAAAATAGAATTATCAATATTTTTCTCAGGCAGGCCATCTCAGCATGGTTTTCTTTGTTCTTTAATCTACTGTCTTGATTTTAGAATGTAATAAATGAATGTGACAGGAAAGTATATTTTGAAACAACAACAATTACTTTTCTCCAGTATTTAGTTTTCTTTTCTGAACTTCAATAGGTTACTCTGAATTTCCCATTTCAGAGAAATGAAGTGACAACAAAGAGTGGGGGGTAGAAACCAGGTGTAGGCTAGATTTTACTCTTTAGAGGCCTAGATTCTTTCAGAAGAATGAGAACAAAAACTTTTATGAAAGATGGAAAGGTAAATGGTCAATAAGAACAAGGCTTTCCTGGCTGTTCTCCCCCTTCTCCTCAGCCCCTCCACACTCCTGGGGAGAAGGGATGATCCAGAGAAGCAGTGGACTGCGGAGCGAAACAGAGAGGACATGTAGTCACATGGATTTAAAGAGATGGTAGTTTCCTGAACCCCATCCTGACATGAGTAATCACAGTGATCCCTACATCCTCCAAAGCTGAGGGACAAGTGACAGCTCTCAAATTAGAAGAACAATACAATGGAGACCAAACCATGTTGGTCCTAGAAAGAGCCCTAAGGAAAATGGGAATAATGTTAAGAGGCAAATTAAGGTTTCAATACTCCAATGAAATGAGCACTTGAAATAGTAATACATTTTTTTAAAGACAGATAAAATCATGTTTCTTATTCTCTAGGTCTTTGGACTAAGATCTTTCCTATTATATAAATAAACCAATCTGCTTCTTCTAAGTGAACTTGTGTCATTTATTTAAGTTGAATAAGCCTAAGTATTATGCCATTTTGACTATAGCTCAATCCACTCACAGAAGCATAGTTAATTGACTTTAACAATTTATACATAATCAGGAACAGCATCTTTGCAAGAGCATTAAAGTATTAAAAAGTATCTTAGAGTAGGCAGAAAAATAATGGTGAAGAAAATCTGTGGTCTCAAAGCACAATAAAAGAATGTTCATTCTCTTCTACTTAAGAAAGTAAATTTAAATTAAGAAACTTATTTTAAGTGTCAATAAGTGCAAGAGCCTGTTTCTTTAATTTATTCTAGGTTTGATTTTAAATATTAGTAATGACAATGTCTTGCATATTAATTTTCTAAAATGATTTCTTTGCATATTTAACTGCACATAACAATTACTTTCATTATGGGTAAAACCAGACATGAATTTTCTATAAAACTTTGCAAAATTTATTTTTACAAAATCTCACCTAAATATAATGATGATTAATATAATGATAATAATACCCTCCCAGATACCTACCTAGTCAGTTACCAATGTGTACTTAAACTAGCAATTTATTAAATGTATATTCTTTTGTTTGGATTTACTAGTAAATTGAAGAATATGGAATGACTAACTCTGTGGCTTTTATGAGCCAGTTAACCAGCCAGTTCATTTTAAGCCTAAATTCCCATCATGCACCTGGACTGCTCTGCTTCACCTCCTCTGGACAGAGCCCTGAGGACACAAGGCTCATGCTGTGTCTATGTCCTAACAAAGTCCTTTGAGGCTGAACCAAGAATCTCATGTCTTCTCTAGCTATCCATCATTTTTTGGTATGTTAATTGTTAGCCAGCAAATAGCATAAAATCTCAGATGCTTAAAACTTCTTGCCACTGTATACATCATCATTTTGTCTAGTAACAATGCCCTTATTTTCCTCTGAGGAACAGTTTACCCATCATTTCCACTCTATATATTCTTCTTCAGGTGGAAAAATTCCACCCAGTTAGAGAACAGTTAACCTCAGCTGTGGACATTTAGAGCGTTGGAATTTATTTAACATAGAAATTCAGTTAATAAAAGGATTATGACACAACTTGAACTATTGAAAATGAGGTTTAGATCTCTGTTGAAATACTTTTGCAAGTATATGTATTTTTCTATTAGACCTTTATTAATAGTGGTTATTAAAAGGCATCTTAATTTCCTATACTTCTATATCTTTATAAAATGAAAACAATATTAGTTTCCAGTTCATGGAATAATTGTGAAGATGAAATGAATTAATTCGTATAAATTCTTCACAAGAGCGCATGGCACATTGGAAGCACTCAAAGATTGGGTATTACAATTGTAAATGTACCTCTGAGAGTGTAAGCCAAGAGTAGTTGGCAGTGACCATGATACCACACAAATCTTGACAATGAAACCACAGTAGAGTAAAACTGGAGAAGAATCTGTCTTGAGGAAATTATTTGAATCTCAGATTTCATTTCTGCTGGAAGGTCATGGATTCTGAGTTATGTATGCCAATAAATTACACTCACATTTTTTAAAGCAATTTTGGCTTAGATTTTCTGTCACTTGCACATAAGGAGGGTCAATACTAAAGAACAAAATTAAAATTAAAAATCCTTACAATTCAGAATAAACTGAGTAATAGGAGCATTATGAAAAAGTAAGGACACTTATATTTTGGTCTGGTAATAGAGAAACAGAGAGATATATAATTGCTCCCATTTGTGCTTCTGAAGTTCTATCATGTATCACTCACCTTTGATGCATAGCAAACAACTGCAAAATTTAAGTGGCTTAGAAAAACACTTACTTCTTGCTCACATTACAGACTGATGACCAAAGATGAGCTTTGGCTCAGTTTATCTCAAACTGTCTCAGATGGTCTCTATTCCTAAACTCAAGTTGAAGGAGCAGCCCTTATGAGGAACATGCCCTCTTCTGTGGCAAAGGGCAAGAGGTAAATGCAGTGAGTTGAACCATGCAATTCCACTGATATCTTCTGCTCTTTGTGACATATAACACCAAACACATGTATGGCATAAAGCTTAACAGTTCATATCTCATGGGCTAAGGCAAGTCACAAGAATGAGACATCATCGGTGGTAGAGAGGAGCATAACTAGTCACCAAAAGAACAGGCAAGCTATTGGCGATGGTGGCGTTATAACTCTCTAGAGAGGTATAGGGAATGAATGAGCACAATGATATCTGAAATACTAAAGTACTTGCTAAAGAAAAAAAGGATTTGGGGATGTAATGCTTTTTGCTTTCAGTTTCAATTACATTATATAAAAAAAAATTATCATGTCAGACTTCAGCTATCCTATTTAGAAGTAGGTGGATGGAACTGGAAGGTATTATGCTAAGTGAAACTAGTCAGTCAGAAAAGGAGAGATATATGTTTTCATTCATATGTGGATCTTGAGAAACTAAACAGAAGACCATGGGGGAAGGGAAGAGGAAAAAAACCAGATACAAACAGAGAGGGAGGGAGGCAAATCATAAGAAACAATTAAACACAGAGTACAAACTAAGGGTGGATGGGGGGTGGGGGAGAGGGAAAATGGGTGATGGGCATTGAGGAGGGCACTTGTTGGGATGAGCACTGGGTGTTGTATGTAAACCAACTTGACAATAAATTACATTCATAAAAAAAAAGAAGTAGATGGATTTGGTAGGAAGTTCTATCTATTGTCTGCAAATTAAAATGGAAGGAAGAATGGTTTTCTAGATTGAGATTAGTTTGGAGTGCAAACTAGAGACAGATTGGAATTTAGAAGAAAATTTTCCTTTTCTGTGCTTTAAAGCTTCTTTTCTTTTTTTTCAATATATGAAATTTATTGTCAAATTGGTTTCCATACAACACCCCGTGCTCATCCAAAAGGTGCCCTCCTCAATACCCATCACCCACCCTCCCCTCCTTCCCACCCCCCATCAACCCTCAGATTGTTCTCAGTTTTTAAGAGTCTCTTATGCTTTGGCTCTCTCCCACTCTAACCTCTTTTTTTTTTTTTTCCTTCCCCTCCCTCATGGGTTTCTGTTAAGTTTCTCAGACCCACATAAGAGTGAAAACATATGGTATCTGTCTTTCTCTGTATGGCTTATTTCACTTAGCATAACACTCTCCAGTTCCATCCACGTTGCTACAAAGGGCCATATTTCATTCTTTCTCATTGCCACGTAGTACTCCATTGTGTATATAAACCACAATTTCTTTTTCCATTCATCAGTTGATGGACATTTAGGCTCTTTCCATAATTTGGCTATTGTTGAGAGTGCTGCTATAAACATTGGGGTACAAGTGCCCCTATGCATCAGTACTCCTGTATCCCTTGGATAAATTCCTAGCAGTGCTATTGCTGGGTCATAGGGTAAGTCTATTTTTAATTTTTTGAGGAACCTCCACACTGTTTTCCAGAGTGGCTGCACCAATTTGCCTTCCCACCAACAGTGCAAGAGGGTTCCCATTTCTCTACATCCTCTCCAGCATCTATAGTCTCCTGATTTGTTCATTTTGGCCACTCTGACTGGCATGAGGTGATAACTGAGTGTGGTTTTGATTTGTATTTCCCTGATGAGGAGCAACGTTGAGCATCTTTTCATGTGCCTGTTGGCCATCCGGACGTCTTCTTTAGAGAAGTGTCTATTCATGTTTTCTGCCCATTTCTTCACTGGGTTATTTGTTTTTCGGGTGTAGAGTTTGGTGAGCTCTTTATAGATTTTGGATACTAGCCCTTTGTCCGATATGTTATTTGCAAATATCTTTTCCCATTCCGTTGGTTGCCTTTTAGTTTTGTTGTTTGTTTCCTTTGCTGCGCAGAAGCTTTTTATCTTCATAAGGTCCCAGTAGTTCATAAAGCTTCTTTTCTAAATGCACTTCCCATGTTGAAAAAGGAACACTTTTCTCTGTTTTAAAGAGGCAGCTATGAGGCAAGGGCAGGTTGAATTTGCAGCCCTAGTCATTATTATGAGTTGTCCAGAGGTTGAAGCCAGGTGAGACTTAGCAGAATGATTAATCTAAAAGCTAATGGTTGTTGAGTATTTAATATTTGTTAGGCAGTGTAGTGTTCTAAACACTTTATATGCATTAAATAATTTTTTCAGTATTGCAACTTCATAAGACAGGCACATCCTCCTTGTGTGGATAAGGAGGAGCTTGTTTAAGTAACTTGTATGAAAGTATCCATCTGGGAAATGATGGAGCTGAGAATCAAGCCCAGCAGGCTGGCTGCTAATCTAAATTATTAACCAGTGAATACACTACTACGTTGCAAGACAGAGAGTATCAACAACTTGTCACTATGTTTCTGAAATCCTCAAATAGGTTCTGGATTCCAGTATTATATTTGCTTTACAAAAACATTTGAAAAATGAAGAACAAAAGCAAAAACTGAATAACTTCTCCCCGCCCTATACTTCCAACATATGAGTTAAGAAACACCACATCTATGCCCATTACCCACCTCCAGGCTTCATACGACATTCATCAGAGTTCAAGGCAAGTATTTCAGGTGCTCAAGAGAGATAACCCTTTCCAGCTTCCTCACCTTCATGTACAAAAGCCAGAGGACTGTCACTGAGCCATTCTCCTCAGAGCAAACTCTCTCTTCCGCACTACAACTGTGGGAATGAAGAAGGACCCATAGCTCAACCTGCTTCTGGGAAACCCACCTCTAATTCTGAGACTCTTCCTATCGCTACTTGCCTAGGGTCATCAGGATTATTCACAGTTTCTCTCTTTTCTGGTTTTTTGTTTTTTTTTTTTTTTTTTAATCTACAATGAAAGAGCAGTAGCCTTAGCAATCTGTGACCTTCATATTCCTATATAATTTTGTTTTTCCTCTGGGCTGGATCAATACCTTAAAAGTTTTGATCCAATGGGAGCTCTGGAACTCACAGTTTTTTAATAAAATCTTCTTTTCTCTCTCCCATTTGAATCTTCCATTTATAAACTTCTCTGTGAAATTAAAATCCTAGAATAATAGTTGATCTCAATTTCTCTTCTACCATTTTCTCTTGAACTCACTCTGTAGAGATCTCTTCCTTCCTACCCCACATACACCCTAGGGAAATTATTCTGCCTAAGATTAACGTATCCTCCACAATGCTTATATGGTCAATTCTTAGTCTTCCTCTTACTTGACTTATCAGTAATTTTTGACACTACTTATCTTTGAAATCCTTTCTTCATTTGGATTATAGGAAACATACTCTCTTGTTATTCCTTTTTTACAAACTATCCCTTCTATTATGTTCCTGTTTTATTCCCACAATAATAGTCTTTGGATCAGATACAGTTATATGGCTTTAAACACTATCATTATACTAACAATTCTAAACTTTGTATCTCTAGAACAGACATCTCCCCTAAACTATAGACTTGTTATTACAGATTCTTAGGCAAATTTCATTTCAATTTCCAAAAGATATCCAGTATCTGTTACATTCAAGGGATGTTCTCCTAAAATTTGCTTGTGGACAGTCTTTCCCATCTTAGTTCATGAGAATTCCAACTCACTCAAAATACTAATCCAAATGCTAACAAAAAGCAAACCCCAAATTGACAAAAAGATGGTATCAAAATATTAATATCAGACACAATGTATCATATGATAAAAATGTTTTATGAGATCTGAACAGTCATTACTTAAGCATAAAAGGTAAAAAAAGTCACTAAGAAGATAACACCATGAATGTTTATACATTTCAGTTAGCTCTACACTGACATATTAAGCAGAAAACGAGAAAAGAGAGAAAGAAAGAGAGAGAAAGGGAGAGAAAAGCAGAGAAGAAGGGAGAGAAGGGGTGAGGGAGGGAGAGTGGAAAGAGAGTAAAGAGGATTTAAACAACATAATATAAGCTTAATTTTGTAGTCTTATATAAACATACCTTTATAGATTTATAAAATACAAAAGGAATATGCAAAATAATAATCTATGATCATATCTCTCTAAACAAAATAATAGCAAGAAATACCATAAAGCTTTAAAGAAATCTGTATTTTTTCAAGAATTAGAAAATATGGTTCTAACTAACACCTGGTCAAAGAAATAATCACATTGCCTCTTATAAAATATTCAAAACTGAACAGCACATAAAATACTACAATCCCTAACTACATTTCACAGTTAATGCACTAAGTGGAAGGAAACTTATAACTTCAATATATAAGTTGGAGTCAGACATTTTCTGAATTACAAAGAAGACAATGTAGTTTAAAAACTTAGAAAGTGCTAAACCAAATAATACAGCGTGAATGGGACAACAAAGAGAAGAGCAAAAAGTAATAGCAACTATAAAGAAAAAGTTTTAAGCAGGTTTTTGAAAAAAAACAATACCAGGTGGAAACCTCAGTTGAGAGAGTTCAGCATAAAATTGAAAACATACTTAATAATGTCAGGAATAAAAAAAAAGGAGACAAATTGTAAATGAGAAAGAGATTAAAGCAGTATATTTACTTTGTCCCAGCATTCCAAAATATAAATTTTTAATTTTATGGAAAACACTAATTACCAAATTGACTACATTTTTAAAAATGTTGAAAAAATGAAGGAATATTAAACATAAAAACCCTAATTTTCCCACAGTAAAGACACAATAAGTGTACTACCCCAAAATGATTTAAGCATTGAGTTTTAGCAACTCTTAATGAAGCATGTAAAGTCTTATACAGTCTTTCTTATCAAATGGAAGAGGGTAATCTACTGTAGCATTCACTTCAGTAACACATAAGGACTCAAAAAACATAATTTAAACCTATTTTGTTGAAATGAAAATATAAATATCTTAAATATCCCCTAATGAATCCAGATGCTGAAGTTATTTATGTATATTATATACAAATTCTATATGTGTGCATGTATGTGTGTGTGTGCTTGTGCCACATTATCTCTCTATCCTTAGGATTACCCCAAAAAAGCCATGAAATTTTATCATCAGAACACTGATTAACATAATTCACTGCATAAGTTACAGGAGAAAATAATTATGATCTCAACAGATACAAAAATGAATGTGATATTATTCTAATCTATAATAATTTAGGTAACTTTCATTAGAGTAAAGAATTTTTGTAATGAATATGTAATAAATCCTAGAAAAAATCCTAGAATAATGTTAGGAGGATACCCTTTAAAAGGATGTACCCTTTATAAGGCTACTATGTGGTAGTATATGCAAAAGTATAACATGGTCCATAGGCAGTGGAAAAGAAAAGTAATAAAAGGTAAAATGATTAAAAGGAATGAAATAAAATCACTCTTGGCAAATGTTAAAGTGCACATGGATAACTCTTGGAGCCTCTACAGAAAACATGTAAAGTAGGATATGAACATTATGAGCCCAATATTTAAAGTTAAAAAAATAAAAAAACATGCTGCATTCATTTTGTGGAGGCACTCTGTGCTGTGCTTTCTGTTGTGGCTTGGCACCACCATCACCCTACTGAACCCTGGGAACTACACTTCCCAGAATAACCTTCCCCTTGTGTGTCAAGTTAAACTGCACCAATGAGAGGTGTCCACAGATTCAGAAGCTGGAAATGAAGAGGCAACTGGCAGTTTTAGATTGCCAAGAGGTCAATTGTTGACGACTACCACAGGACCAGCAAGCAGCTCAGGCTTCCCCTTCTAGGTCTCCCACGACTGGCAACTCTCCCCCTCCATGTTTATTCCAGGGCTTCAGTTTAACTCTGATAATGATTTTTTAATTTATTTTTTTTATTATTTGTTAAAGTTTATTTATTATTTTGAGACTGAGATAGAGTGTGCATGCTGGTATAAGCAGGGGAGGAGCAGAGAAAGAGCCAGAGAGAGAATCCCAAGCAGGCTCCTTTGTGCTATCAGTGCAGAGCCTGATGCAGGGCTCAATCTCATGAACCATGGGATCATGACCTGAGCCGAAATCAAGAGTTGAACACTTAACTGGCTAAGCCACCCAGGCACCCCAATAATGACTGTTTTTTAAAGGCTACATTTTTAGAGCAGTTTTAGGTGGACAGCGAAATTGAGAGGGATGAACGTAGAATGGCTTTTTCACAGATTCTCTGACTTTAGCTCTTCCCACCCTGCTGCCCTGTTTTCTACATTAAACCCCATCACATTTCACCTATTAGCGATTCTATTTTTTCTGATTGATACACATACCTACATAATGACATTATAAATAAATGGTCTGGAAAGATAAATACTATCATCAAGATACTGGTTATTTCAAGGCAAAGGGGAAGAGAATGGAATTAGCAAGGGATATAGTGGCAAATTCCAACTGTATCACTTTTATTAGGAAATAATCTGAGGAAGGTATAGTCAATGAACTAACACTTGTTCAAGCTGGATTATATTAGGCAAATCAATGTGTGTTAAAAACATTAAAAGTTTTATGCATTATTCCAGATTTTTAACATATTTCCCTAAATAAAAAAATGTAAACTGGTTTTTTACCTGAGATGCTTTCCAATATTTCTTTTCAAGTCATCAGATTTCTTGTTTAACATACTCAATTATGGCCAGAAAAGTATAATTATATTTATGAATATGACTGATATAAAACACTAAAATTATCATCATCTGGGCTGACATTAGGTGTCTAGACACTTTGCCGTTAAAATGATATATTATTAGTTTCAGAGGATTCCATGAATGAACTTGATTTCCATTTCAAATTCAAATTTTAAACAACCATAACATCTTACAGCAATGTTTGCTATATCATCTCTTTGAAGTGTTATTTTAAAACTATCTTTGAGGAAACTTGAAATTGGAGTCTTAGTTCTGAGAGAAATTGAGTGCATCCTCAATCCCTCTCCCAAATGGGTATCACTAGGTTCCCTCACCATGCTCACTTTACAGTGCAGGCGAAATGAGAAACCTGTTTGAATGCTGAGCTGGCCTAATTATGCTACAGCTGTCTAATAAACTCTTCACAAAAGAAGGGACGTGAACGTTAGTTTAACAAAGTTCATTTAGGGGCAGCTGGCTGGCTCACTGGGTACAGTAAGCAACTCTTGATCTTGGGGTTGTGAGTTTAAGCCCCATGATGGGCATGTACCTTATACTTCATACCTTCATTTAGAGTTTTCAAAAAAGGATAAAACATTTTTTTTTAATTTTTTTTTCAACGTTTATTTATTTTTTGGGGGACAGAGAGAAACAGAGCATGAACGGGGGAGGGGCAGAGAGAGAGGGAGACAAAGAATCGGAAACAGGCTCCAGGCTCTGAGCCATCAGCCCAGAGCCCGACCCGGGGCTCGAACTCACGGACCGTGAGATCGTGACCTGGCTGAAGTCGGACGCTTAACTGACTGCGCCACCCAGGCGCCCCAAGGATAAAACATTTTTATGAGTCTTATCACTATTATGGTTTTTTTGAGACTAGAAGTATTAATACAGAGTGAGGGCATCAAAAAAAAATTGAAACCTATGCATACTATGGTAGTCTTGCTCTGAACCCTGGTAATACCCCTACCCACCCACTGCCATTTCCTCTGTTGCTAATAATTGGCCTCTGTATCTTAGGTATGTCCCCTGTGGGGAAATAGGTTGAAGAATTCCTTATACTTACATAAATGGGTTAAAAAAAAAGCTTAGGGCAGATCACTGCTATAGGGCGGGGAAAGCACCCGAGGTTAGTTAGCGAGATACTATAATGGCATCACGAGTAACTTTTTATATCATCTGCAGGAAACTACTTTCCATCTGGCGCCAATATACTTTGATCACAACTTGAAACTCCACTTGCCCCCCACCCAACTCCCCGACCCTTTGCTTCTTACACAAGTTAATGATTACTATCTGATAGTTTTCTGCACGTTCACCATGTGTGTAAGATCGTGAGAGCTCAATATGAAGACGAAACTCCTGTTTGGGGCTCTTGTCTCCTCCCAGACATTAGTCTCTCTCGTTTTCACTTCTGCACCCGCTCTCTTGCTGGATAAAAGAGAACTCCAGACTTACAGTCTGCAACAGTCCCCCAAAGAACCCTATGTATTATTTTGTTACCTAAAGTTGTAAATAAGCTTTATCTCATTTTTAAATGCTTCCAGATGAAAGACTTGAAAGACCATGAGAGCAGTTCAAGAGTCTCAGTCATTAGCCACATATTAACCCCATCCTGTGAACCACATGTAAAGCTGTGTACACAATCATATTTCATGTGAGCATGGCAGGATAACTCAAAGCTATTCTTAGATTTACTTTCATACCTACCTTGAAGAACTGCAAATAGAACTTGCTTTCTCTGGTGTTTTGAGATTAGGACACAAATTATCTTCCTCTCTCCAGAAATTCTGCTGCTGCTGCTGCTGCTTCTTTTTCTTCTTCTTCTTTTTCTCCTCCTCCTCCTCCTCCTCCTCCTCCTCCTTCTTCTTCTTTTGACAATTGTCAAAATGGGAGAATGGGATCTACCTTTTTGTCCCTAAGAGAATCTGAGAATTGCATTCTGACCCCTTCAATCCCTTACCCTCTTCCCCCACTCAAGGTATTAAGAGTCAGTGAACTGGCCTCAGACTACTAATGTTTTCCTGAGTCATTCAAAACTTCAAACAACTTGGATGATACTCCATATGCAGCTACCTTATGGAAAGTCTCACTTCATGGCCTGACTATTGGAGGTGATAGAGCCATTCAAAGGAAAATCTTATGGTTGAAGAGAAGAAAAACTAAGAATTTTGCTTCTTTAGGACATGAATAGGATTAAAAAGAATCTTGAAAAGAGCTGAAAGTGATTATGTAGAAATACTACTCTGAAGTGAGGAAAAAAAAAAAGAATTGAGCATCTAGTAAATAAGATCTGGTCTCTGAGTAGAAGTGACCACAGGGAGTTGGAATATGCTGAGAATGTCCTAAGTGTTCCTGTATCATAGTGCAAAGCACATAGTATTAGACATTTTATGGATTTAGTCATTTATAAAAAATTATCTTATGTCTATGGTGCTCCTATCACTGTGTTGGAGTAGGAGCCCATTGAAAAAGCTTTGAAACAGTATATATACACAGCAAAAAATAAGTAAATATGCCTCCAACACAATACGACAGTGTGTAAATGGATTGTGCATAAAGAGAAATTAGCAAAGTTCCATTTAATCTTAGAATTATAATGAAAACCTCAGTGTATGGCTTCTTCAGTTTATGATTTAATTTGAATATCATATGGAAGAAGCTACTGAATACATTTGCTAGGTTGATTTCACTTGTCATCCTGGTAACTTTTAGACTGACGGATGTGTAGGATGTCTGGACAATCAGGAACAGGGGGAACTAGTAACAAAGCAGGTGTCAACTGCTCAGAATAAAATAAAAAAAAGCCAAATTCTCTACTTTATAACTTGTTAATAGTGTTTGCTTGTTTTTTTAAACTGTAGCACTAACTCTTCATTCTATGGAGATAAAAGATTCTCACAGTGTCTGACTTAACAATTTGCAAGACTTTTTATTCTTGGACTTATTCATTAGCATATTGTGTGAAACAATTTGTGACAATTAACTTCTGTAATAAATGTCTCCAGTAGGAATAATCATTCCTTTCTTCCTACTCATTCACTAAATGGGTGACTGCTGTAGGTCAGAAAGAAACATTATCTCCTATTTTGTAAGAAATCTACAATTTCTTTCCCTTACGAGTCACTTACTGCTACTCTTATATTCTTACAAGGAATATTACAACTCTTGCTGGTTCTGCACTAAGACTGTTGCAGCTACTATTACTACTATTGTTGTTACTTTATTTCCTGAGTGAAGAGATGGGATTGCTCAAACAGATGATTATTTGTTGTGCCTTTGGTTTTATTTATTTTATGTTTTTTAGAAATTGTATTTTCTGCCAACCTTACTTCTGTTTTGTTTGCCTTTGTGGAGGAGCAGGTTAAGACCACTCAGTGGTTGTCTCTCTCCATTCAGTGTCCTGAGCAGTGGGATCCGCAGGCCAGTCCTCAGGGGGCAGGCTGAGGGTCCCAGGCTTCAGGAGGGAACTGATGCATAGGCACAGAGTGCACCTGCACACCTTCACACCAGTCTCTGATTTTAGGTTAAGTAGCAGTGAACTCAGGAGCTGGAGCAGTCCATTCAACCCTGAAATCCCTCTTTTTCAGCATCAGCCTGGTCTTCCTTTTCAAACGCTTCAAGATTTCTGTAGAAGTAGAAATCAGGCCTCCCCTCCCATGGGTTCCCGGGAAATGTTGCCACGCATGTGCCAAACTTCCCGAGCCAGCATCCACTGCATCAGACCCATTGAGTAAGCTCTCTTGTTGTTGCAAGTGATGTCAGTGTCCACACGGTGCAGAAGAGTCTGTTACACAGAGTGACAGTAGGTAGGTTAACATAAGATGTCTCTATGAGATGCTGGTGGTCAGCCCTGGGATCAGTAACCACCAGAAGTCTGGGCTCCTGCCTGGATCTGGTTAGTGAAGGTTCCAGGAGTGAAGCCACCAGCAACATGAGTGGCTCCAGTGGCAGTGGCAAACTTTGGCATAGCTCAGTAGCCAGTGTTCCTGGATGATATGACACTGACATCCAGGTTTTCAGTGGCAACAATAGCACAAGCTTCCAGCAGAAGCTTCTCCCAGGTTCTCTTCAGAAGGATAGAGCTGCCATCACTTTTCCTTTTGTAGCTGTACTGTTTCCATTTGGAAGTCAAAGTTGGTGCCACCTAAGTAGGTTCCTGCTGCAAGGAATTTGAGGACAGACTCCTCCTTCATTTGCAAGAGATTGAGGGCTCCAGACATTATGAGAGTTTACCTTTAAGTTATAGTGGGCAGGTAGAACAACACAGTATGCAGAAAGGCTACTTTAGTTTGTTTTAAAAGCAACAATATAAATGTTTCTACTAATGTGTACTGTCAAGTTCCTTCTTCTCTTTCAGACTCACCAATGGTCGGGACGCATGAACTATGAGACTTTGTTAGACTGCTTCAGAAAATAAGTCAGAAAAAGAAGGGTCTCAGGCTTCTTGTCAGAAACAAATCATTATAGAATATGGAGAGATGATTTGGTCTCTCAGGGCTAACTATCAGAAAGGCATCACAGCTCTTCTAACGTACTTTCCTCCTTGCGAAACCTCCCACCATCTCCTTTCTGTGTGTGTGTGTGTGTGTGTGTGTGTGTGTGTGTGTGTGTGTGTCTTTCTACATACACATTATAAATAATATGGTATATATGTTTAAATTACATATATAATATTTGCAGAAACCAATACACAATGTATGTAATCTCACTGAGTTTTACTTTGTAAACTGATTGACTAACACCTTGACATTCAAAAAGTATTTTTTGTATTAGTTCAGAGCTACATACTCTGGGGCCTAAATAGATAATTAGTACTTATCCCCTAGTATCAGCCTTAATATACTTAAAACACTTCCAATTTGGGGGTTTTTTGAAATATGTAAGGCACTAATATACTTATAAATCTTCTGTATTTTCCCTCATTTGTAATCTCTTTGTATATGTCACATCCTGTTACTTGGGCTTCCAACTAACATTTTTGTTTTCTTAGGTCTAAGATAAGTTGTGAAAATCCCAGAGTAGGTACCAGGGAATTGTAAACATAACAGGCTTTTTTAGACAAAGGAAATAAAATGGCTGACAAAGTTTAAAGCTGGGGGTAAGGCTCAGAGTCACTGATGGGGTAAAAGAGTCTGTGAGGTTAACTTGAGCTTATTCTGAAGGATGGACGACTGTGCATGCCTGGCTGTGAACTTTGAGTTTTAACCTGCAAAAATGAGCAGCCATACAATGATTTTAAGTTTCTGAGTAGGATGACTATGATATCTGAGTTATAGGAAGATAATTCTGAATGCCAAATAGACTACAGAAGTGTTGTCAAAATAACTTGAAAGAGAAAAATGGCAGCTTGAAATAAATGGTTTGATATGGATGTTAGACAAAGAATGATTAAAATTTTCGTGTACTCATTGTCTTACTCTAGGTTCCACAGAACACAGAGCCTGAGGTAAAAGCTATGTGCTACTACTTTATGAGGTAGTACAATACTAGGGTGCTGGGTTGAGGGAAAAGGAGAACAAGGTAGGAAGGAAGAAGAGCCAGTAAGAGAGTAAAAGGTTGTATGATGGTGATGACAGAGAGACTAGGTGAAGGAAAAAGAAATTCATATGCAGATCAAGTATGGATTCCAGTGAGTATGCACTGCTGCCCCTTCTGGGGGGAGGGTGGGAAGGTGTTTGAAATAGGTGACATGACACTAAGTACATAACCAGTCCTTTTGAAGGATGATGATATTCTAAGATTTGTCACTGGTGTCGATTACTGGCAGGTTAATTGTATGGCAGTAGCAGTTACAGTTAGCTAGTTCAGTTAGCTAGTTAGCTTGCACCTACAAGTGCAAGTGCACTTATTATGGCACCCATGCACTGATTCCATTTTTCACATGACTGTGGTGTCTGTGGACCATTGCCCAAACTTGGGTGGGATAAGAAGAAGGCTTATTGAAAGTCACGGTGTCAGTCACTTTTATATACATTACATAAAAAATAAAGATCCACATGCCTTTGCTCACTGCTATGGGTCTATATATATGTCTTTCCCCAGAACTCTGACTTTTTACCTTCTAAGTTTTTTTTCCCCCTTCCCAAATCAAGACCTTTACCTCTGTCCTGAAGGTCATGTATACTCATTCTTCCACTTCTTATCCCTAGAAAGTGATGACTAAGTGACCGCACACAGTTCTGCTTACTGAAACGATGTCCTTTGTAACTGCACTTTAGTATTTCCCCTTTGTAAGGCTATAATGAGGCATCAGTTCCTTCTCATCTAACATAAACATATTGCAATAATCCATCTGTGAGTGGGTTGAAATTCATCCTACTTTATCAGTTATAGACAACATCCATGAATTCCTAAGTATAAGCTGAAAGTCATTTGTATAAAGAGATAAGTGACATAGGCATCAGAATTACATGTTCATGTAATTTAAATATGCACTTAATCTGCTTGGTACAAACCTTGACTGTGATGTTCCAATTTCACTTCCTATTCTGCTTGACAATATGCCAAGATGATATGGTAAAACATCCCTCAAAATGGACAGTTCCAATAATACAGCCACTTGGTGTTCCTAGCAAAGAACATTTCTTACTAGGACCATAGCACCCCCTCAATTCATTCCTTAAGCGATTGATGAGGGTATTATCTACTCTATTCTGAAAATTATAGACTTGTAGTGGGTTCTTAGCTCATAAGTGTTAAATCTATTTTACCTTCCCATATTCTCAGAGTCTTCTGATTTCATCCTCACCACTACGTAAAGGAAGTAACAACATTTATTCCTAATTTAAGATAATTGAGTGGAGGATTCTAACAGTCAATTTAATAGGTTATTAGGATATTTTAGGAGTCCTTATAATGGATATAAATTCCCCAAGGTGAGTAAATTGTCTCCTATTAAAACATATTTCCCAACCCTTGGATGTCTCCTATTAAAATATAGTTCCTGGGGTGCCTGGGTGGTTCAGCTGGTTAAGTGTGGAACTTTTGATCTTGGCTCAGGTCGTGATCTCACAGTTCCTAGGTTCAAGCCTCATGTTAGGCTCCATGATGAGTGTGGAGCCTGCTTGGAATTCTCTTTCCCTCTCTCTCTGCCCCTCTCCTGCTCGTGCTCTTTCTCTCTCTCTCAAAAATAAATATAAATAAACTAAAACAAAAACAAAAACAAAAAAAAAACCCACCATATTTCCCAACCCTCAAGATCTATGTTGACAGGTCATGGCCAGCAGACATTAGCTGGGTTCTATACTTCCTTTAATGTAGAAGCTATTTCCTTTTAGAACAGAGATTTTACTTTCTTTTTGGTTTGTGCTTAATCCTGAACTTGTAATTGTCTTAGAAGCAATGAGGGAAGTAAGGAAGGTTCTTTTATGGAAACAAGCTCCATCTCTGTGTCTGATTCAAGTGGGTCATTTCAATTTCACCACTCAAGGAAGGGACTGCCTTTCTCTAACAAGGGGGAAGGAGGCAGGCAGCTTCTGCTGAAATAATGAATTCAGTGGAATTTAGGAATTCAAATTTAGCAGACTTGTCGATCCATATTCCCCATCACAGATTTCAGAGTTCTACCCTTGTCCTATGAGAGTCCTGACATCGACAAATGAGATTTGTTAATTATATCATATAATCTAACTCCCTTACAATTAGGTTCTACCTTGAGATTGCAGTTCCTGAAGAATTTTATAGAAGTTACTAATAGTATGCCATGAGATATCACTTGATGCCCAGGTATTAGAGGAATTAGCTGTTGAGCAACCTGTCATTGTCCCATACAGCCCTAAGATGACAAACACCACACATTAATGCCTTTGTTTCCACCTGTACCTCATCAAATCATCACTGTCTTGATTAGTAGCTCCTGGCTTCTGTTGAGATGGCCAATTAATACCCTTATCAAATTTGGCCACATCTTTCATGTTCTCTCCTAAACAAGATTTTTTTACTCCTTTCAATATGGATAGGCTAAGAACTTCTGAAATTTTTAAGTTCTGCTTTTTTATTAAGAATTCCATCCTAAAATCATTTTTCTTGTCACATTCTACTATAAGCATTCAAGAGAAACCAGCTGCTCCTTCAACACTTTGCTTAGATATTGCCTTCACCAAATATCTAATTTCATCACTCTCAAGGTCAACCTTCCACAAGACACTAGGACAGGAACACAATTCAGCAAAACTCTGCCATTTTATAACAGAATCACCTTCTCTCCAATTTCCAATAACATGTTACTCATTTCTGTCTGTAACCTCATCAGAATGGCCTATACCATCCATATTTCTACCAACATTCTGTTCACAACCACTTAGGTATATACTCTAAGATGATTGAGGATTTCTCCATAGCTCTCCTTTTTTCCTTTGCATTCTCACCAGAATTGCTTTTAATGGTCCTTTCACAGAAATCTTGTCTTACTCTAGCATGTAACTCCAAAGTCTTCTAGCCTTTACCTATTTACTAAGTTCTAAAACCACTTGCACTTTTTTAGCTATATGTTGCAGCAGCACTCTGCTTCTCAAGACTAATGTATATACTTGTTAGGGTTTTCCAGAGAAACAGAATCATTAGGATATATAAAGAGATACAAGAGAAAATGTATTACAGGAATTGACACATGAAATTATGGAGGCCTCGATATGCCACAACATGTCATCTATGAGCTAGAGAACAAGAAAAACCTTTGGTATAATTCAGTTCAAGCCTGAAGGTATAAGAACCAGAAACTCCAATGTCTAAGGGTAGGAGAAGGATGATGTCCCAGCACAAGGCAAGAAAAAGAGAATTTGCCCTTCCTTCACATTTTTATTCAATTCAGGCACTCAGCAGATTGGATGATGCCTACTACATTGGTGGAGTGATTTTCATTACTCAGTCTACTGATTCAAATGCTAATCTCTTTCAGAAACACCCTCACAAACACATCCAGATAATGTTTTACCAGCTCTCTCGGCACCCTTTGGCCGAGTCACATAGAATTAAAGAACAGAACTGAATGCCTTCTACTACCATCAGTTTACTTTGCTCTGTTCACAACTATTTTCAACATTATCAGGTGCAAGCATAGGCACTGTTTCCCCTTTCCTCATTCAATTCCTACCATTGGTTTTGGCTTCAGCTCTTTTTTTCCATCTCACTTTTTTTCTTCACGCTTTGCCTGATAATGAGAATTAAACCGGAGAGTAAGTGATTTGTCTATTCCTGTATAGAAAATGTCTGAACTAGGAGTAGATCTCAAGCCACCTGAGTCTCTCCCCACTCACAGTGTGGTAATATTACCAAGATTATTGGAAAGGTCATATTATTGCATAGGTCATGCTGACAAGTACGAATATCTGTTTCAACACAGATACAATGCCTATAGCATTAGTAACTTAAGTAAAAATGGGCTTTTTCCCCTTCATTATCTAGAATCTAGATATAATATGCATAGAGTATACACATACATTTAAATTATATTATTATTATTATTATTATTATTATTATAAAGAATCAGGAAAAATACCTATTTTTCTGATTTTCCTTCTTCTAACATAATAGAATACACATGTGCACAGTAGGCAACCAGATGTTCCAAATAAATTTTGCCTTGTTTTTGATTATATAGACATACATATGCCTGTGTGTGTTTATTATAAATACATTACTTGTTACTGAATTATTTAGTATTATGTACTGCTATTGTCAAGTCTTTAAATAATCCTCATTTTCCCTTTTTTTCTTTGACTCATGGCTAAATTTAGAACCATAGCATTTGCTTATTGTTGAAGTACTGATTGAAACAGAAGGTAACTGTATTCCCAAATATGTATGTATGTATGCATACATACATATATATATGAGAAAGACTGAAATAGCACTGAGGAAAAATTATGGCAGTATAGATTGTGTAGTGAGATCATCAGGAATCTTTACATGTTTCACAAGGACTATATTCTTTGGTATCATGATTTAAAGTATACACAGAAAATAAGAGAAATTGAAATTTGTCCTGAGTAAAGGACCATCTTAGCTCCTTGATCCATATAAGTTTGATGAACTCTGCATTCCTAGGGAAGAGCAACAGTCATGCTGAGGGCAGAGAGATATCTATAAATGAGACCCTGATATGCCTTATGTGATTCTAATACACTCATCTCCTTCAGTGCTTTTACACATATCCATCCAGGGGAATTAAGCAAGAAATATTTCTCTGGAAATTTGTTTTAAATCATTTTCCAAAATAAAAATAATTTAAAATTTCAGGTACTTAAAAATTTAAGCAGAATTTGTGCAGAAATCTACATTTTTGTCTACAGTATTCAATTAGAATACAAACTAAATGAAAATGTTTACAGTTGTTTTACTAACTGTATCAAATACTAAAGCCTATACTGCACATATATATCTATGCATGCTTCCATCTGTGCTCCCAGGTACTTCATTTCATAAATCAACCTTCCTTACCTTTTCTAACAGTCTGAAACTGTTATGTAGAATGGAATGAGTTATAATATCATACTTTCTAGTATTCATAACTTAATTTAAAAAAGTCATTTAGCAGAAAAAAATATGAATTAAATATTTCTAATATTAAAGATAATGCTAAATTTATCATGAATTACGTCTAAATAAATGTTATATTTAAAGAAAGAATATGATTTCTTTTAAAAAAATTGTTTAGGTTTATTTATTTGGAGACAGAGAGTGTGCACAAGTGGGGTATGGACAGAGAGAGAAGACAGAGAAAATCCCAAGCAGGTTCCATCCACACTGTCAGTGCAGAGCCCAATGTGGGGGCTCAAACTCATGAACCGTGAGATTGTGATCTGAGCCAAAACAGAGTAGGACGCTTAACTGACTGAGCCACTCAGACACCCTGTAAAGACAGAAGATGGTTTCTGAACATCCTATATAGTTGTTCTTAAATCTTAAACATCCCATAACTTAACTCTTGGCCTTTCAAAAGACCCAGGTAATCTTCCTTACCTTAGTATTTTTGCTTGTACATTTATTTTTGGTGCTCATTTGAACTCCTTCATACCTGTAATTGATTCTAGAGGGCTTGGGGGAGAATTACACTTAAAATAATATTGCTTAGGGAAAAATCACAACTTTATAAAACTGATTCCAATAATTTCCTTCTCTTTCTTTTATGGAGAAATCCAGAAAGAAGTTCCCACAAAGCTGCAAATTTGATGAGTTGTTAAACTGATGACTCATCAAATTAATAAAGTCAGAAAACTTCTGGGTGATAATTGAAGTACAGAGAACAAAGACTCTATATGCAACATCCCTATAGCTGTATCTGATTTTTTGCTCTGGATCCAATCAGGAAAATACGGTACTCTTGGGAAATCTACTTTATCTACAGACTTGTAAAATTCCATTGGGTAAATTTTTATTCCAAAGAAACTAAGACAGTGTATACATTGGCTAAGGCAAGAGCACTGCTTGGGGAATTTAACTATTTTGCTCAGACTATCACTGGCCATCTGTTATTGAAGAGAGGTCTTTAGAACTTGAATTATCTAGGCAGGCTAACACTGTTGATAGAATAACTTGGCTAAATACTATGTTTTCCATGTCAATTGTCAATTTGTTAGACATACTGTATCAGGAATGAAAAACAGGTTTTGTTTTGTTTTGTTTTTTTTTAATTTCTTGGTATTGATACTGCATGTTTGTAAACTTATTCAGTCACAGCAGAAAATCCTTGTTTCAAATGTGTGTGTGTGAAGATCTTGCTGTGATGGCTGAAGTTCATTTTTTTTAATAAAGCATGATTTATTTGTTCAAAAAAAATTTTTAATCACTCAGAGTTTATGGCTTCATTTGGCCCAATAATACACCTCTGAGGACCCCACATGATCTTTCCAAAAATTACCAGACATGTAAATTTGAAGTGTTACAGGCCCTTCCATGACCCCTTAGGTCCTGCCAGTGGGTCTAAAGAGAAAAATGAGGGGTGCCTGGGTGGCGCAGTCGGTTAAGCGACCGACTTCAGCCAGGTCACAATCTCGCGGTCCGTGAGTTCGAGCCCCGCGTCAGATTCTGGGCTGATGGCTCAGAGCCTGGAGCCTGTTTCCGATTCTGTGTCTCCCTCTCTCTCTGCCCCTCCCCCGTTCATGCTCTGTCTCTCTCTGTCCCAAAAATAAATAAACGTTTAAAAAAAAAAAAAAAGAGAGAGAGAAATGAGAGCGTTTCTACGTGGATCTTCCCACAGTGGCTCTGTTTCTCTGGGCTGCAGTGCTGATGCAAATGACTGGGGCATTTCAGCACAGGAGCCTCTGCACAATGCCATCACATGATTGCACAGCACGAGTTTTCTTTCTGGGCCATTTTATAGAAGGCTTCAGGCTGTTCCCAGCACTTGGGATTTGGACACCAGGTCACCCAGCTTCTCCCCTTGCTCTAACAGAGACTCCATCGTGTTGTGCAGCCTGATTTTGGTCTCATCCAGCTCCATCCTGTACCTTAGTCATGGGGTTAGTTTCTCAGCAGTTCTTGTATCTACTGGGGCTGCCATGTAAGGGCTGCTTAGTGGATGGTAGCAAGAGATCCGACTGGCCACTCTAGACTGTCAACCTGCTTGGAGAATTCTTCTAGTACCTTCTCTAGAAAGGTAAGAGCCATGCAGGGCGGCAATTCACTATCTGCAATGACCACTCCTGCAAGACTGTGGTTTCACACGTAGACGTGGCACAGATATTCTTGTTCTTGGACAGAAGCTCTGCTGCCTTATGCTGAGTGTTCCACAGCCCGTTGATCTGTGAGGGTCATGACTTTCTGATCACTGGACCTCTGGAAGAAGCTGAAGGAGCACACGTCGTATGTGGCTTTGAGCAGCACCACCTTGGGCTTGCCTTTGTACAGGACACTAAGGCTGTACAGCTTCATGGTGCAGTGTCCCCCACCCCTGCCCCAGAGCCATGGGACCAGCACCTCTGGGGACTGCCTCAGGCTGCTGATGAGTCTGACCTACTGAAAACACCACCTGAAAAATGATTTATCAAGTAATTTAAGAAAATAAACATTTGGCACAGTTTGCTCTGAACTTTAAAATGCCTCAATATTAAGCATTTTGGAGTAGATATACTTTTTTATTGTCTAGTTTGTTCTGTGAAGATCTGAAACTTCTAGCTCTTTTCCGTGTGATGAAAAGCATTTAAAAAAATTTCCCACAATAAAGTAATGTTAATGGTGAATGTTAGATTAGGTTAGGTAAACAACTTTTCTTTGTGAAAATCAAAAGAAGAAGTAACAGATTATCAAAGATAAAATTTAAAATTATTGTATTATCTTCATCAACAAATCCTTGATAAAGAGTTAATTATAATGATATAAAACACTTGTTTTTAACACTTAACATGGACCAAGAAAGGAATTTGAATGTCGCATCTACATAAAGTCATTTTATCCTTGTAAAAACTATATTATTATAAATAAGTCAGGAAAAAAAGATTATTTTAATGATTTTCCTACTTCTAATAGGACAGAGTGAGCATACATGGGGACAGCAGGCAACCAGATACTCCATAGAAATGGGCATTTTGCCTCATTTTTCTGATTATATGCCAACATCTATCAGAGTGCTCAGGATAATAGTATTTGTGAGAAAATTAATCTGAATAAATGAATGAAAAGAACAAAAATAGAAGCATTTTAAATATTACATTGTGACTATGCTTGAAAATACTGCTCATGTCATTTTATTTGCTGAAATGATTCTGTATAACTGCAAAGCCGCCATTGCCCACATACCTCAGGATTTTCCATATTCAGGGACTGTCCTCCCACAGTTAGCAAGAGGCAGCAGTAAAGGAAATAAATAGGAATATGAGGGTGGATGATGACATTCCATGACAAATGAGTCTGATGGTCTCATTTGTTATCATATCCAGTCATTGAAAATGTGCCAATTCTTGCTCCTCAATGAAATTTTCTTTTCTTCCTAAATTCTGGTAATGGGTTTTATGCAGAATTCTATAAAATGATTCACCTAAATAGGAAAGTTTACAGCAATTTGAGTCAACATGCCAATGGAAGAAACGACACAGGTGCTTTGATCTTTTTCTTCCTTAAAAAATATCTAAAGATTTTAATGTCATTTACAAAGTTTTAAAGGGCATTTTTTAATGTGAAAATGCACTTTCAGTATTAAGACTTCATATTTGTATGTAAATTTAAGCTCAGAGATAAATTTACAAAACTTGAATTGTTATTTGATCAAAAGGGTTTTGAAAATTAAGCTGATCTAGTTCCAATATCCCTCTTCCTTTTTTTTTTTTTAAATACGGAATGCTTCACAAATTTGGTGTCATCCTTGCACAGAACTCATGCTAATCTTCTCTGCATTTCAATTTTAGTATATGTGCTGCCAAAGCATGCACTCTATCTTCCTTTTGTGACAATACGTTCTTTTGTTTCTTTGAGATTTAATCTCACGGTGCCTGTTTGGAAACATAATATGGAAAGAAGTCTAATGAATGTATGGAACATGTGGGTTTTGGACAGGTAAAAGAATGAAATGGTCTGAAGGGCTTGTTATAAATGCATATGATAAATTAGTCTGCCAGATTTAATAACATGCTTTATCCCTTTCAATTAAAGCTACTATGTGCAGATTCAAGTACCTTTAACGTTTATTTATTTTTGAGACAGAGAGAGACAGCATGAATAGGAGATGGTCAGAGAGAGGGAGACACAGAATCCGAAACAGGCTCTAGGCTCTGAGCTGTCAGCACAGAGCCCGACACGGGGCTCGAACTCACGGACCGCGAGATCATGACCTGAGCCGAAGTCGGCCGCTTAACTGATTGAGCCACCCAGGCGCCTCTCAAGTACCTTTAAAGACTGAATGTTATGTGGATAGATGGAAAAATGATACTATCATTGGATTCTATTCTCAGTAGTATTTTGTATTTTTTCAAAAGCTAAAGCTTAACTGTATTTTTACTTATAAGTTATTTTTAAGGTTTAAAACAGTGAATTTGTGACAAAACATGTCAAATTAACCTTTAAAAAATGGAAAATATTTTATATATAAGGATACCATTTCTTCTTCCCAATTTTATTAATTTAAAAAAAATGTAAATTGTTGTTCTAAAACACCAATGAGCTATTTGATTTTTATCTTGGAAAAAAAATGAATGTATATAGATGGCACACATTCTTTTACTTGGTTGCATATTGAAAAAAAAAAGATGAGAAAAATTAGTTCAACTTTGATCTCAATTTAGCAGTAAATATCAATGCAGCTTTCCCAGATGTCTATAGTTTCAATTTTTAACTACTAACATAAGAAACTGAAGTCTTATTTTATGTAATTGGCTTTCCCATGAAAACTGTAGCTACAATTGAGGAGCTCTGCCTTTATACTTGATTCAATAACAGCAACAAAAAAACGATACTGCCCTAGGAAATGACACACAAGAATCATTTACATACGGGGCCTCATCTAACTTCAAGATTATTCTGTATGTGAAGTCTGCAGTAGGATTGACTCCACAGACTCTTTATTAGCCTACTTTTATCATCACACTTTTATGCCTTTAATAAGATGTTAGGTATTCTTTCTCCTTTTTTAAAGTTTATTTATTTATCTTTGAGTGAGAGAGAGAGAGAGAGAGAGAGAGAGAGAGAATGAGAGCACAGGAGGGTCAGAGAGAGAGGGAGAGAGAGAATCCCAAGCAGGCTCCATGCTCTCAGGCTCACAAACCATGAGATCATGACCTGAGTTGAAATCAAGAGTCGGATGCTTAATCGACTGAGCCACCCAGGCGCCCCTGTTCTTTTCTCCTTAAGTGAAACATATTTTACTTGATAAAGACATGTAGAAAAGTACATGTGTGTGTCTGTGTGTGTGTGTCTATGTTGACTGATCTTTTCATAATGTGCTGTTTTACATGTTGATGGCATTGTGCTGTTATAAACTGAGCCTCACATTCATGAGAGCAGAGGGCACAGCCAATGTTGATGACATCTGTCAAATTGTTATTATGGAGAATTTCCTGTTAAGTCATTGCATTATGGGTCAGAGGGGAGGTGGAGCAAGGCAGAACCATGTGAATAGAAATACACTTGGGATATAAATCAAAGAAGAGAGTACTTCATTTAAGGTGTGACCTACAAATCTATGAAATAAGTATAATCTTCATTCTAAAGAAAAGGAAACTAAAGTTCAGGAAGATGAAGCCATTCATTTAGAGTTCTAACGTAATATCGGAAGCAGGATTTTACCTCTCAACGTCCAATTCTATTGAAACTAACCAAACATGCAAAAAAATTTAAAAACAGACAAAACCAACAACAAAACCCTCCTTCATGTTGGCATTGCTTCTCTATCCTAGACACGTTTTCCATTTTTTCTTGATAGACGTCAAACAACAGGTTTTATTCCTGATATTTGTTGTCAATATAATCTCCTCCTCCAACCACTGTTCAAAATTTAAAACTATACTAATTAGCAACAGCTTGAAACATACCACAATTTGGAATTATAGAAAGGGAAGGGGATCATAGTTTGACAAACAACAATTAAAGAAAAACCATCTGGAAGAGATAAAAGTGCTGAGGAGATGATCCAATAAATGTTTCTCAATCATTTTATATGCATAAACATCCAGGAGATAGGAAGATGAATATAGATATTGTAAAATAAGTATTTTAGATATCCATTCTCTGGTTCTCTTAAAGCTAGACTCTTCCTTATACTTTTATAAGGAAAATACATAATCATAAACTATAGTCAGATATAAACTTCAGTATCTCTGCTAAAAAGAAGTATGTTAATTAAGAAAAATATAACAAAGTCATTTCAGAAAACATGTATTTGATGGTAATAGCTTAAGAATTTAACATGCTTATGCGTGTTCCCTTGTCACTTCACTCTACAGCATGACGGCACAGAAAGGATCTGGAGGCTTGCCACTGGAGAAAGGAAAGGTGGCAAACCTATAAATTACTCTTAATTATCAAAAATAGAATGCATAAAGTGACTTTCACACTCTTGAGTATAAAACACATCAAAAGTTACCATTAGACATCCTCTTGCAGCTATAATTCACTCACTTGATTTTACAGAGTTCTCAGTGTGCCTGATTTCCTTGGTCTACCTGTTTCTCTCTCCCTGCCACTCATTATCCCTATTATTCCTCTCCCATTGACTCTTCAGTTGGCACATTTCCATACTCCCCATTATGCTTACAAATAATCTCATTAAAAGAGTACAGCTCACCAAAGAGCACCTGTTACATCAAGGGTAGAACTGACATTAGACTCACTTCACCATGGGCAGTATTCAAGTGTTTTACTGGAAATATACCCTCACATCTGGTTGCTACTCAGTGGTTAAGTACATAGCCACATTATTGAGATCAATTATTACCTGCCTGAGCTAGAAAACAGTTTACAACATGATGAGAGGGTGAAAAGAATAGTGCTCAGTGAAGCGATCATTGACTGAAATATCAAGTACCTCTTGTGTCAAAGTGCTAACAACGTATAATCTAACAGCAATAGTGTTTCAAGATCATACCCCATTACCTAGGGGTATTTATTCAGCATAATATCAAAGACATGTGTAATCTTTGTGACTACAGAGACCATAAAGGCCCAGTTAGCAGCATAACCAAGAAATTAAAAGATGATAAATAGTCCATGATTAAATTTTCATTTCCCATTCTTGATTCTGTTTACTATTCCATTTTGATCGATTTTTTTTCCCTCACACTTTTGAGTATCAGAGGAAACTGGATACACTTGTAAAATGATGGTTTTAGTTTGAAATGAAGAACACACCCACCAAAAATCTTGGTTGAACAACAGCTAAATATCAAAGAAAAGGACACACACACCTCCTCACTCAAGTACCTCCTGCCAAGAGAACCAGGGCTTCCCGCCTGCTTACATAACAGGCCAGCAAGTCATGCACATGCACTTCTGAAGAGTGGCTGGTAGTGAAGGGAAAGCAGCAGGGGCAGAGGGGCTGGTGCAGAGGATTCTTGGTAGAACGTGAACTGTACAAAAGGGTCAAGAGAGCAGCTGTTAGCCCAACACAGGACCAAATTAGTGGCATGGGATATGCCTTTACAGGACTGAGTTGGTGGCAGAAGGCAGAATGCAAGTTCTGGCAAACTAATTTTATTTTTGTTTGCATAGTACATTTGTAAAATTGCATAAAAGTAAATTTTATTTCACAGTTTTTAAAATTTTAAAATTTTATTTTACAGAGAGTTGCCTGCTTTCTATATTGAATTTGGTTTCCTTGCTCAAGAACAGAATACACCTCTTGATTAAACCTTTACTTTCAAAGTCAAGGTAACCTATTTCACAGTCTGAATGTCACTTGAGCCTTAAAATACAATGATTTTCCTTTCCAGAAGAAACAGTGACATAGTGGTGAAACTATTCCAGCACTTAAATATGCTACAAAAGCCAACATACTAAACCAAACTAGCAATCCCTTTCTCAATCACTTAAGTGGAGAGATAAATGATTCTTTTTCACAAACACATCTGCTTATCTTAAGGGAGTCTAGAAATTAGATCACTACCTTAAGCAACATTTAAGAGCATTCCTATGTCTCATGAATCAGGAAATGTTAACTTATAGGCATCTTCTTTACAGTAAATCAGAGCAAATGATTTTCAAGGGAAATTTGTAAAGTATAATTCTAAAACTTATTTGTAAAAATAATGTGAAGGTGAATCAGCAACTAAATATAAGTGAGTTTTAAAAGAAGATTAAGTCCTTTAGTTTCTGTGATCCATGAATAATTTTTAAATCAAAATTTCTTATAATATTTAAATAATATATGATGCATTAAAAATAATGCTTTACTGGGGCGGCTCAGTCAGTTAAGCACCCGACTTCAGCTCAGATCATGATCTCATGATTTGTGAGGTCAAGCTCCGTGTTGGGCTCTGTGCTGACAGCTTGGAGCCTGGAGCCTGCTTTGGATTCTGTGTCTCCCTCTCTCTCTCTGCCCCTTCCCTATTCATGCTCTGTCTCTCAAAAGTAAACATTGAAAAAAAATTTTTTTAATTAATGCATATACTACATCTACATATACTACTATAATACTAGTATATAATCATATACTACATCTAAATAGAATCATATGTACAAAAACTTTACAGACACAGCAAAATATTCAACATGAGAAAATAATATTTTGATGAAAAACAATGATGCTCTCCTTTCTGTATCCAAAATTTTCTAACTTTGGATAAGGGATATTTTTATAATACCAAT
This sequence comes from Leopardus geoffroyi, assembly GCF_018350155.1. NCBI lineage: Eukaryota > Metazoa > Chordata > Mammalia > Carnivora > Felidae > Leopardus > Leopardus geoffroyi. The sequence continues at coordinate 24,318,152 of NC_059333.1, forward strand.
AGAAGTTCGAGTGTATTAATTAGTGACACTAACAATACTACTGGGTAGTTGTGTTTACCATTCCCTCCAAATATTGTTAGGATTTTCTCTAGTAATTACTTAGGAAACTGCAATACCTCTAAGCATATTTATATTCCAGAAGACTTCCTAACTTTCTCCTCTGAGAAAGCTCAGAATATGATAGGAAATTTCAGATATAATAAACAAATAGTAGGGCAAATCTTAATGAACATAAACATTCATTGTGACCAATGTCCTCCAAAATTCTAATTTAAAATAATCCTGGAAACTGGCGAGGATGCAGAGAAAGGGGAACCCTCTTTCACTGCTGGTGGCATTGCAAACTGGTGCAGCCACTCTGGAGAACTGAATGGAGGTTCCTCAAAAAAAAAAGAACTGTCCTATGATCCAGCAATTGCACCACTAGGTATTTACTCAAAGTCTACAAAAATACAGATTTGAAGGGGTACATGTATTCAATGTTTATAGCAACATTATCAACAGTAGCCAAACTATGGAGAGAGCCCAAATATCCATCGACTGATGAATGGATAAAATACATATATGTGTGTGGGTGTATATATGATATATACACATACACAATGGAATATCACTCAGCCATCAAAAGAATGAAATCTTGGCATTTGCAATGATGTGGATGGAGCCAGAATGTATTTTGCTAAGCAAAATAAGTCAATCAGAGAAAGACAAATACCATATGATTTCACTCATATGTGGAATTTAAGAAACAAAGAGATGAACATTTGGGAAGGTGAGAAAAAAGAGAAGACAGGGAAAAACAAACCACAAGAGACTCTTAACAAAAGAGAACAAACGAGAGTTGATAGAGGGTGGTGGGTAGGAAGATGGGCTAGATGGGTGATGGGTATTAAGGAGGGCACTTGCTGTGATGAGCCCTGGGTATTGTATATAAGTGATGAATTACTGAATTCTACTCTTGAAACCAATAATCCACTGTATATTAACTAAAATTTAAATTAAAAAAATGGAAATTGAACTGTGAAACAGAGATTTTTTTCTTCTTTTAAATCATTGCTTACATTTTAAAATTCATATTAACAGAATAATGAAGGTTTGGTTACTTCTTTTTTTTTATTAAATTTTTTTTAATGTTTATTTATTTTTGAGACAGAGAGAGACAGAGCATGAACGGGGGAGGGGCAGAGAGAGAGGGAGACACAGAATCGGAAACAGGCTCCAGGCTCTGAGCAGTCAGCACAGAGCCCAACGCGGGGCTAGAACTCACGGACCACAAGATCATGACCTGAGCCGAAGTTGGCTGCCTAACCGACTGAGCCACCCAGGCACCCCAAGGTTTGGTTACTTCTAAGTCACTGTAGTTATTTTATCCAAATTATATATCGTACCTGTAGCTATTTCTACAATAGCAAATAATTAAAAAATAAAATATTTTTCTGGACACTAAGTTAATAATCCCACAAATTATTAGAATCAAGAGTATGGTAGGTCCCAGAAGTATTAAGTAATAACCCATCATGAGCACAATTACGAAGCAGGGTGGCAAGCATGTGCTACTGTGGTTTGTGTACCTCTCCACTGTACCTGGTGGGGTGGGCTAGTAAAACCTGAAATGCAGCCTATGCGCTGGCCTGGAATGAAGCTGTGCCCTTTTCTTTAAATAGTAGTTGCCTTTGCTTCTCCAGGCCGAGTCTCTGGCTAACCCAGGAGCAGCAGTGAACTTTTTGTACCAGAGGTAACATACAAGGTCAGAGTAGCCCTGAAAGCTGGGGGGGGGGGGGGGGGGGGGAGGGGGTAGGGTGATAATAGAAGAAAATCGAGATACACCATCATTTCAACATTCAACCACCATCAAAGTGGTTCATAACAAATATATGTGTGCTTGAATGTGTATGTGTGTATTTAACATACTTTTATATAGATATATTGTGTGATTTATTTTTTTGTAATGTTTATTTACTTATTTTTGACAGAGACAGGGAGAGAGAGAGAGAGCAAGCAGGGGAGGGGCAGAGAAAGGGAGACACAGAATCCAAAACAGGCTCCAGGCTCTGAGCTGTCAGCACAGAGCCCAATGCAGGGCTCAAACCCACGAACCGTGAGATCATGACTTGAGCTGAAGTTGGGCGCTTAACGGACTGAGCCACCCAGGTGCCCCTATTGTGTGATTTCTTACTAGAATATAATTTCCTTGAGTTCAGGGAATATATCTGAATTATAATGGTAGCCTTTACAAGTCTGAGCTCAGATTTCAAAAAACAATAACTATATACATATACGAATATCTGTAAACAAATATATTTTAGAATAAGCATAACATATTTTCATAATACTGTTATAAACACATGATTTTTAATCTGTACACAAAAATCCAAATCCTTACAATGACAGCAATTATTATTTTGTTTGAATCTTGTTTGACATCTATGCAATATATACGTATATAGTGACCTGATTATTTAAAACTTTGTTTGAATTCTTAGCTATTACATTAGGTAACAATGTTATCAGTGTTGATTATGCTTAAATAATACAAAATATCTTTAAAAAGAGAGAAATTTTGGGGTGCCTGGGTGGCTCAGTTGGTTCAGCATCTGACTTTGGCTCAGATCATGATCTCAAAGTTTGTGACTTAGAGCCAGCGTCGGGCTAGGTGCTGGTAGCTCGGAGCCTAGAGCCTGCTTTGGATTCTGTATTTGCCTCTCTCTCTGCCCCTCCCCCACTCTCTCTCTCTCTCAAAAATAAATAAACATTAAAAAAAATTTAAAAAAAAAGGGAGTGGAGCACCTGGGTGGCTCAGTTAGTTAGGCATCCAACGTCCACTCAGGTCATCATCTCACCGTTTGTGGTTCAAGCCCCACATCTGGCTCTGTGCTGATAGCATGATCCAGATTCTGTGTCTCCTTATCTCTCTGCCCCATCTCCCGCTCACATTCTGTCTGTCTCTCTCAAAAATAAACATTTAAAAAAAATTTTTTTAAAGAGAGAAGCATTAAAATGTGGTTAGAATAAAAACAGAGTTTGAAATAGACAAATCATATCCCATTTCTTAAATGATGTTTGATTTTTATACATTTCTTTCAGATTATATTAGCCAACAGTGATTGCATATTGCCAATAAAAAAAAAAAGAATTTAAATTAACCTTATCATCCCTATTCCAACTCACTCTTTGTTAGCATCTTGGGTTCAGTTTTTATTTATTTTAATTTATTTCAAGTTTTTATTTAAATTCTAATTTATTAAATTCTAATATATAGTGTAATATTGGTTTCAAGAGTAGAATTTAGTGATTTATCACTTACATACAACACCCAGTGTTCATCCCAACAAGTGTTCTCAATACCCTTCACCCATTTAGCCCTTCCCCCACCAACCTCCCCTCCATTAACCCTGTTAGTTCTTTATAGTTAGGAGTACCTTATACTTTGCTTCTCTTTTTTTCCCCCTTCTCATATGTTCTGTTTTGCTGCTTAAATTCCACATATGAGAGAAATTATATAGTATTTGTCTTTTTCTGACTCACTTATTTCACTTAGCATGATACATTCTTGCTCCATCCACGTCATTGCAGATGGCAAGATTCTTTGATTGACGAGTAATACTCCATTGTAAATATATACCACAATTTCTTTATCCATTCATCAGTTGATGGACATGTGGGCTCCTTCCATAATTTGGCTATTGTTGATAGTGTTGCTATAAACATTGGGGTATATTTGCCCCTTTGAAGCAGTATTTTTGAATCCTTTAGATAAATACCTAGTAATGCAATTGCTGGGTCATAAGGTAGTTCTATTTTTACCTTTTTGAGGAAACTCCATACTGTTTTCCACAGTGGCTGCACCAGTTTGCATTCCCACCAACAGTGAAAGAGGGTTTCCCTTTCTCCACATCCTTTCCAACATGTGTTATTTCCTGAGTTGTTCATTTTAGCCATTCTGACAGGTGTGAAGTGGTGGTATCTCATTGTGGTTTTGATTTGTGGTTCCCTGATGATGAGTGATGCTGAGCATCTTTTCATGTATCTATTAGCTATCTGTTTTTTTTAATTAATTTATTTATTTTTGAGATGATAGGGAGGTGCACAGAGAGAGAGAGACAGAGGACCTGAAGCGGGCTCTGCACTGACAGCAACCAGCCCAATGTGGGGTTCAAACTCACAAACCAGGAGATCACGACCTGAGCTGAAGTCGGACGCTTAACTGAGCCACCCAGGCTTCCCAGTAGTCATCTGTATATCTTTTTGGAGTCACCTGTTCATGTCTTCTGCCCATTGTTCAACTGGATTACTTTTTTGGGTGTTGAGTTTGATACATTCTTCATAGGTTTTAGATATTAACCCTTTATCTGATATGTCATTTGGAAAGATCTCCTCCAATTCTGTAGGTTGTCTTTTAGTTTTGTTGATTGCTTCCTTTGCTGTGCAGAAGCATTCTATCTTGATGAAATTCCAACAGTTCATTTTTGCTTCTGTTTCCCTTGCCTCCAGAGACCTGTGTAGTAAGAGGTTGCTATGACCAAGGTCAAAGAGGTTGCTGACTTTGTACTCATCTAGAATTTTGATGGTTTCCTGTCTTACATTTAGGTGTGTCATCCATTTTGAATTCATTTTCGTGTATGGTGCAAGAAAGTTGTCCACATTTATTCTTCTGCATGTTGCTGTCCAGTTTTCACAAAACCATTTGTTGAAGAGACTTTTTTCCATTGGATAATGTTACCTGCTTTGCCAAAGATTAGTTGACCACATAGTAGTGGGTACATTTCTGGGTTTTCTAGTCTGTTCCACTGATTCATGTGTGACTATTTTTATGCCACTATTGATCACTGTCTTGATCACTACAGTTTTGTAATGGAGCTTGAGGTCCAGAATTGTGATGTCTTCAGCTTTGCCTTTCTTTTTCAAGAGTGGTTTGGCTATTCCTGGTCTTTTGTGGTTCTATCCAAATTTTAGGATTGTTTGCTCTAGCTTTGCCAAAAATGCTGGTGGTATTTTGATAGGGATTGTATTAAATATGTAGATTGCTTTGGGTTGTTTAGACATTTTAACAGTATTTGTTCTCCCAATTTATGAGACTGGAATGTATTTCTCTTTCTTTGTGTCACCTTCAGTATCTTTCATAGGCATTTTACAGTTTTCAGAGTACAGATCTTTTACCTCTTTGGTTAGGTATATTCCTAGATATCTTGTGTTTTTTGGCGTAATTATAAATGGGATCTATTCCTCTTTCTGCTTCTTCATTATTGGTGTATTGAAATGCAACAGATTTCTGTTTGTTGATTTTATATCCTGTGACTTTGCGGAATTCGTGTATCAGTTCTAGCAACTTTTTGGTGGAATTTTTTAGGTTTTCTACATAGAGTATCATGTCATCTGCAAATAGTGAAAGTTTGACTTCTCCCTTGCCTATCCGAATGCTTTTATTGATTTTCTTGTCTCATTTCTGAGGCTAGGAATCCCAATGCTGTGTTAAATAACAATGGTGAGAGTAGCCATCCCTATCTTGTTTCTGACTGTAGGAAAAGCTCTCAGTTTTTCCCCTTTGAGGATATTAGCTATGGGTCTTTTACATACAGAGTTTATAATATTGAGGCATGTTCCCTCTATCCCTACTTTGTTGAGGGTTTTTAATCAGGAATGGATGCTGTATTTTGTCATATGCTTTTTCTACGTCTATTGAGAAAATCATATGGTTCTTATCTTTTCTTTTATTAATGTGATGTATCATGTTGATTCGTTTGTGAATATCGAACCGTTCCTGAAGCCTAGGAATAAATCCCAATTGATTGTGATGAATAATTCTTTTAATGTACTGTTGATTCAATCTGATAATATGTTGTTGAGAATTTTTGCATTCGTGTTCATCAGGTATATTGGCCTGTAATTCTCCTTTTTAGTGGGGACTTTGATTCTGAAATCAAGTGAAATCAATGTAATGCTGGCCTCATTGAATGAGTTTGGAAGTTTTCCTTTTATTTCTTTCTTTTTTTTTTTTTTTGAAACAGTTTGAGAATAGGTACTGACACATCCTTAAATGTTTGGTAGAATTCCCCTGGGAAGTCATCTGGTCCTGGACTTTCATTTGTTGGGAGATTTTTGATTATTGATTCAATTTCTTTCCTGGTTGTCGGTCTATTCAAACTTTCTATTTCTTCCTGTTTTAGTTTTGGTCGTTTATATTTTTCTAGGAATTTGTCCATTTCTTCCAGTTTACCCAATTTGTTGGCATATAATTTTTCATAATATTCTTTTATAATTGTATTTCTATGGTTTTGGTTGTGATTTCTCCTCGTTAATTTGTGATTTTATTTATTTGGGTCCTGTCTCTTTTCTTTTTGATAAGTCTTGCTAGAGGTTTATAAATTTTATTAATTCTTTCAAAGAATCAGCTCTTAGTTTCATTGATCTGGCCTACTGTTTTTTTTTTGTTTGTTTGTTTCTACTATCATTTCTTTCTTTAAAAAAAAATTAAATGTTTATTTAGTTTTGAGAGAGGGAGATACAGAACTTGAAGAGGGCTTCAGGCTCCACGCTGTCAGCTCAGAGCCCTACACAGGGCTCAAACCCACCAACTGCGAGATCATAACATGAGCCGAAGTCAGATGCTCAACTGACTGAGCCACCCAGGTGCTGATAATATCATTTATTTCTGCTCAATCTTCATTACTTCCCTTCTTCTTCTGACTTTAGGCTTTATTTGCTGTTCATTTTCTAGCTCCTTTATGTGTAAGCTTAGGTTGTGTATTTGAGATTTTTCTTGTTTCTTGAGGTAGGTCTGTATTGCTACATACTTCCCTCTTAGGACCACTTTTGCTGCACCTCAAAGGTTCGGACTGTCATATTTTCATTTTCATTTACTTCCATGCACTTTGTTTACATCTTCTTTAATTGGATGTTTTTAACCTCTATGTATTTGTGGTATTTCCAAATTTTTTCTTTGTGACTGACTTCAAGTTTCATAGCATTGTGGTCTGAAAATATGCGTGGTATGATATCAACCTTTTGTACATTTTGAGGCCTGATTTGCAACCCAGTATGCGATCTATTCTGGAGAATATTCCATGTGCACTCAAAAAGAATGTGTATTCTGCTGCTTCAGGATGAAATGTCCTGAATATTTGTTAAGTGCATCTGGTCCAGTATGTCATTCACAGCCATTGTTTCTTTGTTGATCTTTTCCTTAATGGTCTGTACATTGCTATAAGTATGGTGTTAAAGTTCCCTATTATTATTGTGTTCTTATCAATGAGTTTATGTTTATTATTGATTTATATATTTGGGTGTTCCTAAACTAGGGGCATGAATATTTACAACGGTTAGATCTTCTTGTTGGATAGATCCCTTTATTATGATACAGTGCCCTTCTTCATCTCTTGCTACATCTTTGGTTTAAAAATCTAGTTTGTCTGATAAAAGTATGGCCACTCTTGCTTTCTTTTGACGTCCATTAGCATGATATATGGTTCTCCATCCTCTTACTTTCAATCTGGAGGTGTCTTTAAGTCTAAAATAAGTTTCTCATAGGCAACATATGGATGGGTCTTGTTTTTTTTTTTTTTTTTTTTTTTTACCCATTCTGATGTCCTATGTCTTTTCATTGTACATTTAGTCCATTTGCCTGAGTGATTATTGATAGATAGGAATGTAGTGCCACTGTATTACCTGTCAAGATGCTGTTTCTGGAGATTCTCTCTGTTATTTTCTAGTCTTTGTTGCTTTTAGCCTTTCTTTCCCACTACAAGAGTCCCCTTTAGTATTTCTTGTAGGGCTGGTTTAGTGGTCATGGATTCTTTTAGTTTTTGTTTGTCTTAGAAATTCTTTATCTCTCTTTCTATTCTGAATCACAGCCTTGCTGAAAAGGTTTTCTTAGCTGTGTATTTTTCCCCATTCAGCACATTGAATATATCATGCCACTCCCTTCTGGCCTGCCAAGTTTCTGTAGAAATATTTTATGTGTCTTCCCTTGTAGGTTAAGGACTCCTTTTCCCTTGCTGTTTTCAGGATTCTTTCCTGATCTTTTCATTTTGCAATTTTACTATGATATGTCTTGGTTTGGGGCAGCTTTTGCTGATTTTGATGGGAGTTCTCTTTGCCTCTTGGATTTTGATGTCTGTTTCCTTCCCCAGATTAAGCAAGTTTTCACCTATAATTTGCTCAAATAAACCTTCTGCTGCCTTTTTCCTGTCTTCTTCTGGGACTCCTATGATATGACTGTTATTATCATTGAGTTGTTGAGTTCCCTAAGTCTACATTCGTGACCCAATATATTTTTTTGTTTTCCCTCTTCTTTTCAGCCCTCCTTTATGGAAAATTATTATTTTCCATCATTTTATCTTATATATTACTTAGTCATTCCTCTGCTTCTTCCATCCTTGTTGTCAGTACATCCAGTTGGCTTTGCATCTCAGTTATAGCATTTTTTATTTTGGCCTAATATTTAGGTCTTATATTTCTGCAGTAAGGGACTCCCTGGTGTCTTCGATGGTTTTCTCAAGCCCAACTACTAGTATCATTATCATTATTGTTTTAAATCATGATTAAGGCATGTTACTTATATCTGTTTTGATTAGATTCCTTCCCATGACTTCTTGTTCTTTCTTTTGGGATAAATTCCTCAGTCTTAACATTTTGTCTAGATCTCTGTCTTTTGTGTGTTAAGAAGTCTGTTATGTTTCTGCTCCTGAGAGTATAGCCTATATTAAGAAGAGGTCATATACTGTCCAGGTCCTGGTGCTTCAGGAAGTGTTTTGGTGTATGCTCTATGCACTCTATTGTGTTTTGGCTGCTCTTTCCCTCAGATCAGTCTTCAGAGTTTCTCCTTGCCTGCAGAAGGAAGTGCTTGGACTTTGTTCAGTGTGTGGCAAGTTTTAACCAGGCATGTTTTGATCTGCTTGTTAAAAAGGGTTACATCCTATTTTTTGGTTGTTTATTTCAAAATGTTTTCTCTATGGATTAGAAGAATTAATGGGTCATGGTTGCTGTGGGACACTGGGTTAGGGGCAGGTTTACAAACAGAAATGAAAGAATAAGAATTTTGTAAAACTGAAAATCTGTATTTGGTATGCAAATGTTTGTTTGACTTTATCTTTAAGAATTTCTCAAATCATTGATAGTCAAAGTAACATTTTACGGTGATATATTTTTTAAATATTATGTTTATGTTACCAAGGTTTTATTTTTTTTGCTCAAAACATGCACTGATGAAATATTTCCTATGATTAATTTCTTTCTGTGAAAACTCTAGGATATAAGATGTAGTGAGTTTACAGTCTTGGTACAGAGAGCTAATTTACTTTTTGGGGAGGTCAGGAATATTTAGTGTTTTAGAGAAATAGAGAGTGCCACTTCTGGTTGTCCCATCCATGTGCCACTTTCATTTCACCCATGGAGAATTTCCTACTAAAATCAGTATATAGATGCTATTTTATTTGTGATAATTCATTAATTTTTTGCCTCAGTAGCATTCCACAGAACCTCATTAGGAGGAGCTAGTCTGTTATTGTGATGTAAGCTGTTTGCCTAATATAATTATTTTTATGCACGAAGAATATATTCCTGTCCTATTTTCTGAGAATAATACAGGCAATAGTTTTTCATTTATAATAAATATATTTAAGGAATTTATCAATATTATAATATGTTAACTCATTAGTAGCCATATTTATATTTTTTGCATGAACTCTATTTGTGTGTGGTATTTAATTTTTTATATTCTAGTATTTAATGAAAGAGTCTATATTTATTTTATGGCAAATTGTTATAACTTGATAATCTTTGAGATGATAATTTTGCCTTTTCATAAAACAAAATGGGACATTTCATTGTTTTTCTGTGCTATGTATCAACTTGCATAAGATGCAGCCATAACTTAAAAGCTGAAAAGAGTGAAACATGAAAATGTAGGTCTTGCATCTTCACATGGATTCTTTGATACTTTTTCAGTTTTATTCACAGTCATTTGTTATTCAGATATTGAGTTAACTTTTGTAGCATAAATATGCTGCCATTAGGAAATGATATATGTAATTGACCTTTTAAGAGATCTCAACAGAAATCTCAGGGCCTGGGTCAATTGCTTCTTCCTTTTTAAGAACCTGCTTCTATTACACATACTTTCTTATTCTCTTTATTCTAGTCATTTGAAATGGTCACCACAGATTTTCTAGATAAATATTTTCACATTGCTTCTCACAGAGTGAAAAAAAAAACTTTTAACATTTGCAGCTACGTATCTTTTTTTTTTTTAAGCTGAGAAATAGTCTTTAAGAGATTACTTGAAAATTGCCTCTAACATATTTATCCAATTACATTACTCATATAATTTTTAATCCATGTGTTGGGTCTTCCATAATCCACTCTATAATTCATGTTTGTTACATTTATAATCTCTTTTTTTTTTTTTAGTCTTTCAACTTTGTCTCACATTATGGGGTATTTTTCTTTATAGGACTAGACTTACATATCACTGATTTAGTTTTTTTTTTTTTCACTTGAATTCTGCTCCTTACTGCAAAATTAATATTTAGTTAGCATTGTTTTATCCTTTTGTTAAATTTTAACAATCATCCTTGCCTTTTAATTTTATCAGGTTCCCTATGCATAGTTTCAGTTACTTTACAGGTGTTATGTCTTTAAAATGATATCTATGATTCAACAGTGTTTTAAAAAGAAATTCTCTCTCTATATGTGGTAAATAATTTCCAAGTATCTTCTACTCTTGTAAAACTAACCTCTAAGCTTTAGTGCTTTCAAAATCTAAAATTTTATTCAGAGAATATTTACATCTTTTCTAAAGAACGAAACTGTAACATGGAGAACTATGACCAAGGCTCAAAGTATGTAGAAACATTTTTTTAGAAAAGGATAGAAAGAAAGAAAAGAAAAAAGGAAGGAAGGAAAGAGGAGATTGAATGAGAAATATTAACAAATCTAAACATGGAAAAAGAACACTTAAGAGGAATATATATGGCTGTGAAGTATTTAAATAATAAATATCTGTTACATTCTAGTTGTCATCACTAATGATTATTGCTTAATTATGTAATAAAAATAATACACATTTGAAGAAGAAATTTTTATTTTTATAGCTGGCATATTCAGTATAGATAGGCTTGCTGAACAATCCTTTTAGCTAAAATAAGGCAAGAAAGAAACTAAACTAAAAACATCAGTTGGAATGCCATACCAAATGATTTACTACAGCTAGCTCCTGATCATCATAGTAATTTGAGGAGCCATTACTCATGGATAAACAGCATTATCATGTCTGTTAAAAGTATTTGGAAAGCTAATCATTAGATTATTGAATAGCTTATTTAAGTTATAGGTTATTTCAAAATTAAATCTAAAACTTATAACTATAGTATCTTTTTATACAGTAATAACTAAATAATCTTTGTAAGTTTTGTAAAATAAGACAATTCTTTGCCATTATTTTTAAATATGCATACATGATTTCTAAATTATCTATGTATATATATCTGTATCTCTGATAAAACATATGTGTATACAAAATTTTAGAGAAATATATAATAAATAGATTTAGATGTATAGGACATATCCTATGCTTATACCAGATACAAATTAAGGACTGAACTCAGATCCCAAACCCATTATAAACCAAGTCATCTTGAACAAGTTAGGTCACCATACTACACCTCAGTTTTTACATCAGTACATAGGTATAACAATGGTATCTAACTCACAAGGTTGTTGTGAAATTACAATGCTTAATATGAATAATTTTGTTTAGAAAAAGTGGTTTTTTGCCGTTAATTTCTTTTTTGTTATAATAAATATACTCTGCTATATTTGATGTAATAAGTTAAATCCATTAATATACAATAGTTACTATTTTTAAAAATATATTTATTTATTTTGAGAGAGAGAGAAAGCATGCATGCAATCAAGGGAGGGACAGAGAGAGAGGGAAAGAGAGAATCCCAAGCTGGCTCCACACTGACCACACCAACATGGGGCTTGAACTTGTGAACCATGAGATTATGATATGAGCCAAAATAGAGTCTGACGCTTGACCAACTGAGCCACTCAAGCACCCCAATAATAGTTACTATTTTTAAGAGTACTAAATTTAATCTAAATAAATGCATTAAGTTTATCAATGTTCTTATAATATAACTTTTACAAAATCGATTCCTCACTCCAGTCTTCAAGTGCTATAGACTAGCAATTCATAAAATAGTCATGATTATTTAACAGGCAAAAAACAAAAATGATAACCATAATACATGTTTTTTTTTTCTTATAGAAAATGCTAGCTAATTTTACATAAGAGTTGGAATGATTACTATGATAAACCACAGTAATTCTGACATTTGTACTTGAAAAGATGAGAAATCCTTTCCAACTCAGCACTTCAGAAAAACAATAGGAACTAATGGACTTGTTATTTAAAAAATAGTCACAATGCAGTAATATGGGCATTTGGACAATCATATTTATTTAAAATATTCATCATTTTTCAAAGTTTGAGTTAGAGTCAAACATTAAAAATCATAAGCCTTTGTTCTAAATCTGACTTATTATTCAGCAATACATGACCTTAAAATATGTTATTCCCAACAATGAACCTCAATACACTTTCTAATTGACTTTTACATTCCTAAAACACACAAAAAATAATGTAATAGAATATCTACAGTCACTGAACACAAGATATAGTGTAGTATGTCATTTTAAAACTCAATCTATTATTCCAGCAATTCAAATTTCTAAAAAAGGTCTTCAATATATTATTCTTGGAAGCCAACAATTCTTTTATGTTTTTTAGTACTAGAAGCTTACTGCATACATTTATTTTAAAAAATATTGCCAGGTTATCTGGTCATATTTTAATTAACATACCCAAATTCTAAGGAATGTGTTATTCTTTTGAAATAATTAAATTCCTATTTTTCTTAGTAAAGCAAATAAATTATATTACACAAAGAACAACAGAAAGACATAGTCGTGGAGGAATATTTCTATTGAAAACTTAAATGTATGACAGGGGCTCAGATTAGTTGCTGTCAGAAATGTAGAACCATTATATAAAGGTAAATATGGAAGTCTGCTAAGATGCTACCTCTTGCCTGGTGCTTCTGAACTTAAGTTATTATGCAAAGTGATACATACCTTTGGAACCCTGGCAAAGCAATCTCACAGTAAGGAATAAACTTCATGTCCTTCTCTAAAGCTACTTGATTATGGGAATTTGAATTTCCTTAGAGAAAACACATTTTCTCTTTCTTTGTTTATATTCTTTGAAACTCCTAGGTATGTTGAAATATTCTGTAAAGCACAGAATATTACACAAACAAACATACAAAAAACCCAAAGGAAATAAAAGGCTAAAAGGCACAGATAATTACTGCACAATCACATATACATAACACAGATATTTTAACTATTAGTTGAATGAATACCATAATCAGAAGGAATATTTAGCCTCCTATTCCTGTTGAATAAAAAGTTGATACTTACAGATTTTTCAAATTAGAAAATTTATATATTTTTTATACAAAAGTATATTATCTCAGCATAAAATTTGACTTTCCATACCAATAAATCAGAACAAATTAATTTATGACAGCATGATATACTTGCCTTGAACTTTTAATTTTTTTCTCTTGGTAAATAGATGACTTTTTAATTGAATAGAGTAATTAGTGATTAATAATTGAAGAATAATCTAAAAATTATTGCCATTATTTGAAACACTCCTGAGCAGGAAAATAGGCATGGAAAGTTAAATGTTTTATCAATACTGCTTATCCAAAGTTCATAAAACTTTGTGGTATATGTTAACATGGAATTTCCTCAAAGACATAAAATCTCTCATATACCTTGTATATCATCTTTAGAAGTGGGCATGGTTCTAATGAATTGAAAAAGGGGACCTGTGGGGTGTAACAGAATCCCTGAATGGGAGAATATGATCTCACAGAACTGGCCCAGGTGGTCATAAAGGCATTACTAGCTCATTTCAAGGTCCCAGTGGATGAGATTTATTCACCCATGTGTTCATTGAAGTACTCATTCATATACTTATTCTTACAACAAATGTCCATGGTGATTCTATGGTACGACATGCACTGCTATAATCCAAGGCATAGATAATGAAGAAAGCAGACAAAGTCTTGCTACAGATAGAACACAGTCACCAAAGTAATAAGCATTAATATATGGCAATGTGATTTATTGTGAAAATGAAACTGTAAAATAATAGCATTTTGTGCAATATAACTACTAGACATGAAGGTTAAGACTTAACAGCCTGAGGAAATGGCACTAGAGCTGGGGCCTGAATGAAAGGAGAGAGCCATACAAAGATCCCGTGGAAGATGCCCCAGGCAGAAGGGACTCCAAGTACAGTGTACTTAGTAGGAAGACTCCTGGCGTATTGGTAGAACACAAAGAATATACATATGACTGAGGTTGTACAGTATGTGGTTAGTGTTAAGTGTATCGGTAAACAATTTGGAGATTTTATCTGGAGAGAGTAATTTTTCAAAAGATCCCCAAAAGTTAACTTTAAGCCTGTATCACTTACCACTGTTCCAGGGGCTTGACGGATATTAAAGTGTATCTCAAAAATCCCTCTCGAGAGTTACTATTATTATTTTGGGGTGAAAAAAATGGAAGTTCTGAAAGATTAAGAAATTTTCCCCCAAACTGCACCTTTTGTAAAGGGCATGGTATAAACTTCACAGTCTGCATCCAAAGTCTGCATGTATAATCACTCCACTATCCTTCATTCTTTTAAGTTTTACAATGGTCACCTAAAGGCTATGTGAAGAATTTATTATAGGGATATAAAAGTAGAAACAGGGTGTTGTGTGCCGAATGTTTGTGTCCCCCAAATTCATATGTGGAAGCCCTAGTCTCCATTGTGATGGCATTTGGAAGTGGGACCTTTGAGAAGTAATTAGATCAAGAGCATAGAAGCCAGAAATGAACCCACAACTATTTGGTCAACTAATCTTTGACAAAGCAGGAAAGAACATCCGATGGAAAAAAAGTCTCTTCAACAAATGGTGTTGGGAAAACTTGACAGCAACATGCAGAAGAATGAAACTGGACCACTGTCTTATACCATACACAAAAATAAATTCAAAATGGATGACAGACCTAAATGTGAGCCAGGAAACCATCAAAATTCTAGAGGAGTACAAAGTCAGCAACCTTTTTGACCTTAGCCATAGCAACCTCTTACTAGGCAGGTTTCTGGAGGCAAGGGAAATAAAAGAAGAAATGAACTATTGGGACTTCACCAAGATAGGAAGATTCTGCACAGCAAAGGAAGCAATCAACAAAACTAAAAGGTAACCTACAGAATGGGAAGAGATCTTTGCAAATGACACATCAGATAAAAGACTAGTATTTAAAATCTATACAGAATGTATCAAACTCAACAGCCAAAAAAGTAGATGACCCAGTTAAACAATGGGCAGAAGATATGAACAGACATTATTTCAAAGAAAACATACAGATAGCTAACAGACACATGTAAAGGTGTTCAGCATCACTCATCGTCAGAGAAACACAAATCAAAACCACAATGAGATACCACTGCACACCTGTCAGAATGACTAAAATGAACAAGTCAGGAAACAACAGATTTGGTGAGGATGTGGAGAAAAGGGAACCCTCTTTCACTGTTGGTAGGAATGCAAACTGGTGCAGCCACTGTGGAAAACAGTATGGAGGTTCCTCAAACAGGTAAAAATAGAACTACACTATGACCCAGCAATTGCACTATGAGGTATTTATCCAAAGGATACAAAAATACTGATCTGAAGGGGCATGTATACCCCAATGTTTATAGCAGCGCTATCAACAAGAGCCAAATTACGGAAAAAGCCCAAATGTCCATCGACTGATAAATGAATAAATAAGAGGTTATATATATATATATATATATATATATATATATATATATACACACACACACACACACACACACTCAGCCATCAAAAGAATGAAATCTTTGCCATCTGCAATAACGTGGATGGAGCGAGTGTATCATGCTAAATGAAATAAGTCAGAGAAAGATAAATACTACATGATTTCACCCATACATGGGGTAAAGAAACAAAAAAGATGAACACAGGAGAAGGGAATAAAAATAAGATAAAAACAGAGAGGGAGGCAAACCATAAGAGACTCTTAATTAAAGAGAACAAATTGAATGCTGCTGGAGGGGAGATGGGTGGGGGCATGGACTAAATGACTGATGGACATTAAAGAGGGTACTTGTTGGGATGAGCATTGGGTGTTATATGTAAGTGATGCATCATTAAATTCTACTCCTGAAACCAATATTACACTGTATGTTAACTAACTTGAATTTAAATAAAATCTCAGAAGAGAAAAAAAAAGAGTATGGAGCTCTTATAAGTGAGATTGGTGCCCTTGTAAAAAAAAGACATGAGAGATGATCTTCGGTCATGTGAGGTTATAGAGAGAAAGCAGCTGTCTACCAGCTAGGAAGCTGGCCTTCACTAGACACCTAATCTGCTGGCACTTCTACCTTGGACTTCTCAGCCTCCATAACTGTGAGAAACAAAAATGTGTTACCAGTGTGTTATTAATGTGTTATTATGATGTGTTATTATTTAAGCACCCCAGTCTACGGTATTTTGTTATAGCAGCCTGAGAAGACTAAGACACAAGGTTGCTAGTCTTAGATGGCAGATGCTGGTCTTGAAGTCTTCCCATATTTTAGAATAAAATATTGCTAGGATTGCTAGGTTGTTGTAATAATTTTGGCTTATAAAATGAACAGAGTATTCAAGGAAATCTCTTGTTTTGGGGCTTAAGCAAGAAATTACATGGTATTTACCAGCAGGGAAGTACTGGGGTATGTGTGGATGCAGAATTGATTTTATTTCAGACATGCTCAATTGCAGGTGCGTTTCATGTATCTTAGTGGAAATGTCAAGTCAGTCATGGACATAGGGACCTGATATCATCAGCATACTGATTGAGACTAAATTCATGGTAGTAGAAGGGATTGCCTAGAAAGTAAATAGACAAGGACGGAGTCTCACTCAAGAAATATTTAGACATTACTCTGAAACGGAAGACACAGTAAAGTCAACAAAGAGGTTTAGGCATAGGAAGCAAAACAAAATAGTATGATATTATTAGACACAAAGGAAGATACTGTTTGGGAAGATGAAGTGGTCCCCGAAGAAGACGACTGTCTGAAACTGGAATAAAATATATATCAAGAAGCATGATAAAGTTTGGTTTGATTGGGAAGAAACATTTCAGTCTACCAGATAAGGTGAAAGTGAATACAGAATAACATATGGACAGAATGGATCATGAGAAGGCAAAGACATGAATTATAATTGCTTATTATAATAATTTTCACCATAAATTTGGTGGCCAAAGGGAATGTAAAATAATGTGAAATTGAGAAAATATTTTTTAAGAAAAATATCAAAGTATGTTGGCTAGAATAGATTCCCAGAGGGATAAATTTAGTAGAGAAGGGGAAATTAATGATTAAGATAGGACATATGCTGGAGAGAAGTCCTTGAGTAATCAGTTCTTAAAAATCCATTTTTAAAAATAATAGCAGCTAACTAAAAAGTGGTAGTAGAAATGGATAAGCATTATGTAGGAAAAATATGTTCACAAGGCTTAAAACACGAAGTGCCTAACCTGACACATAATTAAAACCATGTAGATTTAATTGTAAGAACTTTACCTAAGGAGGAAAGTTCGAAAGTTTGATAATAATGTTAGCATGGGTGAGAGGAAATATATATAAACACACTGTGCAAGCTTAAACTAGTGAAGAATCAGTGGGCAGCAAATCATCAATATCTCTCTAAGTGTAATACCTCTTTTTTTTTTTTCAGAAATTTTACTTTTAGAAATTTTAGCTTTGGAGGAAGTCTTTATATTTATTTTTTTTTGGCCTGACCTTTTAACATATTGGGGTATAGTTCTCTCTTTTTGCATTAAAAAAATATCTGCAAAGTATTAAAAACAGAACTATCATATGATCCAACAATACAACTTCTGAATTATTTACCCCCCAAAATTGAAATCAGGACCTGGAAAAGATACCAGCACTCCGACATTTACTTTAGCACTATTCACAATAGCCAAGATGTGAAAACAACCTAAATGTCCACCAAGGGTGAATGAATAAAGATAAAATGGCGCGTGCGCGTGCGCGCACACACACACACACACACACACACACACACACACACACACACACAGGATTATTCAGCCTTATAAAAGAAGAAAATCCTGTGACAGCATGGATAAACCTTGGAAATACTCTAAGGAAAATAAGATAGTCACAAAAGGACAAATACTGCATAATTCCTTTTACATGCAATTGTCTAAAATAGCCATATTCATACAATCAGAGAGAGAATGGTGGATTGGGGCTTGGAGAGACAAGGGGAAACAGGAATTTGCTAATCAACTGACATAAATTTCAAACATGCAAGAAGATCTAGAGATCTAGAGATCTCTGGTAAAACATTGTATCAATAGTTAACAATATTGTATAATACACTTAGCATTTTGTTCAGAGGGTAGAGTTCTTATCACAATAACATTTTAAAAATAGTTATAAAAATGCATTGCCTCTCTAGAAAAAACAAATGCCACAAAGCAAATGCAACACAACCATTTGGAAAGAAAGGGTGTCTGGTGTTAATTCCATCTTGGTGACATTTAGATGGAGGACAAATAGATGAATGGGTGGATGGCTGAATAGACAAACAGGCTTCTTATATATTATAATCATGCTATTTTTAATATGCTGTATTTATTGTTTTATGTGGTAATAATTTCCCCATGTCAATTAAGTATTTATCAGAAGATAATATTTATGGTTAAATTATATTTCCGCCAACAGATGTACCATAAATTGTTTCATGCCTTTGAGGTGAAAAATAAACTTTGCCAAATATCATTCCAGGTAGATTATGCAAATCTAAAATTCCACTAGCTTCATAAAAACGACTGTTTTACTGTAAATAAGCCAAGTGGAGAGTTATGATTTTCAAGGGAGCTCTAAACTTGGGAGATTGGGAATAAAAAGTAATAGCACATTGTTGCTATAATTTGATTTTCAAAATTACTATTTAGTTTAACATTTTCTCAGAAGATCATTTTTTGACACTGGTTTTGGAATAACCTTTTCCCTTTTTCTTAACAATTTATTGTCTCTCATTTATTATAGACCCAATATTTATTAAAAATCATTTTATTTTTATCATTTTTATTTTTTGTATTTTTATTTAAAAAATTTTTTGATGTTTGTTTTTGAGAGAGAGAGAGATAGAGCGTGAGCAGGGGTGGGTCAGACAGAGAGGGAGGCACAGAACCTGAAGCAGGCTCCAGGTTCTGAGTTGTCAGCACAGAGCCCAATGTGGTGCTTCAACCCACGAACCGTGAGATCATGACCCTAGCAGAAGTCAGATGCTTAACTGACTGAGTCACCCACGCATTCCATGAAAATAACTGATTTTATAAATAATGTTTATATTTTATTGTACTGCTTCATAAAATACATGTAATATTTTTAAAACATTTATATACCATGATTATGTTTTCTTTTTTCAATTTATTTAATGCTTAGTCTGTCTACCCTTTAATATTCTGAAATCAGCTATGTGTTCAATTAACCTATCAATTCTTAGCCCATTGAGATTTCATAGCAAATAATTTTTCTCTAGATTATCTTGCTTTATTGTTTTCACTTTTAAGAACTGTATTATTATTATTTTATTGTTAAGGTATCCATTTCTATGACTGTCATGCAGCCCAGACTGGGCTAACAGTGATGAGTGCTTGAGGTAAGTGCACCCCAGTCTGGACTTTCTGGTTATAATCTGTCTTCTCTCTCTAGCTCTATTGAAAACCCAGACTCACGAGGTCTCAATTCCTGCTCTCCTAATCCTGAAGATGCCAAAGTCAACTATGTTGGAAGGTTTTTCAGAGGAGACTACTTTGTCTTCCCACTTGAGGCAGGTAGCAACCCCAAACCATAGACAGGTTGGGACCTGCACAGACCTCAGTGATCTTACTTGTTTTAAATATAGATATTAGGGGAGCCTGGGTGGCTCAGTCGGTTAAGCATCTGACTCTTGGTTTCAGCTCAGGTCATGGTCTCATGGTTTGTGGGTTCAGGCCCCTCATTGGGCTCTGAGCTGACAGTGTGGAACCTGCTTGGGAGTCTCTCTCTCTCTCTCTCTCTCTCTCTCTCTCTCTCCCTCTCTCTCTCTCTGCTCCTCCCCCACTCTCTCTCTCAAAATAAATAACTTGAAAATAAATAAATAAATACATAAATATAGAAATTAACAAGTAAACTTCATTATACAAAAAAAGCCCCCAAGGACTTAATTTTCAAAGAGCAAGTAGAAAAGAAAAAAGCCCCTTCCAGATACATATGAAGAAATAGATAATATTTCACAAGTGGTGTGTCTTCCCTGAAAATGTGCATATTTGAGAAAAATAAACCACTTAATAAAAAAATTAAGGAAAAAATGATAATGATATAGGCAGGAATGAGAGATAATAGATGAGAGAGATTTGAGAGAGTAAATACAAAATGAACTAAAGTTAATACAAATTAACATTGTGCCATTTGAAATGTAAGAGCTGTGGTAAAGTGAAAATATTCCCAAGGGTCAATGAAATGAAATCAGAACACAAGCCAAATGATGTAGTCACATAACATCTGGACATGCTCCAGTGAAAGCTTAAACACTTCTTCAAATTCTCATTTGTGTGGCAATATTGACTGGTTTCATAGACATTTTAATAAGGCAATTGGATCTACTCTTTCAGTGACCTTCCCTACAATGTGCATGAGGGATTACTGCATTTGAGGACAGGGCATTTTAAATGAATTTGGACTTTGGTTTTGCTAAATATGTAAATATCCTATGATTTCTGACTGCTGTGCACACATTATTCTCAAGTATATGTGATTTTGAATTGAGTTCCTGTGCAATTAATCTAACACAGTAACACTGACCATAAACTCATTGTCTTATAGTGAGAGTCTAGCCCCTAATAAAACATAGAATCAAATACCATGCTGTCAGTCTAACATATTTCTCTAATGTCTTGAATTCATATAGTTACTTAGAAATATTTTAATTTATTTTATTCCATAATAAATCATTACTGAATATATTAATGAGACACAGAGGGTAGGAAAAATGATACTATCATAGATTAGGAACAAAATCTCAAAGATATTAAACAGCTTGCCTTATTTGAAATAGCTAAAAAGGAAAGGATCAATAATGATATCCACGTCCTCTAGCACTTAATCTCACTTTTTAAAAAATGAATTCACTATTTTACCTGTGCTTAAAACTTTTAATTGCCCTTAGAAAGTATAATTATTATTATTATTATTATTATTATTATAAGAATAATATCTAACAGAATAGATCTTTATCATGATATACAAAGATCTTTATGATCTGCCTTATGGCTGATTGCCCATCTTTATTATTTATCATTTCCACCCATTTGTCAGTCATACTCTATTCTCCAGTTGTGCTGAGCAACTGACCATACTGCTTTATATCTCTTTAGGCTACAACAGGTTCCTACTCTCCTTCAGACTCTTCACACTTCTTTAGCTCTTTATTAATGATTTTTAATATCTGGATTAAATATGAACTCTAATAGAAAACCTTCATTGCTCTCTCCTAGCAAAGTCTGAATTCGGATCACTACCCTTTTCCCCATAGCATCTTATGGAATCTATTAATATTTAGGGAGCACTATGATATTTATTAAAATATTTTAATCACAGCTGGGTTTATTGTTAGGTCAATAAGACTTATGTTTCATGACTCCTTTCTTTTAGAGGAATTTTTTTCAGGGAACTTTTAGTGGATCCTGGAAATGTATCTGCACAGTATTTTAAAACAAGATCCAACGGAGTAGAATGAGTCATTGAACTGAGCCCAATATTCTGCATGCTGCTTTTCCTCTTGGAGAATCTGTCAACTCTTGTCCTACAAACTGTGGAAGACAGCTGCTAATATGCAGAATAGACCACACGAGTAACCACAGTCATATGGAAATTAAACATGACACTCCATGCTTTCTAGGGTCCTTAGACATAAAGATCCAAAATCTTGGATAGAACAAAGAAGCAGAGAAGTGAGCCAGGTACTTGGATTGCTCATGTAGACATTTGCTAAATCTTCAGCTTTGAAGGACATGAGGTGGAAAGCCAAGTAAAAAGTGAAAGGAAAAAAAAAGTAAAGCAGAATTTTTAGCAATCATATGTTGTTAAGGAAACAAAAATTAGAGTTCAGGATTCTGAAAGGAGGGTGGTCCTAAACATAAACAAAAAATTAAATAAATAAGAAAATAAAACACAAAAAGTTAGGACCCTACAGGGAAATATTTAAGAAGTGCAAACGAACCAGAGATAGACCAAACTTTATAAAGTTTACAAAGTTTCTATGATACAAAAAGAAGTCTTTAGAATAAGGTGACCCACTCCTCTGTTGCTTGGTAGAAGATAGGATTGAGAGAATATTTCAACCAAAGTTTTATATATGTATATTTTTTCATACACAATATTTTTCATTCATTCAAGAATTTCAAGACTTACTAGGCATGCCAAGAGAAGACCAAGGTATGAAAGACAATACTACCAAGATTCAAACTTGCACAAGATATCGAAGTGATAAATATCAGACTTAAAAATAAGTGATTAAATTATTCAAAATAGTGGAAAATTGGAGATTATCACCAGTGATTAGAAATTGATAAAAATGAATCAAATAGATATTATAGAATTGAAAAATATAATAAATTAAGATGCATCTAACAGAAGAATGGTCACATCAGACAAAAATTTTATTATACTGTAAGTGTATCAGCAGAAAATAACCAGATAGAGAAACAAAGAGGAAAAAGAATGAAGAAAAAAGCCCAAGTGCAACTTACAACTGTGAGTAACTGGAACATAATTCTACTAGGGTGCTTAGCACATGGAGAAAATAAATTCTTCAGAGCCACTCAAGCAAAGATTCTCAATGATATTGGCCCATCCTTCTCCAAATGCGTTTCTTACTATTTAAAGAAGGGAATATGCCTTAGTATCACTGCTTGAACCTGGTCAGCAATAGGGTTTATATATAATAAATCCATTCCATTAACCCCACCTCTTTGAATCATTTGACCTCTTAATGAGTATTCTGTGAAAATATGCAGTGGAATGGTTAGGAAAACTTTTCAGTTGGTAGACTTCATGTTTTAAAATTCTTACTTGGTATTTACCACTTTCACAATCTCAGAAACTTAGGAATCTCTGTGCATCTCAGCTTTCTCACATATATATAAAAGAAAGTAATAATGCCCATATCAAATCGGTTTGAGGAGGAGAAATTAAGTTAATACTTGCAAAGTGGTTAGAACAATTACCTGCACATATTAAGCGTTCAACACATCTGTATTATCATTATCATTTTTATCTTTTTAGCTGCATTGCTAAGCAAAAAGTTTAGAATCTAAATAATATAATAGTAAGGATATATATACTTATATATTTATTATATATATACTTACACTATTAAATATACTTATACTTATACTTATTATATATACTTATATTTATTATATAATATATATAATATATACTTATATTTATTATATATATAATATATACACTTATATTTATTAATATAATATATACTTATATTTATTATATAATATATATAATATATACTTATATTTATTATATATAATATATATAATATAAATATAATATATTATATATATAACATAATATATAAAAAATATATATGATATATATAATATATACTTATATTTATTATATAATATATATAATATATATATGATATATATATAATATATACTTATATTTATTATATAATATATATAATATATAATATACTTATTATATATACTTTACTTATACTTATTATATATACTTATATTTATTATATATATACTTATACTATTATATATATAATAGTAAGGATACACGATATATATATATAGTACTAATTACATCTAGGCATTTTCCTAAATACTGTATTAACACATGTAAGTCTCATAACAACTCAGAGATGACTAACTCAAGCATTTGTTTCCATAGTCCATGGCAATAAGCGTAACAGTGAGTAAAGAGTAAAGAACAGTAAGGAATACTGTTCATAATATGTTTGTAGAAATGAAGAGAATTTAATGGGATTACTTGTCTATGACTGATCATAAAAAAGAGCATATCAGTGTTTGGAAACATAAATGTACTGATAACAAGAGTGAATAGGTACAAAACTGTGGACTAATTCATTTAAATTTGTTAATGCTACCAGAAAGCCTTTTTACATGATATAGATTTTTGGTGGTTGCATGGTAGCATCATTTCCCAATAGGACACATTTATTATATATAAATTCAATAAAGGTATGTTACATGCAATGGACATATGTACAGAGATGCCCCAAATAAATGCTGACATGCGGGGCGGGGTGGGGAGTTAGAAAGTGTAAACCACTAGGAAAAATACAGAAACAGATCCCTTTATTGCCACTTTAACCATCACAATAATAACAGAGTAATGCATTTTCATCTATGACTGAGTCCAGTGTTGGGCTGGAGCCAATGCTTCTCAACTCTTGAAAGCTGACTTGTGGTACCTTGCCGCCACTTTGCAGCAACAGCACATTAGTAACGTGAAATGGGTCATGGGAGGAAACTTACATACACAAAATGGAAAACGGTAAAATTTGATACAGTTTATACTGGAGGTCAGGTTATTAAACACTTACCAGCACAGTATTGGGTGCAACTCCAATGACTTAGAAAATAGGCAAAAATATTTACACTGAGTATCTTCATCAATAGTAGCATGGAAGTAAAACAAACAAACAAACAAAATAGATCTTTATAATTCTATTGTATGATGCATGATCATTTGTTTTCCAACCGTTTTAAAGGTTAAATATCCATGAAAAATATTAATGTTAAACACTGTTTTCATTCTAAACCAAATTTATCTCCATTAGGAATTTGCTTATATATAAGCTAGAGAGGCTAAGGGAAACATTCCTCATCTGATTTAGGCCATATATATATATATATATATATATATATATATATACATATGTATATATATATATATATACACACACATATATATGTATGTGCATATACATATATGTACATATGTATAGTATATATAAAGATATATACATATATATTTGTGTATATATATATATATATATACAGTATATATATTTGTAATATATATTTGTATTTCGAAGATTTTCTGCCATGGTTTAATATCCACATCTTAAAACATCCCCTTATTAACCTATTTCATACTTTGTTCAGTTTATAAAATTCAACTCTATGTAAAATAGTCAATAAACATTTTGACGGTGTTCCTCAATATTTAAAAATTAAATATTTCTGTACAGAATTTTCAATTTATCATAGCTTTAGTTAATTCCATTCCTGTTTGTAACTTAACTGATTTTTATAATATTCAAAATAAGGGAGGCAAATTTACTCTAAAAGCAAACCTATTTCATCAGTAGAATGCAAAGTTTGCATAGAAAGACACTCTCAAGCAAATTTAATTGAAGATTCAAGTGTGCAGCACTGGCCTGTTAGTATAGAGAAATTAAGAAGTCTGACTAAGTTTCAGGGAATAAGATCAGTAAGAGGTCATATTTTAGTCTCAAGGGATAACCTGTGACCTAAGAGGGCAGAGGCAGAGAAGACATTTATATCTAAAACATAAATTTATAAAAGACTCACCCTCTACTTGTTTATGACCTCACCCCAACCAAATGTTATATGATAATTCTTGCAGTAAGATGTGCAGCCACTGTGTGGTTATGTAGAGTAAATGCTGCCCAAGTGACTCGATGGTATTAATACCTTTTCCAAAAGAATAAGTGCATGTCATGAAAGGTGCATTGAACTTTTATTCAGGGAGTTCATTCCTGGAAGACTATGATTACTCAAAAGAATTATGGGGCCATGTCATGATGGTTTTGGAGAACAGCCTAGTCTGAAATTGATCATTTAAGAAAACCAGAGATACTATTTAGTGTGATAGAGCAAGTGCTCATATTAATACCAATATGTATTGGGTACCATATAAATATTATTCAAGGAAAGATTGTTTGTAACAATATGCAGAGAGGCAACTGATTGTGAACTCATGATGAAAAATTCAAAAATGCTAAATAGAATTAAAGGGAAGGTCTTTGTTACTGTATTAAAAATATGACTATATAAGTCTTATAAAATCACATAGCAAAAAAATAGCATAATATTTTAGAAGTAGATGTTATTAATGTGCTGCAAAAATGCAATAATTTAAGAATAACAGTTTAATTGAATATAATCTAGAATGTAAATATTAATAATTTACTTTAATAAGGTAAAATATAACTACATAGAGTAAGCTAAAGCATATCACATCTTTTTTTTGAGTAACACATTTTCAATTTTCCTGGGATATGATTGCCTTTCTGTGAAAGAATATAATATCTCTTCTCTCTTATTCTAAGAAAAGGGAGTATTTAATGCCATAAAAACTAGAAACTAATCCTGATTAGCATTTTAAAAGTGAGTTTTATAAAACATTTTATAAAACGTTGTAGAGTTGTAAGCACAGTTCAGCATTAGTCTAATCTCACCTTGGGTAGCTCTCTTCATAGACATACCCTTTTCCTTCCTATTATCTTCATATCAGAAGAGGGTGGCCTTTATGATGAATTTGTTTAATTGATGATATATAATATTTTAATTCACCTTTATAAGAAATCTGTACAGTTTGTCAACTTCATCAAGTATCTCAGAAAAACAAATGAAACTCTCTATTTACTTCCAAAAAGCTAAGTTAAAATTCACTTAGATGCATGGCATATAATGCAGTTAAATATACATTCAATCAGTGGTAAAAAAAAAAAAAAAAAAAAAAAAAAAAAATTCTACTGATTAGATGAAACAATTAGTTGGATAACAAGTAGGCAAGTAAAAAATTCTTTACACTTAAGACACATTCCAGTTATCTCGTGTCTTAAAAACGGACCACTTTAGGGGCGCCTGGGTGGCTCAGTCGGTTGGGTGTCCGACTTCAGTTCAGGTCATGATCTTGCGGTCCGTGAGTTCGAGCCCCACGTCAGGCTCTATGCTGACAGCTCAGAGCCTGGAGCCTGTTTCAGATTCTGTGTCTCCCTCTCTCTCTGACCCTCCCCCGTTCATGCTCCGTCTCTCTCTGTCTCAAAAATAAATAAACATTGAAAATAAAAAAAAATTAAAAAAAAACGGGCCACTTTAACTGAATTTAACTAAACATGATTAATAAATTTAAAAAAATCATTATTGCTTCATAGCAGGGGGAAATTTGTTCTCTCTTGTGTCAATGTAGTGTTTCTTTGTTAAAGAATAAGATCTTGGGGCACCTGGGTGGCTCAGTTGGATTAGCATCTGACTTTGGCTCAGGTCATGATCTCACCGTTCGTGAGTTTGAACCCCTCATAGAGGCTCTCTGCTGTCAGCACAGAACCTGCTTCAGATCCTCTGTCCCCCTCTCTCTCTGTCCTTCCCCCACTCACACACACACACTCTCTCAAAAATAATAAACATTTTAAAAAATCTAAAAAAAAAAGAGTAAGATCTTTAAACTTGAAAAAAAAATAAGGAATACATATATTCTGAAACTGACCAGAAATTCTTAGGTTTCTATCAGATAAATGGATTTATGATACCGTTATTAGCTAATACTAATTCCTGGCCAGAGAATGCAAGTCTAATCCACTAGTCAGAGTGCATCCTTGGAGTCAATGGAAAAGGGAGCTTTGAAAGAATATCATCTCACAGGGTCCCTGATGTATACTTGACTCCATCCTGTGGTAATACACAGTTTTGTTTTGTTTTGTTTTGCTTTTCTGTGTTTTCTATTTGGCATATGTTTTCCATTCCTACATTGCTCACTTAGAATGAGAATTGTAATGACTTAAGCGGTCATGAAGAAGCCACTAGAAGTACATTTCCTATACAGGTAATAAACCAATGAAAATAATAATCATGGGGAGAGGAAAGATAGAGGATTCCAAATACAACTTCATTCAGCTTGTGTGTTTAGCTTATGCAGAATATCTATGGATCCTGGACAATGCCAGTGGATTATGATAAATTTAACCATATGATGAACCAATTGTATAGCTGCTCTTACAGTGAAGTATTTTTACTGGAGAAAAATCAACATAGACACAATTTACATGCAACTGTCAATTTGGAAAATTATCTCTGGTCTATAGTAATTGTTAAAGAACACAAAAGGTATGTGCTTTCAACTGGGAAGCTTAATATCCTTCCCTGTTTTACTTAATAGCTGTATAATATCTCCGCTCTCTGATATAGTTTTGCCAACAGGGACACTGATGATCTCAATGTCCCAAAGGACGACAACCTTGTCCACTATATTGAGGAGATAATTCTGATAAGAATGGGTAAGCAAGAAGTAACTCACCTTAGATTTCTAGGAAAGAGATATGCTTCCTAGAAAATGAAAGATAAATTGCATGTGCTACCACATAATGTTTTTTTTTTTAAATTTTCACTTTTTGCAGAATGACAAGGTATGTCTTCCGAATCCAAAGGCAAGTCATTTTTAAGAAAGAGGTACAACATTATTGGTAGAATGTAAATTCTGAATGTAAAATGTATCACATCGAGTATATTGTCTGCTACCTGGGCTTATATTTTGATCTACAGTTTACAGGCTGTCAGGAGCCCAGCTAAACTGGAAGAGAGAGAACTCTACTTTTAGTTATTAGAGTAACTAATTAAAGCAACAAGCCAAAAATAAAGAGTTAAACCTTTAATCAGTTACTGTCATAGTATAAACAAGAGTCTAAAACCAGAGAAAGTGCTGGCTCCGTCTCTCCCATTTTCTTGCATGGAACAGCAGCACGCTGGTTGAAGGTAAGATGGATTAGTACGGATGTGGAGGGTTCTCACTGTTGAGGGAGCCCTAAAGAAAAGTCTCTGGAAGACTTATGGATCCTGAGATGAGAGGGAGGGAGGAATACTAAGAATTGAATAGTAGTGAGTATTGAGTCAGAGTAGGGAGAAGTGCTTTCAAGGTTTCCTCCTCTTTTTCCTGTAAGTAGGGTCTCAGCGGAGGTACCTGAAGAGGACCTCCATCCATGGCCTAAAAGGAGACCTTGGACTGAAGATGCCTGGCTAGGAATGTGGATATGGGTAAGAGCATAGCCAGACAGGGCAGCCTGAGTCTTTGACCACAATACGTTTCAAAGACTACAACGCCCTGGCTGTGCACCCATGGTCAGGCCTAAAAAATGACACCTAAGTTTTTAACTAGGAGCTAGACTTCTCAGTATCTAAAATCATTTTAACTTCAAGATAATGTTAATTAGCGGTATACACTAATTACCAGGAGAAATATCTGTCCTGTTCCCTCAATTTTAACAATAAAAAATGTTTAGGGCCTTCTGATATTTTCTTCTTTATATTTTGAAGTTCTCTTGTTTACTTTTTTCTTGCATGGCATGAACTAAGCCATGTTGTAAAATTTCCATCCATATCTAAGACCAGGTCCAAATGTCATCCACTCTGAGAAGCAATTACTGACCTTAGTGGAAAAAAGTTAAGCATTTTACCATCCCCAACATATCCTATCATGCTTCTAAATTTACTATTTGGTGTCTAATTGTAGTTAATATATAAAATTTGAAGTAATTCAGGCAGAGGGGGAAAAACAAAAAGTATAGAATCTGATGGCTGGAAGCAATATAACATCAAATCATTTCTAGTATAAAATAAGACACATATAAAAGGAACATATAGGGTAGCAGAACATGATGTCCAAAACTGCCACTTTGGTATAAAGATTATTTTGAACTGAAGGCAACCAAAAAAAAAAAAAAAAAAAAAAAAAAGCAGACACAGAAAAACTTTATGCTCTCCCCACTGCCTTCTCTACCAGAAAGAACAGGGTACGGGATAATTCTTAAATCACCAGAGACAACTCTATACATAGCACTAGAGGAAACTATGTAATACTTCACTTAACTAGCTCCTATCTTCCATCAGGTCCCCCTATGTTTGCCTTTGCACAATTTGCTCTCCTAGAAACTCAAAGTCCTTATTTTTGTCTTGTCACTTCTCTAAAGATTTATTATGCTTGGGGTACCTGGGTGGCTCAGTCAGTTGAGCGGTTAAGCATAGGACTCTTGATTTCAGCTCAGATCATGATCCCATGTTTTGTGGGATTGAGCCCCGTGGAGGCTTCTTGGGATTCTCTCTCGGCTCTCTCTACCCCTGCTCCTGTTTGCACATGTGCACGCACTCTCTCTCCCTCTCTCAAAATAAATAAACTTAAATAAAAGATCATTCTTTTGTAATTCTAACCACCCTTTTCAGTTACTCATCACTGGGTGTCCCATGTCTATGCAGGATACACATGTTAATAAACTTGTTTGTTTTTCTCTTGTTGATCTGTCTTCCTCTATCTGATTCATAGTGATCTGACCAATGAGTCTAAGATGAGTAGAGGAAAACAGTTTTTCCTCTCCTACAAATACAATAATATAATTTATAAAAACAAAAAGATTTCTTCTGTATTAGTCAAAAACTTATGCAGCAGTAAAACATTTACCCTGAAATCTCCATGGCATAACACTATTAAGTTCTATTTCTTGCTCATTTTCAGGGTGTACCAGAAGTCTCTTGTGCCAATAGAGAGTTTCATAGTTGCTCAGAGCAGGGGAAAAGAAAGTTGGAGGGTCACACACTAGGTCTTAAATGCTTTTGTGTGGGAATAACTCATTTACTATCAATGTTGATTGGACAGAACTTTGGTCGGATGACTCTAAAACTAAAAAAGATTGGAGAATTGGAGAGAGGGAACATATGAACATTTTACAGAAGTAAAAGTTTCTGTCACATATCAGTTTATACTATTCTAAAATTTCTCTAATATTCAGAAATTAAATCATTCACTTACTTATTTTAAATTAAATTTTATAATGCCATTCTTCAAAAGGAAAGGACATTATAGAATTATAAAACCACATGTATTATTTTAGAGTTATAAAATGATTGGGAATCCAAGATATATAAACTGAGAGAGAGTAAGGTTTGGTCACAAAGTTATTTTATGAAGCTATGCACAGTTTTGTTACACCTGCTATTTAAATTTTTCTAAAATGTCTAAAGCAAAAAAAAAAAAAAAAAAAAAAAAAAAAAAGGCAGGGTATAAAGCTTTATAATACAGAAAATAATCCACAAATGATACAGTGATAGTTCAGATTACCCAAAGTATGTTGGACAGTATAATTCCAAGAAACTATGACACCCATAGTTATGACATCACACCATAAAAGATGCAAAGTAAAACAGATGTGAATATGAATAGCAACTTTGTTACTTACTAGGGGCATGACCATATAAAGGAAATTAGCTTTTCCTATCTGCATTCTTGCCATGTTAAATCTCATGTAACAGTATATTATCAAACTGTATCGAGTGTAGAGGTTCCTTTTGAGATACAAATAATATAATGCTTACAACTTATTTTAGCACAACACACAATGCTATTTTTTACTATTGATCAACTATTTTGAGGATGAAAATTATCTAAAATTCTATCTTTCATATTTTAAGTTGAATTTATGAAAATAATGAAAGATCTCTATGATCAGCACAAGGTAAAATAAGTAGCTGTTGTATGCCATCAGCCAAATAATAATAAATATATTGAAATTGAAGTTAAAGAGATGAGACTGTCAATAGAAAACAAATTCCAAACTTTCAGAAGAATCCATTTTTAAAACAGTCACTCTTTGGAATACTGATGTAAATTATTTTATTTATTTTTATTTTTGTTTAAAGTTGTATTTATTTAAGTAATCTCTACATCCCATGTGGGACTCAAACCCACAACACTGAGATCAAGAGTCTCATGCTCTTCCAGCCAAGCCAGTCAAGCTGATGCTCTTAAAATAAAAATGTGATATTAAAATTTGATGTATCTGGTTTTTTAAATTTTTTATTTATTTATTTTTTATATTTGTATCCAAGTTATTTACCATATAGTACAATAATGATTTCAGGAGTAGATTCCAGTGATTCATCCCCCATGTATAACACCCAGTTCTCATCTCAACAAGTGTCTTCCTTAATTCCCCTTACTCATTTAGCTCATCCTCCCACCCACAACCCCTCCAGCAACCCTCTGTTTGTTCTCTGTATTTGAGTCTCTTGTGTTTTGTCCCCGTCCCTGTTTTCATATTATTTTTGCTTCCCTTCCCTTATGTTAGTCTGTTTTGTATCTTAAATTCCACATAGGAGTGAGGTCATATGATATTTGTCTTTCTCTGACTAATATCACTTAGCACAATACCCTCTAGTTCCATCCACGTTGCTGCAAACGGCAAGGTTTCATTCTTTTTGTTTGCCGAGTAATACTCTATTGTATATACATACCATTTCTTCTTTATCCACTCATCTGTCGATGGGACATTTGGGCTCCTTCCATACTTTGGCTATCATCAACAGGCTGCTATAAACATTGGGTGCTTGTGCCCCTTTGAAACAGCACACCCATAACCCTTGTTTAAATACCTAGTAGTGCAATTGCTGGGTCGTAGGGTAGTTCTATTTTCAGCTTTTTGAGGAACCTCCATACTGTTTTCCAAAGTGGCTACACCAGTTTACATTCACACCAGCAGTGCAAAGTTTCTCTGCATCCTTGCCAACATCTGTTGTTGCCTGAGTTATTTATTTTAGACATTCTGATTAGTGTGAGGTGGTGTCTCACTGTGGTGTTACTCTGTATTTCCCTGATAATGAGTGATGTTGAGCACTTTTCATGTGTCTGTTAGTTGCCTGGATGTCTTCTTTGGGAAAGTGTCTATTCATGTCTTTTGCATATTTCTACACTGGATTATTTGCTTTTTGGGTGTTGAGTTTGGTAAGTTCTTTATAGATTTTGGATACTAACCTTTATCTGATATGTCATTTGCAAATATCTTCTCCCATTCTGTCAGTTGCCTTTTAGTTTTGCTGATTGTTTCCTTTGCCTTGCAGAAGCTTTTTATTTTGATGATGTCCCAATAGTTCATTTTTGCTTTTGTTTCCCTTGCCTTCAAAGATGTGTTGAGTAGACAGTTGCTATGGTGAGGTCAAAGATATTTTTGCCTACTTTCTCCTAGGATTTTGATGGCTTCCTGTCTTACATTTAGGTCTTTCATCCATTTTGAGTTTATTTTTGTGTATGGTGTAAGAAAGTGGTCCAGGTTCATTTTTCTGCATGTTGCTGCCCAGTTTTCCCAACACGATTTGCTGAAGAGCCTGTCTTTATTCCATTGGATATTCTTTCCTGCTTTGTCAGATTAGTTGGCCATACGTTTGTGGGTCCATTTCTGGGTTCTCTATTCTTTTCCATTGATCTAAGTGTCTGTTTTTGTGCCAGTACCATACTATTTTCATTACAGCTTTGTAATATATCTGGAAGTCTGGGATTGTGATGCCTCCAGCTTTGGTTTTCTTTTTCAGGATTGCTTTGGCTATTCAGGGTCTTTTCTGGTTCCATAAAAATTTTAGGATTTTTATCCACAGCTCTGTGAAGAATGCTGGTGTTATTTTTATAGGGATTGCATTGAATATGTAGATTGCTTTGGGTATTATTGGCATTATAACAATATTCGTTTTCCAATCCATAAGCATGGAATCTTTTTCCATTTTTTTGTGTCTTCTTCAATTTCTTTCAAAAGCTTTCTATAGTTTTCAGTGTATAGATTGTTCATCTCTTTGGTTAGGCTTATTCCTAGGTATTTTATGGTTTTTGGTGCAATTGTAAATGGGATTGACTCTGATTTCTCTTTCTGTAGCTTTATTGTTGGTGTACAGGCATGCAACCAATTTCTGTGCATTGATTTTATATCCTGCAACTTTGCTGAATTCATGGATCAGTTCTAGCAGTTTTTTCAGTGGAATCTTTTGGGTTTTCCACAGAGTATCACGTTGTCTGTGAAGAGTGAAAGTTTAACTTCCTCCTTGCTGATTTCCATGCCTTTGATTTCTTTGTGTTGTCTGATTGCTGAGGCCAGGATTTCCAACACTATGTTGAATAACAGTGGCAAGAGAGGACATCCCTCTCTTGTTCATGACCTTAGGGGGAAAGCTCTCAGTTTTTCCCCACTGAGGATGATATTAGTGGGGGTCTTTCCTTAATGACCTTTATGATCTTGAGGTATGATCCTTCTATCCCTACTTACTTGAGGGTTTTTATCAAGAAAGGATGCTTTATTTTGTCAAATGTCTCTGCATCTATTGAGAGGATCATGTGGTTCTTGCCCTTTCTTTTATTGATGTGATGTATCACATTGATTGTTTTGCGGATATTGAACCAGACTTGCATCCCAGGTATAAATCCCACTTGGTCATGGTGAATGATTCTTTTAATGTATTGTTGAATCTGCTTGGCTAGTATCTTGAGGATTTTTGCATCCACGTTCATCAGGAAAATTGGTCTATAGTTCTCCTTTTTAGTGTGGTCTCTGGTTTTGGAATCAAGGTAATGCTGGCTTCATATAATGAGTTTGGAAGTTTTCCGTCCATTTCTATTTTTTGGAACACCTTCAAGAGAACAGGTGTTAACTCTTCTTTAAATGTTTGATAGAATTCCATCCAGCTCTGAACTGTTTTTTGGGGAGATTTTTTATTACTAATTTGATTTCTTTGTTATGGATCTGTTCAAATTTTCTATTTCTTCCTGTTTCAGTTTTGGCAGTTTATATGTTTCTAGGAATTTGTCCATTCCTTCCAGATTGCCCAATTTATTGGCATATGATTCCTCATAATATTCTCTTATTTTTGTTTGTATTTCTGCAGTGTTGGTTGTGATCTCTCCTCTTTCATTCTTGATTTTATTTATTTGGGTTCTTTCCTTTTTCTTTTTGATCAAACTGGCTAGGGATTTATCAATTTTTAAAAATTCTTTCAAAGAACCAGCTCCTGGTTTCATTGATATGTTCTACTGTGTTTTGATTTCGATAGCACTGTTTTATGCTCTAATCTCTATTATTTCCCATATTCTGCTGGTTTGGGGTTTTATTTGCTGTTCTTTTTCCAGCTCTTTAAGGTGTAAAGTTAGGTTGTGTATCTGAGACCTTTCTTCCTTCTTTAGGAAGGCCTGGATTGCCATCTACTTCCCTCTTATGACTGGCTTTGCTGCGTCCCAGAGGTTTGGGGCTGTGATGTTATCATCTTCATTGGCTTCCATGTACTTTTTAACTCCCCTTTTAAGTTCTTGGTTAGCCCAATCATTCTTTAGTAGGATGTTCTTTAGTCTCCAAATATTTGTTGTCTGTGCAAATTTTTTCTTATAGTTGATTTTGATTTTCATAGCATTGTGGTTTGAAAATATGCAAGGTATGATCTCGATCTTTTTGTACTTGTTGAGGGTTGATTTGTGTCCCAGTATGTGATCTATTCTGGAGAATGTTCCATGTGCACTCGAGAAGAATGTGTACTCTGTTACGTTAGGATGAAATGTTTTGAATGTGTCTGTTAAGTTTATCCAGCCCAGTGTGTCATACAAAGCCATTGTTTCCTTTTTGAGTTTATGCTTAGATGATCTGTCCATTGTTGTAAGTGCGGTGTTGAAGTCCCCTACTATTATGGTATTATTTTCAATAAGTTTCTTTAGTTTTTGATTAATTGATTTATATATTTGGGTGTTTCCATGTTGGAAGCATAAATGCTTACAACTGCTGTGTCTTCTTTGTGGACAGCCCCCTTAATTATGATACAATGCCCTTCTTCATCTCTTATTACTGTCTTTATATTAAAATCTGCATTGTCTGATGTAAGTATGGCTACTCTGGCTTTCTTTTGGTGACCATTAGCATGATAGATGGTTCTCCATCCCCTTACTTTCAATCTGAAGTTGTCTTTAGGTCTAAAACAGGTCTCTTGTAAACAGTGTATAGATGGATATTGTTTTATTTTTTTTAATGTTTATTATTTTTCAGAGAGAGAGAGAGTGAGCAAGCATGAGTGGGGAAGGGCAGAGAGAGAGGCAGACACAGAATCCAAAGCAGGCCCCAGGCTCTGAGCTGTCAGCACAGAGCCTGATGCAGGGCTCAAACTCATGGACTGAAAGATCATGACCTGAGCCAAATTTGGACGCTTAACCGACTAATCCCCCAAGGTGTCCCAATGGATCTTGTTTTATTATCCATTCTGTTACCCTATGTATTTTGACTGGAGCATTTAGTCCATTGACATTTAGAGTGAGTACCAAAAGATATGAATTTATTGTCATTTGTTGCCTCTAGAGTTGGAGTTTCTGGTGGTGTTCCTTGGTCCTTTCTAGTTTTTATTGCCTTTGCTTTGCCTAGTTATTGCCTAGTTTTATTGCCTTTTTTGTTTTATTTCGTCTTTTCTCCCCTCAGAGAGTTCCCCTTAAAATTTCTTGCATGATTGGTTTATTGGTCACAAACTCCTTTAGTTTTTGTCTGTCTGGGAAACTCTATATCTTTCCTTCTATTTTGAATGATAGGCTTGCTGGATAAAGAATTCTTGGCTGCATATTTTTCCAATTCAGCATATTGAATATATCCTGCCACTCCTCTATGGCCTGCCAAGTTTCCGTTGATAGATCTGCTGCAAACCTGACCTGTCTTCCCTTGTAGGTTAAGAACTTTTTTCCCTTGCTGATTTCATGATCCTTTCTTGTCTGTGTATTTTGCAAATTTGACTATGATATGCCTTGTTGATGATCAATTTTTGTTGAATCTAATGGGAGTTCTCTGTGACTACAGATTCCCAGAGACTGATGCCGGGTGCCAGTCCGCCCCAGAAAAACTTTGTGCAATCCTGTAGCAGCAGCATTTCAGGGATTATGGTAAATCACAACACACATCTGGCACCAGGCTTCACCACCCCCATGTCCTTCTTGCCAACAGCAAACATGGCTGTTCTCTAGGGTCCGCTGGGACCTTTGCCTGTGGGGAGGCCACACAGCCTCTACCAAATGTCCTTTCATCAGGGGAACCACCTCTCCCTGTGTGGCCCGAAGACCCCTCAGTCCTCACTGTCTGCTCCTGGTGATTCGCCCTTCCCACCAGAGCTCCACCAGGTATTGAGCTGCAGAGTTTCAGACTCTGCACTCTTCTGTTTATAGAGTCCTAATGGTATTTAAATACTCTCCTTTCTTTCTTGTTCACTCCCTTATGGGTGTTTCCAGTCTTTCTCTTTCTGTCCAGCTGCTTTTGGAGGGAATGCTTTTCCTGTACTCCTCCCCATCTCCATCCTCTCTTTGCAAGCAAAAACAGCTACCTACCCTCTGCAGCTTCTCTTCCCCAGTTCACCTCTCTGTGCCACATACTTGCTGAGTTCTGTGGCTCAAGTTACGCAGATTGTCGTGTTAATGCTCAGATCAATTTTCTAGGTGTGCAAGATGGTTTGGTTTTGATCTAGCTGAATTTCAGGGACAAGAGAAGCAGAAAACTTCCATGCTGCTCCACCTTCTTGACTCCTCCTCCTGATGTATTTATTTTTATTTCTCAAGTAAAAAAGTGTGATACCGTATTTAGGGTTGAAACTATTTTAAATGACTTAATGAAACCATATACTTGAGGTTGAAATAAGACATGAAAAAATCTCAGATTATTTTGGATTCCTTCTTTCAGAGGCTCAGCTACACCAGTCCAGTTACACTAATATAAAAGGTATCATTCTCTAGTCCAAGGATAATAATTCTTTCTTTTAATTTAACATAGAGGTTTTTATAATGAGTAGCAAATAAAAATCACAACTTATGGTGTTAATAGGAAATTAGGTCACATTGAAAAAAAAACTAAATTAGAGTCTGGGCTTTTAACATGCAACAGTATAAATAAAATACTTTTCAATTTTCCTGTGACACATTCTCTGTATGTTTTCTTTGCATTTAATATAAATCTTTATATCTGTGATGCAAAACTTGGTCATTCTTTTATGAGCATGTATCTGCAATAACCATATTTTAGCTTTGATTTAAAATGAGATCTTAAAAATCACTCTTTCTTCAAAAAAAAAAGTTATTTATTCTTTTATTTTTTTTTTAATTTTTTTTTTCAACGTTTATTTAATTTTGGGACAGAGAGAGACAGAGCATGAACGGGGGAGGGGCAGAGAGAGAGGGAGACACAGAATCGGAAACAGGCTCCAGGCTCCGAGCCATCAGCCCAGAGCCCGACGCGGGGCTCGAACTCACAGACCGCGAGATCGTGACCTGGCTGAAGTCGGACGCCCAACCGACTGTGCCACCCAGGCGCCCCTTATTTATTCTTTTAAAGCTTAAACACCTGCAAATATTCTGATTCCTGACAAAGAAAAGAAAAAGTTAGAATATGCAGGAAACAAGTTCAGACAGGCTCAAGTGAGTTTCAAGAATTTGGTAGTAGTGTGAGCTAATATAGTCATGATGTTGGGTCAGTGAATCTAATTTAAGACGAACACTTTGCAGCCATATACCAAAGCTGATTTTTGTATTGCCTCCCTAAGCACTGCCAATATATTTTTACTGATATATTTTAAAGAAGAGAGATGGCACTTTATGATAACTATTTAAGATTTGCCTGAATAAGTGAACAGGTAATATTAAAACAGGAAATTATTTGCCTGGTGCTTGGCCAAATTCAAAGATGACTGTCAGGATATGGTGTTAAAGAATACATTCATGAGAATCTTCAAACATAAGTTTTTGAGTTACAGAATCTCAGCCTGTTGGCTTCCCTGTCATGACAATACTTGAATAAAGAGTACACAAGATTTTTCAGAGTTAGGAAACCTCTGAGAATACTTTAAGCTGAGGAGTCCTCTAAGGCTACACATTATCAAGAAGGGGTCATGTAGCTATGATTCTGGACACATCAATGAACAGAGGAAAATCCTAATAGATTTACTGCTTCACCAATGATTCACTGCCAACTAGCTGATGGCTGTACAGTCTTATCTAGGGTGGAAATCTGAGGGCCAGAGACAGGTTAGTGTTAGTCTGTTGTTTTAGAAACGAGTGGTCATCTTCATTCACCACCTATGCATGTGACCAGAGGAAAAATGGATTTGGGGATCTTGAATTTGATCTTAGGTTAGATACCCTTGTGAAAGAGATATTGAAAGAGATATTAATTTGATCTTTATTGAGCTTTTCTTTGTCAAGGGGTAATAACAATGTGTGTGGTCAAGAGGGATTCTTAAAACAAAAGAAAAACTGTTCAATAGGTAAAGGAATTTGTCTAAATTATATAAATATTGTAAGAATATATTTCTCTAGCAAGAGGAGCTTCATATATATATATATATACATATATATATATATATACACATACATATAACGGGATATTATTAAAATAACCAATTATGTAAAAAAAATAATTTTCTATAACCAAATTACTTTTGTATATACATATAACTATATAATCTATCAGTTTCACTTAAAAGGATTATTTGAAACTAAGCATTTGATAATAATTTTTAATCTATCAAATATTTCCATCTGACAAAATCAAGCTAGTTTTACATTTTAGCATTGAAGTGGGTTAAAATCTCAGGTGGTAAAATTAATATTAGTGTAGTTCAAATCTCATTTCCTATTGAAATTATAAATTATATTTGTTGAGAGTAGAAATATGTTAGTGATTTAAATACATGCTAAACTACATAAATAATAAGCTAAAGTATATAATTTATTATATTGAAAGTTGTATTCTAAATCTTAACAAAATTTCCCATAGGAATAAGGATAAGTATCAATGCCATAATTAAAATAAAATAGAAATATTTAATTTACTATACTTTTATAAAGTATTCTATCATAATGTAATGGATCCAATTTCTGTCCAAATTTTTCAAGTACAGCTAAAAATACAATAGCCTTGATAAATTATTCTCTAGGCAGCCATACATTTATTGATTTTGTTAAACGTTTACTGAAATATTGTATTTCTAGGTCAAATACTCAAATGGATTTACAGAGAGTATTTTTAAGACTCAGTTATCCAAAACTTAGAAATATTATATCAGAGGCATTATATTGTAAATGTGAGGAAAAATGAATTTCATGATACATGGCTATAAAATTATTTAGAAAGAAATCTCAAGCTGTAATTATTTCAATAAAATGAAATCAAAAATTTTTTCTCATTGGTCACATTTAAAATAATTCTTATCTTCTATTATTTTTAAACATATTGGAACTATTGGCTTTTCTCAAGGAACGTAAAAGCATGTCTTTGGAATAAGAGTCCAATCTAAGGGAAAAGAGATTAAATGAAGAGTAAATAATTTTGATTTTTAGAATTAAAGTCCTAGTAGTCATTATTTACTCAACAAGCTACTCAAATGTAATTTCTAGCAAATAAACTAGGACTCACCTAATTGAAGCCATACATTCTAACTAACTTACAGATTTTTAAAATATTCCATACATAAATATTATTATTTCATCACACATGGATAATTGTAAGTATCATATTTCTGTTGGATGGAAGGAGAGTGACAAAAATAGATGACTTAGAAAATAAGAAATCAGAGTAGTTTTTAAAGGTAAATATGAGGGTGCTTCAGGAATAGAATAGAAAGTGACATACTAGGTTAAATAAGAAATTCCAACAACGGGGAAAATTCCAACTTAAGATAATAATCCAAGGACACAGGGTAGAGTGTATTAAAGAAAGTTCAAGCAGCTGAAATGAGATGATGAAGGGGTCCACAGAAGAAACTTCCAGAAAGAGAAGTAGTTTAAATGGGAAATGGTTTGCAACAATTCCAGAAATGTATTACAAATATCAAATGCAATAGCTAAATGAAGATGTTTATGACCCACTCAAGTTCATCAAAGGAACTTGAGAGGGGGCAATGATGGTCACTTGTAGATGTTTCAATGTCTGCAATATAAAAACAAATACTCATAAAAACTAAACTTCCAGTTAAGTAAAACACGAATGTGGTCAAAGCTAATATATACATAAGTTAAATATACATAAATAATATATAAATATACATAAACATATTAAATTACAATAAATAAGGTTCAAACAGGTTTTTTTTTTAATTAAAGTCTTATTCCATTTCAATAATACACAGATATCACTGCATATTTTTTAACAGAATACAGCTAAAGTGCTTTTGTATTAAACCAGTCATATCTTAACAATTAAGTAAATTTAGGATTAACCTAAATGAAAGCCTTTTATAGAACCAGATAGAATCTATTTAACCTATAATCTAAAGCTTCTAGTTAAAACGTAAGGAATAAATTCAACTTTGAAATATGAAAAAAAAAAAGACCCACAAAATAAAACACTGGATAGTTCTTTCTATAGAAGAATACTGAAAGTCGACATCATTTGGCTAGTTTCACAGTTTTTCAAAAACTCATAGGTTCTTAATTTATTATAATACGTGAATTAATTTGAAAACACTTTTCTGACATCAAATTTTAAATATAACTTCACAGAAAAATATCTAAATGCCTAATTAAGAAAAACACTAAAACAATAGGAAATTAATTGTTGTCATTTATTTTAAAAATAAGATTAGATTTCTCTTTCAATATTCATGGGCTGCAAAAAAATAAGTGTGCTTGACAAATTAAATGTGTTTCACTTTTGCTTTCTCTCATGCACTGGTGATTCTGAATAGACACAAAAGGCTCCATATTTATAAGCAGTTTATGACCTCCCCAGACAACTCAATTAAGGAAATAGAGAAACATAAATATATTAAAATTCATTACAGAAAACATTTGCTGAGGTTGGAAAGTGAAACTCTAGAATTTGAATACACAGTGTATTTTAAATACCTTTTTAAATGTTTAACAACTGATCCACCATTCCCATCATATTTAGCAGACAAGTACTCAAACTATGTTTGTAATGTGATTCCCCAGA
The DNA here is from genome assembly GCF_018350155.1 of Leopardus geoffroyi. Classification (NCBI taxonomy): domain Eukaryota; kingdom Metazoa; phylum Chordata; class Mammalia; order Carnivora; family Felidae; genus Leopardus; species Leopardus geoffroyi. The sequence goes on from NC_059333.1 coordinate 24,360,127, forward strand.
CTTCATGCACATAATGTTTTCCAGCATTAGCATTCAAAAAATAAATAAATTGAAAACAGAATTTTATGTCTGGATACCTTTGTGTGTCACATTTTTGTTGTATAGGCCTTAAATATAAAAGGTTGAGAAGGTATAACCCATTACTAGAAACATTTTAAACTTAATAGAGCATATATGCATGCCAGCCAATGATACAAGAGAGTTACTGGCATCTTTTGTTGTTTCTTTATCAAATATTACCCTGTCAGTCTACATGATTTTCTCCTTAGGTAAGATGATAATGATGATGATGATATCAGTAATATTAATACAATAATAAACATAACCCCTCACACTGACAAAGAAAACAAGGCACTCCTCTAATGATGGTGTAATGCTCAATATTCTGGTTTGAGAGACGTCCTCTACTCTATTTCTTTAGTGAATTAAAATGTTGGCTTGATGTACTATCTTGTAGCTCCACTGTCCTGCAGCAGTTTCTAAACTGGAAGCTGTTCTAATATCTGTTGTCAAATCTTAGGGTCCTTTCCCATTGTCTGCTAGCATAAGTACTCCCAGTTTCATACCAAGCCTTGAATACTCACTTTCCATCCACTCTCTGGGTATCAGAGTATATATTTTTCTATGCATGTGAGCTCCAACAACAACCAATCAGTAAGCCAAATGCAAATCTTCTGTCAGTTTTAGAGAGACTATTCCAACCTGCTCTGCTGTTGCCAACCCAACAGAGAGCCATGTTTCTTTCCTGTATTTCAAGATAAAGAGAAACTATTTCTCTGAAAATGTGGACTAGGCAATCTATTTTCTTTTCTAAACAAAGAGCTTGTGGTATCAATAAAATTTTGTTTAATCTCACAGTTTGAGGCCCATGCTGAGAATAATCTTAACTTTTGTTAAATTAAGAAGTACTTTTCGTCTTTCAGATTTTCACCAATGGATTCACTCTGTTTTGTAATGAATTGTACAGTGCCTGGGTCATACTATGTGGAAACGGCCAATCCATAAAGAGAAAAAAAAATCACTTACTCCACATAAAAAGCCATTTGATTTTTCACAGGATGTGCATAGCTGTAGCCAAGATATTATTTGATGAACATGTGTATGTTACCTGGTTTGGGACTATATGGTCTAGAAGAGATGCAAATACATGCATGCTATATCTAGGAGGTTCCTGGTCTTATTTGTTGAACATTATTTCCAGTGAATTCATCAAGACTATTTTTTTTTACCTTTGCTTAAACATTCATTGCCATTTTAGAGCAGAGAAACCAAGTTTTAAACTTAGAGTGTAGACATTTACAGCTTGCCTAGGATAGCGCTGGTTTATGCCGATTATCCCCACATAATCATAAATAGTACTAACTCATTTTAGTCTCAAAAGTGTAGTAGTTTGAGTGCTAAGTTACCTGTTCACCAAACAGCTCTAAGATCTCCCCCACAAAGCCACAAGTTTCACATATGACCCTCAACAGGACCAGCTGCTTACACAGAACTATTATGAGGCAGTGTGGTTCTTTGCACAGACCTTATTAATGACTGCTTACTTCTGTTTATCCAGATGAAGATGTCACACCTATGAGGAAGCCACTTTCTCCTCACCAGAAAAACCACATATGCCTTTCTACTAATCTCTGCATCTCTAAATCTTTTTTCCTGAGCACTGAGGTGATTCTCTATCTTTAAGAGGAGTCTGTTTGTATAAATCATTGTATCTGTTAAGAGTTCCCAGGAAATAATCTCCAGCTGTCAGACATTTTCCTCCTTGGGAAATTTAGGACCTTCAGGAATGCTCACATTCTCCCTGACAGGTATTTTTTTTTTTTTTAATTTGTGTAATGTTTATTTATTTTTGAAAGAGAAAGGCAGAGCATGTGCAGGGAGGGGCAGAGCCAGAGGGAGAGAGAGAATCCCAAGCAAGGTTCAGGCTCTGAGCTGTCAGCACAGAGCCCGATGCAGGCCTCAAACTCAGGAGCTGTGAGATCACCACCCCAGCCTAAGTTGGATTCTTAACCAACTGAGCCACCCAGGCACCCCTTCCCTGACAGGTATTATGTTCATGGCTTATTGGTGAGCACTGTGGTGTATATAAAATGCAACTGTACTACTCATTTATGACTACTATTTTAAAAATCCACTTTAATCTATTACAGGCGAGCCAACAACTCTCCTGCAATAGTCAAGGATATATGAAGAAGAATGTTGTTCTTTATTTCAAGCTTTTTTCTTTTTAATACAGCTTCTCATTCTGCAAACAAAAACAACAACAACAAAAAAAAACAACAAAAAACAAACAAACAAACCCTCAGTTTTGAGCCTCTGGTGGTCTTACTCTGTTTGGGCTGCTATAACAAATTATCATAAACTGGGTGGTTTAAACATTTATTTCTCATAGTTCTGGAGGCTTAGAAGTTCAAAATCAATGTGCTGGAAGATCCAGTATTTGGGGAGGGCCATCTTCCTGACCTGCAGATAGCTATCTTCCCCTTGTGTACTCACATGGCACAGAACACAGAGATCACTAATGCTGTCATGAGGGTTCCACTCTCATGACTTAATTAACCCCCCTAAATTACCTCCTAAAACCTCTTAATATCATCACACTGGGGATTACAGTTTCAACATATGAATTTTGGGGAGTCATAAACATTCAGTCCGTAACAGGCAGTATTCATATTATTGGTATTCTGTAACTACCATGACTCCTCTTTTAGCAAAATTCCTCTATGCTATTATACAAAACACTATTCCATCTTTTTTTGGTAGATCTGAAATTCTGCGGAAATTGATAGCTTTTTAGTCAAGCTTGAATGCATCTTTACCCTAAAAAAGTTATTTTTCTCAGACTTATAAAAAACCATCATTTCCTAATTTTTCCACAGGCCCCATGGAAGATTGGAAATTATTATAATGGGGGCAATAAAGTTATTATTCCATGTTATTAATAGCTTTTTACATAACATTACGTATGGAGAAATCTGTTACCAGGACTTAACTTTTTAGACACAAAATTACTTTCAAAAAGAAGTAAATGTTACAAAAATAATCACAAATTAAACAAAATGAATTGTTTATATCAAATTTAGTAGAAATAAAAGACCATATGTTATCAGTAAAAAACCCCAAAAAATAATACAATGTTATGAGAGAGTTAAAAGTAAAAAGTCTTGAAAGAATGTGAGAACATGTAGGTTGCCTGGTGATTAGGGTAGTGTGTTGAGAGCATTCTACATTCATATGGAATTGGATTGTAACAAGCATGAGATTCTCAAAGGGTTAATTCATTATTTTGCATTTTGAACTAAGCATAGGTTAAGTCTTACATATTACTTTTACTAATGTTCTTGATAAAGCAAAAGTATTTCATGTGAAAATCAAGAAGTTAATGCCAAGGAAATTGATTATATACTAGAGAACTCCCTCCTGTAATCCATACACAGTTTAAGGAAAATATAAATGGATAAATTATGGAACCCACCTATGACATCAAATGAAAAATTCAGAATACGTTCCATAATGTTGTAAAGAACAGTTGTTCAACATCTCAAAATTGATTCAAAAATCAATTTAAAACACATTCACATCTTGCTGTAGCTTGCACCTGTCTTGATTCAAGAAACTTCCCTACATTCTAGTATGTCTGATTTATAATAAAATAAGAAAATAGCAAGAAAAACAGTATTAACTCAAATGAAAATTCAAGGTGTTAAAGACAAAAATACTGGGACTTCATGTAAAAGGAAGAAGCCTAAATAACCTCAGGGAAATAACTAGGTTTCAGAAATTCTCCTGTGAAAAAGAAAAAATAAATTCATGTCACAGTGGTATTGTATCTATTGACCCGGGCAGGATAAAACATTTCACACAGGGAAATCTGCTTAGCAAAGGGACCCATAACCACAAAAGGACAGATACAGGCAAGCAACTGTATCTGTCAACACTTTGTGAAACCTTCTGCAGTGAAGGCAGAAAAACAGGAAACATGTCTAAAAACATATTAATTGCATTTTATTTTCCCTAACTTGACTATCTCTGTTAACTCTTAAGAAACTGAAGAAAAAAAAATCCAAGTAAGAAAAGTGACTGTTTCAACTAATTCCAATAAGTTAATAATCATGTCTTAAAAGGAACACATGTGATACTTATTTCTTTTACATCAGGCGCACTAATCAAGCCCTAATCATAATATAGGACTGCACTGTAAGATTCAATTTACTCTGTTTCACCACGCTACAATAAATATAATAACAAACTAAACTACACTTTTTTTTTAATTTTTTTTTTAACATTTATTTATTTTTGAAACAGAGAGAGAGAAAGCATGAACAGGGGAGGGTCAGAGGAAGAGGGAAACATAGAATCTGAAACAGGCTCCAGGCTCTGAGCTGTCAGCACAGAGCCCGACGTAGGGCTTGAACCCACAGACCGCGAGATCATGACCTGAGCCGAAGTCGGACACTTAACCGACTGAGCCACCCAGGCGCCCCTAAACTGCACTTATAAACACATGCATATGGGTAACACAAAATGAATAAATGTTATTTGAAATGTGTGTCAAAATTTAAAATACATGTCTTTCTACTTAATTGTCAAGCCAAACATATGGACACAGTAGAGATTACCCATAATTCAAGTCAGTGTAATCTTAGTAAGAACTCATCGTGTACCAGACTCTTTTCCAAATGCTTTTAAGAAATATCGATCTTTAATTCTCACAGTTATATGGAGAAAAATACATATGGTTTCAAATGTACATATAGAAGCTCAGAGAAGTGGCATTGGGTATAGATCACATATCTGTCAGATGGCAGAGCTGCAAATCCAATCCAAGGCTTCCGCCTCCAAGTCCAGCACAGGTCCCACTGCAGATGTAACCCCCTCACTCCATAAGCACCACCACCATAGTTTTTAGGCACGTGACACATTTAAAACTATGCTACCTGCTGTTCCTACTGATATTCTTACATTGACAAAGTTTTCACTCAATTAAGATATATAATCCGTTTAAAATATCCGGTGAGTTGTTTATTTGGTTTAGTGGTCTTACTTAAGGTCTAAATAACATGAAAAAAATGTTTATGTTTGATTTAAATCATTTTGTGTTCATTGGTGTTTGTTAAACACATAGCAAGAACTTAATGTGTTAATTTTTCTCTATACTTACCATAAGGTTAACATATTTTAAGCATCTTTAGCTTTTCTATATAACAGAAGATTTTAAATATGTAGTATTTTATGATTATTTCTGTATTTTGGATTGATATTTCCTTGGTAAAAGGCAAACATATATATCTAACTCTAAATTGATCTCATTCTATTCTGCTCTACTGTATCTTATGCATTTCCTATTGTTTCACTCATCTCTAACAATGAAACACACTTGAAGTTGTGTCTCTCTCCTTTGTTAGCCTCTGAGATCCTTAAGGACAAGGTCTGTTGTTTTAATATCTAGATTCCCAGGACTTCACACTGAAATAACAGTATGTTTAATGGATTAATGACCTATTGTGGTTTATCTTGTTTAAAGCCTAAGTATAAGAATTGAATGTGGCTGATATGCAGAAGTTAAATGAAGTTTAAATGTTGCTTGCTGTAGAACCCAAATGGACATTCTAAAGAATTTGCTATCCTTGGCAATCACCTGTACATCAAGTGAGTGACATTTCACTGACCACGTATAAAATTAGGAGTGATGATTGTCCAAAACCTTCTCTTCTTTGCTGGTCCTGTTGTTTTCATTATTGCTGCTGTTCAAAAGCTAACTACATAAGATCAGAATTAGGCACCTGGTAGACCGTAACCTTTTATATTTGGGACTATTACTAATTTTTATTATATGCATATTTTCAATGATATCCATTTTCATTGATATTTCAGTCAGAAACCTGGGATATGGTTTATGAACAAATAGACTATCTTACCCAAAATATTCCCTTATCAATGTGTTTCAAATATTCAAACTAACTTAGATTATCTTATTGATTAGTAGGAAACTTTTTTTCAGGTAACTCAATGGGAACTTCATATATAACAGTGAGACTAATCTTTCAGTTGTCATTGAATATAATTATTTGGTTTATTTCTTATATCTAATCAGTTGATAGGAATATGTAAACGTTTATAGCAAAATCAAACAACATACTTTATTTTTCTGAATATGGTCTATGAAAACCATTCAAGGGTCACAAAAGAACTGCTGATTATGTTGAATCTAAATTAAAGAATTAATTGATTTTAATTTCTAGAATAATTATTAGGCATTAAAGTATTTTACGAAATTAAAGTTTTCTATTAATATTTTTTATAGATATTTTAGGGAAATGTTTCCCTTAAGTAGGTTTGTCTGTTACAAAATAAGTCTACCTTTAGGCAGATGTATAAGTTGGGTAAAACTGTATGAGTCCTACCTATGATATACTCTCTTAATAAAATGATCTATTGTTGAGTAACTATTTAGCTGATCTTTTTACAAACTGGATTACAATAGCATTGAAATAAACAACAAAAAGTCACCACAAAATGAATGAGAAAACCATAAACAGAAACAAAAGGAGCACTGATAATGTTGTCACTGAATATAAAAGTTTCCTCTTTTTGGAAAAAAAATAGTAAAGCAACCTTTACTATTTCTAGTTAAAATGCTCAAGGAGTGGGTCATATGATTGTTCTATAAAGAAGAAAGAATACAAATAGATCTGTATTCTACCTTGAAGACAGAAATCCCTTAAAAGATAAACTAGGGGCATTACCTGGTTAGAAACTGAATTTGGTGCCTTATTTGCATTCAGGGAGAATATACCTTATTCTTCTAAATAGATCTTTGAGAAAGAAAACAATGGCCAATAACTGTTAGAATTAAGCAGATACGTAACAACTTTGTTCAGACATAATCATTTTTTACAACTAAGATATTTCAATATACATATTTAAAATCTTTTTTTCGGGGCACCTGGGTGGCGCAGTCGGTTAAGCGTCCGACTTCAGCCAGGTCACGATCTCGCGGTCCGTTGAGTTCGAGCCCCGCATCAGGCTCTGGGCTGATGGCTCGGAGCCTGGAGCCTGTTTCCGATTCTGTGTCTCCCTCTCTCTCTGCCCCTCCCCCATTCATGCTCTGTCTCTCTCTGTCCCAAAAATAAGTAAATGTTGAAAAATAAATAAATAAATAAATAAATAAAATCTTTTTTTCATGATCTAAAATATGTAAAAAATGGTTTCCTTTTTTGATAGTCCCTACAATATTATATTATGGATATTTAGTTTGTGTCTTATAGGAAGATAAGAATTTTAAAAAATGCACCTTTGTCTTCCAGTAACTTCATACTATCCAGATAATATCCACTATATTGAAAGCTGATGTCTCATAGGAGTTTTACTCTAAGATAAAGAATTATTCCTAAGTATACAAATAAACAAAGTATTGCCAAGTGACAGACCATACTGTGTGATCTTGAAAGGCAAACTTTCACTGAACCATGATTGTACATATTACAAACTTCCATATGGAAATATTTACAAGGACAATAAAATAGATCAGATTTCAGCTATCCTCATTTGACCATATTAATGTTCAAAATGCTCATCTATTCCATATTTACTCTTAAGGAAAAAGGTCAGAATAAAATATGACATTTTAGATAAAACTCTGACCTAAAGTTTGTGTTATCCAGTGTATTAACAGCAATAGTCAGTGAACAAAATTTGGGACATTTAGCATTCATAAAATATATTTTCACTGTGAAGAATTTCAAATGATCTAAAATGAAGACTAGCTTTTCTTTAATAAACTTTCATAATTTTCAACATTATTGATATATTTTAAAAACATCTGGTTGAAGGGGTGCCTGGGTGGCTCCAGTCTGTTAAGTGTCTGACTTCAGCTCAGGTCATGATCTCCTGGTTCATGGGTTTGAGCTCCGTGTGGGGCTCTGTGCTGACAGCTGGGAGCCTGGAGCCTGCTTCAGATTCTGTCTTCCTCTCTCCTCCCTCTCCTGCTCACAGTCTGTCTCTCAAAAATGAATAAACATTAAAAAAATTTTTAAAAATCTGGTTGAAGAATATAGTAGAAATATAGGATTATAAATATGGATCTGATGGAAATTTGGGGAAATTATTTTGACCAGCCCACCATTTTCAGGCTGGTAAGTTATTAATGTGCTAAGGTTATATATGAAGCATCTGAGAGGCTCAGATAACAAAGAAAGTTGGAAGGTAGAAATTCTGCTATATCCTAACAAACTACTCTGTCTTCTATGCCAAACTTTTTCAACATGTGGCCAAATTACTGTGTGTGTGTGTGTGTGTCTGTTTACATACACCTATGTGTATGTACATATAAGTTTTACAGCCAAGGAATGTTTTCTCCATTTGAGGTCAACATGAAGATTTGTAATAACTTGGTTGCTAAAACTTTTTTTAAATTTTTTTTAATGTTTATTTTTGAAGGAGAGAGAGACAGAGTGTGAGTGGGGGAGGGGCCGAGAGAGAGAGAGAGAGAGATGCACAAAATCCGAAGCAGGCTCCAGGCTCTGAGAGCCCGACGTGGGGCTCGAACTCACAAACCGCAAGATCATGACCTGAGCCGAAGTTGGACACTCAACTGACTGAGCCACCCAGGTGCACCTTGGTAGCTAAAACTTTAAGTTGTGCTAGAAATTAAGCCCATATACAGTAATATTTCTTTAGTTTTTTTAAAACTTATTTTTTATGCTGTTCTTCTTCAAGTTAATTAGATACATTTAACTAAGACTGTGAAAAGCTATTTTTCATTTCTACATTACCAGTGAAACACAAAATACTATGACATCGTATTTTCCCTTATAACACAGAAATGGTAACACATGGTAAGGTCATGATAGATTACTTTGAAAACAATAAAATCATAGTAAATATTGATGTATTTTTCTTCTCCTAAATCAGAAAGCTTTCCAAAGTTAAAGGTTTTTTTTTTCTGTTCAACATGCTGACATGCCAATTATGTTTGTTTTGCACATGGGATCAATAGATATTTTATGAGTTAATTTAATGTTGACTTCTCATAGTGTCTACTTCAGAAGTCTGGGAATACTTTCAGGCCCCCTACAAAAATCCTTAATATATACTGAGTTGTAATCTATGACTACATAATGTGATTTCCTAAATACATATTGGACCTATGTATATATTTTTTAAGTTTATTTATTTTGAGAGAGAGAGCACATACAAGCAGGGAAGGGGCAGAGAATTCCAAGCTGTGCTGATATCACACAACCTGATGCAGGGCTTGATCCCATGACTCTGAGATCATGACCTGAGCCAAAATCCAGAGTCAGGTATTTAACCGACTGAGCCACCAAAGCACTCCAGGACCCATATTTTTATAATTGCTTGTGTAAACAACTAGCATTACTGTAAAAGGACCCTTGCTCTGCTAAACACTGTGCAGTTTAGCTTTTCTTTGGTCAAAACAAGATATATTTTAATATGCTCAAGAAACTAATGTACCACATCCTAGAGATGAACCTACTCATAATCAAAACTTCATAACATAAAAAACATAAAGGGCAACAAATCATCTGAAATGCAAATAAAATCCATTTTCATTAGTGAAGTTACATGTCTAAGAAAGCTACTTACCCTGAAATGATAAAGACTATATGCATTTAAATTGGTAACTCTAGGGGCGCCTGGGTGGCGCAGTTGGTTAAGCGTCCGACTTCAGCCAGGTCACGATCTCGCGGTCCGTGAGTTCGAGCCCCGCGTCGGGCTCTGGGCTGATGGCTCGGAGCCTGGAGCCTGTTTCCGATTCTGTGTCTCCCTCTCTCTCTGCCCCTCCCCCGTTCATGCTCTGTCTCTCTCTGTCCCAAAGATAAATAAACGTTGAAAAAAAAAAATAAAATAAAAAAATAAATTGGTAACTCTACCAATTACTTATATGATTATCTATGATTTCATGTTTCTGAAGACTGTTGTGACAGAAACATGTAGTCTTCAGTCATTCATATCTTTCATAAGTCATATCACTTCTAACTTTTTAAAAAGTTTGTGATTTTGTTCTTAGATAATGTCTGGAAAGACACACTAACACGCACAGTGTTTCTCAAACTTCATTGTGCCTATGAACCACCCACACACATGAGCCATCCTGGTAATATTCAGGTTCTGATGCAGTACTTCTGGGATGGATCCAGCCAATTCTGCACTTCTAACAGTATCTCCCATGATGCTGATGGTACTAGTCTAACCTAGTGACTACATGTTGAATAGTAAGATTCAGAATGTTATCAGGTCATAAGAACTTCTGGTCTACATGGAGACAAAACATGCAATTTTGAAACTGTTGTACCTTTGAGGGACTCTACACTAGTTCTAGAGAAATCAGAGAGACCTAGTAGTCCTGAAGGTTCAAGTACTAGTAGGGTAGCTGAAAACTGCACCCCTAAAATATACGCACATTCTAATCCTGCAAACTATAAATATTACCTCACATGGCATAAAAAGGGGTCTTTGGAGATAGGATTAAGTTAAGGATTTTGAGATGGAGAGATTGTCCTGGATTATCCTAGTGGGATAATCACGTACATTTTTATGAGAGAGAGGCTTAAGAAGGCTTTACACACAGAAAAGTCAATGTCTAGATGGAGCAGGAGAGATTTGAAGAGACTGACCTGAATGTTTAGAGTGATGCAGCTACAAGCCAAGGAATCCCAGCAGACACCAGGAGCCGGGAGAGGTAGGAATGATTCTCCCATACAGCCTCTGAAGGGAGTAAGGTCCAGCTAACATGTTGATTTCCATGCAGTGGTACTGATTTCAGACTCTGAAATTCAGAACCAAGACAAAATTGATTTGTGTAGTATTAAGCCACCAGGTTATTTGTTAAGAACAGCCACAAGAGGGGCGCCTGGGTGGCGCAGTCGGTTAAGCGTCCGACTTCAGCCAGGTCACGATCTCGCGGTCCGTGAGTTCGAGCCCCGCGTCAGGCTCAAACAGCCACAAGAAACTAATGTAGATAGATTTTTGTCAGACACTTCTTTTTGTTTTTTAAGGATTTCATTTTTAAGTAATCTCTACACCCAACATGGGGCTCAAACTCACAACCCCAAGATGAAGAGCTGTGTGTTGTACCGACTTAGCCAGCTAGGTGGCCCAGAAACTCTCATTAACATGTTAGAGTATCTATAAACATGTTACCCTACAGCTTAAGGAAGATTTTCCTCAAGAATCTGATGCTTATATGAGTATTATTTTATTACATTTCTATTTTAAGTTCTTGGGAGTATGAATATTTTCATATTTTGCATTGGAATCTACAGGTTTTAAAATTGTGAAATAAAAAATTACAATATCTTAGAACACTGCATAAAAAGATACAATGCCAAAAAAGCAAACTTTAAAAAATGAGAGCATTAGAAAATATTCTCCAAATAAATCAAGGAATTAAATCAGTAGGTATATGGAAATTATGCTCTTTAAATTAATATCACTTAATATTTTTTAGTGATTAGGTTTTCCAAAAATGAAACTCAAGTAATAATTTTAAAAAAAGATTGTCAATTCTAGCCCATCTGCATAAGTTTAGCTGCAATATGATTCTAATCAAATCACGAATAGAAATTAAATTAAGTCAATTTTGATTTATACCTGAGGTGTCTCAATCAGAACATTTCATCAAACTAATCACACTAATTCCCACCTAATGTCATGAGAGTAATCTGTGCAAAGCAATAGAAAAACAAATTTTCAATAAGCATTTCAGCAGCTAATTTCTATTACTATGTACTCAAAATCAATAGAAAGAGAATAGACATTTATATGTATATGTATATGTGTGTGCCCAAATATGTTATATTAACACTCCATAATTCTATGCTATGTTGAGAAAAACAGCAACTATTATTTTAATCCAATTTTAACAATTACTATTTTCTTAAGAAAATCATAGACTCAATTAAATAAGACACTCAAGGCCTGGAAATTTTCTTTTTCTTTTTTTCTCATTTGAATGTCCATCAACAAAGATTAAAACAACCTGGAAAACAGTCATGTAAGTTTCTCCATTTCTTATTTTGTAAATAGGTAGAGGTATTAATTTCCTTTACCTCCTAAACATATGAAGAATTGAAATGATTAAGTGCATATTGTTAAAATAGTAAAAAGATACTATAAGGCTTATTATAGAAATAATAGTTTCCTCTATGTACACATTTATCTATGAATCACCAGATCTGACAAACTTTAAGTTTTGCTTATGCAACTTACTTGCTTTTATTTATTTAATATACATATTGTGTTACCTCTCGATTCTTAACTTTTTAATGCTATACAGTGCCTTAAACTTATAGAAAAAGAAAATTCAGGTATACGTCCCAAAGCACCACACATAATTCTCTATTTCACTAACCTTCCAAGATATTTATACTAGAAACTTCATTTGAAACAATATTCAGTGTTTTATTATTGGAATATAAATATTATTAATAACTAAGTAATTTATGCAATGTTCTCTTGTACTCAGAATTCATATTTCCCAGTTCTTTCAGGTTTTTTTCCTTGCAGGTAAACCCTCATTAATCTGAAAATTTCTGTTAAGCTGTAAAATTGGAATACTGCTCTCCCTAAAGAAAGAACACATTAAATAATATACTAGTTTTATGTTTCTTCTTAATGATCACTCTTTTATGTGCCTTTATTTTAGACCGGTTGCATTCTTTGCCAATAGATCTCACAAATCTCTGTTTTTGGTGAAGAATATTTTCTTATAGCTTTCTCTATGCCCTTGAATATTTAAAAATACCTTTATTTCCTGTAATGACTGACTAATGTTTGGCCTTCTTTTAGTCAGGGTACACTGTAAGTGGTTGTAATCAATGAGAAAATCTTTTTGGCCTACATGGATATTGATCTATATATACTGGTCTTAACCAGTGAGATGGATGAAGGAGAAACAAAAGAGTAAGATTACACAGGGGAAATTTTTTTGTGACTGGCCTGGAAATGTCATTAGCATATTCATAATGTTAAACAGAAATCAACCACATGGCTACAGTGAATACAAGAAAGTCTGGTAAGTGTGGCCTACGTATGTGTCCAGGACAGTGAATAATGGGTATGGCAAGCAAATAGAAATCTCTAGCAAAAAGCCAACTATCACTTTTGTTAAAATGTTTTTATCCCTTTATTAACATAAACTTGGTTTCAGAAAAGTAGTGAGGCATACCAAACAGCAGAATGCCATCTCATTTACCTGTGTAATGTACATGTACATCGAATGTACAAAAATGTATCTTAAATAACATAATTTAAAAAGCAATTTTTATTTAAAAATTTTTAATGTTTATTTTTGAGAGACAGAGAGATAGAGCATGAGTAGGGGAAGGGCAGAGAGAGAGAGGGAGATACGGAATATGAAGCAGGCTCCAGGCTCTGAGTTGTCAGCACAGAGCCCAATGCGGGGCTCAAACTCCTGAACTGCAAGATCATGACCAGAGCCTAAGTCGATGCTTAACCGGCTGAGTTACCCAGGTGCCCCATTAATGTAATTGTTAAACATATCATAACTGTATACAAATAGCAATATATAAATTTTATTTCTCTTATTTCCATTAAAAGTTCTCCATATTATCAATAATATGATTTCTCATTTCTCTTTCTCCTTATTAATAAGGGACTCAAAGTAGCTATGAGTAACTACGCCAGCTTTTAAGAAACTCCAAATAACTATAGTTAATTTATAAGTTAGATTAAATGTAGTATTAATTTCATAGCAAATTGTAACCAAAAAAAAAATCTAGTTCAATTTATTAAATAATTGTTCAACTGGTCAGAATATTTGCTTTAAAAGAATGACTGAATGATTCTTTTAACACTTGATATATACTCACATTAGGTAACAGAAATTGAAAAAAAAAATTATTGTCTGTATCACTCTAGAATATTTAGGTAAGCAATAATGAAGACTTTACTTTTTGACAGTAATATGCATTTTTAAAAATATAATTGTGGTTAGAAATTATACAGCTTAATCACATTCATAAAGCTAAGTAGTTTTATACCGATAATAAATGATCACTTATCTAGTAGCTATTAAGTATAAAACTACAATGGTGAATTTGTAACTTGAACAAACCACTGAATATCTTGTGCCTAAGCCAATTTCTCATCTATAAATGTGGGTACTTTTAGTATCAACATTAACAGGGTAATTGTGAAGATTGAATTATTTAATTGACATTAATTACATAGAAATGTGCCTGACACTTGGTGAGCACTCAATAAATTCCAATTGTTTATACTTGCACATGTACTTTAAAAAATATATATACAATCCTGGAAATTATACATTCTCTCCATTATGTTACAGATAAGGAAAACAAACCTCAAAGGGTCCTTCAATAAGTCTCTTATCACTTTAACAAATAGTAAGCAAAGACTGTATGAAATTAAATTTTAATGATATGAACCAGGATAAAGCTAATTGTATAAAATGGATAATGTATGAAAATACAATAATCTAACAAAATGTTTAGGCTCTTTTGCTAGTAAGATTTTTCAAGTTATTTTTAACTGGTAACCACTATAATAATTTCTAGATAATATTAAATGTATTATACCTACAAGAATTAAACTTATTTCCCCAAATGGTCAAAAAACTCAATGTGAGAAGCATTTTTGGTGAATTTAACAATAAAGAGTGATTAACATGCTGAGTATATATTTATCCCTTCTTTACAATGCTGTATGATACTGTCTTGTATGTGCTCTTACATGAACATTTAGGTTTTTTAACTGGTAACTTATAAATCTCTAGCCCTTTATAAGAAGCTGGTGAAGCTAGTGAAAGATATGCCCCAGTAAAACAGAATGTTAATCAAAAAACCTAAAAATAAGGAATTCATATGATACTGGATCTATGCAGGAGATAGGTGATTGGGAATCCTAAAATGATTATATAATTGAATTATATAAGTTGGATGTCCACATATTTCAGATCCAAAGAGCATACAATCCAAATAGCATTCAGAGCACTGTGGATTCCAGGTGGCGGTCTTTAAAGGAAAAAGAAATAGAACTGATGTGTTTTAATATTTAAATACATTGTTGAAGGCAAGTGGATGAATTACTTGTATAAAATGAGTAACTACATAGAAAATGATGTAAGTGAAAATAATTTGACAATAGTTACATAGTTACACAAAGAAAAATAGAGATATTCAAGAGAAAACAGGAACTATATTACATTAGACTGAGCATTTAGTTTATTTATTTTGAGAGAGAGAGAGCATGCCCTTGCACACATGCATGTGTGAGCAATTAAGGGAGGGACAGATGGGGAGAGGGAGAGAGGGAGAGGGAGAGGGAGAGGGAGAGGGAGAGGGGAGGAAGAGGGGAGGGAGAGGGAGGGAGAGGGAGAGAGGGAGAGGGAGAGGGAGAGGGAGAGGGAGAGGGAGAGGGGAGGGAGAGGGAGGGAGGGAGAGAGGGAGAGGGAGAGGGAGAGGGAGAGAGAGAGAGAGAGAGAGAGAGAGAGAGAATCCCAAGCAGGTTCCACACTGTCAGTGCAGAGCCCTATACCGGGCTTGATCCCATGACAATGAGATCATGACCAAAGCCGAAATCAAGAGTCAGTTGCTTAACCAACTGAGCCACCAAGTGTCCCTGAGTATTAATTAGTGAGTCTTTGCATAGACAGAGTGCAGATATTATCTATTTAACAAACTATTGCGATTTTACCTGTGAGGGATGACAAGGATGAAAAGGCTGATGGTTTATCTACCTTGCAGCCGTCATGAATTTATGTAAAAAATACATAGATCATAAAAGAGACTTTCAATTATGTAATTTAGAAATATAGATATAAGTTCTATAAAAAATTACCATATGAGTTGAGGAGGGCTGCTTTGAAAGCAGAGAAGAGATAAGGAATGTGAGTAGAAGTTTTTATTATAGGACTTCTAGACATACGTTTTTAAAGCAATGTGGATATATTACATCAATGAACATTTTTTAAATATTAAAAATTTATTGTTGGAGAATAGATTTTTCTGTTTCATTAAAATATATGTTTTAAGCAAGCAGCTTTATTTTCAAACATGGACAATTACATTCTATATCAGAGTTGCTTTCCATAACATATATCCCTTCAATTATACACAAAGATTTGTCCATAACACTATATGTTAATTATACTTAAAAAAATGACAAGAAAAAAATAAAATAAAATTCAGTTGCCTCTGTTAGAAAAAAAAGAAAAGATCTGTCCAAGTATCCTGTTTCAAAATAGTCTTTTTTTTTTCATTTATTTTGCAGATCTTTTCTTTTTCTTAAAGTTGTTTATTTATTTTGAGAGAGAGAGAGAGAGCGCGCGAGCATGAGCAGGGCAGGAGCAGAGAGAGAGGAAGAGAGAAAATTCCAAGCAGGTTCTGCACTGTTGGTACAGAGCCTGATGCGGGCTCAAACCCACAAATGGCGAGATCATGACCTAAGCTGAAATCAAGAGTTGGATGCTTAACTGACCGAGCCACCCAGGTCCCCCTGCAGATCTTTTTTAAGGAGCATCTATACTTTATGCATACACTGATTGAGAGGAAAGCATTATAAATCCAGAGAATGTTGGTCAGATTTACATTTATTTTATAAATATTTGAGACTTTTTAAATATAAATATGTTTGTAGGCAGGCATACATGTCTTGCCTATTTGTTCAATCTGCAGACAGTTCTAAGAGTACATGTTCATTCTCAAGCTGTAGTTTGGAATTGCTGTCTCAGATCTTACAATTTGGGAGAAAAACCTGCAGTCATCAGAAAACTGTGTATCTCTACACTTGTAGAATTGGACTGTTTTTAACTTCACTTGTTATTTTTCTTCATATCTTCCTTGGCATTTTAGAGTATCCCTTCCATTGTTCCCTGATCCTATGAACATATTGCAAATATTTTTTTTCTTTAAAAGATGCTAGATTTTAATCCCTATTGTTAAATGCCTCCATCAGTATTACTTAAGACAAGTTACTATATCTAAGTAGTGAACATACTAAATTGGTAAGTTTGCCAATGGTAATGAGTCACCACTAAGCAATAGAGGTTTCATTAGAAATGCAAACAGAGAGACCATCAACATCACTTTATACTATCTATGCTCCATCTCTTTTATAGAAACATAACCCTTCAAAAAGGTAATTGGTTAGCAAGTGTCTTCAAAAGCATGTCATCTATCTGTGACTATGTACAAGACCAAATTAAAAAATTCAAATGTATTATGTTACAATACAAAACTCTATTGACAGCAGGCACATAAAAAGTCAATTGTTTTGGGGTGCCTGGGTGGCTCAGTCGGTTGAGCGACTGACTTCGGCTCAGGTCATGATCTCACAGTTGGTGAGTTTGAGCCCCACATCGGTCTCTGTGCTGACAGCTCAGAGCCTGAAGCCTGCTTCAGATTCTGTGTCTCCCTCTCTCTCTGTCCCTCCCCCACTCACACACTCTGTCTCTCTCTCCTTCAAAAATAAATAAACATTAAAAAAATTTTAAAAAAAGTCAATTGTTTTGAAGCAAAATCATGTAAAAAGCATGAGCTTAGGTTTTAAGATTTTAGTGATAAGATTAATATAATATATAAATGCATAATTTATACTAGCTTTATACTTTTTAGTTGATGTATCTGGAAGTGAATGTAACAGAAAATGGAGCATATAATCCGTACACACCATTAATAGATTTCTATCCCATATAGATTTTAAGCCATTTCTGTTATTTTCCCCCTTTTGATATGAAGTGTCTTATTAATGCATACATAATTCGGTAACATTTCAGGCTGTTGAACTTTAGAACACAGCAGAGATGTGCAATTATATTTGGGTAATTCGCTTTGAGAAATTGCTGGCATGTACCATAATTCTATCATTTAAACCTTCTCCTTCAATTTTATCTGTTGATAATTTCAATTATTTTATATTGCCAATAAGTCACTGATTACTATACCAGTGAGATTTTGTTATAGATGTTAGTCAGAGAAGCAAATTAGCTTAAATTATGTACTGTGCAAAGCCAGCAAATTTTTCAACACTGAGAACTGGCATTTAATATTAACTTTATACATGGATTGTTTGGGTGTACTATTCTTGGAAGATAATTTGTGTCAGGTGCCTGTCCTCAGTTTGGAGCACACAAACTTGTACATTCCTGAAAAACAGTTTCAAGCTCTCTTTCTTACTTGCTGGATCACTGGTTTTATTTTGTTTTGCAGGATAAAGGCATTTCTTACACACATATCGCTGTAAGGTTTTTTATTTGTGTGTGTGTGTGATACCTGATCAGTATTTATAAAGCTATCACAGTGCCCTTCCCATAATTTCCTGCTGTTGTATTTTGTGTAGAGAGCACCCTATACTCAATTCCACACTGTCCATCTCTGCAACATTTTCTTCATGATCTGCCCAATGTAGCGTTAAAGATCCCAATTCTTAGAGGATTCTACACATAGCCGTAGAAAAGTTTAGTAAACTATTCTTTATACCTTTTGAAAATGCTGCCTCTTTGTTTTACAAAATTACACCATAATGTATTGCCTTATTTTGAACAGTATAATATAGGAATGTA
The DNA here is from genome assembly GCF_018350155.1 of Leopardus geoffroyi. NCBI lineage: Eukaryota > Metazoa > Chordata > Mammalia > Carnivora > Felidae > Leopardus > Leopardus geoffroyi. Next base: position 24,378,695 of record NC_059333.1, read on the forward strand.
TAGTATCTTTAAGTAACATTATTCATGATACTTATTAGTGGCTTATGTATTAAAGTCTTCAACGTAATTTAAAAATCATTTGTGGCCATGAGCTATATTTTGTATTTCATTTACACCACATGGTACATACCATGAGGTTAAGTATTTTGGCAAGTCAATCTACCAACCTCATTTAATTGATATTTATAACTTATTTATTGCCTACCTACTATGTGCCAGACACTGTATTGGGTGTTAGGTACATTTGTTTCTGTTACCGTGAAGCTTTACTCAGGCTCTTAGTAGCATGTAGCAATTTATTAATTTGGTGCCTTAAGGAAGAGTATATTTAAAAGTGTTATGCTTGGGCGCCTGGGTGGCTCCAGTTGGTTAAGTGTCTGACTCTTCATTTTGGCTCAAAGTCCAGAGATTAAGCCCCTTGTTAGGCTGTGCATTGGGTGTGGAGCCTGCTTAAGATTTTCTCCCTCCCTGGAGAGGCTGGGTGGCTCAGTCAGTTAAGCATCCTCTTGATTTCCACCCATGTTATGATCTCATGGTTAGTGAGTTCCAGCCCCACATTGGGCTCTGTGCTGACAGTGTGGAGACTGCTTAGAATTCTCTCTTCCTCTCTGTGCTCCTCCCCTGCTCTCCAGCACTTGTACGCTCACTCTCTCTCTCTCAAAAATAAATAAATAAACATTAAAAAATACTCTTTCCTTCCTATCCATCTGCCCCGCCCCCCCCGCCACTTGTGTGCACATGCACTCTCAAAAGTTTTATGCCTAATGAAGTCTATGCTTAATGAAAAATTTATGCTGAGTTGATTTTACTTTAGGGTTTTTATAGTTTGTCATGAATAAAAAATGAGATTATTAAACATTTGACAATGTTGGACTTGGGGAATAGATGAACTTTGATACTTCACCAAATAAAACATCATATCTCTAAAATGAGAGAGCCTTTTATGGAGTAGCACTCAACTGACAGGCTGGCTGTCTTCATCCAAAAGCCAGGTGAACTCTAAAAAGATCTCTCCCTGGTTTGCAGAAAAAGGCAGAGTTCTGAAAGTCAGAAAGAAGTAGTGCATAAGGAATCCAATTGTGATGAAAATTGCAGATACAGAGGAAATATCCTAGGGTTGCATTGGATGAAAGACTTCTCCTAAAATCTTTGAGAATACAAAAAAAAAGTTTGAAAATATGAATAGACATAGCTGGAGGCAGAAAAATTAAATTGATAAAGTGAAGCAATATGGGCAGCAAAACTAAAAACACAGGTATATATAGACATGCATTCTATGTCAGATTTTAGGTGACTGCAGTGTTTAATTTTATGTGTCAATTTGCCTAGGCCACATCACCCAGATATTTGGTTAAACACCAGTCCGGATGTTTCTGTGAAAGTATTTTTTAGATGAGATTAACATTAAGATTAATAAATTTTTAAAATTTATTTATTTATTTTGAGAGAGAGAGCAAGAGCGAGCAGGGGAGGGTCAGAGAGAGAGGGAGAGAGAGAGAATCCCAAGCAGGCTCCCCACTGTCAGTGCAGAGACTGACATGGGGCTCAAACTCGGGAACTGTGAGCTCCTGACCCGAGCTGAAACCAAGAGTCAGAAGCTTAACTGACTGAGCCACCCAGGTGCCTCAAGATTAGTAACTTTGATTAAAGCAGCTTACCATCCATAATGTAGATGGGCATCATCTAACCAGTTAAAGACCTGAAGAGAAAGCAATTGAGGCTTCCTAAGGAAGAGGAAATTCTATCTCCAGGTTGTCTTCAGACTCAAGCTCCAACATAAACTTCTCCAGAACTCTAGCCTGAAGGTGTACCGGCCAGCTTCTGCAATCACATGAGCCAATTCCTTAAATAAATTTCTCCTCTCTTCTTGATATCTGTACCTGTATTTATATCTATCTATATACCTATCTCTATCTGCCTATATACCTATCTATATATTTACATATCGCTATACATTTGCCTATAGATCTATGGATAGAGAGAGATCTATAGCTAGATAGAGAGACAGATGCGAAGGTTCAGAGAGACAGTAATGTCCTCAGGTTGGTCTTCAGGGGAAAGACTTGAAGAACTCTCAGAAACAGTCTCCTAGGGCAAATTTTAGATACTATGAAGCTGCCAGGAGGAACAACTGGACTGAAGATGTGCAATGGAGTATGCGTTCAGGTTGCTATGGCCTTGGACTGTTGTATATACCAAACCGGGGACCCATGCTTTTGTGCTAGAAGCCCGTAAACCTGCCCCAGGACCTTTGGGGGTACTAAGAAGGTTACAGATTTGCAACCCAGTCAAGCACGCATCACTCCCCCATTTTTTAAAAATGTTTATTAATGAGAGAGACAGACAGAGAATGAGTGGGGGAGGGGTGGGGGTGGGGAGAGGATCCGAATCGAGCTCTGTACGAACAACAGAGAGCCTGAAGAGGGGCTCAAACTCACTAACTGTGAGATCATTACCTAAACCGAAGTCAGATGCTTAAGACTGAGCCACCCAGGCACCCCGCCCCCTTTCTGGTTTTGGGTAGGCCCTGCCCTGTGCAGTCTCTGGCCAAGCCCGTTCCCCCATACCTGGGCAAGCCTCTGGGCGAAGCACTCTAGCATGGTGTCTCTGCATGGGGTGTTTTCGGGCCACCACGAAAACTGGGGTTTGCAGTATAGGCGGTAGGAACCAGAGCTCCGTACTGAGAAGACTAGCACCAGGGGCCATCCGGCATCCGGGTCATCCAGGAGTTTCTCACGCCTCCCGCGCAGAACCCTGGAGATCCCGCGAGATCCCAAGATCCCGTGAGATTGGGCTGCCTCAGGGAGGAGCGGTTGGGTCCACAGTGGCTCGGGCCTGTTTCTGCCTTGCTTGGAGCTCACCCCCAATACTCAGCACGTCTCAAAACGTGTCTTTCTGATGCCTGTTCGCAACTCTGACTTTTCCGTTTGAAGTCTGAAACTGGCCCCCTTACCCGGAGAACAGGGAGAGTGAAGAAACAAGCAGAGCTCCCCATATTGGTAAGTGGCAGTTGAATAAGCAAGATGTTAAGTAACAGAAATTCAACTGAGTAAAAGTTAAAGATGTAATTGGTTTTATTAAATGATGCATGAATTGGTCAGTAACCTGTGAAATAGAGGGGCACTGAGGTGTTTATAAGAAGTAAGTTTTTATAGAAGGAGGGCGGGGCAAAAAGTTACTAACAAAAGAAAAGGGTTGTTTCCTGCTGTGTGGCTTTCCCTTGGGGGTAAAAGCTGATTATGAGCTAATCTGCGGAAGACTTTGCAGAATACCTCATTTTTGGGGGATGGAGAGGGCCCAAGTGGCAGACTCATTGGCGCCGATGGAAAAATTCCTGACTGATCGCGTAAGACTCCTTTTCTGGGGGGGACTTTGAAACCGCAGTTAGATGAGGTATCAAGCCCCGGTTTGGGAACTTGGTCCAAGTGACACCATTTTGGGGCCTGTGTTTTTGTTGTTTGTTTGTTTGTCTGTTTTAAACAAAGGGAGCTCACATACGATGTGTGTCTTGGTGGCTGCAAAATGAGTAAATCTCTGCACCCACACGCTAGAATCTTGAGTTTGTATATAAAGAGGCCTCAATGGGGTTCAAATGGTCTCAGTAATACATCACTACCTCAAGGCTGCAGCCTTAAAGTGGCTCTTAGTGTGGGAAAAGTGGGTCCACTGCACCTTCCAAGGATGGGAGTGGGGGGGGGGGGGTTGGTAAGGAGCCTCTCCAATTATCTGGCTCCAGGTTGCTGGTCAACTGGTGGTCAGGTCCTCTTAATGGCTTTTTGACCAGCTCATAAAATCCCACAGAGCCCATTTTAGACCATGTGACTTAATCGGTCACTAAGGGGCTTTATTAGCATGTGAGTGTCTCATTTGGTGGCTGTCTGGCTGCATCGGAGGCAGATGCCACAGCAACAATAGAGACACATGCACAAGAAGACACAGATTAAGATAATGATTCCCAAAATAAGTATGTTTTTTCCACCAAGAGCCCCATGATCTGAATTACTGATTTATTAAGTCCCCTGAGCTGGGGTCAGACACTCCATGCCTTCACTTGTGTCCTCGTGTGACTTAAGAAAGATGGCATGTTAGCAGAATGATCCGTTGTGAACACACAGTATTCTGTTTGGATAATGGTGCAGGTGCCTCTTTACAAGATAGTAATATTGCCCCAAACCCGTCCTATTGTGGAGGACAGTTTTTCTCATTAGAGACACTGAAATGTTAGGTATAATCTAAGGTGTGCTGGGTGAATTTACTAAGGGCTCTGTATGTGCTGTGATAACCTCTCCGGGCCAGTGAAGGGAACAAAGGCAGTGGCTAAATGATCATACCAGTGGAAAACAGAATGTGCCCGTTTGGCCTTGAGAGAGCGCCTGGCAACTTTTCTTACAGTAGGGCAGATTCTGTCCTATGCTCATGGAAAACCCAGGGTGCAGTGGTCCAACCACCCGGGTTGAAGCCAGGGCTAAAGATTTGTGCCGCACAATTATTGGGTCCCATTGGTGGCTACCCAGTACATACCTGGGCCGTGCTACCAGTCAGCATCAAACCAGTTGCTGTCCTTTAATGCAGCACAATGACTACATAGTTCCAGTGATATCCATCCCACATCACTGGTACAGTTGGGTTGGTTCTGTTTAGATTCTTCTAGTCCCAACACAGGGGTGTGTGAGTGCTCAAATGTCCATAACCAGAGGTAAACAACACGAACCCATCTCAAATCTAAATGTAGCCACCCATGGCTCTGATGATGGTATTTTAGGACCCTTCCAATTAGCTATTTGATTGGTTGCCTGTGTAGCTTGATTAATAGAAAAAAATCACATCTTCCCTTCCATAAAAATTACATCTGTGGCCCAATCCTTGGATATTAATGTTGCTGCAGCTTTAAGAACTTAACCTAGTTGTGCGTTCCATACATATTGATGGGAGGAAGCAGCACTGTCAGGCGTGAAGAGATGGACTGGGGATCAGGTATGCCAGACTAGAACCCCTCTTTCAATGATGTATGTTCCATTCTGTGTATAGTGCATTACAGCAGGTGCAACTTGCAGGAGGAAAACAGGATTCCAGTGGAGATTGAGTAGTTCCTCCTCACTCAGGTGAACTGTAACTCACCCATTTTGGTGGACACCCCATTGTGAATTCCAATACATCATGCCTTTCCCAGGTGATGGGGCTTAGGTGTTCTCAGCAGCATAATACGTTGATCCATAGTGAGACAGCAATGGCTGTTTCCCTCCCCTTCCATACCTCTGTGGTGTTGCATGCCTTGGCAGGAGTTCCCATCTGGCATATGGGACAACATGCCCAACTTGCTTCTCATTGGAAAATATTAAAGCTTGGGAGAGTATTTCAGTCCACTAGGCCAACCAAGGTGGTTTTACATGTTAGTAATTTAACCTGTGTTAATATTCTATTTTTCCTTTCTACCAACACTGCTAACTTGCAGATTATAGGGGAGGTGGAACCTCCATTCAATGGCATGTTCTTTTGCAGTCTTGCACGTAGTGACCCTTGAAATGTGACCCCTGATGACTGTCTATTCAATAAGGGTATCTGTACATGGTAGTCAGCTTTTCTAATTGCCTAATGGTGGCAGCCCAGTTTGCTTGGCAACAAGAAAGTTTGGGTTAGGCCACACCCAGAGTCCACACAGATTAAGGCATACTTAAAACTTTCACTCAGAGAGTGGGAGCCAATGTAATCAATTTGCCAAGGACTCAGTGGTTGAGAACTATGGTGCATGGTCCCCAACTCTTTTGGCAGTTGCTTTGGATATTGCTTAGAATACACAGGACATATTGTCACTTCATTAATCAAGTCACTGCATCTCAAAGACAATCTGGCATCCTTGGCAATGTACCATCCCACCCAGATACTACAGTAGCAACCCTAAGCACCCAGTTGGCTCTATCTACCGAATTGTTGGTTGCCTGGGCTTGTACCTGGGGAAGATCATCAGCTTCCTGAGTCTCAGTGGTGGCAGCACCTTATGAGCCACAACAGAGAAAATGGCAAGAACTGCTTCAGGCTCTTGCAAGTGAACCCAAATATCATTCTACATATTCTGGCTTATTCATGACCATCCTAACCATAGGGTTAATCCCTTTAGAACAGTCCAATGTCATTGCAAAAGGTTCATGGCAGGACACCTTAATGATCATAAGCCAAAGTGCTAACTTCAGTACACTGGCTGCTGTGGTTCGTTCCTGTTTCCATCCAAGTGGTGTCAGTGTTGGGCTGAATAGTGACCATGGTCCAGGTTGGTGGATTGCCCCAACTGGACCCATCTCAGTATTCAGTTCCTATACTATCTCAGTATTTAGTTACTTCTCATTTTTAAATAGATACCACACCATGCAACTCAATATATTATATAACGACAAAAATAATTACAATAATAGAACTACAAGCCTTGTTATTTGTGATTATGAAAACACAGATATCACGTTTGTTTTCAATGTCAGCCACTAAAATACCAAAAATTGGGGATGTCATTAAATTCAAAAAAGATTTAGATTTAAATTACACATTGAGGGGTGCCTGGGTGGCACAGTCGGTTAAGCGTCCGACTTCAGCCAGGTCACGATCTTGCGGTCCGTGAGTTCGAGCCCCGCGTCAGGCTCTGGGCTGATGGCTCAGAGCCTGGAGCCTGTTTCCGATTCTGTGTCTCCCTCTCTTTCTGACCCTCCCCCGTTCATGCTCTGTCTCTCTCTGTCCCAAAAATAAATAAATGTTGAAAAAATAAATAAATAAAAAATAAATTACACATTGAGATATTAACAAGCATGTAACATTTTCTATCTGAAGCCTAAACTCTTCCATGTTCTCAATTTAATCTACTTCCTGCCTTCAAAAGAACTTGAGAAATAAATGATAATGAATTTACTTTTATCCTTCATGAATACTTTAATGTGGGGTTGACTTATGAGCAGGAAGATATGTGTTCTACCCTATCATGAATCTCAATCAGTAAAATACTCTGAGAATAAATAGCTTTCCCAGTGAAGCAAATTAATTTCTCCAGGACAGCAGGTAATTTAGTTAATCATCTTTTCTACCTTTGTATATAATACCCTGCTCTCCTGAAACAGTTACATTTGCCTTGCAGGAGGAGATTGCTCAACTCCAGAAACCTTTGCTTATTTGACTTACTTTACACTTATATCCTGGGCTATTTTGTTTCACAATTTTCCCATCCTAAAAAGCGAATATGTATGCCAGTATGTTTTCAACCTCTCTAAATACTTTGGCTCAAAACACCTTAGCAATTATCAGGATGAATCCATTATTGTACTACTATAAATATACAGATACTTTATTTTCAAACTGAATAAGCTATATATTACACTTAGCTGTCAAATTTCCATTTCAGGAGACTCAATAGGGAGACCAGGAGATATCATTAATGTAATTTAAAGTAAAGACTAAAAACAAAAATTAGTATGAAATACTCTCCTGCCATTGATTTAACAGAAAAGACTTTAAGAGCAAATGAGCAGTAAAAATATGTCGTAACAACAGGCATAAATTGTTCTTTGTTTTATTTAACCCAGCACTACGACCTACCAGTTTATGAAGTACGGTTATACTCTCGACACCACAGTTTGATGGCATTGATTAAATAATATGGCTGTTAACACCTAAAGCAGTGGTAGCTTAAGCAACACTGTAATAAAAAGATTACTATGAGCACATTACATTAGGTAGGCAGTACAATAAAATTTTCTAAGGGTCTCTAAATATTGTAATTTGGAGGAAAATATAAATGATGGTCCATTAATTTCTATATATTTTCTGCTTTATGCAACAGGAATAAAACAAAAGTATCACATAAATAAGTACTTGTGGCAGTAATACATTGAAAAGTATATGGTGAAAAATTTTCATTTTTTCACTAAGATTTTATTTTTAAACTCAGTGGTCTATGCACTTAAATTGCATAGGAATGTAGGGGAATAGAAGAGATAAATAAATAGAAGGAACTGATTCAAAAATAAAACTTGAAGGCTGCATACAAATCACAATGCGTTTCAGAATGTGACATTTATTGTAAATGGCACTGAAACATTAAGAATTCTGTTGTAAAATTATTATTTTATCTTCCAATTAAACAGGAGCATTCATCAGAGGTTTAAACAAAGTAGTTCACAGAAAAGAAGTATTTCTGTCAGACCAGACAGGGATTAAGGATTTCCCAGTTCTACATCCATCTCTGAAAGGATTCTACTCTCCAACTTGCATTTCATTATCTACAAAATGGCAAACAGTATGACCTATATTTTTATTAACATTGGAAGGGGATGGGCATGCTTCCATTCCTGGCTGTAATCCCATAGTAATCTCTATGCTATCCTAAAATATAAACCTCTGTGTGACTTTACACTTCCCTCTGCCTTTTACATATTAAATCAAAGGCCAGGTCTTGCTTTGTTCCAAAGCATAGTTTTTATCTTATGTTACCTCAAAAGCACAGTATGAAACAGGGTGAGGGTGTAGGCGGTATGGTATGTGTGGTGTGGGTGAATAGGAGTGACAGAAGGAAAAGTTAGAGGCGGGAGAGGAGGGAGAGATCTGCAAGTGACTTCTCATGCCAGTTGTAAAAGACTCGATTCATCCAGGACAACTGGGAATCATAGATGCCTCCCAGAATTGTCTGTTCAAAGGAAGGTTGTCTGGGACATATATCACTGGGATCCCATCCTTTCAGTGTTCTTGTTGGGAGGGATGAGAGACGTTAACTCACTTCCCAACTGCACTTGTCTATGGTTTCAGTAAAGAATCTGTGGCAGAAAGCAGAAAAATGTATACCGTGCACTTGCGTTGGCATGCTGAAAACAGGTTGGCCTAGAGGTGAGATACAGAAAAACAAAGCTCTCTGTTACAGAGAGCTCTATCTTTTTAGAAGTCTATATAAATGAAGATAGATAACATCATCATTATGCTGGTGCACCCTCCCCCACCCTTTATTAAAATATGCCTTACACACAATTTATGTTATATCATGAAATCAGACTTTAAGTTGAAAGGATTCTTACCATCCACACTTAAAACAGCCCCTGGGTTTTTCTCTGTGCATGAGAGGAAGAGAAAGAGGTGACTGAGAACAGTGGGAAATGTTACACTTAAAGAAGTCTTCTGATATGAATAAAAACCTTAAGAAGGAGATTTAGGAATTTCTGGAATTCCTAAGAGACAAAGGAGAGGACATGCTTTGTTTTTTGGTAAAAGTACGTGACATACATTCCATTTACTTTTTAATTAATTATCCCTTTGACTTATGCAAATGCTCCAAAAACTGTTTATAAAAGAGCATACTATCATAGTTCTAAACAAATATATTGCAGATAATGGTGAGAAGTACATCTTTATGAAAAGTCTTTATATTTGATAATGCAAGTCCACCAACTTTTTCCTCTTTCAAAATGTCTTTTCTGTTTCCGTTATATTACATTTTAATATACAATTTGTACTTAGTTTGTCATTCACACACACTGCTGTAATTAATTTAAATCAGTATCGTATTAAATCTATAGATCAATTTTGGGAAGATCAGCATAAAGTATTAGGTTCTCTATTCATGTATATATGGAATATTGAATTTACTTAAATTTTTAAAGTTTTTTTTGAATATCATTGCATATTTATCTATGTGGAGATCTTGCATATGCTTTGTTGCATGTAATGAGAGGTGTGTGATTTTTAGATTCACACAAAATTTATTGGAAAGTACAGAGAACTTCCTTATCCCCACCGCCCTCACACATGCACATACAATCTAAGTATCAATATCCCATACCACAGTGGTGCTTTTGTTATGAATGATGAAACTACACTGATACATCATTAACACCCAATGCCCAGAGTTTACGTCAGAGCTCACTCTTTGTGCTGTATATTCCCTAGATTTTGAAAAATAGATGATGGGCTATATCCATCAGTAAAGTATGATACAGAATGGTTTTGTTGCCCTAAAACCCCTCTATTCTCAGGGCAGCTGGGTGGCCCAGCTGGTTAAGGGTCTGACTCTTAGTTTGGGCTCAGGTCAGGATCTCATGGTTTGTGAGTTTGAGTCCCACATGGGGCTCTGCGCTGACAGTGCACAGCCTGGTTGGGATTCTGTCTCTCCGTGTCTCTCTGTCCCCCCCCACACACACCTGCCCCCCACCACTTGCTCTCTCTATCTCTCTTTCAAAATAAATACATAAGCTTAATTTTTTTTTAAGTCCTCTATTATCCACCTATTCCTTCCTTCCTTTCCCAAACCCTGTCTACCACTGATCTTTTTACTATCCCTAAGGCTTGACATTTCCAGTATGTCACATAGTTAGAATCATACAGTATGTGGCCTGTTCAGTTTGGTTGCTTTCACTCAGTAGTAAACATTTAAGATTCCTCCATGTTTTTCCATGACTTGATAATACATTTCTTTTTACTTACTGCTGAATAATATTCCATTGTCTGGATATACCATAGTTTATCCATTCACCTGCAGCTTGGTTGCTTCTAAGTTTTGGCAGTTAACGAACAAAACTAGTATAAACATCCAAGTTTGATTTATCATCTAACATCAATTCAACTTTGCAATAAAGTAAACCTTGCCAGCCATTATATGTTTTCTACTTATGTGTTGATGAATTCAATTTAATTTTGCTTAACATATTTGAATTTGTATTTATGCCAGTGATTTGGTATTTTTTTTTCTTGCATGGTCTTTGCAAGGTTATGGTACTAATAATATACCAGCTTCATAGTTTCCTTTCTTGTACTGTATTTGTAAAGTTTAAATACTATTGATATGTTAGCCACATAGAATATCTTGGAAATATTCCCTTTTTTTTTCTATTCTCTGAGAGTCTCTATGAAGTTGGCATTGATGCTTCTTTAAAATATTTTAAGAATTCTCTAGTCAACCTTTTTTGGCAAGGTTGTAGATTAAACCTTGATTAAAGTATTGCATAAATATAGAACTGTTTATACTTCTAACTCCTATTGAATTAATTTGAAAGTCTATGTTTCTCAAGAAATTCATTTATTTCATATAATTTAAAACATTTATTGGCATAAAATTTTCCTCTGATAGCTTAATATCTAACTGATAGAATCCATTTATTTTCATTCTGGTGAACTATAAATTGTAGCTTTTATTTAGTTTTTGATCAGTCTTTCTAGAGATATGGGCATTTTATTAACTTTTCAAAAAAACCAGCTTTTAGTTTTGTTGGGTTACTCTTTTATATGACCAATTTCTAACTCATTGCTTTTGTTATCACCTTTATTATATCCTTTTAAAAAAATTTTTTTTTAATATTTATTTTTGAGAGACAGAGACAGAGCACAAGTGAGGAAGGGGCAGAGAGAGAGGGAGACACAGAATCTGAAGCAGGCTCCAGGCTCTGAGCTCTCAGCACAGAGCCGGACGCAGGGCTCAAACCCACCAACCATGAGATCATGACCTGAGCTGAAGTCAGACACTTAACCGACTGAGCCACCCAGGCACCCCTATTACATCCTTTTTGATGTAGGATATTGATTTTTAGCCTCTTTTTCTTTTTTTCTTTTTTAAAGTTTATTTATTTGAAGGGAGGGGGAGAGAGAGAGAGAGAGCAAGAGAGGAGAGGAGGAGAGACAGGGTCCAGAGCAGGCTCTGTAACATCAGCGCAGAGCCTAATGCTGGGCTTGAACTCACGAACTGTGACATCATGATCTGAGCTGAGATCAGGAGTCCAAAGCTTAACTGACTGAGCCACCCAGGCACCCTCTGCCTCTCTTTATTTCTAATAAATGCATTTCAACTGTAAATTTTCCTACAACAATTGCTTTTAGCACTTCCACAAAATTTTATATCATATTTTCACTATATATCAAGTCTAATTATTTTCATATTTATATTTAATCTTTTATTATTTGCATATAAGTCAATTCCATAACTTCTAAATATGTAGATGTTTTAGTTATGTTATTGCTAGGTTTGAGTTTAATTTTGTGCTGGGACACCACATTCTAAAAAATTATTATTTAAAAAATTTTTGACACTTGATTTATGGCCTATTGTGGTTTAAATTTGGTCTATGTGTATCCTATTTTGGTGAATGCTCCCTGTGAATTAGACAATAAAATATTCTGCTGTTGCACATATAATGCTATATATATGAAAATAAAGTACAACTTGTCAATCATATTGTCCAATCCATTATCTACTTACTGATACTGTGATCTTTTTATAATTTACTGATTTTATTTTTAAAATCTGCAGTATAATTAAGAATTTGTTATAATCATCACAATTTATGAATACAGTAAATAAAACATAGTTTTTAAAATATAAACGATCATTTTTTATCTCTAGTAGCATATCTTGCCTAACATTTTATTTTAGGCGATATTGGTATAGCTATGCTATCATTTGTGATATATATGTGTATGTGTGTGCACACATGTGTATGTTAGCATGACATATCTTTTTGTCATTCTTTTGCTTTAAGTGCTGTATATCTTTAAAAATACATAGTTCATAAACAGTTAATAGTTGTGGTATACTTGTTGTAGTGTAGTTACATTATGCAGTTGTTGGGTGACAATTTATTCTCTAATATTTCTAATTGGAATATTTCTTTGATTGACATTTAAAGGTACACATACTTTTGAGATTAAGTCTGCCACCATACTCTTTGTTTGCTATGTTTCCATTTGTTCTTTGTTCTTTCTCTTTACCTTCTTTTAGATGAATCAAATGCTTATTATTATCCTGTGTATCCCTTTATGAATATTGTGATTATAATTTTAATCACTTTTTAATCAGATTCAACTAAAAAGAGTAATGACCATTTGATTAAAAAATAGGCAGAGGTATTTCCGATCCTTAATAGCCACATGTGAAGAGTGGTTATCTTGTTTGAATACTCAGATATAAAATGTTTTCATCATCAGAGCTGAAACTAATTCATACACTTGCCTTGAATGACACCAAGCCTAATAACAAATTTTAATTTTTTCAAACTATAAAACACTTACTGAAATTGACCATTGCTAAGTCATTAAAAAAAAAAAAAAAATGGGCGGAAGACCTGAATGGACATTTTTCCAAAGAAATGGAACAGTGGCTAACAGACACATGAAAAGATGCTCAACATCACTAATCATTAGGGAAATGCAAATCAAAAGTACAATGAGATATGTCACATCTGTCAGAATGGCTAGAATCAAAAAGACAATAGTAAGTGTTGATGAGGATATGAAGTAAAAGGAATCTTCAGACACAATTGGTAGGAATGCAAATTAATACAACTGTGGAAAACAATATGGAAGTTTCTCAAAAAATTAGAAATAGAATACCATATGATCCAGTAATTCAACCAATGAGTATTTGCCCCTTTCCCAAAAAAGAAAATAAAAACACTAATTTGAAAAGATAAATGCACCCCTATGTTTATTGCAGCATTATTTACAATAGCCGAGATGTGGAAGCAACCCAAGTATCCATCAATAGATTAATGGATACAAAAGACGTGGTGTGTTTATATGTATATGTTTACATACACACATACACACACACACCAGAATATTACTCAGCCATAAAAAAAAAAGAAGTCTTGTCATTTGCAACAACATAGATAGACCTAGAGGGTATGTTAAGTGAAGTAAGTCAGAGAGAGAAACACAAATGCCATATAATTTCACTCATATGTGAAATTTGAGAAACAAACAAAGGAACAAACAATAAAAAGGGACAAATGGTTTAACAAACTCTTAAGTACAGAGAATAAACTTGTGGTTTCCAGAGGGGAGGTGGTTGGGGAGTTGGATGAAATAGATAAATGGGATCAAGAATACAATTATTGTGATGAGCACTGAGAAGTGTATAAAGCTATTGAATCATTATAATTATACCTAAAGCTAATATAATGCTTTATGTTAATTATACATAAATAGAAATAATTTTTAATCATTTTTAAAAATTTACTGTAATGATTATATATCTTTGAGTTGTTACAGTGCATCCAAAATGAATATTTTTATATTTTAAGAATAAGAAGGACCTAAGACACTTTTAAGGAAAACAACTCTTAAATTCCATTTGTTTCTAGAAAGACATTTATGTACACAGATGCATGTATAATATGCAGAGATGCATAGATCTTTAGTATACAAATATGACTTGGGGATAAGCAGATCTCCAGGGAAAGCTCATACTTAGTTCATACTCAGTCATTTCTAACTCTTTTCTCTGGGATCTTGGCTTTTCAACTCATAACCACTTCCAAAGTCTAAACTTCAATCTCAGTCTTTCCAGTTTACTTAGAATGATAGAAACACCAAGCTGCTACTTCCCAGAAAGTCTCTATTCTCTCTACTTACTGTATTGGTCTTCCTTTATCTGCAGTCTTTTGGCTGACTTGATTGCTCTTTGCAATGAGGAGAGTGGCTTTTTTTGAGGTACTGGGGGTAATTTTTTACTGACTTTTTCTCAGGATTTGGGTAACATCAGCTACTGTCTCATGTTCGGAAACAGATTTGTCATAGTCTCTTTACATGCCTTCCTGACTTCCCCTTCAGTACCCAGCACAGCGCGTAGCACACATACTTCCTCAATAAATATTAGTTTAATGAAACATTGTACAAGCCACTTTAATAATACAACCTCTTAAAACTGCATGGAAATGAGAACCATGAAAAATTCTAAATCTATGAGTACTTTTGAGAATTACCTGAAATGTGGAGTGAATTCTTTTAAATGAATAACAGTTAAAAGCCTTAGCTGTTGTATAAACTACCCACTGTAGAGGACTGACTATAGGATAGATGAGTAAAATAATAATTATAATGTATTACAGTAAATGCATTTATAGATAGAGCAAAGAATCATCTGCGAACAGGGAAGATGAGCATTTGAATCATAATGGAGAGTTTGAGAAGGCCTCCCTGAGGTCAAACTTTGCCTAAAACCTGAAAGCAAATTAATTATCCAGGTAAAGAATAAGGAAAAGGTCATTACAGACCAGAGGAATGGCACAAGTTAAGGCCCAAAGGTATGAGAGTAAATCTAAAACATAAGAAAGGGGCATACAAATGTAACTAAATGCTTGGGGCATAATTGATTCCATTAAATATTAGTCAAATAAAGAAATGATAGAATTATAAATCCTTGACATTTGTTAATCCCGTAGTAATTAGCCCCTCCATATGAATAGCCTGAAGAATGGTTCTGATAAATTATGAAAGATATCAGGATATAGAGGAAGATGGAGTTATTGAGGAGTGTAACTCTCACCCACATTAGCTCATGTGATAGAGAAAGACTTCTATGTCATCTACAACATATTCACTTCTGCTGCTCTTGGGGACAGTGTGCTTCATTGATCAATCATGTTTCTGCTCACCGCAGAAAGTATTTTCTTATGTAATAGATATTCTAGATACAAGCCCAACACTGCTTTGGACCGTAGGTATGGTCATATCTCCAGATTTATTAGTGTTACAAGTGGTTTAAGGTACAAATTCCTCTTTACCTTTTTGAAGTAGAAGTGTTAATGTGTTTTATAAAAATACAATGTAAACTAAAGAGTTTTCCCCTGCAGAACATTTTTTTTGATTGAAGAATAAGAATATATTATGGTCATACTGCTGCCAAATGGTAAGCACTCATTGTATTGTCCTTAAATATATGACAATGAACCTCAGGTGAGTTGTTGAAAATATCATCATTTGTCAGGCAGAAATCTTACATTTTGCCTCTAGAAAAAGTTCTTGTTCATTTAAATGTATTAAATATAATGTATAAAAATTCTCAGACCCTCATTATGAGTATCAGACTTCTGAACATCAAGTTTACTTAATACTTCATTGTATTTTGAGTGTACTTGGTACAGTCTACAAGATGGACTGTTACAAATCAAGAAAAGAACATTTTTAACATTTTTATTTTTTTGAGAGAAAGAGTGCAACTGGAGTAGGAGCAGAGGGAGAGGGAACCCCAAGCAGGATCCACAGAACCCAATGCAGGGCTCCAACCCACAAACCATGAGATCATGACCTGAGCCTAAACTGGACGCTTAAACTGACTAAGCCACCCAGGTGCCCTGAAAAGAACATTTTTTTTTTTTAAAGAAATACATAAGACCTAAAGAAGGAAATAGCTTTTCAGTTGTTAAGAGCAGCACATAAGAACTTAAAGACCTGGAATAAGAAACCTAGTAACTGTCAGCTTAAACTTGTGATTCAAAACTAGCATTAAAGAATTAGGATTGCCTTATAAGTACAACACAGGGTGTCTAAGGAATAATAAAAGGAATAAGTTTAATTGCCAATATGTTACAAATGGGTTTCATTTTACTACTTTAAAAGTGTTGCCCTATTTTAACATCCTTTTCTAATTAAAAGACACGTTTTAAGAGCTTAATTGTTAATACCACTTCACCCTTTTATTTTAAATTATTGATATGCTTGGGCCTGAAAATACATTTCTCAGGGCACATGCTGCCCCAAATGAATTCACTGGCTAATTTTCTAGGATAAAGACTACTATACAGATCTATAAAAATCAAAGAAGTGGAACACTGCAGACTTTAAACTGTCACCAGTTGTTCAAACTCAGACTATTCTTCATGAAGGCAAATAGGTGTTAAGCCACACATACTGGAGCCTTTTGTAAATGGCCCAGTGATATTTTGTTAAATTTATAAATTACTATAAATTACTTTGATATTGATATCAAGGTATCAATGTGGTTACAGCTATACTTAAGAGAAAATCAGAGATCCTTGGAAGAAAGAGTCTTTAAGATGATTCCTTTATTCTTTTCAGGAAATATACATTTTATTTTTAAAAAAGCTTACCTTTTCTTTTTTTTTTTTTTTTTTTTTTTATGAATAATATTTTATTTATCTTTTAGACACAGTACCTAGATAAAAGCCTAACATACTATACATACTCAATTTTTTAATTTGAACTAAATTAGTTTCGGAGCCATAATCTCCCTTTGTTTTCATCATTCTATGTAATAAATTTTGCAATTCTTTTTTTTTTTTTTTTCCTTTGGTCATTTTATTTTATTTTTTTTTTTATTCGTCAACTATATTTTAATAGATTATGTTTTTAGAGCACTTACACGTTTACAAGAAAATTGCACAGAAAACATACCTACTCTCCCTCCACCTGTATGCAGTTTCCCCTATTATCAACATCTTACATTAGTATGGTACATTTCTTTTTTTTTTTTTTTTTTTTTTTTTTATAATATATGAAATTTATTGTCAAATTGGTTTCCATAAAACACCCAGTGCTCATCCCAAAAGGTGCCCTCCTCAATACCCATCACCCACCCTCTCCTCCCTCCCACCCCCCATCAACCCTCAGTTTGTTCTCAGTTTTTAACAGTCTCTTATGCTTTGGCTCTCTCCCACTCTAACCTCTTTTTTTATTTTTTTTTTTCTTTTTTCCTCCCCCTCCCCCATGGGTTCCTGTTACGTTTCTCAGGATCCACATAAGAGTGAAACCATATGGTATCTGTCTTTCTCTGTATGGCTTATTTCACTTAGCATCACACTCTCCAGTTCCATCCACGTTGCTACAAAAGGCCATATTTCATTTTTTCTCATTGCCACGTAGTATTCCATTGTGTATATAAACCACAATTTCTTTATCCATTCATCAGTTGATGGACATTTAGGCTCTTTCCATAATTTGGCTATTGTTGAGAGTGCTGCTATGAACATTGGGGTACAGGTGCCCCTATGCATCAGTACTCCTGTATCCCTTGGATAAATTCCTAGCAGTGCTATTGCTGGGTCATAGGGTAGGTCTATTTTTAATTTTCTGAGGAACCTCCACACTGCTTTCCAGAGCGGCTGCACCAATTTGCATTCCCACCAACAGTGCAAGAGGGTTCCCGTTTCTCCACATCCTGTCCAGCATCTAGAGTCTCCTGATTTGTTCATTTTGGCCACTCTGACTGGCGTGAGGTGATACCTGAGTGTGGTTTTGATTTGTATTTCCCTGATAAGGAGCGACGCTGAACATCTTTTCATGTGCCTGTTGGCCATCCGGATGTCTTCTTTAGAGAAGTGTCTATTCATGTTTTCTGCCCATTTCTTCACTGGGTTATTTGTTTTTCGGGTGTGGAGTTTGGTGAGCTCTTTATAGATTCTGGATACTAGCCCTTTGTCCGATATGTCATTTGCAAATATCTTTTCCCATTCCGTTGGTTGCCTTTTAGTTTTGTTGGTTGTTTCCTTTGCTGTGCAGAAGCTTTTTATCTTCATAAGGTCCCAGTAATTCACTTTTGCTTTTAATTCCCTTGCCTTTGGGGATGTGTCGAGTAAGAGATTGCTACGGCTGAGGTCAGAGAGGTCTTTTCCTGCTTTCTCCTCTAAGGTTTTGATGGTTTCCTGTCTCACATTCAGGTCCTTTATCCATTTTGAGTTTATTTTTGTGAATGGTGTGAGAAAGTGGTCTAGTTTCAACCTTCTGCATGTTGCTGTCCAGTTCTCCCAGCACCATTTGTTAAAGAGGCTGTCTTTTTTCCATTGGATGTTCTTTCCTGCTTTGTCGAAGATGAGTTGACCATACGTTTGTGGGTCTAGTTCTGGGGTTTCTATTTTATTCCATTGGTCTATGTGTCTGTTTTTGTGCCAATACCATGCTGTCTTGATGATGACAGCTTTGTAGTAGAGGCTAAAGTCTGGGATTGTGATGCCTCCTGCTTTGGTCTTCTTCTTCAAAATTCCTTTGGCTATTCGGGGCCTTTTGTGGTTCCATATGAATTTTAGAATGGCTTGTTCTAGTTTCGAGAAGAATGCTGGTGCAATTTTGATTGGGATTGCATTGAATGTGTAGATAGCTTTGGGTAGTATTGACATTTTGACAATATTTATTTTTCCAATCCATGAGCAGGGAATGTCTTTCCATTTCTTTAAATCTTCTTCAATTTCCTTCATAAGCTTTCTATAGTTTTCAGCATACAGATCCTTTACATCTTTGGTTAGATTTATTCCTAGGTATTTTATGCTTCTTGGTGCAATTGTGAATGGGATCAGTTTCTTTATTTGTCTTTCTGTTGCTTCATTGTTAGTGTATAAGAATGCAACTGATTTCTGTACATTGATTTTGTATCCTGCGACTTTGCTGAATTCATGTATCAATTCTAGCAGACTTTTGGTGGAGCCTATTGGATTTTCCATGTATAATATCATGTCATCTGCAAAAAGCGAAAGCTTGACTTCATCTTTGCCAATTTTGATGCCTTTGATTTCCTTTTGTTGTCTGATTGCTGATGCTAGCACTTCCAGCACTATGTTAAACAACAGCGGTGAGAGTGGGCATCCCTGTCGTGTTCCTGATCTCAGGGAAAAAGCTCTCAGTTTTTCCCCGTTGAGGATGATGTTAGCTGTGGGCTTTTCATAAATGGCTTTTAGGATCTTTAAGTATGTTCCTTCTATCCCGACTTTCTCAAGGGTTTTTATTAAGAAAGGGTGCTGGATTTTGTCAAAGGCCTTTTCTGCATCGATGGACAGGATCATATGGTTCTTCTCTCTTTTTTTGTTAATGTGATGTATCACGTTGATTGATTTGCGAATGTTGAACCAGCCCTGCCTCCCAGGAATGAATCCCACTTGATCATGGTGAATAATTCTTTTTACATGCCGTTGAATTCGATTTGCTAGTATCTTATTGAGAATTTTTGCATCCATATTCATCAGGGATATTGGCCGGTAGTTCTCTTTTTTTACTGGGTCTCTGTCTGGTTTAGGAATCAAAGTAATACTGGCTTCATAGAATGAGTCTGGAAGTTCTCCTTCCCTTTCTATTTCTTGGAATAGCTTGAGAAGGATAGGTATTATCTCTGCTTTAAACGTCTGGTAGAACTCCCCTGGGAAGCCATCTGGTCCTGGACTCTTATTTGTTGGGAGATTTTTGATAACCGATTCAATTTCTTCGCTGGTTATGGGTCTGTTCAAGCTTTCTATTTCCTCCTGATTGAGTTTTGGAAGAGTGTGGGTGTTCAGGAATTTGTCCATTTCTTCCAGGTTGTCCAATTTGTTGGCATATAATTTTTCATAGTATTGCCTGATAATTGTTTGTATCTCTGAGGGATTGGTTGTAATCATTCCATTTTCATTCATGATTTTATCTATTTGGGTCATCTCCCTTTTCTTTTTGAGAAGCCTGGCTAGAGGTTTGTCAATTTTGTTTATTTTTTCAAAAAACCAACTCTTGGTTTCGTTGATCTGCTCTACAGTTTTTTTAGACTCTATATTGTTTATTTCTGCTCTGATCTTTATTATTTCTCTTCTTCTGCTGGGTTTGGGGTGTCTTTGCTGTTCTGCTTCTATTTCCTTTAGGTGTGCTGTTAGATTTTGTATTTGGGATTTTTCTTGTTTCTTGAGATAGGCCTGGATTGCAATGTATTTTCCTCTCAGGACTGCCTTCGCTGCGTCCCAAAGCGTTTGGATTGTTGTATTTTCATTTTCGTTTGTTTCCATATATTTTTTCATTTCTTCTCTAATTGCCTGGTTGACCCACTCATTCGTTAGTAGGGTGTTCTTTAACCTCCATGCTTTTGGAGGTTTTCCAGACTTTTTTCTGTGGTTGATTTCAAGCTTCATAGCATTGTGGTCTGAAAGTATGCATGGTATAATTTCAATTCTGGTAAACTTATGGAGGGCTGTTTTGTGACCCAGTATATGATCTATCTTGGAGAATGTTCCATGTGCACTCGAGAAGAAAGTATATTCTGTTGCTTTGGGATGCAGAGTTCTAAATATATCTGTCAAGTCCATCTGATCCAATGTCTCATTCAGGGCCCTTGTTTCTTTATTGACCATGTGTCTAGATGATCTATCCATTTCTGTAAGTGGGGTGTTAAAGTCCCCTGCAATTACCACATTCTTATCAATAAGGTTGCTTATGTTTATGAGTAGTTGTTTTATATATTTGGGGGCTCCGGTATTCGGCGCATAGACATTTATAATTGTTAGCTCTTCCTGATGGATAGACCCTGTAACTATTATATAATGTCCTTCTTCATCTCTTGTTACAGCCTTTAATTTAAAGTCTAGTTTGTCTGATATAAGTATGGCTACTCCAGCTTTCTTTTGGCTTCCAGTAGCATGATAAATAGTTCTCCATCCCCTCACTCTCAATCTAAAGGTGTCCTCAGGTCTAAAATGAGTCTCTTGTAGACAGCAAATAGATGGGTCTTGTTTTTTTATCCATTCTGATACCCTATGTCTTTTGGTTGGCGCATTTAATCCATTTACATTCAGTGTTATTATAGAAACATACGGGTTTAGAGTCATTGTGATGTCTGTATGTTTTATGCTTGTAGTGATGTCTCTGGTATTTTGTCTCACAGGGTCCCCCTTAGGATCTCTTGTAGGGCTGGTTTAGTGGTGACAAATTCCTTCAGTTTTTGTTTGTTTGGGAAGACCTTTATCTCTCCTTCTATTCTAAATGACAGACTTGCTGGATAAAGGATTCTCGGCTGCATATTTTTTCTGTCTAGCACACTGAAAATCTCGTGCCAATTCTTTCTGGCCTGCCAAGTTTCAAATGAGAGATCAGTCACGAGTCTTATAGGTCTCCCTTTATATGTGAGGGCACGTTTACCCCTTGCTGCTTTCAGAATTTTCTCTTTATCCTTGTATTTTGCCAGTTTCACTATGATATGTCGTGCAGAAGATCGATTCAAGTTCCGTCTGAAGGGAGTTCTCTGTGCCTCTTGGATTTCAATGCCTTTTTCCTTCCCCAGTTCAGGGAAGTTCTCAGCTATTATTTCTTCAAGTACCCCTTCAGCACCTTTCCCTCTCTCTTCCTCCTCTGGGATACCAATTATGCGCATATTATTTCTTTTTAGTGTATCACTTAGTTCTCTAATTTTCCCCTCATACTCCTGGATTTTTTTATCTCTCTTTCTCTCAGCTTCCTCTTTTTCCATAACTTTATCTTCTAGTTCACCTATTCTCTCCTCTGCCTCTTCAATCCGAGCTGTGGTGGTTTCCATTTTGTTTTGCATTTCATTTAAAGCGTTTTTCAGCTCCTCGTGACTGTTCCTTAGTCCCTTGATCTCTGTAGCAAGGGATTCTCTGCTGTCCTGTATACTGTTTTCAAGCCCGGCGATTAATTTTATGACTATTATTCTAAATTCACTTTCTGTTATATTATTTAAATCCTTTTTGATCAGCTCATTAGCTGTTGTTATTTCTTGGAGATTCTTCTGAGGGGAATTCTTCCGCTTGGTCATTTTGGATAGTCCCTGGCGTGGTGAGGACCTGCAGGGCACTTCCCCCGTGCTGTGGTGTATAACTGGAGTTGGTGGGCGGGGCCGCAGTCTGACCTGATGTCTGCCCCCAGCCCACCGCTGGGGCCACAGTCAAACTGGTGTGTGCCTTCTCTTCCCCTCTCCTAGGGGCGGGATTCACTGTGGGGTGGCGTGGCCCGTCTGGGCTACTTGCACACTGCCAGGCTTGTGATGCTGGGGATCTGGCGTATTAGCTAGGGTGGGTAGGCAAGGTGCACAGGGGCAGGAGGGGCAGGCTTAGCTCGCTTCTCCTTAGGCGATCCACTTCAGGAGGGGCCCTGTGGCAGCGAGAGGGAGTCAGATCCGCTGCCGGAGGTTTGGCTCCTCCGAGGAAGCACAGAGTTGGGTGTTTGCACGGAGCGAGCAAGTTCCCTGGCAGGAATTGGTTCTCTTTGGGATTTTGGCTGGGGGATGGGCGGGGGAGATGGCGCTGGCGAGCGCCTTTGTTCCCCACCAAACTGAGCTCTGTCGTCCGGGGGCTCAGCAGCTCTCCCTCCCTTTGTCCTCCAGCCTTCCCGCTTTCCGAGCAGAGCTGTTAACTTATGACCTCCCAGATGCTAAGTCGCGCTTGCTGTCGGAACACAGTCCGTCAGGCCCCTCCGCTTTTGCAAGCCAGACTCCGGAACTCTGCTTGGCCGGCGAGCCGCCCCTCCGCCCCGGCTCCCTCCCGCCAGTCCGTGGAGCATGCACCGCCTCGCCGCCCTTCCTACCCTCTTCCGTGGGCCTCTCGTCTGTGCTTGGCTCCAGCGACTCCGTTCTGCTAATCCTCTGGCAGTTTTCTGGGTTATTTAGGCAGGTGTAGGTGGAATCTAATTGATCAGCAGGACGCGCGGTGAGCCCAGCGTCCTCCTACGCCGCCATCTTCCCTCCGTCTCCCAAAGCTTACCTTTTCTAATGAAACCTGTAACTCATTTAAATCAGGACTTGCATCTTTTCAAATACTGCATGTTACTAATACATAGCGACTGTGAAATAATTAAAACAATAAAGATGTTAATTATTATCAAAAGAATGAAAACAAAATAGATGGTACCTTTATTTTTTAAATCTTTTAAAATAGCATTTTCTTCTTCCTATAATTGGATGTTATAGAATTAAGTCAGCAAAATTAATCTAGCACCATACAAGTCTTTTAGCATCATAGCTCCTAAATTCATAATAAAACCTCTATGACTAATGTATCTTCATTTTATGTAATTTTGATGTTTCTAAAATAATGCCTTTATTCCACACTTTTTTTTGCTAAAAATTATTTTTGTTCTAAAACTCTTGAAGTCAGTATTCATCAAAGTGTGCAGTGTCCGAAGGCAGAGAAGCAGTCCAATCATGTGAACCTGAAAAATTGAGAAGAAAACTGATTTTCTCTGCTCTTCTTGCAATACTGACTTTATTTAGCAAAGTGAAACAATAACAAAGCATTTGAGCTTCCAGAGTAAAGCTTAATAACTAACAATAAAAATGTTTTAAAATGGATATTTAATAAATTACAGAATGGCAAATAAAAGAAATGTGACAGCTTTTTGGAATTTTCAATTGAACTTTGTGTCTCTCTCCTGCAAATAATATAAAAAAGCACTCCTATAAGCTATCAAGTAGTTGTTCAGGCAGTGAAGTATTTTCAGAGCATATCTAATGAAAGTAGAAATGAAAAGCAATGGAAATCATTTGAAGTGTCACTTCGAAAAACTTACTTTAGATATAGTTTGCTTTTATTTTTTTCTCCTAAAAGAAAGGTATTGAAAAAGAAATCTATGTTCATTCACCTTGATGTGTGAATAAAATAAACAACCAACTTAATTTTAGATGGTGAATTGGTTAAGATTTTATATCTGTTGAAGGGTTTCATATGTAGTGGTTTAAGGAGAAACAGTACCTAACTCTGTTTATTATGTGTAATTCTTATTAATTATAATAACCAACATGTAGTTAAAAAAAAAAAACAAACAAAAACTAATTTGGTGCGGACCCTGCTAGATATTTTCTTGAATTTTCTTCTTGGGCTCCATAAAAACTCCATAAAATGACTCCTACTAATTATCCTCATGGTATTGATGAGAAAACAAAACCTGAGAGAATGTGAGGAACTTTTCCAATATCAAAGAGCTCAGAGCTGCTGGACTGGAATCTGAACCCAGGTCTGTCAGCTTCCAGAATCTCGTTCTTATTTTTATGCCATATGTTTTCTGTCAGTTTTGAAAATGATTTTTGATAACCCTCACTTTTAAGCAGAGAAACTTTGTTAGAAGTTAGTGTTGTAATAGCATCCACCACAGAATTGTTTGTGACTTGATTAAAATATATTTTCACCACCCATATTGACACCTTTGAGGAAGAGGAGAAAACCGATATAGGTTTAGAATATAAACTTTACAATGGCTTAGTTATGTAGTATGTTACTTAAGTAATTTTCGTAGTCAGAACCATGTATCCCATTTCCTACCAAATAATATAGGGGTCACAAGTGTTAAACAATTTCCCATTTTTTTTAAATGTTCAATCATTTTTGAGAGAGACAGAGCACTAGTGAGGTTGGGGCAGAGAGAGAGAGAGGGAGGCACGGAATCTGAAGCAGGCTCCAGGCTCCGAGCTGTCAGCACAGAGCCTGATGCGGGGCTTGAACTCACGAACTGTGAGATCATGACCTGAGCCAAAGTCGGACACTTAACCAACTGAGCCATCCAGGCACCCCAAATAATTTCCCATTTTTAATAACTTTGTTTTTACACAGTTTCAAGAGTGGTAAAAATAATTTCCTTATACTCTTCACTTTAAAATTTTGTCATTTTTAGTGTCTGTATGCATATATTATGCATACATCGTTTTTATACCGTTTCTTACAACGTTTTACCGATGAGTGTTAGCATCCATTTACCTGAAACTATTATTAATATCATGTTTGCTAAATGGAAGTTTTTAAAAATCCTCGTCGTTCTATCATTCCCGCACATTAAGTGGAATTCAAATCTAAATGCATAACATTCCTTCTCCCTCTTTATATTTTTATTTAAGTATGAATACTTGCATTCTCATTTTATTTATTGGGTTATAATTTGTAGATATTATTAATGCATCAGTCTGTGTTCCTTGGAGTCAGAAAAGAATAAGTTACACAAAAAGGTGGAGGGGGAGTCTAGGAACAAGGCTACAGAGGGCTTATTGAGCCAGTTGAGGCATAACCCTGAACAGCAGGCTATGGGAATCTCCCAGTGTCTGGAGATCAGGCTGGTAGCAAATAGTTTGTGTTGCTGATGTGCGTAATAGTGTTTTGCTGGCTATCATTTGGGATCTAAAATTCATGGAAACCTTGCTTGCTGATGGTTTAGGGCAATTTTAAGGTAAAAATTTGAGTTTCTTTTATTTATTTTTATTAAAAATTTTTTATGCTTATTTATTTCTGAGAGAGAGAGAGGGAGAGAGAGTGGGAGAGGGGCAGAGAGAGAGAGAGGGAGAGAGAGTCTGAAGCAGGCTCCAAGCTTTGAGCTATCAGCTCAGAGACTGACCCAGGGCATGAACCCATGGACCGCAAGATCATGACCTGAACTGATGTCAAGTGCTTAACCGACTGAGCACCCAGGCATTCCTCTTTTCTGTTTGTTTGTTTAAGTTTATTTATTTACTTAGAACACAAGCAGGGGAGGGGCAGAGAAGTAGAGGAAGAGAGAGTGAATCCCAAGCAGGTTCCGCACTGTCAGCACGGATCCCAATGCGGGCTCAGACTCATGAAATGTGAGATCATGACCTGAGCCAAAGTCGGAAGCTTAACCCAATGAGCCACCCATGCACCCCCCAAATTTGAGAGTTTTAAATGTCACTAAATAATTTGCAGCAGGAATCAGACCAGTTTAATTCTATATCATCTAAGTAGATAAGGAATATGATTTGAATTAAACCAGTTGATATATATGAAAACCTTAAAAAAATTTTTTTTAATGTTTATTCACCTGTGAGAGACAGAGAGAGACAGAGCACGAGCAGGGGAGGGACAGAGAGAGAGGGGGATACAGAATCTGAAGCAGGCTCCAGGCTCTAAGCTGTCAGCGCAGAGCCCGATGCGGGGCTTGAACTCATGGACCATGAGATCATGACCTGAGCTGAAGTCGAATGCTTAACTGACTGAGTCACCCAGGCGCCCCAATACATATGAAAATCTTAAACGTGGCCTGACATAAGATAAGCACACAATAATGTAAGTATCTGTTGTTGCTGCTGTTAATGGTGATGTCATTGCTACAGCAGGGACCATTTCCAGATGTAGCCAGAGCTGTGAGATTGCTGAAAATTTGATCCAAATCGTGCTCTTCTGCGTCGTGTAACTACACCACCATTTGAATTCTCTACTGCCTTAGGCTTCTCTGTTTGCAGATACAAAGTTCCTAAATATTGAAGTTTAAATACTTGGAGGAATCAAATATTAGGCATTTCTGATAACCTTCTATCCATCTCTTCAAAAATACATCCCACCTTCATTCTGTCTTGATCTTACATGACACCAGAAATATATCTGCTGGTACTGCCATAGCCCCTAAAAAGCACATGTGACAACAAAATGTGAGAGAAATCACCATCCACAAAATTTGCTAGGCCAAAAAGGAGCATGAAATATTATGTGTACAAGCATTTTCTGTGTGATTAATTTAGATGTACAAAGTAAGTAAAATTTCAGGTAGAGATGAATTTAATGGGCTAGCAGATCGCTCTGTTTAATTTAATAATGTGGGCAATTGATGAAAGCACTTTTCAGTTGTTGATTCATTGATATAAATATGGGCCTATATCTGGCAATCAGTGAAATGGGAAGCATTCACTCACTGATCGGGATGATGGGAGAGGAAACTTTGAATACTAATTCTGGTCTTGCTTTCAGGAATGTTTCCTCCCACCTTCGTTTCTCTTCCTGGAAAATTATGTCTTTCCTCAAACGTCAGTCAAACATGGACACATGAAACTTTTCCTGAGTTTCGTGACTACAGTGCCTTTTAAATTTACTTAAAGTGTAACCCATGATAGGTTATTTTAATAGGATAGTTAGCAGTGAGATCATGGAAGTTAGTTAATTTGAAGGATGCTGTTTCCTCATTGTAAAAAAGAGGGGTGATGTTATACATATCTCACAAGCCTGTTCTTAGGGTTTAAAGAGAGTATGTATTGAAACAGTGAGAAGCATCAGAATGATAGGAGTTATTTCCATGTAGATAGACCATGTTTATTTTCTCATATATATAAAGAATATTCAAAGCCCATGTAACCAAAATGCAGTAATTTTGTTGTATCTACTCCTACATTCTCAGCTACAGCTATTAAAATTAGCAGTGTTTCTCTGTGTTTCATCTGTTTATGTATCAAGGAATGCACTTGACAATGGAAATGCAGTGATGAGTGGAAACTTTTACAACTCTGCTTTCAGACAGTTTATAGATGTTGGCCAAGAATTAAGCCAGTAAATAAATAGGTAAATAGTAGTTAACTATGTGAAATGTGTGGGAAGAGAAGAAATTTTTCTAAGAAGATAAAAACAATATTTGAAATGACACTTAATAGGCGAGAGAATGGCCCATTCAAGGAGTAGATGCTGCCACTGATGGGGAAGGAGGAAGTCTGGTGAGTAGTAGTGCCAGCAACCAGTGTGGCTGGAGCAGGGAGCAAGGAGTGAAATCATGTCAGATGATGGGATAAAGCCGGAATGGATGGCAGATGCCAGACTGTGCACAGCTTTGCATTTATCAGTATTTTTGTACGTATCCTAACAGCAACAAGACAAAACCCAGAAAATACAAATTCACAGACCGAATGGCGATATTTCATGAAGATAAGGAAGATGTATTAATTTCTTAGGGCTGATATAACAAAGTACCACAAACTGGGTGTCTTAGAACAACAGAAATGTAGGGGTGCCTGGGTGGCTCAGTCAGTTAAGCGTCTACCTCTTGATTTTGGCTCATGTCATGATATCATGGTTCATGAGATCCAGCCCCGTGTCTGCTCTGCGCTGACAGCTAGGAAGAGGAACCTCCTTGGGATTCTCTCTCTCTCTCTGCCCCTCTCCTGTTCATGCGCACTCTCTCAAAATAAATAAACATTAAACGACACAAAAAAAGAATAACAGAAATGTATTGTCTCAACAGTTCGGAGGCCAGAAGTCTGAATCAAAATGTAGGAAGGCCCATGCTCCCTTTGAAGATACTAGGGAAGAATCTTTCCAGAACACTTCTCTCCTACCTTTTGGTAGTTCCTTGGCTTGTGCAATATAACTCCAACCTTCACATGGCGTTTTCCCTGTGTGTGTCTACGTTCTGATTTCCTATTTTTATAAGGATACTAGTCATATGGAATTAGGGCCCACCCTAAAAGCTCCGTCTTAACTAATCACATCTGCAGTGATCCAGCTTTCAAATAAGGTCGTATTTAAAATACTGGGGGCTAGTAATTCAACACAATTTGGAGGAGTTGCAATTCAGTCCATAAAACGATGTATGTTTTAATGGTGCAAAATTGATCATTGGTGTCAAATAAAAAATTTACTTCTCATCAATGTGTATTTTGTTGGTTTTACTGTTCACTACTAAACATCACCCTGTGTTTACAGCTTATAGTCCACCATATTTGAGATAATCTGAAAGATTTAAATTTCTTTATTTTATAGTCTAAATAACAGTTGAGATATACTTATGTACACTGTATGAAATTAATGCTAGGGTAACTGCATATTCATTTTTCATAAATTATGTAGGCTTCAATTTAACAGATATGCTAGGATTGTCATTTATATGTTTTCTGTATAAAATCTAAACAACGTTTAGATGACACTCAAAACTCATATGTATTCCCCTTACCTTTCATGAGAGAGTAACACTGCAAAAGTGCAAAAAATAAAGGACTTGAAAAAAAATACAGAATTCAGGAGGAAGTGAAGCACGGAACATGATTAAAAAATTCTGGAAGAGAGTAGGAAAACAATTGGGAGAGCATAAGAAAAGACAGTAGAAATGTGAATGAGTTAGGACCTTAATGTACCCAATGAAAACAACAACAACAAGATAAACAGGGCACAAGGGCATAGAGGTAAATCAGAAGAAAAAAAGAAGGTTAAATCAACAACACAATTAATGTTAGTATAAAATATTGAGTACTTAATACATTTAAATAACAGATATGGCATCTGGGCAGCTGAAAATTAAAGAGTCCTGAATATTAGGTATAAGACTGGTGAAAATAAAACTTATATGGAACTTCTGGTAGATAAAAATCCTGAAATGTTTCCAAATATAGTGTGGGGGGGGGGGGAGAAATCCCAGAGAATATGAGGGAAAAGACACATATGTAAAAGCAATATATAAGACCAGATGATACATAAATAGAATCTCCCAAAAGAAGGAAACTGGAGAGGAAAGATTATTATGTACACACACACACACACACACACACACACGCCGAGTATACCAACATTGTGAGAACTGAAGTGTAGCCTCGATCTTTAGACTGAAAATGACCAAGTGGCTAGAATAATATCCAAAAAGAGAAAGGAGGTATTCTTATACAATTATTTGACTCACTAAAAATGCCAAGGGTAAAATAAAAAATGAAGGCATATATTGAAAAATTACTTAGGTATCCTCTAAGATGCTGCTGAGATTTAATATCATAGAACATTTCAAGCCCTTATAAAAATATAAATATAATTTATGGGAAATATAAATAATGAAGCCTTTCTGCAAGCAAAAACTTGCCAGCAGTGTGAACTGTGATTTTATAACACTATGTAAATATGTCCTATGGCCTTTCATAGGTGCCAACCAGAATGTTCGGTAAGCAAAGTGTTTGTTACAGTTACACATAGATGTTATGTGCCAATAAAAGTCATGTTGCTGCACAGATTATATTCTCCAGCTTGTCATCCTTTCAGCATATGTCATTTAAAATGTGTGAGTGGTGACATCAGTCATAGCAGTTCACTTTTTTTTTTAGATTTGCACCACAAACATGAATTGGACATGCTGAGACATATAGTAGATACAGAAATTAAGGAAACTGAAGAAAAAAATTGAATGACAAAGAAAAAGATCTTTGCATTCCTTAATTTAGGGAGACATTTGAATAGCTGCAACCTTCAGTTTATGTTTACTATATGGAGACAGTCTGGGTACATTGCACTGATTGAAAATAAAAGTTCAGACTCATATTTTGGGAGAACTGTTTTCAAAGTATTGAAGTTTACATTGCTAAAATAGAACGTAAATTGCAATGGAAGTTATACAATCAAATGAATAGATTACTAAAAATAGAACTTACACTGAGTGAATATGCAGTTCTTTCCTATGGATGACAATACATTGTATCCAATCTAATATAGTCCATAAAAATTAAAATTCCTAGCATTGTGTTTTATAAAGGAAAACATTGATCTATCCCTTTTAATATGTCACTCTGAAAATGCAGAGTTTAAATAAAAAAATGAACTTAAACACATGAAATGTAAATTACCGGTTTTCTAATTTATTTGAAGTTTCATTTACATAATACATTTATTTTACATGCATTCTTGTCCAATGTATGATGTCGATTATAAATGATACTTTAAAAGAATTAAATATATTTCTAAAAAATATGTTAAAAATCAATTGCCAATTGAGAAGGACAGAAATGTCCTTAAAGTGCCTTCAAATTAATTCTTCATGGTCACAAGGTGAATTTTCTAATGAAAGAAAAATGATTAAAATTAAAATTTTTTCTAAAAGTTTAGTATTAGAATTTTGGATTTAATCTAATTGTGGTTATTGTCTTTCAATGGAAAAGAGGGGGGAAAACAACTTTTTTTAAAGAAGTATTAATAAGTTCATAGTTTGACCAATTTTATTCATTAAAAATACTGCCATATATTACACAGTAAAACATAGAAATTCACTTAACCAGAAGTCTCAATAAATCAAAAGATCAAAAATGCTTACAAATATATATTTAAAGGTGAAAACAAAAATTTTAAATATAAAATATGTTTTGAGAACAGAGAGTAATGTAAATATTATTTGTTACTTAGACTATATGTACCTAAGTCTGACCAGTCTAATTTATTACAAATAAACTGTCAGGGACCTTGTTTTTTTTTTTAAAAAGTCCATGTATATCTAGTATATAATAGTTAAAACAGAAGGACATGTATTTTTACCAACCTATAAAAGTTTTGTTCTTGTTGCTTAGTTTGAGATTCTTTTTTTTTACTGTTCAACTAAAAATAGCTTATATAATACATGCCATAAGCAAAATATTGAATATAATATTAATAAATTAATTGTATTTGCATCCAGAACAATACAAATAGGCCATCAGTTATACATACAAACACACACACACACACATGCACACACACATATTTACAGCTCACACATCTGTATACACATATATACACAGCTCATAGATACATATGTACATGCAACTCACATGAATTTATCATGCATTTGACATACTGGAATCTAAGATAATTCATCCACTGAGTAAAAAGATCATTTGAGTGTCAATACACAATACCTCTACTAAATAACGATGCCAAATGACTAAAGTAAAAACAGCATAACAGTCAAGAGGGTAGGTATAAGGGTTGGAGAGAGGATGAACCTTCAACATTGGATAAATCCATTTGACTATATGCATGAATATAAAGTATTGATAAATATTGTTTAAATGTAAGCAGAGTAGAAGCAGCTGCAGCTTTGATACCTAAAAGAGAATAGGATGTCTCTGTCTCAGTTGCAATGCTAGAGGACGTCTAGCAGAAATTTGGCAGGGAGAGTTGATTGCAGGATTTAAATGTAAAGATATAACATAAAGTGAGGAGTTTAACACCAGGGAAATTAAAAAGATATAAGGAAATTCTCTAAAGAAATTATATATGCTTCAGGGGAGAGCAGATGTTTTTATAGTGTCTGTGGTCATCCAGGGTAAGCATTTATTTATGAAATACCCTGTGTGAGGCAGGTGGCATTAGTTTTCTAGTGAGCACTCTTAAAGTGAAGCTGTTTAGTAAGCATGCAGCTTTCACGGAATAAATGTCCCAATTATTTTTTTAAAGGTGCCTCAGGGGAATAGACTTATATAGACTGAGGCAGAAGTAACACACCTTACTAATTTAAAATAAATAATACAGTACTCCATTCTTAAATATAAATTGACAACCAAGTTGATAGCTTTCAGTATAAAAAGTGAAGATAGCTAGGTAGATAAGATAAACAACAAATTTTTAAAATCTGGTATAAATGTAGAAAAATACAATTTAAGTTATAGGTGAAAATACATGAAAAAATCTTTCTTAGAGATCAAAGTATATATAAGTGGTGAAATATATACTCCTTGGTATAGGGTTATAATAATATAAGAACTATAGAAATATAGGATTAAAAGGATATTATGAAGAAATAAACAAATGTAGAGTTAATGGAAGTAAAAATTATGATTGACAGGAACACCTGGATGGCTTAGTTGGTTAAGCGTCTGATTTCGTCTCAGGTCATGATCTCACAGTTTGAGGGATTGGGCCCCCATTGGGCTCTGTGCTGACAGTGAGAAGCCTGCTTGGGATTCTCTCTACCTCTCTGTCCCTCCCTTGCTCACATGCACGTGCACACTCTGTCTCAGGAAAAAAAAATTGATTGACAAGGAAACCAAAGATTCAAAAGAATAAGAAACTATCTACAGGGGCATCTGCGTCGCTCAGTTGGTTGAGCGTCCAACTCTTGATTTCGGTTCAGGTCATGATCACATCATGGGATTAAGCCCGCATTATGTTCCATGGTTGAGGATTCTCTCTCCCTTTGTCTCTCTCCCCCACTCACTCTCTCTCTAAAATAAATTTTTTTTAATTTAAAAAATAAAAAATTTTAAAAAGAAACTTTAAATTCCCAGTGTGTGGGAATGGATTTAAAAATTTTTTTAATGTTTTTTATTTATTTTTGAGAGAGACAGTGTGAGTGGGGGAGAAGCAGAGAGAGAGGGAGACACAGAATCTGAAGCAGGCTCCAGGCTCTGAGCCATCAGCACAGAGCCCGATGCAGGGCTCGAACTCACAAACCGTGAGATCATGACCTGAGCTGAAGTCGGACACTTACTGACTGAGCCACCCAGGCACCCCCAGAAATGGATATTTAAAGAAAAGGGGTATGGCCAACTAGTCTTTGACAAAGCAGGAAAGAATATCCAATGGAATAAAGATAGTCTCTTCAGCAAGTGGTTCTGGGAAAACTGGACAGCGACATGCAGAAGAATGAACCTGGACCACTTTCTTACACCATAGACAAGAACAAACTCAAAGTGGATGAAGACCTCAATGTAAGACAGGAAGCCATCAAAATCCTCGAGGAGAAAGCAGGCAAAAACCTCTTTGATCTTGCCCGCAGCAACTTCTTACTCAACACTTCTCCAGAGGCAAGGGAAACAAAAGCAAAAATGAACTATTGGGACCTCATCAAACTATTGGGACCTCTGCACAGCAAAGGAAACAATCAGCAGAACTAAAAGGCAACTGACAGAGTGGGAGAAGATTTGCAAATGACATATCAGATAAAGGGTTAGTATCCAAAATCTATAAAGAACTTATCAAACTCAACACTCAAAAAATAAATAATCCAGTGAAGAAATGGGCAAATGACATGAATAGACACTTCTCCAAAGAAGACATCCAGATGGCCAACTGACACATGAAAAAATGCTCACCATCACTCATCATCAGGGAAAT
The DNA here is from genome assembly GCF_018350155.1 of Leopardus geoffroyi. NCBI lineage: Eukaryota > Metazoa > Chordata > Mammalia > Carnivora > Felidae > Leopardus > Leopardus geoffroyi. The sequence goes on from NC_059333.1 coordinate 24,412,714, forward strand.
ACAAATCAAAACCACCATGAGATATCACCTTACACATGTCAGAATGGCTAACATTAACAACTCAGGCAACAACAGATGTTGGCCAGGATGCGGAGAAAGAGGATCTCTTTGGCATTGTTGGTGGGAATTCAAGCTGGTGCAGCCACTCTGGAAAACAGTATGGAGGTTCCTCAGAAAGTTAAAAATAGAACTACCCCACGACCCAGCAATTGCACTACTAGGCATTTGTCCACGGGATACAGGTGTGCTGTTTCGAAGGGACACATGCAATTTTTATAGCAGCACTATCAACAATAGCCAAAGTATGGAAAGAGCCCAAATGTCCATCGATGGATGAATGGATAAAGAAGATGTGGTATATATATACAATGGAGTATTACTTAGCAATCAAAAAGAATGAAATCTTGCCATTTGTAACTACGTGGATGGAACTGGAGGGTATTATGCTAAGTGAAATTAGTCAGAGAAAGACAAAAATCATATGACTTCACTCATATGAGGACTATAAGGACAAAACAGATGAACGTAAGGGAAGGGAAATAAAAACAATATAAAAACAGGGAGGGGGACAAAACAGAAGAAACTCATAAATATGGAGAACAAACTGAGGGTTACTGGAGGGGGTGTGGGAGTGGGGATGGGCTAAGTGGGTAAAGGGCACTAAGGAATCTACTCCTGAAATCATTGTTGCACTATATGCCAACTAATTTGGATGTAAATTTTAAAAAATAAAAAAAGAGAAAAAAAAGAAAAAGAAAAAAGGAAAAGAAACTACCTACAAAGAAATTCTTCTAAAATTATAAGCAATGATACAAATAAGGAAAATATATGAGAAGTGTCAACACCTGAAAGATACAGTACCTGAGAATAAGAATCGAAGAGTATATAAGAATAGAGATTATCAATCAGATAATAAAATTTCTAAAAACGTTTGGAAAACACCTTTCTGAGTACTGTATCAAATAATCTGACCCATGATATTCACATGCTTATAGTCTCATGTCAACAAGAATAAAGAGAACCCAAGTGATACATGTCATTTGCAAAGAAATGCATATCAGATTGGCATAAATCTTGTTATCTGCAAGTCCAGATGCCAGAAAACAATGCAAGAGCTCTTCAAACTTTGAGATGAAAATGGATTGCATATGGATTATATAAAAATCCATAAAAAATGAAATAAAGATATCGAGAGAAGAGGTGAGAACAAGGAAATCGTGGCTTCCATGTGGAAAACAATGCAGAGGGTAATTCCAGAACAATAGCTTCAGTGCAACTCTGGAGAGTAAATAGGTCAAATTAGAGGTGGAAGACAATGGGTACTAGAAGAGAGGTCTACAGGGAAGAAATAATAATTCTGTTAAATATCCTCAATTTTACCAATCTAGATAAGTGCAAAAATAAAGCAAACCTACTTTGTAAGAAGAGACATAAAGTTAATTTAGAAATAGCACGTACATCCAGACACACATGCTCAGACAGACAGACACAAACACAAAGGGCATAAAAACACCTGCTAATTCATATTCAAAGCAAACAATGTGTCAGGGTTTTCAGTAATCAAAGGGTTTTCAGTAATCAGAGTGTTTAAAAAAAGGAAAAAAGAACAGTGAATGTTTCTCAGAGTCCCAGGATTCATGCAACTTTAGCAATAATGAAATAGTAATGTGATCCTGCAATAAAAAGCAATTACAAAATATATAGAAGAACACATTGGTTTCAAATTTACAACATATTTAGAGACAAAGCACTATGACCTTTTATAGATATAGAACCATAATTAACAGACTTGAAAATGTTGAAAATAAATGTAGAACTAATTAAATAAAGGATAAAGATAAGGGTAATAGTAAGAAATAAAGCTCTTTCTACTCCTATACTTCTACCGATTTTAGTTCTATAGATTTTAAGTTCAATAAATTTTAGTATATTTTGTTTGGTCATGCTTGACCTCTCAATGTTTTTGTCTTTGGAAACTGTTTTTGGCTGTTCTTTTGTTGCTATTTCAGATGAGTATTAATTACAATAATTGTGTTAGGTTACTACAAATAAAAAATCACTTTGGTGTTTCAATGAAATTGGCTGGATTACATCAATAGTTTGGGAATAGTGTACATTTTATAGCACTATATCTAAGTCTTTTTTTTTTTCTTTTCAGTAACTTTTTGTAATATTCTTTAAATAACTCCTGCACTTTTACTGTAACTACTTACAGGGTAAGTTTTTCTGCAAATACTTAAAAAAAAAAAAAAAAAAAAAAGGATGTATGTAACTTTGATCACTTTGCTAAACATAATTTCTAGAACTAATTACTTTGGTTGCATTCCTTGTATTTTATAAGTAAATAATCATAGGATTTATACAAGCAGAATCCTGAAACTTCCTTTCAATTTTGTGTATTTATATATTTATGTTACCTTTTTCCACTGGCTCAAATATTAGGAGTACTAATCATTGATAATATGCATGCCTTTGAATTGACTTTTATCCTAAATTTTATTGTGGATTATCCTGTTTTATACATATTTTGCAGAGTATATTTCTATGATTTCATATAAAATATTTTATCATAAACAGTTGAATTTTATAAATTTTAGAATTTTTCAATATGACTTTAGTGTATTATTTTGATTAAATACATTAATAAGTTATTTTTAATAATTATTTACTCCTATCATAACTAATAAGACATAGGAAATAGTAGTCTGCTGGCTTCAGTTTTCTAATGTTTTATTTGGAGCATTTGTGTTAATATTTATTAACATGATTGCAAAAGTTTTCTTGCTTTTAAATAATTTTGGATATGCATCATACATGATTTATAGCCTGTTAAATATTCATTATTCTCTATGCTTTGAAATATTTTCATCTGCATTGGATTTCTGCATCTTAAAGTTGAAGACTTTGATTCAAATATATAGTTTATATATAGGGACTAGTTTTTGGTATACAGTGATCATTTGAAAACACTGGGTACTGGAGACAAGAAAGAAAGCTTAACTGAAAAGACCACAGACTGGGATCTTGGAGGAATTAAGAGTGATAATGGATCGTAAGTCTGCATAATGCCAAGAGATTTTTAAAGCTAGTAAAGAGGAAGGGAGGCTCTGAAACTAAATAATAATTCATGAAAAAAATGAAGGCAGAAGATATCATAAGTGGAATGTAAATATATAGAAAGTATTTATTATTTTAGTGGATGAAGCTTGCAAGCAACCAACTAATTACATAAAGATTTCTCAGTTAGCAAAGCTTCCTACTGGGAATATAATAGAAGCTGAAGCTATATGTGGTCTAGTAATTCCTGCCAGTAGTTAGTGCCCTGTGGCTGAGAATGCGGGAAACAATATCAGTATATGATAAAATAACCTCCTGGTAGTTGCAGGTCTCCAAACAAAAAATTAGGCCTTTAAAAATAGTAGGATCTTGTTGTAACCATATTCCTTGACAAATTAGAAAAGGTAGTAAATTATAAAGGGCATTTCTATGTAAATAGAAATTTCTTACTCTTTCCTTACTCTTTCTTTCCTTTTTTTTTTTTTTTTTAAACTTACTGAAGTCTATAAGCAGCTAACTTTTACCAGGCATGGCTGACTAATTTTTAAAATAAAATTAAAAAAAAAGAAAAAGTAAATGAAGATCTAAAACAAATTATTAAAATATTATAGGAACCTTAAAAAAAATCAGGCAATATTTATTTCACCCAACTACAGTTGTACATAAAAGCAAGTTAGCAAGAATACTATTCCATTATCGTAGTACTAGAATTGAATATTAAGCAGAAATAAAAAATAAAGAATGAGTCTGTATTCATTTTCTTTTCCCAAGTTCTAATGAGAACAGTGTCTTTACATTATAACTTACTACTTTGTTAGTTTGTTTCATCTTACTTTATGTTTTAAAAATGTTATTTACTTTGAAAGAAAGAGTGTGCAAGAGAGGCAGAGAGAGAGGGAGAGAGAGAGAGAGAGAGAGAGAGAGAATCCCAAGCAGGCTCCACACTATCAGTGCAGAGCCCCACACAGGGCTTGACCTCATGATCCCTGAGATCATAACCTGAGTCGAAATCAAGAGGTGGACACTTAACAAACTGAGCCACCCAGGCATCCCTCAAATTGTTTTAAAGTAGAATTGGGCGTTCTGGTTTATCCTATCTGACTAACGTATCTTCCCTTGTTTTAGCCAAATGTTGAAGCTTATTTTTATAATAAATATAATGCAAATAAAAATGGCTTCTCTGTTAAAACTGAAGGTTTTACTTAAGTTTGTTTCTAAGAATATTTTTATTTTACTAGTTTCTTGTATTTCTGGTGCTCTCCATCAACTTATCCTGAAAAGGAATAGCAAAGTAGGATTTTATTTTACCATAAAATGAAAAGAAAGTATGGCGTAAAAGGTGGCTTACACCATCTCAGGTTTTCCTGGTTCGTTTTACACATGATCAATAACTATCAAACCTAAATGAAAATATATTTATTAGAATTCATGTAGTTTCTATATAATGTGCTTCAAAGATTGAAAACAAATTTTTTAAAGGTATGCATATTTTATATTGTTTAACACTTCCCAAAATAAGTCATAACCCATCAAATATTTTAAATACGGTTATAATTTCAGGCTATCATAGATCTTAAAATGCTAATATCATTATATTAGCATTTTATAACCTTGTTGATTACGTTTTTATATTCATAATAGCTTGAGTGGTATTTTTTTCATTTATGTCATTCAATTTTTAAAAATAAATATTTGACAAATTTTATAAAAAATTTATAGCAATTTATCATACCTTTTTCATTTTTTTTTTTACAGCATACACTCTGATGTGGGAACATTATAGCAGCAAAACTTTGAATTTGGGTACATTGTTATTCAGAAACTGGTTAGATTCATTGTATGTAAATAACATGACACATAGAAAAACCTAAATACATAGAAATTGGTGGTATTATTATTAATTTAACCTCTTAGGCCAGCCATGGAAATCAACCCCTGAACTTTTAAGTAATTTGACCAAGTGTAAATATATGTTGAGGAGTAAATTTCCTGGTTTTATATTTTAATTCTCTTAAGTTGTCACAAGTTTGGGTAAATTTAATTTTAACATGGGGAACTTCTTATTAAATAAAAGTAAAATGGTGTAAAATTGCAAACTATACCCAAAGACTCTTTTTAGACAGAATAATAATATGTTCCCTTTAGTATGAATAGATTTTTGAAACTCTGCCATTTTGGTAGTTTTACTTTATTTCCATCTCTGCTCAAGTAATTAGTGAATGCTCTAATTTTAACAAATAGAATTATTTTATAACTAATAATATTTTTCTTTTAAAGTGTAGACCCAAGACATAATCCAAATCTTTGTTTATCACTCCAGTGAACTTTTTACACTTTATGGTCTTGAGCAGGAGTAGTCTTGAGCATTATTGGATTAAGAACATGTCATAGAGTTAAGAATATTAAGCACCAAGGATATCAGGAAACTAATCTGCAACATTCAATGTTTGTATTACTGACATAATTTCTCATAAAAAATGGTAAGCAGTGTGCCCGATAGGAGTAAAGAATTTAACTTAACCATCACAAATTTACTTGGTCAATATCGAATGGGTAAAACAGGATAAGACAGGAGAGTGCAATGTTAATTTAGGCTAGAGCCACACATAAATAAATGACAGTACTGCTCTTCCTAGCAGGACTTTTTGTATTTGAGTAGAATTGATATACGATGTTACATTAGTTTCTGGTGTACAACACAGTGATTCAACTTCTCTATAGGTTATCCTATGCTTACCACAAGTCACCATACAACAGTATTACAATATCATTAGTTATATTCCTTATGCTGTGTCTTTAATTCTCATGATTTATTTGTTCCATAACTGGAAGCCTGTATCTCCCACTCCCTTTCAGCCATTTTGCCTAATTCTGCCTCCCTCTCCTCTGGCAACCATCAGTTTGTTCTCTGTTATTTATAGGTCTGATTCTGCCTTTTGTTTGTGTGTTTATTCATTTGTTACTTAAATTTGATGTATAAGTGGTATTTGTCTTTCTCCTTTTAACATCAATATCATTACTTAAAATTGGAAGAATAATTATTTCTTTAAAAAAATTTTTTTTTACATTTATTTATTTTTGAGAGACAGAGACAGAGCACAAGTGGGGGAAGGGGCAGAGAGCGAATGAGGCACAGAATTCCAAGCAGGGTTCAGGCTCTGAACTGTCAGCACGTAGCCCGACGCGGGGCTCAAACTCACAAACCTTGAGATCATGACCTGAGCCAGAGTCGGACGCTCAACCAGTTCAGCCACCCAGGTTATTTCTTTGTAAATAACCACATTATACATCTCACCAGTGGTTCAACAATAAAATAGTCAACAAATTTTGTATTTGGATTTTGCTTTTCCCTAATCTCTATGGATATTAGTTTTCAATGTTCATGTACTCATCTAGTAAGTGATACAGTACTTTATAATATTTTCATGTGATTCGAAATGTATTTTCAACTACCACAGTAATTTCTCTTACAGTGTAAAGAAACTAAATTATGCTTACATATCATGGGAAAAAGTTGTGAGATAACAAAACATTCAAATATGCAAAAATATCGGCTTCTCTAGATCATGTCAATAAGAATTTTATCAGTTTTGTTCACTGTTTTACTTCAGTGCCTGGAATTATGCCTGGCACATACTAGGCACTCCATAAATATTTGCTACATGAATAAAAAAATCAACGTGAAATACTTTCAAACTGAGTACCTCTCTACCATCATTGCAAATAGTCAGTGCATCTTTACTGGCACAATTTAATGTTACTATGGTACACATTTGCATATGCCAAATTCTGAAAACTGATTTAAACTATTAACATACATAGGAAATAAGAAAAAATTTATGCCCTATGCTATTAAAAATTAATTTATACACTGAGCATATAACTAATTTGTAAGTTACAACATAGAAGATGTGAGCTTTAGAAAGAGAAACAAAACATAATTATTGCCTATCGAACATGGACATGAAATGATTCCACAGTACTCTATACATTATTTTCTCTCAATCTGTCTGTCCTTCTACTTCCCCCTCTTCTCCTCTATCTCACACACATACTCACCTGTCATATATTATGTGACATATAAGAAACTGTCATATATTATGTGTGAGCCATTGTGCTAAACATTTAGAATAAGACAGTAAAAATAAATAAAGGCTTTGTCCTTATAGAGTTTACATTCTAGTGATTGAGGCAGATAATCCAACAATTACATAAATTACCACTTGTAGGATGGGCTGACGGTAAGGCGGAACAATGGCAGATATGAAACTCACTAGTACGAAGGTGTAGACTCGAAAGAAATGTATATGACTCCAGAGGTTAACTCAAGATTTTTGGAAACCCATCCATGTTAACAGTTTATTTTTAGTGTGGAACTTCTTAGATTATGCAAAGATAACCTGTTTTGTAAATCTGCAGGAGAAAGCTTAGTAAGTAGCATTTACCAAATTAAATAAAGCCATAAATGGGAATGTTTGGGATTTAGAAGAAAGTCAAGAAGACTAAGAATATTAAAGAAAAGGGGAGGAAGAATAGAAGCTTGGTTTGAAGCAATAATATTTTTGGGTTTTTTTGAAGAGGTAATAATGTATTTATTACATTTAATTGTATAACTAGATGAGGTCATTCAAGTAGTGGGTAGACAGAGAAGCCATAAAATGTGAACACAGATTCCTAGAGCACTCCATTAATTAGAGTCAGAAAGAGGAGGAAATTCAGCAAACACGATTGGTAAGTAGTCCTTACCATGGTGTAATGGGACCGTGGTGTCTGTGAAACCAGGCAAAAGTATTTCAAGGAGTCCTCAATAGTTTCAAATGTGTTGAGAGTTGGTTAGAGCATCCAAGAATGTATAAACCAATATCAAATTCATAATCTCATTGGATAACCAAATAAATATTATGCAATATTTATTTTTATTTTCATTGTATAGATAAAAAATTAAAGTCTAAAGAAGGCACATAGCTAAGCTACCAAGTGACAAAAGGAAGGAATACAACCCAGATTTTCTGATGCCCTTAGTGCCCATCCCCCCAAATGATAGATGCTACTGCTGCTATCTCCCATTATGTACAACTTAAAATGCCATCTTTGCATTGGTATTAAGTTTAAAGTGTTCTGGAACAATGACATTCACATGCAAAAAAAAAATGAATATAGCAGATTTTACCTGTTTCATAAATTAGCTCAAAATTAACTCAAAATGATCACAGACTTAGATATAAAATTCAAAACTACAAAACTCCTAGATGACAACATAGCAACATAGGAGAAAACTTGCATGACTTTGATTATAACAGGCACTTTTTACATATAACACCAGAGATACAACGCACAAACAGAATAATTGATAAACTAAACTTTATTGAAATTAAAAACTCCTGCCTAGTGCAAAACAATGTCAGGAGAATAAGAACCGAAGCCCTAGATTGGGAGAAAATATTTGAAAAAGACGTATCTGGTAAAGGACTATTACCCAAATTCCACAGAGCTCTGAACAACTCAACAGTAAGAAAATAGACAACCCTATTAAAACATGGGCCTGGGTCACCTGGGTGGCTTACTTAGTTAAGCATCTGACTTCAGCTCACGGTTTGTGAGTTCCAGCCCCGCATTGGGCTCTATGCTGTCAGCATGGAGCCCATATCAGATCCTCTGTCTCCCTCTCTCTTTCCCTCCCTGCTCCTGCTCTCTCTCTCTCAAAAATAAATAAACATTAAAAAAGGGGAGGTGGCAAAGAGCATGGCAAAATCTTCACCACAAAAGATATGCACATGGCAAAGAAGCATATGAAAAAATGTTCCATATTGTATGTCACCAGGGAAATGCCAATTAAATTAACAATGAGATGCTACTACATACCTATTATTATGTCCAAAATCCAGAAGACTGACAACACCAAATGCTTACAAGGTACTGGAAGCAACAAGAACACTCATTCATTGCTGGTGGGAATCTAAAATAGTATAGCCACTTTGGAAAACAGTCTGATGATTTCTTACAAAACTAAACATATCCTTACCACATGATCTAGCAATTTCATTCCTTGGTATTTACACAAAGAGTTGAAAAATTATGTCCATACAAACACCTTAACTTGAAAGTTTAAGGCAGCTTGATTCATAATGGCCAAAAAATTTCTAAGTTTAAACTAACTCTTGTAAAATATATGGTTAAACATAAGGTACATGTACAAGAGTTAAAGCTTTATATAGCATAGAAAATTTTTCAAATGCTTGTTATATATTTTTAAACACAAAGTTGTTTACCTGACAATTTTAATATCCATTTAGAGTAATTAATTAGTGCTGTCTCTAATCATAAGTAATCTACACTCATATACACACTTTTAAGTACATGTGTATATAATACTGATGAAATCTTATTGGCATGTGATATGATATATTTCTGCCATTTTCAAGCTTCTATTTTGATTTAAATTTAAGCTCATATTCAAAAGCTTAATTTCCTGCTTATCTCACAAGCAAAGAATATTAATCTTGAAGGAGCTAACACACTGGAATATAATTTTATATTGACTCAGAATCTTAAAATCACTAACCCTCTGCATTTTTGTGGATTAAAGCTTTTTCTGGCACAACTCTGGGCCTTTCTTGTTCTCTCTCCATTTAATTTGGTGCATTCTTGGTTCACTTTTACAAACCCACTATATATTTTTTTTTCGTGATCATAAGCCCACATACCTAATTGTACCCCTTATGGAAGTTATCCAAAAGCAGCTGTCTTGCTTTAAAATAGGAAGAAAAAGGCTTAGGTTTTGTGGTTATAAGACTCAGGAGATAGGAAACCATCCCCAGAAAAGCACTTTCTGTCACATCTTATAGCTTCATACCCTTTTGATTGCATTGGGAGAAATGAAATGATATAGAACTTGCTGAAGCTAGATTACACAGGAAACAATAGGTATATTAGAAAGCTATTACAACTAAAATAGTTTTTGGAAATGTTACTGAAAGTATTTGAGTAAAGAATAATTGAGCTTCTCCATATTAGAAAATAACTTTTAAATATATTTGAAAGGAAAATGTAAGTGCTTGTTTTAATAATGAAAGTAGATAAATATGAAACTAGAGTTTTGTGTTCTAATATGTGCCAACTAAATTCTCAAGGTATTTACAGAACTGAGCACATTGCTTTCATAGTAATTTAATATTAATAACATCTATACCATGTTAGTTTATTATACACATTTCTATTTGCAATCAGCTGTTTCTCCTGGATGTGGAAGGTTTTGTATCATTTTAGTATTGTAAACATGCCCCAAAGACAGTTAATTTAAACCTCTTAAATAATAGTAACTGAGAATGGTTGGTGTCTAACACATGACACAATATCTCCTAAAACTTGTACTAAGGCAAAGCTGAGTGATGTACACTTCTTGCACTCCCTCTTGTATATGACGTCATCAGTGATGCTAAGTGAGGATGAACTAGACAGTGTCTAAGCCCTAAATTTTTTTGTTCTCATAATGTAATGGATCAAAGTAAAATCACAGAAGACTGATCATACTGGACCAAGGAAAATATGTCAGATCTCTCTCTTAATTTGTTCTACCCACACATGCTTGAAATAAATTATACAAAAAGAAAAAATAAATTGATGCATGTGACAGCCTGCTTAATTAAATTTAAGGAAAATTTAACTACTCTTCTGTGAAAGGACAGCTACATTCCCAAATTGAACCAAAAGACAGACAATACATACATATTATTTTCCAAACCAACTAACCAAACAGAAGTACCTTTGTCATAAGAAATTATCCAGTGAGAAGCACTTGGGTGGCTCAGTTGGTTAAGCGTCCAACTTCAGCTCAGGTCATGATCTCATGGTTTGTGAGTTCGAGCCCCGCATTGGGCTCTGGGCTGACAGCTTGGAGCTGAGAGCCTGGAGCCTGCTTTGGATTCTGTGTCTCCCTCAGTGTCTGCCCCTCCTCTGCTCACACTCTGTCTCTCTCTCTCAAAAATTAAATAAATAAATAAATAAATAAATAAATAAATAAATAAATAAATAGAAGTTATCCGCTAAAGCACAATTAAACAAACACAAGAGAATTGAAGAATACTCACTATAGATTAAGCAGATTATTTTAGGCCTAAATATGCTTGTATTCCTGAGAGAATATTTTCCTCTAAATTGTGTACATTCCCCAATTCCTGTTCTTCCAGTTCTTTATAAGTACAGCCAACAATTAGAATAACAACAAAGGAAACAAACTGAAACAAAATTACACCAGAATATTTTTGTGTGATAACTCCTATAGTGCCCTATTTTTCTTTGAACTATTCAAAGAAGGAAAAACCACAGCATAAGGAAAAACTCATTGCTCATATTTATTAAAAATGCATAAAATAAAATAAAATAAAATAAAATATAAATAAAATAAATAAAAGACTGCAGAAAGCATGGCCAAAGGGAAAGGAGGAGAAATGAATTAGGTCAAGATAATGTAAGTTTGGCCACTCCAGATACTACATGAATTCTAAGATCCTATCACACAAAGCGTGATTAACTCTGAAGCTCTTGAGAGAGTTTGATGTTCTTTGTTTTTTCCAACAGCAGATCTCTTTATTCAGGTAGAATTGCGTGTAACAGCTAATATAGACAATAAACCAAGACTGCTTAGCTTGAAGCAGGTTGGTGGATGAGACCCCATAAATCATACCTCCATGACTGCTAAGGCTCCATGTATTCTGGAAGAGCCCACTTTGCTTATGATTTCTTTTGATCAGGAATATCACCCATACTTTGTATATTTTTAAAACATTAGGCTTTCACTTCTTATTTCTTTAAAAAATAGAATGTGACAAAAAATTAGATATAAGGAAAAGTAAAAAATATTTTTCTATCTGTGATAAAAAAATTGACCTCCAAGGCCAGGAATTTTGATTTGCTTTAATACTTAGTTTTATGTAATCAGAATGCTAATAAAACTGGGAATGATTGTCAGCTTTAGAATATTCCCTCCTGGGGCTATTAGACATAACGCTTTTTGCATGTTGCTATTTTGTAAGATGACTAAAAATTAACACTAAGAAACAGTTATTTTTCAACCATTTTTTGGAGAGCAACAACAAATTCTAAATTTAAGAACAAAATACAGTAGGGGCACCTGGGCAGCTCAGTTGGGTAAGTATCAGACTTTTGCTTTCAGCTCAGGTCATGATCTCACAGTTCATGAGATCACGCCCCACATCAGGCTCTGTGCTGGCAATGCAGAGCCTGCTTGGGATTCTCTCTCCATCTCTCTCTACCCCTTCCCTGCTCTCTCAAAAACAAATGCTCTTCCACATGCTCTGTCAAAAACAAATAAATACATTTAAAGAAAAACACACAGTAGTATATTTAAAGTAATATTTAAAACAAATTCATGTTCTGTTAAGTTGCAAACAGATAAAATGTCAGCAGCTTATTTATTTAGTAATGGTTTATAGAATTAGAAAAATAAGTATTTTTTGAAGACATGAAGTTTATTTTCATGAATTCTCTATAATATACTGAGGTATTTTCCTTTAGTTTTTCTCTGGGTAGTTTTTGTTTTGTCACTTAATTTTCATATCGGTGCCTGATAGTACTGATTAAGGCCATACCTAATTAAACTTATATTCTTTTCAGGGGCGCCTGGGTGGCTCAGTTGGTTGAGCGTCCGACTTTGGCTCAAGTCATGATCTCACAGTTCATGGGTTTGAGCCCCGCATCAGGCTCTGTGCTGACCTCTTTCTTGCTCAGAACCTGAAGCCTGCTTTGGATTCTGTGTCTCCTCTCTCTGACCGTCCCCCACTCATGCTTTGTCTCTCTCTGTTTCTCAAAAAAAAAATTTTTTTATATATTGTTTTCAAAAAAATATACATATAAAAATTTACTGTGGACAAGACTCAAATGATAAATAGTAGTAGGTTTAGCAAGACTTTAAAAAAATGTTTATTAACAATGAAATGGGAAAATTACTTTTAATTTACTTAGAAATGATAGAAAATATAATACTGTTAATATGAATTGTACTTATAAACAAGTCATTTTTTTTTTGTCAATGAAAAGCCATGTCCTTATAACTGTTCAGTTATCCTTTAAAAAAAAAACACTCATTGGCAAACATTAGAAATAGACATTAACAAATATTAATCTTAGAACTTTAAGACTAATATATCTACTGTTGAATAAGGAGTGATAATGTGGAAAGTATGAAGATCCAAAATTCCCCCCAAAATTATTTTTTTTATTTTTTTATTTTTTAACATTTATTTGTTTTTGGGAGAGAGTGAGAGAGCGGGGGAGGGGCAGAGAGAGAGAGAGAGAGACAGAGGATCCAAAGCAGGCTCCATGCTGACAGCAGAGAGCCCCATGAGGGGCTTGAGCTCAAGAATCGTGAGATCATGACCTGAGCTAAATTCAGACACTTAACTGAGACACCCAGGCCTCCCCCAAAATTATTTTAAATAAAAAGTTCTATAAATTTGATCAATTAACAAGTAGTATTGAAAGGATGAAAATATCAGAGTGTTGGTGTTTATACCTTTCCTCTGCACTCCTACCAGAGCATTTGAACATCACTATTAGGCTGCTTTTATCACTTCTCTATGGAGAAAAGAACCAATAGAAGTTGGGCAGAATCCTGAGCAAGGGGACTGAGAAGAAACACTAGATTTATAGGGATAGAAGTAACAGAAAAATAGGCAATAGGAAGAAAGTTCCCAGGATTTGGGAGTACCAGAGTCAGGGCAAAGAAATTTTCCATAAAACTCTTAATACATTTCCTTGTTAATCCTTTCAGTTTTTTGGAAAAATATTAATTGATGAAATTTCTATTGTGGCCACATTAAAAAAAGAAAAAAGACACTATTCCTTAAATGAATATGGCAGTTTTAGCTTTATATGCCAAACATAAGTCAAACATGCAATAACTTTGGAAATATTTAGAACTTAATATTCCATTAATTATTTTCAAACTCTATCCCAGTGCCTTCTCCATCACTCAAGATAGCTGTCTGAATCCTACTGGGTTACAGGACAGTGCTAGCATAGCCCATGTTCTTGGCTTCCCTGTGTAACAGCTCCCACCTATCCACCTACCTTCTTTTTTCTTAAACATTTTTAAAGGTGAGTCTGAGACAATTCTACTGAGTTCTCTAAAATGCCAAGAAACTATCAAATGTTCTTGGTGAAGCTCCATTTCCTAGGCTTGAGGTGAGGCACGAGTAACTCCCAACCTTTATTGTTGGCACTGAGAAGTGATGAGAATGGAATGAAAACACAATAAATGGTTATATTTTATTACTACCAACTTTTCAGAGAATTAAAGGCAGGTATCAGGAGAATCATTGTCACCACAAATATCCCCTTCATGGCTACACCAATAGTCCTTTTGAATTTTAGAGTTTTTTTGGTAACTTTTCATTTTGAAATGGACTCCCAAGAGACTGTACAGGTAATGCAGAGAGGTCTTCTCTATCCTTCACCCAGATTCCTTCAATGATAATATCTTACATAATCATGGTACAGTATCAAAACCAGGAAACTGACTTTGGCACAGTACTAACACAGTTAGAGACCTTATTCAGGTTCACTTATTTTACATGGAGATATATATTTTGGTGTATAAGTCTATGTAATCTCATCACATGTGTAGATTTGTATAAGCATAATCACCATTAGAAAACCAAAATGGTCTCATCACCCAAAGAAGCTCTTTGTGTTATAGCCTTCCTCAAGACCTTAATCCATGAAAAACACTAATTTGTTCTCCATTACAATAATTGTGTAACTTGAAGAAAGTTGTGTAAAAGGAATTACACATTATGTACCCTTTTGAGATTGGCTTTTTTCGCTGAGCATAATAATCTTGAAATCCATCAAAACTGTTGTGTAAATCAGTAGTCAATTCCTTTTTACTGCTAAGTAATGTTCAGTTGCATGGGTATACCACCCTTCGTTTTCCCATTTACCCATTGAAGAACATTTGGATTGTTTCCAGTTTGGGGCTTGTATAAGCCCAATGCTTCTATGACTATGGATGAATAGGTTTTTTTATGAAGATAATTTTTTCATTATTCTAGGATAAGTATCCAACAGTGTGATTTTTCGACTGTATGGCAAATGCATGTTGTATTTTTATAAAAAGCTGCCAAACTGTTTTCGAGAAAGACTATCATTTTACTTGCCACTGGGAATGTATGTATGAGAGATTCAACTTTTCCACATTCTCACCACCGCTTGGAATAGTTAGTATTTTTTATTCTAGCCATTCTAATAGGTGTATAGTACTCTCTTATCATAGATTGAATTTGCATTTCCCTAATGACTAATGATGTTAAACATCTTTTCATGTACTTATTTTCCAAATTCTGTCCTTTCTAATGAAGGTCACTGTGTAACTCCTTTGCACATTTTCTAATTGGATCATTTGCTTTCTTACTGTTGAGTATAAGGACCTTTTTATACATTCTGGGTAAAAATCCTTTGTAAGACATGTGATGTGCAAATATTTTCTCCCATTCTATGGCCTTTCTTTTCATCTAATTAATAAGGTCTTTTGCAGAACAGAAGTTTCTAATTTGGATGACATACAATTTATTGATTTTTCTTTCAGTGAACCTATTTCTATTTTAACCTCCAGTCCTGACCATTTTGTGTACTGATGTAGGTGATGTTGAAGGAGTCACAGACATTTCAGGGTACTTCTTTGCTTGTCTTGCAGAATATATGTACGTCTAACTTCGATATATGAGTAGTAGATATTTTCTTATCTTGGATTTTGCATCATATGTGAAATTTAAATAATCTGTTATAACAGTCATTAATTCCTATAATTTCCATTAGTGACTGATGGCAGCACTATCTTTTAAGGGCAAGGTAGAGAATTTATGCATATTATGATAAATTAAAATGATAGAGCACAGACGCCCCACCGCATTTCAAATATTTCATATATATACACACACATATACAAAAGAAAGGATTTAAAGGAACTACACATATATAACATATATATGATCATACGCTACCAGAAGTTTATCTTAAGGAATCATAGAAATTAAATCACTGCATATTTTAATTGCAAAATATATTGCTAAGATCATTACATGTATGTCATTAACTCCATCACACAGTTAAGTCTGACAGTTTGCCAAAATAATTCCTAAAATTATGTATTATCAATGGATGATGGGAATCCTAAACTTCTATTAGAACTTTTATGATATACTCATATTTTTCAATTAATAGCTTTTCATCATCCATAATGGATACTAATTCATACAAAGTCTATGAGGTCAGATACTTTGAGCCTTTTTCATTATGGTCTGATAAAGCTATAGTTTAAGCTCTTCTTTTTACAACTCAGAAATTTAGTGAGCATCATGAAGAAATTATATACTGTTGGAGATCATCTTGATGTTTATATCCTATTTTATGAAAGCATAAAGGCTAAAAATTAGATTGGGTATAGAAAGAAAACAGTTCTATTTCAAGCACATATTTAATTGACTTTAATAAAAAGGGTAGTGACCAAAAACAATGATTAGTTATACATAACAGTCACTTATTCAAGAAGTATTTGTGCAATGACAACAGAGCAGTTTGTCTTCATCGTGAAACATGAGAATAGATTTTTATTTTTTAACAGATTGATGTGTGACTTTTGACACGGCACTTAACCTCTGTTGTTCAGATGACCTTCTGTTTAAAATGCCTGATGATTGGTACTAGTTTACCAGTGTATCTTCCAGTAGCTTTTGATGATTAATTAGCTACATGGGCACATATATACACTTACTAAGATAATGGGTAATAATGAGAGGTTTCCATGTCCTGTTTGTTAGAGTAGGCAATTCAGACTACTGCCAGCATTAAAATTGGGTAATTTATATAGTTTTATTATGTCCAAATTGGAATATTCTGGTGAATGACTGAAATTATATCCTGACGTTGTTTTTTTCCCCCATTTCTTTCCCCATTTATGTAAGATAAATTAACTTAAATGACAAAGGAACAGAAGTGCAATTGACTTTGTTGTATTAGAATTTTGGCTGAGTGCATTTGATAATTCAATCAAGTCCTTCTGTCAGTGCCAATTTGTTATAACATTTGATATTCTAGTAACAATAAGAATTTTGCCATAATACTCTTACCTTCCACAAGCTGGGAATAAACTTTCAGTGCATCAGTTCTAAGGAAACAAGTGATACTTTAGATTGGTTAGTAATTTTCCATTTGACTTTGGCAATTTTATAAGGAAAAAAAATCACATTTTAGATTTAATTAGACACAAGTCAGCAATAAGTGGTACTCTTCTTTCTTTTTTTTTTTTAATCTGCAATTCCACATCTATTTTGTATTAATTTTATATATGCATAGTTATGTTTCTGGCCTCTGTTCTCTTCTTTTAATATTAATATATCTCCTTTCTGATACATCATTTCCTAAAAACAATGATTTTTGTTATGTATTGCTGCATTAAAATTATACCCAAGCTTGGAATAATAACAAGCCCTTACTATCTCACACTTTTTTTGGATCAGCTATCCAAACATGAATTCATCGTGTGGCTCTGGGTCAAGGTCTCTTATGAGGTTGTAATCCAACTATTGGCTGGGCGGCAGTGTCAACTTGGGGGAAGATCTACCAAATTTGATCAGTCTTGGTACCTTACCACTTAGAGCTTTCCACAAGGCCGCTTCATGATATGGTAACTGGATTCCTGTCCTACAGAGAGAGCAATCTGAGGAAGAGTGAGAAAGAGTACACTCAAGACAAAAGCCACAATCTTTTTACTTTTTTACCTATTATCTAAGTGGGTATTACATAATATCTGCCCCATGCTATTTGTTACATATAAGTCAGTAAATCCAGGGATCACTTAATGTGGGAGGATTACAGTGTGTGGAGACCAGGAAGGGCAAAGTATTGAACTCCATTCTTGAAGCTGCCTACCACAAGGTGTATTTATAATTCGAATTTCTATCTGACAGGGAAGTGCCACCAATGTATCCTTCTTTAGGAGTATCTTGACTATCCTTGAGCCTTTATTATTTTATATAACGTTAATAAGCTTACAAAGTTTCCAGAAGAATAATATTTGTATTGCTACTTTGATTTAAATTGC
Organism: Leopardus geoffroyi; assembly: GCF_018350155.1. NCBI lineage: Eukaryota > Metazoa > Chordata > Mammalia > Carnivora > Felidae > Leopardus > Leopardus geoffroyi. The sequence goes on from NC_059333.1 coordinate 24,430,889, forward strand.
ATTGAATCTGGTAACGTATTTGAAGATTGATAAATTGGTAATGTTGATCATTCTTATCTGTGAAAATGGGTTAAATGTTGATTTATGTATCTTTTAAAGACATGCCATGAAGTTTATTTTTTTCTCCTTTAAAGTTCTCACACTGGGTGTTAGATTTATTAATTAATTGTTCATTTATGTATTTATGTTTTTATTTAACATCTAGTATTTCCATCTTTTCTAGTAAGCTCATGGACAAAGAATTGAACAAAACATAAAAATCCCTACAATTGTATAATTTTTGTTTATTTAGAAAAGAGAAAAAGAACAAGTGTGTAAATAAGTAAAGTTTACAGTAAGTTAGATAGCAGGAAGTGCTATAAAAATAAGACAGGAAAGGGAAAGGAAGAATGAGAAGAGAGGGAGAATTTAATTTTATACATAGTGGTTAGATGTCTCCCACTGAGAAGTCAGCATTTGAGAAAAGACTTGAAATTGATGAGTGAGCAAGCCAGGCGATTACCAGAGGAGAGAATATTTAAGGCAAAGAGCCAAGGAAATGACAAATCCCAGAGGCTGGTGTAGGCTTAGTTTGATTTAAAAGATCAGTGAGGTCTTTGTGACAAGATCAGAGAGAATAAGTGGAGGATGACACCAGATCTGAGTGGGAAGCCAGAATCTCTCATGCCTGTTATCCATTTTAATAGCCATTCATTCTTCTCTGAGTGATGTAGAAAGTCCATGGATGGTTTTAGAGCAGAAGAGAAATATAATATGACTGACTTTTGTTAAGATCCGTGTGGAGGCTATTGCAGGTAGCCATATGGAATGGTGATTTAATCCAAAATGTAGTAATGACTGTGTTGATAAGTGATCAAACTCTTGATATATTAGAAAAGTATAACCAAAAAAATCAGACAGATAAGACACAGTTTATGAAAGAAAGATAGTTGTCAAAGATGATCTGTAGGGAATTTTACAGGAGCAATTAGAAGGATGTATTAGCCATCAGTTGATAAGCAAATATGAGACATGTTTGACATGGTGGCAAAAATCAGTAATTTGCTATAAAACATCCAAGTGAGTTTATAGTTGAAAAATAAGTCTAAAGTCTAGGCTTCTGCATTAATCTTTTACACCTTCTTTTCAGTGTGACTCCAGGATTCTCCTCTTGTTCTTTGCCTATATTTTAGGTCTTATATTTTCTTTTCAGATTTATTTCATTTTTATATATGCCATTTTTTGGTCAGAAGCCAGAAATTAATTTAAAAATCAACGAAATAAATGAAAATTTATATTAGAAAGTGAGTAGAGTTCTGCAGATAAATAGAATGACGTGATGATGTATTACTAAGTCTCTGGTTAAGGAAAGGCCACTCTGCAATGGGGCATTAAGGCTAAGACATAAAAAGATAAGATGTCAGCTATATGAAAACCAAGGAAAAACATATCTCAGGAAAAGTAACCAACTATTGCAAAGATCCTGGGACAGGAACAGTCTGGACTTTTTAAAAAGCCAGTGCCATTGAAAGAATGTGGGAGTGGAGGTAGTTAAGGGAGATACTGGTAGAATCATTCATGTAGGTTTTGTAATCCAGTTTAAAGTGGTGGGGTTTTATTCTTACTGCTTTGGGAAACCACTGAAACAATTTAAGCAATGAAATTCCATAAATAATTTTGTCTGGAATAACTGGCTGTGTGAAGAAAGAATTGTGAAGGCCTTATTGGAAGCAGAGTGCATATTATAGTAGCTTAGGAGACAGTTAATGGTGATGTGGATGGTTGTCGTAGAGATGGAATATGTGAGGGAATTTGATATACATCTTAAATTGAAGAATTTGATGATGGATGAGTTAGGGGTTTGGGAAAGGGAATATGTCCTTGATTTTTATGTTGGGTAAATGTGATAGGTAAACAGAATTGGGAAAAACTGCAGAGGCACAGATCACTGGGGAGGGTAGGAATCAATCATTCTGTTTGTGTCCATGTTAACATTAATACGTTTTAGATTTTCAAGTGGAGATTTCAAGGAAATTTATACATGCAAGGTCTGTGGAGATGATGGAGCTAAAAATCACAGATTTGGGAGTCAGCAGTATGTATAGTATTTACATACATGGGGAAATGTGATCAGAGAGAGAAAGAGAAGCAAAGGCAGATTTTTGTTTAAAAAATTGTTTAAAAATCATAAAGCTTAACTATTGAGTTAATTGGAAATAAAAATACTTGAAAGTACTCTAGTAGTTGTATCAAAGACAGCGTTTTTACCTTTTTATGCATTTTAAGAACTTGTAAATATACTTACTTAAATCTGCAATCATAATACAGCTAATACTTAAAGAGAGAGTTCCTACCACATTTTCAACTTCTGTTTCTTCAGTCTTTCAAGCTACATTTTCGATTACAGCCTGTCTCTAATATTGAGTGACCTTTTTCTATTACAAACTGGTCTGAAATACTAACATGGTATAATGTCAAAGATCTTACGCCATCTGTCTTTGTACGTACTTTGTATTAATCATTCACCCAAAAGGTTTTCATATATTCTTTAAAAGGCCATTGGCCTTTAGATCCATTATTATTGTTCCCAGCATCATTGCAATGTAATAAATCATTAAACTATTTATGTATTTTAAAAAAACTAACCTATACAATTGAATCAGTGTTGAACATGTTTAAATGAGAATGCATTTATTACTAAAGGAAAACATTAGGGGTTAGAATAAAGTTAGTCAGAAATGGAAAGGAAATCAATTTAGGATTTCAGATAATACAGAATATATGTAGGTAAATTATTTAGTGAGCCATCTGAAAACAGAAGACTCTGATTCTTAACAACATCAAGAAGTTTCAGCTGCTGCTTCTTAAATTCCTTTAGCACAATCATGTTGAAAAGTAGAATTGGCTAATTTGACTTTTCTACAGAACCAAGGCTAATCTCTTTAATGTTGGTTATACAGGTTACAGCACTTTACACTTCTCATTCTTTCCATTACTGAAGATATTAGACAAGAAGCTCTTTATTATGCTTTTACTTCTCTAAAAGGAGCTTTTGATGTAAAAATGTTATTTTATAATTATAGTCATAGCAATGGAATATTTAACTCCTTTCCACTTCTAATAATTCATATACCCAACCATCTGATGCCACAGACTGATACTGCATTTAAAATATATTGCAGAATGTACAGGGCAAAAATTCAATGTGAGTTTAGTAGAGTGTCACATTTAAAATATTTGTTTTCTAAAACTAAGTTTGAAGAAGAAAAAATATCACATTTTGTAAAACTCCTTCTGTCACATCAAAATATTGTCTAAAATGTTGTGAATGAAAAGATACATGAAATTCATGCATCCTCTAAAATCTCTGTGTTTTCTTAGGAATGATTATGCAAAGAAAAAGGTATATAGGATCCTCTGTTGCTCTGCTGCAGATTATGGAGACTTAAAAAAATTGATGCTGAATTAGTAAAAGCATTAGGAGAAATGATGCAAGTAAATAAATTAGTCAATTATTAAAACTGAATCAGTGGAACAGCAACAAAAATGTATATAGGAATGTGGACATCTATGAATGGCATTTCAGAGGTCATGATACTAATTCAATAAATTATAATGAAATCCTATTTATAAAATGGGTAGAACAGATATGTGTGTGTATGTTTATTAGAGTATTGTGCATTATGTATGATGTGTGTGTGTAAATATTGAATGTGGTAGTGTAATGCAAGTAACCTAATTGTCAGCTTCAGAAGAAAGTCAGTAATTAATGCCTAAATAATTTTTAAAGGATTTAAAAGAACAAAGAACAGAAGTGTGTTACTTTTAAATGTTTGCCTAAATACCAAGTATGTTATTTAAAAATATTTTGTTAAACTGGGGCACCTGGGTGGTTCAGTTGGTTGAGTGACTCCTTGATTTTGACTCAGGTCATGATCCCAGAGTCATGGTATCAAGGCCTGCATCAAGCTCTGTGCTGAGTGCGGAGCTTCCTTAAGATTCTCTGTCTCTCTGTCTCTGTCTCTCTCCCCCCCCCCCCCACTTGTGCACACTCTGTCTCTTTCTCTCTCAAATTAAAAAAATATATATATTTTGTTAAACACTGGAAGAAAAAGGGAAAAAGAGCTGAAAGTTTTTCCTTTACGAGGTAAGAATCAAGGGGGCAGAAGTGTATGAGGAAGAAAACTGCTGTTCTGTTTGCTTTAGTTTTTGGTAGAAATTTGTCTAAGCCACTTCATTTACACTGTTTCATAAATTTGTGGTTTATATATGTCTGGAGCTCTTGCAAACTTGTTTTTTGCCGACTAACCTTGCAACAACCTCTGTTTTGGCTCAACCAAGCTTAGCCCAAGTAGCTGGCACAACCCAGTGTAACTTTACCTATGTCTACAGCAAGCATTTCTCACCTCCCCCTAAGTTTTTATCCTGTGACCTCCAGACATGCAAATCCATGGGACATGCATATCCCTGTCACATGTCGCACTCTGAAGAGACATCAAAGCAGTTTTGACCAATGAGAGAGAGAAGTGAGCAGATAAATGCTTATTCTTCCACCCAGGCCTGTGTTATTGACAGGCAAAGTAACATACTGTTTTCAGAAAAATTGTGTCACTTGGTACAAACTTAGTGGTAACCACCCTGGTAACATCGGGTTTTATATTCTCTCTGACATTGCTTGCCTTGGTCACATTTTCTCTCCTCTGATTTCTTTTGGATTATACTTCCTTATCAAGTAGTATCCAAATGTGTTTGCCTCAAGGTCTCCTTTCTGAAGTGCCCACGAAAAAGGGCTGATACCAGAAATAAAAACGTGATAAAATACGGCATGCATTCACTTCACAGGTGTTAAGGGTATCACATTTGATTAATTGGGACAAGGTGTAAGTGGATGGAGCAGTGTTGGATATATGGGGCCTGTGGCTCCTGAATAGTATGAGGGCAACGATAATGATAATGACTGAAGAGTGGATAGGCTTCTGTTAATGACATTGGAAGGCCTGCAGAAAGAAAATTATAGGCTCAGGGCAGCCAACTAGAAATTGAAAGTGTACGTAAGACTGTAAAAGCGAAGAGCTGCTGTGGCAGCTTTGGGTAAACTCATCTCTTACTGGCTTAGGACAGCTTTTAAGCTTTTATTGAAAATTAAGCCACAGACATAATTGTAAAAGTAGCCAGAGCTGACAATTAAAATTAATAGCCAGCCTTGACAGTGTTCCTATATTCTAGCAAGGCTCTGATAAGTAAATACTGGGAACTTTCAACCTGGCAAGGAGATTCAGGAAATTGAACCTGAAGATATTTGAATGCTTATATTCCTCTGAAGCCTCTGGGCCAACATAAACAGAACACCCTTTCTAGTATCACATGTGAAAAATGTCCTCATGCCTAAACATGTACAGTGATCTCTCAAGAAGCAAGTTCCCCACAATGAGATGGGCTTTCTCCTCAGTGTCTATCTGTATCACTTCTCATTGCCTGTAGGCCATTAATCGGGATAATTTCTTAGAAGAGCCTAGGAAGGGCAGTGTGGTTCATCCGTCAAAAAGAAATAGTTTATTTGCCATGAAGAGTCTCGTATCTGTTAAATAACTCCTGCAAAAACTGGGGGAACACTTTGTAAGTAGACCAGAAATGTGTTAGAAATAGAGTAAGTGAAATATAGAGAATTTATTGATGTGGCCACACTGTAGCTCACAATTCTATGTACTGGAAGGAAAATTGGACCTGGTACTCATAGTTTTCTTTAATGTCTCCTTGAAAGTTGAGCATGATGATTAGCCTAGAATAAATGAGGTGAAAATGACCGTACCAACCTTATTGGAGTATAGACTATCCTGAATATTTTGGATTTTTTTCTCCTATTAATATCTGGTTATTTTAATTATTGGAGGATATGTTTAATGACTTAGTAGGAAGACAGAAAAGGAGTTATTTAACTCTATTTTCTTAAATTACCCAATATGTCTGTATTTACACCAATAGATGTTTCTATTAGTTTCAGGTGTATAATATAGTAATTCAACACTGCCATACAATACCTGGTGTTCATCAAAACAAGTGCACTCCTTAATCCTCATTACCTATTTAACCCATCCCCCCCACCCACCTCCATTCTGGTAAGCATCAGTTTGCTCTTTATAGTTAAGAGCCAGTTTCTTGCTTTGCCTCTCTCTTTTTTTCCCCTTTGCTTCTTTGTTTTGTTTCTTAAACTCCACACAGAAGTGAAATTATATGGTATTTGTCTTTCTCTGACTGACTTATTTCACTTAACATAATACTTCCTATCTCAACCCATGCGTGTATTGCAAATAGCAAGATTTCAGTCTTTTTTTTATGGCTGAGTAATTTTCCATTGTGTGTGTGTGCATGTGTGTGTGTGTGCACGTGTGTGTGTTTATATCTTCTTTATTTATCAGTTGATGAATACTTGGGCTGTTTCCATAATTTGGTAGGTAATGCTGCTATAAACATTGGGGTGCATGAATTCCTTTGAAATCGTGTTTTTGTATTCTTTGGGTAAATACCTACTACTGCAATTGCTGGATCATAGGGTAGTTCTAACAATAATATTTTTGACACTAATTACTGTTCAGGACTGATAACATTGACTAAGGATAAGTTCAGTATCAAGACCCCAAGCAGAAATAGAGTGTCCACTTGCCCACTGATGTTTCACGGAAATCTATGACCATAGTAGATAATATGTAACAAGTTCATAGATCCAGTAGGAGAAAATGGAAAGTAACATCTTGGGTATATAACTATTAAATAGTACTTTAACAATAATTAGGCCAGATTATGTAGTTTTTACACATCTTTTTTCTCTAGCCTAGATATTTGCTTCTCTTTTCATAAAACTCACATTTTAAAGAGAAGATATGTTTAAAAAATGAGAAGAAATGCAAGCATCAGTTATTATTTTTAATTTTTTAATGTTTATTTATTTTTGAGAAAGAGAGGAAGAGAGAGAAAGAGACAGAGCATGAGTGGGCGAGGTGCAGAGAGAGAGGGAGACAGATTCTGAAGCAGGCTCCAGGCTCCAAGCTGTCAGCATAGAGCCCAACGCAGGGCTCGAACCCATGAGCAGTGAGATAACCTGAGCTGAAGTGGGACACTCAACCATCTGAGTCACCCAGGTGCCCACTTATTTTTATGTTTTTGAGAGAGAGAGCATACATATGCACTCATGCAGGTGCACATGCAAGTGGGGGAGGAGCAGGGGAGAGAGAGAGTCTCAAGCAGGCTCCATACTGGGCATGGAGCCCAACATGGGGCTCAATCCCAGGACCATTCGTGAGATTATGACCTGAGCTGAAGTCAAGAGTCAAATGCTCAACTGACTGAGCCACCCAAGCATCCCAGTTACCATTTTTAGCATTTACTCTATACTTAATGAAAAGCTAACAGTGAAATGTGTGGGATTATTTGAATTAACTTTTCGCTTACCTACACTTAACCATGACATATTTGATCCACTGGTATACTAATCAGATAATTTCATTGTGTACATTTAATCTTACTAAATATGTGTGTGTGTATAAAGAGAAAGAGAGAATTTTCTTTAAAATAATAAAATACTAAAAGAATTTGTCTTTAAAAAACTAGAGAAAAGTTGGCCAGAAACATACACACACACACACACACACACACACACACACACACACATTTTCTAAAGTGTGACTAATTTAAAATGACTAAAAGAGTATGAAGAATATGAATATTATTCAAATACTAAGAACTAATTCATTTATTTTAAAAAGTCAAATAAAATATTTTCCCCTAAAGGGATGATAGGTACAGATGTAGATCTATGTTAAATTTTATAGCAGTAGTTGATAAAGATATGTTGAAACAAGTTATTGACCCAACAATGTTTTATGTTTTATAATAGTAAGAATATTTCCCTTAGTTTAATGAAAATCTTATTTAAATAGAAATAATTCTTGGGAAACTAATCATGTATATATTTTCATTCAAATCCAAACGTTCATTGTATAATTCTATTTAAGCCATGCTTTAAGTTGAATTTTTTAAAAGTCCGTGAGATATTTTTAATAAGAAAACTAGCGCTCTCCCAATAAAATCTAAAGAATAATTTTAATTTTTATAATCTCCATGAACAGGTCATTTCAGTGCAATGAATATACCAGCAGTGGTTGTGTGTAAGCTATTTTGGTGAAAGTCTTCAGCCAGAATAGTCGGTTTTATGTTAATAAAGTACTTTCTTGAGAAGAACCCCAAAAGGCTTCACAAATATTGTTTCATTAACCCCCCAACACTTAAGTGGCAGGTATGTGGCACAAATTATCCTCCCACTTTTTTATATAAATGAGCCAAAGATGGCCTCTGTGTAGGTTGTTTGGTTTCTTACTGCAGGCTAAAACCTGTTAGTTTGAAAGCCCACCAACACCAGACTCCAACTTTCACACATCCAATTATTTAAAAAATAGCCTTGAAAAGCATATTTTTAGCCATTTAGAGCCTGCCTACTTTGCATACCTGTGAAACTTCACCCAGCATGTGCTGTCCATTGTTAAAACAGGACCTTAGAGTCCTAGGACCTTGGAGTTCTAAGGCCCGAGGCTTCTAAGGCTCTTTGTAGCTCTCTGACTCAGAGACTCTCTGGCATGCTCCTGAGCAACTTCATTTACACATATAAGTGCTCTCTCCTGTCCCTGTCTTCCCTGGGAGTTCCACTACCTGTGTCTCCTTCTGGATGGTGGTCCCATCTTAAGTCTCTGAATGGTCTCATGGTCTCAGGGACTTCCCTTCTTACACAAACCTGCCTGAGTATTCCCCAGTAAAACTCATTGTGAGTTACTATCTCTTGTGGTCATACCTTTTTCCTTGATCAACCCCCAAGTCCCTTGAACCACTTACATACCTTTAGATGGAAATCAGGTGGTTTGTATAGTGAGCTGATAGCAGGCAATGAGTAACTTAGCCCTGAAACTATCCAGGCGTATTTCTCTTTTTAGGTTATTATTTTTCCTAATCTGCTTTATGATAATATATATCATCCTTGGAGTATGCTGGTCTTATCATGTACTTTCACTGTTTCTACAGAGGTTTAATGGGTGGATACAGGATGTAACAAAGCATAGAAGACTACTTTTGACACTGGGATTTAGTTAATATTTATAATGGTGCATTTTTAAGAAGCAGTAAAATTAAGGTATGAGTTTGAATGTCATACCAGAATAACCACAATGGTTATGGTTATACATGTAAATTTTCTTTATTTTCCCATGTCATTAGCACTGTATCTATAAAGAATAATTAGTAATTATTAGTAATTAGTAATTAGTAAGAATAATTAGTAATATATTCTCTATAAAGAATATATTAGTAATAATAATAATTGCAGAGAAAAGGACACACAGAATACAGTATATGCTATAAACATTCTCGAGTCTGTAAGTCATAATTGTAGCAGCAGAGGTACAATCTTTATACCTTGATATAATCTTGGTATAATCTTTATATCTTGATATAATCTTTATATCATTGAAGTGTTGGGATCAAATATAAACTCTTGGCTCATTGAGTCCACAAATCATACCACAAATGAATGAGTAACGTGAAGAAAATAGGGAAGAAAAAAATAAGGACACTGGAGGAAAGTGAAGCCTCTAGCACTACAGCTACAACAAACATTAAACCCAGCCCAGCCTAGCTAGATTAACATAAACCTCACACTAAAGACCTATTTATCTCAGTTCCTTTTATGTCATATAGTATGCCTTCATTTCAATAACAACTACAAAATACAAAGCATACTAAAGACAAGAAGAAAAAACACTAAAGTCTAAAAAGATGAAAAGATAAACCCTGCATCAGAACCAGACTTGGAAATGACACAGATTTTGGAATTATCAGTTAGGGGATTTAAAATAACCTTGATGATGGGGCGCCTGGGTGGCGCAGTCTGTTAACCGTCCGACTTCAGCCAGGTCACGATCTCGCAGTCCGTGAGTTCGAGCCCCGCGTCAGGCTCTGGGCTGATGGCTCGGTGCCTGGAGCCTGTTTCCGATTCTGTGTCTCCCTCTCTCTCTGCCCCTCCCCCGTTCATGCTCTGTCTCTCTCTGTCCCAAAAATAAATAAAAACGTTGAAAAAAAATTTAAAAAATAAAATAACCTTGATGAATACACTAAGAGCCTTAACAGAAAGAATGAACAACATTCAAGAACCAACATGTGATATAAGAAGTGGAAACTTTAAGAAAGAATTAAAAGGAATTATTAGAAATCAACAACACTGTCATAGAAATACCAGGGCACCTGGGTGGCTCAGTAGGTTAAGCATCTGATTCTTGATTTGAGCTCAGGTCATGATCTCACAGTTCCTGAGTTGGAGCCCCTTGTTGGACTCTGCTGACAATGCAGAGCCTGCTTGGGATTCTCTGTCTCCCTCTCTCTCTCTGCCCCTCCCCTGCTCATTCTCTCTCTCTTTCTCTGTCTCTCAAAAACAGATACATAAACATTTAAAAAGAGAAAAGAAATGCAACATACCTTTGATATACTCATCTGTAGGGTGAACATGGACAAAGAAAGAGTAATTTTGCTTCAAAAGTAGGTCAGTAGAAATATTCCCAAGCTGACATACAAAGAGAAAAATTAATGAATAACAGAAAAGAACAAGAACTGTGGCACCTTTAACAAAATGTAACATATGCATAATTAGAATACCAGAAGAAAAAGAGAGACAAAACAGAAAAGATATTTGAAGTAATAATGGCTGAGGATTTTGAAAAAATAATGACAGAAACCAAATCACTGATCCAAGAAGCTCTGAGAACAACAAACAGAATAAATGCTAATAAAACCCAACCAACTAATCAAATAACAACAAATTGCACTTAGGCATATCACATTAAAATGGCAGGAAACCAAAAACAAAAAGGGAAAATCTTTAAAGAAGCCAAACGATAAATAATACATTCCTTATAGAGAAACAAAGATAAAATTATGAGAGATTGTTTTATTAGAAACCATGCAAGAAAGAGGAAAATGGACTGAAACATTTAAAGTGTTCAAAAACCAAAAAGAAAAAAACAAACAAAATCCACCAACTAAGAGTTCTGTATCCAGCAAAATTATTCTTCAAATGTAAAGTAGAAAAATGACTTTCTCAGCTAAACAGAAATAGAAGGAATTAAGAAATGTTAGACTTTTTGGGGAGCCTGGGTGGCTCAGTTGGTTAAGCATCTGACTTCTGCTCAGGTCATGATCTCACAGTTCAAGCCCCACATTGGGCTCTGTGCTGACAGCTCAGAGCCTAGAGCCTGCTTCAGATTGTGTGTCTCCCTCTCTCTCTGCCCCTCCCCTCCTCATGCTCTATCTCTCTGTCTCTGTGTGTCTCTCTCTTTCAAAATAAATAAACATTAAAAAAAAATTAGAAAAAGAAAAAAATGTTAGATTTATTTTTTATTTTTTAGAGAGGCGGAACAGGTTAATAACACATCTATCTTAAAGAAAGGTAAAATGTCCCAGAAGGGATATTAAAGATTAAGTTAAGGTTTAATAGATAACTAGAATATGATAATGATGGGGAAGGAATTGGGAAAACTGTATTATAAAGTAACTGCACTACTCATGAATTTGGAATTGGACTTATTTGAAAGTGGACCTAGATTATTTTAAACAGATCTTGCAAATGGTAAAGCAATCTGTAAAAAGAATTAAAAATAAAGGATACTTGATATGTTCTGGTTGATAAAGTTACTTTCCATGGGATTATAGTTTAAAAATTCTGATACAACCATAAATCTGTTCTGAAATTTAAGAATTAAATAAATCATGGTGGATGGTGAGCCAAGTTTCTCACTGTTGGAATGGGAATTTACAGTAGAGGAAGCCAGAGTGGTCCATGTCATTATGTGAATAGAATACAAGTTGATGATAGTTGTTAGAATTTATGTTTAGTTTAATAAAAATACAGATGGTTATATAAAGAATACTTACAGATCTGTGTGTATATCCAGAGGTTAGCATATACACACATATTTCCATTCTTTATCAGCTAAGAGATCCTAAATGAAATTACCTCTCAGTTGCAAAGAGCACACTTTGCACCCAAATATTAGTTTCTGAAATCATTCTGCAATAAAATGAAGTAGAACTCCTTGGAGAAATAGCTTATTCTAGGACTGGGACAGGAAATATAAAATGTGGACCTGGAGCATCTTTTAGTACCAGAAAAATAAAGAAAGAAGTGCTCAAACAAAACAAAACAAAACAAAAACAAAAATAAAAAAACTTTCACATTGATGAAGGGCACAAGACCCAACTGAAAGAAGTCCCAGTGGCCAAAGTGGGAACAATTTGAGCAAAAAATAAGTAAGGTAATATTGGATTATAAGTCAAACTATACAAGAAATACCCATGAGTCTATACTGATACACATAGTGATCAAGTAATAGTAAATGGAAGAGAAAAGATAAATCATCCATGCAGCATTCTAAATAATTTATGCAGAAACTCCACTCTTAGGGAGAACATGATTCTCCATATCAGTGTGGGCTGTGCACAATGACTTCCTTTCAAAGAGTACAGTGTGGGAATGGAGAAAAATAACAGTAACTCTCTAGTGGGAAACTTGACAAACTCTCAAACCTTCATCCAGATGACAAACCTTCATCCAGTGGGAAACATGACAAACTGTCAAATCTTCATCCACATGACAAACCTTCATCCAGATCAAGGTCTATATCAATAGTCATAAAACTTGATAGTATGTGCTCTTTGTATGATGTGATGGAAATAGCACTAGCTATGATCTTCCTCCCAAAACCCATACCCCCAGTATACTCCTGAGAAAAATTTCAGACTAATTTTAATGGAAGGACATCCTACAATATGCCTGACCAGTATTCCTCGAAACAATAATCTCCAAAAAGTGCTCAAAATCATGGCAAGTCTGAGTAACTATCACAGCCAAGAGGGTGATATGACAACTAAATGTAATGTGGTGTGTTAGAGGAATTCAGGAACAAAAATAAGATATTAGGTAAAAACTAAGGAAATCTGGTAAATCCAGAACTTTAGTTAATAATAACCTGTCAGTATCAGTCATCTAATTATGACAAATATATTCCAACGTAAGATGTTAAAAATAGAAAAACTGCATGGGGTGGGGAGGTGTATGGGAACTCTCTGTACTAACTTCTCATTTCTTTAATTCTAAAATTGTTCTAAGAATAATGTAGAAAATGGATATGTGCACTAAAGTTGTAATTAGGAAATTTGTGTATGTTTGTATTAGGATTCTCCAGAGAAACAGAATTGATAGGATTTATAGAGAGAGACAGAGACAGAGACTGAGTTATAGGAATTGGATCATGTTGTTAAAGAGGCTAAGTCCCATGATCTGCCATCATGTGCAAGCTAGAGACCCAGGAAAGCTGGTGGTATAATTCATTCAGTCTGAGTTTGAAGGCCCAGGAGTGTGGATATGGGGGACAGAGGAAAATGGATATCTTAGTTCAAGCAGACAGAATAAATTTACCCATCCTCTGCTTTTTTTGTTCTATTCAGCGCCTCAATGGATTCCCACTTGCATTGGAAAGAGCAGTCTTCCTTGCTCAGTCTACAGATTCAAATGCTAGTCTCTTCCAGAAACACACTCACAGACAGAAATAATGTTTTAGCAGTTATCTGGGCATTTTTAACCCATTCAAGTTGACATGTAAATTTAACTACTACACTTGTGGCCAAGAAAGACTATAATAAAAACACTAGAATGTTTTAATAGAAAAAAATTGTTAAACGAATTAAGGGTTGAAAGTAGAAATTACCGATTTTTTTTTATTTTTAGATTTTTTAATACTGTTGTCATCTTCAATTTTCAATTGAAATTATGCATAAAAATAATAATATCTCTGATAAGATAATGGAATTATCTAATGGGATGCCATAACAAGTGTTATAAGTAGCAGACAGAGTTAGATACTTTTTCAGAGCCATGCTTATTAAACAATATTGGAATCAATAGGACTGAAACTTTCATATTTTCTATAAAAATAATACATTTGGACAAAGATTTATGACACCCATTACATGAATTACCCATTACTAACCATGTTTCTCCAATTCACTGTGTACCTGTAGATGCATTCAAATATATTGAAAGAGAATTCCAATTTCAACCCACTGTTCTGAGGAATGCAGATAATTCTCATATGCAATTATTTCATGAACAATTATAAGTTCCGTTCAACACGATGAACTTGCCTCTTTAAAAAAAAGCTTATTGTAAATTGGTCCCTTAGATCTCCACTTAATTATTAGCAGGCTTTTAAAATAACTGTATTTTCTCTTCGTGTATAAAATGAGTGAAAATACCTGACTTTTTCACAAATGCTCATAGGTATTTCTTTAAAGTAAAGAATAGGCTTTGTTAGAGACCATGACCCCACTGGGAGGCTGTTCAAAGATATTCAAAATAGATAAAATTATGATTGTGTTCAGTAGATATGGCTAAACAGTTATTTCTGTCACATAACAGTAGGAAAAGAGATACAAAAGTGGTTGGTTATGAACCTGATTTGCATGACTGTTCTTGCTATTACTTTTTATAAAGGTAAGAAGTCAGTGGCTCATAATTAAATAGTTTTTTTTTAATTCTGTATTTCTTTCTAATACATTTTACATAGTGAAATAAAATTCATGTATTGAATGATTGAAGAGAAACCAAAATACTAGTGTTATTTCTTTGCAAATGTGTTGTTTTTGGTATCCTGTAAAGAGCCAAAGATGTATTTGAATTCCTTTCATTTTGTGGGGTGGGAAGCTTTAATTAGCAGGGATTTGGTACAGGAGGGAGTGTTTCACTGAAGAACTTGGAGTTGTGAATAATTCCTACTTGGGACAGTGAGACTCATCTGAATTGCAGTTTGTAATTAGGACAATTAGCGCTTCTGAATACAAGTTAACATGGTAGAAACTACATACCAAACTTGAGCAAGAAAGTTCCAAAGAATGGTATGAGTCATGAGTCTGAGTCATTTCTCAGGGCTACTGAGGGTTCTAGCCTCTTTATACTTGAGATAGAGGGAAGGTCTATTTCAACCTTGAGTGAATGACAAGTTCTTAAGAGCTCCTAAATGATCAGGACAGAACCTATGGACGGTTAGCTATTGCCCTGCTAATCCAATGTGTCTTATTCTCTGCCCAGGATCTTCAGAGCCATGAAAAATGTGTATACTGAATACTTAGGCTTGGGATAATTACAATTTGAATGTAATCTTTTGATTCAGATCAGACCAGCCATATTGCACCCTCTGATGAAAAATATCCCTTCCTCTGTAACTGTTAAGGCACTTTTCTGTGGGAACAAGAAATTAACATTATAGTGAAATGTTATTAAATATTTAAAGTAGCAAAAAATTTAGAACTGAAATTTTATAGTTTATATTTTTATGTGCTGTCATATTATAGTCTGGTGTTACAGTTTATTTGATTAAGAAAGATAAGTATAATTCTAGTTGGTTAAAATAATGAAGACTAACTTAACTTGGATTTTTCAATATTAAGCCCTGTACTGTCAATTCAAAGGTTTCTGAGAAGCAACATTAGAAAGTATTAATACAGGCTTAAAGGACCTGAAAGTACCATATCATGGGTGCCATGTTGTCACTTTTGGAGTAGGGACAAGAATGAAGGAAATGGAACTATGTCTAAATTCTTGATTTGGAATTTTATTATCTTGACACTGTTTTTTCAAGAAGGACTTCTATAATCCTATATCCTTGAATCTGTAAGATTTTCATTCCTTTCTTCCTCCCTCTTCCTCTTCCCCTTCCCTTCCCTTCCCTTCCCTTCCCTTCCCTTCCCTTCCCTTTTTTTCATTCCCCTCCCTCCCTTCCTCTCTCCCTGCCTTCTTTCCTTTGTATTACTTTTATACATGAATAATTTTTTAGAGTAAATAATTTTGTCATGTACATCTCCCAGGCCTGCCATGACAGGAGTCCTCTTATACAAAGAAGTTTATTGGAATTTACTACATGTACTTTCAGTATATGGCTCAGAGAGAATCTTTCCTCCAACCTTGCCTATGTAAAGTGACTTTCAGTTTTATATAGCTTTCATTTATTTCTTTTAGATAATTTCATCAGTGGAATTGATGTTTCAAAAAACATTCTCCTGTTTACCAAATTGTTCTGAAAAGTTGTATTGAAGTTTCACAGTTACAAGTGAAGCTGTTTACTGCCACTTTTATTAACTGAAGAAAGTAAAATTTTAGTAAGTTAGGTGGGAGAATTACTTCATTTTTAATGAAGTATTCTTATTTCTGGGGTGCTGGGTGGTTCAGTTGTTTAAGCATCTGGCTTCAGCTCAGGTCATGATCTCACAGTTTGTGAGTTGGAGCCCCATGTCTGGCTTTGTGCTGACAGCTCAGAGCCTGGACCCTGCTTTGGATTCTCTCACTCTCTTTCTATCTCTGTCTCTCTGCCCCTCCCCCTCTCTCACTCTCTCTCTGTCTCCTTCAAAAAATTAATAAAACATTTAAAAAATTAAAAATAGGAAATATTATTATTTCTGGCAAAGGTAAATACTGAGTTACATTTTAACCGAAAATTTGTATTTCTTCTTTTGTGAATTCCTTCTGCCCATTTCTGTATTGAAGTCAGCCATATATATTATGCCTGAATGGTCTGCTTCTGGGTTTTAGGAAGAATGATAGCAGTTTTTCAAAATTGTGTAAATTCTGAAATAGTTTAATGTAAAAGTGAAAAAAAGTTATGGCTTTGTATATAGGATTACCAATATCCTTTGCTAAAATATTTATATATATATCTGGTAAATAAATATAATTTGCTAAGTATAAATATTTTCTGCATTTAGACTTTGTTGTATGAGAGTCTAAAATAGAGAATCTTTATGAGTAGTGACAAGTGTAGAATTGTCAAGCCTAGACTATTACATCCAGATCTCAGCTGTTCACTGGTAATGGTTCCAAACTACCCCATATTTTCAGAGAATTACCCTTGACTGATAGAGGCCATCTCACTAGGAAACTTACACCACCACCCCTTCCCTAGGGACTGGCCTTCAGTCCATGATTTAAAAAAAAGAAATTTTAAGAGTTCCACCCTCTGACCTAAAGGAGGGACAGTCTTGTGGAATAACAAATAGTCCAGAGGCTTTCCCCTGTAGGTAAGAACATCTTTGTTCTTTGACCCTTCCCTATCCTGCTTCAATTCTTTCGTTAAAGAGCACTTCCCTCCTCCCCCAATTCAAGCACCCCTTGACCTGTCTCAGGTCCTCCTTCTAGTGAACTTGTTCTAAGAGTCCAGCTTACTATATATTTTCTGACTAAAATAAAATAAACAACAACAAAAACAAACAAACAAAACTTAGAGACACTTAGGGTATTATTAATAGTGTTAAAATATGGTTTTAAAAAAGAGTAAAATCATGACTCTCATACTGGTACAACATTGAAACTGTTAGAGATTTTATTAACTCATGAGGGATCCTCACTGATAATGTAACTGATTCAAAAAGGAATGCAAAGAAGAGACACATTTACAAATCAGGAATGTTGAATATGTAAAAGAAGGCAATTTTTTTCTTTGGAGAGTAAGAAGTTAGTTAATTGAAAATCTACTGGTCGTAACGGAATTTGAATGTCATAGGAACAATTTTGCTTGGCTGTCTCTTGCCACTACAGAGTTAATTATAAAATAGAGCAAAGGCTGGGGCGCCTGGGTGGCGCAGTCGGTTAAGCGTCCGACTTCAGCCAGGTCACGATCTCGCGGTCCATGAGTTCGAGCCCCGCGTCAGGCTCTGGGCTGATGGCTCAGAGCCTGGAGCCTGTTTCCAATTCTGTGTTTCCCTCTCTCTCTGCCCCTCACCCGTTCATGCTCTGTCTCTCTCTGTCCCAAAAATAAATAAACGTTGGAAAAAAAAATTAAAAAAAAAAAATAAAGGACTAATCCCTATTCTTAAAAAAAAAAAAAAATAGAGCAAAGGCAATGGAAGACTGGAATCAGATACATAGCCTGGAAGAATGTCCTCTAGTAACTTCCAAGGGAGTCAATAAATCACATATCTTTATAAGAGCAAATAATTAGTGACTAGGCTCACATGTATACATTTATTTATTCAAGATTTATAGCTAGTACTCTTATTCTTAATGCTTTTTTTCTATTCTTCCATTTTCTTTTCAGTTTTCATCAATATATTGTAGGGAAGACTCACATCAAGGAAAAGCTTATCATCTGACTAGATATCTGCCTAAGAGTAAAATTGTACTGGGGAAAGTTGGTTTATACATACAGTAAATAGAGTATAGACATCATTTGAATAGGAATTAAGTGACTTAACTATGAGTCTTTTTTTTTTAACTATGAGTTTCTTGAGGAATAGCTTTATACAGTTAAGTAATCTCAGACGTGTATAGTAATCAGAATACAGTGTCATCAATATGTATTAAAATAAATTGAATTTGGAAAATGGTGAGGGCATTCAGTGAAACAGTGGGTTTCTGACTTCTCCAGTTTCACCTTTGCCATTTTCAAAGCACCCATGACTTTTTAGTGAGTTTATCTGATAACAAGCTTCTCTCTTTCAATGTGCTATAAATGCCTCCATTGCAGGAGCTTGATTTATTTATCACAGTAGTTCCAATGACTAGTACTGAGTCTGTCACAAGACTTTCTATATAGAAATATATATATATATATATATATATTGATTGAAATTTTGCCTGTTTGGCAGTTCTACATAGGAGTGGATGTGCTTAGATTTAAACTATACATTAAATATTAATAACTGCCCTTTTTACTCTTGCCCTTTTGTACTTAGAGAAGCATTTTAATTTTTTTTTTTTCAACGTTTATTTTATTTTTGGGACAGAGAGAGACAGAGCATGAACGGGGGAGGGGCAGAGAGAGAGGGAGACACAGAATCGGAAACAGGCTCCAGGCTCTGAGCCATCAGCCCAGAGCCCGACGCGGGGCTCGAACTTACGGACCGTGAGATCGTGACCTGGCTGAAGTCGGACGCTTAATCGACTGCGCCACCCAGGCGCCCCTAGAGAAGCATTTTAAATGTGATCTCCTTCTGCCTTTCCTCTTTCTCTCTTTCTGTCTCTGTCTCTCTCTCTCTCTCTCTCTCACACACACACACACACACACACACACACACACACACACATCCAGGGAAGTACATATTCAGTCCTATTGATAGTTACCCTAGATACTTAATATAATAGTCAAAACTGAGATGGGGCACCTGGGTAGCTCAATCGGTTAAGCTTCTGACTTCAGCTCAGGTCATGATCTCACAGTTTATGAGTTAGAGCAGGCTCTGTGCTGACAGTTGAGCCTGGAACCTGCTTCAGATTCTGTGTCTCCCTCACTCTCTCTCCCTCTCTCTCTCTCTCTCTCTCTCTCTCTCTCTATTCCCCTGCCTGTGCTCTGTCTCTCTCTCCCTCTTTAAAATTAATAAACATTAAAAAATTTTAAAAAGATAAAACTTTCCCATTGTTCTGAAGATAAGTCAATAATATTTATGTCACAATCTACAAAGAGTTTCCTTTTCTTTTGCGTGCTATACATGTAAATCTGGAAGTACTTTATGTTAATTCCAAAGACAAAGCAAGTTTTATAATGCATGAAAGATAAAGTAAGTTACATATTGCATTTGTGGAAATGTAATGATAAATGTGACAAACACTATTAATTACCTTCATACAAATAATGTGCTCAATTTGATTTTATGTAACACTGGTAAATTAGATTAAACGAAAATATTTAGGGATTTTTGACACCAATCCATGAACTTCAACTAAAAATTATCATCTTTTAAATTTACAGCTACCACAAAAACCGAGTGAACTATTCAACACTGTATATCTAATTATATCAGTCTCTTCCCAGTGATGTTTGTGTGTCACAGAATTATTGTGGTTATTTTAAATCATGTTTTTAAATGATAATATTTTAAGGTATAATTTTAATACAGCATGCTTAATCCTTTCTTAGTGTAAAGTTTTGTGAGTATTGATAAATGCATACAGTTCTGTAACCACTACAACAATCAAAATAAAGGAAAACCCACCAACCCAACAAATTCCACTGTGCTCCTTTGTATAATTACTTAACCTCATGAATGTTCATGAGAATATAAGGGAATTGGAACCGTTATACATTTCCTCCCTGCAATTCCACTCCTAGGTAAATTCCCAAGGGAATTAAAAAATATATGTTAACACCAAAATATTATACATGAATGCTCTTAATAGCATTGTTCGTTATACCCCCAAAATAAAAACAACCCAATGCATATTAAGTGATGAATGGATAAACAAGGTGTGATATATCCATACAATGAAATATTATTCAGCCATAAAAGGGAATGTAGTATTGATAAATGTGTCAAACAGATGAACCTTGAAAACATTATGCTAAATTAAAGAAGCTAGATGAAAGAAAAAAATTCACATATTTTATGATTTCATTTATACAAAATGTCGGTAATAAGCAAATCCTTAGGGGCAGAAAGTGATGGCCAATTGCTAACTGGAGAGAAGATTGTGGAATGGTGCTGATATGGGGCTTCTTTAAGGCATGATAAAAATGTTCTCGAATTAGATATTAGTAAATATTGCACAACCTTGTGAGTGTAACTACTGAGTTGTACACTTTAAAAAAGTTAATTGTATGGTTGTGTGAATTATATCACAAAAAAGAAAAAACAGCTATAGAGACTAGGAAAAGGTCAATGTTTTCCAGTTTTTGGTGGGTGGAAAGTGGTTAACTGCAGAAGAACAATGGAGACATTTTAGGGTAAAGGGAGCATTATCTATAGTTTTGGGGTGGTAAATACATGACTATGCATTTGTTGGAAACTCATAGAAGCATGCATCACAAATAGTGAAATTTAATGTGTACAAACAACAGTAACAAAATCAACCAGAAGGTTGGGGATCCTATGATAGGATGTATACTGTGAGAAATGAATTTAACTACATTATAAGTACGTGGACATAACCACCCTTAAATGGTTCAAGGGGGAAAAAAAGGAGCTAGCCTAAGTAATATTACAAAAAAAAATGTTTTGAATGGAATCTGTAAGACTGAAGACAAAGTGAATTGTGCATAATAAACACTGTACTCATATTGTAAATTAGTTTCTTATAGCCATACAGTTTTAACATCCTGAAACTCCTTTCCATGTATATTTGATTGAACAAATGTGTAAATATATGGTTTATGATGGGAGCAAGCTTCTCACTGTTAGCATGGAAGTTGCAGATAAGCAAGAAGGGAAGGCTAGAATAAACTATTAATTAGAATTGAAGACAATATGAATTTATGGTTAGCTTAATATAAATGCAATTATAGATATGCATGGATTGACCTATGTAAATATATTACTAACTCTGTCTGCTGAGAAGACCTTGAATCAATTACATGCCAGTAACAAAGGCATACCTTGTCCCCACATCTAGGCACTAAATACCATTCTTCATTTACTAGAACCAGGACATCTGTGAGAAATGGTTGACTATACAGCAGGGACAGGGCAAATACAAAATGGATCTGGAGCATCTTGCATTATGCTGGAACATAAGGAAGTGATCAAAAAGCAAAAGGATGAGAGTGTGTTAAGGGACAAAGGAGCCAACTTAAAATAGTTGACATAAAATGGATGGCCAAATCTGGAGCAAAAAAAGAACATCGTTAAGTTACAAACCCAAGTATAAAATAAATACAAATTGATATAAATTATTGAATAAATAAACAGTAAGGAAGAAACATATTTCTTACAGGGGAATTCCAAATAATATAAGTAAGGTAATCCCCCTCCCAAAGGAGCTTAATATCTCCCTCTTCAGACTTGTGACTTGCTTCCAAATCATAAGAGTATTGAAAGGGCACTCTATAGGACTCTAAAGAGAAGTCTTGAAAGAGCTGGCAAACACTACTTTAGCCAAGTGATGAATGTTAACATAACAAATGATGTCATGTGGATATCTTATAACTCCTAATTCAGTGTGATGAGAAGATGACTTTGGGTAGAGTTCTTTTCAGAAAACATAACCACGCCTTAATCATGAGAAAAACACCAAACATACGCAACTTGAGAGATACACTGCAAAAGATCTGAATCTGAGTCATCAAAATTGTTAAGGTCATGAAGAACAAGGAAAGTTGGAGAAACTATCACAGACTGGAGGAAACTAAAGGCATGACAAGTAAATGCAATGCGGTAATCTGTACTGTAATCTCAGAGCAGAAAAGAGCATTACTGTACTGTAATCTCAGAACAGAAAAGAGCATTAATCTAATAACTCATTAAGATTTGAAAACAGTTTGGAGTTTTAGTTCATTTTTAAAAAGTGCAATCGAAATAAGAATTTAGACTTTAGTTTGGTGTCTTGCCTTTCAAAATGTACAGACAATACTTTTAGTCCAAAAAACATTTTTGTGTTAAAGTGGTTAATTCTCACATAATGATAGTTATTACCCAGAAGACAAAGTTAATCATATGTTTTATCAAATCTGTTATTTTCTTGATGTGTTGATCTCTAATGGTAATTAAATAATACTTCATTGAAATGGTGAAATGCATCAAATTGAAGAAATGCAAAAAAAAATTTATAGTGAATTCACTTAAAAATAATTAGCAGATGAGTTACCTCAAATATATTTATGTCACTATCTATATCTGTTTGTTTCTTTAAAACCTGTCCTTTTTTCCAATCTAAAAGACTTGAAATTTCAAAGAAGTATACATGTTAAATCCTGGGCGTTAATTTTAAGTCAAAATCAATGTTCTTATTGTAAGAGGGTTAATAGCACAATGTGAATGTTTTTGTATTGAAAAATCCCATAGAATTACAGAATTTTAAAATACATTAAAATGAGCACAATTGCAAAATGCCAGTTAATAGTGAAGAATAGTAATGCAATATTGTACACATATAATTTAATTTTTTACAAATATGTTTTTTCACCTTTTATCAATATAAATTTATTTAGTTATGATTGCTCAGTATGAACGACCAGTTTTGTTTTTTTTTTTTTTTTTTTTTTGGAAAAAACCAACACTCTCACTTTTATCTGTCAATAGTAGAAGATTATTGTTGGTTGATTTTACTTCTTTCAATACTATGAAGAATAATTATGGAATTCAATATGTTGAACTCAAAATTAATAGTCCCACCTAAGGTGGAAGCCATCACCACCATTAATAGAAGGTTTAAAATGCAGGTTTAACCTTTACTGAATGTCCAAGTCAAAAAGCTATTGAAGAAGTACATTGAATGTTGTCTGAAAAAGTAAAACAAAAGAAAGGTAAGGTTTTTGCAAAAATAGTTTTCCAGTGACTTCTTGCTTCTCTTAATATGGATAGGACTAATCACTCTCCCATTTTTGATTGTCCATGTCAATCCAAGCAATCTTCAGTTTCCCAATTCTCACTTCTCTGTGTCTCTGTTAACCTCTTTGTTGGCATTTTGATTTGTTTGTTTTATAATAAAAAGTATAATACCTTCAGAATTAATCTTAACAGCCAGGCAACTCTATTTTAATTTTTACCATGGAATCCGACTGCTTGTATTTTAAATTTTCTATTCATGAAATGGGTGAATAAATTAAAGAATTATGGAAAATTATATGCATGACCAAAAAATCTATATATCAAGTAATTTTTCACTAGTAATATTTTTGTAGGATGCTTCTCAACCCATTAAATCAATTTAAAATGTAGCATTAATAGAATAACTTGTTTTCTAAAATTGTACCTGTTCTCAAGGATTGTAGAATTTTCAAACATTAAACTACTTGATAATTGAATAGAATGTACTAGTTACAATTAACTGTGATGTCTTTTCATTGAATAACTTTTGACAAATGTTATAAATGCATTGCATTCCCTTTTGCTTCTAGTCTCCATATTTTTTGTTGCCCACTAGTTATTATTATAACTGTCAAAGCAATTAATTTCACTGCTTTTATCCCTAGAACAACAACAAAAAAGGTAGGATTAAATACACCTATGTGTTTGACAAGTCCTTTACAGAGTGTATTCTTTTTAATAATTTCCTCTTATATATACATATATATGTATGGATGTACAAATATATAATCATATACTATCATTTTGTTTTTAATAATATGTGGTTTTTATAATGTCGGTAAATTAATTAGCTTAATCTGTGTTTCCTATGCCAAAAAATGCTCAACCCTTTCCTAAATAAACAGTTTTAGATACCTTATATCATAATTAATTTTTACATATTAATTATTTGCACACTTAAACACTTAATCACTTAATTTTTTTTTTCAATAAACTACTGGTTTTTGTTGTTTTTTTTTTCAACGTTTTTTTATTGTTTTTTTGGGGACAGAGAGAGACAGAGCATGAACGGGGGAGGGGCAGAGAGAGAGGGAGACACAGAATCGGAAACAGGCTCCAGGCTCTGAGCCATCAGCCCAGAGCCTGACGCGGGGCTTGAACCCACGGACCGCGAGATCGTGACCTGGCTGAAGTCGGACGCTTAACCGACTGCGCCACCCAGGCGCCCCTAAACTACTGGTTTTAATTGATTGTCCTTTTATCATTGTGGAATTCTAATTTCATTTTCCTTAAAAAAATCTCTAGAAATTTTCTTTTAAAGTTTAAAATTTCCTAAGGTAGTACTTTTACCTTATATCTGGGGATAATAAAGAGATACATGCCCAGATTTAAGTTTTTCCTCAGTTTTCCTTTTGAACTATTTACATAAATAGGGATGCTCATTTATATACTAACAAAAATAACACAAAAACATACACAAACACAAATATGTACGGCATTTATTTCTGTAACATATGTTCATTCTCCATGGTTTATCTGTTTGGAGTTTAAGTGCTTAATATCATCTATTGAGAAGATACTAATATGTTAGCTTGGAAGATGAAGTTTCCCAGGAGCATATGCCATGTAAAATAATCTCGAATTTGTGTAAAAGCTAAGGTGACTATGAAAGAAAAGAGATAGTGTAAACCAAAGTACAGAGAGCATATTCAGAGAACAAAGTAATTCAATTTTAAACAAACAAAAGAATTGAAAAGGTAAAT
This sequence comes from Leopardus geoffroyi, assembly GCF_018350155.1. Taxonomy (NCBI): domain Eukaryota; kingdom Metazoa; phylum Chordata; class Mammalia; order Carnivora; family Felidae; genus Leopardus; species Leopardus geoffroyi. The sequence continues at coordinate 24,455,944 of NC_059333.1, forward strand.
AAGAGTAAGTTGGCATGAAGAAGAAAAGCATGATGAACTGAACACAATCTTACTTCTTTCCTCTTGTGTTTGCATTAAATCATAGTAATAGTGTCAAAAACAAATTCATAGGAGAGGAATAAAATATTTTTGGAAACTGGGAACATGGTGTTTCAACTGACTTAATGGAGTAGAAGTAGCTGAAAGCTAAGTCTCAGTATAGGAAATAGACAAAGCCAACAGCAGGAACTTGAACTTTGTCACATAACCCAGAAAAAGAGCAGGCATTCTGAACGTAGAAGTGCTAACTGGTATTAAACAGAGACAAATTGTGTAAAGTAACTATTTCAATGATATTCTCTTGCTTAGCCAGGAAACAGTTCTGGCAAAGACCAGATTTTATCTGTAAAGGTCTAACCAGAGAGAGGGACTCAACTCTGGGACATTGGAAACTATGACTGGATATTGAACTTTGTATGGACTGAGAGATCCCAAGTCCTTTTCCTCTTTCTTGTGTAATAGGATACCTAAAATTCATAGAAAGATTTTTTAAAGTATAATAGTAGAGTAAGAAATTAGATTAGAAAAATGATTGTTATTGTAACATTTATAATTGATACAAAAATGTGTTTAACCCAGCAAATCCAGGAAGAAACTAAGGTGTCTATGGGGAGAGGAAAACAACAAATCAAAAACTAGAGGCCAATATCTCTGATGAACATAGAGCAAAACTCCTCAACAAAATATAAGTAAAATGAATACAATAATACATTAAAAAATTATTTACCACTATCAAGTGGGATTTATTCCTGGATGCAAAGATGGTTCATTATTTGCAAATCAATCAGTGTAATGCATCACATCAATAAGAGAAAGTATAAAAACCATATGATCATTTCAATAGATGCAAAAAATGCATTTGAAAAGTATAGCATCCATTCATGATAAAAACCCTCAATGAATTAAGTTAGAAGGAACATACTGCAACATAATAAAGGCCATATATGAAAACCCCACAGCTAACATCATGCTCAAAAGCTCTCAGGTTTTTTCTGTAAGAACAGGAACAAGACAAGGATGTCCACTCTCATCACCTTTATGCACATAGTACTAGAAGTACTAGCCACTGAAATCAGGCAAGAAAAAAAATAAATCCATCTAAATTGGTAAGGAAGAAGTAAAACCTTCACTATTTGCAGATGACATGATACTATATATATAGAAAACCCTAAATATATCACCAAAAACTACTAGACCGGATAAATGAAGTCCATAAAGTCACATGACACAAAATCAACATAAGAAATCTGTCACATTTCTATACACTAATAATGAAGCAGAAGAAAGAAAAATTAAGAAAACAATCCCATTAACAATTGCATCAAAAATAATACAATACCTAGGAATAAACTTAACCAAGGAGGTGAAAGACCTGTACTCTGAAAACTATAAGACACTGATGAAAGAAAGTGCAGATGACACAAATGGGAAGATATTCTACACTCACGGATTGGGAGAACAAATATTGTTAAAATCTCCATACGACTCAAAACCATCTACAGATATAATGCAATCCATATCTAAATACCACCAGCATTTTTCACAGAACTAGAACAAATTATCCTAAAATTTGTATGGAACCACAAAAGACCCTGAATAGCCAAAGCAATCTTGAGAAGGAATAAAACTGGAGGTATCACAGTCCCAGATATCAAGCTATCCTACAAAGCTGTAGTAAGCAAAACAGTGGGGTATTTGTACAAAAGTAGACACATAGATCAAGGGAACAGAATAGTGAGCCCAGAAATAAGCCCATGATTATATGGTTACTTAATCTATGACAAAGGAGGCAAGAATATGGAATGGGACAAAATCTCTTCAACAAATGGTGTTGGGAAAACTGGACAGCTATATGCAAAAAAAAAAAAAACAAAATAAAAATGGATAATTTTCTTATACCACATGCAAAAATAAAATTAAATGTATTAAAGACCTAAATGTGGCCTGAAACTCTAAAATTCCTAGAAGAAAACATAGGCAGTAATCTCTTTGACATTGCCATAGAAACATTTTTCCAGATATGTCTCCTGAGACAAGGGAAATTGAAACAAAAAATATGCCATTGAGACTACACCAAATACAAAGCTTCTGCACAGGGAGAAAAATCAACAAAATTAAAAGGTGACCCACCAAATGGGAAAAGATATTTGCAAATTATATGTCTCATAAGGGGTTAATATTCAGAATATATAGAGAATTATACAACTCAACAGCAAAAAACCCCAAATAATCCAATTAAAAATGGACAGAAGACATAAACAGACATTTCCTCAAAGAAGACATACAGGTGTCCAACAGACACATGAAAAGATGCTCAATCACTCATCAGCATGGAAATGCAAATAAAAAATGACTTATCACTTTACCCATGTCAGAATGGCTAACAACAACAACAACAAAAACCCAAGAAATAACAAGTGTTGTCAAGGATGTGGAGAAAAAAGCACCCTACTGCACTCTTGGTGGGAATACAAATGGGAAAACAGTGTGAAGGTTTCTCAAAAAAATAAAAATAGAAATACTGTATGATCCAGTAATTCTACTACTGGATATTTAGTCAAAGAAAATGAAAACACGAGTTTAAAAAGACACAGGTGCTTCTAGATTTATTGCTGCATTACCTACAATAGTCAAGATATAGAAGCAGCCCAAGTGTCCATCGATAGATGAATGGATAAAGAGCTGGTACACACACACACACACACACACACACACACACACACACACACACACTGAAATGCTACTCAGCCAGCTGTTAAAAATGAATG